>NC_092711.1:275435465-276915431 GCF_047496885.1 Scyliorhinus torazame
GAAATCTGAAATAAAAACGGAAAATGCTGGAAAAATTCGGCAGGTCTGGCAGCACCTGTGGAGAGAGAAGTGAACGTTATGGATCTAAACTACCCTTCTGCAGAATAGTTGGAAAGGAGGTAGAGGAGATGGGGCAGAATGGAAGAACAGGGATAGGCCGAAACAAAGGAGATATGGACAAATCTGTCAACTAAAAGCAAAATACTGTGGATGCTGAAAATCTGAAATAAAAAAAGAGAATGCTGGAAAAACTCAGCAGGTCTGGCAGCATCTGTGGAAAGAAAAATATTTAACGTTTCAGATCTAAATGATCCTTCTACTAAATTCTCTTTGTTTATCCTTTGCCTTCAACTGTTTTGCGCCTGATTGAAATTTATCTTTGGTGAGGGGTGACAAGGTTTATTTCATTCACCAAATGCAGCAATCATTTTGTTGTTTCATATATTGCCCAGTGATTAGAATGAGTCAATATCAATTCTCCACTGTTTGGGAGAGTGAAAACAAATTAAGTTGTTGACTACTCCTCAACCTTACCATTTATGCCAATGTAAAGGCTGTCCCAAATGGATGCCTATCACCAGATGCACTGTGCAGGTTGCCTTTGTGAGTTGCATTGGCTGTTTCTGGTGGTGCAACAGAGAACTGAAAGATTCAATAAACGTGTTTGTTCGTTCTGAATCTGTCTAATAGACCCATCTGGTATGAATGTTTAGGTTTCAAGTAATCCAATTTGAGTTAACAGGTATGCCGCAGTATTTACTTCCATGTCTTCCAAATACAGGCTATAGTATATACATCTTGAAAATGGAGGCAAAGGTCAAACAATTTCAACCTTGTAGTTGCCTTGTAGATCAAGAGACATAGAACAATGATCCCTCGGGAGGAAACTGTACAAAATTGCACAATAACCTACTCTCATAAAGAGGTAGTCTCAACAGAGCTATTTTGCATGGTTCCTGCAGTAGATACTGGGCTAGTTGATCACCAGATTTTCATCGCTGGGATCTGGAGTCAAGTCCAGCCCAGACTGATATAATAAATTTAAATGTGTTTTTAAAGTATGAGTGTGCACAACAAACTGCCTATAATAGATTGCTAAATTAGCAATCTTGTTTACGAAATAAATGACCGCTATAGACATAAAAAAAGTATCTGGAAAGAATGCTTTCTTGGGTTTGAAAAATTTGATAGGGTAGTTTGATTCTGTAACTAAACGTACTGTATAAATTAGGGAGCTATATAATATAGCTGTTACATCAGACATAGTGGTATTTCAGCATTGTTACAAATGAAATGTAACAGAAAGGATGGCTTATCTATTGATGAGATTTAGAAGCAACAGTTTCAGAAAATGTCCTATATCAGTGAGTAGTTAGTGGGGTCCTAAGATGGCAAATGCTGTCATATTCATTGTCGTCATATTCACAATCATATTTAATTTCATTAGACTTAGTGTTTGAATACAACAATTAATGAATTTAAAAAGTGGTCTAACAGCTGCGATTGGCAAATGTATTTTACTTTTGGGAGCATAAGCACTTCATATGAGAGAAGAGATTATCCCTCTGATGGATTTGATTTTCTCTTATAATGCATAGCTGAATTAATGAAATTATCCTGTTTGAAGTTGGTTGTTTGGCTGAAATGTGAATGGTTAAGCAGTACATTACCAGAGGGAATTAAATCAATGTGTTTCTAATTCCCTGTATTAAATGGAACGAAATATAGATTTATTAAAAGTCTCTTTTTTTTCTTAAAGATGAACATTTCCTTTTGTGGACCTGAATGGAATTGGCTTTACAAATTTTACAGAAGAGAACTACTTTTTTAAAAATTCAGAAACCAAAGCATAAATAAGGAAGTAGAGTTAGATGATGCCAAGGTTGAATTTTAAAACTCTGAACATTGTAAAGAAGCTGTAAATACCTGCAGATCCCAACTGCTTCAAAAATGACAATCTGATGAACTGTGTGAGGAATGTGAAGGTCAGCTGCCAAGGAGTCTGATTAAGTAACTATAAGCTTCATCCCTGATCTGTGTTGAGTTATTTCACCTTGGTGAAGTTGCCTGGATTATAATTGTCTCCATTTCTTTTGTTAAAATTAGTGAATAGTGGGAAATGTACTTGCCTTCACTATCCAGAATCCAGGGCCAGGATTTTGCACTTGCTGAGTGGGCATGCAGCTGGCAGGAGCAATCGCAAAATGGGACATGGTGATGTGGGGAGTGTCCCAATGGCATTGTGCCACCTTACGGTATTTCAGTTGGCAGGCACGTTTGAAAGTCGGGACCGCTCCTGCCAACAGTTAAAGGGACAATTAAGCCCATTTAAAGAGCAATTGTCAGCAAAATGTTGAGCGGCACATTTACACTTGGCACATGGGTCACTCGGCCAGGCGGCCGTCAATAATCCAAGGTGGGAAAAAAGACCTACAGGGTAGTGGTAAAGTGAATAGTTAGGAGTTCTGCTGTGAGTAGTTTGGAGTTGGTTTACAGATACGTTCTGACTTTTTTTGGGTGTTCTGGAAAACTCTCTGATTTTTCAGCATTTCCCGATGCTTTCTGTCATGAGGCCCCCTGAGTCCGGAAACTTGTGCAACCATGTGGACAAAAATTTGGATCATATATTCTGATAGAGGGACCTCATCAGAAGAGGGGGAAAGGAGGCCAGTTGCCTGCAGGCAGTTTCCCAGAATTAGACCAATGGAATGAGAAGCGCTGCCAGAAGGGGTGCAGGACCAGCAAGAAATGCAAGGCAGAAGGATCTGGAGAAGATGCCTTTATTCAGCAGGTAAAGTATATTGGCAGTGTTCATGCTACCAGGACATGTCTGAGGTGCAGTGCGGAAGAAGGCTCCATCTCTTCAGGAAGATTGTCAACTCAATATGTGAAATGACCCGTCCTAAAATCGCCTCCAACTGTTTCGGTGGCCACCCTATGCCAATGGATCTTAAGGTAACAGTGACCATGAACTTTTTCCCCTCAGGATCTTGCCAGCCCTCAGCTGCATCAAACTGATCACTGACACACTGTTCTGAAAAATCTGTGTCTTCATTGATAAATACTCAGTTTTTAAAAAAATAATCTAATTAAATAGTACACGAGGATTGGATTTAATCTGATGCAAAAACATCTTTCTAAAGTTTAATTTCAAACGTTTAATTTAAAGGAATAATTCATGGCAGGACAGCTCCAAGGTGTGGTCTGCTCCTCTTGCTCCATGTGGCAGGCTGGGGACAGTTCCAGTCCACAGGGTCAGCATGTGTGCAGGAAGTGTCTCCAGTTGCAGCTCCTGGAAGCTCGAGTTTCAGAGCTGGAACGGCGGCTGGAGACACTGTGGAGCATCCGCGAGTCGGAGAGTATCGTGGATAGCACGTATAGAGAAGTGGTCACACCGCAGGCTCAGACTCCGCAGGCAGGAAGTGACTGGGTGACCATCAGACAGAGCAAGAGAGCGAGGCAGATAGTGCAGGAATCTCCTGTGGCCATTCCCCTGCAGAACAGATATACCATTTTGGATACTGTTGAAGAGAATGGCCTCTCAGGGGAAAACAGCAACAGCCAAACTCGTGGCACCATGGTTGGTTCTGCTGCAGAGGGGAGGGGTGATAAGTGTGACAGTGCAATAGTTGTAGGGGATTCAATTGTAAGGGGAATAGACAGGCGTTTCTGTGGCCGCAAACGAGACTCCAGGATGGTATGTTGCCTCCTTGGTGCTAAGGACAAGGGTGTCTCGGAGCGGGTACAGGACATTCTGGAGGGGGAGGGTGAACAGCCAGTGGTCGTGGTACACATTGGTACAAACGACATAGGTAAAAAAAAGGGATGAGGTCCTAAAAGCAGAATACAGGGAGCTAGGAAGGAAGTTAAGAAATCCGACCTTGAAGGTAGTGATCTCAGGATTACTACCGGTGCCATGTGCTAGTCGGAGTAGAAATGATAGGATATATAGGATGAATACGTGGCTGAAGGGATGGTGTCAGGGGAGGGTTTCAGATTCCTGGGGCATTGGGACTGGTTCTGGGAAGGTGGGTCCTGTACAAACTGGACGGGTTACACCTGGGCAGGACTGGAACTGATGTCCTGGGGGGCTATTTGCGAGAGCAGTTGGGGAGTGTTTAAACTAATGTGGCAGGGGGATGGGAACCAATGCAGGAAGCCGGAAGGTAGTAAAACAGGGACAGAAGCAAAAGGCAGTAAGGGGGAAAGTGTAAGGCAGAGAGGCCACAGTCAAAAATCAAAAAGGGCGACAGTACAAGGTACAGTGACTGAGGGGAGCTCAGTAAATAGGCCCAGTAATACTAAAGGAATAAAACGGGAAGTAAAAACATAAATGGAAAGCGACGCGGCAGGTTGTTACATGAAGATATGAGTTCAACGACTAGGAAAATTAGGAGAAAAGTTAAGAGGAAAAATAATTTACGAGAGGTTACTGATCAAGGTGTTAAGATTCAAAACAGAGGTATAAAAGCCAACATAAGTGTACTTTACCTGAATGCTCGTAGTATTCGGAATAAGGTAAATGAGTTGATGGCGCAAATCATCGTGAATTACTATGATTTAGTGGCCAATACTGAAACATGGTTAAAGGATGGTCATGACTGGGAGTTAAATATCCAAGGGTATCAAACTATACGGAAGGACAGAGTGGATGGTAAGGGAGGTGGTATAGCTCTGTTATTTGAGGATGACATCCGGGCAATAGTAAGGGATGACATTGGTGCTATGGAGGATAAGGTTGAATCGATTTGGGTGGAAATCAGGAATAGTAAGGTGAATAAGTCACTGATAGTAGTCTATAGGCCACCAAATAGTAACATTATCATGGGGCAGGCAATAAACAAAGAAATAACGGATGCATGTCGAAATGGTACAGCAGTTATCATGGGGGATTTTAATCTACATGTCGATTGGTTTAACCAGGTCGGTCAAGGCAGCCTTGAGGAGGAGTTTATAGAATGTATCCATGGAAATTTCCTGGAACAGTATGTAATGGAACCTACGAGGGAACAAGCGATCCTAGATCTGGTCCTGTGTAGTGAGACAGGATTGATTAATGATCTCATAGTTAGGGATCCTCTCGGAAGGAGCGTTCACAATATGGTGGAATTTAAAATACAGATAGAGGGTGAGAAGGTAAAATCAAAGACTAATGTTTTGTGCTTAAACAAAGGAGATTACAATGGGATGAGAGAAGAACTAGCTAAAGTAGACTGGGAGCAAAGACTTTATGGTGAAACCGTTGAGGAACAGTGGAGAACCTTCCAAGAGATTTTTCACAGTGCTCAGCAAAGGTTTATACCAACAAAAAGGAAGGACAGTAGAAAGAGGGAAAATCGACCGTGGATATCTCAGGAAATAAGGGAGAGTATCAAATTGAAGGAAAAAGCATACAAAGTGGCAAAGATTAGTGGGAGACTAGAGGACTGGGAAATCTTTAGAGGGCAACAGAAAGCTACTAAAAAAGCTATAAAGAAGAGTAAAATAGATTATGAGAGTAAACTTGCTCAGAATATAAAAACGGACAGTAAAAGTTTCTACAAATATATAAAACAAAAAAGAGTGGCTAAGGTAAATATTGGTCCTTTGGAGGATGAGAAGGGAGATTTAATAATCGGAGATGAAGAAATGGCTGAGGAACTGAACAGGTTTTTTGGGGTCAGTCGTCACAGTGGAAGACACAAATAACATGCCAGTGACTGATGGAAATGAGGCTATGACAGGTGAGGACCTTGAGATGATTGTTATCACTAAGGAGGTAGTGTTGGGCAAGCTAATGGGGCTAAAGGTAGACAAGTTTCCTGGCCCTGATGGAATGCATCACAGAGTGCTAAAAGAGATGGCTAGGGAAATTGCAAATGCACTAGTGATAATTTATCAAAGTTCACTAGACTCTGGGGTGGTCCTGGCGGATTGGAAATTAGCAAACGTGACACACTGTTTAAAAAAAGAGGTAGGCAGAAAGTGGGTAATTATAGGCCAGTTAGCTTAACTTCGGTAGTAGGGAAGATGCTGGAATCTAACATCAAGGAAGAAATAGCGAGGCATCTGGATGAAAATTGTCCCATTGGGCAGGCGCAGCATGGGTTCATAAAGGGCAGGTCGTGCCTAACTAATTTAGTGGAATTTTTTGAGGACATTACCAGTGTCGCAGATAACGGGGAGCCAATGGATGTGGTTGGTATACCTGGATTTCCAGAAAGCTTTTGACAAGCTTCCACACAAAAGGTTGCTGCATAAGGTAAAGATGCATGGCATTAAGGGGAAAGTAGTAGCATGGATAGAGGATTGGTTAATTAATAAAAAGCAAAGAGCGGGGATTGATGGGTGTTTCTCTGGTTGGCAATCAGTAGCTAGTGGTGTCCCTCAGGGACCAATGTTGAGCCCACAATTGTTCACAATTTACAGAGATGATTTGGAGTTGGGGACCAAGTGCAATGTGTCCAAGTTTGCAGATGACACTAAGATGAGTGGTAAAGCAAAAAGTGCAGAGGATACCGGAAGTCTACAGAGGGATTTGGATAGGCTAAGTGAATGGGTTAGGGTCTGGCAGATGGAATACAATGTTGCCAAATGTGAGGTTATCCATTTTGGTAGGATTAATAGCAAAAGGGATTATTATTTAAATGTTAAAATATTAAAACATGCTGCTGTGTAGAGAGACCAGGGTGTGCTAGTGCATGAGTCGCAAAAAGTTGGTTTACGGGTGCAACAGGTGATTAGGAAGGCAAATGGAGTTTTGTCCTTCATTGCTAGAAGGATGGAGTTTAAGACTAGGGAGGTTATGCTGCAATTGTGTAAGGTGTTAGTGAGGCCACACCTGAATTATTGTGTTCAGTTTTGGTCTCCTTACCTGAGAAAGGACGTACTGGCGCTGGAGGGTGTGCAGAGGATATTCACTGGGTTAATCCCAGAGTTGAGGGGATTGGATTATGAGGAGAGGTTGAGTAGACTGGGACTGTACTTGTTGGAATTTAGAAGGATGCAGGGGGATCGAATAGAAACATATAACATTATAAAGGGAATAGATAGGATAGATGCGGGCAGGTTGGTTTCACTGGCGGGCGAAAGCAGAACTAGGGGGCATAGCCTCAAAATGAGGGGAAGTAGATTTAGGACTGCGTTTAGGAGGAACTTCTTCACCCAAAGGGTTGTGAATCTATGGAATTCCTTGCCCAGTGAAGCAGTTGAGGCTCCGCCATTAAATATTTTTAAGATAAAGATAGATAGTTTTTTGAAGAATAAAGGGATTAAGGGTTATGGTGTTCGGGCCAGAAAGTGGAGCTGAGTCCATGAAAGATCAGCCATGATCTCATTGAATGGCGGAGCAGGCTCGAGGGGCCAGATGGCCTACTCCTGCTCCTAGTTCTTATGTTCTTATGTTCATTCACTTCAGGACTGCCAAAACTAAACAGGGAGAGTGGGCCAGAGGCTCCGATGCAATTACAGGATTTCCCTGCATCCAGGGAGCCATTGACTGCATGCATGTGCCCATAAAGCTACCAGCTAGGGAGCTGGGTGTCTTTGTAAATAGAAAGGACTTCGACTCGCTCAATGTCTAGACCGTGTGACTACAAGAGGGATGCAGGCAGGTTAAGTAAGTGGGCAAAAACATGGCAGATGGAATAGAGTGCAGGAAAATATGAAATTATGTACTTTGGTGGAAAGAATAAAGGAGCTGAATATTATTAAATGGAGAAAGACAGCATAAAACTCCAGCACAGAGAGATTTGGGAGTCCTCATGTATAAATCTCCAAAAGCTAGCATGAATGTTCAGCAAGTAATAGGGAAGGCAAATTGAATGTTGGCCTTTATTTCAAAGGAAATGGAATATAAAAATAGGGAAGTCTTGCTAAAACTATATAAGGTACTAGTTAGACCACATCTGGAATACTGTGAACAGGTTTGGTCCCCTTATGTAAGGAAAGATATACTGCCATTGGAGGTACTCCAGAGAAGTTCACTTGGGTGATCTCAGGCATGGAGAGATTTTCTTAAGAGGCAGGTTAAGCAGGTTGGGCCTGTACTAATTAGAATTAAGAATAATGAGAGGTGACCTTATTGAGACATACAAGATTCTCAGCGGACTTGACAGGGTAGATACTGAGAGGTTGTTTCCCCTTGTGGGAGAGTCTAATAATAATCTTTATTAGTGTCAGAAGTAAGCTTACATTAACACTGCAATGAAGTTACTGTGAAAATCCACAAGTCACCACACTACAGCGCCTGTTCGTGTACACTGAGGGAGAATTCAGAATGCCCAATTCACCTAACAAGCACGTCTCTCGGGAATTGTGGGAGGAAACCAGAGCACCCGGATGAAACCCACGCATAGGGAGAACATGCAGACTCCGCACAGACAGTGACCCAAGCTGGGAATCGAACCCGTGTCCCTGGAGCTGTGAAGTAAGTTCTAACTACTATGCTACCGAGCCAAGTCTAGGGCCAGAGGACATAATATCAAAGTAAGGTGTTGCCCATGAAGGCAGAGATGAGAAGGAATTTCTTCTCTCAGAGGCCAGTGAATCTGTGGAATTCTTTTCTGCAGAGAGCTGAGGCTGGGCCATTGAGTATGTTCACGGCTGAGATAGACAGATTTTTAATCAGTAAGGGAATCAAGGGTTATGGGGATAAGGCAGGAACATGGAGTTTAGGATTGTCACATAGAATCTACAGTGGAGAAGGAGGCCATTCAGCACATCGAGTCTGCACTAGCCATTAGAAAGAGCACCCCACCCTAGCCCCATAACCCCTCCTAACCTTTTTGGACACTAAGGGCAATTTAGCATGGCCAATCCACTTAACCTACACACCTTTGGACTGTGGGAGGAAACTGGAGAAGCCGGAGGAAACCGCGCAGAGATGGGGAGAACGTGCAGACTCCGCATAGTGACCCAAGCCGGGAATCGAACCTGGGACCCTGGAGCTGTGAAGCAACAGTGCTAACCACTGTGCTACCGTGCCACCCCATCAGATACCATGCATCTGACCTGTCAGACTCAATAGGCTGAATCGAATACATCTGCTCCTACGCCTTCTGGTCTTGTGCCTACGTTCTTCATAATTCTCAGGTGCCAAGGCTGTTCTTTGCTCCAGCTCACGGGTGGCTGGCTCAAAGAACAAAGAACAATACAGCACAGGAACAGGACCTTCGGCCCTCCAAGCCTGTACCAGACATGATACCACCCTTTGCCAAAATCCTTTGCACTTCAAAGAAAAAAGAAAGGGCTCCTGGGGGACAAAAGCTCCTGGGGGACAAGGACTGCAGCTAAGGAGAGCTACAACTGCAGTCATAATAGGCAAGATGAGGTTTTATTGCCTGGACCACTCGGGGATCTCTTCAATATCTTCCTGAGTTTATTGATTCCTGATGCATGCTGCACCCTGCTCTGTCAAGGGCCCATTGGAAGGTGAAGACAGTGATCCTGCTCCACAGGTTACAGAGGACGATTCAATTGGTGAGTCTGAGTAGGAACCTGAAGAGCCCCAGGATGAGAAGGAATATCCCAATGTGAGGAAGCTTATGGGAGGCCTTGATTCAGAGGTCTTTCAGTTAGGAATTCAAAGCAAGGAATTAGGATGATGGCAGAGGATTTTAACCCCATTGGATGTGCAAATGATTTTTACCCCTGTCACTGCTCAGTCAAGTCCCGACCTCTGAAATAAATTTTACAGCCCTTCAGATATGTGACATATGACTCTCAAGCCTCTTTCCTATCAGTTGCCTGAAGCACACTAAGGTCATTGCTTATAATGTAACATTTTAATAAGAAAGCAAAGATCCAAATGACCAGTGCACACCTGCCAATTAAACAATAATCACCTGTGGCGACCCCTTATGTGATAGTTGTGATTTAAATTTCTGTTTGCGAGTGCTATGTTTTGATGACCCCCTTCATCCACCCTCTGCTGCCAGCTGGATAGGGGGCAGGCTGCTGACTCTGATGCCCCATCGGCCATGATGACCTTGGCAGCCATCCTCTGGTCGCTGGAGCCTGTGTAGGCGCTGGTTGGACCGAGACTGAACTTGGTCTCATCAGGTGTGAAGGTCACTGGCAGAGGGGTGAAGCAGTTGCTGCCATCATCCAGAGAGGAGCCCCAGTTGTGAGCTGCAGCCCAACATGAGGTTGGGTTGAAACTCCCCGCTCACCATAGATGGACGGGCAGGTAGCAGACTGCCTCGTCCAGCTGTAACATCGCCAGTGGCCTGCTAAGGTCACTGCCACTGTGTGGGCTCGCAGTCCTGAATGCAACCGCATTCAAAGAAACTTTGAAAATGTGTTAACATATCTACAATTGATCAGAATGCAGATATCTGACGTGCCACAAATATATTAGTTTTTCCAGGCTCGGGAGGTTGTTCGCTAGCAGTTGTGAATTCAACGCAACATTAACAACCTTCCACCAATCTCTTCCTTGTTCAGTGGACTTTCACTCTCATCAGACGCCCTTGCGTCTCTGTCACCAGTGAACCTGGCACCAGAACAGTTGCAGTGCCTGCTGTTCCACCTGATTTGGGATAAGAAAATTTGGGATCCCGCTACCGTCTGTCCTGGCTCCTGCGCATTGCAACGCTGCTCCTCCTGTGAGGACAACGTGTTTCCATTAGTCCCCCTCGACATGCCTGGACGTTACAGCCTCCCCCCTCAAAGATGCTGGTTCACTCATCCGTCACATTGCCACACATCACCCCGACATACATGCCAGCCCTAGCCTACCAAAGCGTGGGATTATGTGCCACTTCACACTCTACATCTCACACCCGCGAGCACCGACAAATGCTGTCACCTAGAGACACCTAGCCAAGGTTCTAGCTGGAATTAATTCTCACCATAGCAGAGCACAAGCGGTCATTGAACCTTCTCCTCCACTGGATCCAGGTTCTGCGCACAACATCATTGCTCCTGACCAGGGCTGCCACCTCTGTACCCAGGCCTCCTTAGTCAAATGAGGGTGACCTCCCTTTGCCATCCTGGGGAAGCAGGATGTTGCGACAGTCAATAATCCCCCCAAAAAATCAGCGGGCAGACTGGCTCCGAGCATTTCTATCACGCCTGGCGTGGACTCCTAGCAACTGTGACATTCCGGAGACGGGAGCAGTGCACTCAATCGAGTGAAGTGTCAAAACATGCGGGTTCCAGGACAGCTCCTGAGGCTCTGAGCACTGACTGCAGCCTTCAGGGAGCTTCATTTCAGTTCCCCGCCCAGACTCCGCGTCTGCCCTCTTCCCGCCCCCAGCGCTGAGCCTGTTTTTGCACGGTCGGAAGCGAATTTCACATCCGCTTGCAGTCCCGCAGACTGATCATCGGAGAGGCTGAAAATACAAGCTAATGTTCAGGGTATACATGTAAAAATGGATGGCTTCCAGGCCCCATTCCCGGGTTGTATGACTTTGCTGTGTGCCCTTTGAAGAGTGCGGCCTTTACTGACCCGGCCAGTTCAATTGCAGAGATACGCTCGTCCTACTCCTCGACAATTTTCCTGGACCCGCCGTGGCAGGGCCCGTCACAGTGAGGGGGGACGCGGCAGGACAGCTAAAAGTCCGCTGCTATTCCAGCAGTGGATGGGAACGGAAAATCCGCGGTTCACTGCCTCTCAAAGGAACCGCGAACCCCAGTCTGCATGAGGCAACCTTTTAAAAGCTAAGTTCAAAAGGTCCCCCTCATGCCCCCACGCCAAGCAACTTTGACCTTGCACCCATCCCTATGGCCCCTCCCGCCCCCTATGCCAAGCTCTACCATTATACCCACTCCCAAGATGTCTGCAAAAAAGGGGAACTTTTTTGCAGATGATTAATTGTTGAAAATGGTATAATATCTGAGCGAGGACTTGCAATTTTTGGAGAACAGGAAGTTTGGCAAGGAAATGAGCAGAAAAAGAAAGATGTCAATACTGTTGTATTGATAAAGACTGTTACAAATTGGCATTTGTAATGGTTATAAAAACACATTGAAAATAAAAGCTGCTGCCAATTAGCATGATATTCACTTTAAGAAAGCATTACAAAGCTGCTAAGAATTGCTTAAGATTGTTTATATGGTCATCCCTTGTTAACAAGCTGCCAAGTTTTTGTACAACACACATCCATTATGGACTAAAAATAGCTCGTGATCTCACCATCTGTAACACAGTCCTGTGCATGCTGTTTCTGATCATGAATCTGATTATTTTGGTCATACATAAAACTTCTAAAATGGAATCATTAAAAATCAGACATGTATCTGATTGATGTTACACAAGAAATGTGAGTGCAGCCTAATACAATAAATCAATGGCACAAGGCAGGTTTGTGAGATGAGTCGACTCCAAAGTAGGAAAGCTTGAATTTTGCTGAGGGTATATAGTATAAAGGAAAAGGTGCATTGTGGAATCTCATAAGGAATTCTGTTCATTTTGTAAATTCCCTTAAAACTGCCTTATTCCTAAACAGTGACCTGTTCATAAAGAACCAAAATGTAAATAATAAACTCGTAAAAGAAAACCCGTTAAGGGCTTATTATCCATTCTGCTTTTCTCAACTGAGAGACAATTGTCAGAGGGGAAGGTTGTCCAGTTTGATCTGACATTAATTACTCTATGATGTAAAGCTGCTCAAGGGGATAATTCTTCTACATACAAAATTAAAGGAAAAATATTGAGTAAACTGTCATAATGAACAAATGTTGGTGCAGTTGATTCTCACGCACAGGAAACCACAGCACCAAGCCTTCGCAGGCAAGTCAGTCATTATCTGCTGGACGGCTGGTTCGTGATGCACAGCAAGGTCACCAGCATGGGCTCAATCCCCGTACCGGCTGAGGTTATTCATGAAGAGCCACCTTCTCAACCTTGCCCCTCGCCTGAGGTGTGGTGATCCTCAGGTTAAATCACCACTAGTCAGCTCTCCTTCTATAAGGGGAAAGCAGCCTATGGTCATCTGGCAGTATGGCGATTTTATTCTTTTTATTTAACCCCACCTGGTTGTATGGAGATCCAACTTGATGTGAAGCACATAAGATGTTGGTATGATGTCTTTGCTGAGTAAGGCTTTTAGCTTATGGCATTTATGTAGAAAATTTCTGCTGGGAGCTTAAGATATATTGTTACTGTCAGCCATACAAATTGTTATTAACATATTGGGTGGAACTTTCTGGTACTTCCAGCAGGATGCACTATGAGCTAGAGAGATCAGCATAGCAACTGGGTGGGGGGGGGGGGGGGGGGGGGGGAGGGGGGGGGAGGAACATGGAGGCAACCTGGTTCACTAATGTCCTTTAGGGGAGGAAATCTGCCATCCTTACCTGGTCTGGCCCGCGTGTGACTCCAGATCCATAGCAATGTGGTTGACTCTCAAATGCCTTTTGAAATGGAGGACAGTTAGGAACAAACAGTTCACACCCCATAAATGAATAATAAAGGACAGAGAGAAAAGAGGAAGACCCCTTTAGAAGATGCAATTGGAGTCTTTGCCCTTTTGTTATACTTTAACAAGAGACAGCAGTCGTCATTGGCTTCACAATACAGTTGCTCTATTTGAGCATTAATAGAGATGTATTTGAGAAGGGAAAATGTAGGCAACCATTAAGGAATCACAGCTGAGACTTCCCGTGGCCACTATGTGGTGTGCAGTTATGGTGGCTCCTTTTTGCCATGTTTATGTGAGGAAATTAGTTTAATTTGATGGATAGGGTCCCCTCCTATGAGTAATGCCCTGTAAATTTAATACAATGCAAAAGACTGGCAAGGGATCATCGTCAGACTCAGAAGTTCCTTGATCCTCAGAAAGGAGGGGGGGGGCTCATGTCGGAGGCTTCTGCTGCATTGTTAGTTCCTCCATGGCTGACTGAAACGTTGGCTGGCTTCTTGACAGACAAATGTAAGAAGCAGCTGCAGGCGGTCGTGGATCTGGAGAAGGCAATGGAGGGGCTTTGGCCCCTATTCGGGCAGCCTTGTAAAAGATCGAATAGCGGATAAAGGTACAAGGTGCGACAATACAGAAGGTGGAGGTGGCATTCTCTGATCATAGTGACCGGATTGTCTCCCTGGAGGCAGAGAGCGCATTGTGCCTAAAGAGCGTAAGGAGTGTAAAGTGCTAAAGGCCAAGGTTGACAATCTGGAGAATCACTCCAGATGGCAAAAAAGTATTGGGCTGCCAGAGGGCCTGGAGGGCTCAAACACCATGGACTGTATGTCTAAGATGTTTAGAAAGTTGGTGGGGGGAGGGGGTTGTTGGCAGTACCTAATCCGTTATGCTATTACTGGTCAACAAACATTGATAAGGTCTGAGGATAGTTCAGGGAGCCAGATTTTATACGGGGGTGGATGGAGAAGCTTTTGTGCATTGGGTCAAATCTGAGGACCCTGGTCACTGCACCACTCCTATTTTCCCTTTGGTGGTGAGAGCCACTTTGAAGATTTGGAACCAGTTTAGGTAGCATTTTAAACTGGGCTCCAAGTTTGGCTCTGATTTGCAGGAACCATAGGTTTGTGTTGTCTGGCTTAGACTCATTGCTTAGGGTATGAGAGGGGTTGGAGAGGTTTATGGACATATTTCTGGAGTGTAGGTTTGCTGGACTGGACGAGTTGGTAAAGAAGTTATAGAAGAGGGAACTTATTCAGGTACGTTCAGGTGTGCAATTTTTTTTACTAAGGAGCTTCCTACATTTCCCCTGGTACTGCCATCCTTGCTTATGGACAGAGTCCTGACCTTAGCCGTGTTAGGGGAGGGTAGGATTTAGGACATTTATGGGCAGACGTTGGCAACGGAGCAGGCTTTGGGGGAAGATGTAAATGGGAAGTGGGAGGGTGAGCTTGGTTTGTTTTTTGAGCAGGGAGGGCACGGTGTGGAGTGAGGCTCTCCACAGGATCAACTTCACCTCCTCATGTACGAGCATAAGCCTGAACCAGTTCAAGTGGTGCACGTGGTGTACAAGGCGCACCTGACCAGGGCGCGTATGAATGGGTTCTTCTCAGGAATGGAGGATAGGTGAGGTTGGTGCTCCTGGGAACCGGCGAATCACACACACACATGTTTTCGTCTTGCCTCAAGCTTGTCAGTTTATGGGTCTCCTTTTTTGATACAATGTCAGGGACTTTGGGCGTTCAACAGGAGCCGTACACGTTGGTGGCCATTTTTGCTGTTGTTGACTCACTAGTACTGCAGATGGGGACAAGGGCAGATGTTCTCATCTTTGCTTCGCTAATAGCCCAGAGGTGAGTTCTGCTGCGGTGCCAGCCTAAGGCTTCGGACTGTCTGGGGGACCTGATGGAATTTTTGCACCCTGAGAAGATCAAACATAGCATGAGGGGGTTGTTGGAAGGGTTCGACTCGAGGTGATAGCCTTTCATCTTTTTCAGGGAGCAGGCTCCATCAGCTGTTCAGGAGGGGGGGTTTGACTTTTATTTAAGATTTTGCTTTCTTTCTGGGGGTTGAGGGGGGAGGGAAGGGAAGGGCTGGGGATTGGGTGTGTGTACTTTGTGTATCACATAGTGTTGGGATTTGCTGTATTGTTTTTGTTATGAAAATCTTATTTGAATAAAATATATATTTTTTAAAGCTGCTGCGTATCTGGTAGATCATCAATGAAAGCCTCTAATGTGCTTTCTTCAATTGGCATGGATAATGGGCCAAAGGGCATCCAGTCATTGCTGAAGTGCAAGTTGAACTTAATCAGCAAACTAGATCAGAGATTGCAGGAGTGTCTTTGGTAAAGTGGAATAATTCATGAAAGTGTCCAATCCTCTCCTAATCTCTGTGGGTTTGGGATGTCAAGCAGCTGGGTTAGTATAATATCACCTACATCTGTGAGTGTGCGCTTCAGCTGCAAGGCTGCATCAGTGAAGAGCTAGTAGCTCTACACAGCTCTAGGGCATGACATTGGCTTTCTGTTTGCCAGTTGGAGGTCTATATTTTCCCAGTATTCGTTAATCTCTTGCATCTCTCAGGCTACAGGGAGAAGGAGGATACGTGCCCTGAATAATGCAGCCTGTGTCCAATGCTGCCTTCTTGATGACAATGATCTAATTGAGGAGGAAGAGAGGACCCTGTGTCGCCTAGCCGACCTCCGGTCCAAGATCCAGGAGAGCCCCAGCAAGACTCCGAAGTTGAGGAGGATAGACCCCTCCCATGGAGGTGACTTGCATGACTGAGGGACTACCGAAGAATACTTTCCTATCTGCAGATGAGTGACAGACAATGCCATTCACTTTTGTGCTTGTAAAGAGATGTGGTGAATCATATCTGCAGGGCAGCATGGTAGCATTGTGGATAGCACAATTGCTTCACAGCTCCAGGGTCCCAGGTTCGATTCCAGCTTGGGTCACTGTCTGTGCGGAGTCTGCATATCCCCCCCGTGTGTGCGTGGGTTTCCTCCGGGTGCTCCGGTTTCCTCCCACAGTCCAAAGATGTGCAGGTTAAGGTTAGGTGGATTGGCCATGATAAATTGCCCTTAGTGTCCAAAATTGCCCTTAGTGTTGGGTGGGGTTACTGGGTTATGGGGATAAGCGGGAGGTGTTGACCTTGGGTAGGGTGCTCTTTCCAAGAGCCGGTGCAGACTCGATGGGCCGAATGGCCTCCTTCTGCACTGTAAATTCTATGATAATTCTATAATCTGGCATATTCTGTGGGAGGATCTAACTGGGAGGACATCCCCTGTCAGTTCTCTGGAAGGTCACCACCATACTCATATTTTTGTGCCAGTGATTCATTCCGGGGATCAACAGGGGACCTCTGCAGCAACTCACAGTCCTCAACATATAAATGTATCAAGGAGATGACAAATGCCCTCTTCAGTAAGGCTCAACATTATAGGAACTTCACATTCTATGAAGTTAGCCAGGCTGCTGGATTTCTGGGGTTTCCAGATATCTCAGGCTTCCCGAGAGTACAGGGTGCAATCGATTGTGGCTTTGATAGCTCCATGGCAGCAGCCCCTGATGGTCATTAACAGGAACGTGTTCCATTCCCTGAATGTTCAACAGTTATCATCAGAAGCACATCATGTTTGTTTTTGCCAGGTACCCTGGGAGTCCCCATGAGTCATATACCCTGAGTCACTCCCAAGGCCCTCAACATATTCAAAGGGCTTCAGTGATTTACAGGGACAGCCGCTCACTCAGACAATGGTTCATGGCACCTGTGCATCATCCTCAGTCATTCGAAAGAGAGATATAATGATCCGTCATTGAGCAGACTATTGGCATCCTGAAGGTGCGCTTCTGATGTTTGGACCACTCTGGTTGGTCTCTGCAGTACACTCCACAGAGTATGTCCCGTGTCATCATGGTCTGTTGCGCCCTTCACAACCTGGTGCTGAAAAATGCGGATCCTTTGCCAGAGGTAGACATGGAGGAGGCTGAGAGCTCCTTGGACATTGAAGGAAGGGCAGGAATCTGTATTGGGAGATGGGGTCAGCTTCCACATGAGGATTCTATCAAAGAAGCATGATGTGGAAGATGTGCCCATGCTACACTGAGAGCCACAAAATTCCAGGAGGATCAAGGTACAGACGGCGAGACACAGCCACATTTCTTCTGTCCCTTAGTGTGATGCCATCCACTGAAAGACCGTTACAACCAGTGACATCGAGAGCAAGTTCGGCATTTGGATTTGCACCTTAAACCCTCATGATTCACGAGGCCTTCATATTTGGAAGGGAAGTGTTCTGGGAAGTGAAACTGGGTAGAACAGCGCAAATGCTTGATGCAGTTGTCGCCATCTTTATGAGAAACCTTTAGTGAACACCAAAATGCGCCCATGGTTGGAGACATCATTGTGGCTACAGGTCTTGTGCTTTGGCACTGTCAGTGAATTCTGCCTTCTCATTACAAGAGACAATTACGATGATCCATCCAAGGTAACTCCATGCTGTCTTCTAAGGAGTTTGGTTCATAATGTATTTTGCAGACACTTCCAAGAAAGAGTTTTGACACATCTCCCTGAAAAATCACAGGGGTAGAGCAACTATCACGAGTCAGCTCCACATCACATGAATGTGATGCTCAGAAAGGGAGGCGAACACTGAATGGGAGCATGGATCAGCCTCGCGATAAGAGGGCACATTGATGCAAATGTATGATGCTTTCAAATAGTGAGACCATTCTCATAAAGAGCAAACATATTTACAAAGATGTTCTTATACTTCCCTCCCACTCTCCCTGTTCATCCACTGTTTTGATTCCACTGAAAGAATGATTGTGCTACTCCATTGGAAAGCCGTACTTGTTAAGAGTCCATGTCAGAAATCGGGGCCTTATGAAATGTTTACTTTCCCGATGGACTAAAAGTTAAATAGTCAGAAATATTAAACATGTGTTGAGAGAATTAACCATCCAAAGGAATTCAGATTTTGGATCTGGGATAAATATGATATGTGGGCTCTGCGTGGAGGATGATTTATGGTCCAAATTGTGTTTTTACTGCTCTGGGTATTCTTACATTCTGATGAGCTACTATGACATAGTTGATAAAGACACTGCTACAGCAGTGAACTGTGCAGACAAGATGGCAATCGATGCTGAGCTATGTGATCTTATCTAGAACAGTCGTTGAGATTCTACAATTAGCATCATTGGCTATGAGCTGAGAACGGATAAATCAGAAATCCAAGGTTGCCAAACAGTGACTTCTTCTGAAAAGTGCTAATGTGTGGACATCAGATGAGGAGCCATTCGCGTTTGGATATGAAATTGTCAATGATTCAATTGCCTGCCTGGCAATTACTGTCTAGTCTCTTATATAAAAATTGGCCATTTGAGCAACGTACTGACACCAGTGCATACAATTGGCAAATTAACTACAGTATAGATAAGTGAGGTAATAGATTTTGGTAGGAAGAAAAAGGAGTACTTTTTTGGAAAATAATGGTCCAAATGGGGTGGAGGGACAGGGGGATCTGGGGGTCCAGATAAATAGATCACTAAATCCATTGAAGCAGTTAATAAGGCAATTAAGACAGTAAACACAGTGCTGGGATTCATTTGTAGAGCGATAGAATTGAAAAATAGTGAAGTTGTGCTGAACTTGTACAGAGCCTTGGCTAGGCCAAAAGGAGGTATGTGCTTTTTTGGACAATAGTGTCTAAATGAGGTAGAGGGATAGGGGGATCTGGGGGTGCATAGAAATAGATCACTAAATGCATTGAAGCAGTTAATAAGGCCATTAAGACAGTGAACACAGTGCTGAGATTCATTTGTAGAGCGATCGAATTGAACTTGTACAGAGCCTTGGTTTGGCCACACATGGAGCATTGTGAACAGTTCTGGGGCCAGATTTGTGTCCCCCGGTGGAGGTGTGAATGAGGTTGCAAAGTGCTGAATGTGGTTTTGTTTTGTGCGAAAGAAGATATCTTCTGTCTTCCTGACCCTATGCCATTTTTGTGTGGCCCTGTGGCAGCTCGGGAAGGTTTTAGATGCAACACACACACACACCACTTCCGAGGATGCGATCCTCATTATGAGGAACATAGAAAAATTGTATTTTCTTCTCGTATACTATTCTCATGTGTTGATGTGGGTTGTAGAATCCGTAAAAATACGAACCACTTTGAACAGTTCATGATTACGGTGGGAAGCCTGCCGAGTAGTCAGGAGCATTCTGAAATGTTTTCACTTCTTCAATGTTACAATGCTGTATTGTAATGTAGATTTGTTTTGTTGTAATGGTTGATCATAGGCCTCTGCCCTGCAAAGATAAGTTAACCATTATTTTGACCAGCATTGTGTAAGTGTTAACATGCATTACAGTATTCTTCCAGAGGAATACGTTCCACTGGAAAAAGGTGGTGGTAAACTATTCTTGTCATGTTTAGCACTGGGATTCAAATGTATAGACTGCTCTGACTGTGAACAAAACATCTCCTGCTTTTGGTATGCATGAAAATTTCTGAACACCTGCTCTCCTCCATTGATTGACAGGCAATCTGTTTTTAAATGGAGATGCTACTATTCTTTCAATTTCAGGTTCTTGCAATTCCAGTAACATTTTGCCCACTGTGGCCATCATGAATGTTTGTCTGATTTCCAAAAACTACTGCAACACTCAGTCCTATTGAAACCTTCTGTTTGGGGGAATGAGTGACAGTTTTATGAGGCTGCAATAACATACACAGCCTTTGATGTGTTTTCAAAGTGCATGGTTGCTTGTCTATACAATTTCATAGCCATTTAAAGGATTCATTTTTTCCCCAATGGAGAAGTATTTTTGGAACATCAATAATAGACCTTTGAATTAGACTTTTATTACATTGTCACAGGTCTAATATTTTAACTCTGTATTTGAAATAATTTCCATTGATATTTCACAGCCCCTGAGAACTTTACATGGTGGATACTGGTTGAGTGTCAATGGAGGATACATGGGGGCCATGGAAGTAGACCTAAGAGGCATGGAGGATCTTGGGCCACATGGAGGTAGCATGGGAATCTGAGAGGGCATGGTGGTGGCATGGAGATATGAGGATGCATCGGTCATCATGGGTGATCTGAGGGGGCATGGGGTGGAATAGGCGGTGATGGGGATGAAGGTTGAAGGCCAGTAAACAATGTTGA
This sequence comes from Scyliorhinus torazame, assembly GCF_047496885.1. Lineage (NCBI taxonomy): Eukaryota > Metazoa > Chordata > Chondrichthyes > Carcharhiniformes > Scyliorhinidae > Scyliorhinus > Scyliorhinus torazame. The sequence continues at coordinate 275,455,993 of NC_092711.1, forward strand.
GATCTGGAATACTGTGTTGGGGAAGAAAGATGGGCTCACTAACCAGCTTGCCTCTGCATTCACATTCCACCCACACTCCATTGTAGCTTGCAAAATTCACCGTGAACTTGAATCCTGCATGAAGTAACAAAAATCTCAGGCAAAGTTATGATGGGTTGGACGTGCAGTTCAGAAGCTGCAAAAGTGTGCAAGTCATGTTTCCCCAAACCACATGAAATTCCGGACCATATTATATAAGATATAGATGCAGTGGATAAGGTGCAAAATAGATTTACTGAAATAATAGTTGAACTGAGAAATTATAGCTATCATGAAAGATTGAACAAACTGTGGTCCATCTCCCAGAAAAGAGAAGTCTGAGGTGTGACCTGATCGAGGCCTTCAAGATAATGGAAGGACTTGATAGGGTTAACGCAGAGATGTTTCCACTTGAGGGTGAAGCTAATAACAAAAGGCTATAAAGGTAAGATAGTCACTAATAAACATAAAAGGAATTCAAGCAAAGCCTCTTAACTCTGAGTGACTGAAATGTGTAACTCACTACCACAGTGAATGGTTGAGGCAAATAGCATGAATGCACTCAAGGAGAAGCTAGAGAAGATGGTGTTGAGGCCATACAAGATGGCACCACTCGGGCTGGAAGCAGACTCCTTCACTCATAGAATCATCATAGAATCCACAGTGTGTAAGGAGGCCATTCGGCCCATCGAGTCTGCACCGGCTCTTGGAATGAGCACCCTACTTAAGCCCACGCCTCCACCCTATCCCCGTAACCCAGTAACCCCACCCAACCTTTTTGGACACTAAGGGCAATTTATCATGGCCAATCCACCTAACCTGCACATCTTTGGACTGTGGGCAGAAAACAGAGCACCTTTGTGAGGTGTGCCCTATACACCACCTTCAGCTGTATCAGCCCCAACGTGGTGCATGAAGTTGAGGCATTTACCATCCGGAGCATTTCACACCATAACCCTTCCTCCATGCTCTCTCCCAACTCTTCCTCCTGCTACCCTTCTTAAACAAAGGAACAACATTGGCTATTCTCCAATCTTCTGGGACCTCCTCTGTAGCCCGTGAGGATACAAAGATTTCTCTCAAGGATTCAGCAATTCCCTCCTTTGACTCTCTCAGTATTCTGGGGTATATCCCATCATGTCCTGGGGACTTGTCTACCTTAATGTTTTTCAAGACCCCAATACCTCCTTTTTGATCTCAACATGACCCAAACTATCTACATAGCCTTCCCCAGACTTATCATCTACCAAATCCTTCTTTTTGGTGAATACTGATGCAAAATACTCATTTAATAATAATAACCTTTATCGTCACAAGTAGGTTTACAGTAACACTGCAATAAAGTTACTGTGAAAAGCTCCTAGTCGCCACATTCCGGCGCTTGTCTGGGTACACAGAGGGAGAATTCAGAATATCCAAATTAACTAACAGCATGTCTTTCGGGGCCTGTGGGAGGAAACAGGAGCAGCTGGAGGAAAACCACACAGATACAAAGAGAATGTGCAGAAAATAGCTCGCCCATTTAAATAGAATCATAGAATTTACAGTGCCGAAGAAGGGCATTCTGCCCTTCGAGTCCACACCGGTCCCTGAAAGAGCACCCTACCTAAGCCCATACCTCCACCCTATTCCCGTAACCCAGCAAGCCCACCTAACTTTTCGACACTACAGGGCAATTTACCATGACCAATCCACCAAACCAGCACATCCTTGGCCTGTGGGAGGAAACCAGAGCACCCGGTGGAAACCCAAGCAGACATGGGGAGAACGTGCAGACTTCACACAGACAGTGACCCAAACCAGGAATTGAACCCGGGTTCCTGGTACTGTGAAGCAACAGTGCTAACCACTGTGGTACCGTGCTGCCCCTTCCTCTGGCTCCATGCATAGATTCCCTCCCCTGTCCTTGAGTGGGCCAGCCCTCTCCCTGGCTATCCTCTTGCTCTTTATATATGTATAAAAAGCCTTGGGATTTTCCTTAGAAGATTCTACACTGAAAGGAAATGAAGGGTTTATGCTGGCAGTGCATATACTAAGTGGGAGAAGAAACAAGATACAATTGAAAGATGAGGAGGTGTTGATTGAGAAACAAATATGTGAAACATCAAGTGATGAAGAAATCCTGAGGGATTTAACAAAGAGGACCAAGTGAGCATGGAATGGTGCTAATGGTTGATGTGAAGGGAGCAAGGAAGGTGTGTAGTATGTCCTTGTGCTGGGTTGTAAAGTAAGTGATGGAGGGGAATTGTGGCACTGGTGGAGGCATGGGGTGAAGGACTGCTACGTGCATTCGAGAGAGAGGGAGGTAAATGAAGAACAATACTCTTCCTTACTGCTCTACTGAGGTAATTGAAACACTTCCTGCACTGTATCCAAGACCTGTGGAATGACAATTTTGGGGTTGTGAACATCTGAAATCTCCCTCCATTTCTGGAAGACAGATTGTTTGTGGACTGTCTTGTGTTATGGACCAGGGTTTAGAGAACCCCAATGTGTGTCATGGAGTTCACCTGACCCACAACTTTTAATAGATTGTGGTATGGGGAGCACACGGCCCACTCTACAGGTATGGTACAGCAGAAATGGAAAAGTATTTTTTAAAGCAAAACAATGCTTATTCTATGAACTCAAGTTAACCTTTCTAAAACATACAGTGAACATCTTAGCAACCATTAATTTAAATACAACCGCGAAAGAATACAACACTAAGTAATCCTTAATAAATTCCCAAAAAGCATCCAGAAGACAAAAGAAACACCTTTTAACAGAAGCACATCAGGTTTAAATACACTACTGAGAACATTTATAATTCTGAATTCACCAAATGATCAAGAGATAGTCTTTTCATGGCAGAGAGAACAACAGTAAACCTGCTTTGTCTGGCTTCAGCTCCAACACTGAAACAAACAAAAAAAAAACACAGACACACCCAAGCTTTTCTCAAAGTGAAACTAAAAAGCAGAGCCAGAGCTCAGCTCCACTCACACTCTGACATCACTGCAGTAACATGAGCAGACAAACATTTCTTAAAGTGACATTCTCATGACACTTGGCAATAATGTCAAAGTGGAGTTGACTTTTCTTCCCCACCTCTTCCAGATGCATCTCTAGAGAGGCCTCTGAGTACCATACTGCCTACTCATTTCTCAGAATATCCTTCTTCCAGCAGCTTGCAAACAAAGCAATCCACAAGGGAATGCAACCTCACTTTAAGAGGTGAATTCTTGTTTTAAATTGATCTGTTGCTGGCCCATTGGAAGCTGTCCTGCGGAAAGTCGGCATGTTTGCCACTCGGTTGGTCAAATTCATTGGGAATCCAAGATTAAAATTATGCTGAGTCTGGTAATTTTTCTGCAATGGGTGAGTTTTTAATTGAAACAAAAGTGCACCCGCCAAAACCTGGCCAATGGTGCCACGCTCCTGGGATGCCAGTGTGCCAGTTTAGCATTAGATCCTAATGATACCCAAGTTTGCAGTGAAGTAGGTTATACCAGCATAGGTGACTAAAGGCAATAAAAGGTATAAATGAGAAAGGATGTCAAGGTAACAAGCCACAGATAATTTTGAATCATATAATCTGGAAGTAATTACAGACCCTGCAGTTGAGAGATTAATACCTAAGAGAAATGTTGAGCACAATTTCACAGTGTTATTCCCAGCTGAGGTACAAATAGAATAAATTGCTTTGGTGCCTGATTTGTGTATTAATTTAATTTGAGTTGTCCCTGGTTAATGGACTCGTTCAATCAGTTTTATCCTTAATTAATGGATTTATTTGACACAGTGATACTTAGCTAGTGGAACACTTTGGCTGAAACAATCGTTGGGTCAATAATGAAAGGATTACTCATAATTTAACCGGGAGGCTGTGCTCAGTCCTCAGCCATGACCAGCCCAAGAATTACAGGAGATCTCTGGGTCTTCAGCAAGTGCAGGTTGAAATACTGTGGTGGTACAATTAGCTGAGAGAGTCAGGAAGTTGGGAATTCTTTTGGTGGTTGCCATTGAGATTCATTATATGAATGAGTACCAGATTGGGCCTCAATTAGTCTTGTGGTGCACCTTACGAGTACACTGACAGCGCATATATTTACGTTCAGACTGCCAGAGTTCATTATTAAGATTATACTCTTAGACCTGCAAGTCCTAGTCCTTTGAGGAAACTCAGAAGTGAATTCCAGCAGCTGGTGTAAAGGGGGCATTTTACACTCTCTGAGGACAACCAATATAAGTGGTTTGTGTATCAGCTCGCTCCCCTGGACAAAGTTGCAGAATTGTTTGTGTGATATCACCATTAGGATTACTATTTTAATTAGATGACTATCTTCATGAATTAACTGATAAAGAAAAATCACAAAATAGACAGTGCAAGATATCCCTTTCCTACAGTTTTCCCCACGTTATATAGGGTTGCCACAACAATGGTTGATCACCTTGATGTCAACCATAATTTTTTGGATTTGGCAGATACCCTTCCTGCCGCTAACCTCCCTCATTTATCCATGGCTGGGAACCAGAGTATGGCTGACCAGGAGTTTCTTCCACTCTTACCACCTGCCTTCAGCATGTTGAAAGAATTTTACAGGTCGACAACAAACTTTTTTGACCACATTATAAACACATATTGGCCATCAGGTCCTAGAGCATGACTTGAACCAGGATCTTTGGGTTCAGTGATATGGATGCTACCCACTGTCCTTGAATGCCTCCTTTAGACAGTGCAGGGTATATTAGATAGGATCTTACCAGCCTTGCAGATGTTGCTTTGGAAGCAGGAGGGTGGGAATTTTGGAAAGTTGCATGTGCCTCCAGCTGCACCATCTTGCTAGAGGGGCGGCAGACTGACGCGATTGCTCATCTGGCAGCATTGGGTAGCCAAGTGGTGGCAATTAACTGGCCACTTGGGGGAGATTGGTAATGCCACTAGGATATTGTTGATGTGTACTGACTGCAAGGCTGAAGGCCAGCAGATGGCTGGAGGTAACTTCCAGGTTACAACTGCAACCACAAACCATCCTGTAGAAGAGTTATTGTCACCTAATGATGGTGATTCAGTGCAATTTTCCAAATGGAATATTGGATTAATTGTCCTGTGACTACAGCGCTTCTTATTAATTTAAGAAGCATAGCTGAAGAGCCAAAACCCATACAGTACATTACCACCATTGGAAGGAGCAGAAAGAAATTTGTGTTATTAAAATCAAAGCCTTATCCGAAAGACAGCACCCCTGACAATGTAGCCCTCCCACAGTACTATGCTGAAATGTCAACTTCGGCTTTGCGCCTGAATCTCTGGGGTGAGTTTAGCGAACTTAAAGCCTCTTGACTCAGAGGCGAGAGTGCCACCACTAAATTGTCAATTAGAATAATAAAAGCAAATTACTGCGGATGTTGGAATCTGAAACGAAAGTCTGGCAGCATCTGTAGGGAGAGAAAAGAGCTAATGTTTCGAGTCTGATGACTCTGTCAAAGCTAACAGACAGAGAAAGTGGGAAGTATTTATACTGTGGAGTGAGAATGAAAGATGAGTCATAGCCACAGAAACCCAGGGAAACCGGGTTCTAATGGCTGATGTGTTGGGTAAGCTGGGTCTGCGAGGACTGCGTTTACTGTAGCAGAGAGAGAGACAGGCTTCCAACACTTGAGGAAATGCAACTCTATTTTATTGAACTCTTAGCTATTAAACATGCTTGAACTGTGGGTTGACACTATGCTGCGTTGACTGGAGACCTGAGGCTAACCTGACCAGACTATCTTACTACCACATGGTGGATGTTCTAGTTGTTGCTCACCGGCTCTGATTGTCCCAGAGGCTGCATCCCGAGAGAGGGGGAAAACTAGTGCCCCCTGGTTATATAGTGGCCGTGTCCTGTCTGGTGATTGGCTGCTGTGTTCTGTATGTTCATTGGTCATCCTTTGTGTCACTCACTGTCTATCTGTGCACCATCATATACTTGTGTGTATATTATGACATCTCCCCCTTTCAAAAAATGTCAATAAATAATGGGTGTGTGTATGAGCCTGACTATGTACAAAGAATGTGAGCGTATTTACATGAGTAGGAGCTGAACTATATACAAAATACATGAACGTATTTACATGGGAAGATGTCTAGTGCAGATAGGGTGCATACAACAAATTAGGAAGAAACAATATGTACAGATGTGTAAACAAAACACAAGGCAATGCAACATTCACTCTATAAGTTCAGTCTCTGTGGCGGACGACGAATTCTGGTTGACCGCCTTAAGGGTGGGTCAGGGGCCGTCTGCACTGGAATGGGCAGAGCTGCGTCCAACGTAGACGGTGGCAAAAGAAACGGCAGATCAGTGACCTCTTGGAAGGGTGTGTCCTGAGGAATCAGCAGGCGAGGCGGGACATCACGTTCAGGTGGCGAGCGTGGAAGCAGCCGCAGTGCCCGCCTATTACAGCGAAGAAAAGAGCCATCATGCGTGCGAACGTGAAATGATCTGGGGGCCACTTGCTTGACCCCCACAGCTGTGGCAGACCAGCCACCGTCAGGTAGCTGAACACAAACCCGGGCAGCAGGGACCAGAGCAGGGAGATCTGTGACATGGGCATCATACGCCGACTTGCATTGGGCCCGAGACAGTTGCATTCTTTGCAGGACCGGAAAATTGTCAAGGACCAGGACGTAGATAGCTGGCACCGTCGTCCGTAGTGTGCGGTACATTAGCAGCTGTGCTGGGGACAGGCCAGCAGACAAAGGAGTCGCCCTGTAGGCTAGCAGTGCCAGGTGAAAATCTGAAACCGAATCAGCAGCTTTACACAACAGTCGTTTTACAATGTGTACCCCATTTTCTGCTTTCCCATTTGACTGGGGGAAGTGACATGCGTGAAATTGTACCGTCGGGCAAAGTCCATCCACTCCTGACTGAAGAAGCACAGGCCATTATCTGTCATGACCGTAAGTGGAATGCCATGACGGGCAAAGGTCTCTTTGCACGCCCTGATGACTGTTGCTGATGTGAGGTCATGCAGTCTGACCACCTTGGGGTAATTTGAAAAATAGTCCACGAGGAGGACGTAGTCCCGGCCTTTCATGTGGAAGAGATCAATGCCAACCTTGGTCCATGGGGACGACACCAGTTCATGCGGCTGCAAAGTCTCTTTCGGCTGAGCCGGCTGAAACCGTTGGCACGTTGGGCAATTTAGGACAGTGTTGGCGATGTCGTCATTGATGCCAGGCCAATATACTGCCTCTCGGGCTCGCCGGCGACACTTTTCCACCCCCAGGTGAACCTTGTGGATTTGGCCGAGGACGAGCTCTCGCATACTCTGTGGTATTACTATCCTGTCCAGTTTCATTAGTATGCCATCGACCACTGCCAGGTCATCTTTTAAATTGTAGAACTGTGGGCACTGGCCCTTCTGCCAACCATCTGTGAGATGGCGCATGACCCTTTGGAGTTAAGGATCCCTGGCCATCTCTTGACGAATCTGCACGACCCTTTCGTCAGTGGCCGGTAAGTTGGATGCGCAGAACTCAACACGGGCGTTGATCTGGCAGACGAAGTCCGACTGCTCGCACGGCATGGTGATGGAGCGAGAGAGTGCATCGGCCACAATGAGCTCCTTGCCCGGGGTGTAGACCAGGTCGAAATCATAGTGTCAAGTTTGAGGAGGGTACACTGTAGGCATGGCGTCATATCGTTGAGGTCCTTCTGTATGATGTGAACCAGTGGCCTGTAGTCCGTTTCGACCGTAAACTTGGGGAGTCCATACACGTAATCATGGAATTTGTCAATCCCCATGAGGAGGCCCAGGCACTCTTTCTCGATTTGAGCATATCGCTGCTCAGTAGGGGTCATGGCTCCAGATGCATTTGCGACTGGGGCCCAGGAGGAGGATTCGTCGCGCTGGAGGAGTACTGCCCCAATGCCAGCCTGGCTCACGTCAGTGGAGATCTTCGTCTCCTTGGCAGGGTCGGAAACCGCCAGGACGGGGGCGTTGGTGAGTTTTGCCCTGAGCTCACGCCACTGTTGCTCATGAGTGGGGAGCCACTTGAAGTCGGTGTTTTTTTTACAAGATTGCGGAGCGCTGTGGTGTGAGATGCGAGGTTGGGGATAAACTTCCCAAGGAAGTTGACCATCCCTAGGAAGCGGAGGACTGCCTTCTCCTCCTCCGGTGTCTTCATAGCATTGATCGCCGACACCTTATCTGCGTCTGGCTGCACACCGAACTGCGAAATATGATCGCAGAGGAACTTTATTTCTGCTTGACCGAACGAGCACTTGGCTCTGATGAGTCGGAGGCCATGCTCGTGGATCCTATGGAACACTCGCTTGAGGTGATCGATGTGTTCCTGAGGAGTTGTGGACCAGACAATGATGTCATCGACGTAAACTCGCACCCTCCCCGATGCCCTCCATCATTTGCTCCATTATTCGGTGGAACACCTCGGAGGCGGAGGTGATGCCAAAGGGCATCCGGTTGTCACAGTAACGACCAAATGGGGTGTTAAAAGTGCAGAACTTTCGACTGGATGTATCTGGCTGTATCTGCCAAAACCCCTTGGAGGCATCCAGCTTCGTAAATAACTTGGCGTGAGCCATTTCGCTAGGGAGCTCTTCTCGCTTAGGGATGGGGTAGTGATCCCTCATGATGTTACGATTCAAATCTTTGGGGTCGATACAAATGCGAAGTTCCCCTGACGGTTTTTGACACAAACCATGGAGCTAACCCAGTCCGTGGGTTCCGTGACCTTAGAAATGACGCCCTGGTCCTGGAGGTTTTGCAGCTGCTGCTTGAGGCGGTCCGTAAGGGGTGCCGGCACCCGACACGGTGCGATCGAAAGATGTGCGCACATACGCAGTTCGTTCCTCGGCCTCGCCGTCCCCTCGGTCGTTGTGCGTATGCGCAGGAGCCCGGGAAAAGCGCGCAAAATGGCTGCCTTCATCCAGACTCAGGCACTGGAGCTGTTTTACAGCCTGCACCCGCTCCACATCGTGGGGGCCTTGCCGCGCCGTCTCTGCCGCCTTGCTATGGGAGTACCGGTCATTAGCGTGGTCAAGTAGGACACAGGTTTCGATGGCGATGGTGAGGGTGAGCTGCTTAACTTTAAGGAGTTGCTGGAGAAGGGGATCGGAATGGACCCTGAAAACGATCTGGTCGCGGATCATGGAGTTGGAAGTGGAGCCGTAGTTGCAGGATTGCGCGAGGATACAGAGAAGGACTGAAAAGGTTCATCCTTACCCTGAAGCCTCTGCTGGAACACATAGCGTTCAAAGCTCTCGTTGACTTCGATGTCACAGTGGCTGTCGAACTTCAGCAGGACTGTTTTCAACTTTGTCTTGTCCTCACCTTCAGCAAAGGTGGGGGAGTTAAAAATGTGGATAGCGTGGTCCCCGGCTGTAGAGAGGAAGAGGGCAATCTTTTTGCTATCCGATGCGGCCTCAAGGTCGATGGCTTCAAGATACAGCTGAAACTTCTGCTTAAAAATATTCCAGTTCGCACCGAGATTGCCGGCGATGCGGAGCGGCGGGGGGGGGGGGGGGGGGGGGGGGGGGAACACACACACGCTGTCCATGTTACCGGATGGCTGATCGCTGGTCAAAGGCAAAGGCAGACTATCTCAAGGTGGGTCCGTCAAACTCAAACATAACTCACTGGTACCATGATGTGTTGGGTAAGCTGGGTCTGCGAGGACTGCGTTTACTGTAGCAGAGAGAGAGACAGGCTTCCAACACTTGAAGAAATGCAACCTCATTTTATTAAACTCTTAACTATTAAACATGCTTGAACTGTGGGTTGACACGATGCTGACATGACTGGAGACCTGAGGCTAACCTAACCAGACTATCTTACTACCACATGGTAGTGTTAAGGTAGATAGCGATGAGGACTGTCAGAGGATACAGCAGGATTTAGATTGTTTGGAGACTTGGGCGGAGAGATGGCAGATGGAGTTTAATCCGTACAAATGTGAGGTAATGCATTTTGGAAGGTCTAATGCAGGTAGGGAATATACAGTGAATGGTAGAACCCTCAAGAGTATTGAAAGTCAGAGAGATCTAGGTGTACAGGTCCACAGGTCACTGAAAGGGGCAACACAGGTGGAGAAGGTAGTCAAGAAGGCATACGGCATGCTTGCCTTCATTGGCCAAGGCATTGAGTATAAGAATTGGCAAGTCATGTTGCAGCTGTATAGAACCTTAGTTAGGCCACACTTGGAGTATAATGTTCAATTCTGGTCGCCACACTACCAGAAGGATGTGGAGGCTTTAGAGAGGGTGCAGAAGAGATTTACTAGAATGTTGCCTGGTATGGAGGGCATTAGCTATGAGGAGCGGTTGAATAAACTCGGTTTGTTCTCACTGGAACGACGGAGGTTGAGGGGCGACCTGATAGAGGTCTACAAAATTATGAGGGGCATAGACAGAGTGGATAGTCAGAGGCTTTTCCCCAGGGTAGAGGGGTCAATTACTAGGGGGCATAGGTTTAAGGTGAGAGGGGCAAGGTTTAGAGTAGATGTACGAGGCAGGTTTTTTACACAGAGGGTCGTGGGTGCCTGGAACTCGCTACCGGAGGAGGGGGTGGAAGTAGGGACGTTCGTGACATTTAAGGGGCATCTTGACAAATACATGAATAGGATGGGAATAGAGTGATACGGACCCAGGAAGTGTAAAAGATTGTAGTTTAGTCGGGCAGCATGGTCGGCACGGGCTTGGAGGGCCGAAGGGCCTGTTCCTGTGCTGTACATTTCTTTGTTCTTTGTTTGTTTGTTGTTGATGTTCTAGTTGTTGCTCACCGGCTCTGACTGTCTCAGAGGCTGCATCCCAAGAGAGCGGGAAAACTAGTGCCCCCTGATTATATAGTGGCCGTGTCCTGTCTGGTGATTGGCTGCTGTGTTCTGTATGTTCATTGGTCATCCTTTGTGTCACTCACTGTCTGCCTGTGCACCATCATATACTTGTCTGTATATTATATCAAAGGCCACAGAAACCAAGGGGAAAGAGTGCTAATGGCAGTCCCCAGAGAGGACAAAAGATGTGAAAGGTCAAACAGTTTGACCTTTCACATCTTTTGGCCTCTCTGGGGACTGCCATTAGCACTCTTTCCCCTTGGTTTCTGTGGCCATTAGCACCCGGTTTCCCTGGGTTTCTGTGGCTGTGACTCATCTTTCATTCATTCTCACTGCACAGTAAAATATTTCCCACTTTCTCTGTCTGTTAGCTTTGACAATTAGAAGAATAACTTGAGTTAACTGGCCTCGGTGTCTCTGAGCAAGGGAAATAAAGAAATAGGCAGAGTTCCCATTCCAGGTCACTCGTCGGTGACCCCTGCTAGCAAATGCATACGTGCATTTCGGACAAGGACAGGATCTGATCCAATTGTAATGTCCTTAACTGTTCAATAATGCTGAAATTGCTCATCTCATCCTGCACATGAATAATGGTCATTTGAGTAAGATACTGAAGAGCTACAACAACCCATGAAACCGTAAAGCAGCAAAAGTCAGTGACATCAATGAAGGGAGAAAATTGGAAACAAATTCAAAATGCTGATTTGTAGTGTCAATGAACAGGGTTGTAAGGGGAAATAAGAAAAGCTGAGTATTAACAGCATTAAAAAAAAATGTTAAAGAGATTTTTAAAAAGTATTTAAGACACCAAGGGGGATAGAAAAGATTTATCTGCAGCATTATTTTAAGTTAAATTACAATATTATTAACTGCAGGTTAAAGGTATGCAAGTACAATCTGATAAAATACAAGTGAAGTACAGTGTTGATGCCAGGAAGCAGTTCTTCACAAAAATAATAATTAATAATATTATTGTACACTGGTTTTCCAGGTACGATAGTACAAGTGAAAATTGAATATTTCAACAAAAATAATCTTTGCATATTAGGTACTGGTGATGGGACGGGAACATAGGAGTAGGCTATTTAGCCCCTCAAGCCAGTGTGATCATGGCTGAAATAAAATACAACTCGACACTGAAGCCAATTCCAGCACCCTAAATGCTACACTGGCTGGAAACAGTTAATTCAGCATAGACTGGGTCAGCATCAAATCTGGTGTCTCTGACCTGTACAGCTTTATGCTGCACTGAGTGGTTTCTTTACCCACTGTGTCATTGGGTCGTTGAAGTCAATTATTAGATTGTAAGAAAATATTTTCTCAATGATCCAATGCAGGAAAATAAACTGTAATAATTGAGAGCACAATGCTGATGGATAATAAGAATATGGATTTGGTGTCTATATGTAGCAGAAAGTGTAAAATTGTAATTATCTGTATTAATTCATGTCCCTTTTGGTTTGCAACTAAACAATTGACATCATGATTTTCTGCCATCCAAATGCATTTTCCTTGTTGCACTATTTTGAAAGGGGTGTAAAATACACCACCCTATTATTACAATCATTGCTGTTTCAAGTTACGAACATTTGGAATACCATGGGCTGGATTTTCAAGAAGTCGGGGAGACTCCTCGGAGGGATGTAAATGGCAGCCAGGACCCAATTCTGGAATTCCCAAACCCATTTGTTATGTTCAAAATCATGAGGGGTCTGGACAAGGTAGATAGGGAGTGACTGCTCCAATTGACTGAAGAATCAAGAACTAGAGGGTGCCAATTTAAAGTGTGATGCGACCATCAATTCACTCAAGGACTCGTGTCGAAGTAAAACAGTGGTTTTAATTAGCTATCAACTTTGCCTGCCTGTGACTGGTACATACTGAGGACAGTCCCACAGGCCAGCTACTCTTATACTCCTTCAAAGGGGCGGAGTCATTGGCTGAGCCCGTACATGCTCCAACATCCTCCAACATCTCCCCCTGTGGGTGAAGCCATACAATGGCCCACAGATAAAACCCACAGGGTTAATAACATAGAACATAACTGGTGAATTAACTGTATTTACAAACATAGAACATAACTGGTGAATTAACTGTATTTACATTCACCACAAAGTGATTGGAAAAGAACCAAAAACAACATGAGGAAAACTTTGTTTAATGCAGTTGGAGGTTAGGTTCTGGAACGCAATGCTTGAGAGTGGGGTGGAGGCAAATTCAGTTGGCGTTTCCAATTTTCCTGAGTGACTTTTAAGAGTGCGGGCTGGCTCGGGTCACAAGCCTGTACCCCACAATCCCGACCTGGCAGGCTGCAATGCGGGGATTGACATGTCCTAATCCCCAATTTTCATGGAGTCAGGCCAGCTTTACCCCATGCCAAGGTATGTCCCCACTCACCCCCTATGATCCCTCATGCCGCTCCATTGCCAAGCTAGTGCACCCCTATGCCCATTCACCTACTATACACTGTATAAACCAATGAACTCTATAGTGAAAATAGGATATGTTTAAAAAGCTTTTAAAAAAAGTAATTGATACATTTCTACTTATTTAAAAAAAACTTTTACTACAGGCCAATAAAAGTGATAATTATTAAGACCCTTTAAAGCATCAATAGCTGAATCTTCTAACACTTGAACCTCTTTATCTTCTGTAAATAAACATTGTAAAATTGACTGATGAGGTCAGAGAGCTAGAGCTGTCAATAAAACAATGTTTCCTCTGGGATTGAGGTGTTTTAGTACTCTGATGCATTTCTGGGCTCTCAGCCAATCCTCATCGTGCATTCTTGGTTGGGAGCCCAGGCATCCATTACAATAATGAAACCCCCAAACCCCCAGGGTAAACATTGTTTGATTTGTTCAAAATCATGTGGGGTCTGGACAAAGTAGAAAGGGAGTGACTGTTCCAGTTGACTGAAGAATCAAGAACTAGAGGGTGCCAATTTAATGTGATTGGCAAATAAACCAAAAGCAACATGAGGAAAACTTTGTTTCATGCAGTTGATGGTTAGGTTCTGGAATTCAATGCCTGAGAGTGGGGTGGAGACAAATTCAGTTATGGATTCTAAAGGAATAATTATCTGAAAGAGAGAAACATTTACAGGGTTCCAATGAAAAGGTGGAGGAGTGGAACCACCCAAGTTACTCTTGCAGTGACACTATTCATAATTTTGAAAACCTATTACAACTCAAATTTCAGTCTTTTTTACAGAAGAAAAAGCTGCAACCTGTTCAAAAGCAAATGTACTGTGGTTGCTGGAAATCTGAAATAAAAACAGAAAATACTGGAAATATTCAATATTGTGGAGCGAGAAACAGAGTTAATGTTTCAGGTCACAACCTGTTTATTTTTTCTGATAGACATAACCACTCACTTCTGGTATCATTCTAGTAAAACACTTTTGCACCTTATCCAGCGCCTCTCGTATCCTTTCTATAATATAAAGACATAACTGTTCACAATACTCCAAGTGTGGCCGAACCAAGAATCTGTACAAGTTTAGCATAATTTATCTGTTTTTCAATTCTATCTTTCTAATGAACCTCAGTGCTTAATTTTTAAAACAAATCTGTCGTTTTTAACCTGCGTCACAACTTGTAGTGATTTGTGTGTGGGTTCACCAGATCCTTTTATTTCTCTATCCACTTAGATACAGATTCTCCAAAGAATATGTGGCCTCTTTATTCATCCTATAAAGATGTACTGCCTCACACTTATTTATATTGAAGTTCATTTGCCAAACGTACTCCCATTCTGCAATTTTACTAATGTAACACACATTTTGCTGCTTTCTTCCTTGTAATGATTATACACCCCAATTTGGAGTCAACGGTAAACATTGAAATTGTACTTTAAATTCCTGGGTCCAAATTATTTATTCAAATAATGAACAACCGTTTGGGCGGCAAGGTGGCACAGAGGTTAGCACTGATGCCTCACAGCTCCAGGGACCCGGGTTCGGTTCTGACCTCGGTGACTTGTCTGTGTGGAGTTTGTACATACACCCTGTGTCTGCGTGGATTTCACAGGGTGCTCCAGTTTCCTCCCACAGTCCAAAGATGTACAGGTTAGATGAATTGGCCATGCTAAATTTACCCCTTGGTTGGGGTTGCGGAGATGGGGCGGAGGTTGGGCCTAGGTAGGGTGCTCTATCGGAGCAGGGGCCAATGCAGACTCAATGGGCTGGACTGTAAGGATTCTATGAACTCTTATCTGTGAACAGTGATCCCCCAGCACCAATCCTTGTGGGACATCACATACCATCGTTTGCCAGTCCAAGTAACTACCTTTACTCCAATGCTCTTTCCTATTTTATAGTCGGCTTACTATCCATTGTTCCTATATTCTACAAGTTCTGACATTTGTCACCAGTCTGCCATGTGATACATTATCAAAGGCTTTTTGGGAATCCAAAATATCTTACCTCTATTGTATTACACTTATCTACTTTTTCTGCTTGTGCACTTTAATTCTTCAATGAATTCAATATAAATCTTTTTTTCCGTAATTCAAACTTTGACATCAATCTCATGACTCTCCTCTACAATTTGAATATATCTTTACTCTCATAGTCATATAGTTTTACAACACAGAACACAGAAAGAGGCCCTTCGGCCCATCATGTCTGTAATGGCCATCAAGTGGGTCCCGAAGGTCAGCCAGTTGGCAAAAGTGGGTCTCGGGAAAGAAACGTTTGGAAAATACTGAGCTAGATGGTGGTGAATCTGTGGAACTCTTTGCCGCACAAGGCTGTGGAGGCCAAATCACTGATTGTCTTTAAGACAGAGATAGATAGGTCCTTGATTAATAAGGGGATCAAGAGTTATGGGGAGAAGGCAGGAGAATGGGGATGTGAAATGTATCAGCCATGATTGAATGGCAGAGTAGACTTGATGGGCCAAATGGCCTAATTATGCTCCTATGTCTTATGGTCTAAACTGATTCTGAGGCATGCAGGAGAGCATATGGAATGGAATGTTGTGGACTTCGTGTTAGGGGCTGCAGATTCGAGTTGTCACTTGTTCCAATTTGTCCCAATGGGTGATTTTCAGCCTGTGATCGCTGTCAGTGAGAGAATCAGGAAATGCAATTCTCTCCAGAGCAACCGCATTTCCTGATTTTCCCTGTACCTCACTAGTGATGTCACAAGGCTCACACCCACAAAGGGGGAAAATCTATTTAAATTGATTATAATGCATTTCAATGTTATTAACAGGCACCCCTGCCACATGTTTCCTCCTCACTAAATGATCATACCCCGCTGATGTGTCGTCACATCGGCGAGGTTTACAAAAGGTTTGGCAAAATGAAAATCAGTTGCGAGGATTACTCTAGGGGCGCAAAGTGCCCTGGCACTGCCCCTGGCACTGTCCTCGGATCAGGTTGGCAATATTCACCTGTAACAGGGGGGAAGCGCTGGAGCGGGCTCTCGTGGGATCCCCTTGGGGAGCGGGTTTCCATTAATGTGTGGTGGGGAGTGGAGAGTGGGCTGTGAGGGGGAAATCTTGCAGGCATGGAAGGGAGTCAGCACTGAGGGCGGTGGAAAGTCAACAAGACTTCAGTGGCGGGGGAAGTCCCCAATCATTGTCCATTGGGGGGGGGGGGGGTGACCCCTGATAATTATCCGGTGGTGGGGTGGGGGGAGAGCTCTGATGAAATTACGGGAGTGGGGAGAGTCCCATGGATAATCCGGGAGCTGGGCCGTAGGCCACGATACCTCCATGGTTGACGCTGCGTGCCGTTAGTTTTTATTGCTGATCTGCGCACCCCATAAAGATGGCACCCTGATCTCTGTGGAGCCGGCCTTCCAGGCTCTATCAGGCCCCACCCCACCAGAGTGATGTCATAAACCACACCCACTGTTTATTCTTTAAAAAGGCTCAAGATCTGGAGAGGAAACTGGTTTGTGCAGCTGGAGATCTACAAGGCAGTTTTTAGTTTGAGCCTGACACTTTGCCAAATCCTGGGAAGATTCTCCCCTTTGTGTTTATTTAGCAGTGGAAATGTTTTGGTATTCATCTCTCCTCTATTTTTCTGCTCATCTCAGTGAGGTCACTACACATCTCAATCACTCGCTAATAGGTCAATTGCTTAATCGGTCAATATCAATTGAATAGTTTGTACAGTTGTGTTTCATTCCTTGGAATGTATCTTCAGGAGCTTTTCTAGTGGCTCAGTCAGTCAAGGCCATGTGGCTGAGTCACATAGATCAAGAAAACATGTTTGGGCTGGAACTGCAGACAACAGTCTGCAGTTGCCTCCAGTGTCTCCCAGACTAGAGATTGAAAAATCTGTCAGGGCTCTGCTCCTGGTTTGTATTCAGCGATTGCATCTATCATGTGTGAGCATTGGACAATGGCAGAATTGGCTTTTAGTATAATGCTCTTCTATAGATGAATGGTACAGTGATACTCATCGCCTAGACTCGCATGAAGAATGATCATTTTAACAAGGTATCATCAGACTGATGATTGGCAGCCTATCACCCCCTTTCAGGTATGAAGAGCAAAGAAAAGTGGCTTCTTTGCACCCACTGTCACCAGACACGTGTGAAAGTGATGATCACAATTTTGTCAGGAAATCCTGCCTTGGTCCAGAATGTGTAGATAAGAAAATTTACAAGTTACCTGCTTGGAATACTTTTCCCTAAAGTTATTTACCTATCATCAGCAAGCTGATATAATAAGGGCGGTGAAAGAAATTGATGCCAGTCAATTATCCATCTTATTTTTCTTCATTTAATGGCAGCTTTGGGTGAACCAGGAAGACACTGTCGATGAAGCCAGTAGTGGGATTCAAAATGGGCATCTGGACCCGAACTCCGACTGTCTATGTCTCGGCAGGAGCATTCAGAACAGAGACCAAATGAGAGCAAATGTCATCAATGAAATTATGAGCACAGAACGACACTACATTAAACATCTGAAGGACATCTGTGAGGTAATAATAACTTAACTGCAGCTTAACTTCCATCATACTGATAATATAAATTACATACGAGAGCTCTGAAATGCAAGTAGCAATTGCTTCACATTTGTTCTGAGAATCATTTTGTGCTACTCATCAAAATGTCATCAAGCGGCTCAGGCTATTTAATTACTAATAATTTGTGTCTGCAACTAAAACTTAAAGCTGCAATGTGGTAAAGTATCAGGTTACTCATGAAAAGGTAACATATTCTCATTTAAGTATTCTTCTGGCAAACTGAATTCCAATAACATCTAATAACATCACAATTGAAATGCTCACTGGAGATGGGTTAAAGTGCGAGATGTTTGAACTTACAAATTTATGGAGTGACTGTTATATCCCTGAGAGTTGACACCCAGGTGATTTGTGTTTGCCTATAACTCCCTCAACTCCATTGGTCAATATAATTTACACAAGCCAACTCTTCCGATGGCGCAGTTAGTACGGAGCAGTATGTCACTGAGTCACATGGATTAACAGTCTCAGTTTGAACTGATTTCATAACCTTGCCATTTGGACTGCTACATTTGGGCCTTAGGAACAGTGAGCTCTTTGGTTTCTATCCAAAACCCTTTAGTTTGAAATTGTGTGTGTCTTGTTTTTAATTATAATGCTCTAATGCACGGTAGCATTGTGGATAGCACAATTGCTTCACAGCTCCAGGGTCCCATGTTCGATTCCGGCTTGGGTCACTGTCTGTGTGGAGTCTGCACATCCTCCCCGTGTGTGAGTGTGTTTCCTCCGGGTGCTCCGGTTTCCTCCCACAGTCCAAAGATGTGCAGGTTCGGTGGATTGGCCATGATAAATTGCCCTTAGTGTCCAAAATTGCCCTTCATGTTGGGTGGGGTTACTGGGTTATGGGGATCGGGTGGAGGTGTTGACCTTGGGTAGGGTGCTCTTTCCAAGAGCCGGTGCAGACTCGATGGGCCTAATGGCCTCCTTCTGCATTGTAAATTCTATGATAATCTATGATATAATCTAATGCCCCGACTGTTACTATGACAAAAATGGTAACTTTTAAATCATATTTAAATTTGTAATGATTTAAAAAAAAAGGAATATTGACTGAGGATCTCACTGCCCTTTATAAAAGAAACTGGTTCAATTTCTTCTGTTCAAAGTGACAGGCCGAGACTGGAGAATTAAACTTGGTACTTAGGGCTGGAGTTTTGCAGAGTCACCTCTAAAAATAACAGGCAGGCCCATATGTGGAAGTCCCACCCCCTCTTCCAACCGATTCATCTTTTACCAGCGAAGGGGAAAGGATCATGGCATGATTCACACAGAGGGAAACTTAAACTCTGCAGGGCCATTTGAACTTACTGCTAAATTCAAACATACCCCACTTTGGCTATTGCAAAGGCCTTAACCGACAGTGTGGGAGCCACAAATTGATGGAGTAGACATAAATGTTCATGAAGAGCAGATAAGGTCTGCTTAAGTGACAGGATCTGAAGTGTTTTAAATCCCCCACTCTTTAACCATGAAAAAAAAGACTGAACCTGACAATAAAAGTTAAAAAATATTCCTCTGCCTTCCTTGACATTTTCCAAAGGGTTATTATTATGCCAGTAGAAATGCTTTGCTGAGTTTCAAAAACTATAATTAGCTAAGGGGGGAGGGGGGAGGGGGGGGGTTCTGGGTTCATAAGTGTAATTGACATTTAAATAGGCTATTAAAGGATTAGCTGTCTTTAATGTGGGTCTGAACAAAGTTTGCTTTTATAAGAGATCAACCACTTGAGATTTCAAAGCTTTGAATAGGTTTCATGAATGGAATTTTGTTTCACCAGCAAAGGTGAGTGTGAGATATATTAGATTGTTAGACGTTTCTTTCATCTCCAAATGACTCTCAAGGTCTGTCCATGGTGGATCCTGGCTGAATGACTCTGGTGGTTGTTTGGGGGCTATGACGGGCCAGGGGGATGAGTACAAGGATGAGAGAGTATCAAGGGCGAGGGCCAGTGGACCTAACTGTGTTTTTTTTTAAACTTTAAAGTCCCAGAGAACTAAGTAGGGCTTTCTAAGCAGCTTCACCCCTCCATACCCCCGCACCCTCCCCAATCCTGCATGAACACGTAGTATCTGCATGAAAAAGAACTGGTCTGCAGGATTAGCGAAAATCCCAAGATAATCTATGTATATTGAGGGGAAGAGGGTAACCAGGGACAGAGTAGGCCCCAATATGGACCAAAGGGGGCAATCTGTGCTTGGAGCCGGAGGACATTGGTAGGGTGTTAAATGAATACTTCACATCTGTCTTCACTTGGGAGAAGGAGAATATAGGTACAGAATTTGGGAGAGGGACTGAGATTCTTGAACAGTCTGGCACAGGGAGTGAAGAGTGAGTGGAAGTTTTGGCAGACTGGACAAATCCCAGGTACAGATGAGTTGTATCCCAGACTGCTGTGGGAAGCAAGGGAGGAAATACAGGGGGTCTGACACAATTTGTTAATTCCTTCATGGCCACAGGAGAGGTACCAGAGATTTGAAGGGCAACAAATGTGGTCCAACACGCTGGTGTCCAGTGGCATAGCACAG
Organism: Scyliorhinus torazame; assembly: GCF_047496885.1. Classification (NCBI taxonomy): domain Eukaryota; kingdom Metazoa; phylum Chordata; class Chondrichthyes; order Carcharhiniformes; family Scyliorhinidae; genus Scyliorhinus; species Scyliorhinus torazame. The sequence goes on from NC_092711.1 coordinate 275,476,348, forward strand.
GGATCAGTGCTAGATCCTTTATTGTTCATGATGTATATAAATGATATAGATGAGAATGTAGGGGGGGTGATTAGTAAGCTTGCAGATGACATGGAGATTGGCAGGGTGGTTAATAGTGAAGAAGATCTTAGCTTACAGGAGGATATAGATGGATTCGGTAGATCAGTGGCAGATAGAATTTAACCCTGAAAAGTATAAGGTGATGCACTTTTGAAGGCAAGGGAGTACTCAATGAATGGCAAGACACTAGGAAGCTCAGAGGAACAGCGGGATCTTGGGCTGCCTGTCCACAGATCCTTGAAGGCAGCAGGGCAGGTTAATAGGGTTGTTAAGAAGGCATTTGGGACTTTATTAGTCGTGGAATAGATTATAAAAGCAGGGAGGTTATGTTAGAGTTGTGCAAAACTTTGGTTAGGCTACAGATGGAGTACTGTGTGCTGTTCTGGTCATCTCATGATAGGAAGGATGTGATTGCACTGGAGAGGGTGCAGAGGAGATTCACCAGGATGTTGCTTGGGATGGAGCATTTTAGCTATGAAGAGAGGCTGGATAGGCTTGGGTTGTTTTCTTTAGAGCAGAGAAGGCTGAGAGGGGGACCTGATTGAGGTATATAAGATTATGAGGGGTATGGACAGGGTGGACAAGAAGCAGATTTTTTCCGCATTTGAAGCATCAATAGCAAGGGGGCATACTTTTAAGGCGAGGGATAGGAGGTTTAGTGGGAATTTGAACAAAACATTCTTCACCCAGAGGGGGTGGGAGTCTGGAATGTACTGCCTGGGAGGGTAGTGGAGACATAAAACCTCACAACCTCACAAAATACATGGGTGAGCACTTGAAATGTAATAACGTTCAAGGCTATGGGCCAAGGGCTAGAAAGTGGGATTAGTGTAGATTTAGTGTAGGTTTGTCAGTGCAGACTCAATGCGACAAAGGGCCTCTTCTGGACTGCATGACTCTGTGAGTCTATGACTGCTTCCAGGGTCAGTGAGTCTAACTTTACCCTGTCCCTAGAATCCCTCTACATATAGCAGCAAATTCTTTTTTGAAGATTACCTCTGTTATAGCCTGTGTTTTAGTCACCATGCTGATGACAGCAGGGGAAAAAGGACAATTGGAACATTTTAGGCTGACCTAAGTTACTGTTATGCAAAATACAGCAGCGCTAAATACATTCTAAACTTCTCCTAATCATGACTTCATTCAAATTACAGAACTCACTTGTCCCCGAACAGGAATGAATTACAAGGCATATGTTGATACCTGTAAATAGATTATTATGCTAAAGTTAAATTTACTACATATTAGATTCAATTCATTAACTTCGCCACCAAATGTTTTATCAAATATTATTCGCCCTGTGCGGAAACACTTGGATGAGGAAAAAATAGGTCAATAGAGAGTGAATATTTGACTTACTATTCATGGTGAATTATTGTGATTAAATTTGCTACTGCATATAAAGTTTGCTGAAGACAGTAAAATGTTTTTTTTTCTTATTTTAGGGATACCTTAGGCAATGCAAAAAACGCAGAGACATGTTCAGTGATGAACAACTGAAAGTCATATTCGGAAACATCGAAGACATTTATAGATTTCAAATGAGCTTCGTCAGAGACCTGGAGAAGCAGTACAACAAGGAAGATCCTCATCTGAGTGAAATTGGGCCCTGCTTCTTGGAGCATGTAAATTATAACCCTGTTCGATTAGAATATCATTTCACATCATCTGCATTTCTGTGTGTAATTGTTGTGTTCCTTTGTGCTGACCTGATGTTCTGGTACTGTAAAAAAAATATTCACGAAGGTGTTTAAATTGTGCTTTTCTTTAATAATAGCTAATGTGCATGAAATCCTTCTGCCTGCTTTTTTAATGAAAGCATTAATCCCCTTAATGGGCCTTCATTGAAACACTGGACAAAGGAATTTCAAATGAATCCATTCCTTAGCAATATTGCACATCACAATTTCAACTTTCAACCAAAGCTTATTTTGTTAACAATGTTGCCTTTATTCGTACACCATCAATGGCATTTTTGTACATTTTTTTTTTCAAATATTCCAGCGCTTCGAAAATCAATATTATTGAATATTGAAAATATATGACAAGAGACAATTACTATCTCATTGAATCAAAACCAGTGCTAATTTTTCAACTGTAGCTGTTAGTTCTATGTAAATCTTTCTGCTCCTTTTCAGTGTTCTTTTATATTTATTTTCAAATACTTATCTAATTCCATTTCAGTCCAGTTATATACTTAAAATAGCTGCTTGTAGTAAAGCAGATCAATTCTAATAGTGTGTCCCAGTAATGGCCGTGAACCTAAGCCCAATCCCCTGTTATTGATTTTTCACAAATGGAAACAGTAACTGACATATACTTGAAATATAGGGGTAAACGTTCCTCTTTTGTGATGGAGAGGAAGCAGATGGATTATGTGCCTCTAAGGAAGCATGTTTAATTTGTTGTCCAATACTTGTAACTGGACAGAAAATTAGATGGGCTCTGGGTGCAGGTATGTTAGTTCTTCACTTGATGTTCCACCAGGCAATAAGTTATACCAAGCGCAAAAATGAAAATCTGCCCCGTAGTATAATAGCTGGCTAATCAATAAGTGAAAAAAAATCCCTGTTTGAAGCAAGAAAATAGACACAACTCAAGGGCTTGGATTAAAGTAATTGGAATGTGTTAGAATACAACTAAAGAAAGAACAAATTCCTTTTGTGAACATATGTCACAGAGTGCTTTTCAGCCAATTAAATTGTTTTGAAGTGTAGTCGCTGTTCTAATATAGGGAAACACAGCAGCCAGTTGGTTCACAGTAAAACAGTAAGATGCCAGTGACCAGATTCTTTGTTTTATTGATGTTGGTTGAGGGACAAAATATTCTCCAGGGAAACCTCCTCTGCTCCGAGAATGCCATGGGATCATGAGATCTTTCATATCCACCTGAGACAATGCCTTGGTTCAACATTTAATTCAAAAGACAGAACCTCCGGAAGTGCAGCATCCTTTTAGTACTGCATTGAAATGTCGGCCTACATTTTGTGCTCATGTCCCAGGAGTGGGACGTAAACCTACAACCTGCTGACTCCAACCTGTTAAGTTATAGGAGAGAACTCCCACTGAGCAATGGCTAACACCATGTGGGAGCAATTCCCTTTAAGATTTACCTAAGGATGTCGAAATTAGAGGCGCATTTAAATACATTTGCACTGGATTCTCCTGGTTCCCGGGAACTAACGGCCTCCCCTGTTAGGCCTAGACCGGGCGCAGTTTAGTACTGGTCTACACAAACGTGGACTAAGTCTAATTGCACCTAGAAGTTTCCCACTGGGAGACCACTGGGTAGTTGGGAACAAGGTAGGGTTGCTGCCTGGCTCAGGGTCCCAAGGTAGCAGTGCTGGTGTGCCAGGGTAGCACTGCCAACGGTCGGGGCCTAAGGGGGGCTCTGCCCATGAAAGGGCGTGTGAGGTGGAGTATGAAGGGTGATTGGGGGGGGGGGGGGGGTGAAGGGTGTATATAAAGGCACCTCATAAACGTTGAGGGGGTTAAGGGTGGGGATTCTGAAAGAGGGGGACCCGATAGAAGTGGGGAGGCCTGCAAAGCGGGTGCCCTCAGCGACGGGTGTGGATCTCACCCAAAAAGCCGGCGAGAAACACCCCGCCAAACATGGCCAAAGAATTCAAAAATACTTTTAGATTTTTTAAGAACATAGTCCAAAAATGTCAGCCAGTTATCTCTACTGCCCACACTGATGTATTAGTCTGTCAGCTCAGGAAGTTGATTGTTCGGCTTTGCCTGCACATCTAGTATACATATATATATATATATATATAATATATTTGTTGTATTCATTTACAGCAAGATGGATTTTGGATTTACTCTGAGTACTGTAATAATCACCTAGACGCATGCATGGAACTTTCCAAGCTGATGAAGGATGGCAGATATCAGCATTTCTTTGAGGCCTGTCGACTCCTTCAACAAATGATTGACATTGCCATTGATGGCTTTCTCCTCACTCCTGTGCAGAAGATCTGCAAATACCCACTGCAGCTTGCGGAATTACTCAAGTATACAGCATTGGAACATAGGTAAGAATTGGAAACAGTGTTTGTTTTGAGACCATTGTCACTCATTTTAGAATATCACACTCTGACCGCATTTGTCAGTTTAGCATTGCTCAGCAAGAGCTGATTCCCTCAGTGGGGTTTGGGTGTGGAGAGCCCATGGTAATTTACCTCAACAAAACGTGGGGACTTCAGGGAATAATGTTGGGGGGAAAATATAGGAAGTCATATAAGGATGTGGAAGTTAAGTTCCAATATCCCACTCCATGCACTGACAAAAATGATTTTGCCTATCAAACTACTTGAGTAAATTTAGGTTTCCCCCTAACTAGCCAAAGTCTATCTTCCGGAAATGTTTGACATTTCTGCATACAAATAAATAATGAATGGCGCTGTTTCTAATTTTGCCAGCTTCCGATACATGTTGTATAGACACACCTGAGGCTGTGCTCATTATTCTAAGATTGGGGGAACACTCAAGTGGTATTCATACTCAATACTGGTCAGTTAATAAATTGTTTGATTTGTCATTGCAACTGCATTCATTTAAAAATAGGTATACAGTATAACATAAACAGTTTGAACTCCACTAATTTTTACATGTCAGTAATCTGGATCAGGTTGACAGCTTTAAAAAACAAATGGAAAGCAAAGAGCTGTTGGCATCTTGCAGTGTACATTGCCACACTCCTTTGTCAGCATTTATAGATCAGTGTTTACTTTAAACAAAATGTCCTCCAGCTTTGAATCTATAAACATTTGTTTGTTTTATCCTTCCATGCTTTAAACCTTTAACTTTGAACTTCTGGCTCTGAGATGTGCTTAGAACATGACAATTAGCAGTAGCCCATAAATCAGGGGTGGTATTCTTGTGCTACAGACACATAGCATTGAGATTATGGCATCTGCTGTCAATTTTAAACTACAGTTGCATATTTAATGTGGAATTTGTCACATTGGTTAGAAATTTATATGGTTGCCTAGCGTTAGTAATGTGTGGCCATCGGCATTCAATTCAGCAATGGTTAATTGGCCACTAAACTGCTGTGGGGTATGCTCCCCAACTGGAGGTGGGCTTGACCTTGGATTTTCCATGTTGGGGTGTGGCACCCACTGTAAACAATCCACCCCTATTGTTTTGAGATTCTGGGAAAGAATGAGCATGGAGGAATATTTTGCTTTCAGTGGGGAAAGGAAAGGAAAATTCAAAGAGCTACTTTTCATAATGCAAAGACAAGTAAACTAGGTTAGAGGCTGGATATCGAGTATTATTTTGCTTGCTTTTCTTTTTCTCTTCTATTTTTCCATTTTATTTTCGTTGTTTTTATATCTTTTCTTTTCACTGCGGTATATTTGGTAGGGAAATAAAGAATGCATTTATGACTTTTCTGCAACTGACAGACGGAAGAAATGCTCCTTTCATTGTTTCCCTAGGTTGCAGGTATTCAGTACCTGTTGTATTTTTCTCTGCTCCTCTAATTTATCCCATGCTGTTCCGCATATCCCTATTCTTTGTTCCCAATCTTCAGCTCTATCTATCTCACTCTCCCTATTCACTCCGTCTTATCTAGAACCCTAAGACTGGGCACCAGTGGCGTCATTCTCCGACCCCCCACCGGGTCGGAGAATGGCCGTTGGCCACCGTGAATCCCGCCCCCGCCCCCGCTGAAGTCTCCGCTCCCGGAGATTGGGCGGGGGCGGGAATCCGGCCGCGCCGGTTGGCGGGACCCCCCGCTGGATTCTCCGGCCTGGATGGGCCGAAGTCCCGCCCAGGAATTGCCTGTCCCGCCGACGTAAATCAAACCTGGTATTTACCGGCGGGACCAGGCGGCGTGGGCGGGCTCCGGGGTCCTGGGGGGGGGCGCGGGGCGATCTGACCCTGGGGGGTGCCCCCACGGTGGCCTGGCCCGCGATCGGGGCCCACCGATTCGCGGGCGGGCCTGTGCCGTGGGGGCACTCTTTCCCTTCCGCCTCCGCTACGGCCTCCACCATGGCGGAGGCGGAAGAGACTCTGCCCACTGCGCATGCGCGGAAAACTGACAGCGGCCGCTGACGCTCCCGCGCATGCGCTGGGAAACTGACAGCGGCCGCTGACGCTCCCGCGCATGCGCTGGGAAACTGACAGCGGCCGCTGACGCACCCGCGCATGCGCCGCATTTCCGCGCCAGCTGGCGGGGCAACAAACGCCATTTCCGCCAGCTGGCGGGGCGGAAATCCCTCCGGCGTCGGCCTAGCCCCTCAATGTTGGGGCTAGGCCGTCAAAGATGCGGAGACTTCCGCACCTTTGGGCCGGCGCGATGCCCGTCTGATTGGCGCCGGCTTTGGCGCCAGTCGGCGGGCATCCCGCCGTTGGGGGAGAATTTCGCCCCAGATCTTCAATTTCATTAATGTTAAAAATGAACAGTTAAAGTCAAATCAGAATTTGATTTTTTATTGTGTATTTGAATGCAAAGGAATTGTGCAACAGGTTTAAAAGAAAAAAAAACAGGGGTTACTGGGATTTTCCAAATCAATACCGCTGACAATTCGGAAAGACTTTTGGAAAATGGATCACTGCATTAAAAAAACAGATTGGTGCTGAATGCATCCTAGTTAGCCCCTCACCAGCTCAAGGTCTATGAAGATCATTTAGGATTTCCAGTTTAAGGGCAGCTTCCATGTGGTGGTAAAATGGCTTCTGTCCAAAGCCTTTGTTTTACCCAAGATGACCTCAAAGGTTGCATGACTATTACTTCAGAGGTATGTTAAGCAACAGCGCGCAAAAGGCAGCAGTGTACACCGGCACTTCATAAAAAAGAGAAAATACATTGCACGCACTATCCTTTGCAATTATATGTTACCCACGTACATGGGACTGGATTTTCCGCACCCCGACGCCGAAATCGAAGCCGGCGCCAGGGCGGAGAATCCAGTTTCCTGCATGGAATCGGGACCGGTGCCGATTCCCGGATACTCCGGGCCACGAAAAGCGGCCGTTGCTGGAGGCCCGCCCAGCCATTCTCCGCCCCCGACCGGGAAAAATCCCGACGGCGTGGCTCTAACATGGTCCTGCCGATCGAGACACTAGCGTGGCAGCTGCGGACTCAGTCCGCGGCCGCCCTGGCCGGGGGCGGGCCGACGGAGGGCAGGAGGGGCCTTATATGGCAGCGCGCTAATTTTGGGTGGTCGGTCCGGGTCGGATGCGCGGCTGATCGGAAGCACTATGTTTAGGGTCCAGCTCCACGGTCTGAGTCTGCCATGGAGCACGGTGCACATGCGCGGCCTCTGACCCAGACGTGCGGGGGCCCATATCTGCAGCAAAATCTGCTAATTTCACACTGGTTCACTGCTAGCCCCCTGCAGGGCTAGGAATATGTGGCCCTTTCACGCCAGTTTTTCTGGCATTGAAGTCCACAGTATTTACGACGGCGTGGGGACATAGGCCCAATAACAGAGAATCCAGCCCATGGTCTCTCATCATCCATGGACAAAAATCTGTTTATTCTTTATAATCTGTTCTGGGATGTCATTGTGTCATGAGTGGCCCTTTAGCTTGCTTGGTTTGATGTTCACTACAAGCACCGCACTGGCTGATGCAGTCCTTAATCTCGTTACTCATGGAAGAGAACTTCCCTCACCTTCCTCAGATTCGATGTGCTTCCTTGATGGCTTATGTGGGTGCTCTTTAATGTCTCTTTTCTCATCTCCTTAGGAATTATGACTTTAGTTCCTTTTGCAAAATGCCATCTTTTGCAATCACTTCAGCTTTGTGTGCCCAATACTCTTTTCTCACAAAAGGCATATCCTTGATAGTTTTGGGCCACCTTTTCATCACTACTTCCAGTAGCACTTGAAGGGTACATCCCATTATATAGTTTACTTGATCTGGTCTGGCAGAAGTGTCTCTGCTGAGTTGATGGATTCCAGAGCATGTTATGCAGTTGCTTCTTTTTGAATCTACAAGGTTTCACATTTTGTAGTGGTATCATCAACTTCCTTCAAAGCGAGTGCAGCTCTGGACACCACAGTGGTGATGGACATCTGCGTCCCTTGCTTGTGTATCATTTCCAAATGATCTGCAAACCGATTCACATTCTTTGAAGGTGCTTTGGAGCATATTGAAGGAGTTTGAGAAAGATGTTTTGAAGTGACTTCTGGACAGACACTACCATCACTTTCTCTCTCCCAAACAGGTACCTGTTAAAATGCTCACAAGCAAAGGCATTCTTTCTAAATCTGTACATAGTGTGGTTCAATTGCATTAATGCTCTGCATGCAAAGACAACTGGCTGTCTTTGGTGCAAGAGGGTTGCTCCAATGTCTTGTTTTTCTGGCATCGCATTGCAGGATGACTTTGTTGCTGACATCATAGTACCTCAGCACAGACATTGTCATCACTTGTTGTTTGATGTGAGGCAAAGCTGCTTTTTTGTGCCCTGCTCCAATACCACTGAACATTCTTTGCATTGAGCTTGTGTAAAGGTTCAGGCTCCAATAACAAATTGAGCAACAACTTTACTACACAGTTTACAAACCCAACAAATCTTGGAGCCGCTTCACATACATTGGTTGCTGCATTTCTGCGACAGCTCTCACCTTATCAAGGTCAGTGTGAACTCCTTTTATTGTCAGTACATGACCTACGTCTTGACTTCAGTCATTTTCAGTTGCAGGTTTATCTTGTACAGCTTCAGGTTCACCTGGAAAGCTCTCTCCAGCAGTCCCACTAGAGCCTGATCATGGTCTGTGTTGACTTTTTCCATCTTCTCTCCACATCAATAGACTAGTAGATCATCCATGATCGCTTCCATTCCTGGAAGATCATTGACTCTCTTATGCTGTCAATGTTGATACGGTTCTGCAGCAGTAGAAATTCCAAACACGTGTGCAATCATCATTGACCGGCAAGAAAAAATTGCCCCCCTTAGGTAACCTTAAACCCTACGATGTAAATGGAGAAGATTGGGCCCAATGCGCAGTGCACATGCATTTCTTTTTCTGGGCTAAAAATATTGAGGGAGATGAAAAACAAAAAGTGATCTCACTGACAATATGCGGGACCTCGACATTCAGCGTGATAAAAAGTATAACCTATCAGATGCCCCTGACTCTCAAACCTTTAATGAGTCAGTAGACTTGGTAAGAAACTCCTATGATCTGAAGCCCACTGTTATACTCCAGAGATATAATTTTAACACAGCAAGGAGGACCCAGGGGGAACCTGTCACCGAACCTTCGGCCAGATTACAAAAATTTGCAGAACATTATGAATTCAGACCAAATGTGAGACAGATTTGTGTGCAGAATAAAAACTTAACCCAAAATATATTATTTGTAAAACTCAACCTATATTTCAACATGTATCGAAATAGCTCTATCACTGAAAGGTGCAGAAAAAGGGGCTCAGGAGCTACAAGGGGCATCAGACAGCAATGTCCTATAGTTAGGTGGGGCCTTGCGTATCAGTGGCCATTCCTCAACTGAAGATGCTTGTGTAAGTATGATGTCAGATAGTCCATTACAATATCGGAGCTCAACTCACATCACCCAGCTGTCAAGGAATTGCAATGACAGTCCCAAGATTGCTAGGGAACATGTTCTGGAAGGTTGCAGATGCCAGACGATGGATATTACAAGAGGCGCAGCCAAGACTAGGCTATCGGAATAGGCAAAATGCGTGCTGTTCAGGAAAGAAGCTAAGGTCAGTATTGGCCTGCAACTTTCAGTTATACCCACCATCAGAAACAGGGACAATACAACTAAACTGCATCATTACGACTAAGGTCACCCCAATAATGGTGGAACTGCTGGAAAATGGTAATCTATTGAAAATGGAGCTGGACACAGAAGCTGCGGTCTTTGTTATCGGGATGCAGACACATGGGGCACGATTCAGTGGCCCCATTGTGCTCGCCGCAGATCTAGGCACAACGGGTGAATCGCAAAGAGTTCCAAAATGCTCCCCACAGAATGATCTGAATCACGCCTTTGCTGGTTAACTGCCTTACAGCGTCAGAAAACTGGGTTCAATTCCAGCCTTAGGTTATTGTGGAGTTTGTATGTTCTCCCCATGTCTGCATGGATTTCCTCCGGGTGCTCCGGTGTCCTCCCACAGACCAAATGTGTACAGGTTAGGTGGATTGGCCACACTAAATTGCCTCTTCCGGTCCAAAAGGTTACGTGGGGTTACTGGGTTCCGGGGATAGGGTGGGAGCGTGGGCCTAGGTAGGGTGCTCCTTCAGAGGGTCTGGGCTGACTCGATGGGTGAATGGCCTCTTTCTGCACTGCAGCGATTCTATGATTCCATGAAATACCCGGATACCGCATTCATATGGCACCCGGGACTCAGCGGTCACTCCTGCGCGGTCTCGCCAGGGCGCCGTTTAGTACTGGTCCGCACAAACGTGGACCAGGCATAATGGCAACTCGGGGTGCCTCGCAGGCCATTGCAGGCCCCTGGGTGGTCAGGGACAGGACAGGGTGGTATTTTGGCTCTTCCCCATGTACCCGAACACCCTGACACTGCCAGCTTGGCACTCTGGCGGTGCCACCTAGGCACCCTATCAGTGCCAGGTGCCAGACTAGCAGTGCCAGGGTGCTCAAGTGCCAGTTTGGCAGTGCCAGTGGTTTGTCCTGGGGTGGCCTTGCCAATTGGAGGGGGTGAGGGGTGGGGGGTTCCCAGGGACCTCCACAATGTCAGGGGGTGGGGATCCAGAAAAGGGAAGGGGGGCTTGAAAAGGAAGGGAGTAGTGAAGATCGGGCCTGTCAATCAATTTGGCACCCCTGATCAATGAACGGTGGCGGCATGGTGGCACAGTAGTTAGCACTGCTGCTTCACAGCGCCAGGAACCAGGTTCAATTACAACCTCGGGTGACTGTCTGCGTGGAGTTTTCCAGGAAGGACTTGGGAAGGTAAGAGCAGTCAAGCCAAGATTTCTGCCGGCCCTGATGTTGCACCTAAATATTTTATAGCGAAACAGATCCCATACTCCCCATTGGACAATGAGTCTCACTTCAATATGCGTTCCCAAGATCGAACCAAGACGTGAGATCTAATCTCCTCGCCTTGGAGACCACAAATGGGGACCAGACAGAATGGCACTCGTGGGGGTCTCTCAGAGTATCGGAGGTCCCCAGATGCTGGCACTCTGAGCATGGTGGCACCTTGGCACTGTTGATGCCAGCCTGGAATCCTGGCACTGCCAGGCTCGCACCTTGGACGTGCCACCTGGATGCCAGCCTGGCACTTCCAAGGTGCCCAGGTGGCACTGCCAGCTGAAGGGGCACTGCCAGGGTGCCAGGCTGGCACTGTCAAGGTCCCAAGCTTGCAGTTTTTGCACAGTGGGGATCGGGCCTGGGGCTGCCGTGCACCAATGCCAAGAAATGCGGTGGGGGGGCCAAGGACCCTGCATACGTGGGTTGGGGCTTGGGGGATCTTTGTGTTCATGTCAGGGGGTCGAGAGATTGGGACATCATTTTAAATGGCCTATTGATCTCTCCCTGCACTGGGGAGTTCCAGCAAGCAGAGCTCCTCAGTACAGAAAACGGGACTACGTACGTCCTTGGCACGTGTTCCCTTCTGAGGCCCCCAAGGTAACAGAATGGCCGCTTGAGTGCTGGGAAACACGCAACTAATTGCAGGCTAGGGGGACTCTGTTCTTCTTCGAGTAGATCGTGCCCAGAGTTTCTGCATGCACGGAATGCCAGAAGTCCTGGTTTCCAATAATGGCACTGCTTTCACCAATAGTGAATTCCAAATAGTGATCCAATGGCATCAGACATATCAGAACAGCATTTTATCACCTGTCGTCAAATATTCTGGCGGAACAGGTAGTGCAGATTATTAAAACTGGCATGAAGAAACAACCTGTAGCATCCATAGAGACTAAACAAGATTTTTATTTGACTACATGACTACTCGTCACCCAACAACAGGAATTACCCAAGCAGAACTGTTAATCGGATGCTGGCTTCGTACGAGATGGAGCCTACTTTTCCCAAACCTGGCGGGGAGTTTTGAGTCCCAACAATAGAGCCAGAAAAGAAAATACGACTCTACAAGAACAAAACGAACACACCATACAGGTGATCAGGTTTATGTGAGAAACTTCGGAGCTGGTCCCAACTGGATCCCTGGGATCATAATGGAGAAAACGGGGTCAGTGTCATTCAAAGTGAAGATGCAGGTTCAGCTTGGAAAGAAACACTGGGCCACCTCAGGAGCAGGATGCTTGCCTCTGAACAAGCCTTGTTACCGGCCATGGCTGTGGCCGTGACCAGTACTGGACAACAGCTGAAACCCGGATAATGGGGACATGGACTCTGAGATGGAAGCAGAGAGAGTTGGTGTCCTGCTGAAGCGGACACCAAAAAGGAACCCGCGTCAGTAACTCTTTGGCGCTCCCTCCCGAAATGAATGTCCCCAATTCGGTTCACACCACCAAATCCGGTCCCAATTTCGACTGACCTCAGAATGATTGCCAAGCAGCGGAAGGGATTTTCTTACAGTGAGGGTACTGGGGGATAAATGGACTGACCAACCTGTGGACTTCGTGGAGTTTGAAGTTTCCAATAAGCCGGCCGGAACTCGACCAATGGGAAAAGAGCTGCTTGAACCTGGTCGGTATTCTGTAAGTCTTGGATTTGTGCACCGTAAACTATGGCTGCGGCCATTTCCATTCAGTAAATAAAAGGGTATGGTGTCGGAAGACTGATCTTGGCAAGATTAGTACAACTATACAAGTCACAGTGGGGAGGCAGTGGAGTAGTGGTATTGCCACTGGACTAGTAAGCCAGAGACCTAGAGTAATTTTCTGGGGAACTAAGGTCAAATCCCACCAATGCAGACAGTGAAATTTTAATTCCATAAAAATCTGGAATTAAAGGTATAATGGTGACCATGAAACCATTTCCGATTGTTGTAAAAACCCATTTGATTCACTAATGTCCTTTAGGGAAGGAAATCTGCCATCCTTACCTGGTCTGGCCGACATGTGACTGAAGATCCACAGCAATGTGGTTCACTATTAACTGCTCCTTCAAGGGCAATTGGGGGTGGGCAATAAATGCTGGCCCAGCCTGTGACGCCCTTTGTCCTATGAACAAATATAAAAAATGTATTAAAAATAAAGGCATTTCTCCAAACTGCACAGTATGATTTAATAGAAAACCTTGTAAATGTCAGTTCAGGCAGGTTTGGCTAGGGGTTTCTCAGCTGTTCTGTCGGTGACTTTCATGTCTCTATCTAACCACGCTTAATTGTTTTCTTTGGGCCCGGGGGAGTTTCTCTCCGGGCTAGCCCACGCAATGGATGGAATTTATATGCTGTTCACGCCAAAATCCCATTGACAATGAAATTCCTGCTAGCGGGCTGCCACCGCCACCAAAAAACATGAGAGTTGCTCGATAAATTCCCACCCTTAGAATTTTTTTCATCACTGGAGAGCTGAACTCACTGGCCAGTCTGGCTCCTCAGAGATCGAGGCTCCATTTTGAAAAGGCCGCTGAGGGCCCCCCTTTTCAGGCCTTCCCACGCCCACCTATGGGCCTCCCCCTTCAGGAACCCCAACCTTTGCCTCCCCAACCGTCCAGAGGCCCCTTCATACCCACCCTTCACCCGCCCCACACTTCATACGCCCCATTCCTCCTTTCATGGGCATGGCCCCCCTCAGGCCTTGACCCTTGGCAGTGCACCTGGCACCCAGACACGTGGCACTGGCACCCTTGACAGTGCTCCAGGATGGCAATGCCATGGTGCCAGCCTGGTAGTGCCACGGTGCCAAGGGGAGAACCATGGTGCACCCTCCCTTGTCCCTGACCACCCAGGGGGTCTCCAATGGCCTGGGAGACCCACCCCCCACCCGATGCCGTTCTGCCTGGTCCACCTTTGTTTGGATCAGGTGCTAAACAGTACCTGGCTGGGGTCTCCTTGGGGAGGCCAATTGATGCTCGGAGCCGGTTAGATCTGGCATCAGCATGGTTAAGTGGTTTCTTAAATCCACTTAACTGTGCGAGAAGTGGTTTCTTAAACCCATTTAATCGTGCAAAACTGGACCTCGCCCATTGTGGGTGGGATCCAGATTGTGACATCTCACAAGATCTGATTGGATCTTGTGAGGTGCTTCGGCCATCAGGGCTCCCGGGAGACCTCTTCCAGAATTTACCGGCCATGTCCCGCGCCAATTCTGGCGAGAAGTGGCTGGTAGATCGCGCCCCATATATGGAAAGTTTTAGTTTAGTGCATGCTTTGTTTTCCACTGAATAGTGCATTTGCTGAATGAGTCACTGAAAGTATGCATATCCCCACTTTTACAGGATCGCTGAATTTGCTTTATCTGACCAAGAGTAAGCTCTCATTCTTCTCCGATGTCACCCTGTAAACTGCCATCCTATGAATTAGATTCTACATGATGAAAAATAATGTACAACCACCAGTAGTTATAAGGAAAATAATGACCCTGAAAGAAAGTCCCGTACCCAGCTCTTTGGAGCTAATTTTCCAAACAATTGAAATTTCGCTGAGAATGTTTAGCTAGTCGTGAGATTGTGTAAATTAGCTGCTTTTGGGTGTTTTTTGTTCCCTCCTGCTTCAATCAGCGAGACGGTAAAAAAAATCTGGCAATGCTGCACAAATAAAATGGCTCTTGTCAATAGTGTGGGGCACTTCTTGGCATCTTTGTCGCAACTCTAAGTGGCTAGTGTTACAAATTTCAGTTTGCTTAATTGTTCATTTTAAATATACGAGGTCCTGATTTAATTAATGAATCACAATAATAGATAAACAGGAAACATATCGTTCAGATTTTAACCTCTCCGCCACCAACCGATCCAATCTAAAACCACCCCTATTTAGGTTAAAATTCAGCCTGAAATGTCTTACGCTGTAGGTTGTTAAAGTCTTGTTTGAAATTTGTTTTTGAAATTTCAAAGCCATTCACAAGAGGTAAGAGTCCACAAAACAAAACTGCTTCTAAGTTTTCATTAAACTGGCAACCTCATTCATCGAGGTCAGTACAGGAAAAAAACTTGCACTGTTATTCTAATGTTATTCCGTGCTATTCCACATTCTTCGAATGTTATTCTATGTTATTCTATACTATTCTAAGCCTGGATAAAGCAGAGAGAACCTTGAATTGAGACCTCAAAATGTAAAGCACTTCATTCCACAGCTAAGCTACCTCATGATGGAATGACAAGGATATGGTTAAAATATTTTTTTAAAGATTCTTCAGTTTAATATTTCTTTAAAGAACAACTGGAGAAAGGTGCCTCCAATCTACAATTTGGAGTTTTGACAAAGGGTCATCTGGACTCGAAACGTTAGCTCTTTTCTCTCCCTACAGATGCTGGCAGACCTGCTGAGATTTTCCAGCATTTTCTTTTTGGTCCCAGAAGTGAATGTCCTGTCTACTTTGAACATCTTTCACAACTTTTTTATTTTGATCTTCATTATCTTGGTCACCAGTCCTCCCAAACAACGATGACCTTGGCCAGACTTTGTGATTTGTGTATCCTCAGGTGAGTCAGCAGACCAATCCTGGAGCTGCAGGTCTTTTAGCAGACAGGACAAGAGTTAGCCTGAGGTAGGGTGCTCCTTAAACTATGATTCTGCCCTTTTTCCTTCCACTTTAGTTGTTTCTCCGCAGCAGGGTTTATGTGATCAGTTTCCGACTCTGTTGCGCCATGTTGGATGAGGGACCTCAATGTGAGATGGTTAGCGACAGGTTCCTGCCAAGTAATTATGTCACTTTCTCCCCATTTCAATGACGCCTTCAGAATGTCCTTCAAACGTTTTCTGTCCTCCTTGAGATCGGGTTCCATCTTTAAGTTGTGAAAAGAGGGTCTATTTTGTAAGCTGTTTATTCGGCATGCGGATATATTTTCCAGATCAGCGGAGCTGATTTCATATGATGTTAGTTGCATCACTGGAGGAATTGGCTTTAGTGAAGATGCTGGAGTTTGCTCACCTGTCATCCCACTTTAAGTATCCTGTGGACCTATTAATGTTATAGCCAATATTTGTTTATTCATTCATTTGCAATTAGACCAGTGTTTATCGCCCATCTCTAATCATTCTTTAGAAGGTGAATGTGAGCCATCATCCTGAACTGCTGCAGTCAGTGTGATGAGACTGCTTCCATAGTGCTATTAGGGAGAGAGTCCAAGGAATTTGACACAAAGATGATGAAGGAACAACACATTTCCTAGACAGGTGGTGAAAAGGAGTGACTGTTTAAGCTGGTAGATGAGATGCTGATTAAGCTGCCTGCTTTGCCCTGCACGGTGCCAGGTTTCTTGACTGTTACAAGTATACACAAGTCAAATAATGACATTGAAGTGTTTCATATACTGTGGAAGTGGAGTGGTCAGTTCTGCTGTGCACAGTTAAATTAATAGTCACCCCACATCCTATTGCACTTGTGTGATATTTTTGCACTCATTTACATCAGTGATTTTCACAGCAAGATTGTTAATTCAGAGCTAATTAGTGCTAAATTAGGTGAAGATTTGTCGACTAATCACGAGAATGTGACAGAGAAAATTAGACTTTCATCCTATTGTTTTAGCTGGATTCAAAGGAGAAAGACCAGGATACAACCCAATCACCAATCTCCAGGAAGTGTATTCCTGCTACGGTTGGGTGAAGCTGTAACAATATATCAGCTGCTTCATTGGCCCACTGTGCATGTATTAGCTCTTTCAAAGAGCTATTCAATTAATCCCACACTCCCCACAGCTGTACATTTTTTTCCCCTTTTCAAGTACATATCCAATTTCCTTTTTAGAGTTGCTATTCAATCTGCTTCCAGCACCCTTTCAGGTTATGAAATCCAGATCATAACTTGCTGCGTAAAAACATTTTTCTCATCTCCTCTGATTCTTTTGCCAATTACTTTTAGGGCGATATATCAAAACCTTTTTTTCATTCTGTTCCAGTGACTATAGATACGTTGCTGCAGCTTTAGCAGTCATGAGGAATGTGACCCAACAAATCAATGAACGCAAAAGAAGATTGGAAAATATTGACAAGATGGCTCAATGGCAAGCTTCAGTCCTTGACTGGGAGGTAGGCTTTTCATTGTAGGCTGTGAAACAGTTCAGTGCTAATGCTTAGTGTACATTCTTCGCTTACAAAGGTTTCTACACAAGTTAAATAATTCAATTTAAGCAATTACATTAACTCAGTACAATCAATAGTGTTTTAAATTCATTTTCATATGAAAGTACTGCCATTGTTATGGTGTCAGTCTAAAAAAAAGTGGAATCATAGAATCCTACAGTGCAGAAGGAGCTCATCCAGTCTGCACTGACCCTCCGGAAGGGCACCCTACCAAGGCCCATGCCCCCACCCTACCCCCGTAACCCCACCTACCTTTGGCCACTAAGGGGCAATTTAGCCCAGCCAATCCACCTAACCTGCACACCTTTGGACTATAGGAGGAAACCAGAGCTTCTGGAGGAAACCCCTGCAGACGGGGAGAACATGTAAACTCCACACAACAGTCACTTAAAGCTGAGATTGTACCCGGCTTCCTTGCGCTAACGACTGTGCCACTGTGCCACCTGTGTACTTGTAGCTATAAGAATATAATACATATTTTCAAGCACTTTCCTTATTGGAAGAAAAATTTTCTCTACCTCTTCTTTCTTCATTAGGAGAAAAGTTATGGACTAATCACTAGATTAAGACAGAAAAAATTAGACTTTCATCCCATTGTTTTAGCAGGATTCAAGGGAGAAAGACCAGGATACATTTTACCATGGCTAATTTTCACAATCAAATGAGCAAAGCTTCGAGAGAATGTCTGTCCAGATCTTCTCTTTAAATCGTGCAGTATTTTTATCGTTCGCACTATTCCCTCGCCTTTCAGTTTTCTTTTATTCATCATTGACATTAATCACAGGCTAAATTCTGAGACTGCAGGGAGGGAGGGAAGCCTGGAATTTCACCAACCAGCTGGTAAGCTGGTTCCCTGGCTCCATCCGCACAGGCTGGATGGCTATATGCGTACCGGCCTGCAAGCAGTGAATTCAACTAATTAAAGGTCCATAAGGTCTATTGTAAGGGGTCAAGTGGAAAGCTTTGGTGCACAAACAAGTCAAGGAACAGTGTAGCTGTCTGGAAGTGACCTTCCAGTGGCAGACTAGGGAGGCACCCCTCGAGGCAATCTTAAAGACCTTTTTTGCCTGCTTAGCTTCAACTGCAGTTTCAGGCCTGCCTGTGGAGGACCTCAGGCCTGCAGCTGCAGTGGAGGCAAGGCAGGCAAGGAGTTTTTTAAAGATGAAGAGAAAAGACATTCATCTGGGGCACACTCTCACTCACTAGCTTGCAAAAGCCATCCATTGCTTCTTCTGAGCTGGAGAGCCTCCAATTGGTCCTTAATTGGACCCCAAACCTACCCTCTTGTTATGAATCAACCAATTAAAGCAGAATAACACCCAGTTTCTCTCACAGTTTAGGCCCCACATTTCCACTATTCTCCCGACAATGAAATAAGCTCGCTCTTCCAGATTTTGCAATGTGGCTGTGAGATGCGGCTAATTCTTGTAATTCAAAAAATTCACCAATACTGTATCACCAGCTAGAAACACTTCTGGACTTTTTATATATCCCAATTTTCAAATCGCAACTTCTTGCTTTGCTGTCTCTCTTTTTTTTACTTTTCTCAACCCTGCTGACATCCTTGATAGAAACCTAAATACGTAGAAAATAGGAGCAGGAGGAGGCCTTAAGGCCCTTTGAACCTGCTCCGCTATTCAATATGATCATGGCTGATCATCCAACTCAACCTTCTCCCATATCTTTTGATCCCTTTACCCTGAAGAGCAAAATCTAATTTCTTCTTGAAAACATACAATGGGCAAAATTCTCCATTTGGGAGTCAATGGGCAGGGTTTTCCATCGCCAACGGCAAAATCGCGTTTGGCGATCGGCCAGAGAATACACGTTTCTGCTGGAATAGGGGGCGGCGGCGTTTTTCCGATGCTCTGCCCCCTCAAAACCCGAGTATGGAGCATGCCATATGACGGCCTCAGGACGTCACCGAACCCCGTGCTCCACCCCTGATGGGCCAATTCCCGACGGCGTAGGGAGTGTGTCCTCACAACGTTCGGAGACCTCACGTAGCAGCTGCGGACTGTGTCCAGTGCCGCCACAGTCGTGGGAGGGGGGGGCTGTTCCGCTGGCTGGGGGGACTTCGGCAGGGGCTGGGGGCACTGGTGGGGGTGGTCCGGGGGTGGCGAGGCTGGTTACAGGGGGTCAGTTTTTGGAAGGCTGGATCCACGCACAGCTGGCACCATGTTGCACGGCACGGCCGCCACAGGCCGTTGCTGTGCGCATGCACGGCCACAGACTCCGCCATTCTGCGGCCGTATCCGCAGGTAAAGCTGGGGGCTTTAGGCTGCCTGACTGCCAGCCCCCAATCGGGCGGACGATCAGTGCGGGGGCAGCACTAACTTTCTGTCAGAATCAGAGAATCCTGCCCAATGTTCTCCCGCAGGAGGTGAATTTCACAGGATCTCCAACCAGGAAGTGATTCCCAATCCTGCTTTATGCATGGCGAGGATTACGAGGATAACGTGAATCCCGCTAGTGGGCCTCCATTTTGAGCAAATGGCCTGAAAACAAGGTCCCACAGCTCACCACCACATCGCAAATCCGCCCCCCACCCCCTCCTTACATCGCCAATCAAACCCCCATGCCTGGAATTTCTAGTTCCCCACCTTCCCCCAAGTACAGGGGTGACCCGACCTGGAAACGAGTGACATCTCCGGGGGGAGGGGGGGGTCCACCAATTTAGGGGGTCTCTGGGGGGGGGGGGGGGGGGGCGCTCTTTATTTAGGGTGTCTTGTTGGTGGGTGAGCAGGTCTAGCATTATAGGGTGGTGGGGAGGTAGCCCATTGATAGACTTTGGGGGCAACTGCCTTTAGGGGTTTCCCCCTTGGCCCACCACGAGATCCAGCCCGTCAGGTTCACCCTGGAAAGTACCAGTAGTAATTTGTGCCCATGTGATTTCAGGTCCAGAGGATCGGAGAATCGCGAGGGCCCGGAGAATATGGGGCGAAAGTCTCCATCCCGCCCCGCCACATTTCTGCCCCGACCGGCCGGCGGGAGTCTCCGTAACACCGGCCGGTCAATGGGGTTTCCCATTGTGGGGCAGCCCCACGCCGTAGGGAAACCCCCGGGCGCCGGCAAAAGGGAGACTCCCGCCGGCGGAGAATGATGCCCATGGTGCTCAGCCCGCTAAGTGCAAATATGTTATTAAGACCCATTTGCATCCATTTGCATCCTCCTGCTGACACGTGGGCGCGAACCCCAATCCCATCACCAGCCGTGTGTGCCAATCCCAATTTTAACCCGGACGCTCTATTCTCTGCCGCATTGGGAACCCCGCTACCGCTGGCGGACAGCGGAGAATTTTGGCCTCAACTGCTTTCCGTAGTGGAGAATTCCACAGGCATACCACTCCCTGGCTGAATCATAGAATCATAGAATTTACAATGCAGAAGGAGGCTATTCGGCCCATCGAGTCTGCACCGGCCCTTACAAAGAGCACCCTACTTAAGCCCACATATCTACCCTATCCCCATAACCCAGTAACCCCAACTTAACCTTTTTTTGGACACTAAGGGCAATTTAGCATGGCCAATCCACCTAACCCGCACATCTATGGACTGTGGGAGGAAACCAGAGCACCCGGAGGAAACCCACGCAGACACGAGGAGAACGTGCAGACTCCGCACAAACAGTGACCCAGCCGGGAATCGAATCTGGGACCCTGGAGCTGTGAAGCAACTGTGCTAACCACTATGTTACCGTGCTGCCCCTAAGAAATTTCCAATCATCTCATTTTAATACGCTGCAGTAAAATCACACATTTACAATCACAATTTCACAAAGCTTTCTTGGATTAAAACAAAACTTCACATTGTCTAAATTATTCCAAGATGTCACCTATAGTACCAAATTAATTCAAAGATTATGGCTGCTTGAAAAACTTGAAAAAGTTTGCAATGGCTGAAACAGTATCTTAGCCAGCAGCCAAGCCCAAAAACATACAGTGTGGTTCAAAAATATTCATCTTTTAATGTTTACTTGCTTTGGAGAAAATTAATGAAGACTTATTCAGAATGAAATGGTTCTGTTTTGGTGTAGTTGTTCATTCTTGAGGTCAAATCAGGCTTACTACTGCAGGGATACTTTGCCATCATTAATTTAATCAAGACTTAATGATTGAATGTGTAAGTTAATGGTTGGGATAGAACTGGTCAGGATAGGAGGTGATTGACTTTTTATCTTGGATGGCAATTTAATAAATATTATTATTCTTTCTGTCACTGATGCCTTCCCCAACATTTTCACAAACATATCAACAGGACTATCATGTACTTATAAACAACTTCAGAAAGTTGACCTTTGTGTCACTGGCCATACAGTTCCCAGCTGGTTAATCATCAAATTTCAGCAGCTTCCCAGAAGTAGGAAGAGTGACTTTGCCAGTCATATCAAATCCTGAGATATTGTTAAGGGAAATCTAACATTCATTTTTAAAATATATTTTATTCCAAATATATTCAAAAATACAAAAACACAATCAGTAACATTGTCAACACCCCCACAGTTCACAGTTTGTGCAACTTTCCCCCTTTTCACCCCCTCCCCACCCTCCGCTCCATCTCCTCCGCCCCCCCCCCCGACAAACAATTTCTCAAACATTGTCATGAACAGTCCCCACCGTGTCTCAGAGCCCTCCACTGAGCCCTTCAACCTGAACTTAATACTTTCCAGCATTTCCATCAACTCCGGCATTTCTGATACCCTAAAGATCAGCACCATTGGGTGAGTCCTGATCTCTACCCGCTCAGTCTTCGATAATCTAATGAATACCACCTCCCAGTACCTCTCCAACTTCTCACAGCCCCAGAATATGTGCACATGATTCACAGGCCTTCGTCCATACATCTCACAGTCATCTGCCACCCCTTGGAAGAACCCACTCATCCTCGCCCGGGTCATATGCACCCTGTGCACCACCTTGAATTCAATCAAGCTCATCCTCGTGCACCAGGAGATCGAATTTGCCCTATGCATCGCCTCACTCCATGCTCCCCATCCTATCTCTCCTCCCCCAGCTCCTCCTTCCATTTATTCTTGATCCTCACCACCTGCGCTCCCCCTTGCTCCCCCAGCCAACCATGTATATCACCAATCCTGCCCTCCCCCCACATCCGGTAGCAGCAATCGCGCTCCAGCAGGGTATACTCCGGCAGCTTGGGAACCCACTCCATTGCTTCCATGCAAATTTCCCTCCACTTCCAATACATGCCATTCGCGTCTCCCAGCTTAAACCTGTGGTTTACACAACGGTGTCAGCACCGATATCTCCTCTATCCTAAAGTGTCTCCTCAACTGTTTCCACACCCTAATCGTGGACTGTACCACCGGGTTCACCGTATATCTCGCCGCGCCAACGAAAGTGACGCCGACACCATGGCCCTCAGGCTGGACTCTCAACAGGACTCTTCCTCCATCCTAACCCACTCTAACCCCTCGCCCTCCCACCACCATCTAACCGTCTCCACGTTCGCTGCCCAGTAGTAATACAGCAGCAACCCCTTCAGCACCCTGCTCATTATCACATACCTCCCACCTGGGTCCCGCACTTCCTTGGCCCCTACAAACCCCGTCCTTCTGCTTAGCAAGGTGGCCACCCCCCGCGACTTTGAATCAAACCCTGAGTGAAATAACTGACCAACTCATCCGTTTCTCAACCTAATCTGATCCTTCAACTGGAAGTGTGTCTCCTACAGAAAGGTCACCCTGCCTTCAAACTCCTCAAGTGCGCGAAGACCCAAAACCTCTTCACCGTACATTCCACATTACAAACAATACCGGAGGCTTACGCCTCCACTCCCCTTCAACATTCACCATCATCCCCTTCCAATTCTACCTCTTTCAATTTCGCCCTGAACGGGCCCATCCAAGATGGCCCCCTTCTCCACCCATGACCACGCTCAACCTCCAACTCTGCCAGGGCACGTCCCTCCCCACCCTCCCCTTGGCCCATCCCCCTTCCACGAGGCCATTCCCCGTGGCCACCTCCCCCACCCTACTTCCCTTTCCCAGTATTACCTGCCAGCATGGTAGCTCCTACCCAAAGGCCCCTCCTACCTCCACCCCTCCCCCTGCCTTTCCCTCCTTGATCTGTGCAAATGGCCCCCCGTGGACCCCACCATGCCCCACACAAACAAAGACATATGCAAAATCACAGGTCACACCCTCCAAAAAAACCAACCACAGATGATGGGTGGGGGGGGGTGGGGTGGGGGGAGAGGGGGACATTTGCCCCCTTACAAACTCATAGCCCCCTAACAAGCAACAACAATAACAAAGTCACCCAACCCAAAAAAAAACCCACCCTCTGACCCCCCCCCCCACAATACCGGCATCTTCAGACCTCTGCTGTTCCAGCTACTCCATCTCCCATTGACATTCAATTCTCCCCTAATTTATGGTCTCTTATGAAGTCATTGGCCTCTTCTGGTATTTCCAAATAACACTTCCGACCATCAAAAGTTACCCATAGTTTCACCGGGTACACTACTTTGGACTTGTTAAATCGGGCAATGCCTCTTCGCCAGCTCCACTCCGATACCGTGATAGGTACGGACCGTGTTCTCCTCCCATTCGCAGTTCCACTTCCCCCTAGCCCACTTTCTGGCAGGATCTTTTCCTTCTCCACAAACCTGTGGAGCCTTACAATCACCGCCCGCAGCAGCTCCCCCGCTTTTGGCTTTTGCCTTCTGGACCTGCACACCCTGTCCACCTCTGGGGCCTTGTCCAGCAGCCCCTCCACCAGCAGTCCCGCCAGCATCCTTGAAACGTGGCACTTGTGCCTTCCACACCCTCCGGCAGGATGCCGACACGCAGGTTCTGCCTTCTGGACCTGTTCTCCTGCTCCTCTACCTTTGCCTTTAGTGGCTCACAAAGGTCCCCCAGGAGCCCCACCTCCGCCTCCAATGCCACCACCCGATCACTGTGGTCGGACATCACCTCCTCCATCTCCCGTATCTGTGACCACTGTGCCTCGAGATATTTCTCAACTCGTTCCATCGATCCTTTCAGGTGTGCTACCGCTCCCTCGATGGCCTTCGACCGATCCTCGTACATCTCCTTTCGTTGCTGGTGGAACTCTTCTTTAAGAAACGCCATCAACTGCTCCATCTGGAGCTATCCAACTTGCAACAACCCTTCTCCCTCCGTCATCTTCAAATTGCTACTGCGCCACAAGTCTCCTCCAATTTGTTGCCAGTCTGGTAACCAGCAACATGCCACTCATGGGGGCAACATCTCCTCCACACCGTCAGCTACACTTTCCTGTCAAAACTACCCGACGTTCGGGTAAGAAGAGCTCAAACCAATGTCTTTGAGCCAGAGCTGCCCTGTGTGCGACCATTCACTCCATGGCCGCCACTGGAAGTCACAATCTAACATTCCTTTGTCCATGTTTGACACGCCCCAATAGTGGAAAGATTCAGTGCATTGTACAAATAGTTAAAGAACATATAAATCAGCTTTTCATGAACATACCACTGATAGGAATTGTATCTTGTGAAATGGTAAGGATTGTCTCATCTAGGCTCATAGTTTTTTTAAATCCTTGTATTACCAGTTTTTTCTGCTCCCCTCCTGAAGGTGTTAATTATAGTTGGTGTACAATTCCACAGGTGTATTATCATCTGGTATCTTTTTCATTTAAGTCATGTGTCATGATGATGAGTGTTGGTAAGCCACTTTGGCCATTGGTTTGCCACTCCTGCTGACCTCACCTCATTTCATAGATGTGCTGTTGCAGATTCAACCTGGCCAGGAGCACGGAATGTACTACTGTTAATCTTCAGAAAGTTAGTTGGTAAAGGATAGAGATTGAGTTAACCTTTGCACACTTTATCAGCATTTATTTACAAAGTTACATATTACAAGCATATGCCTCCTAACCCAACAATCACTTTTTTAGCCTTTTAGAACTACATGTTATCTGATGTTTTTTAAATGGGAAGAATCATTAAATTGACATTGTTTCTTCTCAGGAGACATCATTATGGCATAGCAATCACGCAGCAAATAGAATGTTGCACTATATCATCAGTCCGTATAGCTTAAATTGTAGAGGGCGGGATTCTCCCAACGGGAGTCTAAGTGCTGACGCCACTGGAAGTCACAATCTAACATTCCTTTGTACATGTTTGACACGCCCCAATAGAGTGAAAACCGGAGTGTTTCACTCCGGCGTCGGAGCCTGCTCCCAGCCCCCTATTCTCCCGCCCTCGGGGGCTAGGAGCGGCGTTGTGTATTTTACGTGCGCTGGGCCTTGGCGCCATGTAAAAAGCGGCGCTGTGTAAATGACGCAGCCGACATCGCGTAAATGACGTCACCAGCGCATGCTGTCATCCTCCCCGAGGCTGCCCCGCAAGCAGATGGCGGATGGGTCTTGTGGGGCGGCGGAGGAAAGGAGGTCCCCCTTTCGAGAGGCCGGCCAGCCAATCGGTGGGCACCGATCGCAGGCCAGACCCCATCGGAGCCCCCCCCCAGTGCAGGAACCCCCTCCCCCCCCCACAGGCCGCCCCCCAGTGTTCCCGCGCTGTTCCCGCCGGCAGAGACCAGGTGTGGATGGCTGCGGCGGGAACCTGTCGTGTTGGGACGGCCGTTCGGCCCATCCAGGCCGGAGAACCGCCGCTCGCCTTTTTCAAATGGCGAGTGGCGATTCTCCGAGCGGCCAAGCGTGATTCTCGCAGTGCCGGTTTTGAGAGGGTGGGAGAATCGCGTGCGGGTGTCGGGGTGGCGTGGAGTGACTCGCGTGGCGCCCCGGCGATTCTCCCACCCGGCGTGGGGGTAGAGAATTCCGCCCAGGGTGTCATACTGAAACTGTACAGTGCTCTGGTCCGATGCTGAATGCACAATTCACCAAATTAACACTTTCATTCACCAAAGCCACTGGGCAAATATGCAAGCCCTGCTGAAGGCAATGGGAAGGGCTCATGAGATTGTTCCCTACTATCAAAGAATTGAGAATAAAATCTTTTTTTAAAAATATATTTTTATTAAAGCTTTGCAAGATTTTTCATAATAAACAATAGTAATAATCCTAACACAACAAAATAGAGTGAACATTAACATAGTACAGAAAGAGAATATACAATAGCAATTAACTAGACGTTACCCCACGCCCCTCAGTCTTCCCACACCATCCCAGCGGAACACTCACCCACCCCCCCAAACTCCCTATGGATTGCTGCTGCTACTGACATTTTAATTTTCCCTGAGAAAGTCGACGAACGTATTATGCACCCACTCAACAAGTGGCAAAATCATTTAAACACATAAGTAGGCGTCTGTATGTGGTGTTGTCCCTTGCTTCTCCCGGACGGATTTCGCTGCCGTTGCCGTCTCGTGCTCACTTCCGCTTCAGCGCCCTCCCGTCTTCCCCCTTTTCTCTGTTCCTGTGGATGCAAAGTTTGTTAATGTTTCCCTGCCTACCCCCTCCCCCTCCACCTCCTGGTTCTCCTCTATTGTTCCCTGTCTCTTCCCTCTACCCCCCTGATGCTCGATCAATAACTCCAGAAGCGAGATTGGATGACAGTTGAAGGCTTTATTGGACTAGATGGTTCCCCCAGCAGCGCAGGTACAGAATGCAGCTACTAGGGAGACACAGGCTCTTATACTCCGCCTTACTGGGCGGAACCAGCAGGCTTCACCAATGATATTGCTGTCTCAGGTACCTCCCACACCAATGGTCTTACAGCATCAACCTGGGTACCGTAATACCCCATAATACCGACTACCACACCCTCCTCCCCCCCGCTTCTGCCCCCCCCCCCACTGTGGTTCGCCTTTCCTTCCTCTTCGATTTAGCTGTTCCCCCCCACCCTCCCGGTCTATCTCTCCCTCTCATGCTTTGGCTACTTTCCCCTGTTTCTTGGCTACCTGGCTATTCTTCTGCTTGTTTGTTGGCCACAAACAGGTCCCGGAACAATTGGGTGAATGGCTCCCACGTTCTGTGGAAGCCATCGCCTGACCCTCGGATGGCGAATTTGATTTTCCCCTTTTGGAGAGATTCCGAGAGGTCGGACAGCCAGTCTGCAGCTTTGGGTGGTGCTGCTGACCGCCAGCCGAACAGGATTCTACGGCGTGCGATCAGGGAGGCAAAGGCAAGGGCGTCCGCCCTCCTCCCCAGGAATAGATCTGGCTGGTCTGAAAACCCGAAGACCGCCACTTTCAGGCATGGCTCCACCCTCATCCCCACCACCTTGGACATTGCCTCGAAGAAGGCTGTCCAGTACTCCACAAGTCTGGGGCAAGACCAGAACATGTGGGCGTGGTTGGCTGGGCCTCCTTGGCACCATTCACATCTATCCTCCACCTCAGGGAAGAACCTACTCATACGGGTTCTTGTTAAGTGGGCTCTCTGTACCACTTTTAGTTGCATCAGGCTGAGCATTGCGCACGTGGAGGTGGAGTTGACCCTATGCAGTGCTTCACTCCAGAGTCCCCACCTTATTTCGATCCCCAGGTCCTCCTCCCACTTCATTCTTGTTGCGTCCAGTAAGGCGTCGGCCCCTTCTACCAGTCGGTCATACATGTCGCTACAGTTTCCTTTATCTAGTATGCTTGCATCCAGTAACTCTTCCAGTAGTGTCTGTTGTGGTGGTTGTGGGTATGTCATTGTCTCCTTTCGTAGGAAGTTTTTTAGTTGAAGGTACCTTAGCTCGTTCCCCCTGGCTAGCTCCTTTTGTTGTCTCCTTTCTCTGTCAGTTCGCCCAGTGTTGCCATCCTGCTGTCCGTGTATAGGTCCCTGACTGTCAGTGTCCCTCTGTCCTGTCCCCACCTTTTGAAGGTGGCGTGAGTCAGTGCTGGTGTGAACCTATGGTTGTTGCAGTTGGGAGCTTTACCCGACATTTTGGTCAGGCCAAATTGCTGCCGTAGTTGGTTCCAGGACTGGAGGGTAGCTATTACCACCAGGCTGCTGGAGTGTTTTTTGGGTGGGGATGGGAGTGCCACTGTGGCGAGGGCCCGAAGGGAGGTCCCCATGCAGGATGCCTCTTCCGTGCGCACCCATTCGGCTTCTGGCTCCTTGATCCATCCCCTTATTCGCTCGGCCATCGCCGCTCAGTGGTAGTATTGTAGGTTTGGGAGAGCTAGCCCCCCCTGGATTTTGTTTTTTGTAAGACCTTCTGTGGGATCCTAGCATTCTTTCCCCCCATACGAACGCCATGATTAGTTTGTCTAGTGTTTTGAAAAAGGCCTTGGGGATGTAGATCGGGATGGATCTAAGTCGGAAGAGGTACCTGGGCAGCACCTTCATTTTGATCATCTGGATTCTCCCCGCGAGGGAGAGTGGGAGTGTGTTCCATCTTTGCAGGTCCTTTTTTACTTCCTCTGTCAGATGGTGAGGTTCCATTTGTGGATCCCTTTCCAGTCATGGATTCCCAGGTAGCAGAATTTGAATTGTGCTTGTTTAAACGGCAGTCCCGTTAGGGCTGCCCCACCTACTTGTGGGTGTACCGGGAAGATCTCGCTTTTGCTCATGTTGAGATTGTAGCCCAAGAAGGCGTCAAACTCTTTCAGGAGCGCAATAATTCCGTCCATGCTGCTTTGTGGGTCCAAGACGTAGAGGAGCAGGTCATCTGCATAGAGTGAGACTCTGTGCTCTCTGCCACCCCTTTGGATCCCCCTCCAGCTTTTTGTTGCTCTGAGCGAAATTGCTAGTGGCTCGATCGCTAGAGCGAACAGCAGCGGGGACAGTGGGCATCCTTGTCTGGTGCCCCTGTGCAGCTGGAAGTATCGGGAGTTGGTGTTGTTTGTCTGTACGCTCGCCATGGGAGCGCTGTAGAGGAGTTTTACCCAGGAGGTGAATCCTGTTCGAAGCGCGAACCACTCCAGTATCTCTATGAGGTATTTCCATTCGACTCTGTCGAAGGACTTTTCTGCGTCTAGGGAGACAATCACCTCTGTTGTTCTCTCCCCGGATGGGGTCATTATCACGTTCAGCAGGCGCCTAATGTTCGAAGTAAGTTGTCTACCTTTGACAAAGCCCGTCTGGTCCTCTGCGACCACCTCGGGCACGCAGTCTTCTAGCCTTTTGGCTAGAATCTTGGCCAGTATTTTGGCATCCGCGTTCAGCAGTGAGATGGGTCTGTATGACCCACATTCCATTGGGTCTTTGTCCTTCTTAGGTACCAGCGAGATTGAGGCCTGTGCTAGCGTGGGTGGCAGTGTGTCCTTAGCCAGCGAGTCTGTGAACATCTCCCGCAGGTGCAGGGCTAGTGCTGTCGCAATTTTTTTTTCCCGGCACCTTCCCCGCCTGCATGGAGCTGATGCTGTCCATGATCTCTCCCAGTGCTAGTGGTGCTTCCAGGTCCCATTTTCTGCCCTCCCCCATGACTGGTATGTCCAGTCCATCAAGGAACCGTTTCATCCTGGACTCCCTGATGCACGATCAATGACCACTAAAGCGAGGTTGTAGTCCAACTGAAGGCTTTAATAAGCTAGATGTTTCCCCCAGCAGCTCAGGTACAGAATGACAGCTGCTGGGGCGGCACGGGTTCTTATACCCCACCTATCAGGGCGGAGCTATTATACATTCTAGCCAATAGCAAGCATACAGGTTCTACCAATGGTACTTTAGCCTCTCAGGTTCCTTAATACCGATAATACCACATTCACCCCCTGTTAAAAAAAAGTCAGGCGGGGGTGGTGGACAGAAACTACAAAACATAACATGGTATAATTAGTTGTGGAGGTACCGTAATACCTCCGTACAGTGTTTAGTAACTATTTAAAAGTCTGGTAGCTATGTACATTTGGTGTTTTATATTTACAGATTACAGTTAAAATGAAGCAGTCAGTCGATCGGGAGCCCTGGTCGTCCTCTGTGATCGTCGGAGCCTCGGTGGTGACTCCAGTGGCGGCTTGGGCATCTGTGACTCCGGGAGCGTGGCTTCGATCTCCATGGCAGCTTCGTCACCCCTAGACGGCGCTGGTGGGGAAAACGGCTGACCTGGGAAGGGAGCGCCTGCGGGGGGCGTCGGTGGGTGGGGGCGCCTAGACAGGGGCGGCGGAAGGAAGTTCAGGAAGTACGTGTTACGGTCGGTGGAGGGGAGGGGGCCTTTGAAGTCCATGCTGAGGCGTTCAAAGGCACGGGAAGCCTTTATCAGGTGCGCTCTCTCTGGCCGGTAGAAGTGCGGTTTGCACTCTGCGCAGATTTGGCTGTCCCTGGTGGCAGTCCTGACCTCCTCGATGGAGTAGGGCAGGTTGCGGGTCTTGACGAAATGGAAAAAGCGAGTGAGCCCCGGGTGGCAGAGGTCAACATGGAGGGCTCGGAGGTCGTCCATTTGTGCGGTGTCACATGTGCCGCGGGGCAGGGCGTCAGGAGCCTCATTCAGCTTCCCGGGACGATACAAGGTGGGTTGTAGGTGGAGAGTTCGATCCTCCACCTCAAGATCTTGTCGTTTTTTATCTTGCCCCGCTGTGCATTATCGAACATGAAAGCAACCGACCGTTGGTCCGTGAGGAGAGTGAATCCCAGGTAATGCCTCCAATGTTGCACAGCTTCTACTATGGCCTGAGGAGTGGCGGATTTCGAAAGCATGGAGGGTACGGGAGAAGAAGGCCACGGGTCTGCCCGCTTGGTTGAGGGTTGCCGCCGGACGCATCGCCCTTGACCTGGAAGGGGAGGGACTCGTCAATGGCGTCCATCATGGCCTTTGCAATGTCTGCTTTGATGAGGCTGAAGGCCTGGCGGGCCTCTATCGACAGCGGAAAAACTGTGGATTGGATCAGGGCATGGGCCTTGTCCGCATAGTTGGGGACCCACTGGGTGTAGTAGCTAAAAAACCCTTGGCAGCGTTTTAGGGCCTTAGAGCTGTGAGGGAGGATGAACTCCATAAGAGGGCGCATGCGTTCACGGTCGGGGCCTATAACTCCATTTCGCACTACGTAGCCGAGAATGGCTAGACGGTCGGTGCTAAACACGCATTTATCCTTATTGTATGTTAGGTTAAGGATTTTAGCGGTCTGAAGAAATTTTCGGAGGTTGGTGTCGTGGTCCTGCTGGTCGTGGCCGCAGGTAGTGACATTATCGAGATACGGGAATGTTGCCCGTAAACCATACCGGTCAACCATTCGGTCCATCTCGCGCTGGAAGACCGAGACCCTGTTAGTGACACCAAAGGGAACCCTTAAGAAGTGATAGAGCCGCCCGTCTGCCTTGAAGGCACTGTATTTGCGGTCACCAGTGCGGATGGGGAGCTGGTGGTAGGCGGACTTGAGATCCACCGTGGAGAAGACCTTATAATGTGCGATCCTGTTTACCAGGTCGGATATGCGGGGAAGGGGGTACGTGCCCAGCTGTGTAAACCTGTTGATGGTCTGACTGTAGTCGATGACCATCCTATGCTTCTCCCCGGTCTTTACCACCACTACTTGAGCTCTCCAAGGGCTGTTACTGGCTTCAATGACCCCTTCCCTCAGTAGACTTTGGATCTCTGACCTAATAAAGATCCGGTCCTGGGCACTGTAGCGTCTGCCCCTGGTGGCGACGGGTTTGCAATCCGGGGTGAGGTTCGCAAACAGTGAAGACGGGTCGACCTTGAGGGTCGCGAGGCCGCAGACAGTAAGGGGGGGGGGGGGGTATAGGGCCGCCGAATTAGAAGGTCAGACTTTGAAGGTTACACTGGAAGTCTAAACCCAGGAGTGTAGCCGTGCAGAGGTGGGGAAGGACGTAGAGACGGAAATTTTTGAACTCCCTACCCTGGACTGTGAGGTTTGCTACACAAAACCCCTTTATTTCCACTGAGTGGGATCCGGAGGCCAGGGAGATTTTTTGATTAACAGGGTGGATGAGGAGGGAACAGTGCCTTACCGTGTCAGGGTGTATGAAGCTCTCCGTGCTCCCAGAGTCAATTAGGCAGGACGTCTCGTGCCCGTTGATGAAAACGGCCGTCATAGCGGTTGAGAGTGTTTGAGGTCGAGACTGATCCAGAGTCACCGAGGCCAATCGCAGTAGTTGGGAATTCTGTTCAGGCAGTATGTGGTCGGCCAAGCTGGGGTCCTGGAGGTTCATCCAAGATGGCGTCTCCCATAGGTCGCACATGGCCGGGGTTGCACAAAATGGCGGCGCCCATCCCTCAAGCGTGGCATCCGTGGAACAAGATGGCGGCGCCCGGGGTCTGCACGTGGCCCTGGAATATGAGGGTGGCGACGACCGCTGGCCACACGGGGCCCGTGGAGAGGTTTGTGGTGGCAGTCCAGATTCGCCGCTGGAGACTGCGGCCACCACTCGGGCCTGTCACGAAATGATCCTTTTTGCCGCATCCCTTGCAGGTGGATGCGCGGGCCGGGCAGCGCTGGTGGGGGTGCTTGGCCTGCCCGCAAAAGTAGCAGCGGGGCCCCTCGGGGTTGCCAGGCCGCCTTGCAGCGCAGGCCTGCGGGGGGGGGGGGGGGGGTGGTGGGGCCGCTGCCGCGCGGTCAGGAATGTAGGCGAGGGCATTACCGGATGCCACGTCCAGGGAGCCTGCAAGGGCCCGTGCCCTCTGAGACCCAGGGTGTCCTTCTCTAACAGGCGCTGGCGGATTTGTGATGAAAGCATACCTGCCACGAAAGCGTCCCGGACTAAGCGTTCCTTGTGTTCGCTCGGCGAAACTTGCGGGCAGCCGCAGCTTCTTCCCAGCACCAGGAGTGCACGGTAGAATTCCTCCAACGATTTCCCAGGGATTTGCTGTCTTGTTGCAAGCAGGTGCTGGGCGTAGACCTGGTTTACTGGGCGAATATAGTGTCCTATTAGCAGCTCGATTGCTGCATCGAAGTCTTCCGCTTCCTCGATGAGGGTGTAAATCTCCGGGCTCACCCTTGAGTGCAGGACATGCAGTTTCTGCTCTCCCGTGGGTGTGTTTTCGGCCATCTCGAGATTCCCTTTAAAACACGCCAGCCAGTGCTTAAAGATTGCTGCTGAGTTCGCTGCGTGGGGGCTAAGTTGCATACACTCCGACTTGATTCGGAGTTCCATCCTTTCTTCTTAAAATTCTAGCTTATTAAATTGATGCATGATCAATGACCACTAAAGCGAGGTCGTAGTCCAACTGAAGGCTTTCATAAGCTAGATGTTTCCCCCAGCAGCTCAGGTACAGAATGACGGCTGCTGGGGCGGCATGGGTTCTTATACCCTGCCTATCAGGGCAGAGCTATTATACACTCTAGCCAATAGCAATCATACAGGTCCTACCAATGGTACTTTAGCCTCTCAGGTACCATAATACCTATAATACCACACTCCACCCTTGGGGGCTCTGAGGTGTACAGCCCTTTGTAAAAGGCCCTGAAGGCTTTGTTGATATTTTCTGGTTCTGTTTCTAATGTGCCCCGAGTACCCCTGATTTGCGCAATTTCTCTTGTGGCTGCCTGCTTTCTCAGCTGGTGAGCCAGCAGGCAGCTGGCTTTGTCTCCGTGTTCGTACAGGGTCCCACGTGCCTGGCAGAGTTGATGCACTGCTTTACTGGTGGAGAGCAGATCAAAGTTCCTTTGTAACTCTTTCCTCTCCGCTAGGAGCTCTACGGTCGGGGCCTCAGAGTATTTGCGGTCTACCTCCAGTATGGAGTCGACCAGCTGCTGCCTCGCCACCTTTTCCTCCCTATCTCTTCGCGCTTTGAAAGCGATGATTTCCCCTCTTAGTACGGCCTTTAGCGCTTCCCAGAACGTGGAGGGTGAGACCTCCCCGTTCTGGTTGTTCTCCGTGTATTCTGCTATGGCCCACGATATATTTTCGTAGAAGGCCTTGTCTGCGAGAAGGGCAACGTCCAACGTCCATGTGGAGCGTTGGGCCCTGCCCATTTCCAGCCTCCCGTCCATGTAGTATGGAGTGTGGTCTGATATCGCCATTGCAGACTAGCCCACTTTGTCTATCCCCGGAAGCACCGTTTTCCCCACCACAAAAAAGTAAATTCTGGTGTATACGTTGTGTACTGGGGAGAAGAAGGAAAACTCCTTCTCCCCTGGGTGGGTGAACATCCAGGGGTCCACCGCTCCCATCTGTTCCATAAAGTGACCGAGTTCCCTTGCCATGCTTGAGGTTTTCCCCGTCTTGGGGTTCGATCTGTCAGTCGTTGGATCCTGTACACAGTTGAAGTCGCCCCCCATGATTAGTCGGTGTGTCGCTATGTCCGGGATTTCTGCCATTGTCTTCTTGATGAAGCTCGTGTCGTCCCAGTTGGGCGCGTACACGTTAACTAGTACTACCGGTGCCCCATCCAGGGCCCCGCTGATCATGATGTACTGACTCCTTGGGTCCGTAACCGTCTTTGTCGCCTTAAACATCGTCCATTTGCTGATCAGTATTGTCACCCCCCTGGCCCTCGTCCCGTAGCAGGAATGGTAGGTCTGTCCCACACAGCCCTTTCCTACCCGCAGTCGGTCCTGCTCTCTCAGGTGTGTCTCTTGGAGGAAGATTATGTCGACCTTCATATTTCTTAAGTGGGTGAGGACTCTGGATCTTTTCACTGGGTCATTGAGTCCCCTTACGTGCCAGGTGACTGTCCTGGTGGGGGGGCTTCTGTCCCCTCGCTCCTGTGGGATTAACCATATTTACCTGGTGGACACGTCCCTGCCCTCCGGGGTTGCCCTTTGTTAGGGGGCCGTACAGGATGGCCGCTGTCGCTGCTCTCTGCATGCGGACGGGCCCCTGCGCTCCGGGGTTTCCCTTCGTCCAAGGGGCACCTGACATGGCCGCCCGCTGTGTGACCACCACGCGGGTAGCCCCCTGCACTCTGGGGTCTCCCTTCGCCCAGAGACCGTACTGGGTGGATGCTTGCAGCGATTCCTTGTTCCGAGCCCTCGGTTGTGGCACTTTGTAGCCCTATTGTTGTTCCTTTTCTAGCCATGTTTGTCCCTGTGTTCCCCATCCCACTGATCCCTCCCTTCCTGTGTCCCCTCCCCCCCGGTCCCTCCCTTTCCTCCCCTTTTCTCGACCTCTCCCATATATCCCTCCTTTGTCCCTCTTTCCCCTGCTCCTATCCCCGTTTACTCTCCCGCCTCTGTTGAGTGCCCCCCCATCCCCCCCGTCCTCTCCCTCCTGGCGCCTTCCCCCCTGTTGGGGGCACGCTGCGGCCCTGCTTTGTTGCATGTCCCCAGCGCTAGCTTTCTTGCTGGTGCGGTGACCCCCCTCTCAGGAGCAACTGTCTCGCTTCTCCTTTGCCCAGCCTCTGCGTTTTTCTGCCCGCTCTTCCCCCATCCTACCCTGCGCTCTCCTCCCTTGCTCACCCTTCTCCGCTACTCTCGTTCCCTCGTGCTGGGGCCTGGTCAGGAATAGTTAGCATGAAATGAACCAACAGAGAGGGAAAATGTAAATTATTAAATAGAATATGAAAGTTAAATATGAGTCCTTCTTCAATGTATCTATTGAATATGGCATGGGGCAGTAGCGAAATACAGATTTAAGTCTGATGGCAGACAATTCTTCATACACACAGTGATTAAAACTTGAATTGGAACAACACAGTAGCATAATAGTGGCAAAAACCCTGGAATAATTTAAGAAACTGACTTTACCATTAGCCAGTACGGGCTGGATTTAACATGGAGGCGGTGGCACTCTCCCCTCCTCCGCACACACGCACGCACACAATCCATATTTTAAAGATTATGATAAACCTGCTTTTGTTTGACTGGGCACCTTGAGCCAATTTTACAGCTCAGTCCGTGTCTTTGGTGCCTATCTTTGAGGAAATCCTCCCCCGGAAGGTTGTTAGGCAATTGGATGGCAGACAGCTTTCTAGTCCCTGCAGTTCCATTGTGAACAGAGACCAATGCTGGCACTACAGGCAATCAACCCTGCTGAAGAGCCCTGGAGTTGAATAGAAGGTGCATGGGGGCTTTTGCTGGGGCCAGTCTGACAGGTTCCCGTGAGTGTGGTGTAGGTGAGGATTGGGGTGGAGGTGGGCACAATATGTGGAAGGCGAGTACCTTGAGGGGGTGGGAGAGCGGTGGTGTATTCTCAAATGGGACTGACACCCCCACTCCCCCCTCCAACAAGGCTGCTAGGTTTCAGCTGGGGCCTCATCATTTGTTGTGAACACCCCCCCATTGCTGGTAAAATATCAATAGTAGTGTGAGGAGGCCCATAAGTGGTAACTGGCAAAATCCCAACGGAGGTGACGGACACTGTGCCTCTACCATACCGTTAAATTTTACAGCCCCAGCCATCTGCCAGATCACTCTCAATGAGGGGGTGGTTGGACGGTCAAATTCCACCCACAAACTTTTCCAGAGGCATGAACTTGTGAGAGCATCCTAAAATATATATATTTTAATAAATTTAGAGTACCCAATTAATTTTTTCCAATTAAGGGGCAATTTAGCATGACCAATCCACCTACCATGCACATCTTTGGGTTGTGGGGGTGAAACCCACGCAAACACTGGGAGAATGTGCAAACTCCACACGGTCAGTGACCCAGAGCCAGGATTGAACCTGGAACTTCGGTGCTGTGAGGCAGTGGTGAGCATTCTAAAATATGACATCAAAATGGCTTCAGACTCTGCCATTGAAAGTGGAATTGAGAGAAGTCTGCAAGTGGGGTTGACTGAGAGACACAGGCAATTTACATTGGCGTTAAGGCTTCAGGAGGTTGCAACGGAAGGGTTGAAGTGGAGGGAGCTATCAATGTGAAGAAGTATTTTGTATTTAGCCCGGAATTATTTTCGGGCATCAGAGTTTGAATAAATTCAGTCGTCTTCCTCAGTTTGTGAAATGATACAATTTCTGTGTGGCACCAGGAAAGTTGAACACTGAATTCCATGGCATTTGAACAATTTGTCGGCTTCATTGCAGAGTCCAAATTTATTCATTTCAAACTGGGCATTTTGGTCATTCGAAATGAATGTGGGGCAACAGTATGTTTGCATTTTGGATGGTTTTGTAACAGCTTCGAAGAGCAGCATTCAGAAGACTGAAATATAACACAGGGATTAAAAGATGCTCTCCACTTCAGTTGCCTTCGGATATTGCAGAACTGACATGATTGCCATGGGAACAGTTCAGACTGTTACTATGATCACATTGTTTCCTCAACCTTCCTGAGGGAGAGCAGATGACCTTTATGATGTAAATGCTCATGTCTCCTGATAAACAGAAAACCTCCATATATAACACAAATTGGCTTCATTTTGTTTTCATGCACTCTTTGTGCACCTCGGATCACATATTCACTTTAATTCCTGGCTGTCTTATTTTAACAGTCATTCCCTGTTTAAAATAAATACATTAATAACTGTGCAGTTTGCAATTTAAACACTTTCATTAAGGCACTAGAAATAGAGTGCCCAAGGAATTACACCACAAGTGTGTCTACAATTTGATGTGTTGGGTGTTCTGGATCCGTGGAACACATACAGACCACCAACACTTAAAATAGTGCAACATTATTTTATTAAGTTAGATACTGTTGAACATACTTTCACTGTGGGTTAACACGATGTTAGATTAAACTAAAGACCGATGCCTGTCCGAACTGTCTATGCACTCAGCACATGTGCTGTGATCATGATCTGTGCTGTAAGCTGTAAGCTCTGTCCTTGTAGGAGGCTGCATCCTGAATGAGCGGGAACTCTGATGCCCCATGTCTTTATAGTGAGTGTGCTCTAACTGGTGATTAGCTGTGGTGTTGTGTGTGTTGATTGGTCTTGCTGTGTGTCCATCAGTGTGTGTGTATCTGCACCATGATATACTGGTGTATATCATGACATCCCCCCTTTTATAAAAGAATGTATGTGTGTGGCAATAAATAATGTATGGTGAGAATGTTCCTAACTACGTGTGGGGTGCGAAGACATATTTACAGGACTACGTACATGAGAACTAAGCTATTTACATGGGAAGGTGCCTGGTGCAGAGAAGCAGTATGCACCAAGAATAACGAGATCAACATTATATACAAACCAGGGAAACGATCAAACAAAGCAACAAAACAATTCAGAGAGTCTATAAGTCCGCAAAGTTCATAAATTAAGTCTCTGAGGTGGGCGACGAATTCTGGTTGACCGCCTCAAGGGTGGGTCGAGAGCCGCCGGTTCAGGAGCGGGCTGGACTGCGTCAGAGTCAGGGGGAGGCAGAGTGACAGGGAGCTCTGCATAGTCCGTGGCATGGTCAGCAGGAGGGCGAGGCGACAGTGGAGGATCACGTGGCGAGTGTGGAACGAGACGAAGGGCGCGTCGATTGCGGCGCAGAATAAAGCCATCCGGTAGACGAACCAGGAACGAGCAGGGGCCACCTGCCGAAGGACAACAGCGGTCGCAGACCAGCCCCCATCGGTCGAGGTCTGGGACATGGATGGACGGCACCGTCATCCTCAGGAGTAACTGGGCTGGCGACAGGCCAGTGGACAGCGGGGCGGAGTGATAGGCCAGCAAGGCAAGGTGGAAATCGGACCCAGCATCGGCAGCTTTGCATAGGAGCTGTTTGACTATATGTACTCCCTTCTCCGCTTTGCCGTTGGATTGGGGGTACAAGGGACTGGATGTCACATGGGCAAAATTGTACCGCCTGACAAATGTTGGACCATTCCTGGCTGGCGAAGCAGGGACCATTGTCTGACATAACCGTGAGCGGGATGCCGTGTCGAGCAAATGTTTCTTTACATGCACGAATGACGGCAGACGAGGTGATGTCGTGCAACCATATCACCTCCGGGTAATTCGAAAAGTAGTCCACGATCGGGACATAGTCTCTACCCAGCGCGTGGAACAGGTCGATGCCCACCTTGGTCCATGGTGACGTGACCAACTCATGGGGCTGCAGGGTCTCACGTGGTTCGGCCGGCTGGAAGCGCTGACAAGTGGGGCAGTTGAGCACTGTGTTGGCTATGTCCCCATTAATGCCGGGCCAGTACCCTGCCTCTCGGGCCCATCGGCAGCACTTTTCCACGCCAAGGTGGCCCTCGTGTAGTTGTTCCAGGACAAGTTGGCGCATGCTATGCGAGATGCCAATGCGGTCCAGTTTTAGAAGAACCCCGTCTACTACCGCCAGATCATCTCTGATATTATAGAACTGAGGGCATTGGCCCTTGAGCCACCCGTCCGTTAGGTGGAGCATGACACGCTGTAGCAAGGGGTCAGCCGCTGCCTCGCGGTGAATTTGGACGAGGCGTTCATCCGTGGCAGGTAGATTGGTGGCCGCGAATGCCACATGGGCGTCAACCTGGCAGACAAATCCCGCTGGGTCACATGGAGTGTTGACTGCCCTGGAGAGAGCGTCAGCAATGATGAGGGCTTTGCCTGGGGTGTATACCAGCTGGAAGTCATATCGCCGAGCTTGAGAAGAATACGCTGTAGGTGAGGCATCATATCGTTCAAGTCTTTCTGCATTATATTGACCAGCGGGCGATGGTCGGTCTCGACGGTGAATTGAGGAAGTCCGTAGACATAATCGTGTAACTTAACCACACCAGTCAGAAGGCCCAGGCACTCCTTTTCTATCTGTGCGTAGCGCTGCTCCGTGGGGGTCATCGCACGTGAGGCATATGCAACTGGGGCCCATGATGAGGCCTCATCACGTTGAAGGAGCACTGCCCCAATGCCGGATTGACTGGCATCAGTCGAAATTTTGGTCTCCTTTGCTGGATCAAAGAAAGCTAAGACCGGCGCCGTGGTCATTTTTGCTTTGAGTTCTCTCCATTCGCGCTCGTGGGCAGGGAGCCATTGGAAGTCTGTCGTCTTCCTGACCAGGTTCCTGAGAGCCGTGGTGTGAGAGGCAAGGTTAGGGATAAATTTCCCTAAAAAATTGACCATGCCCAAAAATCAGAGGACCACCTTCTTGTCCTCTGGTGTTTTCATAGCTGTGATGGCAGCTACCTTGTCCGCATCCGGCTGCACACCCAATTGGGAGATGTGGTCCCCGAGGAATTTGAGTTCCGCCTGACCAAAAGAGCATTTGGCCCTGTTCAGGCGGAGGCCATGCTCATGTATACGTCTGAATACGCACTGGAGGCGACGAACATGCTCCTGCGGAGTGGTGGACAAAATGATTATGTCATCGATATAGACCCGAACATCTTCAATGCCTCTTCCATCATTTGTTCCATAATCCTATGGATCACTTCTGATGCAGAAATGATCCTGAACGGCATCCTGTTGTAACAATATCTGCCAAAGGGGGTATTAAGTATTTGAGTATAAGAATTGGCAAGTCATGTTGCAGCTGTATAGAACCTTAGTTAGGCCACACTTGGAGTATAGTGTTCAATTCTGGTCGCCACACTACCAGAAGGATGTGGAGGCTTTAGAGAGGGTGCAGAAGAGATTTACCAGAATGTTGCCTGGTATGGAGGGCATTAGCTATGAGGAGCGATTGAATAAACTCGGTTTGTTCTCACTGGAACGTAGGAGGTTGAGGGGAGACCTGATAGAGGTCTACAAAATTATGAGGGGCATAGACAGAGTGGATAGTCAGAGGCTTTTCCCCAGGGTAGAGGGGTCAATTACTAGGGGGCATAGGTTTAAGGTGAGAGGGGCAAGGTTTAGAGTAGATGTACGAGGCAAGTTTTTTACGCAGAGGGTAGTGGGTGCCTGGAACTTGCTACCGGAGGAGGTAGTGGAAGCAGGGATGATAGGAACATTTAAGGGGCATCTTGACAAATATATGAATAGGATGGGAATAGAAGGATACGGACCCAGGAAGTGTAGAAGATTGTAGTTTAGTCGGGCAGCATGGTCGGCACGGGCTTGGAGGGCCGAAGGGCCTGTTCCTGTGCTGTACATTTCTTTGTTCTTTGTTCTTTGTTAAATGTGCAAAGTTTCCTGCTGGATTTATCGAGCTGGATTTGCCAGAATCCTTTTGAGGCTTCGAGTTTGGTGAAGAGGTTGGCTCGAGCCATCTCACATGTGAGCTCTTTGCGCTTGGGAATTGGATAATGCTCCCTCATGATATTGCGATTTAGATCCTTGGGTTCAATGCAAATTCTCAATTCGCCGGAAGGCATTTTCCCACATACCATGGAACTGACCCAGTCGGTCGGTTTCGTGACTTTGGAAATCACTCCTTGGTTCCAGAGGTCCTGCAGCTGCTGCTTGAGGCGGTCCTTAAGGGGTGCTGGGACCCTGCGAGGTGCGTGCACCACAGGTGTGGCATTCGATTTTAATAAAGTCTTGTAGGTGTACAGGAGCGTGCCCATGCCCTCGACGACTTAGTGGTACTGGTTGATAATGGCGTCGAGCTGCGCCCTGAAGTCGGTGTCCTGAAAGGCAGACGCGTCAGCAGGAGAGAGAGCGTGAACTCTCTGAACTAGGTTCAACAGCTTGCATGCCTGCGCGCCAAGCAGGGAGGCTTTCGAGGAGCCCACGATTTCAAAGGGAAGGATGGCTTTGCGTGACTTGTGCATCACTTCGAGCTGACACGAGCTGCTGACAGCAATGGCATTGCCATTATCATCTAATAGCTGGCAGGGTGATGGGAGGATGGCTGGTTTGGCACGAAGGCTTTGGAGGTCAATGAGATTGGTGGAGGCACCAGTGTCCAGGAGGAATCGTTTTTGGGACCTGTTGACCGTAAGGGTAGCACACCAGTCATCGTCTGGATCGATGCTGTATACCGATAGAGGCTGGATTCTTTGCTTCGGCGATACCCTGTTTTTTGTAACGATACCGATTCGAAAAGGTGTCTTCGTGTCCTCGGTGTCAATATCGGGTAGTCGGTCCGCATCGGACTCGGTGACCGTGGGTTGAATGGCCCGGACATTCCTGCGAGTCTGACCGGAGCGATACGAATTGGCAGGCCGAGCTGACCTGCATAAAGCAGCATAGTGTCCAGGTTTGCCACATCTCAGGCATTGTCGGGATTTGGCAGGGCATTGCCGCTTTAAGTGGGCGGAGCCACAGTTGCCACACATTGTAGCGTCAGTACGTTCGCTGCGCCACCGCGCATGCGCGGTGCGGCCGTACAAGTACGTTCGTCGACGTCGCCGTCCCCTCTTTCGGTGACACAATTGTTTCATTATAGTTTGTGAGGCGTCCACAGTGTTTAATGTATTGTGTACTGATAGTCATTCCAAATTCCACTGATTTTCCTTTGTTTTATATTTGTGCTCATTGAGACATGGATGTTAGTTTCTGCATGCTGAGGGCATGCCATTGTTTCCTAAGCTGAAGTTGCACCTATATAACTCCTTTCATTGCCCCAGCATATTCCAAAGTGCTTTCCACCCAATGTAGTATTCTTGAAGTGCAGTCAGTCACTTTTGAAATGTAGTTTCCATTTGGAAAGTTTTCATTTACAACTGAGATGAGGAGCAATTACTTTACCCAAAGGTTTGTTAATCTTTGGAATTCTTTATCCCAGAGGGTTGTGGGTGTTCCATCATTGAATACATTTAAGGCTGGGATAGACAGATGTTTGGTCTCACAATGAATTAAGGGATTTGGGGAGTGGGCAGGAAAATGGAGTGAAGCCCAACATAAGGCATGATTGATCTGAATGGCAGTGCAGATTAGATTGGGCACAGAGTCTATGCCTGCTCCTATTTCTTGAGTGCTCTTGTGAGCAATTCTAAGCCCAGAGCTAAGAGATTCAAAGGACCACAAGCATCCCAATTTTTGTGTTACACCTCCAATGGTCGCTGACTGGCATATCATTCAGTGGGGTTGTAGTTAGAAAGTTTGGTTTGATAAATGGTTTAAGAGAGTGGGTAAATGACAGTTAAGACTGTGATATACCCACTTGCCTGGATGAGTGCAGTTCCAACAGCTTTCAAGAAGCTTGACACCATCCAGGATGAAGTAGCCCTCCTGATTGGAACCCCATCCACTACCTTCAACATTCACTCCCTCAACCTCTGATGCACAAGGGCAGAAATGTGCACTATATCCTGAAAGTCATGCTGTTAGATGAATTGGACATTCTGAATTCTCCCTCCATGCAGCCGAACAGGCGCCGGAATGTGGCGACTAAGGGCATTTCACAGTAACTTCACTGCAGTGTTAATGTAAGCCTACTTGTGACAATAAAGATTATTTTAAAAATATATAAGGTGCACTGCAGCAACTCACCAAGGCTTCTTCAATAGCACCTTCCAAACCCACAACCACTACCACCTAGAAGGACAAGGGCAGAAGTCATATGGGAACACCACTACCTGGAAGTTCCCGTCCAAGCCACTCACCAACCTGACTTGTAAATATATCACAGTTTCTTTATTGTCCCCAGGTCAAAATCCTGGAACTCCCTACCTAACAGCACCAAGGGTGTACCTACACCACATGGAAGGCAGGGGTTCAAGGCAGCGGCTCACCATCTTCTTGAGGGCGATTGAGATGGCCAATACATAGAACATAGAAAATACAGCACAGAACAGGCCCTTCGGCCCACGATGTTGTGCCGAACCTTTGTCCTAGATTAATCATAGATTATCATTGAATTTACAGTGCAGAAGGAGGCCATTCGGCCCTTTGAGTCTGCACCGGCTCTTGGAAAGAGCACCCTACTCAAACTCAACACCTCCACCCAACACCAAGGGCAATTTGGACATTAAGGGCAATTTATCATTGGCCAATTCACCTAACCCGCACATCTTTGGACTGTGGGAGGAAACCGGAGCACCCGGAGGAAACCCACGCAGACACGGGGAGGACGTGCAGACTCCGCACAGACTGTGACCCAAGGC
Source organism: Scyliorhinus torazame (assembly GCF_047496885.1). Classification (NCBI taxonomy): domain Eukaryota; kingdom Metazoa; phylum Chordata; class Chondrichthyes; order Carcharhiniformes; family Scyliorhinidae; genus Scyliorhinus; species Scyliorhinus torazame. The sequence continues at coordinate 275,520,099 of NC_092711.1, forward strand.
GGAATCGAACCTGGGACCCTGGAGCTGTGAAGCAATTGTGCTATCCACAATGCTACCGTGCTGCCCTTGAGAACAAATAAATCTACATTATATCATTTTACCGTAATCCATGTACCTATCCAATAGCTGCTTGAAGGTCCCTAATGTTTCCGACTCAACTACTTCCACAGGCAGTGCATTCCATGCCCCCACTACTCTCTGGGTAAAGAACCTACCTCTGATATCCCTCCTATATCTTCCACCTTTCACCTTAAATTTATGTCCCCTTGTAATGGTTTGTTCCACCCGGGGAAAAAGTCTCTGACTGTCTACTCTATCTATTCCCCTGATCATCTTATAAACCTCTATCAAGTTGCCCCTCATCCTTCTCCATTCTAATGAGAAAAGGCCTAGCACCCTCAACCTTTCCTCGTAAGACCTACTCTCCATTCCAGGCAACATCCTGGTAAATCTTCTTTGCACCTTTTCCAAAGCTTCCACATCCTTCCTAAAATGAGGCGACCAAAACTGTACACAATACTCCAAATGTGGCCTTACCAAAGATTTGTACAGCTGCATCATCACCTCACGGCTCTTAAATTCAATCCCTCTGTTAATGAACGCGAGCACACCATAGGCCTTCTTCACAGCTCTATCCACTTGAGTGGCAACTTTCAAAGATGTATGAACATAGACCCCAAGATCTCTCTGCCCCTCCACATTGCCAAGAACTCTACCGTTAACCCTGTATTCCGCATTCATATTTGTCCTTCCAAAATGGACAACCTCACACTTTTCAGGGTTAAACTCCATCTGCCACTTCTCAGCCCAGCTCTGCATCCTATCTATGTCTCTTTGCAGCCGACAACAGCCCTCCTTACTATCCACAACTCCACCAATCTTCGTATTGTCTGCAAATTTACTGACCCACCCTTCAACTCCCTCATCCAAGTCATTAATGAAAATCACAAACAGCAGAGTACCCAGAACTGATCCCTGCGGTACGCCACTGGTAATTGGGATCCAGGCTGAATATTTGCCATCCACCACCACTCTCTGACTTCTATCGGTTAGCCAGTTCATTATCCAACTGGCCAAATTTCCCACTATCCCATGCCTCCTTACTTTCTGCATAAGCCTACCATGGGGAACTTTATCAAATGCCTTACTAAAATCCATGTACACTACATCCACTGCTTTGCCTTCATCCACATGCTTGGTCACCTCCTCAAAGAATTCAATAAGATTTGTAAGGCAAGACCTACCCCTCACAAATCCGTGCTGACTATCCCTAATCAAGCAGTGTCTTTCCAGATGCTCAGAAATCCTATCCTTCAGTACCCTTTCCATTACTTTGCCTACCACTGAAGTAAGACTAACTGGCCTGTAATTCCCAGGGTTATCCCTAGTCCCTTTTTTGAACAGGGGCACGACATTCACCACTCTCCAATCCCCTGGTACCACCCCTGTTAACAGTGAGGACAAAAAGATCATTGCCAACGGCTCTGCAATTTCATCTCTTGCTTCCCATAGAATCCTTGGATATATCCTGTCAGGCCCGGGGGACTTGTCTATCCTCTAGTTTTTCAAAATGCCCAACACATCTTCCTTCCTAACAAGTATTTCCCGAGCTTACCAATCTGTTTCACACTGTCCTCTCCAACAATATCGCCCCTCTCATTTGTAAATACAGAAGAAAAGTACTCGTTCAAGACCTCTCCTATCTCTTCAGACTCAATACACAATCTCCCGCTACTGTCCTTGATCGGACCTACCCTCGCTCTAGTCATTCTCATATTTATCACATATGTGTAAAAGGCCTTGGGGTTTTCCTTGATCCTACCCGCCAAAGATTGTTCATGCCCTCTCTTAGCTCTCCTAATCCCTTTCTTCAGTTCCCTCCTGGCTATCTTGTATCCCTCCAATGCCCTGTCTGAACCTTGTTTCCTCAGCCTTACATAAGTCACCTTTTTCCTCTTAACAAGACATTCAACCTCTCTTGTCAACCATGGTTCCCTCACTCGACCATCTCTTCCCTGCCTGACAGGGACATACATATCAAGGACACGTAGCACCTGTTCCTTGAACAAGTTCCACATTTCACTTGTGTCCTTCCCTGCCAGCCTATGTTCCCAACTTATGCACTTCAATTCTTGTCTGACAACATTGTATTTACCCTTCCCCCAATTGTAAACCTTGCCCTGTTGCACGCACCTATCCCTCTCCATTACTAAAGTGAAAGTCACAGAATTGTGGTCACTATCTCCAAAATGCTCCCCCACTAACAAATCTATCACTTGCCCTGGTTCATTACCCAGTACTAAATACATTCTGGCTTTGCCAGCGACACCCACATCCCATCAAAAATACATTTAAATAATGGATCTTATGGACCACTGGGGAGGTTTTCAAGTTACCAAGAATATCCATTCAGACTCCTAAAGAAATAGATTTGTTGTACACTTACTCCCAAATTGACATAAACTTAAGAGTATTTAAAAATTCAGGGATTATAACACAATAGAGTCATGAATAACCTGAAGATAAGAAGGTGATTTATTGAGAGTATTCAAGATTCTAAAAGGTACCGGCAAACTAAATGTCAATTTGCTTAGCATAGGCACAGATCTGACTACAGGAAAATACTATTTCAAGCTTAGAAGAAGGATAATGGAAAGCCAGTTTAAATTTGACTGCAGTGTGGATGAGAAATGTATGGAACAGGCAAACATGGAAGTAACGGGATAATTGTATCATCGCTTTCAAGTGATGGTTTGATAAAGACCTGACAAAATATTTAATTGAAAGTATAATATATTTCCGAGACACTGGACCGGGGGGGGGGGGGGGGGGGGGGTGGAAGAAACTACTGGGTAATTATAATTTATTTTGCATAAAAAGTGACTTTCGAATAATAGGATAGTCTATAAAACATAGGTTCACAGAAACAGAAACATTAAAATTTCTGGCTGCAAATGTGATACTAACCATATCGTCTCACGGAAAGCTTTCCTGAATTTTGAAAAAAAAATTATTTCTGTTTTGCCATAAACTTATAACCATACTTGGATGCAAATAACCCTATAATTAGTTTTTTTCATTTCAATTTTTCTATTTTCGGCATTTATTTATGGCTACATTTGGGCATTGTCATTCCTCTGAAAGATTTAAAAAATGTTGTCCTCAATACAAAATCAAAAATTAGTGCTAATAACAGGGTTTGAAATTACATGGAGTCAAAATCTCTGTGGCTGTTTTTATATCTAAATTGTAAAAATAATGCTAACATTAACGCTTGTAAAAACAAAGCCATTATTTACATTTTGCTACTCATTTCACTTATTACTTCACTTACGAAAATATTCAAACATTCAAAGATCTGAGAATCTCCCAAGGTATGGACACTTTATTTGAATGCCATTTTTGTTTTTAGTCGATGTTTTCCAATTTTTTCTTGCTTTTATTTCATGAAGGCACAAGTTTCACATTTTTGCCCTCTTGTTGCTAAATTGAGATTTTTCACTTTAAATCGAGTCTCCAAATATTCAAATATCATTATAAAATTGTTAAACTGCTGCCTCGCGCCAAGGACCTGGGTCCAATTCCGGCCGTGGGTGATTGTCTGTGTGGAGTTTATACGTTCTCCCTGTGTCTGTGTGGGTTTCCTCCGGGTTCTCCCGTTTCCTCCCACAGTCCAAAGATGAGCAGGTTCAGTGGATTGGCCATGGTAAATTGCCCCATAATGTCCAAAGATGTGCAGGTTAGGTGGGGTTACGGAGATCAAGCAAGGGAGTGGGCCGAGGTAGGGGGTCGGGACCGACTCGATGGGCCAAATAGCCTCCTGCACTGTAATGATTCAATGATCCTAAAAGACTAAGAAGGCAAGGGAATATATAGGATGAATGGTAGGACCCTAGGAAGTACAGAGGATCAGAGGAACCTTGGTGTGCATGTCCATAGATCCCTGAAGACAGCAGGACAGGTAGATAAGGTGGTTAAGAAAACATATGGGATACTTGCCTTTATTACCGAGGCATAGAGTATAAAAGAGCAGGGAGGTTATGATGGAGCTGTATAAAATGCTCATTAGGCCACAGCTGGAGTACTATGTGCAATTCTGCTTGCCACACTATAGGAAGAAAGTGATTGCACTAGATAGGGTAGAGAGGAGATTCATCAGGATGTGCCTCTGCTAGAGCATTTCAGCTATCAAGAGAGACTGGATAGGCTGGGGTTGCTTTCATTGGAGCAGAGACGGCTGAGGGAGTGGGGGGGGGGGGGCTGATTGAGGTGCATAAACTATGAGGGGCATAGATAGTGTGGATAGAAAGGAACTTTTCCCTTTAGCGGAGGGGGTCAATAACCAGGGGACATAGATTTAAGGTAAGGGGCAGAAGGTTTAGAGGGGATGTTAGGAAAAGCTTTTTCACCCAGAGGGTGTTTGGAATCTGGAACTCACTGCCTGAAAGAGCGGTAGAGGTGTGAACCTTCGCAACATTCAAGAAGTATTTAGGTGAACACTTGAAATGCCATAGCCTACAAGGCCACAGGCCAAGTGCTGGAAATGGGATTAGAGTGGATAGGTGCTTGATGTCTGGCAAGAACATGTTGGACTGAAGGGCCTCTTTCCGTGCTGTAAAAACTCAACGACTCTATCAAACTCTCCGGGGTTGGGGCCAGCTCACAATTGTGATATGTGTGGGATAATTTGTGCAATCTCTCATTTCTGAAAAGAAGCTTTTTCAGACAAAACGTAAAAGGTTCTGCATGAAATTAACAGGAAGGCACTTGAAGGATATCAGAAAGATTAGTGCAAGTGACAGAAGCCTTTCAACCTATCTAACACATCCTTACGGTCTTCTTATCATCATGTCTAACCGACGTCTGAATTACTCCAACTTTTTTGCCTCTATTACCCTAGCTGGCAACTACCCTAAGCTCATCGTGCTTCATGACGCCAGTTCTGAACATGCCTTTTACCAGTTTGAACTTCAGTTGCTACATTAAAACCATGCTCTGAACTAATCCTTTTTATTCCACTCAGTGGGAAATAAAGTCATTCTGGGTGGTAAAGAATCATCAGCCCTTTGTGAATGATTAATTTTCTTCTTTAATGCATTTATACCCCAGTATTCATTACACAGCTATAAAGTTTCCTCTTAATTATCTCTTCAAAGGCTAAAAAGCTTGAGTTTTTCTCATCCTTGTTCTTAATTCAGTCTTTTGACACTAGCGATCAGATTGTAACAGTTCCCGGGACACCTCCAGAATTTGATGGTTACTTGTGCCTTGGTGATCAGAACTAACACCATCGGTGCTCAAGGTGGGCCTTGACCAGAGTACTTACAATTCAGCATAATGGCCTCAGACTGATTTAGCAAATAGACAACTGGGTGCATTTCCAAAGTTAGAATGGATTGAATATCTGATGAAACAGCATTGATCTATGAAATATAGATTGATGTTTTGTGTCCAGTGGCTGCCTGATTGATCCAATTCAAAAAATTCTTGGGAGAGAGATTTGTTGGTGTTTGGTCTTGGATGTGAAGGCAGTCACATAGCCACAACATGTGATCATACCTGAAAACGCGAGGCCAGCCAAAAATCTGGGAGAGCTGACCGTGTCCTGTCGCACCTCCATGGGAAGCTACTCTTCTGCATGAATGTATTTCAGGCCACCTACCTCACTGCAGTGGCCTTAAGTGACTGCTGGGAGTGGGGATATGGTGGTGTGGGATGGGTGAGTTAGGGAAAATTAAAAATGGAGTTGGAAAAATACACCACCGAACCCCACCTAAATTTTTAAAAAAACATTTACCCCCAAAAAACTTTAGCTAATGTGGTGCCCTTCATGACTTCAGAGTCTCAAAACACTTCACAGCCAATTAAATCCTTTTGATGTGTAGTTTATGTTGTAATGTAGAAAATATGACCTGGAGCATTTATACAGCAAGCTCCCATAACAGACAATGTGAAAATGACCTGATCATCTCGTTTAATGGTGTTGATTGATTGACAAATATTCACTAATTATAGGGTAAATATTACTAAACCTCACCTTTTCACATGGTGCTGATTCCAAGCCCACATTCTAGCCAAGAAAGACTGAGCATTTCAGACCAAGTACCTGCTCATTGGGCAATAATTTCCCAACGGGTCCTAAAACATCTGTTTGTTTCCTCACTTACTTACCTACCTGTGGCCCGTTTTGCAAAATAGCCCAACCCTTTCCAGTTAGATGTTTTTCAAGCATCCTTGTTCATTGGCATTAACCCACATTGCAAACAAAATAGTTTCAATTTGGATTGGTTTCTACCCCATATGAATTAATAGTTAAACAAGCATTGAACTGGATCATATTGGATAGGTGACTATTACAAATCTTCCAGGCTACCAACCCTCTAATATTAGAGAAATATGGAAGCTTAGTAAGTCACAAGTTGTTTTTTGAGATTTTCTTTTAATATATTTTAAGGGTGACGATGTTCTGGACAGGAGCTCTGAGTTGATCTATTCTGGGGAGATGACATGGATTTACCAGCCTTATGGGCGGAGCCAACAGAGGACATTCTTCTTATTTGACCATCAATTGGTGATGTGTAAAAAGGTAAGACAGTATTGTTGTTGATCCTCTATGTTTTCCGGCTATCTGGTTATGGTGGGAATTTGAGGTGAGTTTGAATAAAGAAAGCGCTTCGACTATTTGAGTTCACACATACAAAATTTCAAAGCTACCACTATCCTCACAGCATCTGATACCAGCTGGAGCAATAGCTGAAGTGCTACAATTAGCCTTAGTGCATGTCTGCATAAAACATATCCTGCTTTCTATCCATTGACCCCTGCTGATGAAGCATCCCCTGGATGAGGTGACAACAGTCTGCTGGTATCTGAGGGACTGTGTCCAAGGACATATCTGTGGGTTAGCAATTGCATTCAGTCGCGGCCACTTTGTTGACTCTTTGAGTGTCCTTAAAGCTCTAGAATAGCATCCATGGTACATCATACTGTTCTGGGGTGATTCGTGTTGATCATCATATTGGTTAGCGCTCACAGTGATTGTCCGCTAGGTTTTCTATGTAGGCAGATCATCATGTCAATCAGCATGTAATGTTGATTAGATGCCAATGGTGCCATTTTGGAACTCAGTGCTCTAGCTAACACCCTCTCTTAACATTGGACAACTAACTGCACATGTATTCAGGAGGAGTTAGGATCCCAAACTTTTTAAAGAGATCATCAACTGGCCACAGGTTAGATGCTGGCTGTTTTCTTCTGTTACTGTGATTTTATAAATATTTGGTGTTTTCTGTAGTGGTTTACAGCTGTCAAAGTCTAAAGGCATTGTTGTGGAAAGTTTTGAATGAATTCTGACTGACTCCAAGATTTTTGCATGACCAGTTGCTCCCAGATATGGATGCAATAGCAGGTTTTTCCCTTGGAATATAGCAAGACTTGGAGAACAGAGAGACCACAGGGCAGGAAAATCTGCTGGAAGAAGGAGGAGGAGAAGTGCCGCTGATTTACATTGGAGGAAATTGCAAATGGCCTTGCAGGACTTCCAGGAGCCAGCAGTGTCTCCTTCATTAGGGTTAGGACATGGAGGTATGCTACTGGCCTCTGATATGGTCCTGTTGCCTTCAGTTTTCAAGAGAAAGGGAAGTCACTGAGAGTCTTGCAATCTGTTTGGCTGATGTGCCTGTGGTGGTATGTATTAGGTGTAATACGGTACACCATGAATGCCGAGGAGCTATTGGAGGACAGATGCTGGGTCCTGATTGGATCTGCCGCCTACTGGGCTCCACCCAGATAGGCGGGGTATAAGAACCCGGTTTACTCCCCGCAGCTGCATTCTGTGACTGAGCTGCTGGGGAACAAGTCTGCTCAATAAAGCCTCGATTGAAGTTCTCTACATCTCGCCTCGTGTGTGCTACACTGCCTGTCACGGTTGAATAGCTGGTGATGTGCTCAAGCTATCAGTTAAGGGTGAGGCTAGAAGTCTGCACCCTTCCGATGGTGAGTGCCCTCCCTTGTAGGCCCGGAGACTTCCAGATATTCCTCGGCCTATTCCCCAGGATCCCAATTAGCCTTCACCAGGTGTCCCCCAGCCCTCTCCTTGCCGGGACACCTACCACTTACCTAGTTTCTGTTGCCTGATACTTAGCCTCAGGCACGTTGCGCAGTGCCTCTTCCAGCCAATGCAGCGCTGTGCCTGGGGTACCTGGAGAGCTGTCAGTCAGTGTGATTGGCTGGCACTTCTCTAAAGCGGCACTTAAGCCCTGTGATGGACAGAGGTTCTGTCTCCTGCCAATCAACACTCATTTGAGGGTAAAATGGCATCAGTCTTGTTGACATTGGCAGGCGTGTGTTCTCCATCAACTCTCCGGATGGCGGGGGCTGATCCTCTGTTGTCTGAAAAATTTGGGTCACTGTCAGAACTATTGATGATGTAATTTGTGAATTTGGTTTTGTGTAGCAAGGACAGAAACCTGGGAGATTGAAACAGTGAGTTACAGGAAAGATGAACACTGATTTGAGAGGCTAATATTTCTTGAAATTTTAAACAAGGATAATAGTTTGAAGACTTCCTAATGATGTGCTCTGATAATTTGTAGTTTGGTTAGTTCCATTTTCCCTAATTTACACTCCTTTTCTTCCAGGAATGGGGTGGGGGCGGGGGTGGGGTTGGGTGCAGGTCCCAAATTGGATCGACCTAGAAAAAAGGCACAGGCATCATGACACACAATTAACCCCCGTTCATTATAAAGCAAGCAGCACAGCAATTATATGCATTTGAGTGATTGTTGCATGCAGCCAGTGCTAGATCCGTGCTGTGCTTTGACTGCATGCACCAGCAGGGGGCCTAGAATCCTAACACCATTTGCCTGTGCTACTAAAAGTTACCATACACCCCTGAAATGAGAAATACATTGAGATTGGGGCAGGTATTGGCAGTCGTGAATGAAGTGAACGTAACCTGAGAAACGATGAGGAATGACATAACACGTGAAAGAGTGGTATCTGAGGTTTTGGGATGCTGCACAGAGGCCTTGGTAGAGGAATGGCCAGTAGGAAAGATGTCCCGTATCTGCAGGTGCCAGGAGGCTGGACATAGAAATGTTTTGGTTGAATTGCGCTCACTGAAACAGCCCATCACTTCATGCAGCAAGACCTGGACAACATTCAGGCTTGGAGTGATAAGTGGCAAGTAACATGTGTGCCATCACAATTGCTAGGCAATGATGATTACAAGATAAAAGTTAATCAATTCCTCTTGACATTCAATAGCATCACCATTACTGAATCCCACATAATCAACATCTTTGGCGCGGGGTGGGGAGGTCACCATTTACCAGAATCGTAACTAGACAAAACACATAGGGCAGAATTTAATACTCTCCTCAAGGAGCATTTGGAGGGGGAGTGGGCATTTAATTTAGAAAGAGGGTGCAGGGTGAGGAGTCTACTGCCTTCCCATCTCTGTGCAATGTGGAATCTGTATGGATGGAGATAAGAAACACCAAAGAGGAGAAAATCTTGTCGGGGGTTGTCTATAGGCCCTCAAACAGTAGTATATTTACAAGGGAAGGTATTAAACAAAAAATCAGAGATACATACAATAAGGGTGACTTTAATTTACACACAGATTGGACAAACCAAACTAGCAATGGTACAGTGGAAGGGGAAATCCTTGAGTGTAGGACTGGAGGATAGCAAATGTGGTCCCTTTGTTCAAAAAGGGGAGTAGAGACAACCCCGGCAACTATAGACCGGTGAACCTCACGTCTGTAATGGGTAAAGTCTTGGAGGGGATTATAAGAGACAAGATTTATAATCATCTAGATAGGAATAATATGATCAGGGATAGTCAGCATGGCTTTGTGAAGGGTAGGTCATGCCTCACAAACCTTATCGAGTTCTTTGAGAAGGTGACTGAACAGGTAGACGAGGGTAGAGTAGTTGATGTGGTGTATATGGATTTCAGTAAAGCGTTTGATAAGGTTCCCCACGGTAGGCTATTGCAGAAAATACGGAGGCTGGGGATTGAGGGTGATTTAGAGATGTGGATCAGAAATTGGCTAGCTGAAAGAAGACAGAGGGTGGTGGTTGATGGGAAATGGTCAGAATGGAGTTCAGTTACAAGTGGCGTACCACAAGGATCTGTTCTGGGGCCGTTGCTGTTTGTCATTTTTATCAATGACCTAGAGGAGGGCGCAGAAGGGTGGGTGAGTAAATTTGCAGACGACACTAAAGTCGGTGGTGTTGTCGACAGTGTGGAAGGATGTAGCAGGTTACAGAGGGACATAGATAAGCTGCAGAGCTGGGCTGAGAGGTGGCAAATGGAGTTTAATGTAGAGACGTGTGAGGTGATTCACTTTGGAAGGAATAACAGGAATGCGGAATATTTGACTAATGGTAAAGTTCTTGGAAGTGTGGATGAGCAGAGGGATCTAGGTGTCCATGTACACAGATCTCTGAAATTTGCCACCCAGGTTGATAGGGTTGTGAAGAAGGCCTATGGAGTGTTGGCCTTTATTGGTAGAGGGATTAAGTTCCGGAGTCATGAGGTACTGTTGCAGCTGTACAAAACTCTGGTACGGCCGCATTTGGAGTATTGCGTACAGTTCTGGTCACCGCATTATAGGAAGGACGTGGAGGCTTTGGAGCGGGTGCAGAGGAGATTTACCAGGATGTTGCCTGGTATGGAGGGATAATCCTATGAGGAACGGCTGATGGACTTGAGGTTGTTTTCGTTGGAGAGAAGAATGTTAAGAGGAGACTTAATAGAGGCATACAAAATGATCAGGGGGTTAGATAGGGTGGACAGTGAGAGCCTTCTCCTGCGGATGGAAATGGCTGGCACGAGGGGACATAGCTTTAAACTGAGGGGTAATAGATATAAGACAGAGGTCAGAGGTAGGTTCTTCACGCAAAGAGTGGTGAGGCCGTGGAATGCCCTACCTGCAACAGTAGTGAACTCACCAACATTGAGGGCATTTAAAAGTTTATTGGATAAGCATATGGATGATAATGGCATAGTGTAGGTTAGATGGCTTTTGTTTCGGTGCAACATCGTGGGCCGAAGGGCCTGTACTGCGCTGTATCGTTCTATGTTCTATGTTCTATGTATACGTGATGGGTTTTAGACCAATATTTGAGGAACCAACCATGAATAGATTATCCTAGACTAGGTGCTGTGCAATGAGAAAGGATTAATTAACAATCTTGTTGAGTGGAATCCCTTGGGAAAGAGCCACCATAATATGATAGAATTCTTCATTAAGGTAGAGAGTGAAGTCGTCAATTCTAAAACTAAGGTCCTGAATCTTAATAAAGGGAACTTTGAGGGTATGAATTGCAAATGGCAAGAATAGATTGGGGAACCTCACGGGATAGGTAATGGTTCATATTTAAAGAACATGTGCATGAATTATAACAATTATTCATTCCGGTCTGACGCCTAATAAAAGAGGATAGGTGGCTCAACCAAGGCATACAAAATAAATATTAGATCCAAAGAGGAGACATGTAAAATTGCCAGAAAAAGCAGCAAGTCTGAGATTTGGGAGCACTTTAGAATCCAGCAAAAGAGGACAAAATATTTGTTGGAGAGGGAGAAAATCGAGTATGAGATTAAATTGGAGGGAACATAGAAACTGACTATAAAAGCTTCTATAAATATGTGAAGCGAAAAAGATTAGTAAAGACAATTGTAGAAGCCGGGGAAATTAAATGGGGAATAAAGAAGTGGCAGAAGAATTGAACACATACTTTGGTTCTTTCTTCACAAAAAAGGACACGAATAACCTTCCAGAAATGTTGGGGGTCTAGTGTGAGGATGGAATTGAAGGAAATCGTATTAGAAATAAATGGTGCTGGGGAGTTAATGGGGGTTAGAGGCTAACAAATCACCAGGGCCTGATAATCTACATTTCAGAGTAGAAGTGACCCTGGGAATAGTGGATGTATTGGTAGTCATCTTTCAAAATTCGATTGATTTTGGGGCAGCTCCTACAAATTGGAGGGTGGTAAATGTAACCCCACTAGTTAAAAATGGAAGGAGATAAAAAAGGGAGAATTACAGACCAGTTAGTCTGACATCAGGGGCGTCATTCTCCGCCGGCGGGAGTCTCCGTTTTGCCGGCGCCCAGGGGTTTCCCGACGGCGTGGGGCTGCCCCACAATGGTAAACCCCATTGACCGGCCGGTGTTACGGAGACTCCCGCTGGCCGGTCGGGGCAGAAATGTGGCGGGGCGGGTAGGAGAATTTCGCCCCAGGAGTGAGGAAAATGCTGGAGTCTATTATAAAAGATGTGATAGAAGAACATTTAAAGAGCACGAACAAGATTGGAAAAAAACAGCATGGGTTTATTAAAGACAAATCAGGCTTAACAAATCTACTGGGGTTTTTAGAGGATGTAAGCAGTAGAATAGATTAGTGGATTGGTATATTTCGACTTTCAAAAGGTTTTTGATAAGGTCCCTCATAATAGGTTAGTGGGAAAATTTAAGCACATAGGATCGGGGTAATGTATTGGCATTGACTAAGGATTGGTCGACAGACAGGAAACAGAGAGGGGGAATAAATGGATCTTTTTCCAAGTGGCAAGCAGGAATACCGCAGGGATCAATGCTTGGGCCCGAGTTGTTCACATTATATATAAATCACCTGGATGAGGGAATCAAATGTAACATTTCCAAGTTTGCTGGCGACATAAAACTGGACGGAATTGTGGAGTCGATAGGGCCAGAGATACGGATACGGAGGGAGCGGGACATGCAGGGGCAGAGCCCAGAGTGCCAACCAGGGCCACCATGTAGCTCGGTCGACCTGGTTGGGCACGGGGGCACGTACCATGCTAACATGTCGGCCTTTCACCCCATGCAGACAGTGGATATTTGAAATCAACCAGCACTGGTTGCCTTCCTGTTAGACGCCGCAGCCCTGGGGAATGCCCTGCGGCTGTACGAGCTGGAGCTACTCGAGGAGGAAGCTGCAGCAGCGGAGTTTGCAGCAGCGGAGTGTGCCGCAGAGGAACAGGAGGCAGCCGACAGGATGGAGAGCCAGCTGCCCATCAGGCCGTGCAAAGGAGTCGCTGGTTCATTCGAGGACCTACCAGACTGGGCATGCCATCGAAGACTCCGGCTGATCAGGGAGACAGTGCGATATTTCTGCGAGATTATGGCGCACCTGGCATCACGGGCGTATTCGGGAGGACACCCACTCCCGGTGGTCGTCAAGGTGACAGTCGCCCTGAACGTCTACGCTATGCAGTCCTTCCAGGCCCCAAATGGGGACCTGTCCAGGGTCTCACAGACCTCGGTGCATGGGTGCATCCGCACCATCACGGAGGCCCTATACACCAAGGCGACTCAATACATTTGTTTCAATGTGGACACAGCCCACCAGGATGCACGGGCAATGGGGTTCGACGCCAGCGCTGCCATGCTCCGGGTCCAGGGGGTGATTGATGGGATGCATGTCCTCCTACAAGCTCCTGCAGATGACAGGCCGCTCTACACAAACTGAAAGATGTCCGACTGGATGAACGTGCAGCTGATATGTGACCATGAGCTTTCAATCATGCACATCATGCCACACTCAACGATTCCTGACATGATCGAGACACACACCTAACACCATGCTCCACATCCCAGGGGGTTGGCCCCTGGGTGATGTGGGTTATCCACTGCGGTCGTGGCAAGCACGGGAGCCGCACAACATGTGCGCCTGGGCCAACGCGCATGGTACGCTCTGATCGCCTCCAGGTTCACCGACTGGGGGCGAAGGGACTGGTCAGGGGCATGGACACTTTATCCTCCCCAGCCCCCAATGCCAACTTAACTGGTGTCTAGCTTTCTGATCTTATGGACCCTAGCGCTATGTCTAGATGGATCCCCAGACAGCACAGTAGGAACAGAGGCAGCCTGCTGTGATTCCCACAATGCGACCTGGGTCCCTGATGGTAGCCGCCTTCTGCAGAGACCGGGCCTGGATAGACCAGGTTGTTGCTCGGGCTTCACATGTGACCCGATGCTGTCCTGTTCTGCCTGCTACCTACCAGGACAGGAGTAGGGTGGGGTGGTAGTTTGTGGTGCTGTAGTGTTCCGGCACCTCCCCTGTGGGAGTCACTGGCATGGGCCCCATCACCTCCTCCTCCCTCAAGGTGCCCGGTGGCCCCCGAGCTACTCCGTGGGATGGGTGTGCAAGCGGAGCTATCCCCTGAGGCTCCCCTGCCACTGCTAGTCCTGGAGGTCCACTCTGGTCTCGGCCAGGGTCTGCACGCTCACGGCCATAGAGCACAGGGAGTGGACCATCTCCATCTGGGACTGCGCCACATCACTCATTGACTGTGCCACCTCCCTCTGTGTCTATGCCACATTGGCCAGTGCCTGGGCAATGCTGCCGACATTGCCTGCTGTGACTGGGCCGCATTCAGAAGTGCTGCTGCAATTTCCAGGTGTCTCTTGCACATGATTGTCTGTGAGGTGGCAACCCTGTCCTGGGCGTCGGCCAGCACCTGCACAGAATGCCCCAGGCCTTGGACATGTTGATCCACAGCCACAACCGTCACCCCAATGCCTCCACCGAGGACACCATCCATGTGGTGTTGGCCTGGGTGACACGCATGGTCGGCACCACCTCCTGTTCCTGCACACGGTTGGACTCTTCCAACTGCACCTGCTCGCCAACAACCTCTCATGTAATCCCTGACTCTGCGACTGCATCTCCACAATTGATGGGACTGTGCGTTCCAGAAGCCCGAAACCCGTCTGAATGACAGCTAGTTCCTGCGCCAGCCTGCCCTCCGTTTCTACGCCCCCTCGGGAGTTCCTACCTCCACTTGCTGTGCCGGATCAGCTGTGTGGTGCAGATCGTGTCACAGGAGCCTCTTCACTAAAGTGCCCAACCGAGCTGCCTATCTCTGGGTTGGGGGAGAGTGTTGGAGACAGCTGTGACGGGAAATCAGTGGCATCCTCAGACTCGAGCTCTGGGGTGTCCTGAGTCTTGGGCCGAATGCTGCCGTCCAAGCTGCTCTCATCGTCAGTGCTCACCTCACGCCGGGGCTCGGCTGTGGCACTGGCTGGGGCGGGGGCCACCAGATGGTCCCACCCCATCTCCAGCAGATCCCGCAAGACGCAGGAGAAGACGCATGAATAGACTGCAGGCCGGTGGGAGTACGGGTGGTGGGGGTGAGAGGAAGGGTGGGGCTGAGGATGGTGTGGGGGTGAGGGTACTGTGGGGCTGTTGTTGGGGGGGAATTGATACACGTGTCAGAGGGAACAGCAACTCTGCAGCGTCTCACTACCTCACCCGCGGCCGAACTCCACCCCGGTGACCTCCCTTCGCTTCGGGCTGCCGACCACGTCCAGGGCCTCTGCTCTGCCACACTCAGGTGCTGCAGATCCAGCGGTCTCCCTCCACTTCTCTTCCTCACCTGGCGGTTATGTGCGACCTTCTCCTGAGGGGAGTGGAAAAACAGGAGATGACAGTGTTAGATAGTCCGATGCATGCAGCCCAGGGGGTGGGTAGCTGGTGGCCAGGGCACCCAGCCATGACAACTGGCATATGGTGCAGGGTGGCGGTTTGGCCGCCCTCTGGATTGTGCAAGGAGGTGGGGGGGGGGGGGGGGTGCGTGGGTGGGCTACAGGTATCCTAACCACTGTGCAGCCTCAATGAGAGGAGATCTAATTGAAACGTACAAAATTCTCACGGGTCTGGGAAGACTAGATGGAGGGAGGATGTTTTCCCTGGTTGGGGAATCTAGAACCAGGGACACAGTCTCAGGATATGGGGTTGACCATTTAAAAACTCAGATTAGGAAAAATTCTTCACTCAAATGGTAATGAACCTGTGGAATTCTCTCCCACAGAAAGCTGTGGAGGCCATGTCACTGAATGTATTCAAGAAAGAGATAGATTGTTTTTAAATTTTAATGGCATCAAGGATATGGGGAGAAAGCAGGAATATAGCATTGAGCTAGAGGATCAGCCATGATCATATTGAATGGTGGAGTAGGCTCAAAGGGCCGAATGGCTTATTCCTGCTCCAAGTGCCTATGTTTCCATGCCCCAATTATCGCTGTGGTAGAAAAGTTCAAGGGAGGGTTTTCCTATGCAATGCCAGTTGAGGCCTTTATGTGAGCAATTAATGGCCACTTTACTGGACGATTGGTACTTAATATAATGGATCTTGGTGGTTGCAGAGGAGCAGACCACCAAGGTCTTTGTCAAGGGTAGACAGCTAACTGAGAACATCAGGCAGCTGCTGAATATAATAATGACCCCACCCGGGGAGAGAACACCAGAGGTGATTTTCTCCCTGGAGGCAGAAAAGGCCTTTGACAGAGTCGAATGTCAGTTCCTCATTGAGGTACTGGAGCGGTTTGGGCGAGAGACTGGGTTCACCTTGTGGGTGAAATTCCTGTCTATTGCTCCCAAGGGAAGTGTTCAGAGCAACACCACCAGCTCTGAATACTTCCAGCTGCACAGAGACACAAGGCAGGGATGGCCACTATCCCCGCTGTTGTTCACCCTGGCATACTAACCTTTGGCAATTGCTCTGTGTGTTTGAAAAACTGGAGGGGTATCCGACGAGGAGGCAGAGAGCACAGAGTCTCACTCTGTGCGGATGACCTGCGCCTCTACATCTCAGACCAACAGAATGGTCGGAAAGTAATCATGAAGCTCCTGGAAGAGTTCGGGCCTTCTCGGGCTACACACTCAACCTGGGCAAGAGCGAGGCATTCCCGGTGAACCCAAAAATCTTTGAATTTGTCTGTATATATGTTCCTGGAACGTACCTCTTCATTCACCTGAGGAAGGAGCAGTGCTCCGAAAGCTAGTGTTTGAAACAAACCTGTTGGACTTTAACCTGGTGTTGTAAGACTTCTTACTGTGTTCACCCCAGTTCAACGCCGGCATCTCCACATCATAACATATTAAACATATTCATTTCTTTCTGCTATTTCATCAAGTTCTTAATCCATTTATTTAAATGTTTAATTTTAAACAGGCTGGTGATTTAATTAAAATAGCAAAGAGAGCAATCTAATATGTGTATAAAGCATTTATATGAGACTATTTCCAGACCTAATTTCTGCCTTGTATACTCTGCACGTGCTGAAGGTGCCTTGGGACATATTACTATGTTAAAGACAATTTACAAAATTCATGCTCAGCCTTGAGATACTCACCTACAAACCCTTCCATACTATACAACACAGATCAGCTTTTCATTGAGCAACCTTTAACATTTGACAATGGGGAATGCCACAGTTTTTCTCAGCAGTGAATTAGAATAAAACAATGTTGAAACTAGGGACATCCTTGCTCAGTTCCAACCTGAACTGGGGTGGAGCACTTACAAGTGGACTGTGTGTATGTACAAAATGGCCCACTCATGGATTTTTAAAATGGCTGTGCCAGCCATCTGTTTTGCATATTTAGAATCAAACCATTTTCCCTTTGAATGAATGCATGTGTCCCACCTGTGGGCCAGATGAAAAATATCACACCGGAAAACCAGATTTATTTTTCTTTCAATTTTTCATTTCTCATACCAGGAAAAAAATGGCTGTTTATTACAAAACCAAATTCGTAGTTCTCCGTGTCAGAACACTTATTAATTGCTCGTCGGTGGGATTAATATAGGCTTGTGCCAGTTTGGAAAAATCACCAGAATCAGCATCAACACAATCAACGAAGTGCTATTTTGTATGACCATTGGAAAGGCTTTACAAACACAAAGACAGAAGAAATAGGAGCTGATGTAGGCTACCTGGCCATTTGCGCTTCCTCTGCCATTCAATAGATTATAGCTGACGGATTAAGGCCTCAGTTCCACTTTCCTGCCTGTTCCCCATAATGCTGGACTGCCATGTAGATCAAAAATCTGCCAGCTTTGAATACATTCAATAACCCAATTTCCACTGCTATCCAGATGAGAAAATTCCAAAGATTAATGACCCCCTAAGCGAAGACAGTCCTCCTCATTCCATTTTATATGGGATACCCCATATTCTGAAACTGTGCTCCTAAATTCTAGATTACCCCACAAGGGGAAACATCCACTCAGCGTCTAGCCTGTGAAGCCCCCTTAAAGTTGCATATATTTTGATAAGATTACCTCCCATTCTTCTACATTCCAATGAGTTAAGACCCAACCTGCTCAACATTTCAATTCAGGACTGCCTTTGCATCTCATTAAATCCAAGTTTGGGACATAGCTGTTAGTGGGCAGCACGGTAGCACAGTGGTTAGCACTGTGTCTTCACAGCGCCAGGGTCCCAGGTTCGATTCCCTGCTGGGTCACTGTCTGTGCGGAGTCTGTACGTTCGCCCCGTGTCTGCGTGGGTTACCTCAGGGTGCTCCGGTTTCCTCCCACAGTCCAAAGACGTGCAGGTTAAATGGATTGGCCATGATAAAAGTGCCCTTAGTGACCAAAAAAGGTTAGGACGGGTTATTGGGTTACCGGGATCGGGTGGAAGTGAGCGCTTAAGTGGGTCGGTGCAGGCTCGATGGGCCGAATGGCCTCCTTCTGCACTGTATGTTCTATGTGCTATGTGTTGCTTCACAGCTCCAGGGTTCGATTACTGGCTTGGGGCTCTGTCTGTGTGGACTCTGCATGTTCTCTCCATGTCTGCATGGGTTTCCTCCGGGTGCTCCGGTTTCCTCCCACAAGTCCCGAAAGACATGCTTGTTAGGTGCATTGGACATTCTGCCGGAGTGTGGCGACGAGGAGATTTTCACAGTAACTTCATTGCAGTGTTAATGTAAGCCTACTTGTGACACTAATAAAGATTATGATTAGAAAGAAAAGCAAAGAGATCAGTGATCCTTACCAATGAGGAGGAGGCGGGCCTCAGTCCATCTTATTCCACCCAGACCAACCTTATTCTTCCCAGTGTTGCATCCATTTTTTTCTTCAAATTATTCCAAGATTTCTTCCTCCCACTGCTATTCCCTGAACTTTCCAAGTGTTGATCCCCCCTTTGTATGAAAAGAACCACCCTCTGACATCAACCCTCATGTTACTTTTTACTAGCATGAGCCTATGAATCCTTGTCCTCTTCGAATTTAATTTGTTGTAAATGGGATTTACCTGTTCCATGTCAGTTACCATCTTTCTGCATCTATTAGTTCACCTGCTAACAGATACTTACACTGAAGGCTAAAAAGCCCAAGTCTCTCCAAATTTACCTCATGATTCAGTCTCCTGAGGCCTATGGGCATTAGCCTTGTGGCTCTTCTGTGAGCATTTGAATCTCTCACCTTCACAGTGACCAGAACAGTATATCAGGCTTTGTGTCAAAAAAACATCCACGAGTCCTGAGTGATGACGACCTTATTAAAAAATAAACATCCCGCTGTGTTCGAACAGAATTTTGAGATTCGCTTTCTAAATTCAAAGACATGGAAATTGGTTAAATTTACAATTCATCTATTTTCAATTTCTGTAGGCTAACTGACTTCCAGTTCAATTTATCTGACTTGATTTCCTCGGATTGATTTTCCTTCTGTAGACGAACTAATTTGGATTTATTTTGTTAAACTGCATTACTTGTTCCAGTTGAATTTCACAGAAGCCTAAAATTATATGTCTTCCAGAAGTTATTCTGAATGCATCAGCACAGATCTTATTATTTGCTGGCATTAGGTGTTCTATTTGTGTAAAGTGTTGAAACATTCAGGATGGAATTTCATGCCTTCCCCATGGTGAGTTTGGTGGCAGGGGTGGTGGGGACATTGTTGGCATATAACCAGGCTGGAGGTTGGCAGTTCATAGAAGCATCATAGAATTTACAGTGCAAAAGGAGGCCGTTTGGCCAATCGGATCTGCACCGGCCCTTGGAAAGAGCACCCTACTTAAGCCCACATCTCCACCCTATCCCCTTAACCCAGTAACCCCACCTACCTATTGGACACTAAGGGGCAATTTAGCATGGCCAATCCGCCTAACCATAGCTTTGGACTGTGGGAGAAAACTGGAGCACCTGGAGAAAACCCACGCAGACATGGGGAGAAAGTGCAAAGCTCCATGCAGATAGTCACCCGAGGTCGGAATTGAACCCGCGTCCCTGGAGCTGTGAGGGCGCAGTGCTAACCACTGTGCCACAGTGCCTGCCAGTTGTGGATTTCCACCCTGACTTGGTCCAAGGCAGGAATGCTGTGGATGGCCTACCTTCTCCAGGAGCTATTGAGGCCCTGAAGTGTCTAGCCAGTGCCCATACAAGGCTTTCATGCTGCTGCCATAGGTTCTAATCCAGTATGGGGATTAGCAGGAAGTAAGAAAAGAGTTGCTTGTGGGCTCCGAGGGTATCCCTCATTCAAAGGCACTCAGTGCCAGATCGAGAAATCCAGCATCAGAAAAGGGGAGGGGTTTGCCTGCTGGCACCCACCATCCTGCCCTTGCTGCCAACCCCTCTCCCCCATGACCCAACCTGATGATCTCATTCCTGCTATCACTCACCTGTGGCCTGGGACCCAGCGATGATACCATCTTCTGGTGGGTGTTGTACTGGCAGCAGCCATCGCACCCCATAATTGACCAGCTGCTCTTAGAAGGCGGGACTTCTGTCCCTGGGATCCTTGATCCTGGGGAAGACCTGCCACTGTCCAATTGAGTGCCTGAGTGAACCTTAATCTGGCAGGAATCCCTAAAAGAGGCAACTTGGGGCTCTCACCACCACCTCCATGAAACACTGCCCTCATTGAGTGCCACAGAATGATAAGTGCATGAGTCTGCCCCATGCTGTCAACTGGGGCCATGCTATTTTTCACTCAACAATACTGCTGCCACCAAAGCTTTTCTGAACTTTCCTCCTTCCTCCTCCTAAACCGCTTCATACGTCCATTTGTCTGCTTTGTGCGTCCAAACACTTGAAATCAAGACTCCTCACAGTTGCTCGCACGAGCATGTCAGCCTGGAATTTGCAGCCATATTGACAGTGAATCTGTCAGCATCACTGCTATTATTCTGTATAACTAACAGCAGCTTCTAGTATCCGCACATACAAACACGTGTATCCGGAGGTTGATGTCAGTAATACCCTGTTCCTCCACAGAATGCTGTTGCAGTCTTTGTAGGTACAATCGACATGATTTGACGTGAACTTCAAGTTTTAACACAGTATTCTCACGGTAAAAAACCATTGCGATTAGCCGACAGCTCTCCAGCCTCTGAAAGCACAATGCCGCAGTGGCCGAAAGAGGCACTGCAGCGCTCTGCCTGGGACTAAGAGTAGGGAACCGATGTGAGGTAAATAGCAGGATTCCTGGGTAGGGAATGCCCTGGGAGGCTGTGGTGGGTGGGGTGGGGAGGGATGAGTGGGTGGTCGGAGGTGGGGGGGGGGGGGAGTAGTGGTCTGGTCCATGTGTGGAGGTGCACCTGGTCAGAACGGGGATTCCAATGGAGGCGCACCCCCCCCCCCCACACCAACACATACGCACACCCTTCCTGTCCATGTTTGAGGTTCTTGCCTTTTGGGTTTCCCACCTTGAGATACCCGGCGCTTACCAGCCTGAAAACTGAAGCTGGATAGGAAAAGGCCCTTAACTGACCATTAAGTGGCCACTTATGGACTTTAATAGGGGCAAGGCCGGGCTTCCTATCCGAGGCACTGCTGTCCCACCATGAAATTGCGTCCAAGTAGGGGCAGGCGTGGTGGCAGTGGTAATCCTGTCCATGCAATTTCACGTTCCCCATCCCCCCACCCCAAAATCTTCAGAGGAGCACAAAAGGCCCATGTCTCACAGGCATATAGGAAGGCGGGTTCACAGCTTTGGACACAGCAAGTTGCTCATTTCCTCCACAGTGTCTAGTGTAAATGGGAAAATGCTGAACTTGTTCTGCCAATTCTATGTTTCACTCACTGTCAATGCAGCCGCTTCTGGAGATTGTGCTTGCGAGATAGGTGGAGTTAACTATAGCATTCAGGGCTGTGTCATTAATAGATATAGTGGGTGGTGTATAGTCTGACTTTGGTGGTAGTTGATGGGAGTATCTCTGTCTTCCTTAAGCCGACAGTTAATTCATAGTTGTCAGCTGCTTTTGAAGGTCATGCTCACAAGGTGACACCAGGCACAGTCATCGCAAAACAGCATTTCCCATATCATCACCCCTGATACCTTCACTGAGGATTTCAGTCACCTCAGGTTGAAGAGGTTGCCATCTGGTGTGAATTGGGTGAGTATTCCATCAACATTTATCAAATACCCCAGAATCCATGGCAACAAAAAATATACTGAAGGGCACAAGGGGCCATGACACACCCCTACTTCACACTACTTGTTACGTCAAAGGAGTCAATGAATTCACCACATTGACTGGCCATTGTTCCACTGTGAAACTGCTGTATCAGATTTACGGCTCTATCAGAACATCTAAGTTTGGCTCAGAATTTCCACAAGGCCGCTCTATTTACTGTGTCAAAGGCATTTGTCAGGTCAACAAAGGGACAGTGGAGTCCCATCTGCTGTTAATGGCATTTCTCTTGTGTTTGCTGAATGCAAGTGCCGCTGCCATTCATGAACTCACTTTGACTTCCTGGCAGTACACGTTCTGCTATGTGGCTTGCCAGTCTGTCGAGTAAAACTTCTGCCCAAATCTAATAGAGTGAGACTCCTCCGTGGTTGCAACACACAGATTTCTGTCCTTTTTCTTTGTACAAGTGAACAATCGTGACATTCTTGAACTCCTGGGAATGATTTGTTGATCCCACATTGTGGGATATAATTGTGTAAGTTTGACGGTAGCTAGGGCCCCCCAGATTTGTAAATTTCTCCAGGGCTTGGAGCTTGAAGCTTTCCATGACGGTATGTGCCTGATGGCTTTGTCAACCTCCGCAACAGAGGTTTTGCTGTCCAGCTTTTATCGTTTGGGCCAGTCTGGAAGTTTGCCTACAGCTGCCACATTTGTGGTGGATGGGCTGATAAGCACACCTCTAAAATGCTCACCCCATTGCTCTTTGATAATTGTCCTCTCCATCAGGAGAGATTCTTCGTCAGTGCTGAGCAGAAGTGAGTAGCCGTGTGAGAAAAGACTACATACAGTCTTCAGGGCTTTTGCGAAAATTCCTCACATTGTGCTAATCAGTATAGACTGAAGTTCTGCCTTTGTCCCACCTTGCATCTTGTGCAGTTTCTGCTGCAGGTTCCATTTGCTCTCCTGGAGCAATGGATGAATCCTTGTTTCAAAGCGACACTGCATTTTTCTCCTTAATTCTCAGTTCCTTAATTTGATCATTGTTTTCATCATGCCAATCTTGGTGATAAGATCAAATTACTGTGGATGCTGGAATCTGAAACCAAAGAGAAAATGCTGGAAAACCTCAACAGGTCTGGCAGTATCTGTAGGGAGAGAAAAAGAGTTAACGTTTCGAGTCCAGATGACCCAGTGGTTCCTTTTCTGTGTTCCCTGGACGTCATTGGCAGTTTCCAGAGCTGTTGAGCTTGGCGATGCCACTTCAAAACCATCTCTTGGACTTTCTCAAATCCGAGTCTGAATTACTCTCAGCACTGTGGGGATGCCAGTTCCTGCACATCTAACTTTCTTGGGGTTCTAGCACATGTTGGTCTTCTTTTCAGTGAGATTGTAAATTTCATCTTGGAGGGTAGCATCCTGTGGTCTGGAGAAAACACTGCTCCTCTCATAACCCTGGTGATCGTAACATTTTTTTATATTGCTCTTACATGTAAAATTAAAGCCAGTCTTATGCCAGTGTTTAGATCTTGGGTGCATCCAAATGTTTCTATGCATTGCCTTCTGTCTAAAAATGACCTTTATGATTGCCATATTCCAGTGGGTACAAGGGCTCAAGAGAAGCATAGTATTGCCGTTGCATTTTCCCACATCTTAATTCCCTAGGACGCCATCCTAAGCCTGATAGTTAGCTCCTATCCTTGCATTGAAGTCTCCTGTCACAATGGGTTTATCCTCCTGTAGATTATTTGCCATAGCTCTGTACAGGCCCTCATAGAATTTGCCATTGATATCCTCAGGACGAGTCATTATTGGAGTGTTTGCACGAACTGCTCATTATTGTCACATTCTTGTTGTTCACAAGAGGGTAATGTCATGACAATCGTTTTGCTCCTAGGGAGAGTACCCAAGCTTTATGCAATGTCAAACTTGATAGCAAAACCAGCGCCTGCCTCTCACCTCTCACCAGAAGAATGTATAGCCTGTTGTAAGCTCTAGAGCTCTATAAATGTAACTAGTAGACTTGAACAGGGGGAACTGGTGGATGTGGTTTAGTTAGACTTTCAGAAGGCTTTCGACAAGGTCTCACATAGCAGATTGATATATAAAGTTAAAGCGTATTGCAGCACGGTAGCAGAGTGGTTAGCACAGTTGCTTTACAGCTCCAGGGTCCCAGGTTCGATTCCCGGCTTGGGTCACTGTCTGTGTGGAATCTGCAGGTTCTCCCCGTGTGTGCGTGGGTTTCATCCGGGTGCTCCGGTTTCCTCCCACAGTCCAAAGACGTGCAGGTTAGGTGAATTTGCTATTCCAAAATTGCCCTTAGTGTCCCAAAAAAATGGTTAGGTGGGGTTATTGGGTTATGGGGATAGGGTGGAGGTGTGGGGCTTAAATAGGGTGATCTTTCCAAGGGCCGGTGCAGACTCGATGGGCTGAATGGCCCCCTTCTGCACTGTAAATTCTATGATTCTATGATTATGGGTCGTGCCTTGAGATGGATAAAACGTGGTTAGAAGACAGGAAGCAAAATGTTGGATTAAATGGGTCTTTTTCTGATTGGCAAGCAGCGATTAGTGGGATATTGCAGGGATCTGTGCTAGGACCCCAACTGTTCACATTATATATTAATGATTTGGATGAGGGAATTAAATGTATGGTTCCAAATTTGCAGATGATGCAAAGTTAGGTCGGAGGGTGAGCTGTGAGGAGGATGCAGAGATGCTTCAGCAGGATTTGGACAGGCTGAGTGAGTGGGCACATGCATGGTAGATGCGGTATAATGTGGATAAATGTGAGGTTATCCACTTCGGTAGCAAAAATAGGAAAGCAGATTATTATTTGAATGGGTGTAAATTGAGAGAGGTGGATACTCAGCAAGTCCTTGCATCACTAAAAGTAAGCGTGCAGGTACAGCAGGCAGTAAAGAAGGTAAATCATAGCGAGAGGTTTTAAGTATTGGAATAGAGATGTTTTACTGCAGTCGTATAGGGCATTGGTGAGGCCAGACCTGGAGTATTGTGTGCACTTTTGGTGTCCTTATCTGAGGAAAGCTTTTCTTGCTATGGAGGGAGTGCAACAAAGGTTTACCAGGCTGATTCCTGGCATGGCGGGACTGTCATATGAGAAGAGAATAAATCGGTTAGGATTATATTCATTGGAGTTTCGAAGAGTGAGAGGGATCTCCTAGAAACCTACAAAATTCTAACAGGATTAGACAGGGTAGATTCAGAAAGAATGTTCTGATGGTGGGGGAGTACAGAACTAGGGGTCATAGTTTGAGGATAAGGGGTAAGACTGAGGTGAGGAGAAATTTCTTCACCCAGAGAGTAGTGAATCTGTGGAGAAATGTCTTCACCACAGAAAGTAGTTGAGGTCAAAACGTTGCATAATTCCAAGGAGGAATTATAATTTTTATAATATTTTTTATTGTCACAAGTAGGCTTACATTAACACTGCAATGAAGTAACTGTGAAAAGCCCATAGTCGCCACATTCCGGCATCTGTTCAGGTACATGGAGGGAGAATTCAGAATGTCCAAATTTCCTAACAGCACATCTTTCAGGACATGTGAGAGGAAACTGGAGCACCCGAAGGAAACCCACGCAGACACAGGAAGAACATGTAGACCCCGCACAGACAGTGACCCAAGCCGGGAATCGAACCTGGGACCCTGGCGCTGTGAAGCAACAGTGCTAACCAATGTGCTACCATGTCGCCCATGGGGGCGAAAGGGATCAAGGGAAATGGAGGGAAAGCGGGATCAGGATACTGAACTTGATGATCAGCCGTGATCATAATGAATGACAGAGCAGGCTCGAAGGGCCGGGTGGCCTCCTCCTGCTTCTATTTTCTGTGTTTCTATGGAGTAGGCCATCCTCTGCTGCGTGGGAGTCGCTTAAACGAGCAATTTTAATATTGTATCGTGATAGGTCCCTGTAAACCGGACCAATTCTGAGCAGGGCTCTGGAGCTGTGGTCTTTGTCAAGCAGAGTTTGTAGGTTCCAAGCTAATGTTTCTCCTTTTTATTTGTCTCGCTCGCAAGATACCTTAGTGTTTGGTTAATATTAAGGGAATGGATTTTGGGATATAAAGAGATGTGTGTGAAGGAGTCCACAAGTTGTGCACCCAAGAAACACCTGCGCATGAGTACAGTGGAGATGGATTGTACTTGGCCAGCCTCATTCTCTCGATTTTGCATATTTGTTCCCGATGGCTTGACAAGTTAAGATGACTGAAGATGTGATTGCAGTGCAGCATATTCTGCGCCCGTGCTGATTAACTTTACAGCTGTCCACACAGCTGTGCTGCGATGCTATCAGTATCACTAAGGGAATACCTTTCCCCCTGCTACTTAATAATGGATGATTGGAGATAGGTGTTGTCCTTCACGTATGGACACCAGCCCTCATCTAGATTGGCTTGTGAATCATTTCATTTGCCCGGGTAACAATGGTGTACTAAGTCATCATTAATGATGAGCAACCTTTCTGGCCCTGATAATTTTATAAGTGCAGAGTCTCATTTGAATTGAATGATTTTTAAAATTGTAAAAATTAATTTTTTCCATGTTGTTTATCTTTCAGCCTTTACCTTAATCCCATGTGTATGTCTTTGCCTTATATAAAATGATTAAACATGTTTTAACCTCTGATCAAATATGTTTTAACCCCTGATTTTTACTTCATGCTTTGCTGTCTATGACCATTCTTCAATCTCTTTGGTTGATCAGCCTGTTTGCTGTTGTCAGGTGCCGCAGATAGTGCCAACTTCAACGTCACATCAAAATAGCAGAAGTACATGCTTTAAAGAACAAAAGAACAAAGAAAAGTACAGCACAGGAACAGGCCCTTCGGCCCTTCAAGCCTGTGCTGACCATGCTGCCCAAAGCCCGCTTAATCTTTGTGGGCTAATGTCTCAAGGTCAGGGGTGAACACCATCCCTTTGATGCTGACCACAAACACTAGTCGTTCTTTCCCAATGACTTCAAAACTTTTAAAGTCTTCCCCTTTCATCTTCAAACTTCTAAAATCCAAATTTAGCTTTACCTGAAATTATTTCCTGAGAAGACTCGTTTTCTCATTTAGTCTTGGGGCTGGATTCTCCATTCTGGAAACTGATGGGCAGCATGGGAGCACAGTGGGTAGCACTGTTGCTTCACAGGGACAGTCTGAATTCTTCCTCTGTGCCCGAACAGGGGCCGGAATGTGGCGACTCGGGGCTTTTCACAGTAACTTCATTGCAGTGTTAATGTAAGCCTATTTGTGACAATAAAGATCATTAAAAAATTAAATTAATTAAGTGCTCCTGCCAGAGTAGAATCGCTCTTGGTCTCTGCTGGTACTAGAGTGGCACCCAGGAGCAATTCCCTCTCCTTTTCAATGCAAATTTATGCATTGATGGGAGCTCGTGCGAAATTGATTGGAAGATCTGGATTTCAAAGGCAGTCAAGGGATTTCAAGCCCTTTGAAGTGTACTGGACATTTAAGGAAACCTCTGGCACTTGTAACAGTTGCTGCTTTGAACACTTGTGTCTGAGGCAGCAGATGTTCTGAAAAGGTACGTGAAAGTTCAGTGCTTTTTCACCCTACTGCCATGTCTGATCTTCAGCTTTCAGGCAGAGGACTCTGATGAGGGGCTTTTATGGGCGGGGTCTCTGATGGAGTCTCTGTTGGGGTCTGATGGGAGTTTCTACTAGATGGATCTCTGATGTGACGGGATCTGATGGGAGGCTGGGGAGAGTCAGATGCGACTCTCTGTTGGGTGCCTGCTGGGGGCACTGTGGTGGCTGGTGGTGAGGTGGTGAGGTGGGGAGGCACGATTTGCATTCTGGGGGGAGTGGAGCCTTCTGATGGACTTTTGGGATCATCTCTGTTATGCACTAACTCCCTTGACCCACCACATTGTCCACTGTGTCATCACGGGGCTGGTTTAACACAGTGGGCTAAAGAGCTGGCTTGTAAAGCAGAACAAGGCCAGCAGCACGGGTACAATTCCCGTACCAGCCTCCCCGAACAGGCGCCGAAATGTGGTGACTCGGGGCTTTTCACAGTAACTTCATTTGAAGCCTATTTGTGACAATAAGCGATTTTCATTTTTCATTTCATTTCACCATGTCAGGGCCACACTAGAAAATACCTGCACCAATCCGCAACCATGTGAATCCTGGCTGAGAGGTCTGAAGCACCACTGGGGCCTGGAGAATCAGGCTTCCAGCCCATTAATCAGATGCAAATGAGTGCTAATGACTCATTTCCATCTTCCCGGCAGCGCGGACATGTAACTCGCTGCATTGGAATGGGTTTGGTGCCTGGTGCTGTACCCATCTTTAACCCGATGCTTGATTCTCTACTGGATCGGGATCTCCACTACTGGCAGCAAGCAGCAGAGAACCCACCCCTTGGGTCATCTTCCCTGAGAAGATACCTTTACACTTTGATTTTCAAATATCAATACATAAATCTTTGATTTTAAAAATCTCAGTTTTCCCACACCATTTCTTGATTGAGGCCCAGATCCATCTTGGCAAGTATCCTGGAAATAACTGAATACCCCGAAGCCAGCATTTCCCATCTTCATGGGGGCGGGACTGGAGTCAGGCCGGTGTTCGCACATGCACAGTTCACAGAGGCAGTTAGCCATTTATGTCACCAGCTGCCTCCACTGACGTGGGATGTTGGAAAACTAGGAGTGTGGAATCCCGGAATGTGGAGATTAGAACAGTCAAGAGGTGGTCTGATTTTGGTGGACGGTTTTAGATAGCCAGGATATCCCTTTAGAGAGATAAGGTACCCCTTTGGATAGTGCCCTGGCACACCTTCGGAGAGGTAGGGCTTCCTTTGGGAATTGCTAAAAATGAACATGATTATTTACTTTTTACACACAAACTCTTTGGAACTGTCAAGCTCTTAAAGAGCTGGCCAAGAATTGTCAAACCTGTCAAAACTGTTCAGGAAGTGTCAAAGCTGTTAAAGAACTGTCCCAGGATATTAGACGAGTTGTCTTGAGGGGGTAAGGGCATAGGATGGTGGATGGTGGGCATAGTTTGGTGGGCATGAGTTGGCACTAAGTTGACATGGGGTATGAGGGCAATGAGGTGGGTAGAGGGGAACAAAAAATTCATTCACAGGATGTGGATGTCGCTGGCTCGCAGCATTAATTGCCCATCACTAACTGCCCTTGCTAGGCTAATTCAAAGGGTATTTAAGAGTCAATCCCATTGTTGTGTGTCTGGAATCCCATGTAGGCCAGCTGTGTAAGATTGACAATTAAGGACCTTAGCAAGCCAGATGGGTTTTTACGACAATCGACAATGGTGTCATGGTCATTAATTCCAAATTTTATTGGGTTCAAATTTCACCATCTGCCGTGGAGGGATTTAAATTTGGGTTCCTAGGAGCACCACCCCTAGATTTCCGGGATTACTAGGCCAATGACAATACCACTACTCCACGACTTCCCCACTCAGTTGACTAAGGGGGTATGGGGGCCGTGTATGGGATCATTGGTTGGCATGGATGGGTCATAGGGGGTGCATGGGGGGAGATGAGATGTGAGGGCTGGAAGGATTTAAAAAATATATTTTTTGTTTATTTAAACACTGTGCAGAGCACAGAGGCAGGCCTTGCATACGGCATTCAGATTCTTTCTGGGGTTGGTCACTGGAGTTGCCTGCCCTTACTCCTGTTTCAACCCATCCCTGACCAAAAATCTGACCTCAGGGCAGACATTTGGGGCGCGATTCTCCACTCCCACGCCGGTTGGGAGATTCGCCTGGGCCGCCAAAATTTCCGGGGACGCCGGTCCGACGCCCTCCCGCGATTCTCCCAAGTGGCGGGAACGGCCCGGTCGAGTTTCGCAGGCCGGAGAATCGCCAGAGACACCCAAAATGGCGATTCTCCGGCACCCCCGTGATTCTGAGGCCCGGATGGGCCGAGCGGCCAGGCCAAAACGGCAGGTTCCCCCCGGCGCCATCCACACCTGGTCGCTGCAGTCGTGGGCGGTGCGTGAACGCTGGGGGGGCGGCCTGTGGAGGGGCGAGGGGGGATCCTGCACCGGGCTTCACCTGCAATGTGGGGTGGCCCGCGATCGGTGTCCACCGATCGTCGGGCCGTCCTCTCTGAAGGAGGACCTCCTTCCTTCCGCGGCCCCGCAACATCCGTCCCCCATCTTCTTGCGGGGCGGATTTGGACAGGACGGCAACCACGCATCCTGGTTACCGATACCGCGGCCCCGATACTGGCCCATTGTCGTGGCCTGAATCGGTCGGGACCGGGGCCGCTCCACGCCATTGTGAACCTCGACGACGTTCACGACGGCGCAGCCACTTCGGCGTGGGAGTGGTGAATCGCGCCCTTGGTTTTTTTTAATATAAATTTTTAGAGTACCCAATTCATTTTTTCCAATTAAGGGGCAATTTTAGCGTGACCAATCCACCTAGCCTGCACATCCTTGGGTTGTGGGGGCGAAACTCACGCAAACACGGGGAGAATGTGCAAACTCCACACAGACAGTGACACAGAGCTGGGATCGAACATGGGAACTCAGCGCCGTGAGGCAGCAATGGTACTCACTGCACCACCGTGCTGCCCCTAAGGCACATATTTGTAAAGATTAGATTCGCCAAACTGAAAAACCTCCCACCTCAGCAAACATGACCAGGGGACGAAGATCTGTGCCTGAGGCCGCATTGAGGATTGGTGTAAAACACTTTTGCTTTGCATTGATGCTAAAGCTCTACTGCAAGTACAAATCCCAGACCAATTCAATACTAGTGAAAGCATGGCAGGTTAGGGGCCTGACTCTGGATTTCTGCTTTATTTTACCCTGACGTCTTAATATTGGTGTGAAGCGAAACTGCTCTCCCCTGATGCTATAGTATAAATTTGGCTTGAGTAAGCAAAAGTGTGATCTGACCCCAGACATCCACCAATGCTGCCGACAATCAATCTCTAGGATATGGATGAGAGAGGGCCAAGGTGACTCACTCCCTTCTCTCAACTTTCCCTGTTGCCATGTTACTGTTACCAAGCACATTTCCTCATAGTAACCCAAAAATGGCAGCAGATTCTATGTAAAACCATTGGTATAAATCTGTAGCCAATTGCACACGCTGTTACAAGTGCAGAATAAGTGCACCAATGTCCTGTCACAAAACATTTTATAGGACAAAATTTGAAGACAAACATCTGGCAGATTATCCAAAGGCTGGATTTAAACTGAACACTAAAACTCACCAATTGTTTATTTTACACTTAATTGTTCTTAGATAAGTCGTTTGATCTGAGCACTCATATTAATCCAAAATGGCAAAACATCAGGTAATAAAAGGGTCGTTAAAAGCCTCCTGTTAATGCATTATCGATTAGCACAATAGTATCTGCATTATTGGTTGACATTCCATAAAGTCAGACAGGCCGAGGTAGGAACATTCTCTCTCTGATAAATAAAGTGGTTGCAGCAGGGTCAGTGTGGAAATAGCGGCCAGAGAATTGATTGCAGCACAAGGTGGAGATCTTGTGCTTCAATTGGCTTGAGGGCCCTTTGTTCAGTGTGGAATCAGCTAGAAACTGTAACCATGACCAGATTGATTGCATTTATGACCTGTTTCAGAACAGCATAATGTTATTCAAAAGTAGAGGATTAGGGCACACAATCCAACTAAACCAAATGCGTAAAGCATGTAGCTTAATCTGTATTGGTGCATAGGGAAGTATAAGTCATACGTTTCAAAATCATTGAAAATGAAATATAATGTAAAAACTAGAAAGAATAATGGGCGTGATTCTCCACTCCCACGCCGGTTGGGAGAATCGCCTGGGCCGCCGAAATTTCCAGGGACGCCGGTCCGACGCCCTCCCGCGATTCTCCCAAGCGGCGGGAACGGGCCGGTCGAGTTTCGCAGGCCGGAGAATCGCCGGAGACACCCAAAATGGCGATTCTCCGGCACCCCCGCGATTCTGAGGCCCGGATGGGCCGAGCGGCCAGGCCAAAACGGCAGGTTCCCCCCGGCGCCGTCCACCCCTGGGGCAAAATTCTCTGTTATCGGCGGAAAGTCCGCCGATCGGCGCAAAAAACGGCGCAAATCCGACTTGCGTCACGTCGGAAAAATGGGTCGATAGTCTCCGGCCCGAAATGGGCTAGCAGCGACGTAATGGGATCCGCGCTTGCGCAGTGGTTCACGCCGTGCAGCGTCATATGCGCTGCACGGCGTGACGGCTCATAAGGCCGCGCTGCTCCCCCCCACCCGACCGGAACACCCAACCGCAACACCCGACTGGATGGCTGGCCGTCGCTCAGCCCCGAGGTTCGAGTCACGCGATGTGGAGGCGCTCCTGGACGCGGTGGAGCAGAGGAGGGACGTCCTGTATCCCGGGCACGGCCGCAGAGTTGCCCCACGCCACAGCCGGCGTCTGTGGAGGGAAGTGGCAGAGGCCGTCACCGCTGTGGCCCTGACACCACGGACAGGCACCCAGTGCCACAAGAAGGTGAACGACCTCGTCAGAGCAGGCAGGGTGAGCCTCCCCCATATCCCCCCCTCCCCCATATCTCCCCCTCCCCCATATCCCCCCCTCCCCCATATCCCCCCTCCCCCATATCCCCCATATCCCCCCTCCCCCATATCCCCCTCCCCCATATCCCCCCTCCCCCATATCCCCCCTCCCCCATATCCCCCCCTCCCCCATATCCCCCATATCCCCCAGTGAATCTAGCCCTAACCTTAACCTCTGCAATGCACGCGCTACCGATGGCGTGCATTCATATACCTGCCTAACACTGTTGCCTTTTACCCCTGCCCCCCCCCTCCCCCCACAGGAGAAGCGCGCACACAACAATAGGGAGCATGTGAGGACTGGAGGAGGGCCCGCTGATGAGAGGCCACTGACCATACACGAGGAAAGGGCCCTGGAACTGGCTGCCGGACCTGAGGACCGGGAGATTGCTGATGCAGAGGTCGGGGGCGTACTAGCAAGTGAGCCACCGACAGCCCGTCCCCATATCCCCCCTCCCCTATATCCCCCTCCCCTGTATCACCTGATCACTGCCTGATGTCTAACCATGCATGCTTCATTGTGTATCGCAGGACCAAACGTCCAGGCACCCATCCCCGCAGATGCAGACCGCCCGCAGGATGCCCCTCGGAGACCACAGGAGACGGAGAGACCCGCACCCTCCAGCATGCGACGCCCGCAGGATGCCCCTCGGAGACCACAGGAGACGGAGAGACCCGCACCCTCCAGCATGCGACGCCCGCAGGATGCCCCTCGGAGACCACAGGAGACGGAGAGACCCGCACCCTCCAGCATGCGACGCCCGCAGGATGCCCCTCGGGGACCACGGGAGACGGAGAGACCCGGACCCTCCAGCATGCGACGCCCGCAGGATGCCCCTCGGAGACCACGGGAAACGGAGAGACCTGGAGCAACAGGGAGACGACACCCCCGTCACGTGCGGGAGCGACCACCCAGCGACGAGGGGGGCAGCCACAGGCCTCCGTCACATCCGAGCCAGGACACCACTACCCAGGACACCACTACCCAGGACACCACTACCCAGGACACCCCTACCCGGGACAGCACTACCCAGGAAGACGAAATACCGGACAGTGAGTCAGAGTGGATGGGTGGAGATGAACCCCCACCCCAAAGTGCCATGGACTCAGAGTGGGACGAAGAGCACGACACAACGCCACTGCTGTCACCAACACCCTCCACCATCGCAGAAACACTCACCACAGTTGGGCACTTTAGTGATGAGGCGTCTGGTACACTCACTGGTGCGCACAACACAGCCGTCCCGGTAGAGCAGGTGGAGGTAGGAGCAGCAGAGGGACCGGGCGGTCGGAGGGCAGCCCAGCCCAGGCGAACATCTGCCGCCCAGATGGATCCCGGGTTCCTGCAGTTACCACACCCACACATAGATCCGATGCAACCACCGACCCGGAGACGATGGAAGAGGGTGACGGGCGGCTTGCGGCGGCTGCGGTCGCAGGTGGAGGAGTCCACCCGCGTCCAGGAGCTGGGAGTGGTGCCGGTCATGCGTGCCACCCAGGCTGACACCGCACGGGTGGCGTCCGCGGTGGAGGCAATGGGTGCGACGGTGTCAGACATGGGGAACGGTTTGCGAGGCCTGGCGCCTTTCGTGCAGGCGGCGTCTGTGGCCCAGGAAATGGCTGCCCTCTCACAGGAGGCCATGAGCCAGTGCCAGCGCCAGATGGCAGAGGCGCTCAACGCCATAGCCCAGTCTCTGCAGGCCATGGCCCAGTCTCAGCAGGCCATGGCCCAGTCTCTGCAGGCCATCGCTGAGGGCATCGGCGCCAGTGGCCATGTGCGAGCCGGCGTCGCACTGTCACAGACAGGGTTTGCCAACCCCCTGGGCTCCATGGCTGCAAACCTGCAGACCCCTGTCGATACCAGCACGGGCCTTCAGGACTGGCAGCGCCAGATGTCGGGGGGGCGTCGGATGGCCAGTCCGTTCGCATCCCCCACCCATGTAGAGGCCTGGGGGCCATCGGGCACCCCGAGGGAGGAGGAGGTGGTGTGGTCCGTCCCGGCTCCCTCTGTAGGGGAGGTCCCGGTACACCGCGACACCTCGGACTCCCCCCCTTCCGTCCCAGGTGCATCGGGTGGGCAACGGGCAGGACAGGCTGGCAGCTCGCCATCCCAGTCGCCCGGGCCGCAGCCTGGCCCATCTAGGCCAAGACGCCCCAGGAAACGGCCACCAAAGGGATCCAGTGTCAGAGGGCAGGAATCACAGGAGTCCACCTCCAGTTCTGCTGTACCGTCTGGGGAACCACGTAGACGTAGTCAAAGGGCCCCTAAGGCCAAACAATTAGACACTGAGTAAGTTGGCACGGGTGCAGGGCACAGATGAGTTTTAGGGGCTAGGGCACGTGCATGAACTCCTTTGGTTATTAAAGTCAATGTTACACCTACCGAAGCTGCCTTTGTGCTCTGTCCAAAGTGTGCGGGGGTGTCATGTACGTTGAGCGCAAGTGTGTGTGTGAGGGGTGGTCTTACCTCAGCCCCAGGTGAGTCTGCCCCCTTCCCCCTGGGCCGCCATCACCATCCCCCGGGCAGAGGACGGGACCGTGCGCTGCAGTGTCACAGCCGCATGCAGGGATGGTCCGGGTGGATGGTGGTACTGTGGCCATGGGTCAGACAAAGTCCAACGATGTAGAGCCAGGAGCTCATCGCAGGGCGGGTTGTCATCATCCTCCATGGCCTGCGATAGACACGCGTCCACCCGCAACTGTGTGAGCCCGGCCCGTTGTGCCGCAGGTGGATCGGCAATGGGGAGGGGGGGGGGGGGGGGTGGTGGTGTGCATGCGGGTGGGGTGGGTGGGGTTGGGGAGGGGGGTGAAGGTGCTGGGTGGGTGGATGGGTGGGGGGTGTGGGGGGTCGGCTGTTGCCATGGTGTGCGGTCTGTGGCCATACTACCCGATTCCCATGCCCATCTAGTCAGTGAAGTGGGCGTCTATCAGTCTGTCCCGTGCCCGCTGGGCCAGCCGGTAACGGTGGACAGCCACCCGCCTGTGTCTACCCCGTCTGCCCTGACCATTGCCCCCATCCCCCTCATCTGGGGAGGACTGGGCCTCTTCCTGCTGCTCCTCCACTCCGCCCTCCTCTGCCTGCGGCACATCGCCCCTCTGCTGGGCTATGTGCAGGACGCAGCACACCACAATGATGCGGCCGACCCTATATGACCGATACTGGAGGGCGCCCCCAGAGAGGTCCAGGCACCTGAAACGCATCTTCAGCACGCCAAAGCACCTCTCGATCACTCCCCTTGTCGCTACATGGGCATCATTGTAGCGGTTCTCCGCCTCATTGCGTGGCCTCCGTATAGGCGTCATCAGCCACGATCGCAATGGGTAGCCCCAGTCGCCCAGCAACCAGCCCCTCAGCCGGGGATGGCGTCCCTCGTACATGCCGGGGATGGATGACCGCGACAACACGAATGAGTCGTGTACACTGCCTGGGTGACGGGCGCAGACGTGCAGGATCATCATGCGGTGGTCGCAGACCACCTGTACGTTCATCGAATAGGTCCCCTTCCTATTAGTGAACACGGCCTTTTATCTGCAGGTGGCCGCACGGCGACGTGCATCCCATCGATCGCGCCCTGGACCATGGGGAACCCGGCCACGGCAGAGAAGCCCACGGCCCGGGCATCTTGGCTGGCCCGGTCCACGGGGAAGCGGATGTAGCGGTGCGCCATGGCATATAGGGCATCTGTCACTGCCCGGATGCACCGGTGCACCGATGTCTGCGATATGCCGGACAGGTCCCCACTCGGTGCCTGGAATGACCCCGTTGCATAAAAGTTCAGGGCCACCGTAACCTTGACGGACACGGGGAGAGGGTGTCCCCCGCCAGTGCCACGCGGTGACAGGTGTGCCAGCAGGTGGCAGATATGTGCCACGGTTTCCCGGCTCATCCGGAGTCTCCTCCTGCATTCCCGGTCCGTGAGGTCCTGGTATGACTGCCGGGGCCGGTACACACGGGGCGCCCTCGGGTGCCTCCGTTGCCGTGGGGCCGCGGCGTCCTCCTCCCCCTCCTCGTCCTGTCGGTCAGGTGTCCCTCCAGCCTGGGCGGCTGCCGCCTGCCCCTCTGCGGCAGCCTGCGCCGCCTCTCTGGCACGCTCCTCCTCCTCCTCCTCCTCATCCAGGGCAACATAGACATGAGCGGCTACCACCACGGCGGCCAACATCGCTGGATGATCTGAAAACATGACGGCCTGGTGGGGGGGAGGGGAACGACGACATGTCATCATTGCCCATATCCCTTCCTCCCCCCAGCCAGGTGGCATGGACCGCATGGGTCCAACTGTTGGAGGCTGGCACCTGGCCAGGTGGACCAACTCACTTACCCTCCCATCCCCCTCCTCCCCCCAACCACCACCCCAGCACGGACCCCCCCCCCAACCTCCACCCCAGCACGGACCCCCCCCAACCTCACCCCGGCACGGCACGGACCCCCCCCAACCTCCACCCCGGCATGGACCCCCCCCAACCTCACCCCGGCACGGACCCCCCCCCCCAACCTCCACCCCAGCACGGACCCCCCCCAACCTCCACCCTGGCACGGCACGGACCCCCCCCCAACCTCCACCCCGACACGGACCCCCCCCAACCTCCACCCCGGCACGGCACGGACCCCCCCCCCCAACCTCCACCCCGGCACGGACCCACCCCAACCTCACCCCGGCACGGACCCCCCCCCCCCCAACCTCCACCCCAGCACGGACCTCCCCCCCAAACCTCCACCCCGGCACGGACCCCCCCCCCAAACTCCACCTCGGCACGGACTCCCCCCCCAACCTCCACCCCAGCACGGACCCATCCCCAACCTCCACCCCGGCACGGCACGGACCCCCCCAACCTCCACCCCGGCACGGACCCCCCATCCACCTCCCCGGCACAGACCCCCTCCCGGCACTCCCCCGGAGCCCAGCCTACTCTAACCCCCCCCCCCCCCACCGCACACACGCACACACAACCCGAGACACACCTCTCCTCACGCATTCAGACTGCGGCCACGCCATTGCCTGCCCAGAGCCAACCCCCCAGGCCGTCACTCACCTCCACGCTGGTCGGCGTGAGCCTGGAGCACCGGGTCACGCCGATGAAAAGGAGGTTTAATTTACGTCGACGTGAACGGTCATCACGTCGACGGGACTTCGGCCCATCCGGAAGGGAGAATATCGGCAGGCCGAAAGTCTGCTGCCTTGCGCAGACCCGTGACATTCTCCGCGGCAGCGGCGACATTAACGCCCCGCCGACTTTTCTCCCTTCGGAGACTTCGGCAACCGGCGGGGGCGGGATTCACGGCGGCCAACGGCCATTCTCCGACCCTCTGGGGGGTCGGAGAATGACGCCCCTGGTCGCTACAGTCGTGGGCGGTGCGTGAACGCTGGGGGGGCGGCCTGTGGGGGGGCGAGGGGGGATCCTGTACCGGGCTTCACCTTGAATGTGGGGTGGCCCGCGATCGGTGCCCACCAATCATCGGGCCGTCCTCTCTGAAGGAGGACCTCCTTCCTTCCGCGGCCCCGCAAGATCCGTCCCCCATCTTGCGGAGCGGATTTGGACAGGACGGCAACCACGCATGCGCGGATGACGTCCGTTTTGCGGCGCCGGCCGCGTCATCTATTCAGCGCCGCTTTTACACGGGCGACAAGGCCTGGCGCGGGTAGATGACGCGGCCCCGATACTGGCCCATTGTCAGGGCCTGAATCGGTCGGGACCGGGGCCGTTCCGTGCCGTCGTGAACTTCGACGGCGTTCACGACGGCGCGGCCACTTCGGCGTGGGGGTGGAGAATCCCACCCCATATATTGTACAGAGGATAATTCTCGTCTGTACCTTAAAATAAAAATGGCTTCCTCGATAACCACATGTGTGCCTTAAAAAAC
Source organism: Scyliorhinus torazame (assembly GCF_047496885.1). NCBI lineage: Eukaryota > Metazoa > Chordata > Chondrichthyes > Carcharhiniformes > Scyliorhinidae > Scyliorhinus > Scyliorhinus torazame. Next base: position 275,558,687 of record NC_092711.1, read on the forward strand.
AAACCACTCTGTTGTTTGACAGTGTGGAACCCTGTCCTCAACAGGGAACCTTTGCTACTGGACCAGACGCTTCAACTGAAGTCAATGGGAAAGAAAACTGTGTAAAACTGTCGATTCATTATTAACCGTTTTTCATCCATCAACAAAAGTTCAAATTACCGCCATCATTCATGCGCTTGCATTTTCCAGCTGGAGTCATGGAATAAATAGTGCTTAATAATTAGGATTTAAAAAATTGCTTCCATTGCTTCTTCAATGGCTTGGGGATAAATGGGTTAATTGCAGTGCAGCAGTCCAACGGAAAGGTCCACGATTTGATCCCTGCAAGTATATCACAATATGGGCATCATTGGCAAGGCCAGTATTTATTACCCATCCTTCTAATTGTCCCTGTGAGAGTGATGGTGAACCACCTTCTTGAACGCAATTGAGTCATTTGCTAGGCCATTCCATGGGGCAGTTAACCATCAACCTCATTGACACGAGCGAAATCACATCTGGCCAGACCTGATAATGATGATAGACATTCGGGATCCAGATGGGTTTTTATGAGAATCTGATAGTTACATGTAGGTCACTGTTACTGAAACTAGCTTTTTACTTGAAATGTATTTAATTCATTGAATTTAAATTCCCCAGTCGCAGTGGTGGGAATTGAATTAATGTCTCTGGGTCATTGGTCCAAGCCTTTTAATTATTGAATTACATATTTTGCTATGCTACTATTCCCCCAAAATCTGGTAAATGCTGAACCCAGAGTCAACAATTCATCATGAAAACAGTTGGAATTTTTCAGAACGCACCTGGCGGTAAATGAGGAACCATGAAACAATTGCCCTCAACTGTATTTTGCAATTTGATACAATGTGAAGAAATATTTAAAAACCAGAGGATGATTTTAAATAACACAAATGTTGATTAAATAATAAAAGAAACAACAATAAAGTCAACTACAAGTACCAAAACAATGGTTATATACTGTATCACTAACTTTGCCCTTTTCCAGCCACCTTTATTTCACTACCGTTCAGAGATCATTCTCCCCAAACTCCTATAACATCTTTTAGGTTTTTAAAAACTATAAACACAATCTAGTAATTGTTTCCACACCAGGCAGTTTATCTCTTTGGGGTTGTTTCGGGGTTTTTCAAGCAGGCTTTCTTCACAGACACAGCTTTCTGGGAATTAAAACAACTAGTCCTGCTATTGCCTGAAGTCTCAAACAGTTACCCTTGCATAGGTTGAATGCTTCCAATATAGTTTTTCCCATTTGATATTCCCTTATCTGAACTGCCCCCTTCAGGATCAAACTTAATTACCTTCATTTCATGAGTCAACATTTTAGAATGCAAATGCAAAGTTTGCACCTTGTCTCCCCCTTGAACCTCTAACACCTTATGCAAATCCTTTATGTTCTATTCCCCATTGTTACCAACTTGTCTTCGGTAAACATCTGTTTGCATTGTTGCTGGGTTCATCAATATATCAAAAGTACAAGTTCCGTTAACACAACCAAACTGTCCCTGCCATTAAAGAGCATACATCTTCCAATAGTTTAAAAAAATATTTAACCAGCAGAAAATATTCTAATTTATTGATTTTCCCTGATACTTTCATGCCATCGCTATTTTTCCTGACAGATTTTCAGCAAACCCATCTGGGCAACTACTATCTTTCAAGGAAGACATTTTGTCACCTGCTTTGACTTACAAATGACCCATTCCACATTATCTGATTATCTATCTCATAATCACCTCAGGGAAATGTGGATGAACAATAAAATTGCCCACATCCCCAAAATATTTTTTAAAAAGTATACCCAGTAAATTTTGTCTGAGCTAATACACATTGCCAAAGAGTTTAAGCAATTAAAGATAAATAAATTCAAACAAACGTAAAACTTAAATTATGGTAAAAATATATTAAAATGTAAGCAATTATACCTCAAAACTCTTTTAGCCTCTCGCACTCCATTAGTTTCTTTCAATATACTTCTTGAGCATAGAATCACTCAAAATCTATTCATAGGTCCAATTTTCTAGTTCAAAGTTGGTTGATCAATTCCTGAGTTAGTTCATTTCAGCTGTGGAAACAGAAAAAGCACTTTAATTGGTCTCAGCCTTGCTGGAGAAACATCATCCAAGATTCTCACTTCTCATTGATATCTAATGACATCTGTTAAAAATGTGTGACGGTCAGTTAGGGGAAAGGTTTGGGCTTGCCTTGCTTGCGGCATCTTCTGCAGTCAAATGAGTTGCAGAATCTCTCTGTCTGTGTTCATACATGAAGAATGCCTATGTGAGCGAGGTGCTTCCTGGCTGTCAGGATAAGTGCATCAACAAAGAGCAGCGTCAAGAGAAGTTGGAAGGGAGGAGGAAAAGTATGAAGAATAAGAAAAGGAATCTTTGATGGTAGAGAATGTTCAATCCAGTAGCTGTTCTCTAACATCATCATAACAATGCCAAACTTGGCATTTGCATTATCACAACTGAGAACTAGATTTAAATATTTTCTAGTGCACTATTACTAGATAAGCAAGCATTCTAATTAAGCACACAAAAACAGAAATTACTGGATAATCTCAGCAGGTCTGACAGCATCTGTGGAGAGAAAAGGGAGCTAATGTTTCGAGTCTGGATGACCCTTTGTCAAAGTTGGAGGGAACTGGAAATGGGATCAGATTTATACTGTAGTGGGGAGGGGGGGAGGGGGAGGGTAGAGCGGTGGGGCTAGATAGGGGGCCAGCAATAGGTGGAGACAGATGAAGATACTACAGTATAAATCTGACCAAATTTCCAGTTCTCTCGAGCTTTGACAAAGAGTCATCCAGACTCGAAACGTTTGCTCCCTTTTCTCTCCACGGATGCTGTCAGAGCTGCTGAGATTGTCCAGTATTTTCTGTTTTTGTTTCAGATTCCAGCATCCGCAGTAATTTGCTTTTATCTTTGTGAAGCATTCTAATATGTTGTCGTCAAGCTCCAGGTAATAAAGAACTGCTGGCAGCAGTGAAACTTCATAAAAACTAATTGGAATCCCACAAAAGCTAACATTAGATAGCAATTTCACTTGGAGTTTGACGTAACCGGACAGTTTAATGGCAGAATTGTCAGGCAAAATGGTAGCCTCGGACACCTCAATAAACAAGATTTCATTATATTGCAAACTTACTTCAGCAAGTGTCTGAGCTAACAGACAATGCTAACAAGTTGAGTGAGAGCAAATGATTTAATATTTGTAAATGAGAATTCTCTGCGGAATCTGATGGTAAAATCTCAGGAAATGGAAAATAAAGAGATCAAATACTGATTTGAAATTCTGAAGCTAAAAAGGAACTTCTGAAAAAGAAAGCTAAGTTGATATTTCAGGAAAGATGCATACAAACTGATGTCTCACATTAAAAATATATTTGAGGACAATGTTGTGAAAAAATAATGTTCATTTCCAATCCTCACTGATGAAGCTATTTTTGTTTATTTCTGCTTGGGATTGGATTGCCATTACTGGAAAAGTTAAAAGACACCTGGGGCGAAATTCTCCCCCAACGGCGCGATGTCCGCCGACTGGCGCCAAAAAGGGCGCCAATCAGACGGACATCGCGCCGGCCCAAAGGTGCGGAATGCTCCGCATCTTTGAGGGCCGAGCCCCAACATTGAGGGGCTAGGCCGATGCCGGAGGGATTCGCGCCCCGCCAGCTGGCGGAAATGGCGTTTGTTGCCCCGCCAGCTGGCGGAAATGGCGTTTGTTGCCCCGCCAGCTGGCGCGGAAATGCGGCGCATGCGCGGGAGCGTCAGCGGCCGCCGACAGTTTCCCGCGCATGCGCAGTGGGGAGAGTCTCTTCCGCCTCCGCCATGGTGGAGGCCGTGGCGGAGGCAGAAGGGAAAGAGTGCCCCCACGGCACAGGCCCGCCCGCGGATCGGTGGGACCCCATCGTGGGCCAGGCCACCGTGGGGGCGCCCCCCCGGGACCCCGGAGCCTGCCCACGCCGCCTGGTCCGGCCGGTAAATACCAGCTTTGATTTACGCCGGCGGGACAGGCAATTTCTGGGCGGGACTTCGGCCCATCCGGGCCGGAGAATTGAGCGGGGGGGGTCCCGCCAACCGGCGCGGCCCGATTCCCGCCCCCGCCCAATCTCCGGTACCGGAGACTTCGGCGGGGGCGGGGGACTTTGGCGTCGGCGGGATTCACGGCGGCCAACGGCGGGGGGTCGGAGAATGACGCCCAGGATCTTAACTTCATCCATTTGGGTCAGGAGTAATGTTTCCTGTAAAATGTTGCTGTCGTGTCTGGCCAGTATTTTTCAATGCATGGTACCTTTCCATTTAATTTTGTGGGCGTGCACACGCAGTATTTAACTTAAAATAGTGCCTAAACTGTATATCTGCACGTGCACAGTTTAGTAGGGCCTTGATGAGGAATATTCAGGTGTGTAATAATGGAATAGGAAAGTATCAATAAATCGGATGTGATTACTTCCACTGGATTTTTAAAATCGAGACAGCATGGTATTTTGACTTGATTATTCTTTTGCAGAATAGGTTATTTAACATTCTTAGGATATTTAAATAATGGATGATCTATTTTGTTTAGTTTTTTTCATCCATCGCTACTGAGAATTACATATCTTTCCATAAACACTTTATTTTTCAACTTTTTTCTTTCTTCTACTTCCATTGCTGTACATGTTGTCTCGAGCTGTGTACTCTGCAGCACATGCCATTCAATTTCCAGTACCCCCACACATATGCATCAGTTTGGACGCTATTTGATTGTGGAGGTTATTACAATTGTGGCTCATTCTGTTTAATTTGATGTCCACACATGCACACCTTGCACAAGAGATGACTGGACTGTGATCGATAGCAGAATTATTCCCTTTTGTTAGCAGAATGGCACTGAACTCAATCACTGTAATCAAGTTGATGTAGCTCCAGTAATTCATACAAGAACGAAGCCAAAATTGAAAGGGAGGTTAAGCTTGGCTTCGTTGACATTTTTCATAAGGAGTCATGACTGATTCTGCCAATTGCACATAGAATCACTACAGTGCAGAAGGAACTATTCAGCACCGACCCTCCAAAACAGCACCCTACGCATGCTCACTCCCCCATTACTATCCCCACCTGACCTTTATGGACAACAAGGGGCAATTTAGCATGGTCAATCCACCTAAATGTCACATCTTTGGACTGTGGGTGGAAATCTGAACAGCCGGAGGAAACCCACACAGACAGGGGGAGAACGTGCAAACTCCACACAGACAGTCACCCAAGGCTGGAATTGATCCCAGATCTCTGGCACTGTGAGGCAGCAGTGCTAACCACTGTGCTACTTTGACGCTACTTTGTTGATAACTGTGAAACATAGATCGGCCTATTGTGAATATTTGGAGTGCAATTTAATTAAGCAAATCAAAATCAATATCCCAGGTTTGTATATAATAATAATAATCTGTATTGTCACAAGTAGGCTTACATTAACACTGCAATGAATTTACTGTGAAAAGCCCCTAGTTGCCACATTCCGGCATCTGTTCGGGTACACAGAAGGAGAATTCAGAATGTCCAAATTACCTAACAACATGTCTTTCGGGACTTGTGAGAGGAAACTGGAGCACCCGGAGGAAACCCATGCAGACACAAGGAGAACACGCAGACTCCGCTCAGACAGTGACCTAAGCCGGGATTTGATGCACTATCAATTACTACGAGACGAGAGTAGAGAATAATCAAGGCTTTATTAAGCAGAGATGTGTGGCCTCCTGCAGCTGCTGCCAGAATGGGAGCAGCTCTGGTGTGCACGCACATTTATACTCCGCCTACATGGAGGAGCCAGCAGTCAGGGACTTACCCCCGTACTTCTAGTACAGGACCTTACCGTATTACATGTACTATACAGTTACTACATCTACTATACAATCAGTGGTGACTACCACATTCACCCCCTGTTGAAAAAGAGTCCAGTGTGGGTGGTGGAAATATTTACAGTTCAGGCAAAATTTACAAGTTCAGTCAGTCGGGTGCCTTGATCCTCCACTGTGATCGCCTCGGTCCCGGTGGTGATGCGGGCGGCGACTTGATCGCCTGTGATTCTGGGAGCGTGTTGTCCTCATCTTCATCCCCGAGTGGAACCAGTGGGTGGATGGATCGTCCTGTGGCGGGGGCTGTGGTGAGGTGCGTTGGGGGGGAGGTGAGTGGCGCCGGGGCAATCGGAGGGGGGGTGTCGGGTGGTGGGACACAGGTGGGGTTCCAGCTGGTGCCAGATCCCGGAAGGAGACTGTGCCCTGGCGCCCATCGGGGTGCGCCACGTAGGCGTACTGCGGGTTCGCGTGCAGTAGTTGTACTCTTTCAACCAACGGGTCTGTTTTGTGGGTCTGCACGTGTTTGCGGAGGAGGATGGGTCCAGGAGCTGCCAGCCATGTTGGGAGCGAAATCCCAGAGGTAGACTTCCTAGGGAAGGCAAGGAGACGTTCATGGGGGGTTTCATTAGTTGCAGTGCAGAGTAGTGATCGGATGGAGTGGAGCCTGTCGGGGAGGTCCTCCTGCCAGCGGGAGACCGGGAGGTTTTTAGACCACAGGGCCAGCAGGACGGCCTTCCAGACTGTCCCATTCTCCCTCTCCACCTGCCTGTTTCCCCAGGGGTTGTAGCTGGTCATCCTGCTTGAGGCAATGCCCTTGCTGAGCAGAAACTGACTGCTGCGTTTTTAGTCGGTGGAGGGGAGAGGCACTTTGAAGTCCATGCTGAGGCGATCAAAGGGGTGGGAGGCCTTCACCAGGTGCGCTCGGTCTGGCCGGTAGAAGTGCGGTTTGCACTCCGCGCAGACCTGGCAGTGTCTGGTGACAGCCCTGACTTCCGCAATGGAGTAGGGCAGGTTGCGGGCCTTTATGAAGTGAAAGAACCGAGTGACCCCCGGGTGACAGAGACCATCGTGCAGGGTCCGGAGTAGGTCCACTTGTGTGCTGGCACGTGTACCTCGGGATAGGGCATCAGGGGGCTCGTTGAGCTTCCTGGGGCGATACAAAATCTCGTAATTGTGGTGGAGAGCTCGATCCTCCACCTTAAGATTTTATCATTTTTGATCTTGCCCCGCTATGTATAATTAAACATGAAGGCAACCGGCCGTTGGTCAGTGAGGAGAGTGAATCCCCTGCTGGCCAGGTAATGCCTCCAATGCCGCACAGCTTCCACGATGGCGTGGGCCTCCTTTTCGACCTGGAGTGCCAGATTTCAGAGGCACGGAGGGTGCGGGAAAAGAATGCCACGGGCCTGACTGCCTGGTTGAGGGTGGCGGCCAGAGCGACGTCCGATGCATCTCGACCTGAAAAGGGAGGGACTCGTTGACTGCGTGCATCGTGGCCTTGGCGATATCCGCTTTGATGCGGTTGAAGGCCATGCAGGCCTCAGCCGTCAGGGGGAAAACTGTGGAGTGAATGAGTTGGCGGGCCTTGTCCGCACAGTTCGGGACCCATTGGGCATAATAGGAGAAAAACCCCAGGCGTTGTTTCAGGGCCTTGGGGCAGTGGGGGAGGGGGAGTTCCATGAGGGGGCGCATGCAGTCGGGGTCAGACCTAGATCTCCGTTTTCCACAACATAGCCAAGGATGGCTAAGCGGTTGGTGCGGAACACGCACTTCTCTTTATTGTACGTGAGATTAAGGAATTTGGCGGTGTGGAGAAATTTGATAAGGTTAGCGTCGTGGTCCTGCTGATCGTGGCCGCAGATGGTGACGTTATCTAGGTACGGGAAGGTGGCCCGCAGGCGCGGGAATGGTCAACCATTCGGTCCATCTCACGTTGGAAGACCGAGACCCTGTTAGTGACGCCGAAGGGAACCCTAAGGAAATGGTAAAGGTGGCCATCTGCTTCGAACACAGTGTATTGGCGGTCCGCATTGTGGATGGGGAGCTGGTGGTAGGCAGATTTCAGGTCCACTGTAGAAAAGACCCGGTACTGTGCAATCTGATTGACCATATCAGATATGCGTGGGAGGGGGTACACGTCGAGCTGCGTGTACCGATTGATGGTCTGACTGCAGTCAATGACCATCCTGTGTTTCCCCCCAGTCTTTACTACTACCACTTGAGCTCTCCAGGGGCTGTTGCTGGCCTCAATGATGCCTTCCCGCAGTAGCCGCTGGACCTCCGACCTGATGAAGGTCCTGTCCTGGGCACTGTACTGTCTGCTCCTGGTGGCGACGGGTTTGCAATCCGGCGCAGGCTTGAGGTGGGCTGTAGGCAGTAGCTGGTGGGGCCCGTGATGTCCATGAGGATGCCGTGCGGTCGGGGGTGTATGACTGTACGTTACGGGAGGCTACTGTTAGCGAGTTCGCGAGCTGCCTGGTTGCTGCAAGGTCAAGCATACACCCTTCTAATAGGCGCTGGCGAATGTATGCCGACCCCATGCCCGTAACAAAAGCGTCTCTGATTAAAGGTTCCGTATGCTCGACTGCCGAAACTGCCTGGCAGTCACAGTTCCTCGCCAGGATGTGCAGGGCACGCCAGAAATCGTCTAAGGACTCACCGGGGAGTTGCTGTCTTGTGGACAGGAGGTGCCTGGCGTAGAGTTTGTTAATCGGCCGAATATAATGTCCTTTCAGGAGCTCTATTGCTTCTGTGTAAGTGGGCGCATCCCGGATAAGGGGAAAAATATCAGAGCTCACCCGTGAGTAAAGGACCTGGAGCTTCTGTGCGCCCGATCGATGATCGGAGGTAGCTTTCAAAGCAGGCTAGACAGTGGTCAAAGGCCGACGTGGCGTTGGCTGCTTGAGGGTGCAGCTGTAGGTGACCAGGCTTGATACAAAGTTCCATCGCTGTAATATCTCTGCTTAATAAATTGATGCACGATCAATTACTACGAGACGAGAGTAGAGAATAATCGAGGCTTTATTAAGCAGAGATGTGTGGCCTCCTGCAGCTGCTACCAGAATGGGAGCAGCTCTAGTGAGCACACACATTTATAATCCGCCTACTGGATGGAGCCAGCAGGCAGAGACTTACCCCCGTGCCTCTAGTACAGGAGCCTTACCGTATTACATGTATTATACAGTTACTACATCTACTATACAATCAGTGGTGACTACCACAGGAATCAAACCTGGGACCCTGGCACTGTGAAGCAACAGTGCTACCACTTTGCTACCATGCCACCAAGTGCCTCCGTGCCGCCCAGTATTTAAGTTTTACACTTAATTATTTATATTGCAATCCTTAGTGAGATAAATGCCTTGCTTGAGGGAGCCACCCATCATCTTTTTTCCCAACCTGCCAATTTCCCAACCTGCAAAGCAAAAAACAAACAGATGTACAGATTAAATGCCCAGGTTACTTACCCATGTCCAGATACCACCATCCATGGCGCCTCCTGCTGGTGGAACTTTCCGGTCTCGCCAAAGTCAATGGACGTTTGAACAGCTCGCTGTATTTTTTGGTCTTGCCCCGCCCGTAATTGTTTTCAGACTTCTGGACAGGTGGCTTGTTTACCCTTTCAAGGCCACCAGGATCCTACTTTAAATATGCAAAATGGAATCTGATGACGCCAATTCAACCATGTCAGCATCTGCACTGGCAGCCAAGTGGAGAAGTTTCTCCAGTGTCGCTATTAGGTGAAGCCAAGTCAGAACTTGCCAAGAAGAGTAAAATTTGAAATTTTCTTTTGTGGTGACATTAGGAGCTGCATGACCTACTCTGAATCCTACAAGGGAAGTTATAGCCTCCCTGCCCTCAGAGTCTCATCGTCTACTTCCCTACCGCAAGGTCACTTTCTCACACTTCTCTGATGTTCAGCGATTTTCCAAAAGTTAGAAGGTGCTTCCTGCCCACCTCTCATGCCTACTGGTTGGGAAGTGGGCTAACAAATGTTAATGAGACATGGCAGCTACAATCACCATGGCCCCATGCTGCCATGATGGACATGAAACTAACTGAGATCTGCTGGTAGGTGGAATTCCTCTCCATCACGGTAGCACCGTAGCATTGTGGTTAGCACAATTGCTTCACAGCTCCTGGGTCCCAGGTTCGAATCCCGGCTTGGGTCACTGTCTGTGTGGAGTCTGCACATCCTCCCCGTGTGTGCGTGGGTTTCCTCCGGGTGCTCCGGTTTCCTCCCACAGTCCAAAGATGTGCAGGATTGGCCATGCTAAATTGCCCTTAGTACCCAAAATTGCCCTTAGTGTTGGATGGTGTTGCTGGGTTATGGGGATAGGGTGGGGGTGTGGGCTTGGGTAGAGTGCTCTTTCCAAGAGCCGGTGCAGACTCAGTCGACCGAATGGCCCCCTTCTGCACTGTAAATTCGACGGCCGGGATTCTCCAATCTTGCGGCCAAGTTCTGACGCCGGCGTGAAAAGTGGCGCGAACCACTCCGGTGTCAACGGGCCTCAACTGGCAGCTATCCACCCCTCCCTAGGGGGCTAGTATGGTGGCGGAGGGGTTTCTGCAGATCTGGCGCCCAAAAGCTAGCTGGCCACGGCCAGCGCGAGTCCGCACATGCACGCCACGGCCAGCGCGAGTCCATGCTTGCGCGTAGGTTCCCGTCTCCGCGCCGGTCCCCCGGAAATATGGTGGAGCCTACAGGTGCCCGGCGCGGAGGAACGTAGGCCTCCACGGAACTAGCCCGTCCGCTGATCGGTAGGCCCCGATCGTGGGCCAGGCAACTGTGGAGGCCTCCCTACTTCCCCCCCGGGGGTCGGATCCCCCCTCCCCCCCCCAACCCCCCTCCTCCCCCCCCACCAGGACAGCCCCCGCAGACAGAACTCCGAGGTCTCACCGGATGGGGCCATACGTAACCCACGCTGGCGGAATTCGGTAGGCACTCGGCCCGTTGAGGCCCGGAGCATTGCCGGGGAGGGGGGGGGGCGCTTTCAACAGCCTCCGACCGGCGCGGCGGCGATCCCGCATGCGCCCTAAATTCGGCGTCGGAGAATCGGCGAGCCGGCGCCGGCCTATAATTCCGGCCTATGGTTCTATGGTCAAATTAATGGGTTTACTGATGATAAATGCCTTTTATGATAAAGAAAATGCTGGCATAGGTTAGCACCTTCACCATGAGAAATATCATCAGAGAGGAATGTCACATACCATGCCGCCTCAGCAAAGGCAAGTCATGGCATTCAACAGCAGCTGACAGCTTAAGTACCTAAAATGGCAGATTGAAAAATACATACTTTATGTAATCATTCATGTGAACAAAGAAAAAAGTGTTTCGCAGCCCATAAAATTCTTTTTGAAGTGTAGATACTCTTTTAATGTAGGCACACAGAGCAGAAAATGTATCCACAGCATGATCCCACAAACAGCAATAAGATAGATGGCCTGTTTTCCTGTTTTTGACGATGTTGGTTCAGGGATAAATAATAGCCTACTCACTGGGAGAACACCCTTGCTATACTTTGAATTCAGCCAAGGGATATTTATTTCCACCTAAGTGGGCAGGACTGTGAAGATGCATCTGCATTAATGTAAGGTACAGTGGAACGTTCATTATCCTTCTTCGTATTATCTGTTTTTAAAATTATTCACCAGGATTTTTGCAGTGCCAACCATTCTGCAACACATCGCCTCACTGTACAATTCTTTAGCCATAGTCCACTCCTATTAGTTTGACACTGCTTAATTCGAATTGCAGAACTATTAACATTGCTTGACACAAAAATTTCTTTGAATTATCTGGACTAGACTACATTTTTGTTTCTTTTTAAATACGACTGCATTGTTCTTTTCTTCAACTCTGTAACATGCATTTAACATCAGAGTTTATGGATGCTCAATTATCCACTAATTTATTCATTCAAAAACAGTGGGCGGCGCACGGTAGCACAGTGTGTAGCACTGTTGCTTCACAGCTCCAGGGTCCCAGGTTCGATTCCCGGCTTAGGTCACTGTCTGTGTGGAGTCTGCACATTCTCCCTGTGTTTACGTAGGTTACCTTCGGGTGATCCGGTTTCCTCCCCAAAGTCCCGAAAAACGTGCTGTTAGATGAATTGGATATTCTGAATTCTCCCTCTGTGAACCCGAACAGGCGTCGGAATGTGGTGACGAGGTGCTTTTCACAGTAACTTCACTGCAGTGTTAATGTAAGCCTACTTGTGACAATAAAGATTATTATTTATATCAATGTTAGGGTGATAGTGGTGGTTTAAGGGTAAGGAATAGGAGGGAGAGTGACTGCAAAGGCAAAGCTTGCCACCTGCTGCTTTCAAGTCGATTGGGGTAAGAATACCCCAATATTCCCACAATCTGATGTTTCCCTGACACCCACCGATCTCATTGGCAGCGGTACGCTTGGCGGAAATGGATAGAACAAACCCGAGAATCCATCCTGCAAGGGTCAGAAATATTTTAAAGAGGTCTGCAGTGACCCCAATATAAAAAGGGAAAATCTAAGTACTTTCATCAGGAGCATTGCTCACTCACCCGCCAACTTCCTCAGAACTGACAAGCTGCATCAGATTTTTCAGCATGTTAGGACTGGAAGGTGCGTGCCGTAGTTGTGCCCTAAGTATGTGCATTTCAGGGAGGCCAACTTTTATTCATTGCAACAAATGTGGAAAATATGACAAAAAGCTACATTGCCGTCTTCAGGAGAAGCAGCACATACATTTGCAGCCAGGTGTGTATGGGCCTATGGTTCACCTTTGCCTTTTCTGCTGTGTAGAAAATTTACCTCAAGACTGCTTTGTTTAAAAGCAAGTACGGGGAGTATGTACTGTATTCATCATAGGCAAAAGAAAAGTGTAATAGGCATTATTTGGAGAGAGTAAGACATTTACATCAAGAGAGTGGGTGCAATTGGCATTTAGCTTAGTTGGCAAAATATAACGATCAGTATTCTCTGATTTTCAGGGAAAATGTATTCAACTGAATTAAAATAACATTACTCCTTGTGTGTTTATGGTTTTTTAAATTTAAATGGCATCTGTTTCAGAGGTTTTACAATGCCTACTCAAAGGAAGTGACATAGGTTTCCAGATAAAACCTGCGTAGAATTATTTTTTAAATGTATCACAATTTTCCTTTACCAATGTTCTTTCCTCCATTCTGCTCTTGATTTATTGCTGGACCCTTCTTTTCTAGGTGCAACGTGTTGTCTAGTCAATAATCCTTCCTGATAGTACGTGTTAGTAGGTTATTTGACTATATTTGCTAATACAGCTGAACTCAATTCTGTCATTATTTAGTATCTGCATAGAGTTCTAGATGTCAGGAGCTGGGATCTTGTTTGCTATTCTGCTCCCTAATACATAACAGAGTCCAATTGCAATCTCCCGACAAATATTAGCCACGATTTATTCTGCATAGATGAAAGATTCAATACAAAACTTTCTTGATCTGTGTATCTTAGCTGCTCACTGAATAAACATGCTGAGCTACTGGGGGAGCCAAATAATTTCTGATGCCAACACTGTTTTTAATCCAATAACTTGACTTTTCTCAACTAAATCTTGGCTTCTGTGTCCCGAGGAACAGATGCACAGTACAGACTGCAACAAATGTAATTAATCCTCTGTCAAATTCATTCCTTTAGAAAAGAGCCAGATAAACATTCAGTGAAGACGGTGTGAAGGTTATCAGGATAAGTACAGACAGGTTAACAGATATCCTGAAGAAAACGCCTCCTGTTTTTGGGGCCAACAAAGATATCGCTGAAATGTAATAGGTCAAAATGAACAGTAAAAAAATGAATGTGCAATATCTATATTGATTTTTTTGTTTGTTTGTTTTGGAGGTCATGGAAAATTTTAACAAGGCTTTATCTTCCATTGTGGCTCTAAATACATTCAACATGTTTCATTCTGTAAGAAACAGTGAATTGTCTTTGGAATTAGCAAGTCAGAATTTGTTTCATTTTCTTGCTCCAGCATAGCCTGCTAAATTACCCTGACAGATGGAGTTCTATTTGAAAGGTCCTTAATTAATTATCTGCTAATCTGAGAATTTGTTCCGTATATCAGTAACCTTTGGGGAAGAGTATTTTCTTTGCTCCAATCTTGCTCAAGTCTCCTGAATCCTATACAAGTACCAGTCTGTCCCAATGCTCAACAACCAAGATAAATAGTTCGCTTATTCACATCTTGGGCGAGATTCTCCGACCCCCCGCCGGGTCGGAGAATCTCTGGGGCTGGCGTGAATCCTGCCCCCACCGGTTGCCGAAGTCTCCGGCATCGGATACTCGGCGGGGGCGGGAATCGCGCCGCGCCGGTTGGCGGGCCCCCCCGCGTGATTCTCCGGACGGATGGGCCGAAGTCCCGCCGCTAAAATGCCTGTCCCGCCGGCGTAGATTAAACCACCTACCTTACCGGCGGGACAAGGTGGCGCGGGTGGGCTCTGGGGTCCTGGGGGGTGCCCCCACGGTGGCCTGGCCCGCGATCGGGGCCCACTGATCCGCGGGCGGGCCTGTGCCGTGGGGGCACTCTTTCCCTTCCGCCTCCGCCACGGTCTCCACCATGGCGGAGGCAGAAGAGACGCCCTCCACTGCGCATGCGCGGGAATGCCGTCAGCGGCCACTAACGCTCCCGCGCATGCGCCGCCCGGAGATGTCATTTCCGCGCCAGCTGGCGGGGCACCAAAGGCCTTTTCCGCCAGCTGGTGGGGCGGAAATTCGTCCGGCGCCGACCTAGCCCCTTAAGGTTGGGGGTCGGCCCCCAAAGATGCGGAGCATTCCGCATCTTTGGGGTAGCGCGATGCCCGACTGATTTGCACCGTTTTGGGCGCCAGTCGGCAGACATCGCGCCGTTTCCGGAGAATTACGCCCCAGATCTATACTTTGCATTATTTTGAATGACTTATAAAATTGATTTTGAAGTGGTTGGAGTAACAATAGACAAGGACATGAAGAAAATGCACTGTCTTCCTTTAATTGTTACATGGGATATTTAGCATCTAGTTCAAACACAGGAATAGGCAGATAGGACCTAGGACATCAGCTTAATGTTTCATCCTGAAAAAATGTATCTTTGACTATGTTACAGTCCCTGGAGTGTCAGCCTACATTATGTGCTCAAGCTCTGGTGTGGAGGCTGAACCCACAACCCTCTGAGTCACAGGAAAATGTTTCCTCAACTGAGCTGAGCTGACACATTGATGCAAAATACATTTAGACACGGCACATACTATTTTTCTGTACTCAAATGTTGCTGCTTCTTGCACCTCCAGAAGCAATCCATACCTCAATGCAGTACTGCTTGATATTTTCAGTACATTCTTAGAGTTCCTTGTGATATAATCACAGTAGGTTTAAAAGAAAATAATTTGCAGTGGGTTATATGGAAATCCTGTGTACTTCTATTAAACCTTTTAATTTAAATAAATTTACCATAGCAAATTTAATTAATTTGTAACAAATATGAAGTGTTAGTTTGCCATGAGTAAACATTTGGACAGTATATTTTGCTAAATATTAGGGTATAGAGATATACTTATAAGTGAAGATGTAGGAAAACACCTCTCCCAATTCTCTCCTCTTTTTCCTGAAGACATTGACTGTTACTCCTGGTTTATTGGGTGACTAAGTGGGTGACCAAGACACTCTTATATCTCATACAAATAGTTATTCTTCGAGTGTGACCTTTGTGGCAGAGTATTGCTGGGCTATTCAATTAGGGGTGCATCATGGTGAACATAAGAATAGGAGTAGGCCATTCAGCCACTCCTTCTCAAAACTGTCCCACCATTTAGTTAGATCAGGGCTGATCTGTATCTTAATTCCATCTACTCATCCTGTTTCAATAACCGGTAACACCCTTGCCTAGCATAAATCTGTCAATCTCAGGTTTGAAATGTTCATTTGACTTCAATTCAACAGCTTTTTGGGAGAAAGCAAGAGGGCGCAACAAAGTCCTCGAGTGAGTGTGTTTAGCCACGTGTTTCCCAGCACTCGCAGTGCCGAGAAACACACGGCTATTAAACGCGACTCGCTTTGAATAAGAGACCTGAATGGGGAACACGCAGCTGATGCCACTCATAGCCCCATTTTTTACAATGGGAAGCTCCACTCATTGGAACTCCCATTTGGAATGAGTGATCAGGACGCCATTTGTTAATGACCTCCCATCTTTGATGCCCTGAGAAAAATCCCCGATCACCACCAGCCCGAATACAACATGGGAGGGTGCTCTGGCCCCCTTCCCCGGTAACCCTGGCCCGACCTCGCGTACACAAAAAATGGCAACTTAGCACCTTGGCAGTATGAGACTGGCACCCAGTGTGCCATACTGGCACTGCCAGAGTACACAGGTGGCACCAGCAGGGCCAGGGCATCACCCTGCCCAAAGGGCAACAGCTGGGGGCCTCCGATCCCCTTGGGACCCCTACGGGTGTCATCCAGTCTGGTCCCCATTTGTGGCGACCAGTACCAAACAGCACTGACCCGAGGTCCCTGAGGCAAAGGGATTGAATCCCAAAGCCTCAGGTACCTTGGTAATCTGCACATTAGTATCAGGCTTACTGCCTCACTCTAATGTGCAGATTTGCTAAAAGGTGACCCTGCCCATTGTGGGCGGGATTCCCCTTGCAACATCTCGCGAGATTGCGGTGAATCTCACAAGGCGTTGCGAGCCGGGTAGATCCCGGTTTTCATCAGCCACGCTGTGCCACAGCAAGCTGCTTTTCCGATGCAGCCTGACTGGAGGATTGTGCCCAAAGATTCAGATTTCCACTAATCTTTCAGCCATCTGGATTTTAAGGTCATGCCTCCCTTTTCCTGACTCTCCCTGTCTACCACATCAAAATCCTTTATTCATCTTAAACATCTCCATCAGGTCTGTGTGGAGTCTGCACGTTCTCCCCGTGTCTGGGTGGGTTTCCCCCGGGTGCTCCGGTTTCCTCCCACAGTCCAAAGATGTGCAGGTTAGGTGGATTGGCCATTCTAAATTTCCCTTAGTGTCCAAAAAGGTTAGGTGGGGTTACTGGGTTACGGGGATAAAGTGGATGGGGTGGAGGTGTGGGGCTTAAGTGGGGTGCTCTTTCCAAGGGCCGGTGCAGACTCGATGGGCTGAATGGCCTCCTTCTGCACTGTAAATCCTATGATTCTATGATCCCTTAATCTTATGTATTTAACAAATATAAGACTTGTCTATATAATGCATCCTAAGGCCAACGGAGCCATAAAATTCCAGCACTAATAATTGAATACTTTTAGTCCCAATATCATTCTGCTAAATCTGCACCTCAACTCCTCTTGAGGCCAGAATTGAATGTTAATACTCCAGAAGGGGTCTGTATAACTGTAATAAACCTGCACCTTTCCTGTCCCCTCAGGGGAAAAGTCAAAATTTCATTAGCATTTTAAATTATCGTAAGAAGTCTTACTACACCAGGTTAAAGTCCAACAGGTTTGTTTCAAATCACTAGCTTTCGGAGCACTGCTCCTTTCTCAGGTGAATGAAAAGGTATGTTCCAGAAACATATATATAGACAAAGCCAAAGATGCAAGACAATGCTTTGAATGTGAGCATTTGCAGGTAATTAAGTCTTTACAGATCCAGAGATAGGGGTAACCCCATCTCCCCATTTAAACCCCATTTAAATTATCGTTAGTACATTTTTGCACCGGATGGTACAAAGGAGAGGAAAAGGGCAGCGGTCCCATTGAGCATGTTCCATCTCTGCATTGTTGATGATCTCTGGACACCATCAGCATCCCCTCCAAACAGCAGTCATTGGGAAAAAGAGTTGCGCTCATTAATACCTTTTTTCTTGGGTTCTACAAGTGCCTTTAGAGCTCTAAAATGGTGCCCACAGTGAACATACTCTGAGGAGCCTTTTTCTGATTTCACACCTGATGCACAAACCAGTTGCGCCCAAACATGGGTGCCCATTCCCATAGAATATAGCACGACTTGACAAATAAACAGAGGTCACACAGAGCTGGCCACGCTGCTGGAAGAGGGCAAAAGGCTATCAGGAGGAAGTCATAACCACCCAGGGTGTTCAGTGAGCAATTCTCTTCTCTAAACCCCAGCATGGAACAAGTGTGTGAAATCTGCTCATGAAAAAGCACATCCTCACTGACATTAACCACCTGCTGCAGCCACAAATGCATTACCAGTGGCTATGAGGATGACCATAGCAATGATGTTTCACCCCTTACTTTTACCTGACTTCTTTGAGAGTGGAATTGGAGATATTTTCAATGTCTCACAGCGACTCTCTATTCAATGACAGCTAATTACATTTCATTCTGTCGTGCCAAAGACAAGCAGGTACAGTGAGTATGCAGCTTTATGAGATTTTCAGGCTTTCCCACATTAAACCAGCCCTATATCAGAACAGAAAGGGATTCCACTCCCTCAACATCCAGTTAATGTGTAACCAAAGGTAGCAAACCACCAGGTCAATGAAGATATCTGGAAAAGAACCATGATGCCTTCATTCTTCAGCAGTCCGCTGTGCTAACTGCATATGAGCCATCATGGCAAACCACAGGATAGCTATTGGGCAGCAAGAGTTACCTGCTGGCCACATGGCTGATAACTCTGGTGCTTAATCCATATAAATGGTCACAATCTGCAAATATTGAAAACTGTGCTGCCACACAAAATGAGATAGGGCTGACAATTGGTATGCTGCAATAACACTTGCACTACCTGGACCACTCTGGAGGAGCTCTGCAATACCGAACAGAATGGATATCAAGATTTGTGGTGGTATGCTGCATGCTGCACAACCTAACCATCATGTGGGATTAACCTATGCCACTAATGTGAGCAGCTCCTAATTTGTATGTTCGTACCTTGAACACTCTTGTAAGACTGAACATCTTGCAGCAGCACATCAAGGTCCTCAGGTCATGCCTCCAGGTTACCATTGCCTTTTGAGCTTGTGTCTGGAACTTCCTTTCGCCTGAGAATCCAGGACCTCCCTACTCCTTTCTACCAACTCCTCCAAGATCTCTAGTGCAGCATCTAAAGATAATTATTATTATAGACCTTGAGCCAGTCCCTCCTCTGATGTGACATTCTTCACCCTTCAACCATCTTTCTAAACCAAGGCCTGTTTGCACTTTCAGGTGGTCAAAAAAGAGCTATGGCACTATTTTGAAGAGGTTCAGGGGAGATACCCTCAATGTCCAGTCCAATGTCTATCCCTCAGTCAACAAAAAACAAACACATTATCTGATCAGTGTCACTGTGGTGTTTGTCGGAGTTTGTTGTGCACATATTGGCTGACATGTTTCCAATATTCCAATGGTGACTGCACCTCAAAAATACTTCACAGTTGTAAAGCACTTTGGGACGTAGTCATGAAAGATGCTATGTAAATGTCTTTTTTATCCCCCCCCAAGTTAGAGTTAGATTCCCTTGAAACCCAACTCCCAGCAGAAGGTCCAGCCACAATGCATATCCTTTTTAAAAGATGCACATTAGTTTTAAACTTCACAGGCAAGCTTTAAGTAGTGCGAATGATGATATCGGTCCCGCTGCTGATGTGTCCAGCCAATAGAAAGCTTGGGTAGTGCTGTTTTGACAGAAGAGATCATTCAGTTGCCGAGCTGCTTGTGTTACTTTGAATGAGCCACGCCTTAGCCACGCATTGCCATCTCTGCGGCGTTTCTCAGGGGCAATGCATTTAGTCGTCATCAAATCTCCCCATTGTTGTTGAATTTTCATTGGTTTAATGCATGTTTCCCAATTTAAGTAGTTCAGTACAAATGGAATCTCTAGTCCTCTTTGCCTCGCTCCCCAACCCTCCCTTAAGCTTTTCCTTGAATCATCAACTTTTTGCACAAGCTTTTAGTTAACCCTCATTATCACTCGTTTGGCTTTGCAAATTTTGGTTTCTGATTGCTTTAGACCCATGTGTTATTCATATACAACCATTTAAATAAAGATGCCATTAATTAAAACCAGTCTACGATTGTATACAATAACCTCCTGTTGTGAAGTGCACAAATGTGGATATTGGATAAAGAGAGAATCAAGCTTATCTTTGCTGTCAGCCATAATACAATATTCTCCAGAATGATCACAAAAATAATTACAGATGAGGGAGGCCAAATTGGCTCATCAAGCTTCCATAGAAACACACAATCTTCATACGAATTCACAGGCTAAAAAGTAGGCGCTTGGGTGAACAAACAAGAGAGAGCTGGTGTGTATGCAATTTTCAGTCCAAGTATTAGCAGAGAAAGGTGAAGCGATTGGTACTGCACACAATAAAATAATGAATGAGCCTGTCTGAGTAATGGTTAGTGCATTATTAGATTAAGGGGCGATGTATGCATAAGGTGCCCAGAACAATTTTCGTTCACCCCCAAAATATTTTGCTGGTGTGAAGCACATTTTGGAAATCCGGTGTTAGTTTTTCTACATTTATTAAGTTTATCAATGTTAAGTTTCTGTGAAGTAATGTACTCAACAGTGCAATAAATGTAGCAATTGGAGGTACATTTCCTCTGCTCAAAATGGAGACTGAACTGTTGTTCTTAATCAGATCATGGAACTGGAAAGAATGGTTTGGATAGCCTGCAACCTTACTTCAATGTTGATAAATTGGCCTGAATCAAGTTACTTCACTAGAAATTGCTACTCATTTATGCCATAGCATAAGAGAGGTTAGAAAGGGAGCCCTAGATTAAGTAATGCACAAGGTGCCCAGAACAATTTTTGTTCACTCCCAAAAGTATGTTGCTGCTGTGATGGGAAATGTAACACTGTTCTATACCAGCTGAACCACATTTCATTTCAATCCAGCCGCCTAAAATCTAAATTTAAAACGGCTAGAGGATTGAAATCCCATGGAACCTGTGTCGAGTTGAGCTACATTTTAATGTTTCTATGAGGTGACCCAGTGCTGCATTTGGCTTGTGTTATATGCATTTATCTATAATTGTGCAAGCAAGGAGAAGCAAAATTTTTTTAAAAAAGGAAACGCTCAAAGAAATCAGACGTTAGCTACTTATTAAGAATTGAAAATGCTGGAAATACAAAGAGAGTCATTCAGCATTTTGTTTCAAACACAATCCTTCTGTTAAGTAAGATACAATTGAAAATAATAGAGACATTAATAATAGTGCTTGATTGTTTTTCAGGGGAGGTTAAGGAGGGAACTAAAGGCCTGAATATTCTTTGCTGGTTGCTTACTGTCACAGCAGATAATGAGCAAGAGGGTAGCAACCGATAGGCAGCAGTTCCAACTCAGTGGGGAAAAATGCAACATGGTACATCAGGAGTGCTTGAAATGATGTAATATTGCCTGTCCCACACAATTGTCAAATGCGTAGATTACTGTCACGGTGTGCTGCCAACAGCCCTAAATGCACCTTAAATTGTGCTGAAGGGATCAGGTGTAAAAAGAACAATTTTAATGTGCATCTTCCTTCCAAACTCTTTCAAACTCACATTATACCAATAGCTGGAAATCTGCTCTGGATGGAACACTTCAATATCCATCACCAGGAGAGCTCCAGGAACACCACGACTGCTCGAGCTGGCCAGGTCTTGAAGGACAGAGCTGCTAGATTGGGACTCTGGCAGGTGGTGAGAGAACCAACCTGAAGGAAAAGCTTACTTGACCTTAGATTGTCAATCTACCTGTCGCAGGTCCATCTGTCCATGACAGAATTGGTAGGAGTGACAACAACACAATCCTTGAGAAGATAAATATGCGACTTTACACTGGAAGTATCCTCCATGTGATGTGTGATGCTATTACTGTGTTAAATGGGATATATTCAGATCAGACCCAGTAGCTCAGAACTGGGCATCCATGAGACACCGAGAGCCATAAGAGCAACCAAATTGAATTCTTTCACAATCTGTAAGGTCATAGCCTAGCATCTTCCTCACTCTACCAATACAATCAAGAAAAGGGGGGTGCGGTTTTAATGAATAAAGAACAGAGTCCCATTTTGGGCATGAATAGCACGGTGATTTTTGGAGAATGCAGTGTCGACAACACCCCGCTGCAAAACAGGACTTCAAATTCTATTTGCTCCGTTCTCATGATCATTAAAGGCCATTGTATATCCATGTCGTTGGTTAAATGTTGGCACAATTGACTCAGTCTGAGAAACATTGTCAGGAACAATATGGCTGACTTCTGTAGTCTTTGAATACCAGCAGATATACATTGTAGATTCAGAAGAAGCTCTCTATCATTGCATCCTTATGGGGATAAGTTGAGACATGCTGGGAGACTCAGGAAGACTGATAGTGGAGAAGAAGCCAGGAAAAGCAGTCATGTGTGCAACTTCACAGAAAAGTGCAGCATCAATTGAGAAAGAAATATTTCTACTGTAATGTTAATTGTTCCAGCAGTGATTTACGGATAGGCCGCTGCGGCATAGTATTAGCTCAATAATATCATCAATATGCTGGAGCCAAGATTTCAGTAAATCACTGGCGGCAGTTTGATATTTCTTCCAGAAACTGAGCTTGATCTCTGTAAACTATCTACGTAAGTGTTCAAAGGAAGAGGAGGAAAGCCAGTCTGAATCAATTGTCAATTCATGTTGGACATATTCCTGCAGGTTTCGTTGTATGACCTCCCACCTCAACCATTCTCAGCCTTCTCGATCTCAGCTCCAGTTCTTTTATAACTAATAACAGAATATGTTCAAAGAAAATAAAAGCAATAAAATATATTGGTGAAATAATGCTTTAATGGATATTATTGAACTCTGGGGCGAAATTCTCCGGTATCGGCGCGATGTCCACCAACTGGCGCCCAAAACGGCGCAAATCAGTCGGGCATCGTGCCGCCCCAAAGGTGTGGAATGCTCTGCATCTTGGGGGACCGAGCCCTAACCTTAAGGGGCTAGGCCCGCGCCGGATGAATTTCCACCCCGCCAGCTGGCGGAAAAGGCCTTTGGTGCCCCGCCAGCTGGCGCGGAAATGACATCTCCGGGCGGCGCATGCGCGGGAGCGTTAGCGGCCGCTGACGGCATTCCCGCGCATGCGCAGTGGAGGAGTCTCTTCCGCCTCCGCCATAGTGGCGACGGTGGGCCCCGATCGTGGGCCAGGCCACCGTGGGGGCATCCCCCGGGGCCAGATCACCCGCGCCCCCCCCCAGGACCCCGGAGCCTGCCCGTGCCGCCTTGTCCCGCCGGAAGGTAGGTGGTTTAATCTACGCCGGAGGGACAGGCATTTTAACAGCGGGACTTCGCCCCATCTGGGCCGGAGAATCGCGGAGGGGGGGGGGGGCCCGTCAACCGGCGCGGCGCGATTCCCGCCCCCGCCGAATATCCGGTGCCGGCTAATTCGGCAACCGGCGGGGGCGGGATTCACGTCAGCCCCCGGCGATTCTCCGACCCGGCGGGGGGTCGGAGAATCTCGCCCCAGATGCTATTCTGTACCTTGTCTGATCTTCCTTTACATTGAAGTCAGTAATGGAGGGCTTACCAACGTATGCAAATCCAAATTTTATAATACAAGCAGAATCCTGGTGTTATTTTAGTTCCTTAAACCAGCCAAAATATCAATGGTTTGATGGTTGGTAGCTGAGCCCAGCCTGCCCACTGAGGATCAAGGACAGAATTGCCAAATTGAAAGGGAAAGCACCTGGAGACTAAGAATTTGAAACTTTTGCTGAACGCCTCAGTTGCATGGTCTAAAACCTTCTTTGATTTCCATATTGAGTATAATGGACAGATTATTTGAAAATCCTTGCCAGAATTAATTACTTGCCTTCTGTGAGAGCAAGTGTGGATGGTAGGCGTAGGAACTATTTTTGCATCCCAATTGTGAGGGCAAAGGAACATCACTTGCAGCATCAGCAAAGTGG
Source organism: Scyliorhinus torazame (assembly GCF_047496885.1). Taxonomy (NCBI): domain Eukaryota; kingdom Metazoa; phylum Chordata; class Chondrichthyes; order Carcharhiniformes; family Scyliorhinidae; genus Scyliorhinus; species Scyliorhinus torazame. The sequence goes on from NC_092711.1 coordinate 275,582,397, forward strand.
GCATGTTGGCAGTGCAGCAGGGCACAGGGTTTGTCTACATGTGGTGTTTACCAAGCTCACTGAAGATTAATATGTAAGAAGGCTCTGATTCTCTCAGCAGACAGTGCAGAGCTGTGCAAGTTTCAACAAGAGAATCTTTTAAAGTTTTTATTCCAACTTGTCACTCTCTGTTCCAGGCTCTTTGCAGACAGCAATGAGCAGCATGGGGTGCATGCTAGCTATTCAATTGCATACGCTGTCATTAAAGAATAAGTGGATGCTCTGTTTAATAAGGCAAGCCAAATATCAAGTTCTCCTTAAATACGTAAGTCAACATGACAGAGCAGTGAGATTTGCAAAAGTTACTCGGTCGCTATAAGTCCAGGCTGCTTTTCACTGCCCTCATGTGCTGAGTAAGGCACTATCACATGAGCCACCATCTGTTATGAACAGGATGGAGCGCCACTCTCTCTCTCTCTGTGCAGCTGGTCTTGGGCCATCATTGATGTAGGTGCGAACATGGTTCCCTGCATTCATGCTGCACCATTCCAACATCTAAGCACTTTTTGAGTAAATGCTGTAGGCAAAGGATGACCATTATAGGACAAGAGCTATCTGTTATTAACCTGATTGATTAATGACCATTGAGCCGCAACAAATTTTAGTTGAAAGGCACTTCAATAATCATCGAAGCATATAGGGCGATAATGGAACGGACCATTGGTGTGCTGAAAGAGGAATTCAGATGCCTGGAGAAAGTACTGACTCCATCAGGCCTCATGTAATCATAGTTGTCTGCAAAACTGTATTGCATAACCTGGTCTTGCAATCGGACCAAGACATCAAAGCTGCTGTATTTGAGGAGGAATCCTCATCAGAATGACTCCTCCTCCAGTGCTTCTTTTGAACCTTCTGTAGAATGAGGAGAATCTAGTGTAGGGATCAATGTCACTATGGCAGTGACAGCTAATGAAACAGTGGATTACTACCAACCATACTTCAACAACCCTCTCTATATTGAGATGTATTTTATGCGCTATCCTCACAGTGTTGGCGATCCTTTAATAATAATAATCTTTGTTAGTGTCACAAGTAGGCTTACATTAACACTACAATAAAGTTACTGTGAAAATCCCTTAGTCACCACACTCCGGTGCATGTTTGGGTACTGTGGTGGTATGTATTAGGGGTAATATGGTACTTGTGAAGCCGAGAGGCTATTGGCTGACAGGTCTTGGGTCCTGGTTGGGTCTGCCGACTTCTGGCTCCGCGATGAAGGCGGAGTATAAGAGCTCGAGTTCTCCCAGCAGCCGCATTCTGTAACTGAGCTGCTGGGGAACAAGTCTTGTTTAATAAAGCCTCGATAGACTTCATCACTTCTCGACTTGTGTAAGTCATTGTGCGCTACAGGTACACAGAGGGAGAATTCAGAATGTCCAATTCGATTAACAAGCACGTCTTTCAGGACTCTGGGGCCGGGGGGTGGGGGGGGGGGGGGACCAGAGCACCCGGTGGAAAACCCACACAGAAACATGGAAAATGTGCAGACTTCGCACAGACAGTGACCCAAGCCGGGAATCAAACCCGGTTTCCTGGTGCTGTGAAGCACCAGTGTTAACCACTGTGCTACTGTGCTGCCCTTTTTGTCACCATCCTTCCAAGCAAAGGTAATTTTGCATTGGGCCAAAACTCCTCATAATTTAAAAATTATTTCCATAATCTCTTAACTTTATTTGCCCCAGTGGAATTAGATGTAATATGATAAAGGAAGTTGATGGGCGCAGTTAGTTTCATTTTAAAGGTGCTCACTGCCTGTCTTTTCTAGTAAAGCGAAGTTGTCTGATGTAAGTAGGATCCCAATTGCCATTGTTAGTCTGAGCACCTTGCAGGTTTGATCAGTTTCACAGGAAATGAAACCAAAGAGCACACTCAACCTAAGTATCAAACTTAGTGCTCTTCTGGGACCCGACAAACTAATCTGGGCTACCGTCACCTTGGGTGCACCCCTACCCCACTCTGCCTCCTGATTACGACATCCACCTCTCCCCACAACCAACCTACCTAACTGGTGAACGTCAAATGTCTTGAGGCCTCTTGCTGCTTGGGGCAAGCTTCATCAGGATGCCTGAATGGCATTTGGCAGGCTACAAGGCAAAATGATCCCCATTATGAGAAGAACACACTTCAGCGGCTCAGTTATGAAAATTCTCAAAGGGGGGTGTGGAGGGGGGTGCAGAGAATCCCACCCATCATCAGTGAACAAAAAAGGATTTATTTTGTGATCTTCAAGAGCAACAGGGCATTTGCAGTCAGCTCCTAGGGCAGCACGGTAGCACAGTGGTTAGCACTGTGGCTTCACAGCGCCAGGGTCTCAGGTTCGATTCCCGGCTAGGTCACTGTCTGTGTGGAGTCTGCACGTTCTCCCCATGTCCACGCAGGTTTCCTCCGGGTGCTCCGGTTTCCTCCCACTAGTCCTGAAAGACGTGCTGTTAGGTAATTTGGACATTCTAAATTCTCCCTCTGTGTACCCGAACAGGCGCCGGAATGTGGCAGCTAGGGGATTTTCACAGTAACGTCATTGCAGTGTAAGCCTACTTGTGACAATAAAGATTATTATTATTATAATTATTATAATACTGCCTAGCAGTACTTCTCCTCCCGGGAATGATTCTCCACTCTGAGTCCCGATTGGTCATTAAGGCCAGGTGACCTACACTCTGCTATGTTGCTCTTAACGGGATAATCACCACATCAACCAAAATATACACAGAACTTCAGGTGTTTTACCACCAATGCCCTGTACATTGTAACAAGATGTCACGACTTTTATACTCCATTGTCCTTGTAATAAAGACAACATGCCATTTGCCTCCTGAAATGCTTGCTTTATCTGCATGCTAACCTTTTGTGATTCATGTACAAGGATCCATCCCTCTGTACTCAGCATTTTGCTGCCTCTCTCCATTTCAACAATTTTCTCCTATTCAGCTTTGCAATTATTTTAAACCTGGATAAGAATGCAGCCATACTCAAGCTTTAAAAACTCAAGTTTTTTTTATCCTTTTCATCATTGATGCTCCTTTAAAAGTGATTAATTCTTGGTCCATGAGCACTGGCGGATGAGATTTGGTCATTTTTAATGTTTTCATGCGATTGAGTGAAATGCCAGACCACTTCTGGGGGCAATTGAGAGTCATATTGGTATGGAACTGAAGTCACCTATAAACCAGACTGGAAGAGGATGACAGATTTCCATCTTTAAATGACATTGGTGAATCAGTTTTTACTTCCTTGAAAGTTTTATGGGCAATATTTATGTTCTTAATTTTTCAAACTGAATTCAATTTCTGAAACTGTCAGAATTAGATTGAACTCATATTCTCTGGATTATTAATCCAGATCTCTGGACTACCAGTAATAAATACATTACGCGACTAAATCCCTACAGAGTTTTGTTCTGCCCTGTGGACTTTGGTTTATCACCTCCATTTAAAAATGAATTAGGCTCTAATTAAGGAACATTATTTGGTGCAACTTTAAATTTTGCAATATATCCCATTAATTTCTACATAGCATGATTTGCTGTTGCATTTTTGCATAATATTCCCAGCAACAGTGAAACTAATAGTTTCTGATCAATAACAAATCATTTTTAACAGCAACCATCGCTGCTTTTCAAGGGTGGATCTATATGCCTTCTGTTTTAACACGTGTTGTTTCTTAATTTCTTTTCTCAAGGATTTAATACGACGGGACATACTTTACTACAAATGCAGAATTGACATGGACAAATATGAAATAAACGACATTATTGATGGGAGAGATGACGAATTTAATGTTAATGCCAAGAATGCCTTCAAACTTAAGAACAAGGAAACAGAGGAAGTGCACTTATTCTGTGTAAAGAAGCCAGAAGAGAAGCAAAGATGGTTACGAGCTCTTCACGAAGAGAGGAAAATGGTTCAAGAAGATGAAAAGATAGGCAAGATCATTTGTTATTTCTCCTCCCCTGTCAAAAATGCTGTGCCACATTATGTCATATTTATTGTAAGAACCATGCCAGTTTGCTAACATGCACAGAGCAGCTCTCTTTGTCACACAAATGTTGCATCGGTGAGGAAAATGGAGGATTTTGGATGGGTGGGAGCAGATTGTTCTGTTGAAGTGTGCTTTTAGATTGATAATTGAACACTGGGAAAATAGTGGGAAAGGGAAGATCCATAATACCATAAGACAAACAAGCAGAATTAGGCCATTCAGCCCATTGTGTCTTCTCTGCCATTCAATCATGGCTGATATGTTTCTCATTCCCATTCTCCTGCCTTCTCCCCATTACCCCTGACCCCCTTATTAATCAAGAACTTATCTATCTCTGTCTTAAAGACACTCAGTGATTTGGCCTCCACAACCTTCTGTGGCAAAGAGTTCCACAGATTTACCACCCTCTCTCAGTATCCTACAAGTTTCAATAAGATCCCCCCTCATCCTTCTAAATTCCAACAAGCACAGACCCAGAGTCCTCAGCCGCTCCTCATATGACAAGCTCTTCATTCCTGGGATCATTCTTGTGAACCTTCTCTGGACCCTTTCCAAGGCCAGCACATCCTTCCTTAGATCTGGGGCCCAAAACTGCTCACAGTACTCCAAATGAGGTCTGGCCGGAGCCTTATACAGCCTCAGAATTACATCCTTGCACTTGTGCTCTAGCCTTCTCGACATGAATGCTAACATTGCATTTGACTTCCTAACTGCCGACGGAACCTGCACGTTGACCTTAAGAGAATCTTGAACTAGGATTCCTAAGTCCCTTTATGCTTCTGATTTCCTAAGCATTTCCCCATTTAAAAAATCCACAACTTTCACCAGACTGCTGGTGATTATTTTTGGGTTCATTAGTAAGAAAGGACGCTTTTACTATCAAAGCAAGGAAAGTATGTGACAGAAGTTCTGTGAAAGAAGCTATCACAGGCTGGTTGTCTTCTTTGCCTTTGTCAGACATGATTAGTGACAGAAGTGTTGTACTTCTCCCATTGCTGACATGTCATCACCATAAAAGTGCCTTATAATTTTCCCCTTTTTTTAATATACGGAATGCTTGGGGTTGAATGTTGAGCACACGCACTGCTTTAACCTTAATAGAATTGTACTAGGATCTGCATATATCTGGTCCCAGCCGTAAGTCACTATAGCTGGTGTGACCCCAGTTGTGTGGACACTTGCCGTTAGACAGGTTATTGAAGGACTTGATCCCGACACTGGGGTGGGGTGGGGTGGGGGCACCTCATGGCACTTATGTCAGTATGCACCCTCTGGACAGATTTTCAACTCTTGTGTATTATCAAAATTGTTGGAACAATGCCTCGTGCCATAATGTTTGGTAACAGTCCTGAAAAGGTTGCTTTAAATGTACGAGTTTATTCAACAATAATCAATGAACTTGTGTTGCACTTATAATTGTTAAAGAACTTGAAATTATGCATTGCCTTTAACAGAAGTAGCACTTCTCAGTGCATCAGATCAATGATTTAATCAGATCTCATCATTGGATGGAGATATAGTGAAAGGGATGAATAGTGCTCACAAGTCGGCCTTGAAAGTGTGGTATGCAAAGAAAATATAAGTAGGATAATATCCCAGTGCAAAAGCAGGCATGATAACAAAAAACACACTTCAAATAGTGGGAATTCAACACTGCTGTTTATCGTTTTTTGACATAATAGTCTCTTGATAATGGTTTATTTTTTTCAACATTGGTCCTGTCTGATTCTGCATTCCTGAAGGTTTTGTCAATTATTATATGTTGATATGCACATTAACTTGGATTATTGTGTGAATAGGGAAGTCAAATTGGGAAATCAGAGGCTGTTCATTTCTGTCAGTGCTGGGGATGTGGATTTGGATGTAAATTGGACACTGAAGTGCATGTTGTAACAGAAAATACTAGGCAATCTCTTTGTCAAAGCTCTGACAAAGCGTCATCCAGACTCGAAACATTAGCTCCCTTCTCTCTCCGCAGATGCTGCCAGACCTGCTGAGATTGTCCAGTATTTTCTGTTTTTGTTTCAGATTCCAGCATCCACAGTAATTTGCTTTTATTGAAGTGCATGTTGTAACTGATGCAGTGGATTCCATACTTGCATTCATGATGAACAGTAAGAAGTCTTACAACATCAGGTTAAAGTCCAACAGTTTTTTTTCAAATCACTAGCTTTCGGAGCACAGCTCCAACATCAGGTGCCCTCCGAAAGCTAGTGATTCGAAACAAGCCTGTTGGGCTTTAACCTGGTGGTGTAAGACTTCTTACTGTGCCCACCCCAGTCAAACGCTGGCATCTCCACATCATTCATGATAAAAGCATGGCAAATTGTCCTCATTTGTCCTCATCTGACATTCACACACACATCGGGGTCATTGAATAGGAATCATGATCAAGAATTCAAGCCCAGTTTTTAAAAAAATTGATACCCTTTCCATGAAAATGACAGGCTGTGGGGTTTTTTTCTGGTGTATATGACACACCTCCAACTGGATGTTTTAAGGTCAATCTCAATTACATTGCAAACTCCTGGCCTGGATTGGAGTCTTGCTGGGCACTTGCACAGTTATGTAACACTATGCAGTTATTTTAAAGGTCTGGTTTTTTTTTTAACAAATGAGAAATTCACCTGAGCCTGAAACTCTGTGCTGGGATATGGAACCACAACTTCCTGCTTCAAGTATGCAACTGCAGATCTGCCGTTTCAACCAGCGACGCAAGGCAGTTTATTATATTCAGCAGTGAAGACATCCTCCTTACAAGACAATGTGAAATCTCTGTTGGAGGTGTTGGCAAAAATGCTGAATGCAGTGTCCAACAACCAGAAAACCTCATCTAGATGAGGGTTAGGATAAAATTCACAGCTGTGTTACCTAGCAAATCCTTACACTAAGTACAATATATGTAATCCTCAAAATACTTCCTCCGAAACCACGCATTAGGAGCCAGAATCAAACAGAGCCTCAGTGGAAAATAGTGGGAACAGGACAAGTAATGTTAAAAAGACAAGCCTTAAGGCTTTGTGACGTAACACACGGTGCATTCACAATAAAGTGGATGAATTGATCACGCAAATAGATGTAAATGGGTATGATATAGTCAGACTTATGGAGACATGGCTGCAGGCGAACCAGGAAGGGAACTGAACATCCAGGGGTATTGAGTATTTAGAAAGGATAGACAAAAAGGGAAAGCAGGTGGTGTTGTTTGCTGGATAAAGAAGAAATTAACACAATAGTGCGGAAAGATATTGGGCGAGATCCTCCATCCCGCCGCACCCGTTTTCTGGTACGCCGTGATCCTCCGTCCCAGCAGCCGGCCAGTGGGGTTTCCCATTGTGGGCACCTCCACGCTGTCGGAAAATGAGTGCGCTGCCGGCGGAGGGGAGGTTCCTGCCAATGGAGAATCGAGCCCATTAGATCCGATGGTGTGGAATCTGTATGGGTGGAGCTGAGAAACCCTAAGTGGCAAAAAACGTTAGTGGGGTTCTATGTAGACCCCCAAATTGTAGTGGTGATGTTGGTAATGGCATTAAACAGGAAATTAGAGATGCATGCAATAAGCAAACATCTGTAATTATGGGTGACTTTAATCTGCATATAGATTGGGCAAATCAAATTAGTAACAATATCTTAGAGGAGGAAATCCTGACGAGTATATGGGAGGTTTTCTGGACAAATACATTGAAGAACCAACTAGATAACAGGCCGTTTTACACTGGATATTGAGTAATGAGAAAGGAATAATTGGCAATCTAGTTGTTCGTGGCCCTTTGGGGATGAGCGACCATAATATGATTGAATTCTTCAGCAAGAGTAAGACTGAAGTAGTTGATTCTAAGACTTTGGTCCTGAATCTTAATAAAGGAAACTTCCAAAGGTTAAGATGCGTGAGTTTGCTATGATGGTTTGGGAAATATTAGTTAAAAGGAAGATGGTGGATAGGCAATGGCAAACATCAAATTGAACTGCAACAATTGTTTATTCCTGTCTGGCGCAAATATAAAATGGGAAAGGTGGCCAAACCTGAGCTTATAAGGGAAATTAGATATAGTATTAGGTCCAAGGAAGAGGCATACAAATTGGCTGGAAAAAAACAACAGACCCGAGGATTGGGAACATTTTAGAATTCAGCAAAGGAGGACAAAGGGATTGATTAAGAAGGGGAAAATAGTGGACAAAAGTAAGCTTGTGGGGAACATAAAAATTGACTGTAAAATAGGCACATGAAGAGAATAAGATTGGTGAAGACAAATGTAGGTCCCTTACAATGAGAAACCGGGGAATTTATAATGGAGAAGAAAGAAATGGTTGACTGACTAATTACATACTTTGTTTCTGTCTACACTAAGGAGGACACAAATAACATCCCAGAAATGTTGGGGACCACAGGGATTAGTGAGAGAGAGGAACTGAAGGAAATCAGCATTAGTAGGTATTGGGGACATTGATGGGATTGAAGGCTGATAAATCTCCAGGGCCTGACAACCTACATCTCAGACTATTTACAGAACTGGTCCTAGAAACAGTGGATATATTGGTGGTCATCGTCTAAGAGCCTATATACACTAGAACAGTTCCTATCGAACTGATGCAGTCCCACTATTTAAAAAAGGGAGTTAGGGAGCAAACAGAATTGTAGACCAGTTAACTTGATGTCGGTGGGGAAAATTCTAGAGTCCATTATAAACTATAATAGTAGAGCACTTGGAAAATAGAGGCAGAATCAAACAGAGTCAGCATAGATTTATGAAAGGGAAATCATGTTTGACAAATTTACTGGAATTCTTCGAGGATGTAACTAGTAGATTTGATAAGAGAGACCAGTGAGTGAGGTTTGTTTGGATTTTCAGAAGGCTTTCGACCAAGTACCACTTAAGAAATTAGTGTGTAGAATTAAAGTACATGGGATTGGGGATCGTGTATTGCGATGGATAGAAAACTGGTTGGCAGATAGGAAACAAAGAGTAGGAATAAACGGGTCTTTTTCCAAATTGGCCGGCAGTGTCTAGTGGGGTACCGGAGGGATCGGTGTTGGGACCCCAGCTATTCACAATACATATCAATAATTTAGATGAGTGAACAAAATGTAATATTTCTAAATTTGCAGATGACACAAAGCTGGCTGGGAGGGTGAGCTGTGAGGTAGATGCAGAGATGCTTCAGTGTGATTTGGACAAGCTGAGTGCGTGGCTGATGCAGTAATATAATGTGAGGTTAACCCTTTGGTAGCAAAAAGAAGAAGGTAGACTATCATCTGAACGGCTACAAATTGAGAGAGGGGAATGTGTAATGAGACCTAGGTGTCCTCATGCACCACTGTCTGAAGGTGAGCCTGCAGGTTAAGCAGGCGGTAAAGAAGGCAAATTGTATTTTGGCCTTCACAGCGAGAGGATTTGAGTAAAGGAGCAGGGATTTCATGCTGCAATTAAACAGGGTCTTGGTGAGGCCACACCTGGAATATTGTGTGCCATTTTAGTGTCTTGGACAAAACTCTCCACTTTGCGATGCCGCAAATGCAAACAGCGATTGGGCAGAGAATTGGGCGCCGGCCAAAATCAAAGTCTATACCCAACTCCGAATCGGGTGCCACGCTCCGATCCCTTGCTGGTGGCGATAATGAGGTTTCCGCCCTGTGCCAGCGGTGGCATGCAAAACTGGCATTTGCATCAATTTAAATGTGACTAGGATGTTTGGCGCACTATGCTCCAGGCCTCTGCGATGCTCTGCCCCTTTCAGGCGGAAGTCACAGGTGGCGCAGTTTACTACATGTATTTACAAATGAGGACTGAGCACGATGGCTGCTGAGGCGGAGAGAAAAGGTAAGTAAAGTTTTAAGAATCATTAAAAACTGTAGCACTTGCTAGAGGGTGGCTGCCAGGGCTGGGGGATGTAGCGGTGAGTGACTCACTGACAGCTCCGTGGATTTGTGGTGTTACCCTCGGGATTGGGGCGGCCTGGCACAGGCTGCCATTGCTGCAGTATTTGTTTTAAACGCACCTATTTGGTACAAGTTACAGGCCCCTGGCTGCTCACTCTGCTGACTGCTCACTGTGTCCTGTAAATGATCATGAGCTTCTGATCATTTGGAAGTCCACCCAGGACCCCCACCCCTGGTAACCCTCAGACCCTAGCTGACCCATCAATGGGATGGGCACGGCCAAGCTCAATCAATGGCCCACCAGGTGCTACCACTTCTCAACGCAGCCACACTGCAGGGTGAGCAGGGGAATAGCAGAGCCCGCCCCAAACAAAAGATGCATGCACTGTGGCTTTTGGCACCCTCACTGGCATATTGCCCCTCATTGCAAAGGCCTCACCAGTGACAGAAACAGCTAGCCCACTCCTCAGAACCACCAGCTGTCTCCAAGCCCTACCTACCCACCGTGCCCCTGCGACAATCCATTCTGCCCCCCTGACAGGTTGTCACAACCTGTGTGTCATACCCAGGACCAACATCACACTGCAGCTACACTCCCAGCAGACACACACTTCCCTGCCTCACCCCCATCTGTAGGACCTGCCCACATATTATGGAAATGATTGATGGGACACGGTGACCCTCTCCACTGCAAAACCAGGTACCCTGCTGGCAGGATAACATGGGGCCCACCCAATGAGGACACCCACAGTAGACACCACTGGGGTGAGAGGACAGGGGCCGCAGAGCCTATCGCTGACACAGGCTGCAACAGTCTCCGGTACCCCTGTTGACAGGGATGGGTGGTGAGGATAGAGGCTCCCTGGGCCGCTCACTGAAAGGGACAGGGTGCAGTGTGGCATGCAACATATCGGGGGCAACAGCGGAAAGATGGGGTTGCAACTCAGGGCCACCACGTAGCCCAGGATTTGGTTGGGCAAGGGAATACTTATCTTGCTAACATGTCTTCTCTTTTCCTCCCCGCAGAGAATTAATTTCAGAGTACAGTCAGGAATGCGTGCTATCCACTTGGCCACAGCTACCGTTGCGGACGCACGGAGGCTGGAGGCACAGGGCCTGCTCGGGCGGGACACTGCACACGAGGAGCCTGCCCCAGAAGAGGAGGGGGCCAGCCGGTGAGGCTCCAGTGCCAGCGGCCCGTCAGGCCAAGGGAGAGGTGCAAAGAAGGTGCCGCATGATGCCACTTGTATACCATCAGCACCTGTCCTTCGAGGAGGTGCCAGACCGCCTGTGCCACCAAAGATTTTGGCTAACCAGGGAGACCATGAGCAAGGTGATGGCGCACCTGGAACCGCAGAGGTATGGAGTGGATATCCGCTCCGGATGGGTGTCAAGATGACGGCCACCCTGAATGTTTTTGCCTCTGGGACTTTCCAGGGGCCGAGCAGGGACCTGTCTGGGAAATCGCAGACATTTGTACACAGGTACATCTGCGCTGTAACAGATACCCCATGTGCCCGGGCAATGGACTATATAAACTTCAATCTAACCAAGCCCACCAGTAAGCCCGGACAGCAGGATTAGGCAGCATCTCTGGTGTGGCTATCTAAAATGCCCAACCGCAAAGGATAATGGGAATTGTGGTCAGGCTGGGACACAGACAAGACACAGCTTGTGTGTATTGGCAAACAGCAACCCAGATCTATACAGAAACTTGCACCTGCTAGAGGTCAATCACAGATCTCCCCAGGACAATGGGACTCAGATTGAAACATAACCGTAGTAACAGACTTGGGGGCGCCTATTCACCTTATTTGGGAGTGCATACGTGCCTTGGACCATAACAACCAGGACCCGCCCAGCTCTCAAGGTACCCGCCTCTAATTGGCCAGAATCGATTAGGGTGATCAAAATCCTATCGATCCATTGGATCCCAAGTTGGGACCGCCGAAAAGAGCGCAGAAGATCAGAGTCAAGAGGAACTGCGCGAACGCTCTGTCTCTTTTGGGACCGGCCTCTGCCCCACCAACTGCAGCATATCGACCAGCCAAGTTCTCAAGGACCCGCGATCGCTACTGGAAGGACGAACCTCAGCCCAGACGTACCTGACAACTTCCAGCCGCCACACGTGCGGAACCAGATAAAGGCCTTATCTAACCTGCACAAAGCTGGTCAGTTGAAAGTTAAGTAAAGTTCATTTAAGCTGTTAGATATAGTCTAATGTGTAGTCGCGTGTAAGTTATGTTTGATAATAAACTGTAGTTGAACTAATATACTGGTTGTGTGGTCATTTGTCCAATACATGGAACGCACTCGCATCTTGTGGTTATTAATAAAGATAGAAGTCAACACTGGCATGCCCCCATCCAGGGGTGATCGATGGAACACAGGAGCACCGGCCCATCAGGAGGAGAGGAGGAGGGTGCCCTTCATCAATAGGAAGGGATTCCGTTCTCTGACTGTGCAGTTGGTGAGTGACCACCAGCTGCACATCATGCATATCTGCACCCAATATGCAGGCAGGATGCGTGACGTATACGGCCTGGTGCTCTCGTCTGTTCCCGGCACCTCCAAGGTGCTCCCTCGGATGAGGAACTGGGTCTTGAGCGACAAGGGTTACAGGCTGAAGTCTTGGCTACTGACACCTGTCCTGAGGCCCCAGACCGACGCGGAGAACTGCTATAATGACGCCCATGCAACAACCAGGAGCACCATTGAGCAGTGCACTGGCGTCCTCAAGATGCGCTTCTGATGCCTGGACCGCTTTGGTGGGAGACTCCAATATAGCCTCACAAGGTTCTCGAATTACATGTTGGCCTGCACAACATCGCACTGCAGAGGAAGGACATGCTGGAGGAGGACGAAGAACGGCAAGCCTCATCTGATGAGGCATGGAGCCAGGAATGGCACGGCAGGCAGCCCAATGTGTACTCCAGGGCCGCTGCACACGGAACAGCATCATCACCTCCAAATTTATCTACAAGGAAACCTGGTCTCTGGCAGCTCCACCTCCCTGTCCCACATCTCCATACTCCCCCTGCCCCACCCCTCTTCCAAGTGGTGTCCCCTTAGATATAGCCCCTCACATCCTCCCCTGTCCCTCCTCCCTCACTCGATCCCACCACCCCAGCACACCCACCACCTCTGAGGGTTCGACCAGCATCATTATAGAGTGTTGGCCCTGGGCAGGCAGTATCAGCAGGCCTTGTCCACAGGGCGGAGGATGAAGATGACTCGCTGTGAGATGAGCTCTGGTGCTCATCATCGTTTGACAAAGTCTCACTCCTGCCTTCAGGATCACCTTCCACTGTCTGCTTGGGTGATCTGCATATATAATGACCATTCCATCTCACGGGCCCAAATATTTTTTGGGGTGGTGTGGGGGTGGGGGAGTTGTGGGGATGGTGGGCAAGGATTTGATACTCATTGGGTAAGCTGTCTTACAAGGTACCCTCACACTTCTGGCCCCATACACTGCTGCCCCTGAGGGTGCCCAAGGTGAAATGTTCAATTGTAATGGGGACCCTAACCCATGCTATCCTCCACTCCCACACCCCACACCACCAACGTCCCATACTCCCCACCCGGTGCATCCTCTACACCCAGGTGGCGGGGGGGTGGGGTGGAGTCTCGCAGACCTTTAGAGACCCCTGGGTGGTCGGGCACTGGGAAAGGTGGTACCCTCACACTCCCGCTGACAACGGGGCACCATGCCACTGCCAATCACCCCGGCACTGCCAGGGTGCCCAGGTGCCACTGCCCAGGTGCCAAGATGCCCGTGCCAGGGATTGGACATAAGGGTGCCTGTCCTGGGGGTGAGTGGGGCTCCAGGACCCTGTAAGAGGTATGTTGGATACAGTGGAGGGTGGGGGGATGCGTGGTCGGGATGCTGAGGGGGGTGGGGGTCAAAAGATTGGGGCGGCATTTAAAAATGGAGCCCCGGTCCATGAGTCCTCTTCCTGCACTGGCAAGCTCAGCTCAGGAAATTATGTAAGTGCGGCCTCGGCGGGTCGCCGAGGCCAAAAAACCCACAAAGTGCCATTAAATAGTACTGTCCCTCTACACATGCTCAAAACAGGACTCTGTTTCCGTCCCGTTAAACCGTGCCTATAGTTTGCTAATTAATGACTCTGGTAGCTGCATCAGCCTCATTATATTTTGAAAAATTCTTTAAATACTCATCAGGTCAGGCAGTATCTGTACAGAGCGAAACAGAATTTCAGGTCTAAGACCTTTTAATAGAATTGTTCTTTCAGTGGAAAGGGGAGGATCTAGTGGTCATGGTCCATGTAGGTAACAGCAACATAGGCAGGACAAGGAAGGAGGTTCTCCATAGTCAGTATGTGGAGCTAGCCACCAAATTAAGAAGCAAAACATCAAAGGTAATAATTTCTGGATTATTACCTGAGCCACATACAAATTGGCAGAGGACAAACAAAATCAGAGAAGTTAATGCAATGCTCAAAGACTGTAACTACACGGTGGGACAGAGTATGAAAGAAGAGTTAACGGGAGCATGTCAGAAAGAGACGGTGATAATCTTGGGGGATTTTAATCTACATACAGATTGGAAAAAATCAGATGGGCAAAGATAGCATAGATGAGGAGTTCTTGGAATGTTTTCAGGATAGTTTCTTAGTACAACCCGTTCTGGAGCCAACCAGAGGGCAGGTTATACAGACTTGGTATTGTGCAATGCAATAGGATTAATTAATTGATTAATACCTTGGGTATCAGTGATCAAAATATGTTTGAAATTTACATTTGCTTTGAGAGAGAGAAGAGTGCGCCCAAGACTAGTATTTTAACCTTAATTAAGGGCAATTATAAGTACATGAAAGCAGTGCTAACTAGAGTGAACGGGCAAATGTGCTTAAGGGACAGATCAATAGAGGTTCATTGGAAGACATTTAAAGTGATATTTCAGATTACAAAATAGACCCATCCCAATGAGAAAGAAGGGGATGACCTATCATCCGTGGTTAACTGAAAAGGTTAAAGATAATATCAAACTCAAAGAAAAAGCATGGGCGCGATTCACCGCCTGGGATGGCCGAGCGGCTGCGCAAAAAATCCGAGTCCCGCCGGCGGCGTCCACGTGTAGTCGTACCCAGCGGGACCTTGGCGTGCATGCATCCGGGGGCGGCCTAGTTGGAGGGAGAGGGGGGTCCGACCCCAGGGGGGAGGGCCTCCGCTGCGGCCTGGCCTGTGATCGGGCCTACCGATCGGGCTGGGGACCTCTTTTGTTCCGCGATGGCCACTGTAGCCCTACGCCATGTTGCGTCGGGGCCGGCGCGGAGAAGGGAGCCACCGTGCATGCGCGCCAATTGCGCCGGTCCCACTGCGCATGCGCGCATTGGCGCCGGTCCCACTACGCCTGCGCAGACCCACGGCACTCATCTGATGCCGGGATCAGCAGCTGGAGTGGCCTGGGTCACTCCAGTGCCGTGCTGGCCCCCTGTAGGGGTCAGAATCGCTGATCCTGAGGGCATGTTGACACCATCGAGAAACGCAATGGCGTTTACGACGGCGTCAACACTTAGCCTCAGGATCAGAGAATCCCGCCCCATATATTTGTGCAAAGACAAGTGGCTGGTCAGAAGATTTGAGAGAAGAAAAGAATATCAAAGAATGACAAAAGATTGATAAAGAGGAAAAAACTAGAGCACAAGAGAAAGCTAGCAGTAATATAAAACTGGACAGTAAGAGTTTCTATAGGTATTTAAATAAAAAGAGTTAAGAAAGTGAGCATTGGTCTGATAGAAAGTGCCTCTGGGGGCAGCACGGTGGCGCAGTGGTAGCACTGCAGTCTCACGGTGCCAAGGTCCCAGGTTCGATCCCGGTTTGGGTCACTGTCCGTGTGGAGTTTGCACATTCTCCCCGTGTTTGCGTGGGTTTCACCCCCACAGCCCAAAGATGTGCAGGGTAGGTGGATTGCACACGCTAAATTGCCCCATAATTGGAAAAAATTAATTGGGTACTCCAAATTTACAAAAAAAAAGAAAGTGCCTCTGGAGAATTGGTAATGGAAAGCAGGGCTTGGCAGATGAATTAAGCGGCATTTTGCATCAGTCTGCACTATAGAGGACACTGTGACGGTTTTGTGAAAGGGAAATCCCATTTACCCAACTTATTGGAGTTCTTTGAAGGAGTCGCGTGTACTATGGATAAAGGGGAAACAGTGAATATACTGTACTTAGATTTCGAGAAGACATTTGATAGGTGCCACATCAAACATTATTGTGCAAATAAAAGCTCATGGTGTAGGGAATAACACATTGGAATGGATTGAAGATTAGCTAGCTAACAGGAATCGAGTTGGCGTAATTAGGTCGAGTTAGCAGTGGGACTACGGTGCTGACGACCCGGGTTCTGATCCCTGGGTCACTGTCCGTGGGAGTTTGCACATTCTCCCCATGTCTGCGTGGGTTTAACCCCACAACCCAAAGATGTGCAGGTTAGGTGGATTTGCCACGTTAAATTGTCCCTTAAATAGAAAAAAATAATAATTGGGTACTCTAAATTTATTTTAAAAAAACATTATGCAACTTTGGTGACATGGATGAAGGGACTGAAGGTATGGATGCTAAATTTGCTGACGAGACAAAGATACATAGGAAAGTAAATTGTGAAGAGGTGATAAGGAGGGTTAAGTGAGTGGGCAAAAATCTGGCAAATGGAACATATTGTCGACAAATATGCAATTGTCCATTTTGGCAGGAAGAATAAAAAAGAAGCTTATTATCTAAATAGTGAGAGATTGCAGAGCTCTGAGGTGAAGAGGGCTCTGAGTGTCCCGAGTGCTTGAATCACAATAGGCTGGTATACCGATACAGCACGTAATTAGGCAAACTATTAGAATGTTATTGTTTGTTGTGAGGAAAGTTGATTAAAAAAAAGAAGGGAGGTTATGCTTCTGTTGTGCAGGGCTCTGGTGTATTGTATACAGTACTGGTCCCCTTATTTAAGGAAAGATGTAAATACGTGAGAAACAATTCAGATAAGATTTACTAGACTAATACCAGAAATGGACGGGTTGTCTGATGAGGAAAGGTTGGAGGGGTTAGGTTTCTATCCACTAGAGTTTAGAAGAGTAAGAGGCAACTTGATCAAAATCTTTAAGATCCTGAGAGGTATTGACAGGGTGGATGTGAAGAGAATGTTTCCTCTTTTTGGATAATCTGGAACTAGGGGTCACTGTTTAGAAATACGGGGTCTCTTATTTAAGATGGAGATGAGGAAAATCATTTTCACTCTGGGGTTCATGAGTCTTTGGTACACTCTTCCTCAAAAGACAGTGAAAGTCTTGAATTTTGAGTATTTTTAAGGCAGAGCTAGATAGATTATTGATTAACAAGAGGGTGAAAGTTTATAGGGGGTAGGCAGGAATGTGGGATTAGGGTTACAGTCAGATCAGCCACAACCTTATTGAATGACAGAGCAGAGTCGAGGGGCCGAGTGACCTACTCTTGCTCCTAATTCATATCTTTGTATGAAGCATCTTAGAAAGTTCGACCAACATCCACATCCTCAGTATTTTACCTGATCATTGCATCTATGTTAATTTGGTATTTATGGATAATGCAAGAATGTCTGAGCCAAGCTTGAAAAGATTTCCTCAGACTCATCTTCCCAGTTTGTCTTAATCTTAAAATAAATGAGTCATGACTGTTGCATTAATGTGTATGATCCTGTGTTCCAGATCACTGACCAATTTTTACATTTATTCAGCAGAACTCCTTGAGATTTTTGCACATCTATGTATGCCCCAGATTTCTACCAAGATGCAACTAATAATGTCCTGATAATGGTCCTGAAAGTCAGTACTTTTCACAACAGACTCCTGTTGTAATATTGGCAGTCATTTGCTTGTTTGCATGGGGATTTATGCCAGAACCCAAATGCATAGGATTTCACTCCACCTTTAATAGGTGTTTCCTCTGTAGCTAGTCAACAGCAGACTGCCACATTACTTAAAACTGGTCATCAACATAGATGCAGATGGAGCTCTGAACTTTGCAGTTCCCATGCCCTGCCCCATTACTATGACCTGATACATGACTGACTAAGGTATGCTTGATCTGACCAGGTGTCATGGCTAACACGGAGCATATGAGTGCCCAATCTTTGGTCCAGGCTGAAAATGCGGCCTGCACTTACAAGGACTTTTTTCTTTTTGTAGGTGATAAAAGGTAATTATTTAGGAAATATTTCTTAGGGATCCAAAAATCAACTCCTCCCCATCACAATCACCCTTCTCCCCACTCCCCCCCCCTCCCCCCCCCCCCCCCCCACCCCACCCTCAGGGTGCTTACTCTTCCATTATTGTTTCCATTTGTTTCACTGAGACAGAGTCCTGGGTATGCCTGCTAATGGCAGTCAAATTAGGAATTTGAGGTTTCAGACAGGTGCATCTCAACATTTGTACTGAGATCTGCATCATAGCACAGTTCAGACCAGGAATATCGACTATTGTGAAAAAATACATCAGCAATCTGCTTGATACATCTATTCAACCTAGCCATGTTCCATTTACCTCCTGCTTGAAATTTTATCCACACTTCACCTCCTCTAGTGTTAACACAGCCGACTTGAAGACACGGTAACGCAGTGGTTAACACTGCTGCCTCATGGCACCGTGGACCCGGGTTCGATCCCGGCCCTGGATCACAGTCTGTGTAGATTTTGCATTAATCCGTGTGTCTGCATGGGTCTCACCCCCACAATCCAAAGATTTGCATGGTAGGTAAAAAAGACTGCAGAGATACAATGGCAAAATATGGAAGGATTTAATGAAGATCCCTGTTGTATATGCTGCTCTTGCTCATGTATTTGCTTTGTTTGGCCCCTTGTTCCACACTGTAACCAATCACTGTTTGTCGATTTACCATTTGCCAATGTTCTCTGTTGATTATTCTTTTGTCTACTATGTACGTACTGTGTACATTCCCTCGGCCACAGAAAAATATTTTTCACTGTACTTCAAATCAAATCAAATCATAAAATCATACAAGTAGATATATGGCAGTGTGCATCAACTCTGAAAGGTGAAGGGCATAATTAATGCCACAGGATACAAGATGGTATCTAAGACAAATCCAAATTTGTAACACTGGCCTAAAGTGAGATGTTACTAAAATAGAGGTATACCTCATTACCGTTGAATAATTAGAATTTGTATAATAAATACAGAGAAATATCTCAATGTGCTTCATGAACAGGAAGGAGTTGAGGAAAGATCTGGGGAAAATTATCGAAGGAATGATCCGAGAGTTAGGTTTAGAAGTGAAGGAGAAAGTTCACAAGGAGGAGCAATTTGTGAAGGGGCTTTGTTATGGGCCAGGGTTTAGAAAACTCCAAAGTATATAAAGTGTATCACCTGACCCACAACTTTTAATAAATTTTGGTTATGGGGAGCACAAGGGCCCCACACAGTAAACATCTTATCAACTATAAACACTGATACTTTCCCAAATACAATATTCTATAGGTAACCCTTAGTAACTTTCCTAACAACATCCATAAGCCAAAACACTTTTTAACAAAGACAGTAGGTTTGAATTCTCTACAGAAACAGGTATTACTTTGAAATCATCAAATGAGCTGAAGACATTCTTCAGCTTGTAGAGAGATACCAGTATACATCTGCTTGCTTTGACTGCAGCTCTCCAACTCAAAGTGAAACTAAACAGAGCCACAAAGCAGCTTTTCAGCTCAAAACGAAAGTAAAAGCAGAGCAGAGCCCAGCTCCACCCACACACTGACATCACTGCAGCTATTTGATAAACATCAATTTCTTAAAGGTATATCCACCTGATAATTTCAAGCCTTCCAACTAGTGGTGAATAAATGCTTTACCGCTGTGGCTCGCAAACGGTTTTGCACATGGGAATGAGGCTTTTGGGAGGTGAAAAGCTTACTGGAGTTCATTGTGAGAAAGGGCGGGATAGTTCTGAATACAATGCAGATTGTAATATGCAAATATGCAAAAAAACCATATGCAAATATGGTACTTGACGATTTGTAGACTGTGTAGGAGATTTACAACAAGAAATTTTGTCTTGACTTGATGTCGGCATGGATGAGAATTTTTGTGGTTATTGGACTGAGGTCGAGATGGAGATAAGTGCTATAACGGTTGTTTTCATTCCATTATTTAAGTATTCTTAATTTATTCCACAGTCGATAGTACAGAATTTGAGTATGGCTGAAAAATGGAGACACATGTTGTCAAAGCTTTTCATCTTGTACTCACAGGACAATTCGCAAGGTACTTTATTGTAATAGGAACAACAGTTTATACTGCATGAGAAGAGAATGCTGATTGGTTGACAAGTGGACTCAAATTGGTAGCGGCACTGCCATGGAGAATGTATCAGTTAACTCTTAACTGACAGTTATCTTCGAGCTTTATTGAAATTCAAACCAGGCAGATTGGCTCTGATTGGTCAAGGCATTGCACTGAAGGATGAACCAGGGATTGGCGGTCATTAATTTTGTTTAATTGGAAAAGATGCAATGTGTGTACATATTCCTTTTTCCTTCAAAGGACAGGGCCTCATGTGTGAATATCTGTAGCATCCAGATGTATAAGTAAGCCACACTACAAACTTGATAGATAATCTTAAATCGGCTGACAGCATAATTCCTAGCGCACTCAAGATTGTTTAGAAAATGTCCAATCACAGAATCACAGGTAATGTTGAACACTATTAACTGATGCCTTCTCCATAGCAACACCTCTACCAATCAGAGTCCACATACTAACAAATCAGCACTCTCTTCTCATGCAATGTAAATTGTTGTGAACAGTCTTGCTGAGTACAAAAGATTCAACAACATGTGTCGCCTTTAATCAACAGTAGATAAGTAATCCTGATTTTGAAATTGTTTCTTTCAGCTTTGATAAAATACTCCAGTTGAACTTGTTTTCTATCTACATGAAACCTTAAACTTATTAGTGAGCAGATTGTGTGATAATTTAGAGTCATAGAGTTTTACAGCACAAAAAGAGGCCCTTCAGCCATCATGTCTGTGCCAGCCATCAAGCACCTATCTATTCTAATCCCATTTTCCAGTACCCATTTGGTCCATAGCTTTGTATGCTATAACATTTTAAGTGCTCATCTAAATGCTTCTTAAATGTTGTGAAGGCTCCCGTCTCCACCACCCTTTTATGCAGCGAGTTCCAGATTCCAGCCACCCCCTGGGTGAAAGGGCTTTTCCTCAAATCCCCTCTAAATTTCCTGCCCCTTACTTTCAAGCTATGCTCCCTGGTTATAGTACAGAATTTGAGTATGGCTGAAAAATGGAGACACATGTTGTCTCCCTATCCACCCTATCTGCATCTTTAATTCTGTACATGTCAATGTGGTCCCCCGTCAGCCTTCTGTGCTCTAAGGAAAACAATCCCAAACTAACCAGTCTCTCTTCACAACTGAAAAACTCCAGCCAGGCAATATCCTGGTGAATCTCCTCTGCACCCTCTCTAGTGCAATCACAACTTTCCTATAGTGTGGCAACCAGAACTGCATACAGTACTCTAGCTGTGGCCTAACAAGTGTTTTGTACAGCTTCATCATAACCTCCCTACTCATAATCTCGATGCCTCGGCTAATAAAGGCAAGTGTCCCATATGCCTTCTTAACCACCTTATCTACCCATCTTGCTGCCTTCAGGAGTCAATGGACATGCACACCAAGGTCCCTCTGGCCCCTTGTACTTCCTAGCATCCGATATTCATTGTATATTTCCTTGCCATGTTAGTTCTCCCAAAATGCCTTGCCTCACACTTTTCAGGGTTAAATTCCACTTGCCATTGTTCCGACCATCTGGCCAGTCCATCTACATCATCCTGTAATCTAAGCTTTTCTTCTTTGCTATTTACCACACCACCAATTTCCGTGTCATCTGGAAAGTTATTAACTATACCTTCTACTTTCACATCTCAATCATTAATGTACACTACAAACAGCAAGGGACCCAACACCAATCATTTTTTAAAGTTCATTTTATGGGATGTGGGTGTCACTGGCTAGACCAGCATTTTATTGTGAATTCCTATTTGTGCTTAAGAACTGGTGTTGAGCTGCCTCCTTAAACGGTTGCAGTCACTGAGCTTTAGGTATGCCCACAGTGCTGGTAGGGAGGAAGTTACAGGATTTTGACCCAATGTCATTGAAGGAACGGCGACATATTTCCAAGTCAGGATGGTGAGTGGTTTGGAGGAGAATTTCCAGGTGGTGATGTTCCCAGGTATCTGCTGCTCTTGTCCTTCTAGATGGTGGTGATCTTGAGTTTGCTGCCTAAGGAACCTTGGTGAGTTCCTGCAGTGCATCCTGTTGATGGTACACATGGAAGCATAGCAATCAAGCTTGTTGAGCTTCTTAAATGTTGTTAGAGCTGCACTCATCCAGGAAAGCAGAGAGTATTCCATTACACTCCTGCCGTGTGCCTTGTAGATGGTGGACAGGTTTTGGGCAGTCAGGAGGTGAGTTACTCACCAAGGATTCCTTACCTCTGACATGCTCTTGTAGCCACAGTACTTATATAGCTAATCCAGTTCAGATTCTGGTCAATGGTAACCCCAAGATGTTGATAGAGGGTAATCAGCGATGGTAATGCCATTGTATGTCAAGGGGTAATGGTCAGATCCTCTCTTATTGGAGGTGGTCATTGTCTGGCACTTGTGTGGTGCAAATGTTACTGACCACTTGTCAGCCCAAGCCTGGATATTGTCCAGGTCTCGTTGCATTTGGATATGAACTGCTTCAGTATCTGAGGAGTTGTGAATGGTGCGGAACATTGTGCAGTCATCAGCGAACATCCACACTTCTGACCTTATGATGGGAGGAGGGTCATTGATGAAGCAAGTTAAAGATGGTTGTGCCGAGGGCACTTCCCTGAGGAACCCCTGCAGTGATTTGCTGGAGCTGAGATGATTGACCTCCAACCACCACATCTTCCTTTGTGCCAGGTATGACTCCAACTAGTGGACAATTTTCCCCCTAATTCCCAGTCTTGCTAGGGCTCCCTAATGCCATACTCAGTCAAATGCTGCCTTGATGTCAAGGGCAGTCATTCTCACTTAGCCCTATGGTACACCATTGGACACAGTCTTCCTGCCTTAAAAACAATCTTTGACCATCACCCTCTACCTCCTGCCACTAAGCCACTTTTGGATCCAATTTGCCCAATTGCCCTGGTTCCCAAGTACTTTTACCTTCTTGATCAGTCTCCCATTCGGGACCTTGTCAAAAGCCTTATTGAAGTCCATGCAGCTACATCAACTGCACTGCCCTCATCTACACACTAAAAAATTGAATAAAATTTGTAGACACGATCTCCCCCTTACAATTCTGACCATCCTTACTTAATCCTTGCCTCTCCAAGTGGAGATTAATTCTTTCTCTCAGAGTTTTTCCCCAATAATTTCCCTACCACTGATATTAGATTCACTGGCGTGTAATTAACTAGTTTTTCCCCACTTTGCTCCTTGAATAATGGTACCACATTAGCTTTCTTCCATTCTGTGCCCAGAGAGGATTTGAAAATTGGCATCACAGCCCCTGTGCTCTTCTCCCTTGTCTCCCATAGTTGCCTGAGATTCCGTAACTACCTTAAATCTTACCGAGTTATGGTCACTGTCACCCAAATGCTCCCCCATTCACACTAGGTTAGTACTATGTCAGATCTTAATTTAAAATCTATAGTAAAGCCTGAAGATGACTAACCAGAACTTACTAGGTGAATTGAATTCACTACTCACTCAGTCTCTGTGTCACTCTGTCAACTGTCTTCTCACACACCATTTACTGGATGAATACTTGGTTAAGAATGGGTTTGAGGGTTATAATAAGTGGAGAGATATATAAATAAATGGAGAGATAGATACTGCAGTAAGTGTGGTGGAGCCACTTATCCAACCATTCCAACTCCATGTGTTCCTAGTTCACCAAAGTTGAACAAAGCACTCAAAAAATGTTTGACTATGCCACTGTACAGTTTTAGAATACCATCTTCTGATTTATACTTTACTGATCCAGCAATATAATTTTACATTCTATTTTCTTTGGACAGTGCTGCTATACCAACATATGAGCTAGATTTTTCTGTGCATTTTAGCTAGTCTAGTTGAGTGCAGTATACCTCTTTCACCTTTGCCTATAACAATGATGTCATCATCCATTACATGCTTGGAGCATCCGTTATTCCTTCTAAATTGCGATCCCTTGCATTTGTTTAATCCATTGTGTAGATTTCTTGATACTTCCTCCTTCCCAACTGCTCCATCCCCTCCTAATTTAGGATAATTTACCAAGTTGACCAGTTTTTATTCGATTTCTGAATCTAAGTTCTAAAAATATATTAGGAACAGCAGCAAAAGTGCTTGACCTTTTTGGATGTTTTGCCTGTGTTTGTATAAATCCTTATGAAATAGAGATTATGACACTGGAACTGTATTCAATCTGTTGGAAGAAATGGACACGATGGACGTAACAGCCTTATCGCTGTTCATGCCAACATATATAGCAATAAGTGGTGAACAGGTTCACCTGATTGTCTTAAATTAACATCACTGGGGCTGCTGCCATTTATATTTTGGTGTTCCTCTTTAATGATGTATTCATCGTTACATTGTGGCTTTATTATTTCTGTTATGTGAATTATTCTGATAAGAATCTGGCAAGGTGACTGTGAGTGAGAAGGAATGCCTGCCAAAAAAGGAATAATTGGATGGGGAGAAAGCAACATCATGACTCATGTTTTTATTAGATCTGTGCTAAGAACCAGAAATAACTTGCTGTCTGATTTTTCAGAGTGTGAAAAGATGTTTTCTTCAGATGGAATTCTGGAATATTCACTTATAGATGTAAAAAAATTCAAATGAGAATCAGCAGTGATTACGTATTTCGCACGTTGATGTCTGGCTGTAGGCAAGCCTGAAACTTCATTCCTATGTGCATTCATTCACAGCGAGCAGATGCCTCACGGGGAAACCCACTGATGTGAAATTAACATTCTTATACAAGTTACATTTTTTCCAAACTTTGCCCCCTTTTCTCCTCCTTCTGCTGAAGACACTGTGGTTTGCTAAGGAGTGCTTCCAAATGCATCAGTGCCAAACTAATCTGCACCCAATTCTGGTTATTGGTTGCAGATATGCAGGTCGAAACAAAGTATCTCAATGTAAACCTGCCCTTTGAACTCCGTGCGAGAAGGTCGTCCTTCAAACGGCCTCGAATCATAGACTGATTCAGCACAGAAGGAGGCCATCCTGCCCATCACATCTGTGCTGTTCTCTAAAAGAGCTTTCCAATTACTCAAATTCCAGCTTTGTCAACAAATCTCTTTCCTTTCATGTCTTTATATAATTTATATTTTAAAGTTAATACAGAAACTATTTCCACCATCCTTCCAGATCATAATAACACTCCAAAGAGAAAAAGGAAATCCCTCACCCCCATCTCCCTATTGGTTCTTTTGCTGGATACCTTAAAGCTGTAACCTCTCAATATGGACTTGTCTGCCACTGTAAACAATTTTGCCTTATTTACACTATCAAAGCTCTTCATAATTTTGAATACCTCGATTAAATCTCACCTTAACCTTTTCTGCTGGAAGGAGAAAAATTCCAGCTTCTTTAATCCCTCCATTTAACCAAAATTGCGTATATTGTTAAAATAGCCCCAATTGGTCCTCATGAAGAAAGCAAATCTGAAAATCAGAATCTGTCTTTTCTTTCTTTGTAGCAGATGACTGACCTGCCTGCTCGGGATTTCATTCATCTCAAGTTTTTATTTCAAATAACATTCCCTCGTCCTGTGAAAAGGAGAAGGATTAGCATTGAACCCCACTTTAGCCAACCTCCCAGATAGCTAACATCCAAGTTGAGCCTGTTATACATGATTTGTAAAAAGCAACTTGTCTGCCAAGAACCGTAAGTGCTGCAGACTGGAGCAGCAAATGTCTGCCAGATTGAATAAGAACAGCTACCTAATGGAATTTTCATGTGAACAGGGATTACGGTGCAATTGACAATAAAAGGTGCCCAGAGCTGTGGAGGAGTTAATCCACAGATATCAAATATTGTCTAGCAGCTGCCAAGAAAATAAAAATGAATCCACTTAAATTCAGTGAAATAATCATTATCCATATGGTACCATTCCAATCAGTAACCCACACACAAAAAACATTGGCCCTGCTCATCGTCAAAACCCATGTTTTCACCTTCAATTATGAATCAGAGAATCGTTACTGCCATCTGAACCCTATTACTGATCAGTATTGAATGATCTGCAACTACATGTGAAGATCTGTCAGGGCATTAGACATTAATTATTTTCTTTGACCGCCATTCCATGCCAATTGCTGAGGAACATTCAGTCCCTCCACCACCGATGCACAGTAGTAGCAGTGTGTCCAATCTACAAGATGCACTGCAGGAGCTCGCCAATGTTCCTTGGCATCTTCCAACCCATGACCACTGCCATGTGGACGGACAAGGGCAGCGGAAACATGAGAACATCCCCACCTGGAAGTTTCCCTCCAAGTCACTTACCATCCTGACTTGGAAATATATTGTCATTCCTTCACTGTTGCTGGGTCAAAACCCAAGTACTCCATCTCTTATAGCACAATGGGTGTCCTGGCACCACATGGGCTGCAATGGTTCAATAATAATCTTTTAATAATAATCTTTATAATCTTTCTTATTGTCACAAGTAGGCTTACATTAACACTGCAATGAAGTTTCTATGAAAATCCCCTAGTCGCCACGTTCCGGCACCTGTTCGGGTACACAGAGGGAGAATTCAGAATGTCCAATTCACCTAACAAGCACGTCTTTTGGGACTTGTGGGAGGAAACCAGAGCACCCGGCTGAAACCCACGCAGACACAGGGAGAAGATGCAGACTCCACACAGATAGTGACCCAAGTAGGGAATTGAACCTGGAACCCTGGCACTGTGAAGCAACAGTGCTAACCATTGTGCAACTGTGCTGCCCACAAGGAAGCACACCACCACCTTCTCAAGGGCAAGTAGGTATGGGCAGCAAATGCTGGCCTAGCCAGTTTAGCCCACATCCCGCAAAATTTACTTTAAAATTAAAATTAAATCTAAAAAAACATTCCTGCCCAGTTTGGAATGTTTATG
This sequence comes from Scyliorhinus torazame, assembly GCF_047496885.1. Lineage (NCBI taxonomy): Eukaryota > Metazoa > Chordata > Chondrichthyes > Carcharhiniformes > Scyliorhinidae > Scyliorhinus > Scyliorhinus torazame. The sequence goes on from NC_092711.1 coordinate 275,609,449, forward strand.
ACGAATGTGACATCATCAACGATTCTGTGAGATACCCAAAACCTCCACATTTAATTGACATTAGCGTATGAATATCATCCTGGTGTTTTTACGATCCCAGACCAGACCCCCAACAGTGGCTAGGATACTGGACCGAAACGCCAATATTCTAGGTTATTTGAAAGACTGTGCAGGAGGAATGATTCGCGCCAGGAGTGATTGCATGAAGAAATAGGGATATGGTATTTTTAAATTAAAATTTTATTATGAATATAATATTAAACTTTTTAACTTCACACCTGAAAAGACCATGTTACAATTACCCCCTTAACACTACTACTCAATTTCCCATCAAACAACAATGAAAGAAACATACAGCTCTCAATCTATCTTAAAATCAGCATGACATAGAGAACATAGAGTAACAAGCGTCACAGAATCGCTACAGTGCAGAAGGAGGCCTTTCGGCCCATCGGATTTGCACCAACCCTCTGAAAGTGCACCCTACCCATGTCCACTCACTTGTCCACCCCACCCTATCACCGTAACCTAACCTGCACATCCCTGAACTCTAAAAGGCAATTTGTAGCATGGCTAATCCATCTAACCTGCACATCTTTGGACTGTGGGAGGAAACCAGAGCACCCAGAAGAAACCAAGCAGACACGGGAAGAGTGTACAAACTCCACACAGTCACCTAAGGCCTGAATTGAACCTGGGTCCCTGGTGCTGTGAGGCAGCAGTGCCAACCCACTGTGCCATCGTGTCACCCTTATACTCGCTTTATAAAACATATTTGGTTCCTGTTAGAACCCTTTCAGACTCTGGCTGAATATTTTCAAAAAGCTGGTTCACCTGGCATGATTCAGTTTCTTTCTTGGCCCCAAACAAGACTGCTCTGCTTTAAATATTATTATTTTGTAACTATCCTACTGTGATAGAATTGCGAACTCAGTGTCAGACAGAGCAGACTTCACCTCTTCTCTTTCCAAACCTGACTCTCTGCATTCCTTGACTCCACCCAGCAATAACATCATCTCGCCAAGCTGGAAAGAAAAATAACGTTGCAGACCAAAAGAACCTTAACTGCCCAAGGACTTTGCCCAGTCAAACCACAGTGCATTGGCCCAGACTGAAAACCACATTCCTTCGGTCAATTTCACCTTCTGGCTCATAGAAGCTCCTAGGCCTTAACAAGACACAGTCCTTTTTTAAAAATTCAAGCAATGCAGTCAAACACATGTAAATGTAGACTTTTAACCCTTAAATTTTCCTAATATGTCGAAGCCAGTATTCCTAAAATCCTCCATATGTCACACCTCCCCTTAAAAAAAAAAGAACCAACAATGCAAACAAATAGCTTCATTTCTTAAAAACCCTTTAAACATTAAACATTTCTTAAGATTACATACCACTATATTTTATAAGGTATATCATTTCACATTTTTAAACAGGCAAACATAAACATGAGTATAGTCCATTTTAGTCTCTTCACACTTAACAATCATGATTATCCATCATAACTCACATTTTTTCTTCCTCCCACATGTCAAATTCATAAATTAAATGCTTGTAACAATAAATTCCATCTAAATAGTCTCGTATTTCGGTTTTTAAATTTGTCCAAGAATTTTGATGGATTATAGTCCGCATATATAATTGTCTCAAATAAATTATTCATAACATAAATGTTAAAATTGTGTAACGCCAATACCGAACTCCAAGTCTCCTTCTCAATAGTCGAAATTTTTTGGGGTTAATGTTGAATTTTCTAGAAAAATATCCGATTGGTCTTTCAATTCCTTTGTCGTCTTCTTGCAGCAGTACACCAACACCCACATCACTTGCATCAATTGCCATATTAAATGTTTTGCATAATTAGGTGTTAACAACACTGTTGCAGTGGTTAACGCAGTCTTCAGATTATCAAATGATTCCTGACATCCAAATGTTTTGTGTTCTTTTTAGTTCAGTCAGAGTAGCATAGCAACCATGCTGTTGAAATGTGGCACAAATTTCTGGTAGAAACCACTCATGCCCAGAAATGTCAGAACTTCTCTCCTAGTTGATGGTATTTCAAATTCTCCAACAGCTTCCGTCTTCACATTCTGTGGAGCCATCTGACCAAATCCAGATTTAAAGATTTAAATGAGCCATTAGGCTCATTTAAATATGTCTACGCCTCATTCTTCTATGGCCTGGGAATTAACAGCCGTGCCTGGAAGACCATGACGCTGTTTAGCACTGGTTTCCACAAACCAGGACCAGGTGTAATGACACCTGTGTGTGTGTGTGTGTGCGTGGGAGGGGGGGGTGCTCCCAGGCAAGGTGTTACACTTGCACTTCTGTGGACACCCAGGCATCTTGGCACTGCCAGCCTGGCACTTTGTCAGTGGTACCTGGCACAGTGGCAGTGTCACCCTGGCAATTCCAGGATACCAGAGTGGCACTGCTAGTTTGGCAGGGGCATAGCTATGGCGCCAGGCTGGTAGTGCCAAAGTTCCTGGGTGCCAGGTTGCCCATGCCAGGAATTGGTCCATTAAGAGGTGGGGTGAGGGGGGGCTCAAGGACCCCATAAGTGGTAATTGGTTAATTGAGGGGGACCGGAGACCACGGTGGGGATACTGAGGGGTGTCAAATGATCGGGGCGGCCTTTTAAAATGCGCCTATTCGGCGAATGCTCTTCCTCCATTGGCGAGTGCAGGAAATTATGAAAATATGGCCATGGCAGGGCATTGATCGCAGAGGCTAAAAAACAAACGACAAAGTGCCATTAAATAGCAATGTAATTCTCGGCGCTGCAGGTCCCGCGAAACACACGGCTAAACGCGCCCGAAACAGGACTCTGTTTCTGTCCCATGTTTCTGCCGCATTAAACCGCGACCAAAGATTTTTCTTCCTCCTCTTCCCTGAGATCTCGGATTAAGCACTGCTCTTTCTCAGTGAGAATCTGGTGCATTTTAGTGAACTCTGATATCATGTGGGTCTGCAGGCTGCTCGACTGTTCCTTTAAAATGGAATGTCCACTGAGTTCCCAGGTTCGATCCCAGCTCTGGGTCACTGTCCGTGTGGAGTTTGCACATTCTCCCCGTGTTTGCGTGGGTTTCGCCCCCACAACCCAAAGATGTGTAGGCTAGGTGGATTGGCCACGCTAAATTGCCCCTTAATTGGAAAAAATGAATTGGGCACTCTAAATTTATTTTGAAAAAATGGAATGTTAATTATGGTTTGATGGACTAGTTTCGGATTAATTGCTTCTGTGGATTAGAATATTATCCTTTCCTTTCTGCAATCTAAGTTTGTAACCTGTGCAACAGGAGGAAATGATGCACTATACTTTTTAATATTTGCGCATAATTGGTTGACAGAAGTCTGGGAATTTTCAACCTTCCAGCCTAAATTAGCAGCCCCTCTTAGAAAGGATACATGACTTGTTGGTGCAGGAAAAGGATGTGATATGCTGATGCAACAAGAGTTCTCTTTCCAAGCTTGGAGACAAAATAGTTGCAACTTTATCATGCATCAGCTCATTCCTTACCTGAAAATGGTTGTCACTGACACTCAAGTGTAAAACAGTTATTTCACCAGCATTGAGATCATTCACCTTGATGAAAGTAAAATTACTTTAATAATGCCTCATTTGGTTTGGAAAGTCTCTAATTTATTATAATGCTTTTCAGGGTTTGAAATCTCGGAATATCAAAAGAGACAAGCTGCAATGACTGTACGGAAAGTCAGCAAACAGAAAGGTGAGTGTGTATTCGTGCACTTGACTTTCATTCTACAGGCAGTGTTACAGAATTGAAGTTAATTGCTGGAGTAAGAGCTAGAAGGGTTCTGCCCTGATGCCCAGTCAGCAAAGACACTCAACCACGCTGATCAGGAGGTCGCAGCAGGCTTAATTTCTAGTCTGTCCCAGTTTAGCTGGGGCTGAAACCAGATCATATGTGAAGTGTGCGGGCATTGATTTAAAACAAGGTTGGGCTCGACCTTAATGTCCTCAGTGCTTGCTTGAATAGTTGTTCTATCTCACTCACTTGACAAGGTTCATGCGGAGAAGATGATAGAGGGCTACCTTTGTCCACAAGAAGAAATTATCAAAAAACGTTAGACATTTTGCGAAAAATAGTTTTAATCACTGGAGTGAGAAGTTTGAGATACAAACACTGGGGGGGGGGGGGGCTGGATTTACATCTCCAAATGGAAGGGGGAGTTGGGGTGCAAAACACTGCGCTTATTTTGATTCTCCTCCAAAATAAAATGTCCTCTGCCTTTCTGACTCCATGCCATTTTTGTGTATCCATTTCATGGGTTGGTGACATTTGGGTGCACATTGTGAGGACGACAGAAAATTTTATTTCCTCCTGCATAATATTTTTGAGTGATGGAGATGGGCTCTGGAAGTCCCAAGAAAACACATCTCCTTGGAAAGGTTATGAGTGCTGGGTAAAGCCTGCTGAGGGGTTGGGGACTTTCCGATAGATAAATACAAAATATTTTATCACCTTCAAATGTCACTGTTAGATGCTGTACTTCAAAGCATGTATCCTTTTAATGCAGTGACTTATCATAGGGATCTGTCCAACAAAGGTAAATTTAACCTCACATTGACCACCATTGTGAAAGTATTGTCATGCATGACAATACTTTTACAATTGTCAAAAGTTCCATAACTCATTTAAGAAGTAAAAGAGAATTATCCTGTCTGCCTTCGCTGTCATGTTTTGTGCTGTGATTTAAACTTGCTTTGGAAGTTGGAAAAAAATGTCAGCACCTGCTCCCCTTCATCGATTTGCAGGCACCTGGATTTGTCAGTTACATACAAGGTAGTTGGAAGTTTTAATTATGACACCTACATGCATTATGAATGCTTGGCTGTGTTTCAGAAGCTCATAATGGCTTTAGCTCAGCCAGTGGTCCAATAATACAAGAATGTTGACACTTTAAAAGACTATAATAGAATATTCCTTTGATCTTGTTTCTTATGTGTTTATAAACCTAATTAGTACTTACAGGATTACCTTTTTTACACTGGAGTAAATTGTTCTTTCTTTTCCGGATCAATGATAGTGGTTGCATTCAGAGATAGTGGGCGAAATTCTCCCCCAACGGCGGGATGCCCGCTGACTGGCGCCAAAGCCGGCGCCAATCAGACGGGCATCGCGCCGGCCTAAAGGTGCGGAAGGCTCCGCATCTTTGGCGGCCTAGCCCCAACATTGAGGGGCTAGGCCGACGCCGGAGGGATTTCCGCCCCGCCAGCTGGCGGAAATGGCGTTTGTTGCCCCGCCAGCTGGCGCGGAAATGCGGCGCATGCGCGGGAGCGTCAGCGGCCGCTGTCAGTTTCCCAGCGCATGCGCGGGAGCGTCAGCGGCCGCTGTCAGTTTCCCGCGCATGCGCAGTGGGGAGAGTCTCTTCCGCCTCCGCCATGGTGGAGGCCGTAGCGGAGGCGGAAGGGAAAGAGTGCCCCCACGGCACAGGCCCGCCCGCGGATCGGTGGGCCCCGATCGCGGGCCAGGCCACCGTGGGGGCACCCCCCGGGGTCAGATCGCCCCGCGCCCCCCCCCCAGGACCCCGGAGCCCGCCCACGCTGCCTGGTCCCGCCGGTAAATACCAGGTTTGATTTACGTCGGCGGGACAGGCAATTCCTGGGCGGGACTTCAGCCCATCCGGGCCGGAGAATCCAGCGGGGGGTCCCGCCAACCGGCGCGGCCGGATTCCCGCCCCCGCCCAATCTCCGGGAGCGGAGACTTCGGCGGGAGCGGGATTCACGGCGGCCAACGGCCATTCTCCGACCCGGCGGGGGGTCGGAGAATGACGCCCAGTATACTTGAATTCAAATTGTGAGAGGTTAAATTCTTACCAATGGTTTTAAACTGTTGCATGGCTCCTGAGGACTATACATAGAACATAGAAGATACAGTGCAGAAGGAGGCCATTCGGCCCATCGAGTCTGCACCGACCCACTTAAGCCCTAGCTTCCACCCTAACCCCGTAACACAATAACCCCAACTAACCTTTGTTTTTGGTCACTCAGGGCAATTTATCATGGCCAGTCCACCTAACCTGCACGTCTTTGGACTGTGGGACGAAACCCACACAGACACGGGGTGAATGTGCAGACTCCGCACAGACAGTGACTCATCGGGGAACGAACCTGGGACCCTAGTGCTGTGAAGCCACAGTGGGAGGCTTTCAAGTGTCAGTTGAAAGGAATTCAGGACCGGCATGTTCCTGTGAGGAAGAAGGATGAATACGGCAATTTTCGGGAACCTTGGATAACGAGAGATATTGTAGGCCTCGTCAAAAAGAAAAAGGAGGCATTTGTCAGGGCTAAAAGGCTGGGAACAGACGAAGCCTGCGTGGAATATAAGGAAAGTAGGAAGGAACTTAAGCAAGAAGTCAGGAGGGCTAGAAGGGGTCACGAAATGTCATTGGCAAATAGGGTTAAGGAAAATCCCAAGGCTTTTTACACGTACATAAAAAGCAAGAGGGTAGCCAGGGAAAGGGTTGCCCCACTGAAGGATAGGCAAGGGAATCTATGTGTGGAGCCAGAGGAAATGGGCGAGGTACTAAATGAATACTTTGCATCAGTATTCACCAAAGAGAAGAAATTGGTAGATGTTGAGTCTGGAGAAGGGTGTGTAGATAGCCTGGGTCACATTGAGATCCAAAAAGACAAGGTGTTGGGTGTCTTAAAAAATATTAAGGTAGATAAGTCCCCAGGGCCTGATGGGATCTACCCCAGAACACTGAAGGAGGCTGGAGAGGAAATTGCTGAGGCCTTGACAGAAATCTTTGGATCCTCACTGTCTTCAGGGGATGTCCGGGAGGACTGGAAAATAGCCAATGTTGTTCCTCTGTTTAAGAAGGGTAGCAAAGATAATCCAGGGAACTACAGGCCGGTGAGCCTCACTTCAGTGGTAGGGAAATTACTGGAGAGAATTCTTCGGGACAGGAACTACTCCCATTTGGAAGCAAATGGACGTATTAGTGAGAGGCAACATGGTTTTGTGAAGGGGAGGTCGTATCTCACTAACTTGATAGAGTTTTTCGAGGAGGTCATTAAGATGATTAATGCAGGTAGGGCAGTGGATGTTGTCTATATGGACTTCAGTAAGGCCTTTGACCAGGTCCCTCATGGTAGACTAGTACAAAAGGTGAAGTCACACGGGATCAGGGGTGAGCTGGGAAGGTGGATACAGAACTGGCTAGGTCATAGAAGGCAGAGAGTAGCAATGGAAGGATGCTTTTCTAATTGGAGGGCTGTGACCAGTGGTGTTCCACAGGGATCAGTGCTGGGACCTTTGCTCTTTGTAGTATATATAAATGATTTGGAGGAAAATGTAACTGGTCTGATTAGTAAGTTTGCAGACGACACAAAGGTTGGTGGAATTGCGGATAGCGATGAGGACTGTCAGAGGATACAGCAGGATTTAGATTGTTTGGAGACTTGGGCGGAGAGATGGCAGATGGTGTTTAATCCGGACAAATGTGAGGTAATGCATTTTGGAAGGTCTAATGCAGGTAGGGAATATACAGTGAATGGCAGAACCCTCAAGAGTATTGAAAGTCAAAGAGATCCAGGAGTACAGGTCCACAGGTCATTGAAAGGGGCAACACAGGTGGAGAAGGTAGTCAAGAAGGCATACGGCATGCTTGCCTTCATTGGCCGGGGCATTGAGTATAAGAATTGGCAAGTCATGTTGCAGCTGTATAGAACCTTAGTTAGGCCACACTTGGAGTATAGTGTTCAATTCTGGTCGCCACACTGCCAGAAAGATGTGGAGGCTTTAGAGAGAGTGCAGAAGAGATTTACCAGAATGTTGCCTGGTATGGAGGGCATTAGCTATGAGGAGCGGTTGAATAAACTCGGTTTGATCTCACTGGAACGAAGGAGGTTCAGGGGAGACCTGATAGAGGTCTACAAAATTATGAGTGGATAGTCAGAGGCTTTTCCCCAGGGTAGAGGGGTCAATTACTAGGGGGGATAGGTTTAAGGTGAGAGGGGCAAGGTTTAGAGTAGATGTACGAGGCAAGTTTTTTACGCAGAGGGTAGTGGGTGCCTGGAACTTGCTACCGGAGGAGGTGGTGGAAGCAGGGACGATAGTGACATTTAAGGGGCATCTTGACAAATACATGAATAGGATGGGAATAGAGGGATACGGACCCAGGAAGTGTAGAAGATTGTAGTTTAGTCGGGCAGCATGGTCGGCACGGCTTGGAGGACCGAAGGGCCTGTTCCTGTGCTGTACATTTCTTTGTTCTTTGTTCTTTGCTATCCACTTGTGCTACCGTGCTGCCCAGAAGTAATGGATACTTCATGAGTGGTTATGGGGGATACATGGGGGTGGAAATGGAGATGACATGGGTTTTTCATGGTGCCTCTGAGGGGATATGGGGTGACATGGTCGTGGGGCGGTGTTGAAGGAGATAGGGTGAGAAGACATGGGACAGGATAGGAGGTAGGCTTAAGGGGCTTTTAAACAATGTTGGGATTTGGGCTGAAGCTATGGAATGCCAAGATGGGCTTTTGTACCCGCACTCCTTATTCACTCTGTCAAGGCTGGGGAAATGCACTGCAAACCCAACCCTTGTGTGAAAAGACAAAAATCCCACTAAGTCACACAAAGGAGAGTGCAAGTTCTGAAGAAGGAAAAGTTTCCTGTACATACTGAAAACACAGAGTGCAGATTGTACCTAATTGTCTCGCCATTAGTAAAAAATAATGTACAGTGCATGACAAAATTTCCTATACTCAATGGACAGAAGACCATTCATGCATTGGTTGCCTACAATGTTTTAAACACAAATATTCCAGAAAATACCCAACGGTGTAGAGCAAATGTGTACAATAGCAAACTAAAATTACCTTCAAGGTTTGTTTATTTAAGGCAGTTGAACTGTACAGACCAAGAACAACTCAGGCTATTCAGCAGTCTTTGATTCATTTGCTGTTTTTGGCAGAGATAGCAGTACAGCCATTGTAGTCTGACTCAGTGTCTCTTCGATAGGAAGGCCAGAAGTCAACTATGGCTTCTGTTTCTGATCACTATTCAGGACCTCTGATCACAGTTCATATCGGTTTCTCGGAGGCCAGATCTATGCCTGACACACCGCACCCCTGCTCCCCAATTAATTACTTTTACTCTGGATTGCACTTTGCCCTTTTCCATAACAAACTTAAACATTAAAAAACTATGATCACTTTCCCCTAAATGTCTTTGACTGCTCTAGGATATCCTCCCTCAGGCAGTTACATTCTGCTTAATTAGTACTACCACTCCTGCTCCTTTCTTTCCTTCCTTGGGCGAGATTCTCCGACCCCCCGCCGGGTCGGAGAATCGCCGGTGGCTGGCGTGAATCCCGCCCCCACCGGTTGCCGAAGTCTCCGGCACCGGAGATTCGGCGGGGGCGGGAATCGCGCCGCGCCGGTTGGCGGGCCCCCCCACGCGATTCTCCAGCCCGGATGGGCCGAAGTCCCGCCGCTAAAATGCCTGTCCCGCCGGCGTAAATTAAACCACCGACCTTACCGGTGTAACAAGGCGGCGCGGGCGGGCTCCGGGGTCCTGGGGGGGCGTGGGACGATCTGGCCCCGGGGGGTGCCCCCACGGTGGCCTGGCCCGCGATCGGGGCCCACCGATCCGCGGGCGGGCCTGTGCCGTGGAGGTTCTCTTTCCCTTCCGCCTCCGCCACGGTCTCCACCATGGTAGAGGCAGAAGAGACTCCCTCCACTGCGCATGCGTGGGAAGCTGTCAGCGGCCGCTGACGCTCCCGCGCATGCGCCGCCCGGAGATGTCATTTCCGCGCCAGCTGGCGGGGCACCAAAGGCCTTTTCCGCCAGCTGGCGGGGCGGAAATTCGTCCGGCGCGGGCCTAGCCCCTCAATGTTGGGGCTCGGCCCCCAAAGATGCGGAGCATTCCGCACATTTGGGGCGGCGCGATGCCCGTCTGATTTGCGCCAGTCGGCGGACATCGCGCCGTTTCCGGAGAATTTCGCCTCTTATCTTACCTGAACATCATGGGCGTCATTCCCCGACCCCCCGCCGGTTCGGAGAATGGCCGTTGGCCGCCGTGAATCCCGCCCCCGCCCCCGCCGAAGTATCCGGTACCGGAGATTGGGCGGGGGCGGGAATCGGGCCGCGCCGGTTGGCGGGACCCCCCGTTCAATTCTCCGGCCCGGATGGGCCGAAGTCCCGCCCAGAAATTGCCTGTCCCGCAGGCGTAAATCAAACCTGGTATTTACCGGCGGGACCAGGCGGCGTGGGCGGGCTCCGGGGTCCTGGGGGGGGGAGGGGGCGCGGGGCGATCTGACCCCGGGGGGTGCCCCCACGGTGGCCTGGCCCACCGATCCGCGGGCGGGCCTGTGCCGTGGGGGCACTCTTTCCCTTCCGCCTCCGCTACGGCCTCCACCATGGCGGAGGCAGGAGAGACTCTCCCCACTGCGCATACGCGGGAAACTTTCTGCGGCCGCTGACGCTCCCGCGCATGCGCCGGGAAACTGTCAGCGGCCGCTGACGCTCCCGCGCATGCGCCGCATTTCCGCGCCAGCTGGCGGGGCAACAAACGCCATTTCCGCCAGCTGGCGGGGTAGAAATCCCTCCGGCGTCGGCCTAGCCCCTCAATGTTGGGGCTAGGGCGCCAAAGATGCGGAGCATTCCGCACCTTTGGGCCAGCGCGATGCCCGTCTGATTGGCGCCGTCTTTGGCGCCAGTCGGCGGACATCGCGCCGTTGGGGGAGAATTTCGCCCCTTGTATTCAAGAATATTTAGTACCAGGTGCTGGTCTATTTTGGCCAAGCTGCCATTATCACCAAGACATTGTTCTTATGCGACGACCTGCGCCTGCAGCTCACCAACTTTATTTACTGCACACTGTGTTCACATACTGTGGGCGCGATTCTCCACTCCCACGCCGGTTGGGAGAATCGCCTGGGCCGCCAAAATTTACTGGGATGCCGGTCCAACGCCCTCCCGCGATTCTCCCAAGCGGCGCGAACGGCCCGGTCGAGTTTCGCGGGCCGGAGAATCGGCGGAGACACCGAAAATGGCGATTCTCCGGCACCCCCGCTATTCTGAGGCCCGGATGGGCCGAGTGGCCAGGCCAAAACGGCGGGTTCCCCCCGGCGCCGTCCACACCTGGTCGCTGCAGTCGTGGGCGGTGCGTGAACGCTGGGGGGGCGGCCTGTGAGGGGGCGAGGGGGATCCTGCACCGGGCTTTACCTGGAATGACCTCCTTCCTTCCGCGGCCCCACAAGATCCGTCCCCATCTTCTTGCGGGGCATATTTAGAGAGGACGGCAACCACGCATGCGCGGGTTGGCGCCGGTCAACCCGCTCATGCGCGGATGTTGCCCGTTATGCGGCGCCGGCCACGTCATCTATGCGACGCCGCTTTTACGCGGGCGACAAGGCCTGGCGCGTGTAGATGACGCGGCCCCGATCCTGGCCCATTGTCAGGGCCTGAATCGGTCGGGACCGGGGCCGTTCCGCGCCGTCGTGAATTTCGACGGCGTTCACGACGGTGCGGCCACTTCGGCATTGGAGTGGAGAATCCCGCCCTGTGTTCTTCGTTCAGCGACTGGTGAATCTTTGGAATTCTGTATCCCAGTGGTCTGTGGAGACTCAGTTGTTGAATAATGCTCAAGACTGAGATCGGTAGATTTCTACATATTAGCAACATAAAGGGGATAGTGTAAGAAAATGGGGCTCAAGTAGAAGATCAGCCATGATCTCGTTGAATGGCAGAGCAGGTTTGAAGGGCTGAATGGCCTACCTTTCAGACAATATCCCAGACAGCACGATAACCATTCCTGAGTATGTCCTGTCTCACCGGCAAGACAGACCAAGCAGAGGTGGCAGCACAGTGGTATACAGTCGGGAGGGAGTTGCCCTGGGAATCCTCAACATCGATTCTGGACCCGATGAAGTCTTATGGCTTCAGGTGAAACATGGGCAAGGAAATCTCCTGTTGATTACCACGTACCGGCCACCATCAGCTGATGAATCAGTACTCCTTCATGTTGAACACCACTTGGAGGAAGCACTGAGGGTTCAAGTGCACAGAATATGCACTGGGTGGAGGACTTCAATATCCATCACCAAGAGTGGCTTGGTAGTATCACCACATACCGAGATGGCCATGTCCTAAAGGACATAGCTGCTAGACTGGGACTGCAGCAGGTGCTGAGGGAATTAGCAAGAGGGAAAAACATACTTGACCTCATCCTCACCAATCTGCCTGCTGCAGATGTATCTGTCCATGACAGTATCTGTAGAAGTGACCACCGCACAGTCCTTGTGGAGACAAAGTCCCGTCTTCACATTGAGGATACCCTCCATTGTGTTGTATTGGCACTACCACCGTGCTAAATGGGATAGACTTTGAACAGATCTAGAAACTCAAGACTGGGCATCCATGAGTCACTGTGGACCATCAGCAGCAGAATTGTATTCAAACACAATCTGCAACCTCATGGCTCGACATATCCCCACTCAACATTACCACCAAGCCAGGGGATCAACCCTGGTTCAATGAAGAGTGGAGGAGAGCATGCCATGAGCAACAGCAGACATACTGAAAAATGAGGTGTCAACCTGGTGAAGCTACAACAGAGAACTACTTGTGTGCCAAACAACAAAAGAAGCAAGTGATAGACAGAGCTAAGCAATTCCACAATGAACACATCAGATCTAAGCTCTGCAGTCCTGCCACATCCAGCCGTGAATGGTGGTGGACTATTAAACAACTCACTGGAGGAGGAAGCTCCACATATATCCCCATCTTCAATGATGGAGGAGCTCCGCACATATGTGCAAAAAACAAGGCTGAGGCATTCGCAAAAACCTTTAGCCAGAAGTGCCGAGTGGATGATCCATCTCGGTCTCCTCCAGAAGTTCCCAGCATCACAGATGTCAGTCCTCAGCCAATACAATTCACTGCACGTGATATCAAGAAATGGCTGAAGGCATTGGATACTGCAAAGGCTATGGGTCCTGATAATATTCCGGCAATAGTACTGCAGACCTGTGCTCCAGAACTTGCCGCACCCCTAGACAAGCTGTTCTAGTACAGCTACAACACTGGCATCTAGCCGGCAATGTGAAAAATTGCCCAGGTGTGTTCTGTACACAAGAAACAGGACAAATCCAACCCAGCCAATTACCGCCCTATTAGTCTATTCTCCATCGTCAGCAAAGTGATGGAAGGAGTCATGAACAGGGCTATAAAGCAGTACTTACTCGGCAATAACCTCCTCACAGATGCTCAGTTTGGGTGCCACCAGGGTCACTCAACTCCTGACCTCATTACAACTTTGGTTCAAACATGGACAAAAGCTCTGAATGCCAGAGGTGAGGTGAGAGTGACTGCCCTTGACATCAAGGCAGCATTTGACCGAGTATGGCATCAAGGAGCCCAAGCTAAACTGGAGCCAATGGGAATCACGGGGAAATCTCTCCACTGGTTGGTGTCATACCTAGCACAAAGGAAGATGGTTGTGGTGGTTGGAGGTCAATCATCTCAGGTCCAGGACATCACTGCAGGAGTTCCTCAGAGTAGTGTCCCAGGCCCAACCATCTTCAGCTGCTTCATCAATGACCTGCCTTGCATCATAAGGTCAGAAGTGGGAATGTTTACAGATAACTGCACAATGTTCAGCACCATTCGTAACTCCTGAGATAATGAAGCAGCCCATGTCCAAATTCAGCTAGGGATGAAAAGTGGCAAGTTACATTTAGGCCACACAACTGCCAGGAAATGACCATCCCGTGAAATGAATTTTAAAAACGGCACCAGAGCTGATTCAGACCAATAAGAAATGCAATAAAATCTAAATTCATTACCATCTGACCTGGCAGGATCCCCGCCTACGGTGTCCCATCTGGCTCATGGCAGGACAAACCTGAGCAAAACCAGCGTGAGCGGCAGAACCTGCCGGAGTCATGCCCGATCTGAAAACCCTTTGAGGAAAGAGCCCTTGAGTTGGCCAGCGAGGAGAGGACCGCATGTGTGCAGAGGGCGAGATGTGGGCAATAGACATAAGTGAGAACCCTCATCATGTGCAGCCATGAGCCCATCTGACAACCCCCTCCCTGTGAGAGACACACCTCAGGTCCCCACACCATGAAAGTTAACACTGCAACACTCGTAAAGCCGAAACAGGTTGGACACGGGAAGCGTTGCATGCACAGCAGCCCCTTTAGACTTAGAGGCTCATAGCCATGAAGGGCAACTGAGGCCTGCGAGCGACCCGACCCCTGAGATACTGAAAGTGACCCCTTCATTTTCCCGACCTTCAGGGCGGCATGGTGGCACAGTGGTTAGCACTGCTGCCTACGGCGCAGGGGACCCGGGTTCGATTCTGGCCCCGGGTCACAGTCCATGTGGAGTTTGCACATTCTCCCCATATCTGTGTGGGTTTCACCCCCACAACCCAAATGTGTGCAGGGTGGGTGGGTTGACCACGCTAAATTGCCTTTTAGTTGGGGAAAAAATAGGGTACTCTAAATTTTAAAATGACCTTTCCCGACCTTCCATGGCGGGAATCTCATTATATCACCAGCGAAGAGCGAGGGAAATTGGGAAACGCCGGTGAGAATCTCGTTTCCTGCTTCTCACCAGATTTTGCGTCATGTTGTCAAAATTGACCCCAGAGAGTGTGCATTTGAGAGTGTGTGTGTGAGAGAGACAGAGTGAGTGTGTATGAGTGTGGCTCACTCTCAGTCTAAAGGTTCTCACTCACCCTCACCCCCATACACCAACACATATTCATACCCAATCACACAGTGGGTGAGGATGAGTGAGTAAGGACCTTGATACTGGGAGTAAGCTGGACGCAGACATTCTGATCTACTCTCACTCTAATGTTTGCCTTCATCAATTACTCTTTTAAAAAATGATCAATTTATTGCTTTTACATCGCTTTATTTTTGCTCAGCGAGATGTTTCCTTTCTTCATGTTCAATGCTGTATCAAACTTTATCTTTCCAAAATTTGCTCATCGGTGTTTGAATGAGAGAAAAATGGAAATGTGGCCCCTCACATGAAAAGGCTGGACAAGTCTGGTTTAAAACATAGTTTAATATTATTGTTGAGAAGTTGATAGAATACTTGTGAGGAGGTGTAGTGTAATGGGTAATGGAGTAGTTATGGTAACGAGTGATGTAGACTATGATATAACAGTAACACAAGCAGCTATGTGCTAAATACTCGGAAAGAATGGAACTGCCTGTACTCGTGAGAGACATGCCAACAATGTAACCTATCTTATATATAGTTTTGCTCTTCTTTAATTTGGCAGAAGGTATCTGTCTTTATCAAAGAAGAAAGTTCCAGGGATAAGTAATTTATGTTACATTAATAGATTGGTGAAGCTGGGGTTGTTTTCCTTAGAGAAGAGAAGGTTCAGAGAAGGTTTGATGGAGATGTTCAAAGCAATGAGGGGTCTAGATAGAGCAGTTAATAGCTTTTCCCAGTGGCAGAAGGGTTGAGTACCAAAGGACCCAATTAACATAAAAGAACCAAAAGCAACATGAGACAAATCTTCCTCATAATAATAATCTTTATTAGTGTCACAAGTGTCTTATTGTGGGAGGAAACCGGGGCACCCGGAGGAAACCCACGCAGATACGAGGAGAACGTATAAGCTCTGCACTGACAGTGACCCACGCTGGGAATCGAACCTGGGTCCCTGGCACTGTGGAGCAACAGTGCTAACCACTGTGCTACCATGCCGCCCACATATATCGTGCCTTCCAGTGGCAGGACCTGCGATCTACTACCTTTGAGTATAGTGGAGGCAGATTCAGTCATGGCTTTCAAAAAGAGGTTTGGATAAGCACGCCGAGTTGCTGGTTAAGTGTGGAGGAGTGGGAATAATTAAATTGTACTGATAGAGAGCTGAAATAGATTCAAAAGGCTGAATAAGCTTCTTCTATGCTGCATTATATGATTCAGGTAGGGCCATTTCACTAGATTCAGGTTGAATTTATATTATAATCAACTTTGGTTTCAAGTAAAGCTACTGAGAATCATGGAATCCCTACAGTGCAGAAGGTTGCCATTTGGCCCATCTAGTCTGCACCGACCCTCTGAAAGAGCACCCTACCTCAGCCCACACCCCCATCCTATCCCTGTAATCCAGTAACCCCAGCTAACCTTTTGGACACTAAAGAGCAATTTTAGCATGGCCGATCCACCCAATCTGCACATATTTGGACTGTGGGAGGAAACCGGAGCACCCGAAGGAACCAATGCAGATACAGGGAGAACATGCAAACTCCACACAGACAGTCACCCAAGGCCAAAATGGCACTCGGGTCCCTGGCGCAGTGAGACATCAGTGCTAACCACTGTGCCATAGTGCCGCCCAACCTTGGCACCAACCCTCCAGGTGTCACTCCAAATGCCCTTTAGACGGCCACTTAATATTGTACAATGAAGAGAATTCAAAGTAACACATAATGTTGCCTAATGATATATATTTTTTTCTTTTCAGGAGTGAACTATACAAGGTCATTACCTCCCACGTACCCAGCACCCCCGGATCCTGTCCATCAGAGAAACTTCATGCTCACTGATGGCATCCCTCAGGGGTCAATGTATGAACTAACGGAGCCCAAACGCAGCCAGTCTCCATTCTGGCAGAACTTCAGTAGGTTGGCGCCATTTAAAAAGTAACAGGCCATATTGTTATGGGAGGACCCATCCCTGGACATTTACTCTTGGCAGTTAAAAACAAAAATGTGGACCAACAGACAATGTTTGGATCATGGATCTCGGTGATTAAACCATCTGCTGACACCTTCCCTGATGAATCTTGGTTCAAAGCAACATTTTAGCTAATTATTTCATAATGTGGGTTCAACTGTTCAAAAAACATGCAGTGTATGACAACGGAAGGTCAGAAAGGAAAACTGAAATTCAGACTCAACCTTCATCACATTATTTCATTTGTGATTATGTGAACCTCAGTGTGCTCTTCAGTGCACTGTAATGCAGCTGTACACAAATACACACACACAAACACACACTCACATATACGTTTATATATATATATGTGTGTGTGTGTATATATACATATATCTCGCTTCTGTTATCCTGAAAGCTTATGACATATGTACTGGAGTGTGAATGTTTTATTGCTTGATTAGTTCTACATAAGCTACTACAGATATTTTAATGATAAATATTGTAGGCACACCTTTAATGATTTATTATATATCCATGTATACGATATATTGTACTGAGTGAACAACGCCAAACGCTATTTGAAGAGGTACATGTTTGAGAACGCTGGACTATTAGTCATTGTGTTAAGAAATCAGCCACAGTATTTGAAGCCATGGAGTTTACAAAGTAAGAGTTAATTGACAGGGCTATTCTTATGGTATCTCTGCATTTAGGTGGTGAGCCAATTTTGTTCCTCGATACAACAAAATCATTCAACACAATGGATATATAATCATTCGTTTTTCACCAGAAAAATCAATTGTTTATATAATTAACATTCTTTGTTATGTTTTAATTCGCGTTTGCTACAGCATTACATCTAACAGTTACTAAGGATCATTAACAAATCCAATTGCATTTTACATTGAGAAGTTGTGATCTTTTCAGCAAGTCAGTTTATCCTTTCTTCATCTTGTGCACCCTTGGACAGTTGCCGGCACTTCCACAGGAACGGCATTAACCATCTGATTGATCCCATGTGGTAGCCCTGTGACATCTCTGGACTATTTTAACTGAAGTGTTTGCAATTCAATGGAGCTCTGTGGATTGAACAGTGTACTACACAATAGGTCACAAACTATGTCATGAAGGAACCATTACAGATTAAGGAGTTAAGTTATCTTTAAATATTGTCCTACAAAAATGTTTTGTGCCCAAGTGATGTAAGCATTTGTTTTGTGATGTGCTAATGTTTCATTATTTTACATTTCCAATGCATATGATGAAATAATACATAGTATAAAAATGGTAAAATAGCCAATCTTTTGAAATAATAATGAACATTTTTATAGAACTACAGAGCTACTTTTCCAATAATCATAGCTAGATATTATTTTCTAACAATCTAAATAATTAAATATTTATTAAACTAGTGCCAAAAATATAGAAATAAATTCAGAAAGAAAGCCTAGTTAGTATATGATTCAACATGCGGGCATTTAGCTATACGAGGGTCATTCACTGCCAACTAGCAGATCGCTCATTCTGTGCTGTCACTATATAAGGGTTGTTGGTGCCCTGTAACTAAAGTAGTTAGCTAAAATCCTGTTTAATCAAAAATGTATTTTCTCAAACTGAAGATACGGTCCTTCAGGTATATGTTATTGCAATCCATTTAGGGAATTTAGTGGCTTGCTTTTGTTTCATTTCTTCTTTATTGAATAATTAAAGCCCTAATTATTAGTTTCATTGTAATTGCTGTGATATTTGGCCAATCATATTCAAACTCTTTGCTCAGGTAAATTATAGAATGATGTGCCATATAAACTAGTGATTGACCGGTACATAGTTCCACCTGTCCAGTTTTCTGGGATTTTCAGTACCTTCATATTGGTAAGGGTATCAGATACTGTTCAACCATCAGTTGGACCAAATGTGAAACTATAGATTGTAATTGGAGATTGACATTGTAACACACACCAGCAGAGTATACAACCTATATGAAGAAAAAGGCCAAGGCTTCTGTGCTGCTTTAATCTGAAGGCAGGCAGACATTATCAATTATATCTTTGTATAGTTTACAGGCAAATGACCGCATAGGATGACCCAAATAGTGCCTACGCATCTGTATTTCAGGCATCCTTTTTTGTCACTTGACCTGGGTACTGAATAGGAGGTTTCTCAGGGGAATATTGGCCAGAACACTGATCTTGCTAGCTCATGCTCTTTGCAATATACAACCAAGCGATCTGCAATGCCCAGTAAGCCAGATGAGAACTTAATTCAAAATTTGGAACAATGTAAAGCATCCTCCCCGAATGTACAACAATTCAGTGGTCTCAGTGTTGGATGGGAAGGGCAATGTGAACAAACAAAAGTGGTATGTGAATTTTCAAATATAGAGAGAGAGACAACTGCTGAACCAACCATTGCTGTTATGATAAATAGTAAAATGATTGTGTCACTTATCATGCTTACATGGATGGGGACTGGATGCCATTGGTGAATTAATGGATATTGATCAGCTATCTTTGAAAATTTTTGCTAAATTTATTCACCGCTCTTAAGAAAAAGTAAGAATAGCTATCTGTCACCCCTTTGCAGAATAGCAGATTAGGGTTTGGGCTCCCTCGATGGTCTACTGGGTAAAATCATGAAATACTGTGCCATACAGAGCAAAATGTTTGATTCTTGGTCTTTGCTGAAGTACATGATCTGAGTCAGCAGTGGGAATGCTAAAACTTATCTCAGTAAATATGGGCCCCCACTCCCGATCACTATCCTGTAATACCTGCTAGAAGGTGCACACATGCAATGATCTAGTAAGAGCTGTCCAGATTCATACCTGAAGAATAGTCTATTTGGCAATGGGGTTTGAGTGTTGTTAAACCTACAGATCCATGATCCATCACAAATACTGAGAGTGTTCAGAGGAGTAACAAAAGATTGAAGTTATTTCAAAAAATTATGAGTGTTGCTGCTCTTTGGTTGAATATTAAATGAAAGGAGATTGCGGTTCCTACATCTTGTTGACTTTATCTCACTACAAATATAAACCTCCAACTCAAAAGGCTGTTTATGAGGTTAACTAAAATTCAGAAGCATCTTATCTTAATCAAGTTGTCTCAAGGCAAAGTATTCCATGCTTGTAAGCATATTAATGGATGCCAGTACAAATCAGGTTATTGTACCAGTCTATCACTATATAAAACCCCTCAATTTTGCCTTATTGTGTTAATGCAATGGAGCAAAATTGCATCACACAAACGGGTGGTAGCAGCTTCCCATTTCATATTGTACTGCTCCAACATCCTTGAATCATCTAAAACTATGTAAGTCATTCTGCATAATCTTGCCATTATGGAAAGAGTACATATGGCACATACACACACATGCAGACACAAATCAGTGTACAATGTTCCCATGATTTTATACAGCTTTGTGTCAATATTGCCACATGTTCTGTGTGCAACAGAGTTGCTATCAGAAAAAAATCACTTCAAATTAACTTGATCGGGAGTGGCTCCACCTTCCAGTTCCTGTGGAACTTAGGGTAAACTGCCAAATTTTGTTTCTTAATTTATAATCTCATACAGGAAATGTCTCATAATTGAAGACATGGTGGCATTATTTCAAGTATGTCATTGCAGCACTACGTAAAATTAATTCTGAAAATTGCCAGTGTGCATGAAGTAAATGTAAGAATGAACACTTGAAACACTAGTGCACAGATTAAAGAACAAGTTCAGGGAGGGGATGGGGTGGGAATGGTGGTCAGTGGACAGAGGGATGTGAAAAGATTTAGGAAAGACCATGGTCAGCATTTCTTTTTAAATTGGGAAGCAGCATCCTCTTACAAATGAAAAACACGGGCATAAGAATTACCATTAAGTGGATTTCTTACCTGTGGAAAAATGAAATGTTACAAAAGAATGAGGTTTACAAGGGGCAGGAACAATTCTTTAAAATCCATAGAGTGTAGATTAGAATTATTGTATCCGGCAAAGCTAATGCTTCAGTTTTGAACTCTTTGTACTGAAGATTGCATAGTTACAGGCACTGGATTTGTAAATGCTACCTAATTATCAATTCAAGTGTATTGATGAGAAGTGGTGTGAAGACATCTCATTTCACGCACATAAACTCACAACAACAGCAATGTCCAATTACAAAGCTATAATAATAGAATCTAAGCAGCCTCGACGGTCTAAAAAAATGAATAGGACTTCCTTGTTATTGATGCGCATGCCCAAATGTACCTTGTTCAATATAGAAACGTGATTCTCAGTACATATCATATTGCAACATGCCATGCTATGGGCGATCAATTGAGTAGCAAGACAGTCCTGTTGAAGCCAGTACTGTATCACTCATTAGTTAGAATGAAGTCTTTAAATAAACATCACAATTTAGCTTGGACCTGTAAAATATCAGCATTTTGCTCAGAATTTCATTTCTACATATGTAGAAATTAGTTGTAAAGGGATTATTTCATGGATTCAAACTGTTTATTTTGTAAAATTGCTGTTTGAATTTGAAAAGCAATGCATGTATGATGCCATTGGACGCTATGCATGGTCTCACTGCCGTTTTTTGAAACACACATGGTATTGATTGATCATTTTTAGGAAGTGATACAACACCAGTCAATAAAATGGAAGTGCAAATCCTGACTTCTTGTTGCAAGACAAACCATAGCATGGTAAAACCACTAGTTAAACCTGACTGTGTTAGATGCTAGTTGCTACCAATTTAGATAGGTTTGAGATTCCTACGTGAATCGTGCTGTAAAGAGTAGGATAATATTGGCAGAGATCCAACCAATTGCTCCAGCAGACCAGAGCTTAGATACTCATTATCCAAGACAGAAATGGCCAATATTATAAATGAAGAGGTTGCAAATGAACTTTGTCAGTTTGTGGATGTAGATAGGTAGGTAGAATTGAACACTATCTTTCATGGGAATAACTTTCTCCTGATTATAGATTCACTTCAGTTTTGCTCCTTTATGTAGAATACAAATGGGATATTCCCTATAATGCACAAATATATCTCCGGCTCACTGTCATTTATCCTAAGTCTACTGTGAAATGAGTAGTACTTAGCAATTTATATGCACTTGTATCATTGATTCCCTCACATGAATACATATTATATAATAATTACATATCTGTTTTTTATAACAACTTTCATGTTAATTATAAAAGCATTGATGCCTGCAATGTACCGAAGGACAAATTTTAGATCTCCACTTGGCACAGGAGCAAGATTTTATGGAGAACAGGCAAATGGCTGATTGTCAAGTTGTGAGTCTTATCTGCTGCCGTTGCTGCCCTCGGTGATACAATTAAATGTTGGAACAGCCTGAGTAAAACAGGATAGTTGAAGCACATAGCTGTAGCTGACTCATATTACATGGCCATATTACATCTAAAGTTAAGAAAGGATTAAGTCGTATTGCTTGAGCGAAAGAGAAAATGCTGGAAAATCTCAGCAAGTCTGGCAGCATCTGTCGGGAGAGAAAAGAGCTAACGTTTCGAGTCCGATGACTCTTTGTCGAAGTCGTTTTGCTTGCTATCTGTCACAAATAGTATCGATTTTCCTTCACATTTATATAAAGTTAATCCGTAAAGTTGCTTCAAGTCGTATTTTAAATACCCATTTAGTTAAACTCTCAACCTTTTGATTTGGGTATTAAATATGTTCACAAAAGATTCATTTACCTGCCATTCAATCAAGAATTTTGCCCATGGTTAATATTTTTGTTAAAAGAGCCAGCAGAAATCTAGGATGAATATCTTAACAAAATGTTTATTAATATTGCACAGTCTTTCAACCCCAGTAATATAAATGTTGCAGTTAACAAACACATAATTACTTAGAAAGTATTAATGGTAAAGTATTTGCAATATATTTTCTCTGTAATAGCCTAAATGGCAATATCCTTACTCTTTATACTGCAAGAGAAGTTTTTAACAAAGGGATATTTTCTCTATATTAGAGCTATAAAATGCCAATAAAAGACATGTAGGGAATGAAATAATTAGTTATAATAATTAATTTACACAGCGTAATGTTCTGACGTTTGATGGATGTTTTACTTCATGGATAAATTCAGATTGTGTCACATGGGCTGATTGGCTACAACACTGGAAATTATTTCTCAAATGGACCAGTAGGTAAAGATATTGCCCTATATGATGACAAGTCCTACAGACCAAAAAGTTGCAGAATTGACTGCTGATCTTAAGTGGGCTAGCAACTGGATGGCTACAATTGGCGTCAGCACCTCAGTGGTTGGAAAATTACTTATAGGTTAGGATCCGGGAAGGGCTGGTAAGGACAGCTTGAACAGCAAAATTAATCTGCTGACATCCATATCACTTCACATGGCAAAATGCCCACTTGGATAGATAGTGGCACCCACTGGACTTTATATTCAAAGTTTAGCACCTTTAGAACGGAGAAAAGATTGTGTCTTTTGCAGCATATATGAAAAATGTCAGCACAGAGATCAGTGTGTCAGTAAAATTTCACATTCCTTGCATTCAGAAAAGTCACTCATGTAGCCCTTAAATTACATTCTCTTTATCAGTAAGTTGTTGTTTTCTCAAAATAATATAGAATAACAGTAACTCTGTGATATAGCAATCAATTTCATTGTAAGATATTTATATATTTTTAAGAGCATTAACAGCAATTTCCAGCAAAGAATGGAATAACATATAAGCAGCTAGATAAATTAAAATCACTTAATCACCTGCCAAAAAAAACCCCAGCATTAACTTGCTTGTAAAAAATACTTTTATAGTCTTTAGTTCCTTGGAAGACCAGCAATATTGCCCAAAAGCCAATCTAGTGATGGTGTTAACCAGAGTACTAAGGACTAATGATGGACTACCACTTTAGCCTGGGATAAAATCAGCCTACTCTGGATAAGAATAGTCTTCTCTGTCCATTGGCTATTAAAATCCTACATGAAATTAATCTGGCCATTCCTAGTCCATTTACTGCATGTGCAGCGCAAAACTGTCCCTAGTTTGCATTAAGTGACACAAACATGTGTCATTTACAATGATAGAGGCTGTTGTTCTAATGTTGGAGCTGAGACATTCTGATAGACCGATTAGAGGGAGCTTTGTTCTGCATATCCATGCAATATCTAACCTGATAATTATTTATACTGATATCAAATTCCTCAATTTAGTAATCCCAGTTATCCAAATTGAATTTAACTCTTTTTTAAGTTTCCGTTGTAAATCTGTGGGAGTTGAGTTCTTGCCAGCCTGTGGCAGAATGAGACAATGGCCGTTTTATCCACTTGGTTTCATTAACGTGCTGGAGCTGGGCATGGTGCAGCTGCAAACATGTTTTTAAAAAATCAGGAAATCTTTACCTGCTTGCCAGTAGATCAATGTGGGATGAGGAGTTCAGGGGATTGCACAGTACAGGACAAAGGGAGCCTGGGGCGGGGAAAGCCTCACCTTGCCCTTTGGTGCACAGAAGAGTGCTGCAGCTCCTCCTGGTATTGCTTCTGAACCTCTTCTGACAAGTCTGAGAGGCTCAGCAGCTTCACCACTCAAGCCAGAGTTCAAATTGCAATCGGGGTCTGATTACATCATCAGACCTCAATCTGCATGTTTAAAGAAGGAAAACATCAGTGTAGCGACAGTCCTGTCATGACAGCAAAAAAATCATCAACGTGGATCAGGATAGGACATAGCCGGATAACCTACCAGTAGATTTTAGCTTTCCAGTCTACATCATTTCCTATAATTGAAGGTGTTATAACTGTTTTGCTTGAACAATCGTAGGAAGTTCAATATAAGAAGAATCTCATCACTTTTTCTACACAATCAAAACTGTAATGTCACCATAGTCCCAGATGACCATGGACTGCTTTCTCCTTTGAGGGGGAGAGCTGACTGGTGGTGATTTAACCTGAGGATCACCGTAACTCGGGCGAGGGGTAAGGTTGAGAAGGCGGGGCCTTCAGGAATAACCTCAGCCGGTACGTGAAATGAACCTACGTTGCTGGTCTCGCTCTGCATCACGAACCAACAGTCTAGCCAACTGAGCGAAACCATATCAAAACTAGTAATTTGGTAGTACCTTGCAAGAGTATTTTTGTTAAATTAGCAGATCTAGTTAGAATGTTCCTCTTGACCATAATTGACCAAAGGCCATAATTGGAGAATAATTCACTTGACCAAATCAATGTAGAGATAGGGGGGAAATTATGACTTGAAAACATTGCATTGCCAGTGAATGGCGGAGGTTTGAATTAGAATATTTCTGCTGTAGTTTAGCTCAGTGTACTTTTGTCTTGATGTGAACCCTAATTGTGATGAGCATTGACTCGCGGGCTTCTCTTTTGGGATCTGTTTCAGTGATTGCAAACTAAGTACAAATCTGGCTGAACTCACAACTCACATTAGTCACATGCTTGAGTTCGATCTTGTTCTCAAGTTCTCTTGCTTTAATTAACATTGGGGATTGATAGATCGAAACAAAAAGAATGCGTTGAGAGGAAGAGTTGCTGTGCTCTTTCATAATGTAATGACCCAATTGGTCAACTCCAAGGTGTTATTCACAAACATGTCTGTTGGGTCATCAGTCCTCCAGGGATAGCATGGCTTATCAGGACAAAACATATCAAGAGCAAACATTAGCTAGTCATTCTTTGCTTACTGACAATGATAATCTTTGCTTTTACTAAAATTTCAGTTGAGTTGAATAGCAGCTGGGTTCTGCATAAAATACGTTATTCTTCCTGGAGTGATGTAAATCATGTTAAGTATAATGATTTACCTGACGTAATATAATACCTTCTCTATTTTATTGAGAAAAGGACATCCAAAAGTTGCATTAACTCCATTGTACTTTCCATGGAGGTGCTTGTGTTTGTCATTCTGGTGAAGTACTATGTCCTGCGGGGTACCACCTTAAGAATGTTCATTGGTTTTGAAATGCAGTGATCTCTCTGACAAGATCGGGCCTCTGTTGAAAAACACAAAGTAAAATGGCTTCTGTAGGAAAGGGAAACCTGTCAGTTTTTTTTAAAAGATCAGTTGCCTATGAGTGCTCATGAGAATGGTTGTCAAATGTGTTTGCTAGACCCATGGTTAGAAAGATTATAAAATGCACACAACTTTCTGAGGTTTGCAACAAACAGTTGTGCCACTATCCTCCCACTGCTGGCAGAACGAGTTTTAGATAAATCCCTTCCGCCCACCCTCCAACCAACCCCTCCACCCCCATCCCACTCCGACTATGTATAGTTACAAAAGTATATATGTAAGCTTGGTGCTGTAATGTTGGAAAAAAAAATGTTCTTTCTATTTTGTTTATCAAATTTAAACATAAGAATTTTGTAACTTTTGTGAATGTTTGTCAATGTTGTTCTACATGCATTAAAAGCTGTCTTGCAATTAAAAAAGGTCACAGCTGATTTCCAAAGGTTTTGTTTAAGCTTTTGTTGCTACTCGTACAATGGAGCATTTGTCATTTGCGTGGAAATTGTGCAGAACACAACCGATTCTATTCCAAATCATGTTTTACTTGGTCTTTTTAAAAAGTACTTTAACCCCTTCATGGAGGGCCCCATGACTGTCTGTAGTTGTGAAATTAGACAGCTGTAATAGAGCTTGAAGATGTCAATGCACACATCCTGCGAAATTAAAACAAAATCAACTATTTTGATCCCTTTTCATAGAAAACCCTTCTAAAACCTTTTGACTAAGTGATGTAATTTCCTTCTTTCTCATTGGGTTCATAGTTAGCCAATCTATTATTAGTTTAAAGTTTGTGAGAGGAAATTCCCTTAAATAACACATTTATCACCAGGTCATACAAAGTAGAAAATCCTAGGTGGGTGGTGTTAGTCTGGACACTAATTTTGGGATTGGCCTTATGGGCAGATGTTGAGTGAAGACAGCATTGGCTTTGGTACGTTTTGTAGTTGAAGACCCTGCTGTTTGACTATCTTGTCTCACATTTGAAAATAAGGTGGTGTACTAGGAGGTTGTCCACATCTAAGAACTTCATCATAACAATGTCGGCAGGAGAGGAGATAAGGGGAAGAAATGGAGGAAAACTGAAGCATTGCACCTTCATGTTCTCACTAGTGTTGAAAGTAAGGCAGCCATTGATAGGTTTAGACATTGAGAGATACACGTGTTTTCACATCTGTAAGATTCATAATTATACACTGAAGAATTACAATCATAATAGCCATTTATTGCTGACTCAAGTAATCATTTGGCCATTTCAAGATTGCAAAAGGAAAACAAACAATCACATATGAAGTGCACATTTAATAATCACAGAGTAAATGTCAACTAAAGGAGGGCAGATTGAAATTCAAAATTTATTTTCAATCAGATATTGTCTTTTTAAAAACTTATTGACCTTTTTTGTTGCTGGAGTTTTGATTGGATTTTGTGAAATTGTAATCATTAAAATCCCGGCATCGTTCAATCAGATATAACTTGGTTTATGTTTTGCAATATTGCTGCTGACTTGCTTTTCAGTATTTTTATGAATGCCTTTGGGTGTTTCTTTGCACAGCATTTATTTTTCTGTGTAAATATGGAATACTTTTTTCTGACACTGTTCACTTGGTTATAGGGATTTTAAGTTCCTTTTGTTTTATGGCCCCGTGTATGTATGTTATAATGTTTGTGGCTGAATAATATTTTGTTATAGTTTTGTACCTGTATTGAAATCACACAATGTACACAATAAATGCTTTCAGCTACTTAGTCTATTGTATGTGCCTTTGCCACAAATAATGGCGTAAGGTCAGGTTTGCATCCGGCTTGTTGCTTTTCCTTGTGACTTTATTTCCCAGTCCTTAATTGAAAGTAATGGTGTTTGCTGCAGTACATTTTTCTGAATTATTGTCACCTTTCAATGCCACAACCAGAGATTATTTATGATGTGTGAATCTAAACAGTAAGTTTAATAGAATATTAGACCTTCAGGGATATTCAACGGTGTGAATGATTCTTGTCTCAACTGATGTGCATAACATGCGGTTTTCAGTAAATATCGCCAGACAGTGATTAGGAAGAGGGTGTTTCATCCCCTCTCCCACCCTCCGGGGTTTTGGGGTGCTGTGGCCAATTGTAGCACCTCATCTATTCCCAAGGTCAAAATTAGCTAGTTAGCCTTTATTCAAACTTGGATGTTTCTGGATCTGCAGGGTCCATTTATATGCTGGATTTTTTCCCCCAATTCTATCAAAAATAAGAGCTGCTTTGGAGATATTTATATAACATGTGACTCAGTCAAAGCACCCTGATGGTTTAACTAATTACAAGCTAAAATCTTATAAAACAGCATTTTATTCTACAAAAGCTGTTAATATTAGAGTTACACGAGTTACAAACTGCATATTGTGTGCAAAACGTAAGTTAGTTGGCTCTCCTGATAGATCTCTTGGTAAATGTGGAACCAAGCAGGGAGAGCAACAGAGTCCACATTCAATATGCTGAATTAGGGAGTAATTGTGCTTCAATTGACCAAGGGACCCTGGGCTAAAGAGGGATTGGGAATATCAGCAAGAATTCCTGTTCTGGATCACTATACAGCAACCCTTCAATGTCAGGGAAGGGTAAAAATCGGGTTGCAGTTGCACAATCTGCTTTCACTCAGTATCGATTCCCACACATGAAAAGTGGATGAGATCATGCAGGATGGCTGGGCTAGGGGATACACCTCACCACAAGAGGTCAGCACTTCTTTCCGGAGTTGAGAAAAGAAACATCATGCAGAGTAATCAAGTCAACTATAAGCACAATAATAGATTCACTCAGATTGACTCCCAACAGTTTTGGGGACATGAATGATATTTGGAACGAGTCAACTATTGGCTTGTAAATCAGACCCTTAAAAACCAATAGCAGGGTCCATTCACCTCTCGAACAACAAACTGGGACTGTGTAGCTGTGATAATTGAATGGACAATTGAAAACATTTAAAGTGAATCTTGAGTAGTTTATTGTCTGTAGGCTAATGTTAAATGATGGTCTCACAATAACTCACAGGTTACCTTTTATTTCAATTGAGACTAAATCTGATTTTCTTCACTCACAAGCAGTCATCTAACATTATGGCGTGAAGTGAAAATTCAGTGTTAAGTGCTATATCATTACTGCAGAAAAAATGTTGCATAGAGGGATTTAATCAATGCATTATCTTGTATTTTAACACCAACTTAGAAGAAATTAAGTTTTTATTGCCTATTATTTTAGTATCTCATACTCCCATGACAGGATACAAAAAAAAGTTATGTTGCCTGATTGGATCCCACCTCTAATTTACAATTTCTATTTGGTCAATGCTTCTCTGAACATCATTTTTCTCTTAAGCTGCACATATATAATTGACTTTTTCAGGAATTTTATTTTGACTATTTTTCTATAAAATGCATTTGGAAAGAGTTACTTTGATAAAGTGTGGTTTAAAGTATAGTGTGTTCATACAAAATTTAAAACAAGTACTGGTAGTTATAGTTAATATATTTTAAAAAATTATTTTCCTCCAAGGCTGTAAACAATAAGGAACTAATTAGATTGTCTCCATAATTGAGAGACTTCAAGACCAATTGTTGGAAATTATTGGTACCAGATATTTGCATCTCAACAGAGGAGATAAAGCTGAGAGGTTGAACCACAGGCATTAAAGTCCAACAGAGGCTGTAAGAAGGTTAGAAAGAAAGGTACTAATCAGAAATTATTTTGTTTAAAGTCAAGCAATCCACTAATGTGGGGAGATATGTTTTTGTTATTACGTAAAGACAAACTGTACTGATCTAAGTGAATTTGATCCTAATTCTGTATGTTATTATCTGTGAAATAAAACAACTTAACAATTTGTATCTTGTCTTATCTCACCAATCCCTTTGAAAAGCGGGCCAAGCAAACAGTAACTGTATGAAAGACAGTTCAGAACACAAGGGGATACTGTTGTTAAAGCCTAGGTTATAGCAGCATATAATGGACATGAAGCAAGGGAAAGATGCAAGATGCTCAGACTGCACATAGGAATTGCTTCTACTAATGTACCCATTGAGTACCTAAGGTAAGATCCCAAACTTGTATTGATTGGGGCAGCTCCTGAAACACATTGGTGACAAAGGCAATATAAACTGATTAAAAATTCAAGTGAACAGAATCAAAACAATGATGCATTGAATATGGCTAAAAGAACATAAGTTGAGTTGGAATGATTATCAATTGAGGAGAAAGGCAAGGAATGGGTTTTCCAGGTGAAAATGTGAACATTGAAAGCTGTCAAAGAATAAGAGTGTTAGAAATGTCATAATATGGTGCCATGGTGGTGATTCATTGAGATCTTGAAGCTTGTGTGTTTAAATCTTTATTGGTAGGCGTTAACTATTTACAGTTCTAAGTATAGACTTGCATGGTGTTGCTCCCACCATACAAGGCTAGCTGCATACAGCGTGTTCTCCAGACTGTTCTCTGACCATGTGACTACATCCATCACACTGTGGCTGATGTCCCACATCACCCTTGCTCTGCCGAGCATCTTGCGCATATCATCACATCCCCTTTTTCAAAAGGTTTCCTCCCTTCTAACAGAGAACACAACACAATGTTTTCTTCCTATCACAATACAACTTTTTACTTCCTAGCACAATACGACATATTATGCCTTGATGGTTCGTTCGCATCTCAGCCTGTCACGTCATGTGTGAAGGGATTAGCACAATTTCTAAAGGTTTTTTTCCGATAAGTTAATATTTGGTCCTTTTCCTTCTAGTATTCCAATTCTGATTATATTTCATCGACCATTTTATCATATTGATATTCGTGCCTTTCCACCAGTGTGACTATTTCAGTAATTTTGTTCTGACATACAATCTGTTTCTTTCTGTGTCTGAATTGTTGATCCTGCTGTCATTTTTAATGTTTATATCAAGCTTCCCTTCTTCAACTTTCTTCTGAAGGCTCCAAATAATTTCGTCTGATTCCTTGTTGAAACTTGACAGTTCCAAATTCAATTGTTCTATCTTAGTTTTGTAAGAACTGCACTGCTTAATTTTTTCTATAAACCTCTTTTTCAAGCTCTTATACTCCTGATTCAGTTCTCCGCTGGACTTGTTCATATTTTCTAATTGATTTTTCATGAAGTTCAGCTTATTTTCCATTGTCTTTATTAATTTCTCCCTCATTTGCAAATTGTTTGCAACTTTTTTTTCTCCAAGTTTGCCGTCAGCTATTTCATATTAATAAAAGCAAAACACTACGAATGCTGGAATCTTATGAACAGAAAATGGAAAATCGCAGCAGTGTGGCAGCATCTGTGGAGAGATAAAATAGAGTTAACGTTTTGAATGAGTATGACTTCTTCAGAGTCAAAGAGGGTTAGAAATGTGATGGATTACATACTAAATAAGAGGGGCGGAACATCTGGAACAGAGTAGAAGGTCAGTGATTGGTGGGAGCAAGGAGAGATTGAAACAAAGATGCGTGGGTCACGAGACAGAGGAAGCATTAATTTCAGGAGAAGATGCTCGTAGTTGCATAAAGGTAATGTGTCAGAGCATTATTTCCCTTTGTCTTGAGGGTATCGGAAACTCCTCAATAACTGTTGATTTCACATCCCGTGTGACCATTCGACCCTGTCCAATTGTATGGCCAAGGAAAGTGACTTGCGCCTTTCCAAATTCACTTTTGGCTAGGTTTATCACCAAACCCACCTCCTGAAGTTGATCGAATAACTCCATCAGATATTTTAAATGTTCTGTCCATGTCTGGCTGAAAATTACCAGATAGTCGATGTATACCGCACAATTGGGTAATCCTGAAACGACTTTGTTAGTAAACCATTGAAATGTGGCTGGGGTGTTTTTCATGACAAATGGCATAACTTTGAATTGTATATACCATCTGGAATCACAAAAGCTGAAATCTCCTTCGCCCTTTCGGACAAAGGTACCTGCCACTAACCTTTAAGTAAATCCAGTTTCGAAATAAAAGCTAATTGACCCACTTTCTCAATGCAATCCTCCAAACGTGGGATAGGATAAGAGTCCGTTCTTGTAACTGCATTAACCTTTCTATAGTCCACACACAACCGTGGGGTACCATCTGGTTTAGGTACCATCACTATGGGTGAACTCCATTGGCTGCAACCCACTTCAATTATGCCATTTTTAATCTCTTTGTTAACCTGTGCCAATTTAAACGGTTAAGTCTATATGGATGTTGTTTGATTGGAACAGCACTTCCCACATCTACATGTATAGCCATTTTCGTACTTCCCAATTTATCTCTACAAACTTGCCCACGTGATATCAATAACTCTTTCAGGACAGTCCGTTTTTCCTCTGGAAGGTAACTCAACAATTTATCCCAATTTTTAAGAACATCCTCATTTTCCAATTTAATTTGAGGTATGTCAAATTCACAGTCATCCGGATTTGGTTGGTCACTTTGAGTTAGAATCATTAAAACCTCCTCTTTTGCCTCTCCTTCCCTTTCAAAGTACCTGTTAAGCATATTCACATGACACACTCGGTAAGTCTTCCTTCTAACTGGTGTTTTTACCACAAAATTCACCTCACTTAATTTCCTTTCAATCTGATAAGGTCCAAAAAACCTTGCTTTTAAAGGTTCACGTACCACTGGTAACAACACTAAAACTTTATCTCCACTGACAAAACTACGACCTTTGGATTTCTTGTCCGCTACCCGTTTCATCACATTTTGTGCAACTTTCAAATGTTGTCTAGCCAATTCACCTGCTCTATTTGTCGTTCCCTAAAATTTGACAGGTAATCTAAAATGTAATTTCCGATTTCTCACTCACCAATTTCTCCTCAATCAATTTACGTGGCCCTCTTACCTCATGACCAAACATTAGTTCAAAAGGACTAAATTTGGTTGACTCATGAGGTGCATCCCTAATTTCAAACAGTACAAATGGAATTTCTTTATCCCAATCCTCTGGATAATCTTGACAATAAGCCCTCAACATTGTCTTTAATGTCTGATGCCACCTTTCTAACGCTCCCTGCGATTCTGGATGGTACGCAGTTGATTTAAATTGTTTTATTCCTAAGCTATCCATAATTTCTTTGAATAACCTTGAGGTAAAATTTGATCCTTGATCCAATTGTATTTCTGTGGTAGTCCATATCTAGTAAAGAATTTAAGTAATTCCTCCACAATCTTTTTAGCTGTAATATTACATACTGGAATGGCCTCTGGAAACCTAGTAGACACATCCATTATAGTCAAAAGATATTGATTCCCACTTTTTGTTTTAGGAAGCGGTCCTACGCAATCAATTAGGACCCTTGTAAAAGGTTCCTCAAATGCTGAAATGGGTATTAAGGGCGCTGGTTTTATCACTGCTTGAGGTTTCCCTATCACTTGACATGTGTGACATGATTGACAAAATTTAACTACATCTTTATGTAGTCCAGGCCAATAAAAATGTTTCTGGATTTTAGCTTGAGTTTTCCTTATTCCCAAATGACCTCCTACTGGTCCCTCATGTGCAACTCGAAACACCCCCTTTCTATACCCTACCGGCAATACTACTTGATGAACTTCTGCCCACTTTTCATCCGCCTGCACATGTAAAGGTTTCCATTTTCTCATCAAAACATCACTTTTACGGTAATAACACTCTGGTATACACTCAGATTCCTCTTCCGTGTATGCTTTCTGATACATCCATTTTATTTCTACATCTTTCTGTTGTAACTCCGCCAATTTTCTTGAACTAAAAATATCCGCCTCATTCCCCACCTGTTCTTGTTCTTTTTAAAACATCTGATCAAAAATCGTTTCTGATAATTGCACTTCAATGTCATCTTCACTCTTTGATTTCTCCTCTTGTCTTAACCTGTGACTTTGCGACCATGTTACTACACAATCGGAAAAATCCCAGGATATTCGTCCTTCAACCCTTCAGTTGTCTGATTTTCCACTGGCTTATCAACCACAGTAGGCATCACTCCCACCTGCAATCCAGCTATATCATTTCCCAAGATAAACTGTATTCCTGGACAAGATAGTTTCTCTATTACTCCTCCTATCACTTCACCACACTTCACTGAACTTTCCAACCTTACCTTATATAATGGAACACTACTCCTCTCACCCTGAATTCTACATATTACCATCTTTTCTGGCAACATTCTTCCCAAACTACATAACTCCTCATCTCTTACCATTAAAGATTGACTAGCTCCCGTATCTCTTAAAATGGTTACTTCTTTACCTGCTGCTCCTGATGCACATGAGTAAACTTTACCCACACAAGTAAATTCTTTAAAGAGATCTGGCACCTTCTGATCAATCACCTCGTGATAAGGCTGTACAATATTTTGCACCTCTTTCGCTTCACTTGGGCTTTCCTTTACCACTTTAACAATCCCCACTGTCTTATCCTTTTTTTACCACATCAGCCTTCCCAGTGCTTTTCTTCAACCACCAACACTGTGACTTTACATGGCCTAGTTTATTACAGTGAAAACATTTGAAACTTTTCATGTCTCTTCCACCCTCCTGGATTTATTTTTTAATCTGAGGTACACTCTCCTTATTATCTCTCATCAGATCACCTTTGCCTCTACCACTTGAATATTTCTCATGTCCCCAGTTTCTATCCCTTACAGGCTGAAACTGATGTCGGAAACCAAGCTTTGATTTATGCCCTTATTCATAATCATCTGCCATTTCTGCTGCTAACCTCGCAGTTTTAACCCTCTGTTGTTCCACATGAGTTCTCACTACATCAGGAATTGAGTTTTTAAACTCCTCCAAAAGTACAATTTCTCTGAGAGATTCATACGTTTGGTCTATTTTCAAAGCCCTTATCCACCTATCAAAATTACTCTGTTTGATCCTTTCAAACTCCATGTATGTTTGACCAAATTCTTTCCTTAAATTTCTGAACCTTTGTCTGTAGGCTTCAGGCACTAGTTCATATGCAGCTAAGATGGGTTTTTTCACCTCCTCATACATCCCAGATACCTCCTCTGGTAGTGATGCAAACACTTCACTAGCCCTACCTACCAGCTTTGTTTGAATCAGTAATACCCACATGTCCTGTGGCCATTTCATTTGTTTAGCTACCTTCTCAAATGAAATGAAAAAGTCTATTACCTCCTTTTCATCAAACCTTGGCAATGCTTGGACATATTTAAATAGATTCCCACCAAGCCTTCGACTTTGACGCTCTTTCTCACTATTCTGATCATTATCATCCAACTGTACGTTTCCCTTTACACCTGCCAATTTTAACTGACTGTCATGTTTCATGACCATTTTCTGAAGTTCAAACTCTCTCTCTTTATCTTTTTCCCTGATCTGTATCTCCCTTTCTCTTTCGTTTTGTTCTGCTCGAGCTATTCTTTCTTTTCTCCTTTCTTCTCTCACCTTTTCTTTTTCCTCTCTCTCCCTTTCTTTTTCCTCTCTATCTCTTTCCCTCTCTATCTCTTTTGTATTCAAGCTGCTTTAATTCTTTCTCATGTTCTATTTGTTTAATTTGCAACTTAATTTTTGCCATTTCCAATGAGTCAAACTGTATCTCAGGCAACTTTAAAAGCTTAGCCATCGCCATAATTACCTCATCATTTTGCATTTTGTCAGGTCATGTTAACTGCAATGTTTTTGCCAAATTTAACAGTCTGCTTTTAGTCTCTGTCCAGAAGGTACTGCGTGTGACCGTCTCCTCCCCAAAAAATTTCTGAACCTCTGAAAGAGCCATTGTCCACAACACACTCCCTACTTAAACTAGAATACCACACCTGAAAAGCAACCACAATATTCTCACCCCTCACTGTCTTTAA
Source organism: Scyliorhinus torazame (assembly GCF_047496885.1). Lineage (NCBI taxonomy): Eukaryota > Metazoa > Chordata > Chondrichthyes > Carcharhiniformes > Scyliorhinidae > Scyliorhinus > Scyliorhinus torazame. Next base: position 275,644,929 of record NC_092711.1, read on the forward strand.
TTTCACTAAGCCAATCCAATAGATAGACTTGTATCCCCCTCAGGCCCCCAATTTGTTATGGGCCAGGGTTTAGAGAACCCCAAAGTGTAGCATGGAGTTCATCTGACCCACAACTTTTAATAAATTTGGGATGGGGAGCATACGGCCCACTCTACAGGTGTGGTGCAGCAGAAATAGAAAAGTATTTTTTAAAGCAAAACAATGTTTATTCTATGAACTCAAGTTAACCTTTTTGAAACATACAGTGAACATCTTATCATCCATTAATTCAAATACAACCCCCAAAGAATACAACACCACGTAATCCTTTAAGCTTTCCTTTTAACATCCATAAGACTTCAAACACCTTTTACCAGAAGCACATTAGGTTTACATTCACTACTGAGAACATTTATAATTCTGAATTCACCAAATGATCAAGAGAGAGTCTTTTCATGGCAGAGATCAACAGTGCACCTGCTCTGTCTGGCTTCAGCTCCAACAATGTAAACAAAACTAAAACACACCCTGCAGCCTGCTCAAAAATGGAAGTAAAAAGCTGACAGACAGCCCAGCTCCACACACACTCTGACATCACTGATAATACCCATTTCTTAAAGGTACTCTCACTACAGATATTTATATACACACCCATTTATAAACACCCATTTCTTAATGGTACTCTCACATGACAATGGGTCGCATATTTTTAAGTTGTCTTCCATTGGCTTAGCCATATATGGACTTCTTCCTGTCCTGCTGTGAATACCTGTCTAGCTTCAATCAGCCTCTGCTAATTTCAACCAGTTTGTTGTGATTAACCATTCTATTCAATTCAAATTGTCCTATTCAATTCAGCAGTATCACTGCAATTAACAAGCATTGATGTAATTAGCAAGTAACACACACATCCAGTTTCCAAATAATGAACACTGCTCTGAATTCTTTTTTAAAAAATTAAATTTAGAGTATCCATTTTTTCCAATTAAGGGGCAATTTAGCTGGGGCAATTTAGCATGGCCAATCCACCTACCCTGCACATCTTTGGGTTGTGGGGGCGAAACCCACGCAGACACAGGGAGAATGTGCAAACTCCGCACGGAGAGTGATCCAGAGCCGGAATCGAACCTCGGCACCATGAGGCTGCAGTGCTAACCACTGAGCCACCGTGCTGCCCACCACTGCTCTGAATTCTTAGCCAGAGCATTAATCCTTGTCTTGCACACCTCTGTCTCTTTCATCGATTTACATTACCAATATAAATTGTCCCTTAGCTTGCTTGATCGGAACACTGCTATTGAAATTGTTTCACCACGTGCCTTCCCCACTACAAGTCTTCCAATTCTAGGCTCTTCTGTAACCTCCTTCTCTCCAACCTTGCTGCAGACATTTCAGCTCTCCTAGTCATTGACCTGGATTTCCAATACCGATACAGGTAGGAGGAGTCCATAAGACATAGGAGCGGAAGTAAGGCCATTCGGCCCATCGAGTCCACTCCACCATTCAATCATGGCTGGATTCAACTCCATTTACCCGCTCTCTCTCCATAGCCCTTAATTCCTCGAGAAATCAAGAATTTATCAACTTCTGTCTTAAAGACACTCAACGTCCCGGCCTCCACCGCCCTCTGTGGCAATGAATTCCACAGACCCACCACTCTCTGGCTGAAGAAATTTCTCCTCATCTCTGTTCTAAAGTGACTCCCTTTTATTCTAAGGCTGTGCCCCCAGGTCCTGGTCTCCCCTGCTAATGGAAACAACTTCCCTACGTCCACCCTATCTAAGCCATTCATTATCTTGTAAGTTTCTATTAGATCTCCCCTCAACCTCCAAAACTCCAATGAATATAATCCCAGGATCCTCAGACGTTCATCGTATGTTAGGCCTACCATTCCTGGGATCATCCGTGTGAATCTCTGCTGGACCCGCTCCAGTGCCAGTATGTCCTTCCTGAGGTGTGGGGCCCAAAATTGGAAAAGTCCCTGCTCGGCCCACCCACCCTGCGAGAAAGTAGTCACCAAAGCAAGCTAATCATTGCTGGGTGGTCGGGTGGAGGCTGAAGTCCAGTCAGCCAACCTGGGTGCAAGTACAATGGCAGTCACGTGCTGTTCTTCGAGACAGGATCTACTCCCATTTGGAAGCAAATGGACGTATTAGTGAGAGGCAGCATGGTTTTGTGAAGGGGAGGTCATGTCTCACTAACTTGATAGAGTTTTTCGAGGAGGTCACAAAGATGATTGATGCAGGTAGGGCATTGGATGTTGTCTGGATGGACTTCAGTAAGGCCTTTGACAAGGTCCCTCATGGTAGACTAGTACAAAAGGTGAAGTCACACGGGATCAGGGGTGAGCTGGCAAGGTGGATACAGAACTGGCTAGGTCATAGAAGGCAGAGAGTAGCAATGGAAGGATGCTTTTCTGATTGGAGGGCTGTGACCAGTGGTGTTCTGCAGGGATCAGTGCTGGGACCTTTGCTGTTTGTAGTATATATAAATGATTTGGAGGAAAATGTAACTGGTCTGATTAGTAAGTTTGCAGACGACACAAAGGTTAGTGGAATTGCGGATAGCGATGAGGACTGTCAGAGGATACAGCAGGATTTAGATTGTTTGGAGGCTTGGGCGGAGAGATGGCAGATGGAGTTTAATCCGTACAAATGTGAGGTAATGCATTTTGGAAGGTCTAATGCAGGTAGGGAATATACAGTGAATGGTAGAACCCTCAAGAGTATTGAAAGTCAGAGAGATCTAGGTGTACAGGTCCACAGGTCACTGAAAGGGGCAACACAGGTGGTGAAGGTAGTCAAGAAGGCATACGGCATGCTTGCCTTCATTGGCCGGGGCATTGAGTATAAGAATTGGCAAGTCATGTTGCAACTGTATAGAACCTTAGTTCGGCCACACTTGGAGTATAGTGTTCAATTCTGGTCGCCACACTACCAGAAGGATGTGGAGGCTTTAGAGAGGGTGCAGAAGAGATTTACCAGAATGTTGCCTGGTATGGAGGGAATTAGCTCTGAGGAGCGGTTGAATAAACTCGGTTTGTTCTCACTGGAACGACGGAGGTTGAGGGGCGACCTGATAGAGGTCTACAAAATTATGAAGGGCATAGACAGAGTGGATAGTCAGAGGCGTTTCCCCAGGGTAGAGGGGTCAATTACTAGGGGGCATAGGTTTAAGGTGAGAGGGGCAAGGTTTAGAGTAGATGTACGAGGCAAGTTTTTTACACCGAGGGTAGTGGGTGCCTGGAACTCGCTACCGGAGGAGGTGGTGGAAGCAGGGACGATAGTGACATTTAAGGGGCATCTTGACAAATACATGAATAGGATGGGAATAGAGGGATACGGACCCAGGAAGTGTAGAAGATTGTAGTTTAGTCGGGCAGCATGGTCGGCACGGGCTTGGAGGGCCGAAGGGTCTGTTCCTGTGCTGTACATTTCTTTGTTGGGTACAGTGGCAGGCTGTTTAAAAGGGACTTTGCCCAGAGAAAATAAAACACAAAAGCCCTAATTTCTCATACTTCCTTCACCATCCAAAACCTCCCTATGTCCCATTCATGTCACCTCATGCACCTCACCCACCCCCTCAGATGCTTTCATACCCATTGAACTGCTGAACATTTTCCAAAACCAATTAACACCATAATTTCATTGGTATAATGTTAAAGAATATATTAAAAAAACCTTGAAAACATTTAATATTTTGATCATTTACTCCTCCACTTTAAAATGACAAACCACAAACACTTGAAATCACTTGCGCGATGTAAACAAAAAGGACTGAGTGCCCAGACGTTTATCAGAATACCTGGCCTCAGAGTTAGCATTGCTTGATTGATAATTCTGGCTCTATGATCTCTGCAGTCAATTTCACAATGTTTGTTGAGATAACGCAAGTGGTTTCAATTGTTTCGTGTGGGTTGTTTGAAACTTCAAACAAGACTACATGATTGACACTTTTATTAACTTGTAAGGAGACCAAAATTGTACACATTTTCCAGGTGTGGTCTCACCAAGGCTCTATATAATTGCAGTAAGACCTCTTTACTCCTATACTCAAATCTTCTTGAAATAAAGGCCAACAAATAATTTGTCTTCTTAACTGCTTGCTGTACCTGCAAGTTAACTTTCAATGACTCATTTACAAGGACACCCAGGTCCATTTGAAATTCAACACTTCCCAGCCTCTCACCATTTATGAAATACTCAGCATTTCTGTTTTTCCTACCAAAAGTTTATTTAACCACACAATTCTCCACATTGTATTACATCTGCTAAATTTCTGCCCACTCACTTATCCTCTCCAAGTTCCTTTGAAGCATCCTCCTCACAACTCACACTTCCACCTAAATTTGTGTCATTTGCAAACTTGGAAATATTACATTTAATCCCCACATCCAAATCAATTATATAGATTGTGAATAGCCTGGGCCCAAAGACTGATCCTAGCGGTACCCCACTAGCCACAGCCTGCCAACCTGAAAATTACCTATATATTCCTATTCTCTGCTATCTATCTGTTAATCAGTTCTCAATCTATGCCAGTATAACCCCCCCCCCCCCCCCCCCCTGCCAATCCCATGTGCTCTAATTTTGTTTATTCACCTCTTCTGTGGAATTCCTTGCCCAGTGAAGCAGTTGAGGCTCCTTCATTAAATGTTTTTAAGATAAAGATAGATAGTTTTTTGAAAAATAAAGGGATTAAGGGTTATGGTGTTCGGGCCGGAAAGTGGAGCTGAGTCCAGAAAAGATCAGCCATGACCTCATTGAATGGTGGAGCAGGCTCGAGGAGCCAGATGGCCTACTCCTGCTCCTAGTTCTTATGTTCTTATGTTCTGCGGTATCTTATCAAAAGTTTTCTGAAAATCTAAATATACCATATCCTCAGTATCCCCTTATCTATTTTTTTTGAACATCACTTTCTTGGAATTTTTTAGTTTTTACACAAATTTGCATACAACAAGCAAAAGCAAATGGACAGCAACAGGTACAACCCAAAACAACAGTAACTACAGTGTTAGGAACAACAAGACCAGATGAATCAGGGACCAAATCCCCAACAGATTCCTCCACAAATAAATGTCCCACGTGCTCCTAAACAGGATACAGACAACAATTTAGACCTACACCACATCCTATCTTAAAAACAGAATGACAGAAGAAGAAAACAATACCCTGAGAACCCCAGTACTAAGGGGAGTTTGGCTAACTCTTGCAGTGCAACACTTCTCCAGACCCAGACTAGAATAGGCAGCCACCCTCACTTTAGAGATGGTGAAAGGCAAATTCAAGGAAAGGACCGGCACAACCAGACCCATGTTATCAACCCAGAGTCTCCCATAGAAAAAGTAAAGAGAAAACAAGAACAAGAGCCAAGAGTGAGGAACCCCACAACCCCATTCCCCAGCCCCAGATCCAAGGACAAAATAGATCATCAAACCACCAGTACTAACACCGTCCCCAAAAGGGCAACCGTGAGGTCAAGACACAAGAATCAAGAGGAATATAGCCCTTGCCCCAGTCGAAAAGACGAGACAGAAACCCACACCAGGAGGGAAGAAAGGGCCAGCCCACACCTCCGGAATTGCGGGACCCCCCTCCGACACCTCAACGACCATCAAAAAAAAGAAAGGATTTGGCCACGCAAAAGCCAACAAGAATAGATATCTGCTTGTGCGTGCCACCAAGGCCCACCTTCCAACACTACCACCCGCCTGCAAGGGCTTAAAAATGAAGAGGAATATAGGTCACAACTCCTAACACCTCACCAAGTCCAAAGAATGGTGAGGAAAAAGAAGAGCAAGAACTGTCGGAACTAACCCCTTGGATCTATCATATTACAGCAAAATAAAGACTGGTCAACCAACCGCCATGTGGGCCTGTTCAACACTCAGGAGGAACAAAGCAAGGATGAAGACTGGGCCCTACCTTCACATCTACCCCAATTCACTATCTCTCTGAATGTGGACCACCCAAACTTGGACCCGCCATGGCACTCCCAAAGGAAGCACCACTGTCCGAGGAGCAATGGGATAATGACCGCGACACCGAGCCCTAGGACTACTATGAGCCCCCCTATCCCTCCATCACCCCCCCTCCCCTGCTGCCCCCAAGGCTAGACCCAACTGGTCTGCACAATCATAGCACCTAAAGAACCCCTCCCATGAGGAATCATTCCACAGGATACATCACTTACCACCAAAAATAGAGGATATTAAAACCTACCATACTCACACAAGTTTTAAAAGCGGAAGAACAGTCAAAGCGGGAGACCCAATTCAGGAGAAATGACCGACTCCCCCCACTTAAGGGGAGCTCGACAAACCCCCAACCTCAACAGGATAAAAGGTAGTCCTGGGCCTGAAGAAGAACATGTTCAGCCAAACATAAAAAGATTAGATCTGACAATTGTGCCTTCCTCGAACATTGCGAGGACAGAACTAACCTACCACCAACACACTTTACCCCTCCCTTTGCTCCGGCTCTGTTAATCGTACCCCCAAAGTTATAATAGGATAAAGAAACTGCACAAATCCTGCAATCAATATTCAATGTAACATGATAAAACCTTATTAATTTAGGATAATTAACAGTGCAAGACATCACCCCGAAGAATCTATTTTCTTGCTTGCAAGCAGATAAAATGGCAACATTAACAAACAACATGGTGACTATCAGGGAGTAGAGTCCGGGATCACACTGAGGAGTGAGGCAGTCATTGCCACAGGCACACAAAGAACGTTGACATCAAGGATAAAGCAGAATCTAAAACGGTGAGCATTCTTCAGGACCTTCCAAGGATTTCGACAATCGGAATATGAGTTTCATTACTTCCAGCCTGCTGACTCGAACCAGTCCAGGCAGTCAACAACCTCAGCTCTCACAGGAGGGGATGGTCTGGTTGGCTCGGTTAACCCCCACCTCTCTTCCGACACCAGGAACAGGACAACACAGAACCACAGGTTAGAAAGCCACCCCAACCCCAGGTTTGGAAGATAGGATTAAATATGCTCCATCGAATTAGAGTTGCGCCCACTCCAGATTGGATCCCCGAAACATGGCAACCAGTTCTCAAACTCGGCTGGCATCCTCTCCACTATCTCACTGGAGACACCAGGCCCAGCAGCGCTCTTCACTGGCTCCCCCTCGTCCACATCTGTATCCCTCAGGATGGATGATAGGCCATGTAACAGGACTGCAACCATGCGGAGGCGAGTCTCCACCAAGGATAATGTTCTCTCTGTCACAAGAACCTTCTCGTGTGCCGCCATTGCCTCGATAAAGACAGCTCCTGAAACTGGGCCTTGATGTCCCACTTTGCAGAGCCAAGCCATTGAGATAGGTTAACTTCATCGCTAGCAGCCCATCATCTGCCAGTGAACACTGTACCACCATGACTGGAATCCTCTCAAAAATAGTTGCGCCACCGAAGACAGGGCCCCACCCCAACTCCTTCTAGCTGGCATGAATCAATGAGGATTAAAGGTTTTCATCTCGGTTCAATAAAGACAAAATAAGATGTGCACAAGGTTAAAAATTAGCAGAACCGAAGCTTGCAAAAATCCAGCCGCTCCCGCTCTCACAACACAGGACCTCCCCCCTTATTTATTCTGCTAGTTACACCCTCAAAAGAAATCCAACAGGTTTGTTAGTCATGATTTCCCTTTCCCTTTCCCTTCCATGGAGACTATGCCCTATGCTATTATTATCACATCCTTTATTATAGAATCTAACATTTTCACAATGACTGACGTCAATCTAACAGATATATAGTTCCCCATTTTCTTATATAATGGGGTTACATTTGCCATCTTCAAATCTGCATGATCCTTTCCAGAGTCTATAATATTTTGAAAGATGACCAGCACTGCATCCACTATCTCTACAGTCACCTCTTAACACTCTGGAATGTAGATCATCAAGTCCAGAGATTCATCTACTTTAAGTCTCATTAGTTTCTCTCGTCCGTTTTTTAACGAATGTTACGTTATGACACCCCGGGCGAGTGCACGGTCAGTTCCAGCCCCACAGACCCCGGAATCCCAACATAAGTAAATTAACCAATAATTTGTGTGTTTCCTAAGATCTTTAACCCTTAACTTCTCCAATAAGTTACAGTCACCATATTTATAAGTAAAACATTAACAAACTGTTTATTTATAACAAGAGTAAAATATGAACATATAAAGGAAATAATGGAACGATGGTCTACTAGTCTACCTACTCCTAAAGCCCTGTCCATCCTCCATCCAGACACAGACAAGACAGACACATGGGGAAGAACTAGGGGCGGAGTTAAAATAATGGAAATAGAAGGAAAAGGTTTGAGGTGAACCTTCGCTGCTGCGGTTGTGGCCTCTGTAGGTGCCAGTCTGTTCCGAATGCAACTGTCTAGGGAATTGATTGACACAGGAGATTTGGTTCAGTGCAATTCTATCCTTTGACCACCAGATGGAGCCTCCATCTCCCTTAGATATTACTGGAGCTTTATACCTGAGAAATTAAAGACTTTTCTGTTTGCCTGATCTCTATGCAGAAATTTCAACTGTATTATGAAGAGGGTCCTCGGGCTGTCTCGAAGTTTTTCCCAGCCATTCAGACCGAGGATTAACTGGTGAGAAACTGCTTGCAGCCTTTCACTCTAGAAGTTCCTTTCACAGATCTGACTGCTGCCTGCAGTCTTCCAAATAAGAGTGCCTTCAAGGGCATGGCTAGGAGCGTTTTAAATTGCCTGACAAAGAGGGAGAGGGAGTTTTCCAGCTGCCTCCTACCTATGTCTTCATACAGAACTCAGGACAAACAATGGAGCTCTTCCCATGACCCCCCTGTCTTTTGGAAGATTCTGAATGGCTCCACCAATCGCAAGCAACAACAGGAGATGGGTCAGAATTCCAGATTCACCAATTGGCTGCTTGCCAAGTCTGTAAAACTGACATCATGGGCTATGCCACAGAACCTAAAGGCGAGGTCCTGGGCTAGTTTATTAGACCAGGGGTGTTTCAGTTTGCCTAAAGTCTGTAGCCTAAGCAAAAATCCCAATGTAGTGGCAGCTAACAAGAAGTCTGTAGATTAAGGGTGGTCAGCAGGACAGGAATTAAAAAAGACACAGAACAAAGGTATTACAACAGTATCCTAACAATTAATACCTTGCAAGTCCTAATTTACGCTACTCCCTTGATTCTCCATTATTTCTGACAGATATTTTCATCTGTGAAGACAGAGACAAACACTGGAATGTTCCTGGGCCCCCCGCCAACAGAGGGAATGCCGATGGTCCACTGAATGGGGCCTCTGGCCAAAAATGGGATTTGTGCCGAGTGTCAAACCCATTTCGAGTCTCCCGTCCTAGCCCACCGGTTATAATGGGGTGCCTCACCTGCACCAGTGGGTACGTGGAAAGTTCCAATCTGCATTAATTTGAATGTTATTATCAGGTTGGAAGCCCGATACAATAAAGTCCACTTGGCAACCAGGAGCGCCATCGAGTGGTTCATCGGGCTGTTCAAGCTGGGGATCTACTGTCTGGACCAATTTACAATATAGCCCTAGAGTCCTGGATCTTCCTGACCTGCTGCATGCTGCAGAACCTGGTGCAGCAGTGCAGCGACGTGATGGAGGAGGAGGAGAAACATGAGCCCCCGTTGGATGAGGAGCATCATGAGGCCGTCCAGGAAGATCCCAAGGAGCGAAGATGGCTACTCACCTGCCCGGCTCCCCGCAGAAACCCCTCCGCCAGGTTCACGTTTTTAAAAAGCAGTACTAATTGGCACCAGAGTGCCCACTTGCTGGGGAAGCCGCTCAATCGCGGGAGGCCATTGGATATGGCGTGTCTCCCGTTAATTGTATGAAAATAGGCTTAAGTGGTGATTATTGGCTTCTCGCAATGTTACAGCGGGATCCCGATTTCGCCGACAGGAGCGGGCTGGTTGCATTGCAAACGGTTTGGCGCCCGGCACAGAGACCCAGTGTAACCGTTACATGGGAAAGCTGGGTATAGAGGGTTATGGGCCAAATTCGGGCAATTGGGACTAGCTTAGTGGTAAAAACTGGGCGACATGGACAATTTGGGCCGAAGGGTCTGTTTTCATGCTTTAAACCTCTATGACTCTATGACATGGAGCAGGCTCATCAGGACATGGCTAAGGCGATACAGGGCTATCGCACAAAGGAGAACCTCATTGAGTCAAGATTCGCCGACTAGGAGGCTTATAGTCGGGTAGCTCTATCTCCATTATCCTGCTTATCCTCAAACCATGCTTCCCATCACCCTTGTTCCCACCCCACTTGCCTTCAACCTATTTACGCCTTTGCATAACCTATCCTCCGTCTCCGCCCTCCAAAGGTCATCTTAACTTCGCACCAGTGATAGGCCTGGATTGGCAGTGTCAACGGATCTCTTCTGTGGGGCAGAGAATGATAACAATTCGCTGTGAGGTGAGCTCTGGTGCTCCTCATTATCTGAGGAAGTCTGAATCCTGTCTTCTTGATAACATACCACTGACCGCCTATCTCATCCCTGAATGTGCAACTTACCCCTGAGTCACATTGTTCTTGGGGGGCGGGGGGGAGGATGCTATGGGAGAAGAAGCGAAGTTTGGCCTCATAAACTGAGAATGCTGTCATACCAGGGTGTCTCACACAGGTGCTCTCATGGCTTGTCATTTCTGGATGAGGCTGGAGGTCAGCGATCCGTGTGGATTGCCCCATAGCTCCAGCCTAACTCCACCCCACCAGTGTGAAAGCAGAGAGTGAGAGCAGAAGTGTTTAATAGTGCGTATTTACTTTGAGTATCACCTTCCCCCTGACGAACTCTGTGCAACTACACCCATGCTTAGTGGTCCTGTATCTTCCTACATGTACATAGCCTCCCACTCCTTCTAGGTGTTCCCCCAGAATGCACAACAGAACTGGGGGCAGTCTGCTGCTCTTCGCATCCTCAGGCCTGTGATGCCATTTGTGGGTGTCCTCGGGAGGGCCTGGACCTGAAACAATCCAATCAGCTTTCGGGGGTCACAGGTGATGACGTGTCAGCCTGTTCTGCCTGCTGCCGAGGAGATGTATTGTTGGGAGGGGTGGGGGAGCGGGGTAGATTCAGAAGGGCTGGAGACTTCCAGCATCTCCCTGATGGGAGGCTACGAGTTAGGCTCCATTACTCCCTCCTCCCTCAGGGTGCTTGCTGGCCCCAGGGCTACTCCATGGGACAGAGGGACAGCTGGAGTGAGCTCCAGAGGCTCAGTGTTATCTAGCGATGCCAGTCCTGGAGGCTCGTCATTGTCTGAGCCATGTTGTCAATGCCTTCAGTCGTGGTGCTCTATAACTGAGACATGTTTCTCTGTGAGTGAACCAGGTCTCTCAGTGCCTCAGAAATGTCGCCTGTGAGTGAGCCAGCTCTCTCAATCCTTTGTGACTAGTACATAGAATCATTGAGTCCCTACAGTGCAGAAGGAGGCCATTCAGCCCATCAGGCCTGCACCAACCCCTCGAATGAGCTACCCATTTACACTCCGTTGTCCACCCCGCCCTTTCCCTGTAACCCCATAACCTAACCTGCACATCCCTGGAAACTAAGGGGCAATTTAGCATAGCCAATCCACCTAATCCACACATCTTTGGACTGTGGGAGGAAATCAGAACACCCGGAGGAAACTTACGCAGCCTTGGCGAGAACGTACAAACTTCACACAGACAGTGGCCCAAGGCTGGAATTGCACCTGGATCCCTGGTGCTGTGAGACAGCAGTGCTAACCAATTGTGTCACTGTATCATCCATTGCTCAACATGTTGCTCAACGTATGGCCAATGATCCCTTTGCCCTCTGCAATGGCCCTTTGTGACTAGGCAAGCTCAAGAGTGCCACAGCAATGTCCATCTATATCTGGGACATGACCATGTGTGATTGAGCCCTCCTGTGCCTCATCCATGGACACCACAGGGTGACCCAAGCCTTGAACAACTTCACACATCTTGGACCTTTTGCCCAAGGCTTTCCACTGCGGACGCCACTGTTGCAGTATTGAAGTGGATGCCATGCATTGCTGGCACCATCTCCTGTGCTTGAAGGCTATTGGACTACTTCAGTTGAACGTGCAAGTGCTGGAACCTTTCTGACACCCTCTTCTGTAAAGTCTGGCTCTAAATTTGCATCTGCATGAGTGATGGGATAAACTTTTCCAGAGGACCAGCATTTGTCTTGGGGGCAGCTTTGCCCGAGGATCGGGCAAGCCTCTCCCTTGGCAGTTCCTACCTCCATCATATTGCTGCGGCAGGTGTGTGGTGCTCACCAGAGGGTGCTCCAAAAGCCTGTCTACTAACGTGTCTCAGCAAGGTGATTGTTTAAGCGCTGGTGAATGGTGCTGTTGAAAGCAGTGCTGAGAACTTGATGTCCTCCCCAGGGGCCTTCTCCTGCGTGATCTGATGCATTTGACTGGGAGCTTTGGCCCCGCACGGCTCTGCCTCATCTGGTGGAGATCCTGGAAGACAAGGAACATGGGGTCATCTTTTGGGAGGGGTCATCTTTTGGGAATGATAAGGTTGTGGGAGATGAGAGACTCACTTGAGATTGAACATCTGGACAAAGCTGCATTGGAATATCACTTCTTCTGCACAGGCTGAACTCTACGTCGGACACTGCTCGCTTCTTGGCCTCTCCCGTGAGTTCCATGGGCCTCTCCACAAAGAGGGTGAGGACACATATCTCAGGCATGCCCCGCCCGTCTTTTCTCGCTCCCTCCTGTTACGTCCTGTCTTATCCCAGGGGACGTGAAAAGGACATTATGAGACTCTGGCAAGCCAGTTGGTGGTTGGGGGAGGAGAGGGGGGTTATAGCAGGTGGCATGTGTGGGCAAGGCGCCGAGCCATAGGAGGTGGAAAGTGCTGGGGATTCCTGTGGGGTGGTTCTGAGGGGGATGGTGGTAGGTGGTGTGTTAGATGGTTGCAAGAGTTTTGGCTCAGATGCCAGAGGTTAGGGATGGGAGTGATGCCATAGGCATACAGGTGAGTACACCCCTGGCAGCTTGAAGGAGGTCATTCATCTTCTGGTGGAATTGCAGGGCGGACCACTTGGTCATGCTGCCAGCACTAACGGCCTCCGTCACATCATCCCAGGCTTGAGACATGACATGGGCTTGGTGTCTTCTGCCCACCCTGGAGAATAGGATGTCCCTCTCGTCCACAGAGTCCAGCATCCTATGGATGTCAGCATCCAGGAATCTTGGTGCACCTCTTCTTGCGGCCATCTTCTTGCAGCTAGAGTGACAGTCTGTGCTGAAGGGAGCAGTATAAAATCTGCCCCAGCTGGTCAGCAAATCACTGGGGAGTCGGGAATCCGCCAAGATTCACGAGGGCAGAGTGATTGCCCATATGTATGAATGAATGGGCAATCTCATCTCTTCAGTGCTCCTCGTGCCAGCAGGAATCATTCCGGTTTTCCTGGTAGCGCGAGCACTTTGTCTGTAAACGGGAGATCATGCCCAAAGTATTTGTTTAGTTTCTCTGCAATTTCCGTATTTTCCATTATAAATTCTCCAGACTACACTTGTAATGAGCGTATATTTGCTTTTGCTAATCTTTTCCTTTTTACATACCTACAGAAGATTTTACAGTCCATTTTCATGTTTCTCACTAGTTTACTCATCTTCTTTTTTAATCCTTTTTTTGATACTCCTTTGCAGAATTATAAATGCTTTCAATCCTAAGGCTTAACGTTTTTTGGCAACTGCATATATCTCTTCCTTTGATCTAACACAGTCCTTGATTTATTTTGTTAGGTATAGTTAAAACTTGTTCCTTGGACTTCCGGGTGCGGCGATGACCAGCTGAGTCGCACGTTTCGGCAGCTCCCTGTGAAACGGACTTTTGGGCTCTTGATAGGAGCCCCAACGGCAATTTTAATGGCTGAAAACACCGTGCGGTAAACCAGAAGGGTGTTCCCCCTGGACACGGATGGAAAAAGGAGAGGAAAGTGGCCAGATTGCAGCGGATCCTTTGGAACAACGGCAAGGAAGGCAAGCAGAAACCAAGATGGCGTCGGAAGGTGGCAGTTTCATATGGGGCCCTGAACAACAAGAGTTTTTGAAACGCTGCGTGGAGGAGATAAAAAAGGAAATGAAGAAAGAGTTGTTGGCCCCGATATTACAGGCGATTGAAGGGCTGAAAGAGGAACAAAAGACCCAGGAGCAGGAGCTTCGGGTCGTGAAGGCGAAAGCAGCAGAGAATGAAAACGATATACAGGGTCTGGTGGTGAAGTCGGAGATACAGGAGGCACACCAGAAACGATCTGTGGAGAGGTTGGAGGCACTGGAAAATAACGCAAGGAGGAACAACTTGAGGATTCTTGGCCTTCCTGAAGGTGTGGAGGGGGCGGACGTCGGGGCATATGTGAGCACGATGCTGCACTCGTTAATGGGAGTGGAGGCCCCGACGGGTCCGTTGGAGGTGGAGGGAGCATACCGAGTTATGGTGCGAGGATCGAGAGCAGGAGAAGCTCCCAGAGCCATAGTGGTGAGATTTCTCCGTTTTAAGGATAGAGAAATGGTCCTTAGATTGGCGAAGAAAACTCGGAGCAGTAAATGGGAGAACGCGGTGATCCGCGTCTATCAAGATTGGAGTGCGGAGGTGGCGAGAAGGAGGGCGAGCTTTAATCGGGCCAAAGCGGTACTTCACAAAAAAAAGATAAAGTTTGGAATGCTGCAACCGGCAAGACTGTGGGTCACATATCAAGGGAGGCACCACTACTTTGAGACGGCGGATGAAGCGTGGACTTTTATTGTAGAAGAAAAATTGGAATGATTGGACTACGAAAATGAACGTTTGGACAAAGTGGTGGGACGAGTGGGGGGGGGGGCGAAGAGGGATTGTATGATTAATCCTGCGGTATGGTAACTTTTCTTTCTCCCACAGGTGGTGATGGGGGGAGGTGGGGAGGGAGAGGAGATGGGGCGTTGGCCATGGGAGGCGGGGCCGAGGGAGAGGCGCGGGCTTGGTTCCCGCACTATGATAATTATGGCGGGAATAGAGAAGCAGGAAGGAGGGGGCGCCGCACGGGGCGAGCCGTGATCACGGGGGGAAGCCGAGGTCAGCCAGAGTTTGCTGACTTCTGGGAGCAACATGGGGGGAGTAATTACGCTAGCGGGGGGTCTAGCGGGGGGGGGGGGGGGAGGGGGGAATTACTGGGTTGCTGCTGCTGGGGAAAGGGGGGAGTGGGTACGGGAAAGGATGGGCGGGGGGGCACCGTCTGGGAGAAATACAGCTGCGTGGGAACTGGGCGAGAAGCTGGAAAAAGATGATGGCTAACCGGCAAGGGGGGGGGGGGGTGGGAAGCCCCCCAACTCGGCTGATCACGTGGAACGTGAGGGGGCTTAACGGGCCGATAAAGAGGGCACGAGTACTCGCACACCTTAAGAAACTTAAAGCAGATGTGGTCATGTTACAGGAAACGCACCTGAAACTGATAGATCAGGTTAGGTTGCGCAAAGGATGGGTAGGGCAGGTGTTCCATTCGGGGCTGGATGCGAAAAACAGGGGGGTGGCTATATTAGTGGGGAAGCGGGTAATGTTCGAGGCAAAGACTATAGTGGCGGATAACGGGGGCAGATACGTGATGGTGAGTGGCAAATTACAGGGAGAGATGGTGGTGTTGGTAAACGTGTATGCCCCGAATTGGGACGATGCCAATTTTATGAGGCGAATGCTAGGACGCATCCCAGACCTAGAGACCGGAAAGCTGATAATGGGGGGAGACTTTAACACGGTGTTGGAACCAAGGCTGGATAGGTCGAAGTCCAGGACTGGTAGGAGGCCGGCAGCAGCCAAGGTGCTTAAGGATTTTATGGAGCAGATGGGAGGGGTGGACCCGTGGAGATTCAGTAGACCTAGGAGTAAGGAGTTCTCGTTTTTCTCCTATGTCCATAAAGTCTATTCACGCATAGACTTTTTTGTGTTGGGTAGGGCATTGATCCCGAGGGTGAGGGGAACGGAATATACGGCTATAGCCATTTCGGATCATGCCCCACACTGGGTAGACTTGGAGATAGGGGAGGAAACAAGAGGGCGTCCACCCTGGAGAATGGACATGGGACTAATGGCGGATGAGGGGGTGTGCATAAGGGTGAGGGGATGCATTGAAAAGTACTTGGAACTCAATGACAATGGGGAGGTTCAGGTGGGAGTGGTCTGGGAGGCGTTGAAGGCGGTGGTTAGGGGGGAGCTGATATCAATAAGGACACATAAAGGGAAGCAGGAGAGTAAGGAACGGGAGCGGTTGTTGCAAGAACTTTTGAGGGTGGACAGACAGTATGCGGAAGCACCGGAGGAGGGACTGTATAGGGAAAGGCAAAGGCTGCATGTGGAATTTGACTTGCTGACCACAGGCACTGCAGAGGCACAATGGAGGAAGGCGCAGGGTGTACAGTATGAATATGGAGAGAAGGCGAGCAGATTGCTGGCACACCAATTGAGGAAAAGGGGAGCAGCGAGGGAAATAGGGGGGGTGAGAGACGAAGATGGAGAGACGGAGCGGGGAGCGGAGAGAGTGAATGAAGTGTTTAAGACATTTTATAAAAAATTGTATGAAGCTCAACCCCCGGATGGGAGGGAGAGAATGATGGGAGTTTTTGGATCGGCTGGAAATTCCCAAGGTGGAAGAGCAGGAAAGGATGGGATTGGGAGCACAGATCACGGTAGAAGAAGTGGTGAAAGGAATTAGGAACATGCAGACGGGAAAGGCCCCGGGACCGGACGGATTCCCAGTTGAATTTTACAGAAAATATTTGGACTTACTCGCCCCGCTACTGACGAGGACCTTTAACGAGGCAAAGGAAAGGGGACAACTGCCCCCGACTATGTCAGAAGCAACGATATCGCTTCTTTTAAAGAAGGAAAAGGATCCGCTACAATGCGGGTCCTACAGACCAATCTCCCTCCTCAATGTAGATGCCAAGGTCTTGGCCAAGGTAATGGCAATGAGAATAGAGGAATGTGTCCCGGGGGTGGTTCATGAGGACCAAACTGGGTTTGTGAAGGGGAGACAGTTGAACACGAACATACGGAGGTTGTTAGGGGTAATGATGATGGCCCCACCAGAGGGTGAAACGGAGATAGTAGTGGCGATGGATGCCGAGAAAGCATTTGATAGAGTGGAGTGGGATTATCTGAGGGAGGTGTTGAGGAGATTTGGGTTCGGAGAGGGGTATGTTAGATGGGTGCAGCTGTTGTATAGGGCCCCAGTGGCGAGTGTGGTCACGAATGGACGGGGATCGGCATATTTTCGGCTCCATAGAGGGACAAGGCAGGGATGTCCTCTGTCCCCATTACTGTTTGCACTGGCGATTGAGCCCCTGGCGATAGCGCTGAGAGGTTCCAAGGGATGGAGGGGAATACTTAGGGGAGGAGAAGAACACCGGGTATCTTTATATGCGGATGATCTGCTACTATATGTGGCGGATCCAGCGGAGGGGATGCCAGAAATAATGCGGATACTTGGGGAGTTTGGGGATTTTTCAGGGTATAAATTGAACATGGGGAAGAGTGAGCTGTTTGTGGTGCATCCAGGGGAGCAGAGTAGAGAAATAGAAGACCTACCGTTGAGGAAGGTAACAAGAGACTTTCGTTACCTGGGGATCCAGATAGCTAAGAATTGGGGCACATTGCACAGGCTAAATTTGACGCGGTTGGTGGAACAGATGGAGGAAGATTTCAAGAGATGGGATATGGTAGCATTGTCAATGGCAGGGAGGGTGCAGGCGGTTAAGATGGTGGTCCTCCCGAGATTCCTCTTTGTGTTTCAGTGTCTCCCGGTGGTGATCACGAAGGCTTTTTTCAAAAGGATAGAAAAGAGTATCATGGGTTTTGTTTGGGCCGGGAAGACTCCGAGAGTGAGGAAGGGATTCTTACAGCGTAGTAGGGATAGGGGGGGGCTGGCACTACCGAGCCTAAGTGAGTATTATTGGGCCGCTAATATTTCAATGGTGAGTAAATGGATGGGAGAGGAGGAAGGAGCGGCGTGGAAGAGATTAGAGAGGGCGTCCTGTAGGGGGACCAGCCTGCAGGCTATGGTGACAGCCCCATTGCCGTTCTCACCAAGGAACTATACCACGAGTCCGGTGGTGGTAGCTACACTGAAGATTTGGGGACAGTGGAGACGACATAGGGGAAAGACCGGAGCACTGGGGGGGTCCCCGATAAGAAACAACCATAGGTTTGCCCCAGGGGGAATGGATGGGGGATATGGAATGTGGCAAAGAGCAGGTATAACGCAATTGAAAGATCTATTTGTGGATGGGAAGTTTGCGAGTCTGGGAGCGCTGACCGAGAAATATGGGTTGCCCCAAGGGAATGCATTCAGGTACATGCAATTGAGGGCTTTTGCGAGGCAACAGGTGAGGGAATTCCCGCAGCTCCCGACACAAGAGGTGCAGGACAGAGTCATCTCAAAGAAATGGGTGGGGGATGGTAAGGTGTCGGATATATATAGGGAAATGAGAGACGAAGGGGAGACTATGATGGACGAACTAAAAGGGAAATGGGAAGAAGAGCTAGGGGAGGAGATTGAGGAGGGGATGTGGGCAGATGCCCTAAACAGGGTAAACTCGTCGTCCTCGTGCGCCAGGCTAAGCCTGATTCAGTTTAAGGTATTACACAGGGCACATATGACTGGAACACGGCTCAGTAAATTTTTTGGGGTGGAGGATAGGTGTGCGAGGTGCTCGAGAAGCCCAGCGAATCATACCCATATGTTTTGGTCATGCCCGGCACTACAGGGGTTTTGGATGGGGGTGACAAAGGTGCTTTCGAAAGTAGTAGGAGTCCGGGTCGAACCAAGCTGGGGGTTGGCTATATTTGGGGTTGCACAAGAGCCGGGAGTGCAGGAGGCGAAAGAGGCCGATGTTTTGGCCTTTGCGTCCCTAGTAGCCCGGCGCAGAATATTGCTAATGTGGAAAGAAGCCAAGCCCCCGGGGGTGGAGACCTGGATAAATGATATGGCGGGGTTCATAAAGTTAGAGCGGATTAAGTTCGTCCTAAGGGGGTCGGCTCAAGGGTTTACTAGGCGGTGGCAACCGTTCGTCGAATATCTTGCGGAAAGATAGATAGGGGAGAACAAAGAAGGCAGCAGCAGCGGCCCAGGACTTGGGGGGAGGGGGGGGGGGGAGGGATGGGGGGGGATGGGGGGGGGGGTGTGTGGCCTGAGACAAGGCAGTTGCCAATTAGGGCTAGTTTTTATTTTTGTTATTTAATATTTATTTATTTGTTATTGTTTTTGTTTAAATTTAAAAAGGTCATTATTATCTGTATTGTTACAATGTTGTGTAAAGGATGCACAATGTACTGTGTTGGTTGACCAAAAATTTTCAATAAAATATTATTTAAAAAAAAAAACTTGTTCCTTGTTAGGCATCATGCGGCGCAGTGGTTAGCACTGGGACTAAGGCACTGAGGACCCGGGTTCGAATCCCGGCCCTGGGTCACTGTCCGTATGGCGTTTGCACATTCTTCCAATGTCTGCGTGGGTTTTAGCCCTACAATCCAAAGATGTGCAGGTTAGGCGGATTAGCCATGCTAAATTGCCCCTTAATTGGAAAAGAAAAATAATTGGCTACTCTAAAAAAAATGTTTTTAAACTTGTTCCTTGCTAGGTTTTTGTGTATTAAAGGAATGTATTTTTGTCATTAACTATGTAATAGATTTTTAAGTGTTAGCAATTACTTGTCTTCTACCATGCCTTTCAATGTAATTTCCTAATTCAGCATAGCCAATTTGCCCCTCACACTTTAATAGTTTCCTTTGTTTAAGATTAGGACCCTAGTTTCTGATTGAACTACATCACTTTCAAACTTAATATATTGTATTAAGGTCTTATTATATACCATATTATGGCTCCTTTTCAGAGGCTTCTTTACAGTACGTTTATTCATTAGACTTTTATCATTTCATAATATGTAAAATTGCCTGTTCCCTTGTTGGTTCCTCAACGTACTGCTCCAGTAAACCAAAAGAATGTGCATGGCCCTCTACGCTCTCTGAAGACATTCCTCTGACTCTGTTCCACTGCATTTTTCCCCATCCTTCCACTCGATAATTGGAAGCTACATCTTGGGCGGGATTCTCCGTCGGCCAACCCCGGAATCACGAAACACAATCGGGCATAAAATCATGCATCAGCTGGAAATCGAGGCCAGTGCTGAACAGAATAACATGCTCCGGTCCATAAACAGCAGCGTGAATATGTTCTAGGCCATATACCGGCGTGGCTATGCAAATTGCACAGTAAACGCCATTGGCATATCCTTAACAGACCCGACACGGAAATTCCCTGGCCTCCAGCAATGCTCTGCCCACGTCAGGAGGAATTACCAATGGCAGGTTCCATTATGGTAGTTCAAACGTCATGGTTGCTGATGGAGAGAGGGGGTATGAAAACTGCCCAACATCGCTATAGTATGCTGACAGTTATGTCGCTGCCTGGGGGGGGGCATCTGTCAGGGCTGGGAGAATCACCTGCTAGTGCTTGCATTCTAAGCAATGTCTGGCATCTTTGAATTTGTCTATATATATGTTTCTGGAACATACCTCTTCATTCACCTGATGAAGGAGCAGCGCTCCGAAAGCTAGTGATTCGAAACAAACCTGTTGGACTTTAACCTGGTGTTGTAAGACTTCTTACTGTTCTTTTTCTATGTCAGCAGAATGCTGTTTGGTCTCAGTTAAAGACTTGATACATGACAGAGAGGTTTTCTTGTCCCTTTAGCTCTGGACCTAGAATAGCACTGCTCCCAGTCCTGTTGCCGATGTATCCACCGCTACATTAGTTGGAAGTTCGGGATCATAATGAGCCAGGATCTCTGAAGATGTTCACATTGTTTTGATCTTTTCAAATGATTGCTGCTGATGCTCCATCCAGCACCATGCCTAGACTTGGCACAAATATGTCTTGTCTTCGAGGTTCATTTACTAGAGCTAAGTGAAGTAGAAAGTTTCCTATTTGCTTCACCATACCCATAAACCTTTGTAATCTGATGATACTCCTGGGCTGCAGGAATTCTTTTATGTCATTGGGCTCCTGTAGAACTGCAATAATTCCTGCTGCCTGTATAATTATGGCCCAGGAATTTTGTCGTGGGTTTGGAAAATTCATTCTTCTCGTTGAATGTCAAGCCAGCACCTTGTGCATTCTTAAGACTTCTCCTTACCTTTTTGTCATGTTCTTCCTTTGTTGAGCCATGGGTTAAAATATCGTCCATGTGCCATAGGTCACCTTCTATGCTCACTAATATGTTGGACACCATCCTTTGGAAAGCTTCAGGTGCAGACATGAGGCCAATAGGCAAACAGTTGAAACAGTAACAATAAAGATGTTATGAAGGTGGTTCAGAATTTTAAGTCATAATCCTGCGGTAACTGCCAGAATCCATTGTTTGCATCGGGCTTGTGAAGATTGTTCCCTTCATGAATTTGGCTAGGTTTTCATCTACCAATGCCAGTGAATATATTTCATCTTCCGCCACCTTGTTTGGTTGTGTCAGGCCAATGCAGATTTGAATAGAACTACGGGTTTGGAACTACTACGATACCAGGTATCCATCTGTTTGATTTAGTGACTGGCAAAATGACCCCTTGTTGAAACATCAGGCTGGATTCTCCGCTCCTCGATTCAGAAATCACGTTCGGCGATGGGGCGGAGAATCCGTTTTGGCGCCGAATTCGGGGGCAGCACCGTTTCTTAAATTTTCTGCCCCTGAAAACCGGCGTATTCGTGGAGTACGCCGCGCCGAGTATCCACCGCCTCAGGCAATTGCCTGAGGCTCGCCCCGCGATGCGTCTTCCCCGACCGGCCGAATTCCCGACGGCGTGGGTCTCCCATGATCCCACCGTCCGGGGTCCTCGCGTGGTGGCTGCGGACTCAGTCCGGGGCCGCCACAGTCAGGGGACTGTGGATAGGCAGGCGTGGAGTCTTCATTCGGGGCTAGGGGCCATATTGGCAGATAGAGTTGCGAGCTCTATGATGGCTGCCTGTTAGCCCCCAGCAAAACGGTGAATCTGTGGCCTTTTGACGCCAGTTCTCCAGGCATAAAAGACCACCGTTTTCACGACAGTGTTGCGACTTAGTCCCAAACATGGAGAATCCAGCCCGTCATCTCTATCTCACTCTCAACCCGTTTCAGAAGTGGGTGTGGGATCTTCCTGTGTAAATATTCAAATGGGCTTTGCATATGTCTTGCGCATGATGTGGTGCCCAGTTTTCAATTTTCCCAAGCGTCTGAAGAGTTTCGGAAATGCTCTGCTAAATTTGGTGTCTCGTTCATGTTCGTTGACTTCACCAACTTTAAGCATTTGGTTCAGACCAGTGCAGCTTCCCTGCTCAACAAAGAACAATCCTGATTCTGAATAACATATATGGGCCAGAATTTTCCTGATGTTTGCTGGGGACAGGAATATCTGGTCCCGCCAGCAGCACACCCCTGCCTGCGGGTTTCCAATGGGGAAATCCCATTGAGAGCGGCGGGAGCAGAGAATCCTGCCACCAGTGAATGGTGCGCCTCCACCCACCACTAAGGCTGGAGGGCCAGACAATCCCACCCATAGTGTCTCAGATTTTTTTTATCTTTGTACTTGAGTGTTACATTAAGCTGACCTTTAACATTTAGCTTGATTCCTCCTAGACCTCGGGAGTTGAATTGATGAAGGTTGCAGAGTAAGTTTTTGCAGCCATTGAACAGATAAAACAGAGACTCCAATTCCTGTGTCAAATTTGAGTTCGATAGGATATCCATTGACTTCAATGTGAGGACCCCACTATTGGCTTTTGTTTTCTTTTATTTCTTCTGGGAAAGTGATTTCCTCATTATCGGTTGACTGTATCTCTTGGATAGAGCTTCATTTAGCAGGTTTTTCCTTCTGTTTTGTAAACTCAAGCTTTCTTTAATGAGCCACTTTTAAAATGACCCATCTTGCCTCATCCATAGCACTGTGCAATTGGGGCGGGGCAGTCTTCACATCGATGGACCTTCTTCCTGCACGGCAGAGACATTGGAAAATGATAGTTGTTGCCTTTTCAGTGCACCCCCTTGTTGCTGCTCCGAGGTACTTTCAGCTTTGCAGCCCACAAACTTCATCAGGCTGTTCTGCAGGATTTCCCTCGTAGTTCTTACAAAGACTTTATTCTGCCTCTACAGTTCGGCCTGCCTCGTCAGTTGTACAGTTTTACTCTGTGCAAAATCTTCCTGAGATTCGAAAAGGGCAGAAACGTTTTCATCTAAAACACCTACGACCATTCTATGGCTGATCCAAGTTGTCTTTTAATATTCTATATTCACATTTGTCAGCCAAATGGTAGAGAATGGTGAATGAATTGATTCCTTCGCTCTGTTCTTGATAGCACTGATTACATTTTGCCCTGTCTGTTATATTACCATGACTGGTAATATGTTGTATTCTTTGCCTTTTCCTCCAGGATAGCCTGATGTAGTATTGACAAAGAATATACCAACCAAAAGATTGAATCAAAACTAATTTATTACATTATTAATTAAATGAAGTTTGCACGTTCTACTGAGTTATAAATAATAAGCAAATGATCTTGAATCTGTACTACAGTATTCAATATTCTACCTAACTACTAAACTACACTATGACTTGACCTCATGCTATTAAGGCAGCACGGTAGCATTGTGGATAGCACAATTGCTTCACAGCTCCAGGGTCCCATGTTCGATTCCGGCTTGGATCACTGTCTGTGCGGAGTCTGCACATCCTCCCCGTGTGTGCGTGGGTTTCCTCCGGATGCTCCGGTTTCCTCCCACAGTCCAAAGATGTGCAAGTTAGGTGGATTGGCCATGATAAATTGCCCTTGGTGTCCAAAATTGTCCTGAGTGTTGGGTGGGGTTACTGGGTAATGCTGATAGGGTGGAGGTGTTGACCTTGGGTAGGGTGCTCTTTCCAAGAGCCGGTGCAGACTCGATGGGCTGAATGGCCTCCTTCTGCACTGTAAATTCTATGATTCAACTTTCACTCTGCTCTCCATGTTCTCTTCAGCTTCTCCTCTCAGCTTCTCCCAGAATTCCTAAAGAGACTGTCTTATATAGTGAATTAATAACGCCCTCTAATGTTTGATTTACACATAGATGCAATTATTAACCCTTCACGGTACTGACTATATACATATCATTACACTGTCTATTACAATGTTTCGACGGAGACTAAACTATGAGTTAAAGGCTCCAATTACATTCTGTAGGAGGCTGTTTCTTCACTCATTCGTTGTCTGGCCAGTACATCATCTGCGATGCGACCGAGAGTAGATAACAAAGTGCCAACCTGAGCTTTTTCACTTTTACTCACAGTACTTAAAGCATTACGGTACCGGGTGAAACACCTTCACTAGCTTTGCTATCCCACAGCCTGTATGGGGCCTTCTACACTTTAGAACAATTCTGGCCGCGGTAAAAGATATTGCTTATGCTGGCTTGAGATTGCCGTTTCTTGTGTAGTTTGCCTTGCTAGTTGCTGAGCAGTCTCTGTTTTCCTTATCCGGTGTGGTTGCTGTGTTGGCTTTCAAGTCCGTCACCCGTTGCTTTCTGCTGCTGCGGGGCTTCTATTTGGGTAATTTCTTATTGTTACTCTGAGGGTGTAGTTACTGCTGCCACCATCTGTTATTGTTGGGTTATCACAGGAGACTTTGGTTTTCTTACTCTGAAAGAGATGTGGCTGGAGTCAAAGGACTTTCCTTCAAAACTCTTCTTATTTACACAACCAGCTATATCGAAAGTTCTAGAACACCAGCAGATATCTACAGCTAGGAAAGAGAAAGCTTTGACAAAGAGTCATCGGACTCGAAACGTTAGCTCTTTTACTGCCAGACCTGCTGAGATTTTCCAGCATTTTCTCTTTCGTTTCAGATTCCAGCATCCGCAGTAATTTGCTTTTATCCAGATATCTACTGCTCCTTTCTTAGATGCTTCTCACTCATATCTCTCAGTGAGTGGTGTCACCATGAGATAGTTCCTTATGCACATGCTCAATAGTTAGTATTAGAGTTAACCCTTTTCTCTCCAGGCTGTTGTTACTGAATGAACCATAAGCTCACATGAAAGGGAATAAATGTTAATATGGGTGCTGAAAATGATGGCACTGCTTCAGGTACTCATTTAAAACACAGGCATCGAATTTATAGTGCAGAAGGAGGCCATTCGGCCCATCGAGACTGCACCGGCTCTTGGAAAGAGCACCCTACCCAAGGTCAACACCCCCACCCTATCCCCATTACCCAGTAACCCCACCCAACACTAAGGGAAATTTTGAACACTAAGGACAATTGTAGCATGACCAATCCACCTAACCTGCACATCTTTGGACTGTGCGAGGAAACCGGAGCACCCGGAGGAAACCCACGCACATACGGGGAGGATGTGCATACTCCGCACAGACAGTGACCCAAGCCAGAATCGAACCTGGGACCCTGGGGCTGTGAAGCAATTGTGCTATCCACAATGCTACCGTGCTGCCCTACTAGTCAAGTAGTTACAAAGCATGGTGAGCAACAAATAAACCTGACCACGTTCCTATGCCAAAGATTATCTGCATCCAACTACCCTGCATGTTTATCAATGAATTTCTGACATGCCTCATGTGGCATCCAGCCATCTTTTGATCCTGATTTTGGCGATTTGATGCTAACATCAAATATTATCTCAAATACAGGGCTACTTTAAAAGGTGCACCAATATTTGCAAGTGCCAAAGCGATAGAAAAATTCCCAAAAATCTTTTTATAATATTTTAATGCCCGGTGAAGGCATGTCCTATTCATAATTTTAAACATGGACTGCATGCAGTATATAATTTTCTGAAACTGTCCACCAGTTAAAATACTTGACTTCCTTGTAAGAAAACTCAAGTGACTCACTCCATGCAGGGGGTAGCCCACCACAGGCGGTGGTGCAGAAGTGGAGACTGAGAAGAAGTTTGCCACTTGGCATGATCCTGTTTTTTGGCCAATGCGCCATTCTCCGTCCAACCTCAGTGGCGGAGAATGGAGCATCCCAGACAAGAATACAAGCAATAGAAGCTGTGGTAGACCATAAAGCCCATTGGGCCTGCTGCGCTATTCAGTTCAAACATGGCTGACCTTGGGTTTCAGCTCCACTTTTCCACCTGCTCTCATATCCCTTGATTCCCTTAGACACCACTATTGGTTGGCTGCAGGATCTTCTGGTCCTGTTGTTGTCAAAGCAGTTTTATGTTGAGTGCGCCCCTTGTTGCTGGGAAACCAGTGGCAGGGTTGCGCTCTCGATGATACCAGAAGATTCCACTGGTGTGAATAACCTGAAAATTCCGGCCATAGTGTATCTGGACTTCCAGAAGGGATTTAATAAGGTCTCATGGTGTTGGGGGTAATATATTAGTTTGGATAGATAACCAACAGGAAGCAAAGAGTGGGGATAAATGGATTTTTGATTGGCTAGGTGCAACTAGTGGTGTGCCACAGGTTTCGGTCCTCGGATCCCAATTATTTACAATCTATATTAATGACTTGGACATAGGGATAGAATCTACTATAACCAAATTTATAGATGACTTTGAAATAGATGGGAAAGCAAGTTGAAATGAATTATTAAGAAATTTATAAATGGATATGGATCGATTAGGTGAGTGGGCCAAAATTTGGCAGATGGAACTAACGTGGACAAGTGTGAGGATATCCATTTTGGTCGGAGAAATGAAAAGACAACTTCTTATCTAAATGGAGAGAAACTTTTAAAATGCTTCGGTGCAGAGGGATCTGGGTGCCCTTGTGCATGAATCGTAGAAAGTAAGTATGCAGGTCCAGTAGATAATAAAGAAGGCAAATGGAATTTTGCCATTCATTGCTAATGGAATAGAGTATAAATGTAAGGAAGTTCTGTTGCAACTATATAGGGCATTGGTGAGACCACATCTAGAGCATTGAGCACAGTTTTGGTCCTTGTATTTGAGGAAGGATTTCATAGAATTTACAGTGCAGAAGGATCCATTCAGCCCATCGAGCCCTTGGAAAGAACACCCTACCCAAGCCCACACCTCCACCCTATCCCCGTAACCCAGTTACCCAACCCAACCTTTTTTTGGACACTAAGGGCAATTTAGCATAGCCAATCCACCTAACCTGCACATCTTTCGAATTTGGGAGGAAACTGGAACACCTGGAGGAAACCCGTGCAGACATGGAGAACATGTAGACTCCACACAGAAAGTGACCCAAGCCGGGAATCTAACCTGGGACCCTAGAGCTGTGAAGCAACTGTGCTAATCACTGTTCTACCATGTTGCCCCGAATGTAAATACATTAGGTGGAGTTTAGAGAAGGTTCAGTAGATTGATTCCAGGGGTGAAGGACTTGGCTTATGAAGAGAGATTAAACAGTTGAAGCCTATACTCGCTGGTGTTTAGAAGAATGAGAGGCAATCTCATTGAGGTATATAAGATGATAAAGGGGGTTGACAGGGTAGATATAAACTAGATGTTTCTCCTTGCTGGACATTCGAGAACAAGAGGCCATAGTTTAGGCTGAGGGGTAGCAGATTTATAACAGAAAGGAGGAGGGATTACTTCACTCAAAGGGTCGTGATTCTGTGAAATTCTTTACCCTAGAGCACAGTGGACGGCGGGGCACTAAAAAAAATTGAGGAGATAGATTTTTAATTAGTAGCCGGATGAAGGGTAATGGGGAGCAGGCAGGAAGATAGAGATGAGGCCCAGATGAGATTATCCATGATTGGATTGAATGGTGGAGCAAACTTGAGGGGCTGAATTGCCTACTCCTGCTCCTAGTTCATATATTTTTATGTCAAATGTAATAACCTAGATCTTGGTGTGCAGGGAACAATTTCAAAGTTTGCAAATGAACATAACTGGCAGAATTGTAAACTGTGAAGAGGACAGTGTAGAAATTCAAAAGGACATTTTGGTGGAGTGGCAGATGAAGTTCAATGTGGAGAAGTGTGAGGTGATACATTTTGGTAGGGAAAATATGGAGAGACAATGGGGGAAAATTTCCGAAAACATGACTCAACTACCGCTTTGCGCCCTGCACGGATCTGGCTGCTCCGGTTAAATAGCGGGAAAGGCCAAAATCGAGATTTGTGATGGCCGCAAATCAGTTTGCTATCTAACCACCGACTCCTGACGGCGAGTTCCGGATCATGCCCAAATCTGGTGAGCATGTTATTAACCCTCATTTGCTTTCATTTCCATCTCATTAGCGAGATAGAAGTCAATTGCAACAGCCTCCCAGGAATTAACCCGTCCCCATCGAGAAATCACGTGGGTGTCGTTGAGTTCACCTTTTTAAAATCGTGAAACATAGAAACATAGAAAATAGGAGCAGAAGTAGGCCATTCGGCCCTTTGAGCCTGCTCTGCCATTCATTATGATAATGGCTGACCATCCAACTCATTAACCTAATCCTGCTTTCGCCCCATGTCTTTTGATCTCCTTCGTCCTAAGTGCCATATCTAACTGCTTCTTGAAAACATACACAGCCAGATTCTCTGTTCCTGTGACTAAGTGTTGACGCTGGGGCAGGATTCGTGGACTTCTACGACAGTAAAACTGGTGCCGTGCCTGGACGTGGAATACAATCAATTCCAATGGGAAACAATGCGGGATTCGCCAGATTCACGATTGACACTTAGGAGGCCGACAAGCTGCAGGCGCATATGCACACTTCACCCCCCATCCCAGACATCAAGATGGCAGCGAAGGCGCAGCACCCCGTTTCATGGACGGTGAGCTCGTGAGAAGTGTCGGGCGGCCCTGTACCCCGGCCTGGGACGGAGGCCACCAGCCGTTGCCGTTCACCATGCCTGGACGCAGGTGGCAGAGGCTGTCAACGCCATCAGCAACATCGTCCAGACTGGCCAGCAGTACCGTAAGAAACTGCACAGCCTCCTCAGGGCGCCCAGGGTGAGTAGGCAGCACTGTGTCCCTGGAACCAACCCCCGCCAAACCCACCCATTACCCACCGCCCCCACCTCCCTTACCTGGAGGGCGTATAAATCCTCACCCTGCACCACTTGCCGGCACTCATACCAGCCGCCAGGTGCCCTGCCTGCTAGAGCCACCAGCTACCCACACCCTGGGCTGCATGCATCAGACTGTCTAACACTGTGCGTTTTCTGTCCCCCCCCACCCCCACCCAGGAGAAGGCCGGCCATAACTGCCGGGAGTGGGAAAAGACTGGAGGGGGTCCACTGGACCTGCAGCCCCTCACCGTGGCAGAGCAGCAGGCCCTGGATATGGTCGGCAGGCCAGAGGAAAAGGCAGTATCCGGGTGGAGGTCAGGCAAGGAAGTGGATAAGTGTGAGGTTATCCTTAACGTTTTTGAAGACGCCCAATACCTACTCCTTTTTGATCTCAATGTAACCCAGACATCACCCACCAAATCCTTCTTCCTCACAGGAACATCTCGGTCCTGAATTCCTATCAACTGACATTTGAAAGCCTCCCACATGCCAGATGTTGATTTATTTACAAACATCCACCCCTAATCTAGATTTTTCAGTTCCTGCCTAATATCGTTATAATTAGCCTTCCCCCAATTTAGCACCTTCACCCAAGGACTACTCTTATCTTAAAGCTTGCTGAATTATGGTCACTATTCCCAAAATGCTCACCTATTGAAACTTCAACCACCTGGCCGGGCTCTTTCCCAATACCATGTCCAGTACAGCCCCTTCCATAGTTGGACTATTTACATATTGTTTAAAGAAGCCCTCTTGGATGCTCCGTACAAACTCTGCTGCATCGAAGCCCCTAGACACAGTCAATATAGGGGAAGTTAAAATCATCCACCACAACAATCTGCAGCTTTTACACCTTTCCAAAATCTGCCTACATATCTGCAACTCTATCTCCCGCTGGCTTTTGGGAAGTCTGTGGTAAGCCCCCAACATTGTGACAGCACTCTTCCTTTTTCTGAGCTCTACCCATATTGCCTCGCTGCATTAGCCCTCTTGAGGTGATAATCTCCTCAACTAGTAGTCCAACACCCCCACCTCTTTTACATCCCCTCTGTCCTGCCTGAAACATCAAAATCCTGGAATGTTTAGCTGCCGATCCTGTCCCTCCCTCAGCCAAGTCTCTGTGATGGCAACAACATCATACTTTCAAGAACTAATCCAAGCTCTTAAGTTCATCTGCCTTACCTATTGTACTTCTTGCATTGAAACAAATGCACTTCTGTCCACCAGTTCTGCTGTGTTCAGTAACATCTCCCTGCCTGCTCTTCCTCTGAGTCTTACTGGCCCTATTCTCTAGTTACCCCTCAGTTATTTCACTTTCTGACCTAATGTTCCGTTTCTACCCCCCCCCCCCTCCCCTCCCCCCGCCACACTAGTTTAAACCCTCCCATGTGACACTAGCAAACCTCGCGGCCTGGATATTTATGCCCCTCCAGTATAGATGCAACCCATCCTTCTTGCACAGGTCCCACATGCCCCGGAGATCTCAATGATTCAGATATCTGAAACCCTCCCTCGTACACCAGCAGTTTAGCCACTTGTTTAGCTGTACTATCCTCTCACTGGCATGTGCCACAGGGAGCAATCCTGAGATTACAACCCTGGAGGTCCAGTTTTTTAACTTTCAACCTAACTCCCTGAACTTCTGCTGCA
Source organism: Scyliorhinus torazame (assembly GCF_047496885.1). Lineage (NCBI taxonomy): Eukaryota > Metazoa > Chordata > Chondrichthyes > Carcharhiniformes > Scyliorhinidae > Scyliorhinus > Scyliorhinus torazame. The sequence continues at coordinate 275,675,544 of NC_092711.1, forward strand.
GGACCTTGTCACTGTTCCTGCCTTTGTCATTAGTACTAATATGTACCACGACCTCTGGCTGTTCACCCTCCCCCTTCGGAATGTCCACTGCCCATTCAGAACCATCCTGGATCGTGGCACCAGGGAGGCAACATACCATCCTGGAGTGTCTTTTAAGCCCACAGAGCTCCTATCTCTGCCTCTAACTATAGAGTCCCTTATAACTATTGCTCTTCTGCGCTTTCTGCTTAACAACAGATCCAGCCGTGGTGCCACTGCTCTGGCTGCTGCTGCTGTTTTCCCCTGATAGGCCATTCCCCCAACAGTATCGAAAACAATGTACTTGTTAGAGAGGGGGGGCAGTCTCAAGGGATTCCTTCACTGGCTGCCTGCCCCTTTTAGCGGTCACCATCTATCTTCCTACACCTCGAGTGTAACGACGTCTCTAAAACGCCCATCCTTGACGCTTTCCGCCACCTGTATGCTCCTAAGTGCATCCAACCGCTGCTCCAACCGATCCATGCGGATTGTGAAGAGCTAAAATTGGGTGCACTCCCTGCAGATGTAGTTGTCCAGAGTGCAGGAAGCTTTAGGGACCTCCCACATCTCACAAGTGAAGCAATTTACCCTTCTAACTGCCATTTCTAGAAATAATTAATAAATTAATTTTAAAATAAATACTTACTGAATTAAAATAAGTTACAGTTAACTATATACTTCCTAGCACTAGATTTCTACTATAAATCACTCACTTTATTCTTTAAGCTTGGTTCCCTAGCTGTTATCTTTTTCAATTCTTTTAGTTACAGCTATTTATGCACAGTCCCTATTTTACTCACATAGTTACTCACCAACCAATCAGCTTACCGCTTTCCTGTGATGTCATTGTTGATTTTTTGGGGGCTTCTGGAAGGGACAGTCCCAGCAATCGTGGAGATACAGTCGCAGAGCCAGGTTTACATAAGTGGTTGACGGCGAGCATCCAGCACCTACAGGCGCAGGTGGAGGAGTCCTACAGGTGGAGGTGGAGGAGTCCAACTGCGTGCAGGATAAGAAGGTGGTGCCGGCCATGCATGCCACCCAGGCCCACACCACACGGGTGGCATCTGCGGTGGAGGCCTTGGGGACGAGGGTTTCGGCCATGGATCAGCGTGTCCAAGGCCTAGGACAATCTGTGCAGGCGGTGGCCAAGGCCCAGGACAGAGCTGCCCTCTCACAGGCAGCCATGTGCCAGAGCCACCTGGATATTACAGCGGCACTCCTGAGCATGAACAGTCACATCAGGCCATGGCTGAGAGCGGCGGCGGCATTGCCGAGGCACTGGCCGATGTGGCGCAGACACAGAGGAAGGTGCCGCAGTCATTAATGTGGACCAAACCCAGAAGGTGTTGCCGCAATCACAGCATGACTTGACGCAGTCCCAGACCGAGGTGGTCCACTCCCTGTGCTACATGGCCGCAAGCATCCAGGACTGGCAGCGGCAGGTGGCAGGGAAGCCTCAGGGGTTCTGCTTGTACCCCTGTCCCAAGGAGTAGCCCAGGGCTATTGGACGCCCCGAGGTAGGAGGAGATGATGGGGCCCGTGCTGGTGGCTCATGCAGGGGAGGTGTCAGAATCCTGCAGCAACTCAGACTCCTCCCCCTCCTCTTCCTGTCCCTGACACATTTGGTGGAGAGCAGGTACAACAGGGCGGTATCACACCACCTGGGACACCTGGGCAGCAACCGGGCCCATCCAGGCCAAGTTGCCCCAGAAGATGGCCGTGAAAGGGGTTCCAGGTCGCAGGGCAGGAATCACCACAGGCCGCCTCCACTCATGTACCATTTGGGGGTCCACCTAGACATAGCGTTAGGGCCCCTAAGGCCAGAAAAGTAGACACCAATTAAGTTGGTATGAGTGCAGGGCACAATTTATTGATAGGGGCTAGAGCACGACTCTGTATATGTTTTCAGATTAAACACCAGTGCACAATGCTTCAACCTGCCACAGTGCTCTGTCAGAAGGATGTGAGGGGTGCGCTTCTCTGGGCTGGCTGCAGAGGGGCGCCAGGGGAGGAGGAATGGATGGACATTGGGATGGGCTTGGCTTAGGGACCGTAGTTCAGCCAGCGCTCACCACTCCGGCACCCTACACACCCCTCCCTCCCACCGTCCCCATCTCCTCCACCCCAGTGGATCGATGGGACAGTGTGCTGGAATGGCCAGCTCGCATGCAGGGATCACACAGGAGGACGGTGGAAAGTGCTACCTTGGGCAGGAGTCAGATGTTGTCAAGTGATGCAGAGCACCAGTGCTCATTGCAGAGCGGGCTGTCATTATCCTCCATCCCATGGACCATACCCGCTGTTACTGCCAACCCAAGGCCCACACCCCAAAGTGAGGCAAGTATGCAGGACTGGGGGGGGGGGGGGGGGGGGGGGTGCAGGCGGGGGGGTGACCAGGAGAGGGACTGTGGGGGAGGGATGTGGTGTCCATGCCCCTGGCCAATCTCCCCTCCCCCAGTCGATGAATCAGGAGGCGTTTAGAGCGTTCCGTATGTGTTGGCCCTGGAGCACAAGTTGTGTGACCTCCCGTGCCCCATGTCCTGTCCATCTTTAGGTATTGTGGAGACCCATAACGGGTACAATTACAACTGCTGCCTGTCAAACTCATCCAGGACATAGCCTGTCCTGTTCTATGCTGATGGTCACTTTAACTCCCTTTGACTGTGGCAACCTCTAGCTTCACAGTTGAAGGTTATTGATAATGAGGAATTGGCCTTGATAGTTGTGAGAACACTTCACAGCTGCAGGTTGTTTTTGCTGCTGGTGGCTGCAAATGTCTAGAGCCTGCTGTTGCTGTTTCCGTCGTTTTCTGTAGATGGAAAGAAGGACAATTTTTTCTAGCATTCCTGACTCCTGGAACACCGGGCTCAGGGGGATGTATGAATCTAAAAGGCAATACAATTTGAAGCAAGAAAACACTGCGGGACCTGGTGCGTGACATTGATCCAAATGGGCCACTGTTGACGTTGTTGAAGAAATGCTTTTGCAGATTGCTGATGCTTTTCTTGCTGATGTGGTGAGTGTTGCATGTAACTGGCACGTTACCGCGGGTCAAAAAGCTGGAAGTCAAGGATTTTAATTATTTAAATATGCTAACCTGGGTCACACCCAATGAGGGATGAACCAGATTATGACTGCGGGATGGAACTATCGCGCACTGTTGGGCGCCTGCCGCAAATCCCATTTAGGGGCTTATCCGCTATTCGCCAACACAGTCGGAGAATTTCCCCCAATATAAAGTAAGGGGTACAATTCTTATAGGGTATAGGAGCAGAGGGTCCTAGGTGTATATGTACATGAGCTTTATCAATTAGGGAATCTATGGTCCTCCATTTCCTTTCTTGGCCTTTTCCAGTTTATTATGGGCTATCTTGTCCTATGAGGACAAAGAGAGGGCATTGTGAGCCGCACATGTGATGGATCAGGGGTGTCCAAAGCAGGTGGCATGTGTGGGCACCTGGACATGAGGTGGTTAAGAAAAAAAAAGTGGGTACAACAAATTTAATTGCTATCGACTGCATTTGGAACCAGTGCAGGCGGATCCCGAATCATGACCGCCATGAACAATGAGCAGAACACATTGATTTCTAACATCTGCTTTCATCTAAAATTCAGTGGAATTACTAGAGGCCAGGCTTTATCTTTTTATTGTACCGCTTCGTGAGAATAGTTTATCAGTCATTTCATCTTTTGCAAAACGAAGTTGTATTGTGCACCTATACCATTAACTTCAGAATGCAAGCGTTTTTTAAAACCTAGTGTGGAGATATTTAGCACAGCACACAAACAGTTTATTTTAACAAATATTTTACAGATCCTTATGTACAAACATTTACAATTGACGAACAGACAAGGGGAAGATTCTGAACTAAGTCAGCCCCAATCCAATTCACTTCCTGATCGGTGATTCCAGTCAAATCCCTTTATTCTGAAAACTGATCGTTTTTGGAGATCTCATAATCAGTTTTTTTTTGGCTTAAGTAACCTCTTACAAGTTGTATAATATTTTTGACCCGGGAAATTGGAACACAACAAGATAGGTGCTCCCTCTCCGCCCACACACCACATCCCCCCCACCCAAGCAAACCTTCCTTTTCTGAACACAATAAAAGGCTCCAAAACTATGTACCTTGGTACTATGTCCAAGGTACTATGGCTTTGTTGCACAATTGTATTAAAAATGAGAAGCTCTGTGTAGTCCATTAATGTGAAACATCAGTAGCATTACATCCCAAATTGTACAGAAAAGCTCAATTCAGAGCTATATTCCAAGGGGAGGTGGGGATATGAGTTCAATGTGCAACATTTTCGACTGGTGCCATACTTCCTTCACATAATTTGGGATCAACACCTGGAATGGAGTAGGTTTATGGAGACAGACACCTCCAATCATTCAAGAAACAATTGAATGCTCTGATGAGAAACTAGCATTTTTGAGATGGGTGAATAGGGCTGAATTGAATGCTCTTCCTTAGCTGCATCTATTTTCTGAGTTGTTTCCAAGGTACATGGTTCAGTTACATATTTCATACAAAAAAAACCCTTCCGTTGGCATTTTATTAACGATATGGGCTGTAATTCTCTGCCGTTGGGATTCTCTGGTTCCGCCTGCAGCGCATCCCCGTGGGTTTCCCGGCGGCGCTGTGTGGCTTCAGTGGGGCCGGAATCCGTCGGCCATTCACCGGCGGTGGGATTTTCTGGTCTGGCTGCACGGGGTGGCTTCAATAGGAATTCCCATTGACAGAAGTGGGGACAGAGAATCCCGCTACCAGCGAACGTTGCACCGCCTCCCGCCGCCGGGAAACACGCAGTTGGGAGGCCGGAGAATCCCATTCGGGAAAGTCCCATTGACAGCTGCGGGGACAGAGAATCCCCCTGCCAGCAAACAGCACGCCACCTCCTGCCATCAGAAAACACGCATCTGGGAAACCAGAGGACGCCGCCCATGACGTTCTGTTTAAACAATATGACAAGAATAAATTGAATTTCATCAATTTATTCTTGCGACAGCTCAGTAGTTTCTTTTTAAAAAGCAGATTAGCAAATGAGACAGAGAGCCCTAGATTTTCGAATAGTTTGTAATGTATCTTTTTGAACATTGTGACCTTATGACCTTTTCTTCCGCAGAACTCAGTTCAACTTCACATTGACTTTATTTTCAGGGCAGCTGTTACTGACAGCATTTGATATCTGTGGGTTAACTCCTCCACAACCCTGAGCACCTCTTATTGTCATTTACTCTCTAATCCCTGTTCACATGAAGATGCCATTAGGCAGCTGTACTTATGCAATCTGGCAGTCACTTGCTGCTCCACTCTCCAACACTTATAATCCTTGGCAGGCAAACTCCTGATATCTATGAGACACCATTTATAGCCTGTCTGACTGGGAGCTCAACCGAGTTGGGATTCAATGTTACCCGTCTCCTATTCTTGGTCCCCGGACAAGGGAATGTGATTAGAAATAAAAATATAAGCAAGGGAAATAGAAAACGGGTCCACTAGCCACGATAAAGAGAAAATACAGGTTCTGATGTTTTAGATTTGCATCCTTCATTAGAAATGACCGTGGCAATTTTAACTCAATATGTTGTAAAATTGACACGATTAGTCACCCATTTTGTACCCCGCCTGATTTTATTTTCCATTAAATTCACTTGGTGCTGAGACTGTGCAAGTTTCTCAAGGAAGGCTCCTGTAGCCAATATACAACCGGCACACCATCAAATGGACTTAGTTTGAACCCAGGTCCATTGTTGAATTCAACCCTTGCAATTTCTATTCATATGGACAAATTATCCCGTTGGTTTTAGCTTTAATTAATCCGTTGATCATCCAGCTGATATTAATACAGTTTGCTGGCAGTCATCCTGTCTGTTTCTTGCTACACCAGTTAGATTAAAATTAGAATCTTAGTTACAGGACAAGGCCATTCAGCCCCTTGAACCTGCTCTGCCTTTCAATTAGGCCATGCCTGATCTGTAACCCAATCCCACCTACCTTACTCTCTCCATGCCTCTTAATAAGCTTTGCCCGAAGGGCATGAAGATGGAAATACATTTTTGTAACATCAAAGAAATTCTAATAGATAGAAAGAAATGTTGACAAGGCTGCACACCCTCAGTGTCATTTCTCTTACGGAGGCTGAACAACCCACTGTGCATTTCTAGAAACAGTTCCAGGTTTCCTCAATTTGCAGTTTTTCATTTTTTAATGCTATTAGATGGTAGGGATGTTCTATCTCACATTGGAACAATTAAACAGAATGATTGAGGATAATTTTTTTTTTTGGTTTCTGTGCAGAGAATTTTTGCCCCGTTCACTCTCTTTGGGTAAAGTGAGCTCAATATGGTAAATTCCTAGTGCAGACCTGCATCCCAAGGGTTAATGCATTCCTGGCAATGGCCCTCAATTAAAACCTGTAATCAAATGTTCGTGAAATTAATGCCATATAGCGTCATTCTTTTTAATTCCATGGAGTGACTGTAGGTGATCTGAATCATGATGTGGTAGAATTGGAGAATGTACTCGATCAATAGCATATGAAGGTCACCCTCCAAGATGGCGCCGGAGCGAGGTGACTTCTTGCAAGCTGTGTACAGCATTCCCTCTAATTCTATCTTTTACTCTCGTTCTCTGCTTCTAAAACCTCATTCTAACTGTTTTAAAATCTCTGACAATGTTCTTATTTAATTACTTACAGATTTAGCGCCTTACTGCCATCAGACATTTGAATGGACCTACCTCGTATTAAGTTGATCTTTTCTCTACACCATGCTATAACTGTAACATTATATTCTGCTGTCTCGCCTTCCTCCCCTATGTATGGTATGCATTGTTTGTACAGCATGCAAGAAACTATACCTTTTACTGTATACTAATACTTGTGACAATAATAAATCAAATCAAAAATGAAGCAACTGCTTGTCGCTTATTTGCCCTCCTCACTAGAACAAGGTTAAGAGAGAGATGCCATAAGACAAAAGGAGGTGAAAAGCTTACAGAATGCTTAGAAGTAAGATTACAGCTGAATGTTCCTTGTGTGAGTTAATTCGACCCAGAGAGATGAATGGGCAGGGGATCAGCATCACTTATCATGAAAAATCATACATCTTTGGCTTTTCTGCTTTTTTTTTTTTATTCGCAACCAAGACCAAAAAGGGAAGCAGGAATATTTTTGCTCTGATTTCAGTTACTGTAGATAGGACCCTATCTGCAAGAGATTGAAATTGCACTGTGCAATAATAAACATGGATTAAAATATCAGAGGAATTTAACCTGAACGTGTAAATACATAATGCACAGTGCAATTTCAACACCTCGGAGAGCATTAGTTAGGGTAATGTTTCGAATCCAAGTTCTTTGAATGCAACAAATGGCTTTACTCTGGTTATGATTGTTAATAGTGCTTTTATTGCTGCTGTTTGTGACAGTGAATGGCGGCTTTATCTTTGGCAGCAGAAGAAACATTGGAAAAGGAATTTGTTTTTGACTTCTTTTTGGTTCACAGTTCAGGACGTTTTTGCCAAAAACTTGAACTCCTTCATTTTAAAATGCAATATTTATCCTTCAGTTTTTGTTCTCTTTCTTAGCTGGCAGGAAGGAAATTTAAAACAAAGAGTTGACCCTGAACTTGTGATATGAATAGTTTCAGGTTAACATGCAGCATATTAAAACTGCCCAGGATCTTTGACTACTCGCCCTCCTCAATGGCCGAATGCATTAAAAACATTCTTCAACGTGACGCCAAACCTTCAAGACTAATATATCTCATGTTCTATTCCTATTCAGTGTTGAGCTAGTATGGGATGTTCCAATTAGTCCCTGTTCCCCTAGCATTGGAGATGGATAAAATCTATGTTGGTCTTTGGGATTTGATCACTCCCCAGTGGAAATAGTGTACATGCATGAACCGCAAGTGAGAATATAATAGGTCTCAAAAATGATGGTGACCCCCACCACCACTAGCTTGAATAGTCTATTATCACTCATGGTCCAGCACATGAAAATTAATAAATTAGCTGAGGTCTTAGAATCTGTACCTCACTGAGAATCAGTGTCATCAACGGGAAGAAAAAAACTGACAATCTTTCTCACCTTTACTATGTGGGGGAAAAACATTCAGAGCTCAACAGGGTAGCAGCCATGTTAGGGAGAAGGTCGCAAAACAATGTCATCTCACAAATCAATTTGGAGATCCCACTGAATAATGGACAAGACCATTTTCAAACTTTTCAAGGGCTGCACCAACCACAAATTATACCAAGTCCTGACCACATTTTCTTTTGAATTGAAAAATAAATTTGAACAGAATAATTTTCAGGTTGCTATTTAGTCAGAGTCGGGGATGTGACTGCAATTGTGTAGAAGCCAGTTTAGGCTGCATTAAGGTGAGGTTGAAGAGCTACTTCTCTTCCACTGTTCTCTCAGAAATGTGCTGTAATATTGCAATCGACTGCTGATGCTTCTAGAAATGCAATAAAATGGTAAGAGAATGAGTTTCAGTGAGGTAACAACTCATCCAATATTGGAAATACACATTGTGTCTGTCAGCATCTGTAAGAGACTAATATTTTGGTTGTAGGCCCTTTAATTGTTCTTACAAAGGATCTCTATCCAAGACACAAATCTGTCTTTTCTCTTTTCTGATGATTTTGGACCTGGCATACACTTGAGCATTATCTGGTGTTTTTCATTTCATGTTTCGAACATTTGCTTTATCACCACTGATATTTCTATTCCTGAGTTAAATTATATACCTGTTTTTTTTTCTCCTTGTTGTCCCAGAATAAGCATTTCTGCGCAATTTGGAAAACAACAGTTACCTGATAAACCAGTGCAATAAATGTAATAATAATTCCAACAAAAAGAGGAACCTTAATATGAGTTAGAAATTTCTATTTGATTAGAAACTTAAGATTAATTGGGCATAACATCATTAGGACTTGTGGAACTGTCCGGCAGTTCGACCACAACTTTTCAAAAACTTTTACAATTCAATTTATTTGGGATTTGTCTTTGCTACTCTTAGGGTGCAAGGTAAATTCAAAAATTGTAAAAAAAATATATAAATCTTAAGCCTATAAACGATTACTGTCCCACCAAAGGACAAAATTGGCATATCTGTCAATGTCTTTGGCGAAAACCACCTCTTCAAAATACCAATATCAGTGCCTACACCCTGTATACTTACTCAAGGCTGAGAACTTTTCCTCTTTGTTTAAAACTTCAATACTGCTTTACTGCTTACGGCCAAGCTCTTTTAACAGCTCACCTGCACTTCTGGATTCAGGAAAAGTTGATGCCTGCCTCTGTAAGACTTTGCCTTTAAAATGTCTCTCACTCCCCCTGCAGTCAACTCCATCATGGACATGCTCCTCTCACCTTCCCTGTCTGGTTCCTCTCTCAGCTCCAGAAACATCGACCTGCACAGTTTCCGGCTTCCCTACATTTAAATCCGGAATTCCTTAGACACTCCTGCTACTTCAAAATTACAAAACTTCTTAACCCTTTAATTTGTCCTATAATCGACAGGCTTTCAAAATTCAAGCTGGGTGTCACATAATTACTTTCCTTGGTTTTACTACGTTTTTCTCCTTTACTCTTTTTTTAACCTCAGGTCCTGCATTTTGGCCTTTGGGTCTTCACAATAGATTTGCATTAAAAAAAAAAGGGTTGCTTCAAAAGCGAATAAAATAGCTTGGCATTTCTCTTGATTGTTTTTGACACAGTGCTTGATCGAAAGAATTGCTGCCAATGTATAAAGCAAAAGTTGCTCAAAAGAAACCAAAGTGGTTTATAACATATGTTTTGTGTCTCTGGCAGGGTCTGCAATTTTCAAGCTGCCTATTTTCATTGTCCGTTCTCTTCTTAAATAAAAAAAAAATCAACCCAGTCTTTCAATCGGTTATTCCTAGAACCCATATCGGGGTCCAGTTTGCATCTTACTCCTTCCTCGCTGGTAAAGTTTTGGTGTAATAAAAATCTGTCACTTTAACGTTTTTGACAGGTTACAAGATTGCCGCACATCAGTCCACTCCTGTTTAGTGTTCTGCAAAGCCTGGGTCTTCTGTTCATCTACCTGGACATAGTCCACCCGCTCTTCCAGCATGGATGAAAGGAATGGCTTCTGTGTATAAGACCAAATGAAACTATAGATTAAATGCAGAGACATATCTACTCTTTAATTCAAACCATTTCTCACTCTTACTCCCTCTCAAACTCTTTCTTTTACTTTATTTCACTCTTTTTTGTCATCATACATGTTCTCTCATATTCTCTCACTCTTTGCTTTCTCTCTCACAATTTCTCTTGCACTCCTATTTTCGCACACACGCTGCCTCTTAATCTTTCTCTATCATTCCTTTCTTATGTTTACTCTTACTGTGACTATGAGCATTTTACATTCAGAGATATAGCATAGATTTTCGTATTATTATTTGCGAGAACAAGTCCAGATTTGCACTTTCACTTAGTTATGATTGCTACATATATTTCAAGTGGTAAACTGCATTAATGTAATCTAATCAAGCAAAATCAGGAGAAAATACCTTCTGAACGGGGGAGGGCGATGTTGCATTGAAGTCTAAGGCTAGGTAGTCCAGGTTTAACGTTCGGGGCCACTGGCTGCTGCCATTATATATGGAGCTAGAGCGTTCCTGGGGATAAAGATATCATAGATTATCATAGAATTTACAGTGCAGAATATCAATCAATCAAATTGAGGGATTAATGTATTTCATGTCAATTCATTCAAAAGCAAAATACTGCAGATGCTGGAAATATGAAATGAAATAGTTGGAAATATTCAGTAGATAAAACAGCACATGCATGTGGTGAGTGTAACAGCTATGTTTCAGATCAGCAACCTTTTGTTAGAGCTGGAAAAAATAAATTTAATACTTTTTGAAAACAAATTTTATTTGATAACATTCCTATGACATGCCTTAGGACGTTTTACTACCTCAAGGTATAAGGATCCTCCTCTTAACCCCGATTTGTCTCTTGTTTTTTCTATTCTGGACAATTCTTGTGTCTATGCCTTTAAGATGAATTTCTCCTTTAATTAAAGTGGCTGATAAACTGAGGATTGACTTATGACCTCAAGCAAGGCAGGTTGCAAAGTGCTGTTTATATTTCAGATCAGTAGATTCAAGGCAGATCAGTGATGACACATTGTGATGGACTTGGCTGTCGGCAAATGGACTGCTTTGATTGGCCGGGCCTTATCAAAAGCTCCTGTCAATTGGTCGAGGTTTTCCTTGGAATGTTCCTTCCTCTGTGGACTGCGTTTGCTTTTACTTTCATTTTGGTCAGAAGCTGGAGGGTCACAGCCCTGATCTCTCTCTCTCATCTAATGGATTATTTCTGAATATCCAAAGTAAAGACCTTTCTCCACAACTAGACTGAACTGCAGAGAAATTCAGGCCAGCCACTAGCTGCAGACAGGGTCTATTGTTTAAAACCCCTTTTTTTAAAGCTTGTATCAGGAACTCTGTTCTTACCTCAGTAAGGCTATTAGTCATTCTGATGGAGTTGAAAACAAGTAAGGATTAAACAGGCCTGAAATGGATCCTTTAAGTGAAGACCCAGGTTAATTAAAGTTAAAGTGACTCCCCAGATGGAATCCTACAGCTTGGGAATTCTGACTGCATGTTTCTGCCAGAAGAACCCCATTAGTAATCTAGCCGATGGCTTTGATCCCTAACCATCCTGGGATGACAGCCTGCTGCAACGACCTTGGAGTCAGAAGAAAGGGCACTCAACTTTCATTTCATTTTTAATTCCTACTATTTTAACCCCCCTCCACCCCCGCTGTGTGTGTTTGGTTAGGGGGTGGGTTCGGAAAAGGGGTAAGTTGTAGATTAGCTGGACATTATTCTATTGTTGTTATTGCATATTTCAACTCTGTTCCTGTTATAAATAAACAGTTATTGTGTTCAACTTAAAAACCTGGTGGCTATAACTTATTGAGCAGTCAAGGGGCCAAAGATTCTGCAAACTTTATACAAATTATTGGTTAATTCACTTCTATTGGGACTCCGGGGTCTGTGGGGCTCGAATCACCCACGTACTAGCCCAGTGTTATATCGAAAGATGCTATTAAAATGCGAGATCTTGCTTGTTTTTCAACAAGTACAGATGCAAAATTAAGGTGGGAGGAGAGCAAAGAACAAAAGAGAAGGTCTGTAATGTGGTGGGAGGCAAGAGAGATGCAATGATAAAAGGGATGAAGCTGAAAGGCAAAATGAGATGGTAGTGCAACAAGGAAAGACACAAAAAGTGGGCATACAGGAGGTGTAAATAGCAACAGCAGAATCATTTCCAGTACCTGTAGTTCAAAAGAAATGGGAGCAGTAGATATCATCAGAAATTGTTGAATTCAAATACTGGGCAGGATTCTCCGCCCTCCCAGCCTCATGTTTCCTGACAGCGGGAGGCAGTGCTCCATTCGCTGGCAGTGGGATTCTCTGTTCCCACCACTGTCAATGGGATCTCCCATTAAACCACACTGGGAAACCGGCAGGCGGGGGTGCACTGTCTGTGGGACCAGATAATCCTGCCACCAGCGAATGTCTGGAAAATTCCAGCCATCGGGTCAGGAAGGTTGTAAAGTGCCCAACTAGAAGGGGAGGTGCTGTTCCTCGTGCTTCCACTGAATTTTGCTGAAATAGTGCAGGAGGTCGAGGACAGAGAGATCAGAGTGGGATTGGGATGGAAAATTAAAATGTCAAGTGACTGGAAGGACAGGATCTTGCTTGGAGACTGAAAGGAGGTGTTCAGCAAAGTGATCGTACAACCTGCATTTGTTTTCCCCATTCGCGAGAAGAACAGCAAATAAAGTGTGGTGAATTGTACAAGTAAATTAGTCTATCACTTGGAAGGAGTGGTTGGGGTCTTGTTTGATGGGACGTAAGGAGGTGAAAGGGCAGGTATTTCATCTCCTGTGCTTACATGGGAAGGTGCTGAGGGAGGAGAGCAGGTGTTGAGGAAGTGAGACATGGTTGAGGGCCTTGTCAAATAGAGAGAAAAGGAAGACATATTGAAAGCACAGATGTAGAAGGAGATATTATCACAGCAGATACAGCAAAGGTGGGGAAAGTGGAAGAATGGTGTAGAGTCCTTATAAGAAGCAGAGTATAATCAAAGTGAGAGAGAGGTGGGTTGATTGTAGATATTGGTTGGAAGCCTACCCGAAAGACAGAGATAGAGAAGTTGAAGAAGGAAGTGAAAGAGGTGACTTTAGATGATATGAAGGTGACGGAGAGGGTAATCAGATGCAAAGTTAATTAATGTTTCCAGCTTGGAATAAGAGCAGGAAGCAGCAACAATACAAACATCACTGTACTAGAAAAAGAGTTGAAGAGAAGGCCTATGTAGGAATGATGATATTCCCATGAAAAGACAGGCTGAGGTAGGACACATGTAGGTTTCCATAGTAACACCCATTATTTGGCAGAAATGAGTGTAGTCCGAGGAGAAATAGTTCAATGTAAGAATAAGTTCAGCTGGGTGGATGAGGGTGGCGGTGTTTGGGGGCCGATTAGGCCTCCAAGGAAAAATCTGAATCCCCCAAGCCACCCTCATGGGTTTTAGAGGTGCAGAGAGACTGGACATCCTAGATGAAAAGGAGTAGGTTAGGGAAAATGTCAGAAGATGTTAGAAGAGTCACAGATGTAGGTCAGAAGAGACTGGGAGAGTTGAGATAGTACAAAATCAGATCCGTGGGTCAAAACGGGCTGAAATGATGGATCTATCAAGGCAGTCCGGTTTGTAGATCTGGCGCAGGGCATAGTAGCAGGTTGGATGAGAACTTTTCAAAAACATTTCAATTTCAAAAACTGCTTCTGACAGTAAACAGTATGAAGGATTTCACACCTCTTTTTTAAAAAAAGCAATCTGAAATACAAATTTCTTTTTAATCTGTTTGGGGAGACTATTACCAGGATTTGATCACAAAATCCCAAGAACATTTTGCATTTAAGGAATGAAAGAAAAGTCCATTAGAGTAAACAAGCCCCTCAGTTTAAAAATCAACCTTCCATTCTCACCATAAATCAAAATCACTTCCCTATTCAGAAGCAGATCAAATGTCTTTTGAATTAATTTATCCTTCAGTGGCCTTCCGTGGTGATTTGTTCCATGGCTGAAATGGGGGGGGGGGGGGGGGGGGGTGCACGGCACGGTGGCATAGTGGTTAGCGCTGCTGTCTCACAGCACCAGGGACCCGGGTTCGAATCCGACCTCGGGTGACTGTGTTGAGTTTGCACATTCTCCCCATGACTGCGTGGGTTTCTTCCGGGTGCTCGGGTTTCTTCCCAAAGTCTAAAGATGTGCAGGCTAGATGGATTGGCCCTGCTAAATTGTCTCTTAGAGTGGGGTTTCAGGAATTGGGTGGGGAATCGTGCCTACGTAGTGTGATCTTTCGAAGGGTCGGTACAGATTCAATGGGTCGAAGGGCCGCCTTCGCACTGTCGGGATTCTAATATTCTACTCTTGTTTCCTAGACTTTAGCTTTGTTGCATGTAAACTCACACATTGTGAATGGTTTTGCTAATTGATTGTTGATTTCTGCTCTTGTACCTGGAAATTGCCAATTGGATTCTGCATCATTACCATAAGACCATAAGACATAGGAGCGGAAGTAAGGCCATTCGGCCCATCGAGTCCACTCCACCATTCAATCATGGCTGATTTCAACTCCATTTACCCGCTCTCTCTCCATTGCTCTTAATTCCTCGAGAAATCAAGAATTTATCAACTTCTGTCTTAAAGACACTCAACGTCCCGGCCTCCACCGCCCTCTGTGGCAATGAATTCCACAGACCCACCACTCACTGGCCGAAGAAATTTCTCCTCATCTCTGTTCTAAAGTGACTCCCTTTTATTCTAAGACTGTGCCCCCGGGTCCTAGTCTCCCCTGCTAATGGAAACAACTTCCCTACGTCCACCCTATCTAAGCCATTCATTATCTTGTAAGTTTCTATTAGATCTCCCCATAACCTCCTAAACTCCAATGAATATAATCCAAGGATCCTCAGACGTTCATCGTATGTTAGGCCTACCATTCCTGGGAACATCCGTGTGAATCTCCGCTGGACCCGTTCCAGTGCCAGTATGTCCTTCCTGAGGTGTGGGGCCCAAAATTGCTCACCGTATTCTAAATGGGGCCTAACTAATGCTTTATAAAGCTTCAGAAGTACATCCCTGCTTTTATATTCCAAGCCTCTTGAGATAAGAGACAACATTGCATTTGCTTTCTTAATTACGGACTCAACCTGCAAGTTTACCTTTAGAGAATCCTGGACGAGGACTCCCAAGTCCCTTTGCACTTCAGCATTATGAATTTTGTCACCGTTTAGAAAATAGTCCATGCCTCTATTCTTTTTTCCAAAGTGCAATGGACTTGCCCACGTTGAATTTCATCAGCCATTTCTTGGACCACTCTCCTAAACTGTCTAAATCTTTCTGCGGCCTCCCCACCTCCTCCATACTACCTGCCCCTCCACCTATCTTTGTATCATCTGCAAACCTCGCCAGAATGCCCCCAGTCCCATCATCTAGATCGTTAATATATAAAGAGAACAGCTGTGACCCCAACACTGAACCCTGCGGGACACCACTCACACCGGTTGCCATTCTGAAAAAGAACCTTTTATCCCAACTCTCTGCCTTCTGCCTGACAGCCAATCGTCAATCCATGTTAGTACCTTGCCTCGAATACCATGGGCCCTTATTTTACTCAGCAGTCTCCTGTGAGGCACCTTATCAAAGGCCTTTTGGAAGTCAAGATAGATAACATCCATTGGCTCGCCTTGGTCTAACCTATTTGTTATCTCTTCAAAGAACTCTAACAGGTTTGTCAGGCACAACCTCCCCTTACTAAATCCATGCTGACTTGTCCTAATCCGACCCTGCACTTCCAAGAATTTAGAAATCTCATCCTTAACAATGGATTCTAGAATCTTGCCAACAACATGTTACATTTAATTCCCTTTGCTATATTTTTATTACCTCAACTTGATACGAAGCCGATGATTAGCAAGGAGGTTTTCAGGCATAATAAGGGTAATAAGATCAATTCTGGAGCAATATATTCCATGCTGCAGGGAAGAATGAAAAACTCCTGAATCACAATTTGGTTTTGTCAATTTCCAGCCATCCGAGATGGGCGGGATTCTCTGGCCTCCCAACTGCGAATATTTCAGCGGCGGGAGGGGGTGCACTGTTTGCTGGTGGTGGGATTCTCTGTTCCCGCCTTCAATGGGAATTCTCATTGAAGCAATCCCACGCTGCCGGGAAACTCATGGGAATGTGTGCACTGCCGGCGGGACCAGAAAATCTTGCCGTCAGTGAATGGCCCATGTCTAAAACAGGCGTTAGGCCTCTTGTATATGCTATGGGGCTTATTGCCTGGTTCAGAACCCTTTCCAGAATTCTACCTGCCCTGAGACCAGCAATGTTGTCTTTTAAATGTATTTTATTACAAACATGTATCAAAGCAGGTTACAGCAAATAAACACCCCTGAAAACATACTTCCCACCAATCAACTATACAGTCTGTACAGATCCCCCCCCCCCCCCCCCCCACCCCCCGCGACGAACAACTCCTCAAACACAGTCACAAACACCCCCCCCACCCTTTATCAAACACCACTGCTGAGCCCCGTAACCCATACTTTATCTTCTCCAACTGCAGGAAGTCATACAGGTCACCCAACCATGCCCCAACCCCCGGTGGCGATGCCGACCGCTACTCCAGCAAAATTCACCGCCGTGCAATCAGAGAGGCGAAGGCCAAGACATCGGCCTTCCTCCTCTCCATGAGCTCCGGCTTCTGTGAAAACCTAAATATCGCCACCAAAGGGTCCGGATCCACCTCCTCCTCCACTATCCTGGCTAAGACTGCGAACACTCCTGCCCAGAATCTTCCCAATTTTTTGCAACTCCAAAACATGTGCGTGTGATTCGCCTACACCTCTCACACTCATCTGCTACCTCCTGAAAGAACCCACTCATTCTCGCCCGAGTCATGTGCACCACCTTAAACTGTATCAGGCTCATCCTTGCACGGAGGTCCCGATTACCTTTCACAGTGCCTCACTCCATACTCCCCAATTGTTCTCCCCTCCCAATTCCGCTTCCCATTTCTCCTTGATCTTCACCATCCGCTCACCTCCCTGCTCCCCCAGCCACTTGGGACCAGCAATGCTACTCTGTGAATTACCAAAGGTAATCTTCCCCATGACATTCCACTATTCTACAAGTTCTGAACTATGTAATGTTTTACCATTGCTGTGTAATTTTCGTCATTCTCCCCATTGAGAGTGCTGTAAAAACTTCGAGCAGAATTGCATTGACTCTCTGGTGTGATGCAGTTGGCTGTACTCCACCTGCTTTAAAAAAGAAAAGGAAATGTATGGCTAAAGGATCTCAGCACAACATACAAAATTGAAGAGTTTTCAACAAATTTTCAACAACCCCCCTCCCCCCAGCAAAAAGAAAGCAACAAGAACACAAGTAGAAATTATACATTGGATTTCCCCATGTACAGTAACCCCCCTTATAACAGTAAACAGCACAAATAGGGGAAAAAAACCACCTTGACCCAAACACCCCCCCAAGAGAACCCCTCCCCCCCTACCCCCCTGTCCCTGAGCTGCTGCTGCTGACCTCCTCCTAACGCTCCGCAAGATAGTCTAGGAACGGTTGCCACCGCTTGAGGAACCCCTGCACAGACCCTCGCAAGGCAAACTTTATCCTCTCCAGCTTGATGAACCCTGCCATGTCATTGATCCAAGCATCCACACAAGGGGGCCTCGCATCCTTCCATAGTAGCAAAATCCTCCGCCGGGCTACCAGGGACGCAAAGGCCAGAATACCGGCCTCTTTCACCTCCTGCACTCCCGGCTCATCCGATACCCCAAATAATGCTAATCCCCAGCTCGGCTTGACCCGGGCATTCACCGCCTTGGACATAGGCCTCGCAAAACCCCTCCAAAACCCATCCAGTGCCGGGCACGACCAGAACATATGGACGTGATTTGCTGGGCTCCCCGAGCACCTCCCACATCTGTCTTCCACTCCAAAGAGCCTACTCAACCTCGCCCTGTCATATGCGCTCTGTGAGTAACCTTGAACTGTATTAGGCTGAGCCTGGCGCAAGAGGAGGAAGAATTAACCCTACTCAGGGCATCAGCCCACAGACCCTCATCTATCTCCTCCCCAAGCTCCTCCTCCCACTTGCCCTTTAACTCCTCCACCGAGGCCTCCTCCTCTTCCTGCAGCTCCTGATAAATCGCCGAAACCTTGCCTTCTCCAACCCATACACCAGAAATCACCCTGTCCTGAATCCCACATGCCGGAAGCAGCGGGAATTCCCTCACCTGCCGCCTCACAAACGCCCTTACTTGCATGTACCTGAAAGCGTTTCCCGGGGGGAGCCCAAACTTCTCCTCCAATGCCCCCAGGCTCGCAAACGTCCCATCAATAAACAGGTCCCCCATTCTTCTAATCCCTGCTCGATGCCAGCTCCAAAACCCCCCATCCATCCTTCCCGGGACGAACCAATGGTTCTCCCGAATCGTGGACCAAACCGAGGCCCCCACCTCGCCCCTGTGTCGCCTCCACTGCCCTCAGATCTTCAGTGTCGCCGCCACCACCGGACTCGTGCTGTACCTTGTCAGTGAGTGCGGCAGCAGTGCCGTCACCAGCGCCCTCAGGCTCGTGCCCACACAGGACGCCATCTCTAACCTTATCCACGCCGTCCCCTCTCCCTCCGTTACCCACTTACGGATCATCGCCACATTGGCTGCCCAATAATAGCCACACAGATTCGGCAGCGCCAGTACCCCCTGTCCCTGCTACGCTCCAGAAACACCGGGCGGGATTCTCCACTCCCGCGCCGAAGTGGGCGCGCCGTCGTGAACGCTGTCGAGGTTCACGACGGCGCGAAACGGCCCCAATCCCGACAGATTCAGGCCCTGACAATGGGCTAGGATCGGGGCCGCGTCATCTACACGGGCCAGGCCTTGTCGCCCGCTTAAAGGCGGCGCCGCATAGATGACGCGGCCGGCGCTGCATAACTGGCGTCATCCGCGCATGCGTGGTTGCCGTCCTCTCTAAGTCCACCCCGCAAGAAGATGGCGGACGGATCTTGTGGGGCCGTGGAAGGAAGGAGGTCCTCCTTCAGAGAGGACGGCCCGACGATCGGTGGGCACCGATCGCGGGCCACCCCACATTTGAGGTACCCCCCGGTGCAGGATCCCCCCTCGCCCCCCCAGCAGGCCGCCCCCCCGCGTTCGCGCGCTGTTCCCAACGGCAGCGACCAGGTGTGGACGGCGCCGGGGGGGATCCCACCGTTTTGCCCTGGCCGCTCGGCCCATCCGGGCCTCAGAATAGCGGGGGTGCCAGAGAATCGCCATTTTGGGTGTCTCCGGCGATTCTCAGGCCTGCGGCCCGTGGAACTCGACCGGGCCGTTCCCGCCGCTTGGGAGAATCGCGGGAGGGTGTCGGACCGGCGTCCCGGGAAATTTTGGGGGCCCAGGCGATTCTCCCAACCGGCGCGGTAGTTGAGAATCTCGCCCACCCTCTTCACCCTCAGGGTCTTATTCGCGCACACAAAACCCACGATGCTCCTACTTACTCATTTGAAAAAGGCCTTGGGGATCAAAATGGGAAGGCACTGGAACACAAAGAGAAACCTCGGAAGGACCGTCATTTTTACCGACTGCACCCTACCCGCTAGTGAGAGTGGCAGCATATCCCATCTTTTTAAATCCTCTTCCATCTGCTCCACCAACCGCGTCAAATTAAGCTTGTGCAGGGCCCCCCAACTCCTAGCTACTTGGATCCCCAGGTACCGAAAGCTCATTTCCACCCTCTTCAGCGGTAACTCGTCTATCCCCCTTCCCTGGTCCCCGGAGTGCACCACAAAGGGCTCACTCTTCCCTACATTGAGTTTATACCCTGAAAAGTCCCCAAACTCCCTAAGGATCCGCATGACCTCCGCCATCCCTTCCACTAGATCCGCAACATACAACAACAGGTCATCGGCATACAACGACACCCGGTGTTCCTCTCCCCTCCGAACCAATCCCCTCCATTTCTTGGACTCTCTCAGTGCCATGGCCAGCGGCTCAATTGCCAGTGCAAACAACAAGGGGGACAAGGGGCACCCCTGTCTCGTCCCCCAGTACAGCCGAAAGTACTCCGACCTCCGCCGGTTCGTAGCCACACTCGCCACCGGGGCTCTATATAGCAGCCTGACCCAACTGATGAACCCCTCCCCGAACCCAAACCTCCGCAACACTTCCCAAAGATACTCCCACTCCACCCGATCAAAGGCCTTCTCCGCGTCCATAGCTGCCACTACCTCCGCTTCCCCCGCCACCGAGGGCATCATAATCACATTGAGGAGCCTCCACACATTTGTATTTAGCTGCCTACCCTTTACAAATCATGAATCACCCCCAGGACACAGTCCTCAATTCTCGTAGCCAGCACCTTCGCCAGCAACTTAACGTCAACATTAAGGAGCTAGATCGGTCTATACGACCCTCATTGCAATGGATCCTTGTCCCGCTTCAAGATCAAAGAAATCAGCGCCCTGGACATTGTCGGGGGCAAGGTCCCCCCTCCCTCGCCTTATTAAAAGTCCTCACTAGCAACGGGCCCAGCAGGTCCACGTATTTCCTGTGGAATTCAAACGTGAACCCATCTGGCCCCGGGGCCTTCCCCGCCTGCATGCTCCACAATCCTTTAACCAGCTCTTCCAGCCCAATTGGCACCCCCAAACCAGCCACCTCCCCCTCTTCCACCCTCGGGAACCTCAGCTGATCTAGGAATCGTCGCGTCCCCTCCTCCCCGCTGGGAGCTCAGACCTGTACAGATCCCCATAGAAGTCCCTAAATACCTTGTTTATTCTCACCGCACTCCGCACCGTATTCCCCCCTCTATCCTTAACTCCACCAATCTCCCTTGCTGCCTCCCTCTTCTGAAGCTGATGTGCCAGCATCCGACTCGCCTTCTCACCATACTAATACGTCGCCCCCTGCGCTTTCCTCCATTGTACCTCTGCTTTCCCCGTGGTCAACAGGTCGAATTCCATCTGGAGGTTCCTTCGCTCCCTAAGTAGCCCC
The DNA here is from genome assembly GCF_047496885.1 of Scyliorhinus torazame. NCBI lineage: Eukaryota > Metazoa > Chordata > Chondrichthyes > Carcharhiniformes > Scyliorhinidae > Scyliorhinus > Scyliorhinus torazame. The sequence continues at coordinate 275,696,704 of NC_092711.1, forward strand.
TCCTTGGGGGCCTCTGCATACCTCCTGTCCACCCTTAAAATCTTCTCCACCAACCTCTCCCTCTCTCTCCCCTCTCTCCTCCCTGTGGGCCCTAATGGAGATTAGCTCTCCCCTGACCACTGCCTTCAACGCCTCCCAGACTACCCCCACCTGCACCTCCCCGTTGTTGTTGGCCTCCAAATATCATTCAATACACCCCCGCACCCGCCCGCACACCCCTTCATCCGCCAACAGTCCCACATCCAGGCGCCACAGCGGGCACTGGTCCCTCTCCTCCCCCAACTCCAGCTCCACCCAATGAGGGGCGTGGTCCAAGATGGCTATGGACGAATATTCCGTTCCCTCCACTTTCGGGATTAGCGCCCTACTCAAAATGAAAAAAATCTATCCAGGAGTAGGCTCTATGGACGTGGGAAAAGAAGGAAAATTCCCTGGCCAGCGGCCTGGCAAACCTCCATGGATCTACTCCCCCCATCTGGTCCAGAAACCCCCTGAGCACCTTGGCCGCAGCTGCCCTCTTACCCGTCCTGGACCTAGAACGGTCGAGTGCTGGGTCCAGCACCGTGTTGAAGTCCCCCCCCCCCCCCCATTATCAAGCTTCCTACCTCCAGATCTGGAATCCAACCCAGCATGCATTTGATAAATCCGGCATCATCCCAATTCGGGGCATATACGTTCACCAGTACCATCCGAACCCCTGCAACCTACCACTCACCATCACATAACGACCTCCATTATCCACTACAATATTCAGTGCCTCGAGCGACACCCGCTTCCCCACCAGTACTGCAACCCCTCTGTTCTTCGCATCCAGCCCTGAATGAAAGACCTGCCCTACCCATCCCTTTCTCAGCCTAACCTGATCTGCCTCCTTCAGATGTGTCTCCTGGAGCATAACCACGTCTGCCTTCAGTCCATTTAAGTGCGCGAACACCCGGGCCCTCTTGATCGGCCCGTTCAGCACCCTCACATTCCAAGTTATCAGCCGGATCGGGGGGCTACTCGCCCCCCCCTTGCCGACTAGCCATCTCCTATTCTAGGCCAGCCACGTGCCCGCGCCTCCCGCACCCTCCAGTCCCCCAGGTGGCGGACCCCCGCCCCGACTACCTCGCCTACTTCCAGCTCCCCTTTGGCCAATGCAGCAGCAACCCAGTTCCCCCCCCCCCCCCCCCTCCGCCCCCCCCCCCCCCCCGCTAGATCCTCATCTAGCCATTTTGCTCCCCCCATGACACTCCCGTAAGTCAGCTGACTCCTGCTGACCCCAGCCTCCCCGCCCTTCCGCGACCCCCCAGTGTGAGAATCCGCCCACCCCTTGGCAGTCAGTGTTCGCCCCTCTCCAGCACCACCCTTCCCTGCCGTCCCCGCCCCCATCCTTCCCTAACACGGGAAAAAGCCCCCGCTTTCCTGAACCCCCCCCCCACCCGGCACAGTTCCCTTTTGCGGCCTTACCCCAATTCCCCATCCCCGGGCCTCCACCCCCCCCCCCTCTTCCTCCGTGGGGCCCTGCCTCTCCTACACCGACACCCACACTCTCCCACAGCCCCCACATCAAATCCATTCACCCATCCCCACCCAGCACTCAAACGAAAAGAACATTCCCCAAACGCAGTAAACACAGTAAACCCCCCCCCCCCCACATGACAAACCCTCAATCTGAGTTCAAATTTTCAGTCTGTATAAAGTTCCATGCCTCATCAGGTGTTTCAAAATAGTGGTGCCGAACTTTGAACGTGTCCCAGAATCGTGCTGGCTGCAGCATCCCGAACTTCACCCCCTTCCGAAGGAGCACCGCCTTAGCCCGGTTGAAACCAGCCCCCTTCTTAGCCACCTCCGCACTCCAGTCCTGGTAAATTTGGATCTCCGTGTTCTCCCACCTGCTGCTCCGCTCTTTTTTGGTCCATCTCAGGACACACTCTTTGTCCATAAAGCGGTGGAACCTCACCACTGCAGCCCTTGGCGGCTCGTTGGCTTTGGGTCTCCTTGCCAAGACCCGATGAGCCCCATCCAACTCCAGGGGCCTCGGGAAAGCTCCCGCACCCATCAGCGAATTGAGCATCGTGCTCATATATGCCCCGGCATCGGGCCCCTCCACTCCTTCAGGGAGACCCAGAATCTGAAGATTCTTCCTCCTCGACCTGTTCTCCAGGTCCTCGAATTTTTACACCCACCTCTTGTGCAGCGCCTCGAGCGCCTCCACCTTCATCGCCAGGCCCAAGATCTCTTCTTCGTTCTCCGAGGCTTTTTGCCGCACCTCTCGGATCGCCGCCCCTTGGGCCTTCTGGGTCTCCACAAGCTCTCAATCGCCGCTTTCATTGGCGGCAGCATTTCTGTCCTCAGCTCCTCAAAGCAGCATTTAAGAAACACCTGCTGCTCCTGCGACCACTGCGCCCACACTGCTTGGTCTCCACCCGCTGCCATCTTGCTTTTCCTCTCTCACACTTTTCGCTGCACCAGGATCATTTTTTTAACCGCTCCACTCCTGGTCCAATCCATATAATGTTGGGGGGACCTTGCTGTCACCTTCCCACACTGAAAGCCGTCGAACAATTTCCGTTGGGGCCCCTCTGAAGAGCCCAAAAGTCCATTCCCGGCTGCCGAACATGCGACCTACCTAGGCATAGCCGCATCCGGAAGTCACAAGATTGAAGAGTTATTCATAGAAATATAGGGTGGGATTTTCTGGCCCTTCCCACCAGTGGGATCTTCACGTCCCGCCGAAGACAACCCCTCCCCCCTCTATGCAGTGGGTTTTACAGCGGCTTTGTTAGCTTTTGTTCCAGATGGAATGAAATGAAAGAGCAAAGAAGTTTATTGCAGTTGTTTAGGGTCATGGTGACACCGCACCTGGGGAACAGTGGGAGGCAGGATGTGCGTTGCAGGGGGTGGGAGGCCGGCCACTGGACTTCGCTATCGGACCACCCGCACAAAATGGCGGCCCGATAGCTTGATTCGCGACGGAATTCCTTGTGATCCCCCCCCCCCCATGCATAAATTTACATGGCGAGGGAGAGTAAATCGCTTCTGGTCGCCGCTCCCAGGGTCAGACCGAACCAGAAGCGATTCAGCTCTGGCAGCGGGACATAGTCTCCCGAACCCAGCCCATAAAATGCTGAATAGGCATGATAGAGTAGAGGCTGGAAGGATATTTCCCCTGCCCAGTGTTTCACAGTCTCAGAATAAGGGTTCGCCCATTAGGGCCTGAGGAGTGAAGAAACCTCTTCATTCAAAGGGTTGTTCAATTCTCTAGCCCAGAGAACTGTGGATGTACGATTGCTGAGTATATTCAAGGCAGAGATTGACAATGTTTTGGATACTAAAGGAATTAAGGGATTATGGAATAGTCTGGGAAGGCGGAATTGAGGTAGAAGATCAGTCAGGATCATATTGAATGACAGAGGAGGCTCAAAGGGCCAAATAGTCTACTCCTGCTTCTATTTCTTCTGCTCCGAGGTACGTACCCGTTTCTATACAGGGAGTAGATGCTTTTGCTCATTGGGAGGAGTTGGTATTACTTTATAAAATTGCCCCTCATTCAAAATGAGCGGCAATTTACTTGTATTTGCAGAATTATGACACCATTTTCTCAATAGGCTACAGAGCCTGTGGGACTCATCTGGGAAGGCCTGGATGTTCTGTGAACGGGTTTTAGACAGGGCAGCAATTCAGGCACTCACAGTGCTTATTGGCTGGAAGGAGAAAAAAACAGTGAGAGCTTCTGCTCCTGATTTCCATCCAATGCCCACGGCTGTAAGTGACAGTGAGTGAACATCACCTGAGAACAGAATCAGACTTGATGGTGATACTCATTATGGTTGGTTAGTCTGCTGACATGCTAACTCGAATGTCATGATCTTAATGCTGGCAGAAAATCAGTTACGATAACACCAATCAGGAACTCCAGCCTTCACTATCTGGACTTGGCAATGTTCCTGAGAGTTGTTAATGAGGATGGAATCATACTCCAGCAATCGGCACCCTCAGGACTGGAAGGAGGTAGTGGAAGAAAGGAAAGAGATATCTGTTCACACGAGTGAACCTGGTATGGAGGGAAAATCTTATGAGGAAAGGCTGATGGACTTGAGGTTGTTTTCGTTGGAGAGAAGAAGGTTAAGAGGAGACTTAATAGAGGCATACAAAATGATCAGGGGGTTAGATAGGGTGGACAGTGAGAGCCTTCTCCCGTGGATGGAAATGGCTGGCACAAGGGGACATAGCTTTAAACTGAGGGGTAATAGATATAGGACAGAGATCAGAGGTAGGTTCTTTACGCAAAGAATAGTGAGGCCGTGGAATGCCCTACCTGCAACAGTAGTGAATTCGCCAACATTGAGGGCATTTAAAAGTTTATTGGATAAACATATGGATGATACTGGCATATTTTAGGTTAGATGGCATTTGTTTCGGTGCAACATCGTGGGCCAAAGGGCCTGTACTGCGCTGTATCGTTCTATGTTCTATGAATATACTTACAATGGCATACTCCACGTCTTGCTGACACAAGAATGATTGTAGTGACCCCTAATCGTCGAGAGGTTCGTCAGATCTAAAGGTGGCGGTTTGACTGCAATTAAAACCATCATGAGTGAGCAGACAGATTCATTAAAATAGTTTTTTTAAATACTTATTCTGCCTCGAGTAGTCTTCTCACGTTTCCTTTGATTTTACAATACATCGGCAGTCTATTTTATGGATTTCCCGATTTCTAAAATTTTAAACATTCAAGTTTCAGCCTTGAAATGAACCACCTTGATCATTCTTTCACCTACTGAAAACACAACCTATATTCTCTCTTACGATATTGTATGCAGACAATGCTGACAATGACATTTACCTCCGAGAAGCTGCATAGTCTCTATAACATCATCCTGCGTAAAGCTGGAGGATGAAAAAGTATAACCTTACAACTTAGCTATTTACTAATGAGTGAGCCCCACTGCAGATGTTCACTACTGTCTGTGACTCTGCATCAGTAAAACCTCATGTATACCTTTGAGTGAGGCATATAGTCACATAAACACCCTATATGACTGTTAGGACCTAGGCTAGATCGAGGCCTGTGCAGAGTTGTATCGAGTTGTTGCCAGTAATAAACTTCATGTAGTTGTGTTCAATCAGAAGCCTAGCAAAGATAGGGTAGAGACAGATCCCGTGGGGTCTACATCAAAACCCTCAACATGTATGGTGGCAGCAGACTGTAAGCAACCACGATTTTCGCCACTGGAGTTATGATGGTTCCCCAGCATTACTCCAGCTTACCAATCACCCCTGCCACTTTGTGATGATGGTGGACGTTAAAAAATATGGTTTCCCATTTATTCTGATAGTGAATTTTCATTTTAGTACAGTTTGCAAATTAGGAAAATGACCTTTAGAAACGCTATCTTCATTTTGATTTTAATGTGGTAATTGTGAATGCTCCAAGGGCCGCACCAAACCTGCACATGCTCAGTCTTTTTCTAAACAAGCCACCACTTCCCTCTCCTGTGCCACCTGCTCACTGCCTCCTGTTTGTTACCCCTCTCCTTACTCTTCCACTCACTCCCCCCCCCCCCCCCACACTCATTGCTTTTCTCCCCTCACCCTCCCACTCCCTCCTGCTTGCCGGTTCCCATTTCCCGACCACCTGGTTACCACTTGCCATTTCCCAGACTGCCCCTCCTCTTCAGTTGTGAGTGAGGGAATGAACGAGGCGGAAAAAGGGACAGGAAGTGAATAAGACGGTCAGGAGAGAGAAGTGGGTGCACAAATAGGTCTAGCCCCTAGGTGGTGAGGACATGACCGAGCATTGTTCCCTGGCACTCTGGTAGTGCCCCCAGTACTTCTCCAGGGCACTGCCAGAGGGCCTTCTCAGGAGCTCCATTACATGGGTTCTCCTTATCCATAAGGTAAGGTTTTTACTTGGCAATAGTCTAGAAGTGCTAACTCTGGAAAATTACACCATCCAACAAAGCTGGAAAGGTCATTCTCGGCGGCAGGATCTTTTGGACCCCGCCGATGGTGAAGCCCCTCCACGGGTTTCCCGACGTTGGGGGAGGTGGGGGCAGTGCAGAGAATGGGACAGTGGGATCTAACCAATGGTGGGCCACAAGGGGAGCAGAACATCCTGCCCAGTTATTCGAAAATCACTTCCAACCCCAGCGTCACTAATTTAAACTCAAAGTTCAGCACAGGGCATCCTCACTCTCCAGACCACCAACCCACTCAACCCCACCCCCACCACCAGCCCCAGCCCCCAGGAATCCTCGGATCATATTTGCATCATAAAATACAAATGACAAATATATCATCTGATGTATTTTCCACTACTTTCTCCAGCACTATTCTGGTACATGAGACGTTTGGTGTTCAGAATTTCTATTGGTAGCACACAAACCCCTTACAATGTAAATAACCAAAAGGCCAGCAGGATCATCAATTGTATCTAAGGCACTGCTTCTCAAAATAATGATTTTTAAAATTTAACACAGCGCAGACCGTCAACTGCTCGCGACCACAGAAGGCCTCCAAAGCTGCCAATCTCCACCTCTTCTCCACCTACGCAACTTCATAATTAGATAGCGCCTTTAACATAATAAAACATCACAGCATTAAGATGAAGTATGGCACCAAGCCACATAAAGAGATATTGGCCGCCATTCCCCGACCCCCCCACCGGGTCGGAGAATTGCCGGGGGCTGGCGTGAATCCCGCCCCCGCTGTGTCCCGAATTCTCCGCCACCAGAAATTCGGTCGCCGCGGGCGGGAATCGCGCTGCGCCAGTCAGCGGGCTCACCCCCTGCGATTCTCCGTCCCGCGATGGGCCGATGTCCCGCCGCTGTCAACCCTCTCCCGCTGGCGTGGATTAAACCACTTTTTGAACGGCGGGACAAGGCGGCGTGGGCAGGCTCCGGAGTTCTGGGGGGGGGGGGGGGCGCGCGGGGTGATCTGGCCCCAGGGGGTGCCCCCACGACGGCCTGGCCCGCGATCGGGGCCCACCGATCTGCGGGCGGGCCTGTGCCGTGTGGGCACTCTTTTTCTTCCGCCTTCATCATGGTCTTCACTATGGCGGAGACGGAAGAGACTCCCTCCCTTGCGCATGCGTGGGGATGACGTCAGCAGCCGTTGACGCTCCCGCGCATGCGTCGCCCGGCGAAGACCTTTCGGCGCCGGCTGGCGTGGCACCAAAGGCCTTTCCATGCCAGCCGGCGGAGTGGAAATTATTCCGGTGCGGGCCTAGTCCCTCAAGGTGAGGGCTTGGCCCCTAAAGGTGCGGAGACGTCCGCAGCTTTATGGCGGCCCGACGCCGGAGTGGTTCCTGCCACTCCATTACGCCGGAACCCCCCGCCCCGCCGGGTAGGGCGCAATATACCTGAAAGGGTCGGAATCGCATAACGTGCAAGATTATCCGGAACACCGAGGAGCACCCCGCTATCTAATGCCCATCTTCGTAGATTGGGGGCCTCAGCGGGGATCTCCCCCACTCGGCCGCACCCAGCCCCATTTTCTGCACTGAGAAGTTCTGCTCGCCGGGACTCCTTCTCTCGAGCCCCCAACATGACCCAACCCAACCGCCCCCACCCAGCCCCAACTCAAGGGAGTCAGCAGGCAGGGGCAATGCCAGTCTGGCCCATTAGTACTGCCCCTGCCTGCTGACAGTGCCACATGAGCCTCTTGGCAGTGCCAGGCTGCCACCCAGGTGGCCCTCCCAGGGTGCCAGGCTGGCAGTTCCAGGGCACCATCGCGCTCAGAGGGAATGCACCTAGGGGCCTCCCACCTCCTGGGAGACCCTCACGACTGCGGTTCCATCTGGTCCCCCTTGTGGAGACCCGCATTGAACGGCGCTTCCCAGAGGTGCCAAGGTGAGGGAGTTAGATCGTCTTGGGTAGATCTTGGGAAAGCATATTAGAGTGAGACTAGCTGTCTCACTCTAATAGGCACATTTGCCAGAAAGCGATTCCACCCACAATGGGCGGGATTCACATCGCAACATCTCACGAGATCGTGTTAGATCTCGAGTGGCGTGGCAAGACAGGTAGATCCCTGAAGTGAGATCTCTTGGCATCTACCAGACAAGTTGTGCGCACTGCTTTTTGGGTGCAGTGTGACCAGTTGAATGAAAGTTGAATGACCAGTTGGGTGCAGTGTGACCAGTTGATCCCGCCCATAGGTTTTAAGGAACGTATTAAAGAGGAAATGGATGTAGAGAAACAAGAGAGGTGTGAGGTGGGAATTCATGACCTGATAACACAAATAGAAATAGAGAAGTAAGATCGGATAACCATTACAGAGACATTGCTACAAGAAGGCATCTGAATATTGAAGAATACATGACATTTAGGAAGGACAGGAAGTTAGGAAAAGGTGGTGGATTGACTCTGGTAATAGCACAATAGAGAGGGATGACCTAAATTCAGGAAACCAGGATGTAGAAACAGTTTGGGTAGAGATAGAAAATGGCAGAGGCAAGAAGTCACCTGTGGAAGTCATGTGCAGGCCCCCGAACAGTAACTACACAGTAGGGTGGAGCATAAAGGAAGAGATCAATGGAGCTTATCGGAATGGTATGACAATAAGCATGGGGGAATCTTAATAGGCGGCACAATAGCACAGTGATTAACACTGTTGCTTTGCAGTGCCAGGGTCCCAGGTTCAATTCTTGGATTGGGTCACTGTCTATGTGGAGTCTGCACTTTCTCCACGTGTCTGTGTGGGTTTCGCCCAGACCCTCTGGTTTCCTCCCACAAGTCCCTGACGTGCTGTTAGGTGAATTGGACATTCTGAATTCTGACTCCGTGTACCCAAACAGGCGCCGGAGTGTGGCGACTGTTGTATTCTCTATTCTGCTTTACCTGGATGGTTCGGATGCGTTGAATAAAGAATACAAAGCTTTGCGAACAAACAAAACTATAAATGTATTACACTACTAACTAAAATTTGTTCACATTCCTAAAGTAGAAGGATATTATATAAAACTATGCTATCTCTAACTTACAGACCTTTCAAGTATACAACTGCTCTCTATGCCTGACCCTCTTCCAGCTCTCTCCTAACTCTCAACTCCCAGAATCCCCAAGTCCATGATATATATGCCTGTTATGTGGTTCCCTCTAGTGGTGTGAATTATCATACCCTTTACATCCCAGTCAATATACATATCATGATAGTGACTAGGGGCTTTTCACAGTAACTACATTGCAGTGTTAGTAAGCCTTCTTGTGACAATAATAAAGATTATTATCTACATATAGACTTGAAAAATCAGATGGGCAAAGCTAGCATAGATGAGGAGTTCATAGAATTATTTCAGGATAGTTTCTGAATACAGCAGATTCTGGAGTCAGGCTATACTAGAGCTGCTTTTGTGCAACAAAGTAGGATTAATTAATGATCTCATAGCGAAGGCACCCCTGGGTAGCAGCAACCATAATATAATTGTGTTTTACATTCATTTTGAGGGAGAGAAGAGTGCGTGGAAGACTAGTATTTTAAATTGAAATAAGGGCATTTATGTGGCAGTGAAAGCGAAGTGTGTTAGTGAATTGGGAAATGACGTTAAGCAGTAGATCAATAGCAATGCAGAGGTAGACATTTATGGGGATATTTCAGAATACACAGAATAGAGACATTCAAATGAGAAAGAAAAATTCCAAGAGGAGGACCCACCATCCATGGTTGACTAAAAGGTTAAAGACAGTATCAAACTTAAAGAAAAAGCATATCATTTCACAAAGACAGGCGATTGACAGAAGATGGGACAGAATATAAAGAACAGCAAAGAATGACAAATAGATTAATAAGGAGGGAAAAATGGAGAGAGTATGTGAGAAAGGTAGCGAGAAATTTAAAGATGGATATTAAGAGATTCTATAGATATTTAAATAATAAAAGTTAACAAAAAGTGAGAACTGGTCCGATAGAAAGTGCATCTGGGGAATTGAAAATGGAAAGTAGAGAGGTGCCAGATGATTCAAACAGGGATTTTAATCACTCTTCACTATAGAAGGCAAAAGTATCATCCCAGAAATTGCTGTAAATCAGGAAATGGAAGGGAGGAAGGAACTCAGCAGAATTACAAATACCAGGGAAGTGGCATTGAGCAAACTGTTGGGGTTGCGTGCTAAAAAATCCCGGGTCCAAATGAACTTCATCTTTGTGTCTTCAAAAGGGGAGACAGAAAGCAGGAAACTACAGGCCAGTTAGCTTAACATCTGTCATAGGAAAAATGTTAAAAGTTATTATTTATGCTGTTATAAAAGGGGACGTAGAAACATTTACGGCAATCAGGCAGAGTAATAGGGAAATCATGTTTAACCAATTTATTGAAGTTCTTTGAAAGAGTCACATGTGCAGCATATAAAGGGAAACCAGTGGATGCAATGTACTAAGATTTCCAGAAGACCATAAGATAAAGGAACAAAATTAGGCAATTCGGCCCATCGAGTCTGTCCCGTCATTCGATCAAAATGACATGTCCTCATCCCCATTTTCCTGCCCTCTCCCCATAACCTCTGATCCACTTATTATTTAACAGATTTGTGCTCGAGGTGCTGTTACCTACAGGGCTACAGACCACAAGCTGGAAGTTGGAATTAGACAGAATAGTTCTTTCTTAGAACATAAGAACTAGGAGCATGCATAGGCAATTTAGTCTCTCGAGCCTGTTCCACTGTTCAATGTGATCATGGCTGATCTCATCATTGCTCCATCTCCACCGTCCTCCCTGTTCCTTGTAACTCTTCAACCCATTACCAATTAAAAATCTGTCTAACTCCTCCTTAAATACACTCACTGTCCCAGCATTCACCACATTGTGGGGTAGCAAATTCTACAGATTCATGACCTGTTAGGAGAAGTAGTTTCTCCTCATCTCTGTTTTAAATTTGCTACCCCTTATCCAGAGACTATGACCTCTTGTTCTAGATTGCCCCACAAGAGGAAGCATCCGCTCCACGTCTACTTTAATCATACCTTTTATCATCTTATATACCTCAATTTGATCTTCCCTCATTCTTCTAAACTCTAGTATGGGTCTAAACTGCTCAATCTCTCTTCATAATACAAACCCCTCATCTCTGGAATCAAACTAGTGAACCTCCTCTGAACTGCCTCCAATGCTGCTGTATGTTTCCACAAATAAGGGGACCCAAAACTGTGCACAATACTCCAGGTGCAGTCTCACCAATGCCTTGCACAGTTGCAGCAACACTTCCTTACCTTTATACTCTGTCCCTTTAGCTATAAATGCCAACATTCTATTCACTTTCATTATTCCCTGCTGCACCTGCATGCCAGTTTTCTGTGACTCATGCATGAGGACACCCAAATCCCTTTGCCACGGAGCACCGCAAAGTCTCTCCCCTTTTAGATAATAAGTTGCCTTTCCATTTTTCTGACCAAAATGAATGACCTCACACTTATCCACATTTATCTACAAGGTTTCAGCAGAAAAAGAACTGAGGCGGAGCAAAAGTCCAGCAACATTATGGAGGTGGAAAAGGGTGGTCCTAGAGATGGAGCAAGTATGAAGGCGGAAGCCCACCTCAGGATCGAACAATTTGTAGAGGTAAACTTCTTGGTGGACGATTGGGAAATGCAAATTAATTTTAGGTTGTAAATTGTCAGGGGTCAGGGTGCATTCAAGATAGATGCTATCATCAAATCATAAAAAAGTTAAAGCACAGAAGGAGGCCACTCAGCCCATCTTGTCCATGCCAGCCTGAAGACATCCAGGTGCCTTTTCTAATCCCACCTTCCTGCACCTGGTCAATAGACCTGTCGCTTAGAGCACTAAAGGTGCAGATCCAGATACCTTTTAAAATAATTTAGGGTCTCTGCCTCCACCACCAACACGGGCAATGAATTCAAGACGCCCAGTACCCTGCCACATGGTATCTCTAGCAGTAATATTCAAGTGGAAGGTCCAGACTCTGGCTTCTAGCCAGACAGATAAGGATAGTTTTCTTTCCCGACAAAATCATCAGATAAACTGTGTTTGAGGCAGTTATCACCTATGCCTAGTAGGCAGAAACATGTGTCTAATTTAGTTAATTCAAACATATTATTAAATCACACAGATCGCAAAGTTATCTGGTTTGGGAAATTGAAATGTTAGACTGAGCTCATTAGCGGTAAATGAACCTCAGGTTGTGAATTAGCAGCAGTCGGGGGTACTGTAATGGGTGCAATCCTGCTTGTGATACTTCCACTATTGTATGGTCCAATATGATTTCTAAAAGTACTTTGTGGTGGGACTGAGATTGAGATAGATTATCATCGACAGTTAGTCCTGGTCTAAGTCCTGTGGTGGCGGCAGGAATGCGGAGTGGGAATTTGTGTTACATCAGTTGATACTGGCCTAATAAATTATGCAATCGGGGGTTTCCCCGACGGTTTGCATGACAGGACTGGCAGGCTGGATAGCACATGCCCCGCTGTCATAGCTGGGCGGCATATTTAAAAGCAGCTTGGTTATCCACTTGAAGATCCAACTCTCTGAAGTGAGCCGGTCCACATTGTAGAAGCTCCACCCACCCAATACAGTACATGGTGTTCCAGCATCTGGTCACCAGAGACCTCCATCTTCCCTTCCAATCTCTATGGGCTGCCCCAGACCTCCTTGCAGCTAAGTACGACGTGCACTCGTTCTCGGGACCAGAATCATATCTCACTGCCGATGTGGTAAATCTGACGGGGGGGGCGGTTAGGTCTTTATCTGCATCCGATTAACAGGAAATGGTTTGATGCTAGCCTCTGACGGGAATGATGGCCCACCATGACAAGTGACACTGGTGGGAAATCAATGCAGTTCATAAGAACATAAGAATTAGGAGCAGGGGAGGCCATCTGGCCCCTTGAGCCTGCTCTGCTATTCAATAAGATCATGGCTGATCTTTTTGTGGCTTCAGTTCCTCTTACCCACCTGCTCACCATACCCCATAGTTCCTGCCACATTACTGCCCAGCAGCCCCCCTCCCCAGCACCATGAAATCTTTCAAGTTCCACATGTGAACATATCACATCAGTTAAGTCATCGAACAACAAATAGAGCCATGAATTAAATATGTTCCTGCAACAGTTCAACACTCCCAATATAACACAGTCCTTTCACTTTTTAAATTTGCCTGCTGTTCATATCTAACATTTTCAGGTTTTGTTTCAAACATCCAATCATTTTTTCCATCATACTTTTGCCCTGTTGTATTTTTATCTTCAGCACATAATAGAAGATCTCACACATTGGAAATAAAATGTGGGGTTTCCAAAGGTGGGATAGAACTCACCATTTGAGAAACTGAAGAGAGACTGTCAGGGGAACAGTTTCAGCCCAGCCTTCCTGTACCAGCTTTCTTTATTTGAGAAATTATCCCAATTACTGATGAACTTTGCTTTATTTCTCCTGCACCATTTGTTTAGTTAATTGCTAACATCCTCAGTTTTCCCATTAGTCACACTGTCTTGCCCAGCATTACATCCATAAATTCTATTTCAAAGCCCTCACCTTGCATTTTCTTCCTATTCCAAATGTTCAAACATTTAATGTGACAGTAGACGTGGTTAGAGCTAATGAACTAAGGCACCAAGACAGAGGCAAGGGCATTACAACCTCAGTATAAGGTTTGCATCTGTGGGGCTAATTACATCCATCCCTCCATGTGCTCCCAATGAATAATACAACATTGGCAAGTGAATTGTAAGAATATATATGGCCCCAAAATTACTTGAACATTTACATAACCATGGCAGCACAGTAGCACAGCTGCTTTACAGTTCCAGGGTCCCTGTTTGGATTATAGGCTTGGGTCACTGTCTGTGCGGAGTCTGCACGTTCTCCCCAAGTCGGCGTGGGTTTCCTTCGGGTGCTCTGGTTTCCTCCCACAGTCCAAAGATGTGCAGGTTAGGTGGATTGGCCATGCTAAATTGTCCTTAGTGTCCCAAAAAAAAGGTTAGGTGGGGTTACTGGTTTACGGGGATAGGTTGGAGATGTGGACTTAAGTGCGGTGCTCATTCCAAGGGCCGGTATAGACTCGATGGGCTAAATGGCCTCCTTCTGCACTGTAAATTCTATGATTCTATGGTTCTATGAATCATCGATTCTAAAGCTTCTTCCATGGTAGAACTACCTTCCAATAAAGTAACTTCACCTGCTCTAGCATTCAGAAAATGTAGGATTAATTAAAGATCTCAAAATGACTTATTCATTTATTCATTCAATTAGGGGCTGGTTTAGCACACTGGGTTAAATCGCTGGCTTTTAAAGCAGACCAAGCAGCACGATTCAAATCCCGTACAAGCCTCCCCGAACAGGCACCGGAGTGTGGCGACTAGGGGCTTTTCACAGTAACTTCATTGAAGCCTACTTGTGACAAAAAGCGATTTTTATTTTCATTTCATTTCATTATTCATTAACATAAAGATGTTATTAAAAAAATAAATTGAGATGTAAAGTTTGGGACCTTCGGAAACAGCCAGAACAGGTACATTCTACCTAATTTTGTAGCATATGCTACTGTATAAAAGTGAAATATTCTTTTCAGGTTCATGTTTATATTTTCCTTACACTCGTGAACAGACATAACCTTACACCATATATACTATATCCCATATATATACAGATATTAATGTATAAACTGTGCATATTAGAAATCACCCTTACTCTTTCTGACTCGAGGCTTGAGATTCCTGTTAACCGGAGGAGGTTCAACGTCTGTAGCAAGTGTAGGTAATGGCAGATTGTCCGTGGTGACTGATGGCAAGACGAGGTTTGTACAGGCTGGACTCATGGGAATGTAACCATCTGATGTGCAATCAGCTGCAGGAATTACTGGAGAGGATCGTGGATTCATAGGAACATAGCTGTCATCAGTGCTGTCCATGGTACTAAACTGCTGGCCAGGGAGTTTCAGCTTTAATAAAGATAAATAGTTCGGTTTACAAAATGCCATGGTGAGACATGCCAGAGCACCTGAAGCGATGCATTACATTTTAAATTACAGTACTGGAGCTAATAATAGCACTCACAGTGGGTTGAATTGTCCCCTTCTGTTGCTTAAGTTCTTTGATTTGAATAAACAAAAGTATTGCAACCAATAAGAACATGTGAACATAAGATCGAGGAGTAAGAATAGGCCATCTGGCCCTTTGAGCCTGCTCCGCCATTCAATGAGATCATGGTTGATCTTTTGTGGACACAGCTCCACCTTCCCGCCCGAACACCATAACCCTTTATTTCTTTGTTCTTCAAAAAACTATCTATCTTTATCTTGAAAACATTTTTTATTATAAATTTAGAGTACCCAATTCATTTTTTCCAATTAAGGGGCAATTTAGCATGGCCAATCCACCTAGCCTGCATATCTTTGGGTTGTGGGGGCGAAACCCACGCAAACATGGGGAGATTGTGCCTACTCCACACGGACAGTGGCCCAGAGCCGGGATCGAACCTGGGACCTTGGGGCCATGAGGCAGCAGGGCTAACACACTGCACCACCGTGCTGCCCATCTTGAACATATTTAATGAAGTAGCCTCAACTGCTTCACTGGGCAGGGAATTCCATAGATTCACAACCCTTTGGGTGAAGAAGTTCTGCCTAAACTCAGTCCTAAATCTACTTCCCCTTATTTTGAGGCTATGCCCCCTAGTTCTGCTTTCACCCGCCAGTGGAATCAACTCCCCGCATCTATCCTAGGCCAATGGCAAAATACATGTTCAATGCACAAGCGTTATTGGTGCGTAAGTCATCAGCAACACCTGACGAGTAAAAGATAACACGTGAGTTACAAATTGCTCATGAAAATGGAAGCACACCTCCTTATTCTCATTCTTAGACATGGTCTCGTGTCTAGAGACACATTAGGCAGATGAAGCAGGCATGTGCATGCTCCATTACCTCACATTTATAAACTTTCACTTCCAACAGTTTGTGACACTTTTGTTTTTCCGAGCTCAAAGATCTCCTCCTTTAGTATGACCCTTGATGTGTTGGGTGCTCTGGATCCGTGGAACACATACAGGCCACCAACACTTAACATAGTGCAACACTATTTTATTAAGTTAGAAACTGTTGAACATACTTTCACTGTGGGTTAACACGATATTAGATTAAACTAAAGACCTATGCGTGTCCGAACCAGTCTATGCACTCAGCACATGGTGAGGATCTGTGCTGTAAGCTGTAAGCTCTGTCCTTGTAGGAGGCTGTATCCCGAATGAGCGGGAACTCTGATGCCCCCTGTCTTTATAGTGCATGTGTTCTTACTGGTGATTGGCTGCGGTGTTGAGTGTGTTGATTGGTCTTGCTGTGTGTCCATCAGTGTGTGTGTATCTGCACCATGATATACTGGTGTATATTATGACAACCCTTAAGCCGAAGCTTATGATAATCTGTCCTAATATCTCTTTGGGTGAATTGAGTACTCTGCCAGAGGCAGGCTGGGAGTGAGTGGGCCTGTATATTGGGGTGGGAAGGTGCGGGATGGAGACCCTGTCGTCTTCAGGAAGCTACCCAAATAAGTACTGTGAGTGAATGGTCGAATATGGCCGAGGGGAAAAAAAAGATTTTGAATACAAGCAAAGCTTTGACTAAACACAGTGACCCAAACCAACAGCCACAGGAGAAGAAACTCTTCCAAAATCCAACTGACAGCATGCTTTTTCCATGCTCTCAAAGGCTGATGAAACCAAAGCATGTGAATCATACAGAGCTCCAATGCAACAGGGTTACTGTGAAGCAAGTTCATGAATTCTTTTTTGGAGACAAAGAGAATGACTTTTCTAATCTGGAACAAAGACTTTCTTTTGGAAGGAGTACCTCTACTTGATTCTTCTATTTTTCCTTTTTTTGGAAGTGGGTAACAAAATATTTTTGGTCTGTAGAGGGCAACATGCATATTCTATTTCCAATATTACTTTATATCCAGGACTAGTTGTACTTGAAACTGGATGCTCTTACAAGATGAAATCGTCAGACTTGGTGGGATAGTTGAAATTGTTTCACTATTTATGCTGTTTCTTTATTTTGTCAACTAATTGTACAGGTGTATTTTGATCACTGTAATAAAAGTTGAATCTATCCTTAAACAAAAAACAAAAAAACAAAAAAAAAGGGGCAGCACGGTAGCATAGTGGTTAGCACAATTGCTTCACAGCTTCAGGGTCCCAGGTTCGATTCCCGGCTTGGGTCACTGTCTGTGTGGAGTCTGCACATTCTCCCTGTGTGTGCGTGCGTTTCCTCCGGGTGTTCCGGTTTCCTCCCAAAGATTATCCAAAGATGTGCAGGTTAGGTGGATTGGCCATGCTAATTTGCCCTTCGTGTCCAAAATTGCCCTTGGTGTTGGGTGGGGTTACTAGGTTGTGGGAATAGGGTGGACTGTGGGCTTGGGTGGGGTGCTCTTTCCGAGAGCCGGTGCAGACTCGATAGGCCGAATGGTCTCCTTCTGTACTGTAAATTCTATGAAATTCTACGGCCTGTCAGCTGGAGGTCAATTGAGGTTATAATTGGCCACTTAAGTCCCACTTAAGGATTTCATCCCAACACCACTGGTATTCAATCAGGCAGAGACCATGCCATGTGAACACACTTCCAGGTAAACCCTTGTGGGGACACCTGCATCCTATGTCTAATGGAGATTCGCGGAATGCCAAGCGAGGGATCCTCTGGAAACCATCCATAGGTGGCCACCTCCTACCCTGACAACAACTGCCCTTTTCCCCTCACGAGGGCCCCCTGACTGGCTCCAGCAATCCGGTTCCACTCACTGTCATCCAGAGGCTCCAACAACAATCTTCACCCTTGGACCTCCTGTACCCTGCTCGCCTCTGATTGGTCAACAGCTCTTGGACGTCAGACATTTGCTTTGCACCAGAAAGTGTGGTGGGAAATTGCCACTGTTCAAGCTGGAATCCCATCGGTAGCCAGCAGGGAACCTGATTGGGACTTGTGCCACCCAGCCAGTGGAAGGGCCCACAGACACAACTATTAAATTCTGCTCTTTACGTGGCTGCGTATCAAGTTCTGTCTGATGAAGTACCTTAGCACTATATCAATGGAAATTTCTGCTCTTGGTAATTATATGTGCATTTGTGCGGCACGGTAGTACAGTGGTTAGCACTGTTGCTTCACTGCGCCAAGGACCTGGGTGCGATTCACGGTTTGGGTCACTGTCTATGCGGAGTCTGTATGTTCTCCCCATGTCTGCAAGGGTTTCCTCCGGGCACTCCGGTTTACTCCCACAAGTCCCAAAAGACGTGCTCATTAGGTGAATTGGACATTCTGAATTCTCCCTCTGTGTAGCCGAATAGACGCCGGAATGTGGCGACGAGGGGATTTTCACAGTAACCTCATTGCAGTGTTAATGTAAGCCTACTTGTGACAATAATAAAGATTGTTGTCATTAGTGTTATTATTTGACGTATCTGTGTGGAAGGTGTTCAGTTGTAAATGTGCCCTTTCGTGCCCTACTTGATACCAGATGATTGAGGAGATTGTCAGATCATCCCCTGAGCAGAAACAAATGGTATCACCCTGGACGAAGTGAGGCGTGATCTTCTTATTTTTTCATGTCATGCAGTAAGTCTCACTTTTAAGTTGCCCCATTCAGCATCATTTTACGTTAATGTTATGGATATAATGGGGCTCATTTATGCTCTTACCATTGGAATTTCCACTTTAATATTGTTTCTCGTCAGGGCTGCTGTGACCCAATCAGTACCATTTTACAGCAGCTTTTCCCACCCCTCAGAGACATTGGCCTAAGCTCTCTCCTGTTCCTGGAGACATTTCTACCTCCTCAGAACTCTCTCCTACTCCACTAGACCCTCCCCGCTCCTCAAGACGCTCTCCCAGAGAATCTACACCATTCCCAGGGAACCTCTGCCTCACGCAGAGAACATCTGCCTCTCCCAGAGAACCTCTCCTGCTCCCTCATAGAACATAGAACATAACAGCGCAGCACAGGCCCTTTGGCCCTCGATGTTGCGCCGACCTGTGAAACCACTCTAAAGCCCATCTACACTATCCCCTTATCATCCATATGTCTACCAATGACCATTTGAATGCCCTTAGTGTTGGCGAGTCCACTACTGTTGCAGGCACGGCATTCCACACCACTACTACTCTCTGAGTAAAGAACCTACCTCTGACATCTGTCCTATATCTATCTCCCCTCAATTTAAAGTTATGTCCTCTCGTGCTAGACATCACCATCCGAGGAAAAAGGCTCTCACTGTCCACCCTATCCAATCCTCTGATCATCTTGTATGCCTCAATTAATTCACCTCTTAACCTTCTTCTCTCGAACGAAAACAGCCTCAAGTCCCTCAGCCTTTCCTCATAAGATCTTTCCTCCATACCAGGCAACATTCTGGTAAATCTCCTCTGCACCCTTTCCAATGCTTCCACATCCTTCCTATAATGCGGCGACCAGAATTGCATGCAATACTCCAAATGCGGCCGCACCAGAGTTTTGTACAGCTGCACCATGACCTCATGGCTCCGAAACTCAATTCCTCTACCAATAAAAGCTAACACACCGTACGCCTTCTTAACAACCCTCTCAACCTGGGTGGCAACTTTCAGGGATCTACGTACATGGACACCGAGATCTCTCTGCTCATCCACACTGCCAAGAATCCTACCATTAGCCAGTACTCAGTCTTCCTGTTATTCCTTCCAAAATGAATCACCTCACATTTTTCTGCATTAAACTCCATTTGCCACCTCTCAGCCCAGCGCTGCAGCTTATCTATGGCCCTCTGTAACTTGTAACATCCTTCTGCACTGTCCACAACTCCACCGACTTTAGTGTCATCTGCAAATTTACTCACCCATCCTTCTACGCCCTCCTCCAGGTCATTTATAAAAATGACAAACAGCAGTGGCCCCAAAACAGATCCTTGTGGTACACCACTAGTAACTGGACTCCAGTCTGAACATTTCCCATCAACCACCACCCTTTGTCTTCTTCCAGCTAGCCAATTTCTGATCCAAATGCTAAATCACCCTGAATCCCATGCCTCCGTATTTTCTGCAGTAGCCTACCGTGGGGAACCTTATCAAACGCTTTACTGAAATCCATATACACCACATCAACTGCTTTACCCTCATCCACCTGATTGGTCACCTTCTCAAAGAACGCAGTAAGGTTTGTGAGCACGACCAACCCTTCACAAAACCTTGTTGACTAACTCTAATCAAATTATTCCTTTCCAGATGATTATACATCCTATCTCTTATAAACCTTTCAAAGATTTTGCCCACAACAGAAGTAAGGCTCACTGGTCGATAGTTACCGGGGTTGTCTCTACTCTCCTTCTTGAACAAGGGGACTGGCACTATTCCTGTTGACAAAGATGACTTAAAGATTAAAGCCAAAGGCTCAGCAATCTCCTCCCTAGCTTCCCAGAGAATCCTAGGATAAATCCCATCCGGCCCAGGGGACTTATCTATTTTCACACTTTCCAGAATTGCTAGCACCTCCTCCTTATGAACCTCAAGCCCTTCTAGTCTAGTAGCCTGAATCTCAGTATTCTCCTGGACAACGTTGTCTTTTTCCTGTGTGAAAACTGACGAAAAATATTCATTTAGCACCTCTCCTATCTCCTCGGACTCCAAGCACAACTTCCCACTACTGTCCTTGACTGGCCCTATTCTTATCCAAGTCATTCTTTTATTCCTGACATATCTATAGAAAGCTTTAGGGTTATCCTTGATCCTACCTGCCAAATACTTCTCATGTCCCCTCCTAGCTCTTCTTATCTCTCTCTTTAGGTCCTTCCTAGCTAACTTGTAACTCTCGAGCGACCTAACTGAACCTTCATGTCTCATCTTTACATAAGCCTCCTTCTTCCTCTTGACAAGTGTTTCGACTGCTTTAGTAAACCACGGTTCCCTTGCTCGACCACTTCCTCCGAGAGGATCAATGGATCAGAGAGCGAGAGGATCAGCGAGCGAGAGGAACAGCGAGCGAGGGGATCAGCGAGCGAGAGGATCAGCGAGTGAGAGGATCAGCGAGCGAGAGGATCAGCGGATCAGAGAGAGGATCAGCGAGCGAGAGGATCAGCAAGCGAGAGGATCAGCGAGCGAGAGGATCAGAGAGCGAGAGGATCAGCGAGCGAGAGGATCAGCAAGTGAGAGGATCAGCGGATCAGCGAGCGAGAGGATCAGCGAGCGAGAGGATCAGCGAGCGAGAGGATCAGTGAGCGAAGGATCAGCGAGCGAGAGAATCAGCGAACGATAGGATCAGCGAGCGAGAGGATCAGCGAGCGAGAGGATCAGCGAGTGAGAGGATCAGCGAGCGAGGGGATCAGCGAGCGAGAGGATCAGCGAGCGCGAGGATCAGCGGATCAGCGAGCGAGAGGATCAGCGAGCGAGAGGATCAGCGAGCGAGAGGATCAGCGAGCGAGAGGATCAGCGAACGATAGGATCAGCGAGCGAGAGGATCAGCGAGCAAGAGGATCAGCGAGCAAGAGGATCAGCGAGCGAGAGGATCAGCGGATCAGCGAGGGAGAGGATCAGGGAGCGAGAGGATCAGCGAGCGAGAGGATCAGCGAGTGAGAGGATCAGCGAACTATAGGATCAGTGAGCAAGAGGATCAGCGAGCGAGAGGATCAGCGAACGAGAGGTTCAGCGAGCGATAGGATCAGCGAGCGGGTGTTTCGGCGAGACAAAGGTTCGGGGAGCGGGAGGTCCAGGGAGCGGGAGGTTCCGGGAGCGGGAGGTTCCGGGATCAGGAGGTTCCGGGGACGCAAGGTTCCGGGGACTCGAGGTTCCGGGAACTCGAGGTTCCGGGGACGTGAGGATCTGGGGAGCGGGAGGATCGTGGAATAGGAGGTTCCGGGGAGCGGGAGGTTCCGGGGAGCGGGAGGTTCCAGGGAGTGGGAGGTTCCGGGGAGCGAGAGGTTCCGGGGAGCGAGAGGTTCCGGGGAGCGGGAGGTTCGGGGAGCGGGAGGTTCGGGGGAGCGGGAGGTTCTGGGGAGCGGGAGGTTCGGGGGAGCGGAAGGTTCGGGGGAGCGGGATGTTCGGGGGAGCGGGAGGTTCCGGGGAGCGGGAGGTTCCGGGAGATGGAGGTTCCGGGAGATGGAGGTTTGGGGAGCAGAAAGGTTGAATGTTGAAGGTACATAGAAAGAGTTAGCATATTTATTTCACATTCGTTAATTCCTAGATTTGTTAATGAAATAATGTATGGAATTTCAATTTACAGTGTTTTTTTCTGACGAGAGGGGCCCTACAGAACCTAACTCCAGATTTTACATTACATATAATGGGATAACCTGATTTAGTTAAAGTTGTTTCATTTGAAGTTGCACTTTTCAGGATCACAACTCCAATGTTAAGTGAGGAATTACTGTCGTTATGGCAATACAACAGATTCCTACGTTTCAATACTCAGAATACTCACCACATTTAGATTAAACCCTTCATCTGCCGACAATATGCAGTTCCCTTGAAAATCAGTAAATGGCTGCAAATTACATTCCTCTGTGTCTGAAACAGAATATTTGATTGTTACATTTAGGTATACATCATTATTGCATAACAGGCAAATTCAGAAAAGACTAGAAATATTACCTTCCCACGCTCACCCTCCTGTGATTGAATATCCTGCTGAGAGTCAATCTTAACTCATACTTGCAGAATGGTTTATGTCCTAAAGAGATGCTGGAATCCTTCAGAGGTTGTGCAGTACTGTGCCCAGTTTTGGTCTCCATACTTTAGGATTGATATCCTTGCATTGTACGCAGGGTAGTCAAGGTTCGCTAGATAATCCCTGGCATGAGAGGCTGAACACTAATACTAATACTTTCTGGGCTAATACTTTCTGGAGTTTAGAAAAATGGGAGGTGATCTCAATGAAACATACAAGATTCTGAAGGGCTTCTGAAAGGTAGGTATTTAGACTTTGTTCCCCCTGGTTGGGGAATCTAGAACATGGGCCAGAATCTGAGGATGAAGGGTTGATAATTCAGGACTAAGATGTGGATTTTCATAGAATTTACAGTGCAGAAGGAGGCCATTCGGCCCATCGAGTCTGCACCGGCTCTTGGAAAGAGCGCCCCACCCAAGGTCAACACCTCCACCCTATCCCCACAACCCAGTAACCCCACCCAACACTAAGGGCAATTTTGGACACTAAGGGCAATTTATCATGGCCAATCCACCTAACCTGCACATCTTTGGACTGTGGGAGGAAACCGGAGCACCCGAAGGAAACCCACACACACACGGGGAGGATGTGCAGACTCCGCACAGACAGTGACCCAAGCCGGAATCGAACCTGGGACCCTGGAGCTGTGAAGCAATTGTGCTATCCACAATGCTACCGTGCTGCCCTTCTGTGGAGAAGGGTCTTCACTCAGTGGGCTTCCCCAGAAGGTTGTGGATGAACCATTGATAGATTTTTCATCTGTCAGGGAATCAAGGGTATAGGGAATGGGCAGGAAAGCAGAGCTGAGGTAGACCATCAGCCACCATGGTTGCGAATGGCAGAAATGACTGTGCTTCTATTTCTTATGTTTTGTCCGAGAAGATTCATTTCGTGGGACGTGAGCGTTTTTATTGCCGGATCCTAATTGCTCTTCCATTTCAGAGGGCATTTGAGGTTTCCTTCCCTCAAGGATATTAGTGAACCAGATGGCCAATCAACAATGGTTTCATGGTCATCAGTTGACTTTTAATTCCAGACTGCCATTGAATTCAAATTTCTCCATCTTCTGTGGTGGAATTTGAACCCGAGATCTTGCTCTGATTCTCTGGATTACTAGTCCAGTGACAATACCATGGTGCCACCGCCTCCTCTATTGGAGGAACAAAAATGCTAACCCCTATATCAGTTATTTTCTTCACTTAAATTTGTATAAAACTGGTATTTATATATCACCTTAAACATGGAGAAACAGCCCTTAATGCTGCACAGAGCAATCAGGAGACCAGAGAAGGATTTCAACACCAGAGTGAGAGCTTTGGATTTGAATGACTGAGAGGGCAGGAGGGAGGGAGGGAGGTGGGGGTGGGGGGGCAAGAGTCAGCATTGGTCAGAGAGAAAAGGGGCGATGGACAAGCAGGACGCGGTACAAGATGAGATATGGGCCTCAGAGTTATACACAAGATTAAGTTTATGTACTGTGGAGGAATGGAGGTGGCTGGGGAATCCTTGGAATAGAAGAGGTGACAAAATCATAGAATCACTACAGTGCAGGAGGAGGCCATTTGGCTCATCAAGTCTGTACTGACCCTCTGAAGGAGAACCCTACCTAGGCCCACTCCCCCTCTATCCCCGTAACCCCACCTAACCTTTGGTCACGAAGGGGCAATTTACCATGGCCAATCCACCTAACCTGCACATCTTTGGACTGTGGGAAGAAACTGGAGCACCCGGAGGAAACCCACACAGACACGGGGAGAAAGTGCAAACTCCTCACAGACAGTCACCCAAGGCCAGAATTGAACCCAGGTCCCTGGTGCTGTGAGGCAACAGTGCTAACGGCTGTCCTCATGGATGAGGGTTTCAGCTGAAGATGCTGTACGCTGTGAGAATGTTACAGAGCTGAATGTACGCAATCTTTGTGATGGAGAGAATATGGTTCAGAAAACCAGCTCAGCGGCAAAATGGATAATGTGGCTGAAATCACCTGGTTCAGTTTCAGATACCAGAGAGGGAGGAAGCTGGAGTTTGTGGAATGAGTACAGGTTTTCTGGCAGTGACTGAGGGCTGTCGATTAATTTATGACATGAGATTAAAATTTGAAGCATGCTGAAAATATAGGAAATAAATGGATGTTAATCAATTGGGAAAAATCTTATACAGGTTAGCAGAGCGAAATATTTATACAGTATATCACACAATCAGGTTCAGTAATATTACCTTTCCAATTTATTGTTTTCTCCAGACTTGAGAGAGGGATTCTTTTGGGTACGGGTACGGGTGGGTGATTTATCGCATAGGCACCATCTCCATTCTGAATCACTTTGTGTGTCTTTTCACGCTCTGTTAATTGGTTTGGCTTTGGTGGCCTTGGGGGTGGGGTGTTGGACAAAAGATGAATCCCTGCTACGCCAAATGGCAACGTATTGTGGTTTTTGTCAAAGTTAAAGATCTGTGAGAATGAATAAACTGACAATGGAGATGAAGATGCTGAAGAAGGTCCACTTTGATCTTGATTGGAAAGTATGACTACTTGTGAATCTTGCAGATTTTTATATAAAGGCACGTTACAAGACATTTGCGTTGGAGTGCCATTCCTGAGCTGTAGATTCTCCTGAGTGTCATCTGATCCTGTCAACTCAAAGGAATGATCGAGTAATCTATCACACGGTGAACAGCTGTTGCTTCTGTAAAAAGAAAATCCGATTCAGATAAAGAAAGAATAAAACACTCGCGAGTTGTATCGAAATCTCTCAGAAATGTTTCAATACATTGAATATGCAATACATTATGTTGAAAATTTAGTGACTTATTATGTAGGCAACATGCAGCCATTTTGTAAATGGCAAGATGCCACAAATAACAATGAGATGAAAGACTTGTTAATCAGCTTGAGAAATGTTGGCCAGATCATCAGGAGAATTTTGCTCTTCTGTAACAAGTGCTGTAAGATCTCGAGCATCCACCTGCATCATTGAAACGCGCAGAAGCGGCCGCAATTTAAATTTAATCTGAAGGCTGGTGTCTGAATAATGTAGCATTCCTTTTATACTGCACTGAAACGTCAACCCAGATTATGTGCTCAAGTCCTGAAAGTGAGGCTTGAATTAAAAACCTTCTGACAAAGGCTTGAGATGTTGATTCAAGTGCCAGGTGGCTATTGGTAAGCGATGATCATTCCTTTGTACAACTTCCGCTAATGTTACTTCAAATCACAAGGTAAATTCACATTGGCCCATTTTGACCTCGTCCCTCTAAAATGTAAGCACCATTTTCCTATTATAGTAGTCATCTGATTCTGAAATTAGCACCGCATTACTACCTTTCCTCGGGAGGCCAATAACAGGCTACGCTATCATAAAAAAATTATGAATGTGTAGAGCATGTCCCTCTTCCCACAGGGCCAGACCATCATTCTGCCACACTGGCAGGTTTACGGGGGGGAGCATTGAATTGTAGGAACGGGGATCCCACCGGGTTCCTGCCTGCCCCTTTCTCGCAGCACCTTTATGTGGGCAAAGCCTCAGACAGGAAGTGTGCCCTTTTGAGATTCTTAAGTGGTCAGTTAATGGCCATTTGTGGGCCATTTCCCACCCAGCCCTAGTTTTTTCGGGAGGATTTACCTGACGTGGGGGATGCCCAAAAGAGACAGGATCTAGTTTCGGGAGGGAAGTGGGGGGCTGCACTTCCATTAGAAGCCCCCTTCTGACTATGGGCAAACTCCTCTTAAGGTCCAATGGCCACTGGATCTCCTGCTCCTGTCCCCCTCCCCACACCCCTTCACCAGACATTCTCCAAACACCCTGTACGCCCCCTTTCCGATTTTTCCTCTTCCCCCCAGGCCTTTCTTATACTCTCTCCTGAGTGAGGGGCTGAAGTCCCCATTCAGCCACTTAATGCTCATTAGAGTGTGAAATGATGACGGGGTATTCGGAATTGCAGGGTTGTGTTCCCTGCCAACTCTTCAGATAGAGAGAAGTTCCCCGCTATCCAAAACTTTTAGGGCGTTAATTTTCCAATTTTCTTTCATTCGCTCCCAAAGATGTGAACTCTACGGTGCAGTTCCACATGTGCTTCCAGTCTTTGGGATACTGCTGTGAGGATAGCTTTCATATGTGAGCCAGATTAGCGAGAGCTGGTAGCTTACAAAACTGCAGCTGATATCAGCATTGAGGCTTGTCCTACCCATGCTCAACATTTGGACTTTATACTTTATGTTGGGGAGGGATGGGGGAGGGCATTGGAAAATGGGGACTTCTTTTGTTTTTCCTAGCTCGGACCATTAAATATAGTGCCCCAATTGATGCGTCATTTGATGTGGTCAGCTAACTCACAATAGACCAAGGGTTGATCCAAGGTCTGTATTGTCATAGTTTAGAAAGGGGCATTCCTAAGCCATGTGTCCCTAAAGTATTACCTTGTTTTTGCTTTTATAACATGTACAAGGAGTAAGTTGGAGGAATAAATGAGGATAAATTAAATAATCAGTCTCTTCCTGTAGGAACGCCGCCACCATTGCCTTGCTGCTGTTGCATCAATAAAGCAATGAGAGATGGTATGTAACTGGTAAAGCAGCCTTTGAAGCTTTATCTCCAATGTCTATTTGAGCCGAGTACAGTGCTATCTGACATTTGTTCACACCCGCCTGGAGCCACACTGGCAATTCAATGATGCGAGTGAGCTAATCCCTGACTCACATGGCTGAGATTTCTGAATAACAGTCAGTTTCTACTGTGTCCATGTCCATCAATTAATCAACAAAAACTGAACTTGTAACCCTGAACATTCAGGTCAACACTAGGGCGGGATTTTCCGGCCACACCCGCCCAACGACTGGAGAATCCCGCCCGAGGTCAATGGACTTCTCCATTGTCCGCTGCTCGCCCATGGCGTTCTTGCGGCAGGTGGGTGGAAGAATCCAGCCCTAGGTTTCACAGACCAAAACGGGGCAAGTTTCATCTGGATGAAATCAGGTGACTACAGCCTAGGCAGCAGTTAGAACAACACAATTGGTTCTCACATCCTTGAGTTGGTGGGGGAAGAAAAATCAGCCAAGGTTCTCACCTCTGATTGCCATCTAGTGGCCTCTGTTGAGAAGTACATCTGTAAATGATGCACGAGAACAGGGGCACGTTCAGCTATGGTACCCTCAACAGAGAAATTGGCCTAAATTCTCCAGTGGTTGCCATTCAATTTTCCCCCCTGCAGCAACCCCCTGACCACAGGTTTCACAGCAGCATAGAGTGGTTACAATGGGAAATCCCAATGACAAGCGGCGGGAAGATAGAATCTCGCCATCAGCAAACGGCGCATGGTTGAGAATCACACAGCTGGGGGGCCGGAGAATCGCTCTCATTATCTGCCGCAATCCTCTATTTGGGCTTACACCTAAAGAGCAGTCTCTTGGCCTAAGGTATAAGAGCTGCCCAGCCTGTGAAACTGTACACACCGAAGGCCACTGCCTTCCGGAGAGATGGGGAGGAAACTGGAGGAAACTTAATTTACTGCAGGTCGCATTAACTGACACGTTGTATTCCCAATTAACATCAGCTTAAACAATAAAATATCGCTATGATGTAACTTTCTGTGAATTAAATATACGAGCCAGTGGGAAATTAACAGAAACTGAGCTAGACTGATAATTTAAGAAATAAATTACAATGGAAATGTTTATAGCTCTGTCAAAGATGGAATTGATGGGGATGGTAGCAAAGAAGGACAACTGGTGTCACTCCCTCCATCAACAGTTTTAGTCATTTGATTTGCCCAAATCCTTTACCTGACGATATTGATTGACTTGGTCTCACACTGGGATAAAATAAGATAATCCAGAGGCATGACTGTGGACAGTGTGGATTCTGACTCACTCTTCCTGGACTCAGCTTCCATTACAGAATCTTGAGTTGAGGGAAACTGGTCTCTAGTCGCTGACTGTGATGTATGAGTTGAAACAGCAGGAGATGGTTGAAGAGATGAGGAGGTGGTAGGAGAAGAGCTCCCAAGGGAATCTGAAAGAGAAATATTCATTATTTCATCCTATATTTAATACTGTTGCTTAGATGGTGCTTGGAAACCTTGCTCAAAGTCCGCCCCCTCCCCGTCCCCCATTGGAGGAATTGTTCTTGATTCACCATTGTCGCTAGGTTAAAATCCTGGAACTTCCTACTCAGCAATATTGTGGTGGCCTCTTTACTGCACAAACTGCAGTGGTTCAAGAGGAAGCCTGAAGAACATTTAGAATGAGCAATAAATGCCAGCCTTGCCAGTGATACCCACTTCTTGCAATTGAATTGTTTTAAAAGCCAGGTACATGATGAAATTCCACACTGGTGTGAAGTGGGTCTATCAGCAGCATGAAGTGGGCTTGTAGCAAATAGTCAGCCTGTAATACACTGCGCCGGTTCTTATTTTCCGTTGACTTGGAAATTGTTGCCAAGGTTTTAGATTTCAAGCCCGGTAACAGTGAGACTAGGAGATGGTCCCCCAAAAGAGTTTGAACTATTGTTCTGTGACCTTCAGTGGAAAGAAGATTGGGAATAGTGAGGGCTCAGCTGAAATTTCACTGTGAATCCATTTCGCACTGCTGGCATTGACCAATTTCACCCCCTGTAATTTTACTCCAGACATTAAACTATCGGTCATCTAATCAGTACCATGTATAGAATAGATCAGAAAAAGCAATGAATGGTACAGCACCCGTTCTATCCCTCTCTTCAGGATCTTTATCCACATATCATTACTTGTAATGTAGAAGCTCAGTAACTACTTAATATAACTCTTACAACACCAGGTTAAAGTCCAACAGGTTTGTTTGGAATCACCAGCTTTTGGAGCACAGCTCCTTCATCACCCGAGGAAGGAGCTGTGCTCCGAAAGCTAGTGATTCCAAATAAACCTGTTGGACTTTAACCTGGTGCTGTAAGGCTTCTTACTGTGCCCACCCCTGTCCAATGCCGGCATCTCCACATCATGACTTAATATAACTATTGCTATAACTGATCATATTAACTGTAAATATGAATTATCAGACTATATATAATTCAATTTAAACCCTTGCTTCTCTGCCCAGTTAATATTTTTTTGCTATTCATCATTTTGAGTGCAATGATGTTTTTAATATTGTGAAATTTGACATTTATCTGATATGATTATTTCTGTAACTATTGGAATTCTAACATCTTTTCTCAGGAATACAGTTTTTATGATACTTTCTGGCATGCAGCACATTCCTAATATTCTCCTCAATATTTGCACTGCAGGTAAAGGATCCTAATGCTGTGAAATGGGACAATTCCCATTCTCAACATTGTCCATCAGTATCAAGCACTCCCAGATCAGTTATAGTGGAGATCAGCTGCAGTTTTGTGCGATGGGTCCCCTGCTTCTAGGAATTGGACCGACAGTGCCCAAACTAATTCCAGATAAAACCCATGTAGCCGGCAGATAGAGAAGACTTTTTACTTTGAGCCGGGATCCCACGATCGTTCTAGATAAAATCACTTCACACAACACAGTTTAGAAAACTGCCGCAATATAGTTACAATTTTCATTTTACTTCCTATTTACGTTTACATATTCCCATTAATGTGTTTAATATTCTTCCTCAATTCTTTGTTCTCAACTTTTATTTTACCTCTGAAAAACCAAATAATTTACTGCTATTTATGGGATAGCCCACCAGGGGACACCAAAGCTAAGTTGCTAGGACTGCTGTATCCATAACTGCTGCACACATTCATTCCACTGTAGCTGTAAAGGCATCAGAAGACTGGGAATATTTGAAAATTCTAAAAACTGAAGCTAATATAACTTTCTATTTCTATTTCAAAACCCTTTTTAGGTTCTCCAACATATTTTTCCCTATCATCATTCTTCTGCTGTGTGATCAGTCTTATTTTAGGCTGTACATTTTGCTGCGCTCCTATGAGAGTTCCTCCATGATTGACTGATAGGACAGGCACTTAAGTGGGTGGGACTGATCTTGACAGTTCTCACCCAGATGGAATGCATAGTACTCCATTCAGAGTTCAGTTTAGAACAGAAAAAAGAAGCGTCTAATAAGGGCGGATGAATTGGGATACCAGTTCAAATAACAGAGAGCACAACTTAAGATAGGAATAAAATCTAAAAGTCAAGGACAAATTTTTTCACATAAATTGTAATGGAGAAATAAATGACCACGAAGCCCTTGAATCACAGTAGACATTGGTGCAAGAGAATGAGATACGTTTCTCTTTCTGGCCACCCGTGTTATGTAGTTTGCCAGGATCCTGCTCCCAATGCAGTTCAAGAAAAGCCTGGCCTAATGTACAACTCATTCCTTCCCCAGTAACAATTGCAGGAGTCAAAACAAATTTCTCCGCATCAGTCTTTGAACCACGCACTCTGATCTTATTTATTCTATTCCTATTTGCTCATGGCTCAGGCAGTATTACCACCTTTGTGGTTCTGCTTTTTAATTTCATAGAATTCCTACAGCACAGAAGGAGGCCATTTGGCCCATCGAGTCTGCACCAGCCCTACCGAGGTCCACTTCCTTGTAACCCCACATAACCATTGGACACTAAGGGGCAAATTTAACATGGCCAATCCACATAAACTGCACATCTTTGGACTGTGGGAGGAAACCGGAGCACCTGGAGGAAACCCACGCCGACATGGAGAGAACATGCAAACTACACCCAAGGCCGTAATTGAACCCGAGTCCGTGAAGCTGTGATGCAGCAGTGCTAAACACCATGCCACCGTGCTTCCCCATTCAATGACCTTGCTTCCACCGCCTTGAGGCAGCTACGCTGTGGAGTGTTGTCTGATTACTGTTAATATTTATTTTAGCTGGATCTCTGTCATAATTCACCTCCCTGCAATAGAGGGCAGGATTTTCTGGCCCTTCCCACCAGTGGGATCTTCTGGTCCCGCCAAAGGTGACCCCCTGCAATGGGTTCTTCAGTAGCGTGACAGGCAAGCCATGCTGACAGCCAGTGGCGAGTCATCTCCACCACCAATTTATATGTGGAACTCTTTGCCGCAGAAGGCTGTGGAGGACAAATCACCGAGTGTCTTTAAGACAGAGACAGATAGGTTCTGGATTAATAAGGGGATCATGGGTTATGGGGAGAAGGCAGGAGAATGGGGATGAGAAAAATATCAGCCATGATTGAATGGCGGAGCAGACTCGATGGGCCGAGTGGGCAAATTCTGCTCCTATGTCTTTTGGTCTTATCGTACGAAGTCTTACAACACCAGGTTAAAGTCCAACAGGTTTGTTTCGATGTCACTAGCTTTCGGAGCGCTGCTCCTTCCTCAGTCGTATGGTCTTATGGTCTTATTTCAGCGTTGCATTTAGGCAAAGTCACATTTATTGGCTGTAGGGGGATTATGAGCTGGAATGGAAACCTTCAGTGGCCGAGATCAAGAAGGGGGAACAACAAAACCAGGATTCCTGCTGTTGATTGCTAATCAATGACCCTACAGAACAGTGCGCATGTGCGTATATATGTTGGGTGGATCAGCTAAGCTCAACAACCAAATAGGCCTGCTCACACTCAAATGAAAAATGGTCAGAATGGTGCCATCTGTGGATTCACCCTGCATCAAGAGTCAGCACCCTCTAAAGAGAAGGGGAGAGTCATCGAGGAAACAAAGACCGTCATGCAAGACAAAGAAGGGAAAAAGGATCCAAAGATAATGCAAAATATAGGATCCGACAATAATTCCCTTCACCAACCTTCCTGCTACCCTTTAAGCTACAGTGATTTCCCCGTAGTACAGCAAAGCTAAAGGAGACTCTCCAGCTCAAGTAATCATATCATCATGCATCAGTGTCAGTGCCTTGCACTCCTGGCAGCTACATCAAATATTCATGCACCATTTCTAATCAGAGGACATGGAAAGGTTTTAAAAGAACTCTTTAAAAATAAAACATGAAATATATTCAAATGAACACAATATATGTGTTGCATTTCACAATTAAAGCTTGTGAAATGGATTTGTAAACTGGAATATGTAAATTATCACAGCAGGTTCATTAGAATGCAGAGGTCTTTAAAAAAACCTGGCTGGTTAGCAAAACATGATTGGTGAGTAATAATCAGACTTACAATTAAGAATGCTGCTTAATGACTCCCTTTAAAGGAAACTGAAGTTATTTTTAACTCCTTTGAAGCCTGATTAGGTTAAGGTATTGCCTGATATAGTATGAAGCAACTTAGGCAGGTTGACTCTCCAGTTAGTGCTGCAATGGGCTTCAGTGAGGGAAAGGGGAAACCACTCTTGATTACCAATAACTGACTGATGAAAAATGTGTTTCTGTGGATGCAGGCAGGACCCTGCTGCCTCCGGTGTTTTAATCTCTGTGGCCTCTTGATGTATCTCACATCGAGTCGGACAAGGGCAGGATTTGGTCATTAGGGGGCTCTGATGAAAGTGGTGGGTCTATTAAGGAGTTCACCGCCACATCTTCACACCCGAGGGCAAAGGTTCTGGTACATCACACATTGCTCTAGGTGTTAATTAATAACCACATTATGCTTCACAAGGCAATGCAACCCAAAAGTAGGTCAGTAAAAATAATCTCATCAATTGGAAAATGCAACCCACAGAATTAAAGGCTCGCAGTATGTACAGCATTTTAAATAGGACGTAGGACAAAGTGATATACACTTCTGGAGCAACGTAGTCTTTAAAAGTAAATCTACAAAGTGGAACAGATAAAGTTAAAGGTGTCTTTATGTTAAAATGTAACAAATGATAAATAAGCAGTATGATTGACCTTTGTTGCTCATGTACCAATGTTTCCTGAGTGGTTGTCAGACGATTAGGTTCAAGTCTCAACCCACCAACAGAGTCTGTTGAGTCTCTTATGATATTAAATAGTGCCATTAAACCTTGTGCCTGCATTGTAGATGAGCCTTTATATTTTCAATCAAATTGCCTTGGGACTTGAGGTAAGTAGCACTGGTGTAATAATGGCGGCTAGCAACTCACTCTAAAAACCTAGTAGCAGTGTACAGGCAACTTGTATTCGTAGAATCCCTACAATGCAGAAGGAGGTCATTCGAAGGTCAAGTCTGCACCAACCCTGTGAAAGAGCAATACATTCAGGTCTCCAGATTATTGAGAGAATTGACTAAATTGAACTACCCAAATTATGCAGTATGGTGAAGGCCTGAAGTGTGAGGTCACAGCTTAAAATGTTGAAATTAAAGGCATGATTTAGCCAAAACGTGTGCTAGCGAGCGGGAACTGCCATGAGCTTCCCGACGCTCAACCCAGCAGGTCACCACTATAAAACGTTAATGAGCCCACTTAACGAGACCCCACGGGCTTCACACCGCAATTGACAGTCCCACTGGCTGATTTGACGGGAACACACTGCCCCCTGCCAACAGGGGAGAGTGGCATTGATCCTGCACAGCCAACCGCACTCAGCTCGCAGCCATGCCACCGAGGAGACCGGCCCCACGATTCGGGGATATCAACTTGGACAGATTGTTGAATGCGGTAGAGGCCTGACGGGATGTCCTGTTCCCCCGAGAGTCTCGAACGGTCAGCCATAGGGCAGACAGTGCCGCCTGCAGTGGCAGTCAGCTCGGGGAGATCAATGATCTCCACCGGGCCACATAGGTGGGTTGGCACAGGACCCCCCCGCCGCCTCCAAGAATACATCTGGCATCGCGCAGCACCATTCCGTGCCGCAACCCAACCATGTCGAGCAGTGCCACCCATGACGCCCCACCCCCACATCCCATGCCCCAATACTCCCCATTTCCCCTTCTCCCCGTCCCACCCATACCCCCAATCCACCCCATCCTCCATCTCACCATTCCCCCCCGTACTCCCCTACCCCCTTCTCCACATTCCCCAATACCCCCATCCAAACCCTCCTAGCACTGCCGCAATGATGACATGCATGGTTCATGATGCTCCCGCAGAAGTTGGTCCATGACAGACGGAAGAGGGCCCAGATGGGCGGTGGGGTGCCAAACATCACAGTCCACACCCTCTACAAGGAACAGGGGCTGGAGGCCCCGAGGGTAGCCGAATACAGATCTGTCACCGATGTAGAGTGCGGCGCAGAGGTTAGGGTCCACCGGTCCCAAGCCAGATGACCTGTCACACGTGAGTTGTTAATGCCATGCAGACCAACCCATCCCTCCCATTGACCACATGTCCTTTCTCCCACAGGATCCTCATCCGACGGTGCCGGCGTGACGTGGCTGTTAGCTTGCGTGCAGACAATGGATTGGGCATCATCAGGTAAGTTAGCAGTAGAGGTCACACAAGTGAAAAATACAAATAGAATAGATTCAGAGATAATTGATGTATTTGTGGAGAGTAGAGAATGAGGGATATAAGGGGACATTATCGACTTTTAAAAGCCGTTATTTTAATGTTACTATTTAAATCTGTTAACCTCACAGACCAGGTGACTTTCTCGTCGGAGTCTTGGAGGCCACGTGACTCCCCATCCAATGGAATAGGAGCGTGTGGGGATCAAAGCTGAGTGCAATCAAAATTGCGCCTGATCTCTTCCTGCACTGAGGTGTTCCAACCGATGGAGCTTGTCAATGGAGGAAATGGGACTAAATGCGGTATCGGCGGGGCATTCCCCGCTGAGACCTTGAATTTCAACAAAGGCCCGATAGATAGCATGGTATTTCTTGGCGCTGCGACACGCCCACCACGGGATTCTTGCAATTCAGTTAGATCATGCCCCCAATATGATACCCCCCCCCCCCCCCCCACCGCCCCTAGAATTAGGATTCACTGGAAACAGAAGACTATTCCTGGATTTCAAACACTTTATCAATGCTCAATGGTTTTCCCCCCAACCCCCTCCCTCCCAGGATTTACCTGAGGGCTGCTGTCAATGTTACAGTGGCCCAACATTTATCTGTGCATCGCCAATGAGCTATCTGGAGCCATACAGTAGATGTGTGCAGCTTAGCAGTTTGATTAAAACTAATTGGGATTTAGTATTGGAATTATTCCTTGTGCCCAGTGAACCAGTTTAAGCCCCTTATATCTGTAAAAGAAAAATGTTGCTGGGGGTCGTGGCCATTTCATGATTCTCAACATTTTTTGTGTTTATTAATATTCCATCTGCTAATATATTTGTTCACTCAATGGTGCCATCAGACTGTCCTTGAACGCTCTGAATAAAGTTTTCCAATTATCAAATTGGTCACGCCTTGGGGAAAAAGATGAGTTGATGAACGAGATCTAGTTCACTTCACAGCAGTTCCACCTTGTGTCGATTACAGGCAGAAAGGGAAGAATAGAGAAAAGAAGACAGCAAAACCAGGCTTCTTGACATTAAGTGAAATAGAAATTGGCTGTTGATCGTCATTGAAGTTTAGAATAATGGCATCACATTTATTAATCCTTCAGAATGAGTGTCACCTTAATGATTTTGATTATCAGCATCTACAGTGAAATGTTGGAAAGTTTCATGGGCTAATTGGTTCTTTCCTCCAGCTTTTCTTGACACTGTGTAAGCTAACTCGCTTTGGTAAAGTTCGATTTCGTGGGATTTTTAAACATAAATTTCTGTTTCTTTTCTCCAGTACTGTACAGCCTGTATGTGTGTATATATACACATACATACACACATAGGAAAAATTACAAGTTTAAAGAAAATGCCACTTCTATTTTGCTTTCCATTCACAGAATCACCATTTTTGTATTGTGACTGAATGTTGTGACTTTTACTGAGAATTCAATGCCCAGATAAAATATTTAGCATTGTGTGAAGCTGCAAGATGCCCTTCCCTTTAACAAGTTTTAATGGACAGAAAGGACACTTGGCTCACTAAGTCAGCACAAGTTGTAAATGCAGTGACATCCATTGCTTTTCAAGGAATAAAAACATCGCAGATGTAAACCATTCATGAGACAGATCAAAATCTTTTGGATTTCTATGCACAGCAGTATTGAACCCATGATCCTTTTGTTATTTGACTTGAGGCTCTTAACAAACAAGATTGTCTTTATTGAGTTCCAATCCAAGGGATCCTCCTGATAGATCAATGGCCTACTAATGTGTCAACCAGCTACTGGGCAGTATTATCAGTCAATACTAAAGGATTTATTTTATTGTAACTATGACCTAAATGGGTTTCTTTGTGCCGTCAGCTGCCATGAGACATACTCTGGACTGGATGATGGACTGTGTCATTTTAAATGCCAGCATAGGGCTAAACCTTCTGTCCTGAATTAGAAAACATGGACAGATAGGACTCTAAAGCTGAAAACAAGGTAAATTTCTTTTTATCTTCCTCTTCGAATGGACTGCCTGTTGTTGGGCTTTCAAGTCATCGGGCATCCTTTGCTGACTCACAGATATGCAGCTCTTTATGTGGATGACCAGCAGTGAAGCCCAGACTATTCAATGATGGTAGGCATCACAATTGACCTCCATTCTGCCCTCGCCCAAAATGCACACCTGCACCGTGTACCAATTGTCATTGACGGCAATCAGGAGCAGAAATCCTGCTTTTTTTCTCCCCCTGTTTTTAGCCCAGGATACTGAAGCCAATTGTAGCACTCAATCTGCTCCCCTAATTGAGACAGTAATCAGTAAAGGCCAGAAAGTCAGCCTGAGAACTTTTGTTTGTATGGTCCCTATCCAGCGGCATTTAATGGAAATGGTATTGGGCAACTCTAAGTGTGGGTTTGATTATGATGCCTTTCACAGTTGAATAACCTACTAAGACCTAATATTTAG
The DNA here is from genome assembly GCF_047496885.1 of Scyliorhinus torazame. Lineage (NCBI taxonomy): Eukaryota > Metazoa > Chordata > Chondrichthyes > Carcharhiniformes > Scyliorhinidae > Scyliorhinus > Scyliorhinus torazame. Next base: position 275,734,049 of record NC_092711.1, read on the forward strand.
ACTCGCACTACAGAATGGGGATCTAGATGGATTACCTATAGAACAATACACCAGCAAATATATGCATCTTCAAACTTGAAAGAGATTTAAATATTGCTGCAAAAGGAGATTTTTTTGTTGAGGTTTTCTATCTTGCACTCATTGGAACTTTTGCAAGAATACAACAGGAAGGAAATAAACAATTTTATGCAATCATCAGCACTCTTTTCTTGTACAGTATAAATTTGTTGATTTTCCTTACATTTTATTCTTGCGAATACCCTGATGAGTACAAGACCAAAAGTTTCAACAAAAATCTCTCAGGAATACATTAAAATGGCAGGCAGGCCCCGATTCCAAGATTCCCGATCCAGTTCTCATCTCTGGCAGTGTTTATGGGCATGGGATAAAGGTACGGGAAAGCCACCTGTAAACAGCACTGATGCTGGAATGAAGAGCTTGTCGTATGAGGAACGGTTGAGGATTCTGGGTCTGTACTTGTTGTAGTTTAGAAGGATGAGGAGGGGATCTTATTGAAACTTACAGGATACTGCGAGGCCTGAATAGAGTGGACGTGGAGAGGATGTTTCCACTTGTAGGAAAAACTAGAAGCAGAGGACACAGCCTCAGACTAAAGGGACGATCCTTTAAAACAGAGATGAGGAGGTATTTCTTCAGCAAGAGGGTGGTGAATCTGTGGAACACTTTGCCGCAGACGGCTGTGGAGGCCAAATCACCGACTGTCTTTAAGACAGTGATAGATAGGTTCTTGATTAATAAGGGGATCAGGCAGGAGAATGGGGATGAGAAAAATATCAGCCATGATTGAATGGCGGAGCAGACTCGATGGGCCGAGTGGCCTAATTATGCTCCTATGTCTTATCGTCTTATGCCCTTGTCAGCTCCATTGAGGGGGTGGGCAGTCCAACCACATGTCCACCCCTCCGGCACCCTCATGCAATTATGGCATTGTCATTGGACGAGTAACCCAAAGACCCAGGACAATGCTCTGGGGACAGGGGTTCGAATCCCTCCACGGCAGATGGTGAAATTTGTATTCAATAAAAATCTAGAATTAAAAATCGAATGTTGACCATGAAACCATTGTCATAAAAACCCATCTGATTCATCGGTGTTCTTTAGTGAAGGGAATCTGCCATCCTTACCTGGTCTGGCCTACGTGTGACTGACTCCAGTCGCATAAAAATGTGGTTCACTCTTAGATGCCCTCTTGTTGTAACATACCACTAAAAAGTCTAAAAGGAATTAAAACGGACGAAGTACGTGGCCTCGACCTCAACACCAGAAATACAATGACAAACTCATCCCTCTCAGCCCTTCAAAATCCTCCTTGCCAACATATGAAGACATGTGCTAAAATTGAGCGAGCTGTCCCACAGACTAGTCAAGCAACAGCCTAACATGAACACGCTCATGGAGTCATAACTTACAGGTAATGTTCCAGACAACACCATCACCATCCCTAGGTATGTCCACTCTCACCGGCAGGACAGACCCAGCAAAGGTGGCGACACAGTGCTCCAGTCAGGAGCGATTGCCCTGGGAGTCCTCAACATCGACCCCATGAGATTTCATGGCAGCAGGTTAAACATGGGAAAGGAAATCTCCTGCTCAATGCTACACGTACTGCTGCCCCCTCAGCTGATGAATCAATGTTGAACACTGATTGCAAGAAGCGCTGAGGGTGCAGAATGCACTCTGGATGGGGGATTTCAATATCCACAACTGACCCAGATGGCCAAGCCCTGCAGAACACAGAAACATAGAAAATAGGAGCAAGGAAGAAGCAATTTGATTCTTCGAGCCTGCTCTGCCATTCATTATGATCATGGCTGATCATCTAACTTAATAGCCTAATCCCGCTTTCCCCATATCCTTTGATCCCTTTGCCTATACCTAATTGGTTCTGAAAACATGTTTTGGCCTCAACTACTTCCTGTGGTAATGAATTCCACAGGGTCATTGCTCTCTGGGTGAAGACATTTCTCCTCATCTGTGTCCTAAATAGTCTACCCAGTATCCTCAGACTTTGTTCTGGACCCACCTTTCTTGCATCTACCCTGTACAGTCCTGTTAGAATTTTATAGGTTTCTATAAAGTCCCTCCTCAGCCTTCTGAACTGAGCAAATACAGTCCTAACCGACTCAATCTCTCCTCACACATTAGACCCGCTATCCCTGGAATCAGTCTGGTAAACCTTCGCTGCACTCTCTCTAGAGAAAGAACACCCTTCCTCAGATAAGGAGACCAAAACTGCACACAATATTCCCAGGTGTGGCCTCACCAAGGCCTTGCATAATTACAGCAAGACATCCCTGCTCCTGTACTCAAATCCTCTCACAATGTGTCAGTGTCAGCCTTATTTACCGCCTGCTGTACCTGCATGCTTACCGTCAGCAACTCGTGTACGAGGACACCCAGGTTTGGTTGACTTCCCATTTTTGGAGGTCAATGATCACAGCTTCAGGCCATCACTGCAGGACTTCCTCAGCCCAACCATCTTCAGCACCTTCAACAATGACCTTCCTTCCATCATTACGTCAGAATTTGGGAGGTTTGCAGATGATTGCACAATGTTCAGCACCATTCAGCACCACAGATTCTGAAACAGTCCATCTCCAAATGCAGCAAAACCTGAACAATATTCAGGCTCGGGCTGACAAGTGGCAAGTTATATTTGCGCTAAACAAGTGCCAGGCAGGCACTTGACCATCTCCAACATCAGAAAATCTAACCGTCGCCCATGACATTCAATGGCATTACTATCAACATCTTGGAAGTTACCATTGACAAGAAACTGAACTGGACTAGCCATATAAATACTGGGCGGGATTCTCCCAGCCCGACGCCGGGCCGGAGAATCCCGGCAATCGGGCCATGCCGCCCCGACGCCGGCACGCGATTCTCCGGGGAGCGGATAATCGGCGCCAGTGGCGCCGGCGCGTTTGGCACGGCGCCCGTCGCCCGGGATAGGCCGAGCGGCCGCTCTAAAAAGGCAGAGTCCTGCCGGCACCATCCACACCTGGTCGCAGCCGGCGGGAACTCTGCGCGCAGGGTCGGGGGGGGGGGGGGGGAGGGTGGGAGAGGGGCTCCGACCCCGGGGGGGCCCTCCGATGGGGCTTGGCCCACGATTGGGGCCCACCGATCGGCGGGCCAGCCTCTCGCTCCCCGCCCTATTTTCTTCCGCGCCGGCCCCTGAACTCCCGCGCCATGTTGTGTCGGGGCCGGCGCGTCGAGGGAGGCCACTGCGCATGCGCGGGTTGGCGCCGGCGCCATTGCACATGCGCATATCCCACGGCGCACAGTTCGCGCCGGGCTTGGAGGATGGAGCGGCGTGAACCGCTCCAGTGGCGTGCTGGCCCCCTGTAGGGGCCAGAATCGGTACTGCCAGCAGCCCGTTCATGCCGTCGTGATACACAAAGGCGTTTCCGACGATGTGGACACTCTGACGGCGAATGGGAGAATCCCGCCCACTGTGTTTACAAGAAAAGGTCAGAAGCTAGGAATCCAGTAGTGTGACTCACCTCCTAACTTCCAGAAGCCTTATCACCATTAACAAGGTACAAGTCAGGAGTGTGATGGAATACTCTTCACTTGCCTGGATGAGTGCAGCCCTAAAAACACTCCAAAACCATCCAGGACAAAGAAGCCCAATTGATTGGCACCCTTTTCACAAACATTCACTCCCTCGTCCACTGATGCACAGTAGCAGCAGTGTGTACAACATACAAAATGCACTGCAAGAACTCCCCAAGCCCCCTTAGACAGCACCTTCAAAACCATGACCACTACCATCTAGAAGTCAACAACTCCTTAGTGGGAGTCCCCGAGCATGTCCTGTCCACCTCAACCATCTCGTCCAGCAATCGTCCAGGCTCCTCCTTCCTCCTCCTATCCCTGTGCGCCTTAAATTAGATTATCTCCCCTCGGACCACCACCTTCGCCGCCTCCCAGAACATGGCCACTGACACGGCCCCGTTCTGATTCAGCGCCATGTAATCCCCAATCCTCGACCTCACCTATTCACAAAACCCCTTATCTACCAAAAGACCCGAATCCAGCCTTCATCCCAGCCTCTGCACTTGCCCTATGCTAAGCCTCACCTCCAGCCAATGCAGCGCATGATCCGAAATCATGATTCCAGCATACTCCGTCCACACCATCACTTAGTGCCCTGAGTGGCACGTTGCTGGAGGAACTGCTGGACGCTGACAGTAGGGAGAAGGGGAACTGTGGGGACATGTAAGGACGACTTTTGGAAAGAGCAAGAACACCATTAGACAGGGCAGACAGAAATGGGAGGACGAACCTGGTGCGGAAGTAGGGTGGGGACTCTGGAGCGAAGCACTAAGTAGGGCTAAGTAGTACTAAAAAAAAAGCAGTTAGACAGTTACATGGGCAGGGTGGGTGTCGAGGGTGGGTATAGAGGGATATGGGCCAAATGCAGGCAAGTGAGACGAGCTTAGTGATAGAAACTGGGCAGCATGGACCGAAGGGCCTCTTTCCGTACTGTAAACATCTATGACTCTATGACCACCCCCATCAACAACACCGCTCGACTCACCACGAAGAAATCAAATCTCAAATACAAGAAGTAACACCTCCCCCCACCGGGTTCATAAGCCTCCATGGATCAACCATTTTCGTATGTCCCATAAACCCACCCAACTCCTTCGCCATCCTCAACCTTCCCATTGACTTGGGTCTTGGCCTCGGTTCCATCATACAATTAAAGTTTCCATCCATAATCAACTGATGCAGTCCAGGACTGTTCCCAGTAAACCCTTCACAAATCTCACATCATCCCAATTCGGCACATATACATTAACTAGCACCACAAGCGTACCCTTCAACACCCCACTCACTATCACATATCCACCTCCCAGGTCCCGTACTTCCTTGGCCCCCACAAACTCCATCCTTTTGTTCAACAGAATGGTCATCCATCTCGACTTCGAGTCAAGTTCCAAGCGAAATACTTGTGCCACGCATCCTTTCCTCAACCTAACCTGGTCCTTGACCCGGAGGTGTGTCTCCGGTAAAAAATCACCTTCGCCTTCAAACTCCTCAGGTGTGCAAAAACCCGTGAATTGGCTTGTTTGACCCATGGATGTTCCATGTTAGATTTCTTACTGGAGGCTTATGCCTCCATTCCCTCCTACCGTCCGCTATCATCCCCCTCCGGTTCTACCTTCTTCAATATCACCCTAAACTGGGCCCATTCAAGATGGCGCCCCTTCTCCGCCCATGACCACGCTCAGTCTCCAACTTTGCCATCTCGTAATCCCCCCTCCCGCTCCTCTCCCCACTCCCGCCTGGCCACCTCTCACGGCTTCCCCCCGCACCAAACCTCTGTTCATCAACATTACCTGCCAGCGTGGCAGCTCCCGCTCGAAGGCCCCCCCTACACAACCCTCCGCCCCTCCCCCCACCAGTCCCTCCTTAGCCTGTGCAAATGGCCCCCCTACCCACCTGAATGCCCCTCAGTCGGCAACTTCACTTAGCGGGTCCCACCATACATACCCTTTACCCATAAAGAAAAACATCCAAGATCGGAAATCGACCCTTCCAAAACGAAAAACACCACAAACAGCAGCATTCCCTTAAAAAAAAAATTCAAGCTAATGGACAGCACTAATTGATAGGCCATCTGCTGTGGCTGAGAAGAAAATTAGGACTGTATAATGCAGTGGAGGAAGATGGCACACAATCTGACTGGCCAGCCGCTCTACCAGTCCTGGCAGTGCCAAGAGCACGTTCATGGGCACTGCTGGGGACTGTGAGAGGAGGATGAAGAGGAACTCATGGACCGCCGGACTCAGGTAAGTCCGACATCTTGGGAAGAGTGGGTTTGAGTAGGCTGGGGGGTTGGGGGGAGGGGTGCTTAGGTTTAAGGCTGCTGGCGGGTAGGGAGAAAGGGGAGGTTCCATCTTTAGGGGACTGCCCCTAAACACAGAATGCCCCCTTTCACCTCACTCTTTGATGAAATTATTTAAAGTCTCAGGATGGAGGCAGGAAGAGCCCTAAAGTGGACACTTAAGTGACTCAAGCAGATGCAGGGTGGGAATATCGACCAAGGGCTTTCCTACTCAGAACTTATTTCCGTTGGGAAACTGTCTGGTATCGGTCCCAATGCCAACCCACCAAATGTTCAGACATGTCTGCCTCCTTCCTCGCCTCCCACAGGAGCAGACGGATCCGACCATCATCACTCTGTTTTATTTAACTGACCAAGAAGAGAAATTAGTATAGATAGCTTTCTTCACTGAATAAAAACAGGACAAAAACCAGCCACAATGCTAACGTCCTATTTACTGAGTCAACATCTCACTTATGTTTACAAAAAGGGAAAGTCCGACTCTAATCTTTGCACACCAATACCAGGAACTACCCATCATGTTGATATCAACATAAACCCTGGCTCACTCACTTCAGCTGAAAAACATTGGCCAGAATTCTCCGACCGCTGCGATTCATTTTTCATGTCAACAGCACACCCCTGCCCGCAGATTTCCTGGTGACGTGAGGTGGCTTCAAGCGGCGGGAGTATAGAATCCTGCTTCAGCGAACAGCGCGCCGCTGAGAAACATACGGCGGGGGGACCACAAAATCCAGCCCATATTAAGCCCCTATCAGTATTCATGGCTTATTTCACTTACTACTTTGATGACTGAGCTCATCTGTCATTCCTTCCCCGCCAAGGTCTCCATATTTATAAATTCTGATCGCACTTTTTTTGTGTTGGAAGGCCCTAGCAGCTGGGTAGGTGGTGCCCTGGTGGATACTGACTGCCTGGTTGGCTTTGGAGCTAATGGTGCAAGAGATGAAGAGCTTCTGACAGGCACTGACAGTGGTGTTGATGTTACTGGAAATAGGCCGATTAGTCAGCAGAGCTGGTGTTCCTCAGGGGAATAGCTTTGTACAGAGGTCAAGGGTCAGACACATCCCAGGCAACAAAAGTAACAGTGTCAAAATTTAATCAGAGCAGAATAATGGGAACTGATCAGAGTTGGGTATTCAAGCTTTTTTGTAAGATTCATATCTGTTTTCTGCAATTGGCACTTTTATGATGTAATATCTACTATTACTATTTGTGACAAGTAGAATTTTCTTTATTAAGTAATGTTACTTTGAACTATGCAGATCAGAGTAAGGATTGGGTCTTGAGCCAATGATTCATGATGCCCTGGCCACTTTTACGTCAATTCAAAGCAAACTGCTTATTTTGACAAAATGATTACGGTCCATGAAATGTCGGAATCAGTAGGTAGAACTGTAATTATCAGGGTGGAATAAATTGCACGACTGCTATTCGCAATTACAAAGGAAGTGACTTGAAATGCCTAAGCGTGGAGAGATGCTTCTATTTTGTCAGAAAATGACTCCTAACAATGAGAGCTTCTCTGACATCAGATTTGATAGAAAAATCCAGAAAGGTTCATCACAACTGGATTCAGTGTAGGGATGTAGAAAAGTTACCTTTCTTTGCATAATCTTCAAATTATGGCCTTCACAGGAAATACAGGATAAGTACAGAGGAGGAAGAACACTTAGTCCTTGAGGTATGTCCATCCTAAAGAGCTACCTGCCACTCAAACCGTCATGGAAGATCGTTTTAGATATGATTTCAGAATTTTCTTCTCCAGTCTGCCACCCATGAGTTCCACGCATGTGTGAGCACGCTTCACTGAAGGACTTACAGACATGAATCCTAAACTTGCTTTTTACTTGTTTGAACATGTATCTTTTCACCCGTCACTCGCAATTAAATATTTCGGATTTACTGCTTCCACAGTGGCGATAAATACTGGCCTAGCCAGGGAAGCCCACATCCCGTAAAAAATAATTTAAAAACTGTTCAAAATCTTATACCTCTCTATAAGGTCACCCTTCAGTCACTCCCTCTGAAATGCCTACATTTCTCCAGGTTTTTCCAAGTAATTCAAAACTTGGGATCAGCTTCATTGCTCTTTTCTAACCTGTTTGCAGTTTTAATTTTTTGTTTGCATTTATGGTGGCTAGAACTAGACATAGTTCTAAAGGTACGGTTCAACCAAAGCACCACACAACCGCATCATGCTCTCCTCTGACACTACTCTACAGGTTTGGCTCTCTCATTTAGCATTCAATTTCTTTGGCACTCTGCTGCGATTGGACTTGTTGAGTACCAAGTCCACTAAGATACTGGATCTTCAACATTAGGCATTTTAACACCATTAGTACAACATGTATTGTGACATGTTCTTTCTATGCCCTGCACATGATTGTTTCAATCAGTCCACTAATATATTACATCCAACTCATTCTGGATTTCTCTGGCTGCATAATTTGCAATGGTTTTCCAAATCCACGCCAGTCCAGAAATTAGTCAAAAAAATGTCACCTCAAACAGCTATACCTACTTCGCAGCTTCTAAATCAGACATTTCGCTTAAATCAAAATACTCCAAAAACTTGACCACTTTCGTGACTCCACTGCATTCACTTTGTCCAGCAAAGTCTAATGGAGGTTGCTGAATACTGGAGAAGGAATGATACAGATGTTGTGTTATGCTGCTTCGGATAACACAGGCTGCTACTTGATGCAGTCTTAACGAAAGAATGCTCCAGACTCTGAAATGAGGTCAACGTGTTTATTGAACTATTAACACAGTTCTCAAATGAGTTTGACTTTCTGCTAATCTAGTAACTCAGTCTAACTGTATCAGCTTGCTCTAAGCCACATGCTGGGGTGTGATGCTGCTGATCAACCCTGTCTAACTCTCTAGATGTCTGTCTGTGGAAATAGGCCTCATCCCTTTTATAATGTTGATGTCATACCCTCTTGTGGTGATGCCACCTCTGAGCGTCCTGACTGCCCATTGGTTGTGTCCAATTCTGAGTGTTCATTGGTTGCATGTTTGCATTTCATGACATATCCTCCTTTTTTTTTAGATGTATATACATGTGAATGTGTCTGTCTAATGTGACTGACTGAGGAATACAGAACAGAACAAAAAAAACAAATGCTCATAAGTCCAGTCTCTGAGGCTTGCGTCTGATCCTCGTCGACCGCCGGAGAGGTGGTGGAGGGGATGACGGTGTCTTGACAGGCGAGTGGGAGGCACGACTGGTGGCCTCGTGGTTCGAGGTGTGTGGAGTTGGCAATTCTACATGCGGAAATGGAGAGGAAAGTGGTTGTGGGCAACTTTTCGCAGTGCCCTTCGATTTCTTCGCACAATGGAGCCATCAGAGACCTGTCGAACAACGACAGCCGGACCAGACCACCCACCATCCGGTATCTTGATCCTGACTGTGTCTGCCGGGGATAGGACGTCCAGATCGGTGGCATGTGCGTCATAGCCCTGCTTCTGGCTGTCACGAAGCTGCTGCATCGTCTACAGCACCGGGAGGTGATCAAGGTTGGGCAGGTGTATGGCTGGAAGCGTCGTCTGCAGGTCCCTGTTCATCAGCAGTTGAGCTGGCGACATGCCAGTGGACAAGGGAGTCGCCCGGTACGCAAGTAGTGCAAGGTGTATGTCGGAAGCGGAGTCCGAGGCCTTGCGGATGAGCTGCTTAACGATGTGCATCCCTTTTTCGACTTTGCCATTGGACTGCGGATAGTGCGCACTGGAGGTGACGGGCCTGAAATTGTAGCTCTTGGCAAACGTGGACCATTCTTGACTGTGGAAGCACGGGCCATTGTCGCTCATGACGGTGTTCGGGATGCCATGCCGTGAGAATGTCTCTTTACACGCTTTGATGACGGTCTGTGAGGTGAGGTCTGGCAGCTTCAGCACCTCAGGATAGTTCGAAAAGTAATCGATGATTAAGATATAGTCGCAACCATTCACGTGGGATAGGTCAATGCCAACCTTGGACCACGGAGAGGTCTGTAGGTCATGTGGTTGGAGCATCTCCTTGCTCTGCGCTGGTTGGAACCTCTTACAGGTTTCACAGTTCTGGGCCATGTCCGTGATGTCCTGGTTGATGCCGGGCCAGTAGACAGCTTGCCGGGCCCTGCGTCTGCACTTTTCTACGCCCATGTGTCCCTCATGAATCTGCCGCAGCACCAATCTGGAAACGTAGCAGGATGACTATCCTGTCCAGCTTGAGCAGGATGCCATCGATCGGCGTCAGCTCTTTAATATCATGCTTAATGCTGACACGCCTTTTACAGGATGTGGCTGTTCAGATTTATTTGATAATGGCTTGATATGATGCTTTTTTATGCACAGCAAGGTTCCGGCGATGACTTTGTAGAGATCAACACTTGTTGTAGAATTGAGGGCATTGTCCTTTCTGCCAGCCACTGCTGAGGTTGTAGATGACTCACTGCAACAGGGGGTCTTTGGCTATCTCTTCTCGGATGAGAACGATCTTCTCATCTGTTGCCGGGAGAGTGCTTGCACACAGCTGCACCTGCAATTCAATGTGCTGGATGATCTCCAGTGGTTCACTGGGTGAGTTGACGGAGCGGGACAATGCATCAGCGATGATGATCTCCTTGCCAGGTGTGTACACCAAATTGAAATCATACCTCCGGAGTTTGAGCAGAATTCTCTGCAAACGAGGCGTCATGTCGTTCAGGTCATTTTGGATGATGTGGACCAGAGGCCTATGATCCATCTCAACAGTAAATGTTGGCAAGCCGTAGACATAACCATGAAATCTGTGGATGCCGGTGAGAAGACCTAAACACTCCTTCTCAATGTGCGCATATCTGGTCTCAGTGGGTGTCATTGCCCGTGACACGTATACTACTGGTACCCAGGATGACGTGTCGTCTCTTTGAAGCAACACCACCCCAATGCCATCCTGACTCGCATCTGTGGATATCTTGGTCTCTAGGTCTGGGTCAAAGAATGCAAGGACGGGTGCAGTGGTGAGCTTGGCATTCAGCTTCAGCCACTCTGTTCGCTGCTCTGCCTTCCACTCAAAGGCAGTTGATTTTTTCAACAGGTTGCGTAGCGCTGTGGTGTGTGTGGCCAAATTCGGGATGAACTTGCCAAGGAAATTGACCATTCCCAGGAAGCGCAGTACTGCCTCTTGTCCTCGAGGTCTTTCATTGCCTCGATGGCTTTAATTTTGTCTGTATCTGGGCGCACATCATGTTGCGAAATATGATCGCCCAGGAACTTCAGCGTGGATGTCCCAAAACAGCACTTGGACCTGTTTAGCTTGAGGCCATGTTCATGTATGCGTTGGAATACTTTCTTGAGTCGCAACACATGTTCCTCTGGGGTTGTGGACCAGATTATGATATCGTCAATGTAGACACGAACTCCTTCTATTCCCTCCATCATCTGTTCCATGATGCGATGGAAAATCTCTGATGCCGAGATGATGCCAAATGGCATTCGGTTGTAGCAGAATCTGCCAAAAGGTGTGTTAAAGGTGCAGAGCCTTCTGCTGGATTCTTCAAGTTGGATTTGCCAAAATTCTTGGGATGCGTCCAATTTTGTGAAGATGCGCACGTGTGCCATCTCTCTCGTAATTTCTTCCCTCTTCGGGATGGGGTAATGTTCCAGCATTATGTTTTTTTTTAGATCCTTGGGGTCAATGCAGATGTGTAGGTCCCCCGAAGGCTTCTTTACGCACACCATCGAGCTGACCCAGTCGGTTGGCTCAGTGACCTTGGAGATGATGCCTTTTTGTTGTAGACTCGTGAGCTCTGCCTTCAGGTGCTCTCTCAATGGAGCAGGGATACTTTGTGGTGCGTGGACCACTTGGCATCAGGCCGCAGTAGAATCTTGTACTCCTATGGCAGCATGCCCATCCCGCTAAATACATCTGGGTACTGGGTTAGGATGTTGTCGATGCTGGCCTGGAGATCCGAATGGGGCGGCGTCATGGTGTAGACCCTTTGAATGAGGTTCAGTTGCTTGCAGGCGTGCGCACCTAGCAGGGACTCCCTGTCTGGTTTAACAATCTCGAAGTGTAAGCTTGCCTGTCCGCGGCCAGGATTAATTGGACTTGCGATGTGTCCGGTGTGGCGTATTCGCACTTCGTAATAATGCCCACTCGGTAAGTGTTGTCCAGGTATTCATCACCTGTCGGAATTGGGAGCGCTGGCTCCTGACTGGTGGTGCAGATCTGCACAGGGCTGCATAGTGGTTTGGTTTCCCACAGTTTAAACAGTGTTTGCCTCTTACAGAGCAATTTTTTAAAAAATGGGCGGTGCTGCAGTTTGCACACATCATCGGCGTCATGATGCTCAGTGTGTCGTTGCGCATGCGCGGTGCGGTTCTTGGACGTCTGCACCTGCGCAGTGCGGTTTTCGGCCGCTTCGTGTTCCCGATCGCATTGCGCATGCGTCGGGCCCTGGAAAGAATGCACGAAATGGCCGCTTTTATCAATGTGGAGGCGCTGCATCCGGGAGATGGCTTGAACACTCTCCAACTCGTGGGAGGCTTGTTTTTCACTTTCTGCCGTTTTGTACTGTGAATAGCGATTTTTAGAGTGCTCATGCACAGTACATGTTTCAATCGTGACTGGCAGGATCATGTGCTTGATTTTCTACAATTGCTGTCGCAGAGGATCAGAGTGCACTCCAAAAATGATTTGGTCTCTGATCATGGAGTCAGTGATATCACCAAAGTTGCAGGATTGCGCTAGCAGTCTAAGGTGAGTTAGATAGGAGTTGAATAAGGATTCGTCTTTACCTTGCATCCTCTGCTTGACGATGTAGCGCTCAAAGATTTTGTTGGTGTCCACCTCGCAGTGGCTGTCAAATTTGTCCAGGATGGTTTGGTACTTTGTTTTGTCCTGCCCTTCGGAAAAGTGAAAGGAGTTGAAGATCTCTATCGCATGGTCACCCGCAGTGGTGAGTAGAAGAGCTATCTTCCGAGCATCGGTCGCGCCATTGAGGTCGGATTCTTCCACGTATAGTTGAAATTTCTGCTTGAATGATCGCCAGTTGGCACTAAGATTGCCGGTGGTCCTGAGCTGATGAGGAGCCTGAATCTTGTCCATTGTGCCTGTATTCAGTAGCTGGTTGTCACGGATCTTGCTGAGTTGAACTAAATAGATTGAACAGTCACACCTGGTATCATGCTGTGTTATGCTGTTTCGGATAACACAGGCTGCTACTTGATGCAGTCTTAATTAAAGGATGCTCCAGACTCTGAAATGAGTTCAATGTGTTTATTGAACTATTAACACAGTTCTCAAATGAGTTCGACTCTCTGCTAATCTAACTGTAGTAACGCAGTCTAACTGTACCAGCTTGCTCTAAGCCACATGCTGGGGTGTGATGTTGCTGATAAACTCTGTCTAACTCTCTAGATGTCTGTCTGTGGAAAGAGGCAGGGTGTGAGTGCCTCATCCCTTTTATAGTGTTTATGGCCTGCCCCCTTGTGGTGATGCCACCTCTGAGTGTCCTGACTGCCCATTGGTTGTGTCCTATTCTGAGTGTTCATTGGTTGCATATCATGACAACAGAAACACACTAATGGTGCATGTGTGCTGGATATGTACTAAAATATGAATTAGGAGCAGGTGTAGGCCATTCTGCCCCTTGAGTCAGATCTGCCATTGATTGGATGGGAGGTCAACTCAATATTCATGTGCATTACGATGTACAACAATTCCTCACTTTTTGTCTTGGGCAATGTGGTTTTGTTACAACCTCGCTGATAAAATAAGGAACATGTATCCTTCGAACATCGCAACATTTGCAATGACATAATTTGCCAGAGTTCCTGTTTCACGGCCTGAACCTCTCGGGCTGACAGTTTGAAATTTACCCTCACTAATAAGCTTACAATGAACCTGCAAATAGCAACCTCAATTACCGCAGTTTTCCCTGTTCTGAACCAATGGTTTCTGATATCTCCTGGTGTCCCGGCATCCGACTGGGTTGGTTCCAATACCCTTCAGCTCCTCTAACACAAAGAGTTCATGAAGCAGGTTGGTCATGGCACAGCAGATTTATCCGTCAGAAAGCAGTTTCTGCTCTCCCTGCTGTCAGGCTGAGGTGCAGCCAGTGAATGCGACTATCTCCCTCAGCAAATGGTTGAATAGAAACCCTTTTACCAGTGCAATAACACAGCCTTCTCTGCACACCACCTTCATTGCCCTCACCCATCTCCCTCTCCTCCAAGAACCAAAACCACAAAAAACAGTATGGAAATATAAGGCTGTATGTACCCTGGCCACTCTCCTTCACCCATGCCTTTCAGATGACTGCTATCTATCAGCTATGAACTCAAACCTGAAATCCATGCAGGAAAGGAATCCTACAAAACTGGCTACACTGTGCGATACATCTCTTCCACAACTCGGCAGGGGGTCAGTATTGGAGCTCAGTCACTCTGAGCTCTGAATGCAACTGAGTAGGAATCCCTGCACCGAACATCAGAAAAATGCCATGAATTACCACAATCCTGCAAGAGCTGATTGCTGAAATCTGTGACTTTGGTCACGTCCTCGTGTTCAGCCATTGTCGTGAGAAAGGCTAGAAAGAGTATGACGGGTCCCAACCTTAGACCCTGGCCTACTGGAGAATGAAGTTTGTGTAACCAACATAATTTCATCAAAGAGGCGCCCACACAAACACCCCCCCCCCCCCTCCCCACACACACACACGATCCCGGGGAAGTTGAGGCAGGTAATACAGTGATCGTTATCATTTGTACCTGTTCCATCATCACTGGAACTAAAGCCGCAGATTAGACTGATGTGTCGTACCCATCTGTTCATTTCGTCCTCAGTTTTAGCCACCAAGTAGAATGTACGAGCTGGAGTCTTAACTTCAAAAACGTAGTTATTGTGGAATTCCTTTTTACTGAGCTTTAACCCAGCTTCAACGTTCTCACATTCAGTGAGGTTTATCATACGCAGTGGTTTCTTGGAGTGTTGGGTTTTGTAGTATTCGAGGACGTCTGGGTTGCCACTCAATCGTCCACTACGTAGCACAAACCAACGCTTCCTCCAGGCCTGGAGAAACAGAGAATAGTCAGATTTGAGCAACATTGCAATTGCAGAGATTTTACAAAAATGTTTTTCCCCCTCTTGACGCGTGTGACTCTCACTGGAATACATTTCCTACAACTTACCTTGATGGTAGTTCTTCATTTGTAATGCTAAATATTGACTGCCGGTGTGTGCTCTGATTATTTCGGGAGTGGGAGGAACCAGACTTCCACCTGGTTACTGTTAGGTAAGGGTACAGAACTAAGGCTGATAGATGGAATTAAGACATAGATCAGTGTGATATAATTGGGGCATAATGCCCTGCTCCAGTTCCTGTTTTCCTTGTCTTCATCTGACAGCCACACATCAGTAGTAAGGGATCAATGGTGACCAACTAGTAGAGGGAGTTCTGGCTGAGTTATCATCTCCTAGCACAGGGCGCTAAGACAAACAGCCGTGCTCCTGTCACAACAGAAGTGGTGAGTTGGCCTCAGTTGCTTAAAGTTTATCATAACAATAGGTTCTCGGCTATGCTTGCCCAACAGTCCAAAGATGTGCAGATTAGGTGGGTTGACCATGCTAAATTACACCTTAGTGTTAAGTTAGATGGGGTTACGTAGATAGGGCAGGGGAGTAGGCCTGGGTGAGTTGCTCTTTCGGAGGGCCAATGCAGAATCGATGGGCTAAGTGGTCTCCTTCCGCCTGTAGAGATCCTGTAGAGATTCTATGAACCTCCAGTTCACGGGCTGAATGCGGTCCCCAAGACAATCTGACCCGACCCACCACGTTTCTGAGCTTGATGGTTGAAGACTAGATGGTCAAAATTCTGAAAAGTACTGCAAGCTTGCTCAACCAATTACTGTTGAGCCTATCAGCAACCAACGCCGGGAGGAATCAGCCTGTGATTGGACGAACCCAAGGTCAATTGCTTGGTTTCTATTTGCGAAGCTCTAAGAGGGACTGCTAAGTACAATAAGGGTAGGGCGGAGCAGATACTGTGGGCTGAGAGACAGACATAGGTCTGAGAACTCCATGGTGTTACATCAAGCATTTGAGCAGGTATCAGCTTCTTGTGAATGGGAAAAACAAGGGCATATGACTCACTGAGTCAGTGTTCAACGTGAAAATTAGGGAAGGTGGTAAATTCATTTCTCATCTGAAGCCTATTTATAAAGGTGTAGACTTTTATTTGGATTCATGGCAGAATGGTTAATAGTGCCCATCTGATTTTATCCCCTCTTCCCAAAACATACACACTGTGAACGAGGCAAGAATGGAAATGTAGTCCGTCCACAAAGAGAACAAAGTGAATACCAGCTTTCTCACTGAATCAGCATTCCATGAGGTGCAGAGAAGGTAAATTGACAAGTTAGTCTTCTCATCTGTAGCTTGGTTATAGTGTTGCAGATTTTTGCAGTTTAACGTAACAGTGAAATAAATTTCTATTCCTCTGAACTTCTTTCCTTTTCTTCCCAAAACTTACACGTCAGCCCGTCATGTGAGAAAAAATTCAAAAGGTGCCCCCAAAGGAAAGGGCAGTGGGGTGGCGGGTCGCTAGGAGGGGAGTAGGCTGTCAACTTAAAGGACAGGAGAGAACACTACAATTCTGTACAAAACTTTGGTAAGGCCACATTTGGAGTACTGTGTACAGTTCTGGTCGCCTCATTTTAGGAAGGATGTGGAAGCTTTGGAAAAGGTGCAAAGGAGATTTACCAGGATGTTGCCTGGAATGGAGAGTAGGTCTTATGAGGAAAGGTTGAGGGTGCTCGGCCTTTTCTCATTAGAACGGAGAAGGATGAGGGGCGACTTGATAGAGGTTTATAGGTTGATCAGGGGAATAGATAGAGTAGACAGTTAGAGACTTTTCCCCCAGGTGGAACAAAGCATTACAAGGGGACATAAATTTAAGGTGAATGGTGGAAGATATAGGGGGGAATGTCAGAGGTAGGTTCTTTACCCAGAGAGTAGTGGGGGCATGGAATGCACTGGCTGTGGAAGTAGTTGAGTCGGAAACATTAGGGACCTTCAAGCAGCTATTGGATAGGTACATGGATTACGGTAGAATGATATAGTGTAGATTAATTTGTTCTTAAGGGCAGCACGGTAGCATTGTGGATAGCACAATTGCTTCACAGCTCTAGGGTCCCAGGTTCGATTCCAGGCTTGGGTCACTGTCTGTGCGGAGTCTGCACATCCTCCCAGTGTGTGCGTGGGTTTCCTCCGGGTGCTCCGGTTTCCTCCCACAGTCCAAAGATGTGCAGGTTAGGTGGATTGGCCATGATAAATTGCCCTGAGTGTCCAAAATTGCCCTTAGTGTTGGGTGGAGGTGTTGACCTTGGGTAGGGTGCTCTTTCCAAGAGCCGGTGCAGACTCAATGGGCCGAATGCCTCCTTCTGCACTGTAAATTCAATGATAATCTATGATTAATCTAGGACAAAGGTTCGGCACAACATCGTGGGCTGAAGGGCCTGTTCTGTGCTGTATTTTTCTATGTTCTATGTTCTAGATGGTTCTCAGCTGCCCCAACCCTTCCCGATGTTGGGTCGCTCAATCAGACACTAGTGCCTTTGATTGTGTGGAGTTTGCACTTTCTCCCCATGTCTGTGTGGGTTTCCTCCGACAGTCCAAAAAATGTGCAGGTTAGGTGGATTGGCCATGCTGAATTGCCCCAAAGTGTCAAAAGATAAGGCAGGGTTTCAGGGTCAGGGAGGGCGATTGGGCCTAGGTGGGGTGCTCTTTTGGAGGGCGGTGAAGACTCAATGGGCTGAATGGTCTCCTCTGCACTGTAGGCATTCTATGAATGAGGGATGCACCATCAACCCCAAGGAGCTGGCATGGAACCCCGACATGGGTTTACATGTCGAGCTGTCCGCACTGGGTTAATAATAGCAGTGGTGGGATGAGGCCCTTAAAAGTGCATTCATTGCCCACCCAAGGGCCTCAACTGGCATTGGGGTACGAAAGCCATCCTCGGGCCTTGTTGCCACGGACATCATCGGGGTGGAGGCAAGTAGGTGGGTGGTCCCCACCCGCTACCCTGTTTAAATGTCTCCCCCACCACAGAACTCGCCACGGGTGAATGGCATTTAATTCCACTTTTTTTTCTGAGAGCTGACTAATTTTGGGTCATGCTGTATGCTGTGAATAACTTTGCAACATTCACTGCTTAAGTTCACATGTTAAAGGATAGTCACTCGGGCAAAATACTGGAGGGCTGCTAAAATAACCTGCATGGTACAGATAAATATTTCCTCCTTTTGCAAGTATTAGAAAATAGATAATTTCACAATATCTTTAATTTGAGTAGTAGTACAAATGGGAAGGCATCAAAGTTAAATATATTTCTAATAAGAATGAATAGATGAGAGATTAGCACAGTATTCTTTTGTAAGTACTGTCACATGGTTTTCGACACAACACATGCGGTAAAAGTGGTTTAACACACACTGCGCAATTTCCTTTCATCTCGATTTCTCAGCTTTGGTTGCTTGAAGAAGAATTTCCACTGCAATTATTCAAATTGGTCAGGGATTACTCACTACAATGATGTACATATCATAGAAACATAGAAACTAGGAGCAAGAGTAGGCCATTTGGCCCTTCCAGACTGCTCCAAAAATTCATTATGATCATGGCTGACCATCCAACTCTGTAACTTGTTCCTACATTTCCTACCCATATCCTTTGATCTCTTTAGCCCCAAGAGCGATGTCTAACTTATTCTTGAAAACATACAGGGCAGGATTCTCTTACCCCGGGGCTCGGCCGGAGAATCGCCGGGACTGGCGCGAATCGCGGCACGCGCCCCGACGCCGGTCCGCCGATTCTCACACCCCTGGGAGAGCGGAGATCCGCGCTGTTGGCGCTGGAGCGGTTGGCGCGGCGCTGGTCGGGGACTGCTCTATGGGGCCCCCGTAGCGATTCTCAGCCCGGGATGGGCCGCGCAGCCTCGCTAAAAAAGCCGAGTCCCGCCGGCGCCGTCCACACCTGTTCTTACCCAGCGGGATCTCAGCGTGGATGCATCTGGGGGTGGCCTAGTTGGGGGGGGGGGGGGGGGGGGTCCGACCCCGGGGGGAGCCTCCGCTGTGGCCTGGCCTGCAATCGGGGCATAGCAATCGGTGGGCAGGCCTCTCGGGCTGAGGGCCTCTTTTGTTCCGTGTCGGCCCCTGTAGCCCTACGCCATGTTGTGTCGGGGCCGGCGTGGGAAATGGAGCCACTGCGCATGCGCGCATTGGCGCCGGTCCCACTGCCCATGTGCAGTCCCGCGGCGTCCATTTGATGCCGGGGATCGGCAGCTGGAGCGGCGTGGGTCGCTCCAGTGCTGTGCTGGCCCCCTGTAGGGGTCAGAATTGCTGCTCCTGAGGCCATGTTAACGCTGTCGAGAAACACGACGGTGTTTATAGCAGCGTCAACACTTAGCCTCAGGATCAGAGAATCACGCCCACAATGTTTTGGCCTCAATTGCTTTCCGTGGTAGCGAATTCCACAGGCTCACCAGTCTCTGGCTTTTTCTCATCTCAGTCCTAAAGGGTTTATCCCATATTATTAGATTGTGACCCCAGGTTCTGGACACCCTCACCATCGGAAACATTTTTCCTGCATCTACCTATCTAGTCCTGTTCAAATATTATCGGTTTCTATGAGATCCCCCCACTTTCTTCTCAACTCCAGTGAATAGAATCCTAACTGTCTCAATATCTCCTCATATGTCAGTCCACCATCCCAGGAATCAGTCTGGTAAACCTTCTCTGTACTTCCTCCAGATCAAGAATATCTTTCCTTATACAAGGAGACCAAAACTGCACACAGTATTCCAGGTGTGGCCTCACCAAGGTCCTGTATAATTGCAGCAAGACATCGCTGTTCCTGTACTCAAATCCTCTGGCTGTAAAGGCCAAGGGAGGGGGTGGTGTAGTGGTATTGTTACTAAACTAGTAATCCAGAGCTCAAGGTAATATTCTGACTCCGGTTTGAATCCCACCACGGCAGATTGTGAAATTTAAATTCAACAAACATCTGGAATGAAAAGTGTAATGATGACCATGAATCCATTGCCGATTGTCGTAAAATACCTATCTGGTTCACTTATGTCCTTTAGGAAGGAAATCTGCCATCCTTATCCGTTCTGGCCCACAGATAATTCCAGACCCACGTGTGGTTGACCATTTTAAACATTTTTCCATTTAAGGGGCAATTTTAGCATGACCAACCCACCTACCCTGTACATCTTATGGTCATGGGGGGGGTGAGACCCACACCGACATGCAGAGAATGTGCAAACTCCACATGGACAGGGACCTAAGGCCAGAATTGGACCAGGGTACGCTGTGTCATGAGGCAGCAGTGCTAACCACTGCATCACCGTGCTGCCTTGTGGTTGACTCTTAAATGCCCACATAAGTCACTGGGTTCAACCACTCAGTTCGAGGGCAATTAGAGATGGGCAGGGATGGTACAGTCGTCACTGCCTGCCATTTGGAAAAAGCCTTTTATAATGGACTCTAGCATTTCCCCCACTACCAACCTCAGGCAGACTGGTCAATAATTCCCTGTTTTCTCTCTATCTTCCTTTTTAAATAGTGGGGTTACATTAGCTGCCCTCCAATCTGTAGGAACAGTTCCAGAGTCTATAGAATTTATGAAGGTGACCACCTATGCACCCATTATTTCTTAGGCCACTTCCTTAAGTACACTCGGATATAAATTATCAGACCTTGGGGATATATCGGCCTTCAATCCAATCAATTTTCTCCAACACCATTTCCCGACTAATACCCATTTCCCTCAGTTCTTCTGTCTGATTAAATCCTGTGTTCCCCAACGTTACTGGTATGTTATTTGTGTCCTCCTTTATGAAGACAGAACTAAAGTATGTATTTAATTGGTCAACCATTTCTTCATTCCCCATTATAAATTCTGACTGTAAGGGACCTACATTTGTCTACAGCAATCTTTTTCTCTTCACATACCCCACCCCACTACTTCCTGCCGTCAATGCCCTTGGCTGGTTCACCCCTGCTCGCTGACTCACACTGAAGACATTTTATAGCCATTAGGCCATTAATAGGCATTGTCCCATGTCCATGAACTGCCAGCCCAATCAAGCGATTGTTGGCTCTCTGGCCCCAATAGCAATGGCCACTGCTGAAACAGCAGCACTTTCTGAAGGAAAATGTGATGCAATGGTAATTCTGAGATCTCACCAGGCTGGCAGGCCCTTGTAAGGGGGAGGGTTGTGGTTGTGGGATGGACAGGTTTGGAGGGGAGACCCGTTGGAGAATATCATGAGGGCCTCTGTTGGGCACAAGAGAAGGGAAGCGACCCTTAAGTGGTCATTACTTGGCCATAAGGGCCTCAATTGGTCCATGGGGATGGCAGGACAAAGCAGCCCACTTGATTAGCACCCCATCCACCACCTTCAACATTCACTTCCTCCGCCACCAACGCACAGTGGCAGCTATGAGATGCACCTTCCGAGCCTGCAATGACCAACAGCAACAGTTACACTGGAACACCACCACCTGGAACCTCCCTCCAAGCCACACACCATCCTGACTCAGAATTATAGCGCCGTTCCTTCACTGTCGCTGGGTCAAAATCCTGGAACTCCCTTCCTAACAGCATTGTGGGTGCTCCTACACCACATGGACATCAGCAGTTCAAGAAGGTAGCTCACCACCAACTTCTCAGGGGCAATTGTGGTAGTTATGTCCAGCACAAAGAAATGGTTGTGGTTGTTGTAGGTCAATCATCTCAGTCCCATGACATTACTGCAGGAGTAGTTTAGGATAATGTCCTATCATAGATTATCATAGAATTTACAGTGCAGAAGGAGGCCATTCAGCCCATCGAGTCTGCACCGGCTCTTGGAAAGAGCACCCTACTCAAAGTCAACACCTCCACCCTATCCCCATAACCCAGTAACCCCACCCAACACTAAGGGCAATTTTGGACACTAAGGGCAATTTATCATGGCCAGTCCACCTAACCTGCACATCTTTGGACTGTGGGAGGAAACCGGATCACCCGGAGGATACCCACGCACACACGGGGAGGATGTGCAGACTCCGCACAGAGAGTAACCCAACCCAGAATCGAACCTGGGACCCTGGAGCTGTGAAGCAATTGTGCTCTCCATAATGCTACCGTGCTGCCCCAACTAGGCGCAACCATATTCAGTTGCTTCATCAATGACCTCTCTACCGCTATGTCAGATATTCGCTGATTATTGCACAATGTTCAGCACCATTTAAGACTCCTCACATACTAGTCATCTGTGTCCATGTGAAGCAAGACCTGGACAACATTCAGATTTGATAAATTGCAAGTGACATTAATGTCACATAAGTGCCAGGCAATTACCACATGGACTACGTTGGCTCAAGAAGGCAGCTCTCGGGCAGCATGGTGGCGCAGTGGGTTAGCACTGTTATCTCAGGGCACAAAGGTCCCAGGTTCGATCCCGGCTCTGGCTCACTGTCCGTGTGGAGTTTGCACATTCTCCCCGTGTTTGCGTGGGTTTTGCCCCCACAACCCAAAGATGTACCAGCTAGGTGGATTGGCCACATTAAATTGCCCCTTAATTGGAAAAAATGAATTGGGTACTCCAAATTTTTATTTTTTTTAAAAGAAGGCATCTCATAACCACCTTCTCAAAGGCAATTAGGGAATGGATATCAATGTTGTTCTTGCCAGTGTCGCCCACAGTCCATGAACAAATGAGAAAATGTTGAGTGACCTCTGTATTTCTAGAGGTTCTGTATATCCAATTTATTGCACTTTGCTTTCAGACTTACAGGGCGGAATTCTCCAATAATGGGGCTATGTCCCCACGCCAGCATCAAAACGCTGTCGAATCATCTGGACTTTCCTGAAGAAAGTTCAGAGTGATTCTCCTACCTGAAGGGGGCTAGCAGGGACCCGGAGTAGTCCTCACAGCTCCGGCTGCCGATACGGGACCCTGCATTTCCAGTCGGGGACTGCGCATGCGCACCCCGGCCTGCATCGGTCGCCCTGCGCGACATGACAGACCCACACTGCGGACCGGCACAAAAAAAATAAGCCCCCCCCCCCCCCCCCCCCCCCAAGATCGCACGCGCATGCGGATCAGTGGCCCCTGATCAATAGCCTGGCCGTCTGTGTGGCCTCCCCCCAGTGAAGGATATCCCTGCCCCCCCACCAGGGCGGCCGCGGGCTCACTCCGCAGACGCCACTGGCCGTTCCCGACAGGCAAAACGTGGTTAGAACCACGACGTCGGGAACTCAGCCTGTTTACGTCGGAAAATCGCTGCGGGGGCCTGTCAATGACCCCCGATGTGTAGACAGCGCACGCGCGCTAATTCTCCAGGGACCGGAGAATTGCGGGAGCAGTGTCGGACCGAGTTCCGGGTTTGATGCCCATTCTCCGCCCCTGCATCGATCGTGATTTCGGCGTGGAGGCTCGGAGAATCCCGGCCATGGTATCTGCAGTATTTTCTACTTGCTGATGCACAACATGAGTGCGGTTTGAGAAAATAGGATACATTATTTGCAAGTGAATTACAGTAACTTGCACAACATAACTGAACAAGCAGTACTTTATGAAGCCTTTCAATGGCATGAATACATATCGGAGGTCATTTCTCTGATTAGATAATGGCAGCCTTGCCATTTGTCCTGCTGTACTGTGACTGGATACACTGGGAAGAAGTCAGTCAAAATTCCATCTACAATCTAAAAAAAAATCACGCTTTGCACCTAATGCAGGGTAGTCTCCATTTACTATGGATTCAGTATTATCTATATTTGTTTTATAGTGGCATCCAGTAACCAAATAATCTAGTCACTGTCCTGTATATATTCCCACATAACTATAATGATACTTATATTTGTCAGTTCTGAGTAACTGCACATCAATTATTCATCAGATATGATGTAAGCCTTATATGACCACATCATTTATCTTCTACTGTGCTTATTTGCAGTACTTTAGATGTTGTAAGGGACAAAGGTACTCCAATGTAAAAAATAAATGACTTGGTATTGTTTCTATGAAATTGTAAGTTTTTATCACTGAAAATGTCTTTCCTCTTTTCTTCAACTTTCCAATGTTATGTTCCTGATGAACATTTAAATTAAAAGAAGTTGTGACAAATTGGAACCTGAAAATTGTGGAGTGGGCCTTGAAGATGTTTTTCTTTTTAAAAAAATAATGTATGGGATGTAGCTTTCGCTGGCTAGGTCAGCATTTATTGCCCATCCCTAGTTGCCCTTCAGAAAGTGGTGGTGAGCTGTGTTCTTGAACTACTGCAGTCCCCGAGGTGTAGGTACACCCACAGTGCTGTTAGGGAGGGAGTTCCAGGAATTTGCCCAGCGACAGTAAAGGAACGGCGATATATTTCCAAATCAGGATGGAGAGTGACTCAAGGGGAACCTCCAGGTGGTGGTGTTCCCAGGTAATTTCTGCCCTTGTTCTTCTAGATGGTGGTGGTCGTGGGTTTGGAAGGTGCTGCCTAAGGAACCTTCCTGAGTTCCTGCAGTGCATCTTGTTGATGGTACACATGACTGCCATTGTGCGTCAGTAGTGGAGGGATTGAATGTTTGTGGAAGGGGTAGCAATCCATCAACAACAACTTATATTTAAAATAACTCTGCTGACATAATAAAACATCCCAAGATGCTCAACAGGATGTTTCAAAGTATGACATTGAGTCACATAAGGAGATATTAAGTCAGATGATCAAAACTTGCACAGAGAAGGAAAGTTTTAAAGAATGTCTTAAAAAAAGAAAGCAGAGGTTCCTGTTCCTGATTGTCAACCAACTGGAAAATATACATTTGGCTGTCATGCGAGCACAGAGTTGAACTCAACTGTGACGGTGTCTAAAGTCATGTGTCGGACACTCACTCAATAGGGACACTCATGAAGAATAGCAATTTAGGCAAGAACTGTCACTGACATTGGCAAAAGCCCAGATACCACAACAAATGTCAGCATCTCCAGTATTGAGAGAGAAAGGAATAGCGGATTTCTTAACACATTTGCCAACCTAGAACATTATGTAATACTTTAAATAAAAATCACATTTAAAATCAAGCTGGTAAAATTATTACACAGACAGAGTGTGCCACAACCAGGAGGCCTGAGGCTCACCCCAAATTGGATCTCACGCCAAATTTCAACTATTTGGGAGAGCTAACTATTGTGCTGCCTGGGGCAGTTCACCCATTTCAAGGGTATGAATTTTGGTCATATGCGTTGCCTATTAAGTGATTCTGAGGTCGTCCCAGGAGATTGGGGAAGGATGTTGCAAGCTGTGGAGGTAGTTATCATGTGTATCAACTGTGACACTCAAAAGAGCAGTAGACCTGGGAGGAGCACTTCTGTTTCGTCTGGCTCCATGTAGAATTTGAAAGTTTCACTTTTTGTGAAAGAACAAAAGAAACAGAGGTCAGGAGCAGGCTATTTGGCCCCTTGAGCCTGCTCCACCATTCAATATGATCATGGCTGATCTGATTGTGGCCTCAACTCCACTCTCCTGTCTGCCCTCCAAACCCCTCAACTCCCTTGTCTATTCAAAATATATCTAATTGAGCCTTGAATAACCTCAGCCTCCACTGCTCTCTGGGGAAGAGAATTCCACAGAAATTTCCATCTCCGTTTCAAAAGGGAGACCCCTTAGTTCTATTCTCCCCATAAGAGGGATTATTGTGCAGTATCCACACCATCAAGTTCTTTCAGGATCGTATATTTTTCAATAAGATAACTTCTCATTCTTCTAAACTCCAATGGATACAGGCCCAGCCTGTTCACGCTTCCTTCATAAGAAAAGCTTTTTATTCCAGGAATGAGTAAAACATCTCTGAACTACTTCTAACACAGTTGTATCCTTTTTCAAATAAGGAGGCGAAAACTGTATGCTACACTTCAGATTGTATTGTTGCAGTAAAACTTCCCGACCTTTGTGTGCCATTCCCTTTCGTCTTCCCAATCACTTGTTGCATTTGCATATAACTTTTTGTGATTCATGAACCAGACAGGTGTCATGGTGTGCACCCATGCACATCATGAGGTGGAAGCGGGCAGTGGCGGACACCCAGGTGGGCCAATCAACATGCAGAACGGAACACTAACCAATCACCAGACGGAACACCAGAGGGGGTCTTCCAACTATGGAACACCCGAGGCATCAGCACTCGGCCTCTTTCCACTGGTGACAATTGTACCGACAGTCGAGGTGTACAAATCATTCAACACCTACACGTGGATCAGAGTTAGCCTGGTCTAGATAATTAATGTTAGTTTACTTAGAGTAGTAGAAAGTCAGCCCACAGCCAGCTGTGTGCTTCGTTACTAAAGTTCAATAAATCTTATTGAACCAACGCCTACGTTTGGTGTATGCTTGATCATTTAACTACATCGTGTTGCAGTCCGTGTTACCCCAGGGTAAATAACAGAACAACAGGCAGATCTCTGTACAACCAAGCTCTTCCATCTTTCTCCATTTAAATAGCATACTGCTTTTCTATTCTTTTTGTCAAAGAGCACAAGCTCACATTTTCCCCATGTTGTCCTCTACACCTCAGGTTTTTTTTTCCCATTCACTGAGCCTATCTATATCCTTTTGTTGACTCTTACCTCCCCTTGCCAACTTACTTTCTTAGCTAACTTAGTGTCATTGTAAATTTAGCTATGTTTGGTCTCTTCATCCTGTATATTAACCTAAATTCTGGATAGTGGAAGCCCCAGTACTGACAGTTGTGGCACTCTACTGATTGCAGGTTGCCAACCCAAGAAAATCTTTTATCCTTAGTCGGTGCTTCCTGTTAGCTAACTAATCCTTCATCCATGCTAATATGTTACCCCCTATGCCACGAGCTGTTATTTTGTGTGAAACCTTTGACATGGTACCTTATCAAATGCCTTCTGAAAATCCAAGTACACCACATCCAGGATTCCCCTTTCTCCGTCTTCATTGTAACATCCTCAAGGAATTCCAATAAACATTTTTCTCCCTCTTGAATAATCTGCTGGGGACCATCCAGAATCTAATGGATTTTGGAAGATTATAACCAATGTCTCTATATTGCTGCAGCCATTTGCTTGAAGGCCTTAGGATGCAAGCTATCAAGCCCTGGCGATTTGTCAGCCTTTGGGTCTAACTGTTTTCCCTGGTGATGATTTTAAGTTTCTCTCTCCCTTTCATCTGTTGATTTTTCAAGTATCTTTAGGAATTTTTCTAAGTCCTCTGCAGTGACAACTGACACAAATATATGTTCAACGCCACGTTTTCCATTATTAATTCCCCAGACTTACTATCTTGGGGACCAACACGCAATGTAGTTATTATTATTTTTTTTTTTAAATTGTAGAAACTCTTGCTATTTATTTTTAAGTTTCTAGCTAACGTTCTTGCATAATGTAATTTCTCCCTTTTAACTGCTTTTTTAGTTATTTTTTGCTGGTTCTTAAATTCTGTCCAATCACCTGACCTACCACTAATCTTCACTACAGTCCTAGGCCCAACCATCGTCAGCTGCTTCATTGATGACCTTATTCCATCATAAGTCAGATGTGGGGATATTTGTTGATAATTGCACAATGTTCAACGCCATTCACAACTCCTCAGATGATGAAGCAGTCCACGTGAGAATGCAGCAAGACCTGGACAATATCCAGGCCTGGGTAGACAACTGACAAGTAACATTCGCGCCACACAAGTGCCAAGCAATGAACATCTCCACAAGATAGAATCAAGCCATCACCCCTGGACATTCAATGGCCTTACCATCACTTAAATCCCCCACTATTAACACCATGGAGGTTACCTTTGAACAGGAACTGAACTGGACTAGCCATATAAATACTGCGGCTGCAAGAGCAGGTCAGGGGCGAGGAATCCTGTGGTGAGAACCTCACCTCCTGACTCCCCAAAGCCTTTCCACTACCTATAAGAGACAGGTCAGGAGTGTCATGGAATACTCTCAACTTGCTTGGATGAATGCAGCTCCAACAACACAAAAGAAGCCCGACACCATCAGGACAAAGCAGCCTGTGATTTGCACCCCTTCCACAAACATTCACTCCCTCTATCACTGCTGCACTGTAGCAGCAGTGTCTACTATCTACAAGATGCACTGCAAGAACTCACCAAGGCTCCTTAGGTAGCACCTTCCAAATACAAGACCATTACTATCTAGAAGGACAAGGACAGCAGATATTTGGGAACGCCACCACCTGGAAGTACTTCTCCAAGTCACTCACCATTCTGACTTGAAAATATATCGCTATTCCTTCACTGTCACTGGGTCAAAATGCTAGAACACCCACCCTAATAGCACAGTGGGTGTACCTGCACCATACGGACTGCAGTGGTTCAAGAAGGCAGCTCACTACCAACTTCTCAAGGGCAATTAGGGATGGGCAACAAATACTGGCCTGGCCAGCGAAGCCCACATCCCGTAAAAATGAAAAAAAAATTGTACAGTATTTCTTTCAATTTGATACTATTCTTAACTTGCTTAGTTTGCAACAGGTGATGCATCCTTCTTTCTCACTGAGGTAAGTCTTTGTTGAGAGTTACCAAAAATGTGCTTAAAGGTTTGCCTGTCTCATTGCAAAAAATCTGATTTAGAACAGCCTTCTCAATGTTTGGTGCTAGAATGTACTGCTCCAGAAAATTGCCCCCAATACACACTACAAACTTATTTCCCAGACTACATTTGCCAATCTGATTTATTGAATCTTCATTTAGAAGAAAGTCACCCATGAATGATTTTTACATGCCCCGCTTATCTTTTTCGGAATACCCTGTCCTATAGTGTAACTATATCAATGTTTAATATTATGGTTTTTTTTACCGTTTTTGTTGGGGGGCAACCCTTAGTGATTGTTTACAAACATGAGTGGAGCAGGCCTGGGCTTGGCACCTCCAACACTTGGCACCATCCGATTAAGATAAAATTGGCATTTGGTTCCTCATTTACATATGTAAGGGGTCTAATGATTGTTCCAGGCAGTCATCATGGATGCCTGAAAAATCACCTGACCCAATTGGTGTTGGACACATTTCATGGCCCTTGTGCCGAAGAAATAATGCCACAAAATTGATGGATTTATGCCTAGTTCTGTGCTTGGAAAATAGGTGCAATTAGGTCCGATTTGTTCCCTCACCTCGGGTGTGACCTACCCGAATTCCCTGGGAAGAAAGTCACTTTTAACAGGGTGTTTCCCGGCGCTCGGAGTGGTGAGAGACCCCATGCTATTGAACGGGATTCTGTTTCCATTCGGGTAGATTTGGGGCCTTAGCGGGGAACTCCCCGACGAGGCTGCACTCATTCCCATTTCCAGCACTGACGAGGTCTGCTTGCCGTAACTCCTCAGTGCAGGAGATCGTGACACCATTTTTAAGTGCCGTCTTGATCTCTCGAACTGCCCCCAAAGCCCCAACTCACCTATAAGGAGCCCCTTTCACCCACACAGGGCACCCCTGCGCAAGATCCTGCAGAGGAAAATGCCAGCTTGTCACCTTTGTACTTCCAGCCTGGCAGTGCCACCTGGGCACCTTGGCAGTGCCAGAATGGCACCCAGGTGGCAGTGCCAGGGAACCAGGCTGGCAGTGCCAAGGTGCCCAGGTAGCACCAACGGTGCCAAGGTGCTACGCTACCCAGAGGTCAAGCACCTGGGGGTTTCCGATCCCCTGGGAGACCCCCACCAATGCCGTTCTGCCTGGTCCTCATTTGTGGAGAGCAGCACTGAATGGCGCTTGCACATGTTCTCCAAGGTGAAGGGGTTAGATCCCAACACTTTGGTTAGATCATGGGAGAGCATAGTCGAGTGTGATTAGCTGTCTCGCTCTAATTCGCAGATTTGCTAAAAAGTGATCTGCCTACAATGGGCAGGATTCACACAGCGACGTCGCTTGAGATTGTATTAGATCTCTCAAGGCGTAGCGAGCCGGGTTGATCCCCGAAGAGGGATCTCCTGGCATCTATCGGCCGCATCTCACCACACCGCTTTTCGGGTAAATCATGCCCCTTGTGTTAAAACGTGCAGCTAACAGTTTCAAGACAAAATTATGGCATATTTTTAGAATCCAAATGGTCACATTTATTATTTACCTTACAGTTTATCTGGGATTGATGCCAGAAGCCTGCAAGACTCCTATGGGATTGTAAATGGGATTCTGTATTATCTAGGAAGGTAACAAATGTAATACAGCTCCATCTATGAACACTTGAAACCAGGGATCTATGACCTTTCTTACATTATGAAATGTGTGTATGTGTCTGTGGTGTGGGCGGACGGGTGGGGGAGGTAGTGCTTGATTTCCAATAAAGATGTTAAAATACAACTGACGCAACATATGACTACAGTCAGAAATCTATATTTAATCTCCATGTGCTGGTAATGCAGACGTACAGTGCAATTTATAACAATATGGTAAGATTAGGCATAATTATACCAACCTTTGATTTTTGATCATATATCTATGCAGTATAACACAAAAACATATCATATTAAATACTTATATTTAAAATAAACCTTTCCCCAGCTTTCTTCACCAACTCAATACTAATATTGCAAAACAGTCTTGTGGGTGCTGACAATCATCTGGTACCTCAACCAAGTGACTATTTTTTATAAATTACTCTGAACGGTGAATATCATCAGGCTATTTGACCTTGGGAGATATTATAATTTAGACAAAGCCTTTTCTTGCCAATGAGGAAACAAGGGTTGAGGCGAGAGAAGGTGCAGGCACCAGATAGTGATAATAAACATTAACCCTGGCTAATTTTTTCCACTTCCAAGCCCCTGGCACCACGGTCAACTAACAAGGGTTCAAACCAGGGGCCTTCTGATATTTTTAGCTTTAACACTTGATTGGTTTCACCTTATCTGTATGTTTTGGGTAAAGATAAACAAAAGAATAAAATAAATGATGCACATATTAATATGCAGTATTCATATTGCAATGCATGTGCACATTGGTACAATTCAGCTGGGTCACATTTGCATGATTGTTATCAGTCTCACGATCTTTTTGTGATTCTGTCTACTTAAAATAACACAGCATTTACGAGCAGTGTGCTGTGTGCGTCTCATAAGACAGTCAGCAGCTTCTCTCGTTCCTGTTCTATTATTAACACGGTCACTGCTGATCCTTTGAGAATGAACTACCGTCAGGTGACAGAGAATAACTGCGACATTAAATATGACAAGTAAGCACTCAATACTCCATTGCTAAAATAGTTCTCTTCCAAGAATTGCAGCCCTTGCCGTGTTTCAAAACACAGTGAAAACACAAGTCCCTGAGAAACTCGAAAATAAATAAAAAGTTCCCTTTGATATCTGGAAGTTGATTTTGTTTATCAAAATAACATACAAAAAAAAGGAAGTTTTTTAACAAAAATGCTGAGTCTAGGAGCATTTGACAGGTCAGATGACAATGAACAAAACATGACGACGAAAGATTGGGAAAGCAGTTGCTGTGCCTTGCAGTGTCAGAATGTAAGCAGATATTCAAGTTCTGTTTTCCAACTTGTGTATGTTTTAAACTTACTCATTCTTTTACTTAAAACTGACACTCACAAGATTTGGCGGAGTTCTCAATTTACATTTACCCATCTTTTTTTGCATGACACTTTAGTCAAGTTTATGCGGAAATTCCAATTTGGACGGAACGGCTGAATCACTCAAAATGTCTTTTATTTACAACTCCTCACATTTGGGCTCAGTAACCTTGCAAATTTTTATTATGTTGTCCAAGCGATAGGAGCCTGATTTCCATAAATTTTCTAGAATCCCACTGGATGAGGCAGGAGATTCAGCTGTCCAACTGAACAGCAGCACTGCAATGGTCACAGGACAGGAAGCAATTGGCCAGCAGATGGTTTGTGCCAAGTGCATTGAGTTTAAGATACCCCTTCAGAGAGGACAGGAGAAATGTATTGATGCAGAGTTGTTATGACGTGGATTGCTTTGTCATATGGACTGGTTGATGTGGAGACGATTGGCATCTTTTACAGGAAGAGAGACAAATACTTGGAACAGAGGGAGATAGAGGAGAGAGAGAGAAGTTTTGAATTGCTTTAGAAACAACCTGCACAGACAGAGTGGGAGCTGAATGCTCTCCTCTGTGCTGCACAGATCAGTGGTGGCCAACTTGAAGTTTTGCGCATCACGGGCCTGCCAACTGCACACGTCAGTGCTAATTCTCACCTTAGGACACTAGTGCAACACGATTGCAGCATAAAACTGTAATAGGCATAAAATTTACAGTGCAGAAGGAGGCCATTTGGCCCATCGAATCTGCGCTGACCCTTGGAAAGAACGCCCCACACCTCCACCCTATCCCCATAATCCAGTAACCCCACCTCACCTGTTTTGGACACTAAGGGCAATGTAGCTTGGCCAATCCACCTAACCTGCACATCTTTGGACTGTGGGGGAAAACCGGAGCACCCGGAGGAAACCCACGCAGACACGGGGAGAACATGCAGACTCCGCACAGGCAGTGACCCAAGCCGGGAATCGAACCTGGGACCCTGGAGCTGTGAAGCAACTGTGCTAACCACTGTGCTACTGTACTACTCAAAGGCTTTTATACTTCCTGTTGGTTGTTGATGAACGACCAAACAGATTGATGTGTGCTTTTTTCTGACCAGAGGTGCAACCTTATGGCATGGAATAATAAAATAAAGTACTCTGTGCTGAAAATTATAAGCTTTCAACTGGGCTGCATGGTAGCACAGTGGCTATCACTGTTGCTTCACAGCACCAGGGTCCCAGGTTCGATTCCCACTTGGGTCACTGTCTGTGCGGAGTCTGCACGTTCTCCCTGATTCTTTGCGGGTTTCCTCTGGGTA
Organism: Scyliorhinus torazame; assembly: GCF_047496885.1. NCBI lineage: Eukaryota > Metazoa > Chordata > Chondrichthyes > Carcharhiniformes > Scyliorhinidae > Scyliorhinus > Scyliorhinus torazame. The sequence goes on from NC_092711.1 coordinate 275,766,793, forward strand.
CTCCGGATTCCTTCCACAAGTCCCAAAAGACGTGCTTGTTCGGTGAATTGGATATTCTGAATTCTCCCTCAGTGTACCCAAACAGGCGCCGGAGTGTGGCGACTAGGGGATTTTCACTGTAACTTCTTTGTTCTTTCAGGAAGTGTAGAAGATTGTAGTTTAGTCGGGCAGTATGGTCGGCACGGGCTTGGAGGGCCGAAGGGCCTGTTCCTGTGCTGTACATTTCTTTGTTCTTTGTTCTTTGTTCATTGCAGTGTTAATGTAACCCTACTTGTGACAATAAAGAAAAGATTATTAAGATGTTTTAGATTGCATGAAGGTTAAAAAAAAAATTCTTCTGGTCATTATGTGACATGGTAAAGGCACAATTTTAAAACTTCATCTGTTTGGCATTTCCAATGAGACGTGAATGTGTTCTTCTAGAAATCATTTACAATTTTGCTAAAAATAGCAGCTGATTTTTTTACAAAATCATTTACAACTTTGCTACACCTGGGAACCAGAAGAATTCATACATTATTGCGTGACTGAATAGTCAACTCTTCATGATGTATTAAGTATTGATCGTTAACTCACCTAAAACTGACAAGGATTTATATGTCGATCTGTACAAATGGGTGACTAAATCAGAGAGCACTCATAAGTTATACAATGATTGAAGCTGTAACTCATTATGCTTCCCTGCTACCTCCACCCTCCAGTCTGGCAGAGGAGTATGTGGCCTTATTGGAAACACACTACCAGGATTTGTTTATCCTGCATTTAAATGAAAAAGGACGGCTAATTTGCACCATTGACACCCAGAAAGGAAACAAAAAATTAGAGGTTAGAAAGTGCCTATTTTCCTCAATATTATAAAGATTTATCCAGGAATTAAAATAAGAGGCTCACTGATAAAAATACAATTCTCGTTCGCTGGATATTCTAGAAATCCCATGTCAAACATATCAATGAGTAAAAGGTTTATGACATCCCACGTTACTCATTATAAATAACAAAAAATTATAACATTATTTGAAAGAATGAGTGACAAATTGAAGGGTGGGCTGATAGTTGCTTACATGGCACATGATGCTTCAAGACCAGTTAAGCCTTTATTTATTTGTATACAGACTCAGTAATTTTGTCCTGAAGAAGAGTCACATTGGACTCAAAATGTTAACAGATGCTGCCAGACCTGCTGAGTATTTCAAGAACTTCTGTTTTTTTAATTCAGATCTCCAGCATCCGCAGTATTTTGCTTTTACTTCAGCAAAATTGCATCTCAGCTCTAGAAATAAGCACAACTGCCTCACTCTTTACTATTAAAATCTTACTGCAAACATATCCATGATATCACATAAGTTTCTACCTGTGACTTTGCATGCACCACGTCCCCCAAGACTATAGACGCTCAGTACATCACCCCGGCCATAGATATATCACCCAGCCAGTCAATCAGTGGTACCAGCCAAGTCCTGAGACAAGGGGCAGGATTTTAGGGCCTGAATTTCTTACCCGTCAGACCCGTACACTCAGAGAGCCCAGAACTCGATTTCATGTCAACCTGCCAATTAACAGGTAGCCAACGTGAAACGCGCAGTGGAAAAGGCTCAGCGCTGCTGTGGTGGTGGGATGGGGTGGGGCGGGGGGGTGAATAGTGGGAAATGGGGGGTATGGGCTGGCACTTCTAATGTGCTCCCTCAGGAGGACGGCTGCTGCGGAGCTGTCTCAGGGTGCTGTAGATCAGTAAAAAACAAACTGCGATTAAAAAAAACAATCAGAGTGTTGAGGCAGCACATTCAAATACAAACATCTGTCCTCAGACACCTTGTAAACATTATTTCAGTCCCAAACATTCATCCCGCTCTGGATCAAGGTTGCAGCTAAAACGTAAAGGCCGCCTGGCCAATTGGCCCACCTGCCAATTGTAAAAGCATAAGGGCCATGCAAAACTATGTTCAACTGGCCCCTTCATGGGCTAAATTGCCTGTTTGATTGTCGGCGGGCACGCTTCCAACTCACATGCGCGGCCACCAATAGAAATATCGGGTGGGTTTGCAATGATTCTGGGACGTGAGCCTGAGATTTTCTCACGTGATTTTGCACGCTTCCGAGTCAGGCGCGTGCCCACCCGAGCAATGTAAAATCCTGGCCTAGCTTTTGGATCAGGTAAACAACACAGGGTTAAATGGGGTCACAAGAAAGAATTATATATAGCTCTTGGGACTAAAGGGATATGGGGGGAAGGCGGGATCAGGGTTTTGAACTTGATGAACTGTCACGATCATAATGAATGGCAGAGCAGGCTCAAAGGGCCGAACGACCTCCTCCTGCTTTTATTTTCTATGTATGTTTCTATGTAACCCTGTACTGTGTGAGGAACAGCTACCATGGTTAAACAGATAGGTCAAAATAACACAAATCACTTTGTGTCGTCATCCTCAACTGCAAGTTGTTCCGCAGCTCTGTTCTAACCTAGTTCTGCAATATTCTCCAGCTCTATACCCAGAATACAGAAAAAAGATTGGCCCAAAAGTGCCCTTGAAACCTATAAGGCCTAACTAGATACCATGCTTAATTGACACAAGAATCCCTTCAAATAGTGCTTGTGAAAGTTGCTCACCAATTGCTCCAACCATGATTTACCTGCATGAGTTAAAGAAGTGACTGCTCAGGTGTGCATGGACCTCTAATTTATCAAAAGGGGTTCAGATACGATTTCTACTGTCACCTTTAAATGACAACTACCCTTTCTGTGAGTCTTTGTCGTGGATTTCTATTATGTGCTTGAACCAACATGCTTGAACTATTTTGGACCCAAGAAATGCATCACAATTTCTCCCCCTTAATGCTTCCAGTTTCTGCTCTAGGGGTTGGAGTCTTCCGCCCCGCCCATCGCAAGATCACCACGGGTGAGACGCAGACAATGGGAAAGTCCATGCCCTCGGCCGGAATCTGTGGTCGCCAGGCGGGCCCAGCCGGAGAATCCCGCCCAGCTCTACTGACTTGTGTGCTCTGCGGATCCAATTACTACTACTGGTATTTGTCCGCAATTCCCCCTTAAAAATATACTGATGATTGTACAGGACTCCAGAGCTCCAGTTTTGTTTGTCTGTGTGTGTACATTCCAATATCTCTGCTGACTCAAGGGTTTCTAGATTATTTTGCCTGTGTGCAAACCACCTGTTCACAATTTCTGGTTTGGGTCAGTTAGAAGTAGTTGGTTTGGAAAATCGGATCTGAAACTATCAATGATGGAGGAGATATATTTGCTGAAATACCAAGGTGGTGATTTTCAATGGCACCTGCTCCATTTACATTGAAAAATGTGATGATCGGGAGTTGAAAATTGAAAATAAAAATTGCCCCACAGACACATGAAACCCACCCCGTGTTATTTTCAGACTAACCTGCAAATAAATGGCCAGTGTTCCCAACTAAAAAAGGCCTTACTGCCTATTCAAAAACACAGGGTCACAGGGTCCATTGTCCGTTTTAAGTTCCTTTCTGCAATTTGCAGTTCCAATGGAAATAGCGTAGGAAAGCGGAGTTGGGGTAGAAGATCAGCCATACTACTGAATGGTGGAGTAGGCTTACTCCTGCTCTAATGGCACCAACTCCCTGCAGGTGTACAGGTTCATGAGCAGCAGCAAGCCATTGGTATCAAATTGAAGTAGCCCTTTAAGTATGAGCTTAGACAGGCTTTCTCTGTCAGAGAGCATCATATCCAAACGTCACTGTGTCCTGCTCGGACATCTCCAGATGTGCAACTGCCAATAGAAGTCATTTGGATTTAAGGAGGATCAGGAAACTGTCAGATTGCTCTCCCCCCATCCCCGTCCTCCCTTCTTAGCCAAAAGACACAGGCACCCTTCAACTGATTGAGATTAGCAAACCTCTTCATATGGGGAAGAGGGCCTTTTGCTTCCCTAATCGCATGCCGGAGAATCCTGCTCGGCTGATGGTCAGCAGCACCACCCACAGCTGCAGACTGGTTGGCAGACCTGGTGGAATTTCTCCACCTGGGGAAGATCAAGTACACCATACGAGGGCAGACGAAGGCTTCCACAAAGCGTGGGGGCCATTCATCAGCCTGTTCCAAGACCTGTTGGAGGCCAACAGCGATTAGGAAGAGGGGGGAATGGAGGAAGACAAGGGAAGGCACACATAAGGAAAAGGGGCAGAAGGGGGAGGGGAGAAAAGGGTACCCAAGGAAAGCACAGAACGAAGCACTGGGGCAAGGGGAGGAGGGGAGGGGGCATGCAGCACCCCACTCCCAACAAGAAAAATTAAAAGCCCCAAAAGAAAGAGGCAGTGCGCAGTACATGACAAGCAGGGCAGATTTCAACACAAAGGGGGAAACTAAACTACCAACGAAGGAAATGGGGAAGGAGGAGGGGGAACCTCATGAAAAAATTATTGTAAATAAGAAGTAAACTTAATTGTAAATGCCAGATACACTTGAGCTGTTACTCTGTAAAAACTGGAAAATACCAATAAAAATATTTTTCTAAAAAGAGAACCTGCTCAGAAGATGAGGCTTAGTTGTAAGTAATATTTAGTAACAACAATACAGCTTACTGGAATAGTAACAAAACTAATCATAGAATGCTCTGCAAAGGTGTGGGACTGTCCCACTGATCTTGAATCATGCAGGATTTTGTTTTTCATGATAAGTCACTCCTTAACCACAAATGGGTTTCTAAGAGTTTGAAATGAAGATAATGCAAATGAGTAAAGGGAGAGATAATTGCGTGTCTGAAGAGGATAGGCCTAAAGTATCATCCTAGCTTCACAAGGGTGTGAGACAACCTGATACTCAGCACACTACAAGGGTGCAGTTGCACTGGGTTCGGCATTGCAAAGACACAACTCTGGAGATGGTGGTACGATTCTGCAGTACACTGATACATTTCTGTTCAGGAGTTTCACTGTGTAGTGGGGAAGCTCTCACAATCCAATTTCAGGATAAAACACTCCACAATATTGGATGTTCTGGAAGAAATTTAGTTTATATCCATGTATTGAATAGAACTGTTTTGCTTCACTGCCTTCCCTGTTTTATAACCAACTTTGCATAATATGTAGCTCTGTCTCGGAATGATCTTTGGCCTGGAACTGACGTTTACTGTTACCAAAACAATATGAGAAAACTGAGTGGCAGAAACTTGTTGTTCATCCAATAGCTAGCAGCCTCAGACCAGTAGTTATAACTATAGTTTAGGACATCATTATGTTACAGGTATTTACTGGGAGCAATATTTGGCTGGCAGATACAACACAGCAACTGTATCTATGTAGCACATTTCACATGCTAAAACATCCCAAGACATTTCACAGGAGGATTATAAAGCAGAATTTTATAATGGGCTGCAAAATGCTATATTAGGGCAGATAGTCAAAAGCTTGGTCAATGAGGTAGTTTAAAAAAAATTAATTTAGAGTGCCCAATTATATATTTTTCAATTAAGGGGCAATTTATCGTGGCCAATCCACCTACCCCTGCGCATCTTTGGGTTCTAGGGGTGAGACCCACGCAGACACGGGGAGAATGTGGAAACTCCACAAGGACAGTGACGCAGGGCCGGGATCAAACCCAGGTCCTCAGCACCATGAGGCAGCAGTGCTAACCACTGCGCCACTGTGCCGCCCTAATGAGGTAGGTTTTAAGGAACATCTTCAAGAAGGAAACCGAAGTAGCAAGGCTTTTTCCTTTATTCTTTCATGGGATGTGGTGGGCATCACTGGCAAGTGCCACGTCTGTTGCCCTTTGAACTGAGTGGCTTTGTTGCCATTGCAGTGGGCAGTTAAGATTTCAACCACAATGCTGTGGCTCTGGAGTCACATGTAGGTCAGACCAGGTAAGGATGGCAGATTGCCTTCCCGAAAGGATATTAGTGAACCAGATGGGTTTTTATCACAATCGATGTTAGTTTCCATTACTGAGGCTAGTGATTTTTAAAATATTAATACATGGGATGTGGGTGTCGGAAATAGGCAGCATTTATTGCCCATCGTTAATTGCCCTTGAAGGTAATGGTGTGCTGCCTTCTTGAACTGCTGCAGTCCATATGTTACGGTGCTTTGAGGAAGGAAATTCCAGGATTTTAACATAGCGACACCGAAGGCATGGTGATATAGTTCCAAGTCGGGATGGTGTGTGACTTGGAAGGGAACAATGGGGTGATGGTGGTGGTGCTCCCATGTTTATATTAGCCTGGGCCTCTGCATTACTAGTCCAGTGACATTATCATTACACCATCACCTCCCCAATTCGAAAAGGAATTCCAGAACCTATTGGCACCTGACAACATGGCCACCAATGGTGGAGCAGTTAAATCATGATCCCCAAGAAGCCAGAATCTTGGGAGCGTGGTGGGGGATGGAGGAGATTATGATGATGTAGAAGGGCGAGCTGATGGAGGGATTTCAAAATAAGGATGAACATTTTCAAACAGGCTTACACTGCTGTCTTCTGCACTGCTCTCTGGTTAAGAGAAATGGAGCAGCAGAATATTAGTTATATCTGATTATTAACAGAGAGCAGATTACCCTGCCTTCTCCTGTCTCCTCTTGAACTGATGTTGCATCTTTCGCCTAACATCACTTTGGGTTACTCTGCACCTGAATTACATTGTACAGCTGGTATTGATACAAATCATTAGCCAATTCACATTAACTGTATCTTCCCAGTCCTGGGCTGGTAAACTTGGAGGCAGAGGGACTTGAAAAATAGCAGGGGGCTATGTGGAGATGACTCTCTGATTAATTCCTGCCACCAGAGCAGTTGATCATGGAGGTGAGCAGCCAATTTGCAGATTTAAAGTCCCTTTTAAGAGCAGCTGAATGGAGACAGCCTCCCTGTGGCAGTCCGCGGACCAACAGAACCGGAAGCATCACTCGACGGTGATAGAACTTACCCTGCAGTTTGAGAGGAAGAAGCTGGAATCAGATGTAACTGTATTACAATTAAATAAAGGTAACTACAAAGACATGAGGTAGGAGCTGGCCAGAGATGATTGGAAAGGGAGCCGAGCAGGGAAGTCAGTGGAACTGCAATGGCAGGAGTTTTGCGGGGTTATTTGGGAGGCACAACAGAGATTCATCCCAAGGAGGAAGAAACATGCTAAGTGAGGCATCCATGGCTGATGAGGGGTCAAGGACAGCATAAAAGCAAAAGAAAAAGCAAACAAAGTGGCGCCAAAGACGGCGCCAATCAGACGGGCATCGCGCCGGCCCAAAGGTGCAGAATGCTCCGCATCTTTGGCGGCCTCGCCCCAACATTGAGGGGCTAGGCCGACGCCGGAGGGATTTCCGCCCCGCCAGCTGGCGGAAATGGCGTTTGTTGCCCCGCCAGCTGGCGTGGAAATGCGGCGCATGCGCGGGAGCGTCAGCGGCCGCTGTCAGTTTCCCGGCGCATGCGCGGGAGCGTCAGTGGCCGCTGTCAGTTTCCCGCGCATGCACAGTGGGGAAAGTCTCTTCCGCCTCCGCCATGGTGGAGGCTGTGGCGGAGGCGGAAGGGAAAGAGTGCCCCCACGGCACAGGCCCGCCCGCGGATCGGTGGGCCCCGATCGCGGGCCAGGCCACCGTGAGGGCACCCCTCGGGGTCAGATCGCCCCGCGCCCCCCCCCCAGGACCCCGGAGCCCGCCCACGCCGCCTGGTCCCGCCGGTAAATACCAGGTTTGATTTACGTCGGCGGGACAGGCAATTCCTGGGCGGGACTTCGGCCCATCCGGGCCGGAGAATCCAGCAGGGGGTTCCGCCAACCGGCGCGGCCCGATTCCCGCCCCCGCCCAATCTCCGGTACCGGAGACTTCGGCGGGGGCAGGGGCGGGATTCACGGCGGCCTACGGCCATTCTCCGACCCGGCGGGGGGTCGGAGAATGACGCCCATGATCCTTTAAAACAGAGATGGGGGGAATTTCTTCAGCCAGAGGGTGGTGAATCTGTGGGACTCTTTGCCGTAGAAGGCTGCGGAGTCCAAATCAGAGAGTGTTTAAGACAGAGATAGATACGTTCTTGATTAATATGGGGATCAAGGGTTATCGGGAGAAGGCAGGAAATGGGGATCAGAAAAATATCAGCCATGAATGAATGGTGGAGCCGACTCGATCGACCGAGTGGCCTAATTCTGCTCCTATGTCTTATGGTCTATGGGAAGGTGCCACACTAATGAACAGCCAAAACCGTGACAAATCATATGAAAATTGTCAAATCAATGCAAACTAGCCTGTAAAACTATTGTTGTAGGTAAAGAATATCATAATGTAGATACAATGAAAATGGACTTACCATAATAAGAATAAAATTAATTAGCTGGCCATCGCAGAGTCTAACGAAAGAATTCAGTTGGACAGTTAGTTCATCGATTTGACCTCATCTAAATTATTGTCCATTACAATGCAGCATAAAGAGGTTTAAAGTTGTAATCAGTGACAAATGGAGACCAGAAGAACAAGTATATTGTGACCAAAAAGAACAAGAATATTCATAGGTCAGGTTGTGACGACACCTTGTTTACCTTGCAGGGGGCTTTCTCATGGTGATCATCCGAGGCAAAGAACAAAGGTAAGTCTCTATAAATTGTACGAAGTCTTACAACACCAGGTTAAAGTCCAACAGGTTTGTTTCAATGTCACTAGCTTTCGGAGCGCTGCTCCTTCCTCAGGTGAATGCAGAGGTCTGTTCCAGAAACAGACTCTGCATTCACCTGAGGAAGGAGCAGCGCTCCGAAAGCTAGTGACATCGAAACAAACCTGTTGGACTTTAACCTGGTGTTGTAAGACTTCGTACTGTGCTCACCCCAGTCCAACGCCGGCATCTCCACATCTATAAATTGTGGCACTGGTGCTAATTTTCAGCACACTTAAATTAAGTTCAAAATAAAGTGTCAGGAGTAAAGGTTTTGGTATAAACCACCATGACACCAAAATTGCCCTTCAGGCAATAACTGCTGTTAAAATGTAAGTGTACACATTAACCAGATAAAACTTGATCGGTCATGTCATTTTTGCAGGTTTTTATTAAAAGAACTTCACAAATATCAAAATCTAAAGATATTTCAAACAATTCATTTGTGAAAATAAAATTCGAAGTCAGTCACACAGACATACACAAATGCACCAATTCCCTCTTCATGCCATAGCCACGCTACTGCATCCAGAAAAATAATTTTTTAACAATTGACTATTTTAATTTTAATGTTTAAAACCCAAAAGCTTTCAAGCTAACATAGCATGCATACCATAAATTGTTTTTAATAAAAACATGGATGAGTTAAATTGCCAATGTTGGTAATTTGTATTTAGCTGTATGTGTGAATAAAAGAGTGCACTCCTGGGTGTCTTTCTCATTTCACAAACCAGCTTTTTCAGAGGCCATGGTTTCCATACAAAATACACTTAAACAGAATGGAATGAAAATTCCTTTGATTCTTTAAAATCTTGGCAAACCATAATTCTTGCATAACCTAAAGGGTCAACAACAGGTCATCCTGTTCTATGCGCAACAGTCAGCCTCAGCACATGACTTGGAAAGCCCAAATGTTCTTAACTGAAAAGGAACATAAACAGGAGATTGTGCAAAGTGGATCTGTCGCCTTGGCTATACGGGACAGTTGGTTGTTTATAACCTGCTAAGAAAGAATCAAAGATGATAAGTCATTCAGTGATGTTTTATATTTGCATGTAAGAGCTTGCGCTTCATACAACTTGTTATATACAGAATCACAGAATCCCTGTAGTGCAGAAGGAGGCCATTCGGTCCATCGAGTTTGCACCGACGCTCTGAAAAAGCATCCCACCTCGGCCCACTCCCCCGCCCCATCCCTGTAACTCCACCTAACCTTTAGATACTAAGGGGCAATTTAGCATGGCCAATTCACCTAACTTGCACATCTTTGGACTGGGAGGAAACCGGAGCACCCGGAGGAAACTCACGCAGACATGGGGAGAACGTGTAAACCCCCCACAGTCGCCCAAGGTCAGATTCGAACCCGGGTCTCTGGTGCTGTGAGGCAGCAATGCTAGCCACTGTGCCACCATGCCACCCATGATGTTAGTATGATACACTGAATGAATCAGATGATAAAATGATAGCTGGTAAGAATTCCTATCACCCTCTAAATGCAGGACAGCCAGCAGACCTTTAACGCAACATTGTGGTAGAGCTGCCAACATGAGGGAACTTTTCAAAACAATTTGCCAATTCATTCAAACACATAGAACATATTTTACTTTTAAAAAGTTATGTTGAAATAAGTGACAATTTCATGAGGGAAATTCCACTGAAATTTGTATTTATACAACACCACTAACATAGTAAGAAACCCTGAAGTGCTTCACAAGAACGTTATCAAATATAATTTCACAGCAAGCCATATAAGGAGATGTGAAGGCAAATGGGGTAGGGTTCAAGGTTCAAGGGAGATCTTAAAGAATTAAAGAGATGCTGACCAAAGGAGGTCCATAGCTTAGAACCTTCACGTACAGTTAAACAATTAAAATAGAGGGTATACAAGATGCCAGGATTGGAGGACCATAGATATCTTCGAACATTGTAGGGCTGGAGGAGATTGCAGAAATGGAGAAGCAAAGCCATGAAGGGATTTGAAAATGAGGATGAAAATTTTAAGAACAAGATTTTGCTTAACCGGGAGCCAATTTAGGTCAGTGAGCAAGACTAGGTGCGAGTTAGAATGGCCTCAAGTTTACGGAGGGCAAAATATAGGAGACCGACCCGGAATCTAGAGGTACAAAAGCATGGATGAGGGTTTCAGGAGAATGGGAGCTGAGGTGAGGCAGAGTCGAGCAATGATACAGAGGAAGAAATAGGGGGTCTTAGTGATGGCAAAGATATATGGTCAGAGGCAAATCTTTGTGACCAAATATGGACAGCCTGATTCAGCCTCAGATGTTGCAAAGTAAGATGAGTCCGTAGCTAGGAAAAGGAATTTGTGGCGGGGGGCTGACTTCAATGGCTTCTGTTTTTCGAATACCACCTGGAGAAGATTTCTGCTTATCCAAAGATGGAGGTTAGAAAAATAGTGTGATAATTTAGAGACAGTGATAGTGTCTAGAAAGGTGGTGGTGCAGAGAGCTAGGTGTGAGGTGCTTCAACATCCATGTGAAAACGAACACTGCTTTTGGATCATGGCACCAAGAAGATGAGAAATGGGATAGGCCAAAGATAGATCTTTGGGAGACACCAGAGACGGCAGGAATAGAAGCCACTGTAGATGATTCTCTGGCTGTGGCTGGATAGTTAAGACTGGAATCATGGGAATGTCTCACCCAGTTGGACATGGTCTTCAAATGTAATCTTTCTTTTCAGTCAAATGCATGACTCTTTTCCTGTTGTGAGTCTTGTCTGCTAAATATTGGCACTTTTAAGAACATACGTGATTTGCAAACCAGATTGGTATCTAGTGACGCTAAATGTGAAGTGAGGGAGGTCTCCAATATCCATCTCTGCACTGCTGAAGACTCATGCTGGCATACTGGTTCTGCAGGTGCTCACTGACAATTCGCATAGGTGATCTTTGCAGGTGATAGAAGTCCAGTTTGTATTTTCCCTGTATTTATTTAAGCTTTTTCTATGTAGGTTTTCCTCCCTGAGGGATTAGAATTGCAAAACATTGCTAGGGTGAGCAATGTTAGTGGGCTTTCCTAACGTTTTGACGATTATATTTACAAACCCATTTACCTTTAAAGAGTTAGAAGGTAGCAATTGTTCTTTGTGCTTGGATTTATTTCATGTGGCCAAATTCCCGCTGGCCATCCTGAGAGCCGGTGCATAACTGATTCCCCACTGACTCCAACAGGCCCACTGCCATTTCATGTTCAACTGAGCTCGGATTGGCAGTAGACGGGTCTTCCGTCCGCCCGTGGAAGGACGTCCTGCCTTAGAGAGCTATCAGCCAATCTGATTGATCTTGGCACTCTCCTTTCCCGCCCGAGATGAAGATTCACCCATTTCTTGGTTTCCAACCCTGCTTGACCCACGCCCGCCAGCCTAAACATTGAGGCTGGGTGGGAAAAGACCCTCAATTGGTCGTAAAGTGGCCACTCAAAGGCCTTAATAAGGGAAAAGGCAGCCCCAGGTCCTCCCTGCCCCATTGTGAAATTGTATTTGGGACATGGCATGTGGGATCCCAGAGGGAATTCCATCTGCCCAATTTTAGGCCCCCCCAGTCTCAGAACCCGTCTGAGGAGTGAGATTCTGCCCATGCAATACCAGAATAAGGTACAAATCTTTGTGCTTCTGTTAATTTAGCAATCGGTTTCTCTGACCACAGATTTCATCAGAATATAAACCACCAACAGTCTTGCCTTCACTGGTAACCAAGATGGGACTAGAAACAACGACTTCTTAGCGCTCAGAATACAAAGTGGTGGTTACCCTACAGTAAACATGTAGTTTCTGAAGAGCAATTTTCTGAGTTTAGAATACAAAATGGGTTGTCGAACCATCAGTGTTAGCCGAGTCCTAGGTGCAAAGTTTTTGGTTGTGAACCACAAACCAGGTATCGTCTTAAAAGCAGAAAGCTCTGTCTGTCATGTGGGTTACATAGTTGGCTAACCTTCCTTCTCTTGCTCCATTCACAGCTCATCTTGCTGAGAGATTTCAGAGTATTTCTCTTGCTAAGAGATTAAAAAAACAGAGGAATACAATGGAGACCAGGCTATCACAGCATCCATGAAGACCAATTTTTATGACCTTAGCACAATATTTTCCACATACACAAAGGTCAGGAGAAAGGTGAAGACATACTTATCCACTAGATTTTAGTGACTCATTAAAATGTACAAAAAATAGGTTTTCCAACGCCTAATAGAAGGCTTTATCTCAAGTGGGCTGAAATGCATAAGGGTGGAAGGTATGATATGGTTTTATAAAGCTCTGATTAGATCCCACTTACAATAATAACTCTGTTCGAGGCACTGCATCTCAGGAATTGGCCATGGTGCAAGTTCAGTGCAGATTCCCCTGAATAATAGCCACGCTGAAAAGGTTAAAATAGAAGGACAGTCTTGTATACCCTTGATTATAAAAGATTGAAGGACGATCCAATTAAGGTGGATAAGCTAATTAAACAATTTGGTAGGGTAGATAGAGAGTAACTGTTACTTCTGGTTAGAAAGTACAGAGCAAGGAGCCATAACCTTAAAATTAGAATTACATTCGTCAGGGGCGATGTCCGGAAACATTAGGTAATCTACAACTCTCTCTCTCTCTCTCTCTCTCTCCTCCCCCCCTCCCCCACCCCAACTGCTCACTCTCAGTCCGTTGAAAGTTTCAAAATTAAGATTGACCAATTTTGTTAGGCAAGGATAATGGTTATTGAGATAAGGCAGAGATCAGCCTGCGAGAATGCTGGCCTGTTACTTGGTGCCTACCTCCAGGCTGCTGAACTTTCCCCCCCTTGCATCAAGAAATATTCACCCTTAACAAGGCCCTGAATGAGCCTAATTGCTGCCCACCTCATGGGGTAGGTGTGTAAGTGGCTTGAACCGACCTTGGCCAAAATGGCCAATGGCAGGAATGAGGGCAGGTGTGCAGCACATTGCCCATTGTTGGTATTTCTCGGCCTAACCCGTCGTTGATCTTGATGTCGACAGGGCCAAGTATTCGTACGTCCTTAGGTAAAGCCAAACCAGATCCTGCAGCTGCTGCAGACATAACTCCGACTTACAAATGAGGCAGGACAAGGCCTTCATAGCCTTTCACTTCATTTTTATGGAATTCCACTCTGTTAAACTTGATGCTCTAACCCGCCTGCAAATCCCTGAAATCCGAGGATGTGCAAGGGTCTAAATTTAGTCTAAGAACAGGCAGTTTCTTCATATGCTGCTGGAAGACTATACTTAACATTTGTGTTTAACATTTGTGCTTAGAATTTAGGCATAAGGCCAAGGCAAGGCGTGGGCCTACATCAGGGGTGTCCCAACTGAGGAAATACAGTCACTCCTATGTCTGGACAGGAGCAACAAGCTGTGGATAAGGACAGAAGAGAGCCAGGAAAATCATCCTGTAATATAACCTACAGGATGGGAATGCTTGTCTTCCCCATGCTCCTTGCGGAGTACGAGCTCCCCCGCTGGGGGCGGGATATCTCAATTAACCAATGTATGAAACGTGGGCCAGTAATGCACCGATTGGAAAAGGAAACCGGTAGGGATCTATCAGGTAGTGTAGATGTAGTTTGTGTAAATAAAACTTTGTTTCTTATTTTACTCAGTGTGGACTCCATGGGCGAGATTCTCCGACCCCCCGCTGGGTAGGAGAATCGCCGGGGGCTGGCGTGAATCCCGCCCCCGCCGGTTGCCGAATTCTCCGGCACCAGATATTCGGCGGGGGCGGGAATCGCGCCGCGCCGGTTGGCGGGCCCCCCCCCGCGATTCTCCGGCCCGGATGGGCCGAAGTCCCGCTGCTAAAATGCCTGTCCCGCCGGCGTAGATTAAACCACCTACCTTACGGCGGGACAAGGCGGTGCGGGCGGGCTCCGGGGTCTTGGGGGGGCGCGGGGCGATCTGGCCCCAGGGGGTGCCCCACGGTGGCCTGGCCCGCAATCGGGGCCCACCGATCCGCGGGCGGCCTGTGCCGTGGGGGCACTCTGTTCCTTCCGCCTTCGCCACGGTCTCCACCATGGCGGAGGCGGAAGAGACTCCCTCCACTGCGCATGCGCGGGAATGCTGTCAGCGGCCGCTAACGCTCCCGCGCATGCGCCGCCCGGAGATGTCATTTACACGCCAGCTGGCGGGGCACCAAAGGCCTTTTCCGCCAGCTGGCGGGGCGGAAATTCGTCCGGCGCGGGCCTTGCCCCTTAAGGTTGGGGCCCGGCCCCCCAAGATGCGGAGCATTCCACACCTTTGGGGCGGCGCGATGCCCGACTGATTTGCGCCGTTTTGGGCGCTAGTCGGCGGACATCGCGCCGATACCGGAGAATTTCGCCCCATGTCCTTATTAAACATCCCCCAAATGATTATGAACTTAACTTCTACAATGATTTTTATTTTCTCTTGCTCTCAAGTCAATAACAATCAAGACAAAAATACCAGACATTGCTTGCCGAGTCCACACATGCTCTGTAATGTTCACTGATAATGACAGGTAATGCACAAGGCTCCAAACAAAAGCAAGGTAATTGATCAATGGATTCATTAGTCATCACTCACTATCCTGACTTGGAAGTATATCGCCATTCCATCACTGTCGCTGGGACGGAATCTTGGAACTCCCTCCCTAACAGCACAGTGTATGTACCTGCACCTCAGGGACAGCAGCAGTTCAAGAAGGCAACTCACCACCTCCTTCTGAAGGACAATTAGGGATGGGCAATAAATGCTGGCCTAACCAGCAACGGCCACATCCCATAAATGAGTTTTTTAAAAAGGGCATCTTTCTGACCAATGGATTCAAACCAAACCAAGATCCGGATTTTCATTCCTGAGGCACGAGCAGAGTCCAGAAATTTCCTGGCTGGTGCACTCATCTTGGGAGAAGCGGTCCCAAATATCGGAGTCTTTATTCGAGCAGGTGGCGAAGGGATGTATGCTGGTGTCAGGCCCTCCCCTGGAAACAGTGGGGAGGCAGCCACAGAAGGTACCAAGTGTTGTAAGATTGTATATTTTCGCATAAAGGGATCTACAGATTTGTACGGTTGTACACATGTGTATATTAATATATATGAATATATATATATATATACAACTGTCCTAACTCGGTGCTTTCATCATGCTAACACTGGCCATACTCACTATTACATGGAAGAAGTAGAATGTGTTTCGCTACATCATAATCTAGCCAGTACTGCTTCTCCAGTTCCACATTAACCCTTACAGTCCTGAACATCCTAATACCAGGCAAAGTGCTGATACAGGCTGGTTAAAAGGTCCACTTTGGTGCATTGGGATTTAAGTCCTCTCGATGTCAACCCGATGCCCCATCATACCCCCAGCTACACCCATGGTCCCTGATGCTCTCCAGACCAAGCCATGTCCTACTACTCAATGCCCATGGCCCCTCAAACCCTTGATACAAACCCAGGAACCCCCCCCCCCCACTTATCACTATGGCCCATTATAGCCTTATGCCAATGTAATGTCACCCCATGGTCCTCCGCCCACCATTCTCTTTCCTTACACTCACCATGCCAACTCACTCATTGTCCACCATGGCAGACCTTAGAAGGCATGTTGAGATGAAATAAAATAAATGTTCTTAGTATCTATTAGGGACTTAGATCCCTATAACAAAAACATATAACATTCTCTTTGATTAAAGCTCGATCTGTATATTTTAATCACTTCAAGAACCTGGGGCGGGATTCTCCGCAATCGGCGAGATGTCCGCCGACCGGCGCCAAAAACGGCGCGAATCAGTCCGGCATCGCGCCACCCCAAAGGTGCGGAATACTCCGCATCTTGAGGGGCCGAGCCCTCACCTTGTGGGGCTAGGACCACGCCGGACTGATTTGCGCCCCGCCAGCTGGCGGGAAAGGCCTTTGGTGCCCCGCCAGCTGGTGCGGAAATGTCTTTGCCGGGCAACGCATGCGTGGGAGCGTCAGCGGCCGCACACGGCATCCCCGCACATGCGCAGTGGAGGGGGTCTCTTCCGCCTCCGCCATAGTGGAGACCATGGGGAAGGCGGAAGGAAAAGAGTGCCACCACAGCACAGGCCCGCCCGTGGATTGGTGGGCACCGATCGCGGGCCAGGCCACCGTGGGGGCACACCCCTGGGCCAGATCGCCCTGCGCCCCCCCCAGGACCCCGGAGCCTGCCTGCGCCACCTTGTCCCGCCGGTAAGAGAGGTGGTTTGATTCTCGCCGGCGGGACAGGCATTCCAGCAGCGGGACTTCGGCCCATCGCGGGCCGGAGAATCGCCGGGGGGGGGCCTGTCAACCGGTGCGGCGCGCTTCCCACCCCCGCCGAATATCCGGTGCCAGAGAATTCGGCAACCGGCGGGGGCGGGATTCACGCCAGCCCCAGCGATTCTCCGACCCGGCGTGGGGTCGGAGAATCCCGCCCCTGATCCTTTATAAAACAAAATTTGTGTTCATAGCCTCACATGAAAGATAGTTAATTCCTTAATAACCTCCTGCAGCTGTCAATCAGAGTTCTCTATAACCCTTCAACCATTATCAATTAAAAATCTGTCAAACTCCTCCTTAAATTTTCTCACTGTTTCAGCATCCACCACACTGTGGGGTAGCAAACTCCACAAATTCAGAGCCTTTAGTGAGAAGTAGTTTCTCCTCAACTCTGTTTTAAATTTGCTACTTCTTACCCTAAGACTATGGGGCGAAATTCTCCGGAAACGGCGCGATGTCCGCCAACTGGCGCCCAAAACGGCGCAAATCAGTCGGGCATTGCGCCGCCCCAAAGGTGCGGAATGCTCCGCATCTTTGGGGGCCGAGCCCCAACCTTAAGGGGTTAGGCCGACGCCGGAAGAATTTCCGCCCCACCAGCTGGTGGAAAAGGCCTTTGGTGCCCCGCCAGCTGGCACGGAAATGACATCTCCGGGCGGCGCATGCGCGGGAGCGTCAGCGGCCGCTAACGGCATTTCCGCGCATGCGCAGTGGAGGGAGTCTCTTCCGCCTCCGCCATGGTGGAGACCGTGGCGAAAGCGGAAGGAAAAGAGTGCCCCCACGGCACAGGCCCACCCGCGGATCGGTGGGCCCCGATCGCGGGCCAGGCCACAGTGGGGGCACCCCCCGGGGCCAGATCGCCCCGCGCCCCCCCCAGGACCCCGGAGCCCGCCCGCGCCGCCTTGCCCCGCCGGTAAGGTAGGTGGTTTAATCTACGCCGGTGGGACAGGCAGTTTAGCAGCGGGACTTCGGCCCATCCGGGCCGGAGAATCACGCGGGGGGCCCGCCAACCGGCGCGGCCCGATTCCCGCCCCCGCCGAATATCCGGTGCCAGAGAATTCGGCAACCGGCAGGGGCGGGATTCACGCCAGCCCCCGGCGATTCTCCGACCCGGCGGGGGGTCGGAGAATCTCGCCCCTGATCTCTCTTTCTCGAATCCCCACAAGAGGAAGCATCTGCTCCACGTCTACATTGTCCATACATTTTATCATCTCAATTTGATCTCCCCTCATTCTTCTAAACTCCAGGGTGTGTAGGCCGAAACTGTTCAATCTCTCATTATATGCCAAACCCCTCATCTCTGGAATCAACCTCATGAACCTCCTCTGAACTGCCTCCAATGCAACTACATCTTTCCTCAAATAAGGAGATCAAAACTGTGCACAATACGAAAGCTGTGGTCTCACCAATGCCTTGCATAGTTGCAACAACACTTCCTTACCTTTATACTCTATTTTTTGAGCAGTAAATGCCAACATTCCATTTGCTTTCTTTATTCTCTGCTGTACCTGCATGCTAGTTTTCTGTGACTCATGGACGAGGAACCCCAGATCCCTCTGCAACAGGACACCCCAAAGTCAATCCCCATTTAGATAATAAGTTGCCTTCCCATTTTTCCGACATTCTGGCCCACTCACCTAACCTATCTATATCCATTTGGAAGGTTCTAATTTCCTCATTGCAACTTACTGTCCCACCTATTTTTGTGTCATTTCCAACTTTGGCTGTAGAACTTTCTATCCCTGTATCCAAGCCGTTTATATAGATTGTAAATAGCTGGGATCCAAGGACCAAATCCTGTGGCACCCCACTAGTTACATCTTGTCATCCAGAAAAAGATTAATTTATCCCGACTCTCTGTCTTCTGTCCGTCAGCCAGTCTTCTATTCAAGCTAATAAATTATCCTTAATCCCATGTGATCTAACCTTGTGAATTAACCTTCTGTGCAGCACACGCCTTCCAGAAGTCCAGATATACTACATCTATAGGATCCCCATTATCTAATTTGCTTGTTACATCTTCGAAGAACTCTAGCAAATTAAGCAAACTTGATTTACCCTTAATGGGCGAGATTCTCCGACCCCCCGCCGGGCCGGAGAATCGCCGGGGGGCGGTGTGAATCTCGCCCCCCCCCCGGCCGCCGAATTCTCCGGCACCAGAGATCCCGCTGTTGTAATGCCGGTCCCGCCGGCGTGAATTAAACCACCTCCCTTACCGGTGGGACCAGGCGTCGCGAGCAGGCTCCAGGGTCCTAGGGGGGGGCGCGGGGCGATCTGGCCCCGGGGGGGTGCCCCCACGGTGGCCTGGCCCGTGATCAGTGCCCACCCATCCGTGGGCGGGCCTGTGCCGTGGGGGCACTCTTTCCCCTCCACGTCGGCCATAGCCTCGACGATGGCCAATGCTGAGGTGCCCCCCTGCGCATGAGCGGGGATGACATCAGCAGCCACTGACGCTCCCGCGCATGCACGGACTTCCTTCCAGAGTCTCTTCGGCCCCGGCTGGCGTGGCACCAAAGGCCTTCCACACCAGCCGGCGGAACGGCAACCACTCCGGCGCGGGGCTAGCCCCTAAAGGTGAGGGCTTGGCCCCTAAAAGTGCGGAGAAATCCGCGCCTTTGGGGCGGCCCGGCGCCGGAGTGGTTCACGCCACTCCATCCCGCTGGGACACCCCGCCCTGCCGGGTAGGGGAGAATCCCACCCCATAAAAGTATGCTGACTCTGATGGTTAGCATTTTGCCTTTCCAAATCATAGAATCATAGAATCCCTACATTGCAGAAGGAGGCCATTTGGTCCATCGAGACTACACAGCCCCTTTAAAAGAGCACCCTACCTAGGCCCAAGCCCCCAACCCTATTCTGCAACCCCACCCTAAGAGAAATCCACCTATACTGCACATCTTTGGACTGTGGGAGGAAACTGGAGCACCCAGGGGAAATCCACGCAGACACGGGGAGATTGTCCACACAGACAGTCACCTGAGGTCGGAATTGAACCCGATTCCCTGGCATTGTAAGGCAGCAGTGCTAACCACTGTGCACCTTGCTGCCCCAAATGTCCTGATATAACTTCCTTGATAATTGCCTCTAACAATTAACCAGATGTTAAACTAACTGGTCTGTAATTTCCCATATTCTGCCTCTCTCCCTTTTTGAATAAAGCCGTTACATTAGCATTTTTTCAATCCACTGGAACCTTTCCCGTGTCCAGGGAATTTTGGAATATTATAACCAATGGCTCCACTATCTCTGCTGTCACTTCTTTTATAGTTATTGAAATAACTTTACAGCTCAACAGTTCTACAGATCTTATCCACCTCCTTAGTACTTTCATATCTACTCTTAAAAATCGTAAGTCACACATTACGGGAAATGGGCATTGTTCCAGCAAACATGGGGTCTGTTTGAACTCAGCACTGAGTTCAAATGGTCCTGCTGGGTTCAGGTTTCCCCCATGTATGAATCACATTCTAACCCCTTTCCCCGCATCCACCCCTGGCCAAAACAGGATCTGTTGGAAATGAGGTGGGATTTTTGGATCCATGTTTGATAAGGTGTAGGGTCTGCATGATTTCACTCAAATCCAGACCCAAGTTACCCCAGAATGAGGTCAGGAGCTGAGTGGCCCTGGCAGAACCCAAATTGAGCGTCACTGAACAGGTTATTGCTGAGTCAATGCTGCTTGATAACACTGCATGTTGGGTGACCCCTCTCATCACTTTATTGATGTTTGTGAGTAGTCTAATAGACGGGTAGTAATTGGCCTAGATGGATCTGTCTTGCTTTTCGTGGACAGGATGAACCAGGGCAGCTTTCCACATTGCCAGGCAGATGCCAGTGTTGCAGGTTGGAACAGCTTGGCAGGCAGGGTGACTAGTTCGGAAACATTCAGTGCTATTGCCGGGATACGATCAGAACTTGTCACCTTCAGCCGTTTCTTGATGTTGCATGTAGTGAATTGAATTGACTGAAATCTAGCATCTGTCATTCTGGGGATCTCCGGAGGAAGCCAAAATGGATCATCCACTCGGCACTCCTGGCTGAAAATTGTAGAAAATGCTTGTGGCAAGACAACATAGCTTAGATCTGATCCTTTGGTTGCTGGATCGCTTAGTTCTGTCTATCGCAGACTGCTTCCCCTGTTTGGCACACAGGTGGTCCTGTCACTTCGCCAGGTTAACATCTCATTTTTAGATATGCCTGGTGCTACTCCTGCATTCTTCATTAAACGTTGGTTGATCTCCCAGCTTGATGGTGATGGTAGAGTTGGGGCTATGCTGGGTCATGGGTTATAGATAGTGGTTCTATATAGTTCTGCTGATGTTCCACAGCAACTCAAAGATGCCCAGTTTTGAATAGCTAGACCTGTTCAAAATCTTCCCTATTTGGCACAGTGGTCATGCCGCACAACATGATAGAGGTCATCCTCATTGTGAAGGCGGATCTTCCACAAGGACTGTGCAGTTGTCACTCTGACCAACATTGCCATGGACAGATGCATCTATGATAAATAGATTGGTGAGGATGAGGTCAAGTACATTTTTCTCTGTTGCTCTTTCCTCATCACCTGCCACAGGTCCAGTCTAACAGCTTTAGGACTCGACCAGCTCGATCAGTCATGGCGCTACCGAGCCACTATTGGCGATTGACACTAAATTTCCACAACACATTGTGTGCCCTTGCCACCCTCGAATAAATTATTTTCTATACAGTTCAGTACCGATTAGAAAAAAAGATTGCTCATTGCAATTGACACTTTAAACAGTAATGCTGTTACTTCCAAAATGAAAATGAGGAACAAGATTGAAAGCAAGAACAACATAGAGACTGCCCAACCTCATTTCAAATCAGACTCCTACTGCTAGTCAAAGGATTCTTTCCCATCAGCCAGCACTGGATTTGGATCCACGACCCAGAAGCGGAGTTTGTAACCACTGCCTCTTTGTGTCAGTTAGATTTGCATGAAATCTTTGCATAGAATCAGGTGATATTCAAAGCAGAAACTTTGGATAATGTGGATATATGGAGTGCTTTTCCGAAGTGAGTGTACAACACACAAAACATAAAGTCTCACATTTCTAAAAAGCAATGTAAAAAATCTTGCTGTTGCTGATGCCATTAATGCTGTTGAATTCTGAGAGAGAGATTTTCCTTCAAGCTTTCCTACTTAAATTGGACCACAGGCTCATACTGGGTTGAGGATTACAAATGAATTGATATGGAAACTCCCTTAACAATACATTTCTCTCCACTGATGCCTGGCCAGCTGACTGTTTTCAAAATTCAAGCACCATTAAATTTCCAGATTGCAGTTTGGACCCTTTGGCTGACTGCCCATGTGCTCGAGCCAGAGTTTGAACCTTAGGTTCAAGTTATCTTGAATTTAAAAGCTAATGATAGAGCTGTCAGATTCAATGAAATGTCCACCATTGGAATTATTCCAAACTGGTTGCCAGGCTCTGCGACATTTGCAAATAAACATAACTTTACAAATGTTCAAAATCTAATTGAACTCAACAGTTTATCAATTGCCCTTCAATTAAAAAAAACCCTGGGCATGTTTCTCTGACTCGGCGCACCAGATTTCTGGTGCAGCACCCCTTCGGGATTCTCCATTCCGCCAACTGGTCAATATTTCCCATTGTGGGGCAGCCTCACACTGCCGGGAAATCCCCGGGCAAAATTGAAAATCCCGACGGCGGAGAATTCAGCCTCCTAAGTACTGTTCAGGCAGCTTCATTAGATAAGACCAGCTCACCCCTTTTCCTCCTGACCTCACTTGCAATATTCCAAACTTAATTTTGCATATTTTCAAATGCAATGATTGTACTGATTAAATTACATGGAAGAATGTTCAGTGGGAAGACAATTAGAGATTAGGCAATTGACTGAGGTATCAGTGTTGATTCTACAGAGGCACCCAACGTGAACAATTTGCAGAGTTAGGTGTTGAAACTACCCCGGTTGCAATCCCCAATTTGAATAAGTATTTGCCCCATACTGGCTTTAACTCTTCCGGATCCAAGCTGTTATCTGGCCTGGATCTCACTGGTGCAGCCCACAGAGGCTGGTCCCTCTCGCCTCACTGGCATGCCAGCAGTCACACAAATGACTGGTTCCGACTGTGTATCACCAAGGAGTGGACTAAATTTTTGTCTCTTACAAGTCATCAAGGAAGTTCTTGGAAATGTCTAAGACCCAGGTCAGCTGGATCACTGCTATTTTGCTTGCCCTCCACTCGTGTTATAGCGGGAGACCTGCAGAATTGCTTTGTATCAAATGCTTTGGGGGAAACGGAGAAGCGAAGTGAAGAAACTAATTCACGCCTGCCCAATTTAATTTAATGTTACATCAGCTCTCATTTCATAATCATTGTGTAATAAGTTACTGGCAGATCTTCACTTTTAATCTGAACAGTCACCAGGTATTTATTAGCGGCACCCTTCTCCCCTGAAGGAAGCGGTAGAAACATTTTAATTTTTATTCCATTCTTAAAGTTACAAAGCCAATGTGCAGAGTGGATAGGAAAATGCCGTAATCCACCTCATTGCTTGCTCCAAAAAACAATTCAAATTCAAGTTGAATTCAATTCATGGTCTCCACAGAAGAGACATGCAAGATCCAAGCCCAGGAAATGGCTCAATTTGGACTTAATCTGACGCTTGATCTTAGCCAAAAGGGCGAACTGATCAGATCAGATACTATGACCATATTTAATGCTGCTCTATCACCTGTACAAAATAGGTCTAGTGCTTTCAATTATTACAACAATTACCTTTCAGGATTCAATGTTTGCCTGCAGTGAAATCTCAAATTACTGAAGTATAGCATGTGTCATAAATATCAGTAATTTGAGCTGGAATTAAACCTTGACAGGTTGATTAATCAACTTTGGATGAATGCCAGATGAGCTTTCAAGTTCCTCTGGACATGTCCACACCATTTTCCCCAATTTCCCCCCTTTCTCCATCCCTCTCCTGACTTTTGTGGTGGTGCAGTTCCAGTTTTGGGTTTCGTCCAATAATATTGAAGTCACAGATTCTACAACACAGATAAATCATGAAAAATGAAAGGGGAGGATTTAAAAAAAAAACATATAACTATGTAGCATGATAAACTTGCCACATTTTCTGTAAAATAAAAATGTTATTTTCCTTACCTTATTAGCAACAAACAAAGAATACTCCCTTTACCTGTCATGACTGAAACTGTACACAACACGGTTAATTTTGCACCTGATTTTACATTTTGTTGAGTACAATAAAGACAGAATATCTTAGTAGAATTTAGATTTATGAGTTGTAATCATGTTCATTGCAATGAATCGCAAACAATGTTGAAGAAAATGGCTACACACTGTACCACAGATTGTGAAGAAATTCCAAAAATTGAACCTCCAGGTACAGCATACTTAAAGATTTGTTTTTAACTCAACTGACTTTATTGGATAGATTGTATAGTTTGTTTGCACGGGTGATTGCAGAGCCAAAACAAGCGACAGCTGGAAAGGTCACATTGTGGGTGTCAATTGAGGACAGGCTGGTCTTGCAGTGAAACCTCACATTGTCGAATGGTCTGTCAGCATCAAAGAATGCCAACTTTACTGAGGTAATAGTGGGGTATCTGCTGCCCAATGGTGCCACCCCTAACAAACACAAAAAAAATCCTAAACCTTCAGAAGAAGAGGAAATTAGTTATAAACGCTGAAGATTTAAAAGTGTGATAGTTAGCATGTAGAAATTAGTATGCTGAGAGTTTATAACCATAAAATTACGCACAAATAATCTCCACAGGGATTGCTACTATTTTAAATAGGGATGGCAACCAACTCATTTTAAAGACCATTTAAATACTACTAGTTTTCTCATTGAACAAGGTGTAAGGAATCATGGTTCCTTCTGTTCATTATTTTCACCCAGAAAGATAGACTAATGTGATGTATTCATCCAGACACTAGAGGGAGAACCAGGTTATTATCTGTTTGAGTGGAGGCGATATGCGAATTGTAGCCAAAGACATTTCCTGTGATCAAATAATTAATATTCATAAAGATGTGATTTGTTGGTTCAGGAATATTAATTAAAGTTTGTGAATGTTAGCAGAATTAAAAATGATTTTGGGCTCTGAAAATTAATAATTAGTCCACGTACATTACACAAGCTTTATTTAACCGTTTGCTCTGGCATGATCACATCAGCATAGATCCAGTGCATCCCACCTGTCTACATAATGTCCAAGTAACAGTTTAGTTCCACTAGTATTGCGACTTCAAACTGCCTCATTCACCTGTCACAATTACCCTACTTCAACAGAAAAACAAATTACTGCGGATGCTGGAATCAGAAACTAAAACAGAAAACACTGGATAACCGCAGCAGGTCTGACAGCATCTGTGGAGAAGGGAGCAAACGTTTTGAGTTGAGACAAAGAGCCATCCAGACTCGAAACGTTAGCTCCCTTCTCTCGCTACAGACGTTGTCAGACCTGCTGCGATTGTCCAGTGTTTTCTGTTTTTGTATTTCAATGCCTTCTCAGTGGGAGAAATGGATGACTCAGATCGAGTGTGTCATGACATGTTTTGATATAATCATTATTATGCAAAATAAAACTTTACTTTTTCATTATGTGGGAGATATTTGCAAGACAAATAAACGCTACCTTCAATTGAAAATGATGCGTATTACAACATGGCGATGAAAGCCCGAGCTGCTCTGAATCAAAATGCAACAGATGAATCAATATTATTTTGATAAACTTTCCTGCGCAACAATGATTTGGTGAATGCTTTTTGCACATGCCACTGTTGATAAGAAAAATTCAGAAAGATATTGATCAAAAAAAAATGGAGCTGTTGAATCCTAGGGTATGAATCCTCGCCACTGACGTAACGGAAATGTCGTCCAGTAAATATGGGAGTTAAATGGCATTTTTTTTAACTGGGTAATGATGAAATGCAAACCACGTCATACTGAGGTAAAACTAATAAAACCAGGTCAAATCCAGTACTGTCAATTTATCATTATCTAGGTAAAGGGGAATGGATGTAATGCTTTCTGAAAACAAAGGGTTGGATTTTCTTTCTTGGTGGGTAGCAGGATTTGGGTACATTCATGGTTTTAATTGTTGGGTGGGGGGGGGGGGGGGGGGAGGCTATGGTGGTGATTGCAGGCTGCAGTCAGGCCAGCCGACCCGGGAAAAAGTTTGGAGGCAGCCATAGGGAATGCCGGGTGTCGAGGGGGGTTGTTTGAAGGCCTGCCTCAGTGCTGTGGATCTTAGTCCCAATTAAAAACAATACAAGTAGGACACTCTAGTCCTGACTCTTCACACTCCCTCAGCCACCCCCCCCCTCCACCAACACACACAGTCGCCATGCCCCATCCATGCCACCTCACGCCTCCCATCCACCCCTATGGCCCCTGCTGTCCCACGTACCAAGCTATGGTACTACCATGGCTATTCACCCACTGTACACTGTATCGAACCAATAAACCCAACAGTGGCAATAGAATCATAGAATTCCTATAGTACAGAAGGAGGCCATTTGGCCCATCAAGTCAGCACAAAACCGCTGAAAGAGCACTCCAACCAAGCCCACTCCCAACAACGTATCCCAATAACCCCTTAACCTAACCTACACATCTTAATAGTATGTGTAAAAGACAAAAGCTTTTTTTTAAAGAAAGGCATTCATTGATAACTTTACACTTTCTTGAAAAAAAAAACCTGCATTTTGTTACTGGCCCATAAAAACGATCAGATTTAAGGCTGTCAATCAAGCAATGTTTCCTCTCGGGCTTAGGAATAGGATTGGTGAAACAGAAATTCCTCGGATAACAAACCTCACATCTTGCTGTACATTGCTTTAGCTATTAGGTTTACCTGGGCCTCATAATTCTCCTCTTCTCTGAATGTGGTGGAAACACTAATACTGGCTTTAACTACCAAATCCTTATCAATACATTGAATAGATGAACAAATTGTGGAATACAGTAGAATACAGATACAGGGCGCAATCTACCGGCCGCGTTGCTCCCGAATGGTGGTTTGAAGGGTGGGGGGATGGGTGCAAGGCAGGTATGAAGGGGCTTCTGGAAGATTGGAGGGTGGAGGAGAAGGGTGGGGGTTCTGGGAAAGCCTGCAGAGGGAAGGGTCCTCAGCGACCCATAGCGGGGTGCCATCACTTGGAGGTGGGGGTTGTGGGGTAATGCACATGTATGTGGGGTAAGGGGGACCCACAAGCCCACTTAGAGATCGGGGCCCCCTATCAAAATGGTGGCCTAATCTCTGAGGAGTTGGTCTGGCCAGAGAGTTCAGTTCCCCAGCGATGAAAATAATTCTGTTTGGGCTTGACCGGAGTGAAACTCCCCAGGGCCCAAAAAAGTAACTAAGTGTGGTTTGATATCGGGCGGCACGGTGGCACAGTGGTTAGCACTGCTGCCTATGGAGCTGAGGACCCGGGTTCAATCCCGGCCCCGGGTCACTGTCTTTGTGGAGTTTGCACATTCTCTCCGTGTCTGCGTGGGTTTCACCCCCACAACCCAATAGTGTATATGTTAGGTGGATTGGCCACACTAAATTGCCCCTTAATTGGAAACAAATAATTGTAAATTTACTTTTTAAAATGTGTGGTTAGATAGCGATGGGGAACTCGCCGACAGAACCGGGGTGAAACTCTCAGCAAAGCCCACCACAAATGACGCTTAGAAATGTTTCTGTTAGATCGCACCCACAATCTATGGGCGCGATTTAGTGCATAATTTCTAAGTGTCATTTTGGCCGTGACTGATAGGGTGCGTCTTGACAGCCACGTTGGCAAGACCGAGGCACGTATTAGTGGCACTTAAGTGCCAGAAATGAGCTTCTTGCCATTATTAACTGTCTCGTCGTCTGATTCACCAGACTCGCGCCTCAGCATCTCGTCGCGAACAAGGGGGAGCTGCCTTTAAACGTTCCCTTACCATTCACGCCCAGTCCACACACAGGCATGGCAGCATGCAGACCTGCTCCTCACTGTGGATGTGAGACAGGACATCCTGTTCCCCCGAGGGGCTCGGATGACAAGGAGCAGAGTTGCCTGGGAGGCAGTGGCAGCTCTGTCAGTGCAAGCGGCACAACAGGGATGATGACAAGGAGGACCACTTTCCAATGTAGTAAGAAAACCAACGACCTCCACAGGGCTGTAAGGGTAAGTTAGCACTTGTCTCCTGGCATCAGCTTTGTCTGCCACCCCACAAATCGCCAACCAACACCCACCCTGACAAATCACTGGCTGACACCTCGCACCCTCCCCACATCTTGTTCCGTCGTAGTCCCTGGCACCCACCAGCACAACCCCTTCATGTCCAGTTGCAGTGCCCATACATGCCACCTGACATAGACCCCTCTGATCCATCAAGCGTGCAGCTCACAAAGTCTTCTTTTTGACCCCACATGAGAAGATAGCCCATAATAAGTTGGAAAGGACCAAGACAGGGGCGGGTGGGGGAGGGGTGGGGGGCAGAGCACTAGAGAGCCGAATCCTCACCCCCTATGGGGAACAGTCCCTAGAGATCGTGGGGTTGTCCAAGGAGGAAGCCATCACTGACAGTGAGGTTGGCCTGCGCCACAGAGGTGAGGATCCACTGCCCCTTCACCCAGTTGATCTGTCTCAAGTGAGTTGGTCATGTCAGACAAAATGATCCTTCCCTCTCACTGACCACATGTCCATTCTCTTGCATGATCTCCATCTGATGAGGCTGGGTCATCCAGAGGCGTCCCCCAACTGCTGCCACTGAAGAGACCACCTCAAGTGAGAGCTCCGAGGAGATCACCATTGAGGCGTCACAGCTATCATCCGCGCCTTCCACCAGCGTAGAGACGCACACCTCGGTTCTGCGGCACAATCTGGTGAGCACCACACGAGATTTAACTAAATAATGACAGCGTTTAGCCGCGTGTTTCCTGGCATTTGCTGCGCCGAGAAATACAATGCTATAAAACGGCACCCAGGCTAAATAGGGGGACTTAGCTGGGAGCTCGCGGCCAAGGCTGCACGTAGCCCCGCTGTGTGCACTGAGGAGCTTTGCTCGCTGGAACTCCTCAGTGTACCAAGACATCGGGGCACCATTTTTAAAGGTGCCCAATCTCTGGAACCCCCAAAGTGACTGTTGGCTGCTGACCCTCCTAGAGGTCAGACAAACTGTTCAGGCTTCAAAGTTTGATTGAAATACAATGAAATAATCATCATCTGAGACATGGCACGTGTACTCACAAGAATCCACTTGAGAACTGTGAAACATTATCACAACAAACAAGGCTGATTCCTTATTAGCAATAACCTTCAGCTGTGAAGCTAGAGGCTGAAGGGAGTTAAAGTGACCTTCAGCATATAACCAAGAGTATTTGGTAGGGCAGACAGTCAGCAGCTATAGTTGCCCCTGTTATGGGTATCCACAATATTTAAAGATGGCTTGAAGGCTTTACAGACAAAAAGCCCCTCAACCCCACCACTTTCTCCGAATCTCAATTTTAGCCTGTCCCGCTTTTTAAGCGGTGTGCCCAGATATACACCAGGCGCAAGTGGTGGTTAAATCGCACCCTATGTGATATATTTTTAAAATTGCAAATGCAGGCTGTTGCTAATTTTGCCTTAGTTCAATTGCTCTGTTTTATTATCTTTGCTCTCGAGTCGCCAGGTATCTTTATGATACCGCCACGAGGTTCAAGTCTGAGTAATGATCAATAATCCAATACACCGATTAGTAAGGTTTAAATCAAAGCACATTTATTATACACAGTAATCGCTACTCATGCACAAATTCTACGTCTAAGCTACTTCTACAACAAACAGGCCTATACTTAACTTTGGACTGGCCCACCAGCTCAGGGAAACAAATGGCCTTTCGTTCGGGTTCTGAGTCTGCGGGATTCGAAGTTGGTACGGGTTGGTAGCTAGGAGCACCTATCTCGTAGCGAGCGTTGAATTAAGACTTACGATTTTGATCTTCACTGCTCCGGTCACGGTCAATGTTGGTTCATTGTTGCTGAGTGACCCGGGCAGGAAGAATAGCGTGAAGAGAGCGAAGAGGTGGAGAAGAAGAGAGCGATTTGAACTTGGGGCTCAATTCTTATAGTCCCCAGAACTTCCCGCCTTTCGGGGCGGATCCTGTACCTGGTCCCGAGTGATTGGACTTTGTCCCAATCGCTTGGTTCGATTTTCTCCAATGCTGAAGCGGTTCCCTGATCGATAGGCGGTCTTGAGGTGCTCGTTCACCTCCTTTTGTGTAGGCTCCTGCTGGCGCCGAAGAGTCTGGTTTTGCTTTGTGTGTCTAAATGTTGCTTATTGTTCCCGGGGATTTGCTCATTAGTATGCAGATGGCTGTTGTTTTGTTATGCTGATGGTTGCTGGTATCGATATTGTCTGGCCTTTCCAAAGGTAAATACACAGCCAACCTGCAGCTGCTGGTTTTTGTCTTGTTGGCTGACTTTCCCATCAGCCTTTGCCATTCGCCATTTTGAATCGGGAGTTGGCCATTTTAAGTGGCTACATTCCATCCTTGTGATCCTTGTAACACGAAGCATGAAGGATCACATAACTATGTTGCTTTCCATTCCCTGACCTGGGGGGGGCACTTCCCTCATGGCCTCTACACTGACCATAACTATGCAAAAAACTTTAACTGACAATTCTAAGGGCGCTATGTCAAACAGAGACATGCATTACAAAACTATAAACTGGAAATCTCTAACGGTTCTTGATACACTACACTCATTTAAACATTTCATTATTCTACCTTCCTCAACCATACAAACAAAATCATAGCAGTTTATACATATTTTTCCTGGCCTGGCAGTCAAGCTCAGGATCGTACAATTTGCTCATGAACATCTCTTTACATTTCTTTATTTACAATAAAACCGCAAATGAATGCTCGTTATTATAGATCGCGGGGGTCAGGGGTCTGGTCGTATCCGAAAATAGGGGATCTGATCCTATATACCGGGGTTCGAGCGCGGTAGGCTCTCCTTCTCCATTTCCTTGGATGCATATTCTGCACGATGCAGCAGAGTATCGCCAATACCAGTAAGGTTTCTATTACATATGACAGAGAGTACCAGGTTATAAACCTGGCACACCACGATGATGTGGTGTCGCTGGTGACTGGACTCTGGGTACTGCGGGGAAGTGAAACATTAACGGCTGGGGGGGGGCTTGAAGTCGTGGGGTTCGCGTTCACTCGCAACCAAATGTCCATTATTATGGTGATGATCCATGTGAAGGAAGTCCTCATGGCTCTTCTCTTTCCTTTTCTTTTCTTTTCTTCTCCGGTCCTGGAGCTTCTGGAGTTCTGTGGAAACAAGCATAGTGTCTGTAACTATCTTTGTTTAACATCTCGTACAATAGTCTGTCTGTCCTTTAGTGCCAATTACTCCCTTTATAATTGATCACTATGTGTGATTCCCTCATTTTATTTTTCAAAATCCGAATTTTAGGACAAGACACACTTCCCAATAATGAACCAGTGTGAGCCGTCTCGTAGACTGCGCAATTTACCATCCAAATGTTTCAGGATGTAAATAGCATGTGGTTGGCAACCTAAGGGTTACCTGAAACAAAACAAAACTTTTTGAACTAGAATTTCCAAAATGAGGTGCGTATGGGCCGCGACGGGTAAGAGTTGGATGGAGTCCCCGGGTAGGACGGCTACCAATGCCGTGTCTCTCCTACCCGAGCGAAGTTGACCAGAGGGGTGGTTCCCAGGCAGGGCGGGTCCCAAGCCGTTTCTCCACTGCCTGAGAAACCAACAAGAACGGGCAAGAAAAGTAGTCATCGTGGTGGGGCTGCCGTAGTGATTCTTTCCTTCGAACCAGAAGGGCAGTTATGAACAGGGGTCTGGGTTTATGTCGACAGACAAGTTCCACTGAACTGGCGTCTGGGACCTGAACAAGTCTCTGCAGACAAACTAGTTCCGCTTAACTAGCGTCTGGCCAATAGCAAATCTCTGTGGGCAAGTCCTCAGAGGTTTCGGCCAAAAAACGCGTGGGTCCGTGAAAAAAATGTTGCGGTCTGACAAACAACATAAAACATGCTGCAGGTTCCATCAGAAAGGACACCACTTCTCCCAAGCGGTTCCTTTTAAAACATCATCTGGACACCTCAGTTCTCGGTTGCGAACAGGGTCGCAAAGGGGTTCTCGGTTTGGGAGTCAGACCCAAGGTCGCCATCTTCTCCCGGGTGCCAAACGCTTGAGTGTATCAGGGCTGAAAGGGCTGCATGGTGTGAGGTGGGTTCGCTCTCGTCGTTGCGGACGAGTTGGAACGAGTTATCTCGGTGCTAATAGTTGGTGTCTAGTTGTGTGGGGACAGAATCGGGGTCGTCAGTGTAGTTCGGTGGTCGGTGGTGGGGTTTATTTAGGAAAGTGATCATGAAGGGATCACTTGGATTGTAGTCGGAGTCGCTGGATGTGGGTCCTGTTGCATGGGGATAGTAGGGAGGGGTGCTGTGGCTATCGTCCGAGTCACAGTCGCTGTCTCTGCTGCTGCAGTCTGTGGGTGTTTCGGGGCGGAGTGTATATTTCGGGGGTGGAGTCGAGGTCGAGTCCGTGGCTGGGCTGGACGTGTTGGGGGATGGTAGGGTTACGTTGGCTGTGGGCGGGGCGTGGTGTGCTGCGCCGAGCATGACGTGGTGTGCGTGGTTCGACTGTGTCCCATATGCCTTCAGCTGGTTGATATGGAACTACGCAGTCTTACCGTTGGGATACCTTATTTTATATACGGAAGGGCTTACTTTGTCCGCAATGGAGTACGGACCCGAGTATTTTGGTAACAGGAATGTGCTGGGGTTACATACGGAGAGCATGACTTGCTGCCCTATACTGTACTCAGTCGCATGCACTGTCTTGTCGAAATAAGCCTTGCTCTGTTTCTTCCTGGTGCCCAATTTTACTGTGGCTGCTAGCTGAGCCGTTTTAACATTTTCAACTAATTGCTCTACTGCTTTTTCATGTGTGAGGGCCGTCACCTCGGGGCTGGTCAAGTCTAAACCTAACAAAAATTCAGTGCCTTTCATGGGGCATCCGGTCATGAGGGTGTGTGGGGTGTAACCTGTGGAAGTAGAAATTGTATTACGCAAAAACATCAGCGCAAAAGGGAGGACTGAGTCCCAAGTGGTGTTGTCCTGCTGGACCATTTTTCTGAGGGTGGATTTTAGGGTCCGATTCATGCGCTCCACGATACCACTCGACTGTGGGTGGTATGCTATGTGGAATTTTTTGGTTGATGCCAAATAGCGTGAGGACGTTCTGCATGACACCTCCCGTAAAATGGGAGCATTGGTCGGATTCAATGTTGCGGGGGAGTCCCCATCTTGTCAAGATGTGGTGGGTCAAAATCTTGGCTGTGGTTTTTGCAGTGTTTGTGCGGGCTGGAAATGCTTCCACTCATTTCGTAAATGTGTCAATTACCACAAGTACATATTTATAGCCATTCCTGCAAGGGGGAAATTGTCCTATAAAATCGATCTGGAGGTTAGTCTAGGGGCCATTAACGGGTCGGGTGTGGCTGAGTTGAGCCTTTTTGGCATATCTGTCCGGATTATTCTGGGCGCAGATAAGACAATTCACGATGTAGTGATTTACATCATCCTTTAAATTCGGCCTCCAACAAAGCTGCTTGAGATGGGCTGTAGTGGGATCGATTGCCTGATGTCCATGACCGTCATGGAACAAACAAATCAGTTGATTCCTGTCCTGTTCAGGAACCACATAAAGGGCGTCTTTTAACACCACACCGTCATGTGTGGTCAGTGCATTTTTGAACCTCTCATAGGGAGCTGGAAATTTTCCTTTTACAATCTCCCTGAGATTGCTGTCCTGCTTCTGGGCCTCCACTAGATCCTTGATCTTTGTCTGTGAGACCTGAACTGCACTCACTGATGCGCCTTCGGGGGGTGTCCAAAAATATCCATGCCTGGAACCTGCTTTGGCCAGTGCGTCGGCTTTCACATTTCCATGGGGGGAGGAACGATGGTGATTGCGAACTTTGGCTGTCCCAAAAGTCCTGTTCTGGGCTCTCTCTAAAATGTGACGGAGCAATGGGGCTGAGGGGAGGGGTTTTCCGTCTGCGGAAACAAGTCCTCTTGCTTTCCACAGGGGCAGAAATTCCGTGAGGCTGTTGCAGACATAGAGGCTGTCCGAGTATATGTCTGCTGGGCTGGGGAAGGAATCTGGGTGTTCCACTATATACGCGATGGCCGCGAGCTCTGCTGCCTGCGCGCCTAAGTGGCCTGGAAGTTTTAACGATATTTCCTCAAGGGCGCGTCCCTGCGCGTCCTCGACATAGATTCCGCAACCTGTTATGCGCTTCCCATCCAAGACTGTGGAAGATCCATCCACATAGATCTTTATGGACTCACACGTGTCTGTGTGCTGGGGGCTCTGGGTTGAACTACCTATCTTTCTGGGAGGTGTTTTAGCGATAAAGGGGCCTGCGTTGTGGTGTGGAGAGATAATTTCACATTCATGGGGGGTTCCGGGGTACTGTAAGTTGTCGGCTAAAAAGGTGTGCGTCTTTGTCCTTTTAACAGTGATGTCCTGTCCCTGCAAGAGAAGGGTCCATCTAGCTGCTCTAATCTGGCTTACTGTACCGTCCTTGAGTCGTCCGTCCAGTAAAAGTTGGGTGGGGGGGTGTTCGGTGAGAATTGTAATGGGGTTCAGTCCGGTAATATGTGAAACATACTGCACTTCCCAAAATACTGCGAGCAGGTGCCTCTCACAGGCTGAAAATCCCTGCTCCACAGCATCTAAAATTCTGGAGGCGTAAGCTACGGGCCTTAACTGGTCGTGCCGTTCCTGGAGGAGCACGGCCGAAAGGGTGCGGTCTGTGGTCGCTACCTCTATAGCGTAAGTGGAATACGGGTCTGGAACTAGTAGTGCGGGGGCTGCTATGAGTGCCTGTTTTAAAGAGTCCACAGCATCCGTATGCTGCGGAAGCCATTCCCAGGGGGCTCCCTTTTTTAGGAGGTCTGAGAGGGGCGCTGCCTTGCTGGCGAAACCGTCAATGTGGTTTCGGCAGTAGCCAACCAGTCCTAAAAACGACCGGAGGGCTGAAATGTTCTGGGGAAGGGGCAATTTAGCAATCGAGTCAATCCTTTTAAGCTCGATCTCGCGTTTACCATGTGTGATAAATGTTCCCAAATATATCACTTTTTCTTCCAAAATCTGGGCCTTTTTGGGGTTGACTTTACAACCGATTGAGTGTAAGAGTTCCAGGAGTTCGGACAGAAGCTCAATGTGCTCTTCCTTGGTGTCTGTCTGCAGTAGTAGGTCATCTACATACTGAACCAGACATTCGGGGTGAGAGAATTTGGCTAAACCATTTGCCAGCTGTCGGTGGAAAATGGAGGGGGAGTTGTGGAAGCCTTGTGGCAGGCATGTCCACGTGTACTGCTATGCTTTAAAGGTGAAGGCAAATTTGTACTGGCACGCCTTTGCCAATGGAATGGACCAGAATCCATTACTGACGTCCAAAACCGTAAAGAATCGGGAATTGAGTCCCTGCTTGAGCATGGTCTCGGGACTTGTTGCTACTGTGGGGGCTGCTGCGGGGGTGATTTTGTTGTGTTCCCGGTAATCGATGGTCAGTCGCCATGATCCATCGGGCTTTCTCACTGGCCAAATCGGGGCATTATTAGTGGAGGCTACTGATCTAAGTACGCCCTGCTCTAATAAGCTTTCTATTACCTTGGAGATTTCTCCCTCTGCCTCTTGGGGAAATCCATACTGTTTTTGGAGTCTAGGGTCAGGTCCTGTTATTTGTACGGAGCCAGTTATCCGTCGACAGTCGTGCTTGTGGGTCATGAATGCTGCCCTGTTCTTTTGCAGAACTGCCCCATCCTGCTTGTCCGTACTAAGCGTGGTCGGGTTGAACCAAAATTCACCTACTGCGCTAATTTTGTTCGTGTACTCTCCTATGTTGAGCGTTGCAGGGGCTCTTGCGGATTTTGCCATCTTCCAGACACACTGGTTGACTGGATCGAATGAAAGATTATGGGAATTCATGAAATCAATTCCCAGAATGTGTTCTGCTGTGTGGAGCAGGTCAACTAAGACTATGGGGTGCTTGGTGGTGATGGTATCGATTTGAATGGGTACAGGGGCTGTGATGTGTCCCTGCTGTGAGTGGCCTGTAAAGCCGCTGAGGGTGATGGTGGCTGTAGTGGGCCACGTGTCTTTTTGGAACATGGTGGAGGAGTGTATTGTGGTGCGGGACCCTCCTGTGTCCCAGAGAAATTCGATGGGCTGTCCCCGAATTTTCGCTGCAACTACCGGTCGTCCGGACCTATCCCAAAGGGTGTCGCAGACCCAACGGGGGGAGCCCGTACACCAGCAGTCCATTCCGGTCAAGTCTGTCTGATCTGGACGGGCGCTAACGCTATGAATGGGCTCTGTCTTTTTCTTACTCAGAGTGCCCGTCTGCTGGGCTCTCTGTGGCTTTTTAGGGGCATTGCACTCTCTTGCGAAGTGTCCCAACTGTCCGCAGTTGTAACACTCCTGTGACTTGGGTGGGGGGCTGTTCTTTCCCTCATTCACCCATGCGGGGTTCTGGTGTGTTTTTACTGCCTGCATATCTGCTCCGGCCTGCTTTTCCTCTGGATTCTTGACTGCGGGTTTACTTTGTATAGATTGCTCCCAAGCGCGGGACAATCTTTTCACTACCCACTTCTCGTTATGTGCCTCCTCTGAGGGATCATAACTCGCGCAGGCTTTCTGTCCTGTTTCTGTGGCATGGGAGATAAGGGTGCAGGTCCATTTGGCCGTGTTGTCTGGGGACAAATGGGCACGGTCTAAGTCTCCAAAGACTGCTGCAAAGTGGACCCACAGGCGTCCAGCAAACGCTGTGGGGTGCTCGGATTTCTTTTGCCTACATTTGTTGAGGCCATCTACGGGGTCACCCCTGTTATACCCGATCGCATCCAGGATCGTGGTATGCATTTCTGCAAGGGTGCCTCCTCCTACATTCTGTGGGTCGGGAAGAGCTGCTGCTACTGAAGGGTCTAAACTTAAAACCGTGAGCTTTACATGCTCTCGCTCATCCATGCCGTACATGGTCGCCTGATGCTTGACTGTGGCAAAGAAATGGTGGGGATCTGAGGTGGGGAGGAACAGTGTGATCTTATCGCACGCGTCCCGTAATTGGGTCGCGGTTAAGGGGGTGGAGTATAGAAATTCCGCATTGTCCGGTGTGGCTGTGTGGTGGGTGGTTACTGGGTTCATTGGAGCTTGAACTATCTGCTGTGTGGGGGGTTGGGGCGCTTTCCTCTTTTGTGGCTTTCCCTGCGCACATGTTCCCTGAACATATCTCTGCGCTGTTTCGTTCAATTCTTCCCAATCAGGGCCGTCTTCCTGATTTAATTTTTCTCCAAAGGTTTCCTGGAAACCTTTCTGAACTGAAAGCCGCGATTGCAGCTCTGCAATCTGCTTCCGGCACTTTGCGTGATCTAGCGTGCTTTGTCTTTGTTCTGTGGTGTGCTCTTAATGCTGCCTTGTGGTCACTACACTGTCTCTGTAATGCTTCTACCCACTTTTCCTGTTCCTCACGTACCAGGACTGCACGTTGCCTGTCCTGATAGGCCTTTTCGTATTGAGACTGGAAGCTGCTGAAGTGCGCCAGACAAGACTGGTGAGCCCTTTTGGCGTCATCCACCTCGACATCTTTTGCTGCCAACTTCCTTCTCAATTCCAAATTCTCCTTTTCTACCTCGCTTACATCGACCTTACTCATTCGATGTATGCCCTCAACTTCTTTCCGGAGTGTCCTAACGACCTCCTCTGTGCCTCGCAATTGTGCCAAGCAGGACACGATTGGCATCGGCTTGCGAGCTTTCCCTAAGCTCTTTTTGTGGATCTCACTCAGGTTCTCCCACCAAGTATGTCCTATACTCCCGGGGCCTGATTCCTCATTGTCACAGAATTCATTCCAAAGGGGCCATCCTTTCCCTTTGAGATATTTCCTGATCTCTTCCTCCCAAATGGGACATTGTCCCACTCTACTGCTGCTGGTCGCTGCGACCGCAAATTCCTCTGGGTTCATTAGGCGCTGCATTGCCTGCATTGCCATCTTTCCTATCCGAATGCTGCTCTTCAAATTTTGGGACAGGGGTATTAATCGGAATGCTGCTCTTCAAATTTGGGACAGGGGTATTAAGGCGGTGCTGTAAATATGGGTATGGCTTTCGCTACTTTCCGAAATACAAACTTCCGACAGTTTGGTCGCAAGAAAAAATCTATCAGTTTTACCTTATCGCCCTGTTAGTTACACATGCATACACACACTTCCAAATTATGAGTATTGATCAGAACTGTTTGAACACTTGTGGTTTTCTGTTTCCAATTGGATCTCTAATTCAAATTCTGGGTTCTCCCGGAGTGGTTTTCCACTTCTAGATCGGGTCCCGTCAGGATGTCGCCAAATAATGTTGCTAATTTTGCCTTAGTTCAATTGCTCTGTTTTATTACCTTTGCTCTCGAGTCGCCAGGTATCTTTATGATACTGCCACGAGGTTCAAGTCCGAGTAATGATCAATAATCCAATACACCGATTAGTAAGGTTTAAATCAAAGCACATTTATTACACACAGTAATCGCTACTCATGCACAAATTCAACGTCTAAGCTACTTCTACAACTAACAGGCCTATACTTAACTTTGGACTGGCCCACCAGGTCAGGGAAACAAATGGCCTTTCGTTCAGGTTCTGAGTCTGCGGGATTCGAAGTTGGTACGGATTGGTAGCTAGGAGCGCCTATCTCGTAGCGAGCGTTGAATTAAGACTTACGATTTTGATCTTCACTGCTCTGGTCACGGTCAATGTTGGTTCGTTGTTGCTGGGTGACCCGGGCAGGAAGAATAGCGTGAAGAGAGCGAAGAGATGGAGAAGAAGAAAGCGATTTGAACTTGGGGCTCAATTCTTATAGTCCCCAGGGGCTTCCCGCCTTTCGGGGTGGACCCTGTACCTGGTCCCGAGTGATTGGACTTTGTCCCAATCGCTTGGTTCGATTTTCTCCAGTGCTGGAGCGGTTCCCTGATCGATGGGCGGTCTTGAGGTGCTCGTTCACCTCCTTTTGTGTAGGCTCCTGCTGGCGCCGAAGAGTCTGGTTTTGCTTTGTGTGTCTAAATGTTTCTTATTGTTCCCGGGGATTTGCTCATTAGTATGCAGATGGCTGTTGTTTTGTTATGCTGATGGTTGCTGGTATCGATATTGTCTGGCCTTTCCAGAGGTAAATACACAGCCAACCTGCAGCTGCTGGTTTTTGTCTTGTTGGCTGACTTTCCCATCAGCCTTTGCCGTTCGCCATTTTGAATCGTGAGTTTACCATTTTAAGTGGCTACAAGGCACGTCATGATTTTTTCCATTTGCATTTCTATGTCCACACTTATTGGAAGTTGTGTATGCCAACCTGTAATACTACAGTTATACCATCCCTCGAATAGAAATATTGTAGTTCTACTAGTGGTGGAAAGGTATAATTACAGAATGACTCATGTATACAGGCCGGAGCAGGGGTTGGGAGGGGGCGGGGATTTTGACTTTGGGTCATGCAGTAAAATAAGCAATATTGGTCAGTGAGTAGGGAGGTTATCCTTTAGTTGTACAGGATAGTGATGAGACCACATCTGGAGTATTGTGTACAGTATTGGTTTACCTCATTTAAGGAAAGATGTTAATGCATTTGAAGCAGTTCCGAGAAGGTTTACTAGACTGATACCAGGAATGGGCGGGCTGTCGTATGAGGAATGGTTGGAGAGATTAGGTTTGTATCCACTAGAGCTTAGAAGGGTAAGAGGTGACTTGATCAAAAACTTTAAGATCCTGAAGATTATTGACAGGGTGTACGTGGAGAGGATGTTTCCTCTGGTCAGAGAATCTAGAACTAGGGGGTCACTGTTTGGAACTAAGGCATCGCTTATTTAAGACAGAGATGAGGAGAATTCTTTTCTTTCAGAGGATCATGAGAATCTGGAACTCTCTTCCTCAAAAGACAGTGGAAGCAGAATCTTTGAATATTTTTAAGGCAGAGCTTGATACATCCTTGGTTAACAAGCGGGTGAAAGGTTATTGGGGGATAGGCAGGAACATAGGTTTGAAGTTAGGAGCTAGGACTTCTCGCACTGGAGGACTGTAACTTTGGAGGAAGAGCTACAGAAATCCCGGAGTAGGCTCGAGGGGCCGAGTGGACTACCCCTCCTCCTAATTTGTATGTTTGCATTTTTATTGAGTTAAATGAGTTGAACGGCACAGTGGCAGAATGGTTAGCACTGCTGCCTCACAGCGCCAGGGACCTGGGTTCAATTCTGGCCTTGGCTGTCTGTGACTGGGGAGTTTGCACTTTCTCCCCGTGTCCGTGTGGGTTTCCTCCGGATGCTCTGGTTTCCTCCCACAGTCCAAAGATGTGCAGGTTAGGTGGATTGGCCGTGCTAAATTGTCCCTTAGTGCCGACAAAAGGTTCGGTGAGGCTATGGGATTACAGGGATAGGGCGGGGGAGTGGGCCTGGGTAGGATGCTCTTTCAGAGGGTCAGTGTAGACTTGATAGGTCGAATGGCCTCCTTCTGCACTGTAGACAATAGGACTGTAGGGAATAGAACTGATAATTAAGAGAGACATAAAACCAACAGCAAATCTGCTTTATGCTATCATGCAAAGCCAAAATTACTTCTATTGTTCCTGTTATATGCACAGGCAAAGGAACTTAACATATAAATGTAAAAGTAAGGACAGGACGTGCAGAAAGAGAAGTGATGTCGTTGTTTAATGAAGGAAATGCAGCTGCCAATTTTCAGACTAAGCAAGGAGAAAATGACAACACAATTTTGGTTGATTAAATGTCAGATAGGGCATTAGAGAACACCCCTGCTCATTTACAAACAGTGCCATGGAATATTTATGTTCATCTGAGAGGAAGAAGCTGGGCCTCCATTTAATATTTTGTCTAAAAGATGGCACCTCTGAGAGTGCAGCACTCCCTCAATACTGCAATGGAGTGCCCGTCTTTTGATTGCTAAATTTAGGAAGACACAGCCTTCTGACTCAGGCTGGAATGTTACAAATTAAGCCATAGTTGGCTACAGCAAGACATTCCTATCAAATAACCAGTAATGTATCAAGAAATTACCAATATTCCTGGAATCTCATTATACAATCTAAACATAATATTGATTTTGTGGTTCTAAATCCGATAATGCAGCCATCAATATCTGGGCATCATCCACTTGTGATCTCAATTTCAGTAACTGGAAAACATTATGTTGTTCAAGATTTACATATTGTGTTTTAGAAAATCTGGTAAATTGCATAAAGTATGGGGCTGATTTTCTGCGGGGGGCTTCCCGCACTGGAGGACTGTAACTTTGGAGAAAAAGTCACAAAAATCCCTTAGCAAATTACTCAAGTCGCAGTTAAACCATTTTTTCAGGATTTTCCCAGCTCCTTGTGCAAAGATACACTGAGTGAACAAGGGAACCTTTGTGGAAATTCAGCTCTATGTTGTCAATCTATTTTAAAGGAGAAAAAAGAATGTAATGTGGACACGAGAGCAGAAGTCAGCATTTTCCTTTTGAAAATGATGCCACATTGATTGTATCGCATTTAATTCTGAATAATTAATCGGTGTTTAAAGATATTCAGAAGGAGACCTAAGTTCTCAGCTTCATGTGTCCATTTGTTTCCATGTAAAATTAGCAAAATATACTCCTCAGTTACAATTTCTTTTTTAAAGATTCCCCTTCTTCAAGATCCGTTTGTCAACATTATTAAGTAATTGCATCTGTCTTAAACTTCTCAGAAAAAAAGGTGTTTCCCAGATATGCAACCAAAGAACGTAAACAACTGGGCAAAATAAGCACCACAAGCTAATGTTCGAATGGAGTTTGTGGTAATTCTGTTAGCAGCTGATGGTATCATATTTCTTAATAAAGAGTCCTTCATTTAAGTCATTCTTCCCAGAGGTCTTTTGCTTTCCACGGCCTTTCTGCTACTCGAGTTCCTTAGAATTAAGCAACTCCCTTTTGTGGTTATACACCCACTGCCTTTACTGTCAGCTGTTATCATTTTGCAATAAGCAGCACAAAATATTTCTGAATTTCATTGCCTGTCAACTCCCAAACCTTACTTATGCTCCAATAAAAGTGGCAACAAAATTATTTTAAAAACTGATTAGGATCGATTGTCAGTCTATATACTGTGATTTTAAAAAATCGTAATACTCTGCACAATGAATGACGCTGCATTAAGAATTAGTGTATCAGCCAGAGGTTTGATCTGGTAAAGCTACTTGTTTCCTACATTAATTCAGTCTAAGTAACACTAATAAAATGTTCTTCAGATGACAATGGGAAATTTACTGAGCAAAGGGAGGGAAATTGTTCCAGTTTGGAGATGTCATCCTAAAACAGTGGCTGTGCACCAATTTGTACATGTTCACATATTTTAACACTTTGTACAAACAATGAAGACTGAAAATGATGGAAATCTGAAATACAACATTGAAAATGCAATAAGTAAGTAATGGTCACTGCAACATTCACGAGTGGAAAAAATAAATGACATTTCAGATGGGCAGCTTTTAGAACTGGAAACTGAAAAATGAGCACTTTTATAGGACTGAACAAGATGAGCAGGATTAAGAACACATACATGTCAACAGGCAGATATCTAGATTGCTATGACAAAGGGTAGTTCCTGGGTTCAATTGATTTATCCTCCAGTTTTGAGTCTATACCTTGTAAATGGTACAGTTTGTGCTCTAATCTCTCCATGTAGCACATTCCCATTGCACTTGAGAATCCATCATATCCTTCTTTCAAATGTTAAGTGAGGTGGTCATTATCCTCGTAAATTTATGCAATTTCTACTGATTTGCACTCTCTTTTGTTTAGTGTGATTACTACTCATGTATATCTTAGTTTTGTTTTCCTTACAGCAAAATATATGGGAACAGATAAGTGGATAGAATTCAAGTTATTACAGCATCAAAATAAGGAAAGTAGATCTTTAACATATTGCTTTGGGGTTAAATGGACAGCTTCAAAAACCAGTAGAGGGATCACAATGTGCAATTAATTCACATCTGTTGATTGCATTACAGCCAGCGTGTCATCTTCATGCTGCCTGTTTATATGAGTGATCTCTGTGTCCAACCCATGTTAACCATGTTGTTCATTTCCTGGACACATGAACAATTTTAAATGGCTCGCGTCGTTTAAAGCTAGCTAGTACTGGTTAATGCTAGCCTATCTCTCTTAAAGGAGATGCGTGTTGTAGCTGCAACAGGTGCTGGGAGTTAGGGTTGAAGAGAACTTCACAGGATAAAGAGTGAGGATTTGCACAATAAAGGAGAGCACGAGCTCTAAGCTTCGCACTCACTGACCTACAGGTTCTGGTGGAGGGACAGGAAGGGGGAGAAATGTCCTTTATTCACCAGTGGGAAAGAGGCCCTCCAGACACATGGCCAGATAACAGTGATAGCGGATAGTCATCGCTGCCAGCCGCCAAATCCCACGGCGCCTGAATGTAGTGCCATAAATGGTTCAATGACCTTACATGAGCAATGAAGGTCATCTTCAAATGCCATATTCTATAAACTGTACCAGTTGCCACAGCCACTGCCCGCAACACTCACCACACCCCCAACACTCGTCTCTAAACACCACAACCTGCAAATTCCACTTCAAGACACTCACCATCCTGACTTGGAAATATATCGTCGTTCCTTCAATGTCACTTGGTTAAAATCCTGCAGCTCCCTCCCCTAGCAGCACAGTAGGTGCATCTACACTGCATGGACTGCAGCGATTCAACAATGCAACTCACCAATTACAAATGGGTAACAAATACTGGCCTAGCCAGAAAAGCCCACATCCCTTGAAT
The DNA here is from genome assembly GCF_047496885.1 of Scyliorhinus torazame. Taxonomy (NCBI): domain Eukaryota; kingdom Metazoa; phylum Chordata; class Chondrichthyes; order Carcharhiniformes; family Scyliorhinidae; genus Scyliorhinus; species Scyliorhinus torazame. Next base: position 275,810,542 of record NC_092711.1, read on the forward strand.
GAATAAAACAAATCTCTATCATTCAGACCTCATCCCTTCCATTCATATGGTTCACTTCACCCTCGCACATTTAACACTGCTGCAAGCCTCACACCACATCTCACAGGTTGCGTACACTGCCAGCTATTCAAATCATAATAACCAAAGCAGCCAAATAAATTGCACCGCACACACTGACATACTTCTCTCTCTCTCTATTGCAGGACAAGGTGCCACACAACTGATGGAAACATGGGTTAACCAGAATGGCAGGCATTGCTGCATGTCTCCAACCCCTTGGAGGGCAAGCCCATTATTGAGGTTGTAACTAGCACCCAGCCTGAAACCATTGAATATGCTGGTAATCCCATGTCTAATCCTCCTTCTCACATCCCACACCCCCGTCGCCCTACACATTCTTCAGATTTACAAGCTGAAGATGTTGTAAACATTCTCTTCTCACTCTCCCCCTTACCTCGCACCCCAACCTTACCCTTGTGGCTTGTTCCTTTCAGATGCTTAAGAGGCACAACTGACAGGCAGGTGAGGAACATCAAAGCATGCATGATGAAGGTACAAAACTTGTCACTTGATTGCATACTTACAGTTATAAGCTCAGATACTGACACCACCATGCTCATCTTTTTTTAATTCTTTCTTGGCATCTGAGTGTTGCTGACATTTATATCCAATTCCTCCATGAACTGGATGGAGCATTTAAGAGGGAAGTTAAGAGTAAACCAGATTGCTGTGGATCTGGAGTCTCATGTAGACTAGATCAGGACAAGGCTGGCTGATTACCTTTCCTACAGGGGCTTTAATGAACCAGACTAGGTTTTACGGTAATCAATGATGGTTTCATGCTCATCATTACTGAGATCAGCTTTATATTCCAGATTTTATTAACTGAATTCAAATATCCCCAGATCCTTGGCCCCTGGATTGCTCATTCAATGACATTATCATTACACCGCCATCTCCTGATAAATCTTAAGGCTGAGGGTAGACGGGAAAAGCGGTGTTCAAGTCGCCGACAGCAATGGTGGCTTTCTCCACTGTATAGTGCGACTCTTCGAAAAAAGTCCCTCAAGATCAGGACCCACAACGTGTCGCTGGGGGGAGGGCGTCTGATTCACCCATCGCACCAGCAACCCAGAAGCATGAGGATCAGGACACTATTTTTAAAGGTTGCCCCAGCGCATCCCCCTTCCCCCAATACCCTGGCACAGCCCGGTCACACCCGGGTAGAACATAGACCGGAGGAAGCACATGCAAATGTTGAGATATGGGGACTGCAATGAGGGGGTGGGCGGGGGAGGGGGGGTGGCAGTTAAAGATAGTGATTTGCACACAGGTTCAGCTACAGAATGTTCAGTTGAACACATCAGTGGGGTGACCTATTCATAGAATTGTAGAATCACAGACTCCCTACAGTACAGAAGGAGACCATTCAGCCCATCAAGTTCACACCAACCCTCTGAAGGAGCACCCCAGCTAGGCCCATGCTGCCAACTATCCCCAGTAACACCACCTAATCTTTTTGACACTAAGGGGCAATTTAGCATGGCCAATCCACCTAACCTGCACATCTTTGAACTGTGGGAGGAAACTGGAGGACCTGAAGGAAACCCACGCAGACGTGGGGAGAAAGTGCAAACTCCACATAGTCACCAAGGCTGGAATTGAACCCAGGTTCCTGGTGCTGTGAGGCAGCAGTGCAAACCACTGCGTCATGTTTTTGTGTCAGGGGAGTTCCTTCCTGATGTTCAACACTGCATCTTCCAAGAGAAGGACTTGGCTGGAGTGTTGAGCTCCAGAATGGCACCGTTGGTGTCAAATAAGCAGTGCTCAAATACTGATCTGCAACATTTCAGTGGAGGTTCACTGCACATGAGCCAATACTTGCATCAATCTGGCAAACAGCACAATTCACCCCTCAAGGGTGCGGACACCATTATGAAGCTCTGATGCTAATTGTTAAGTTCAAAATAATGTATGATAATGTAATTATACTGTGTCTGTTCTCAGCCTGACTGTTACTGCTCATGATTTTGACTACCTGATGTTGAGGTAGCCATTTCTGATTTTGTGTTCATCCCCATGTATTCAGTAATACCTGAAACACCTGAACATGTATTTTGCACCTAGTGCAGGTGCATATGGTCGCTTAACACTGTACCACAAATTTGAAATGTAGATAAGCTCAATAACTCGGGTTCCTGGAAACCCGCATGCAGCATAGTCCTGCACATGGTGTGCACCAACTAATTACAGTCAATACTGTGTCAGTGATCTCACTGCTGACGTAGTTAAAATCTTTTTCTGTGGCATAACTTCCTTATTTTACTTAATTTATCATCTTATTGAAAGATGTTTATCCTGGCATGATTAGATTGTTTTTTAAAAATTGCATAACATTTTCATATTTAATTATTTTTTGGATATTCTGTCACATCATAACGGAAGCAGATTAAGAATTAGAGCAAGTAAGATAACTATCATAAAAGATAACCAGAGTATTCAGAAGGAGTTGTAGAAAGTGAGAGGTTATTTTCTTTGCATTTCCCGGTGTTGCTTCAAGTCAAGCTTGTTTGATCACTTTGAATTGTGAGACCACTTAGAATTGTAAGACCTTTGAGGAATTGTATTGCATACTCCTGTTCTTACTTCATTCTTTCCCATCTCTGTGCATTCAACATTTGCAAGTTGGATGATAGCAGGAGTGCTTTACTAGAAGTTGTCCTTGTTCTGGGAGTTCTGTTTCACTTTCTGCTTGTACATCTTCTAATGCTGTTGGGTTACCTCTGTAACACCTTCCTAGATGATGTCCAACGATGTCTTCATCAATCGATGAAGAGAGTTTTTTTTTAAATTTTCAAGTACCCAATTATTTTTTTCCAATTAAGTGGTAATTTAGCTCAGCCAATCCACCTACCTTGCATATCTTTAGGTTATGGGGGTGAGACCCATGCAGACATGGGGAGAATGTGCAAACTCTGCGATATTCTCTGCTTTCTTGATAAGGATGGCTTTGATGTGTAATGATCAACAAAGAACATCAAGCTATCTTGATTAACAACAAAGCTAATTTATTAACACTACTTATAACTAGATTATTTATAATAACCTTTATTGTCACAAGTAGGCTTACATTAACACTGCAATGAAGTTACTGTGAAAATCACCTAGTCGCCACACTACGGCGAAATAAATTACGCTATAACTCTATCTACAGATCTCCTCAGCATATGACTACTGTCTCTCATGCCTAAACACCTTCTCCAAGAATCAAGGGTGTCACGTGAGCTACATGACTGCTCTTGATCACCATCAGGTTGTTAGATGTATTTTACATAGAATTATTAACCCTTCATTTACCATACAATATCCATACTGCCACTTCCCCCGTCCTTTGAATTTGTTTGGAGACTTGTACAAACATATTTACATGATGTGAGCATTGTATGTATTATACATGGTTGAATTGTTATTGTCCATGTGTTGACAATTTTAAAAATTCACAATTTGAGTCTGTCTGGTTTTTTTAAATGCGTGTGGACCTTCTCAATCGTGGTTGTTCAACAGATGTTGTTGTCTTCGCTACAGTCATAACATCTCGTTGTCTTGTTGTCGAAGTTGTCTTAAGTAAATCTGTGTCAAGCTCTATGTGTGGAAATGCAGGTTGAGCTGTCTTCACTTTGAGAAGCACTCTACAATTCCTTCGTAGGGTCGAACCTTCGTCCGTTAGAACAATGTACGAGTGTGGAGCTGCACGGCGAATCACACGTGCCATGCAAGACCATCCTCCAGTTGGAAGCTGCACCTGCACATGATCTCCTGGCTCTAACGTTGCTAGATCCTTCGCTGTTCTGTCATAGTAACATTGCTGATTTTGGTTGTGTTGCTTGATTTTCTGCATAGCATTGTCATTGGCAGGATTTGCTGTAGGTAAACATGGTAATGTAGTACGTAGCTGTCGATTCATCAGCAGTTGTGCTGGTGAGAATCCAGTCGCTAGTGGTGTCGCTCTGTAGCTTAACAAAGCTAAGTATGGATCGCTTCTGGAATCCAATGCTTTTTTGGGTAGTTGCTTTGTTATACACCTTTTTCAGCCTTCCCATTGGATTGTGGATGAAGCGTGATGGAAGTGACAGACTGAAAGTCGTATTGTTGAGAACTCAGTCCAGTAACAGCTGTCAAAACATGGTCCATTATCACACATGACAGTAAATGGGATTCCACGCTTTGAAAATACCTCTTTTGTAGCCTTTATGACCACTTTTGAAGTGGAATTGGGTAACTTGATCACCTCGTGGTAGTCTGAGAAGTAGTCGATGACTATCAAATAATAATTTCCATGGAAGAAAAACAGATCGATGCCGACCTTCGACCATGGAGTCGTGACGAGTTCATGCATTGTAAGTGTTTCCTTCTGCTGATGGGACTGGTTCTTCTGATAGGTTTTGCATTGATACCTGGCCAATATACGGACTGACGAGCTCTTCCTTTGCATTTTTTCATCCCCAGATGGCCTTCATGCACCTTGCTGAGGATCATGTTTCTCAACAAAGTCAGAATTACAATCCGGTCTTGTCTAAGCAGGAATCCGTTCACGCTGCTCAGATCCGCTCGTATGTTCCTGTTGTTGGAACAAGTTCCTTTGGGCCTACCATTTCGCATGCAGTGCAACATACATTTCATCTTTGCATGTTACTGCCTTGATGAGTTTCATCTTTTCATCAGAGACAAGTATACTTTCTTGAATCAGGGTTGCTTGAGCTTTGATTACCTGGACAAATACGTCGTCCCTGGATCTTCAGTTGCACGCGACAGTGTATCCGCTACAATTTCTTTACCCGGCATGTAGACTAGCTCAAAGTCATACCTTTGAAATTTCATTATCATACGTTGGCGTCTCGGAGACATGTCGTTCGTTTTTCTCAATGATGGATACGAGAGGATGATCAGCTGTTTCCACTGTTAAGGTGGGTGCCTATACACATATTTATGGAATTTGTCCATATCAGTGAAGAGACTTAAACACTCTTTTTCAATTAGCGAATAGCGCTGTTCGGTTGGTGTCATTGCGCTCGAGGCAAATGCAATCGGTTGTCATTACCCATCACCTGTCTGCTGTAACAGCACAGCTCCTATGAAGTCTTTATTAGCATCTTTAGATATCTTTATGACTCTTGCGATCAAAAAAGGACAGAACTGGTGCTGTGATGAGTGCTGTCTTTAGGTCAGACCACTCCTTGTGTTCTTCAGACCACGTGAACACGATATCTTTCCATGTTAGCTCTCTGAGAGCCGTGGTACGTGATGATAGATTCAGGATGAACTTTCCAAGAACGTTTACCACACCTAGCGATTCGGGATGAACTTTCCAAGAAAGTTTACCACACCTAGCATTCTAAGAACCGCTTTCTTGTCTTTAGGAGAAAACATTTCATAATGGCTGCAACTTTTTCAGTGCCTGGCTGCACACCCTGAGCTGAAATCTGATCACCTACAAACGTGAGTTTGGAGGTACTCAATTCACCCTATTTAGTTTTAAACCAAACTTCTGAATTCGCTGCATGAATTGAAGAAATCGTGCGTTGTGTTCTTCTTCATTCGCTGATGATGTCATCAACATATACTCTGACGCCTGCAATACCTTCTATCATTTGTTCCATTGCTCGGTGAAATATTTTGGATGCAGATACGATACCAAAAGGCATTCGATTAAAGCAGTATCTTCCATATGGAGTATTAAAAGTACAGAGATTACTGCTGGCTTCATCTAGCTTGAGTTGCCAAAAGCCTCTGGTTGCGTCTAGTTTTGTGAATATTCTGGCACCTGACATCTCACTCGTGATATCTTCACGTTTGGGAATCGGGTAGTGTTCCCTCTTTATATTTTGGTTGAGATCCTTAGGATCGATTCAGATTCTTAGGTCACCATTTGCTTTCTTGGCGCGCATCATAGAACTAACCCAGTCAGTTGGTTCCTCCACTTTGGTGATTATCCCCAGCTGCTGCACACAGTCAAGTTCCAGTTTTAGGCGTTCCCTCAAAGGAGCTGGTATCCTCCTTGGTAGGTGAATGACTGGTTCTCTCTAAGCTGAATTCTATATTCGAATGATAACGTTCCCATTCCATGAAAAACATTAAGAAACTTGTTAATAATGGCATCAATTTGGTCTTTGCCATTGGCTGAGATCTTGTCTGAGCTGTGAATGCACTTCACCAGCTGCAGTAGCTCACATGTCTGCACATTCAATGAAGATCGCTTCAGTCCTACAATCTCAAATTTGATAGGAATCTCCTGGTCTTTGACCTGAAAAGTTAGATAGCCAATCCCCATTGTGGTGATAACATTGCCGCTGTAGTCCCGCAATTGACAGTTGTTTTCGTCAATTTGAGGTTTTGTTTTTAGTTTGGCTATATCTGATTGATTTATTAGATTAGCTCATGCACCAGTATCCAGTTTCATTGGAATATTGGTTCCATTAATTTTTGCTGGAATCGTCCAATCATCATGATTGTGAACGATTGAGATCAGTTTGAAAATCGTCCGCATCAGAAATTGGCTGTTGAACTTTGTCTACACTTTCAACTATATCAACAAAGAAAGAGTTTTCTAAATCAAACTTATCTTGCACCGTGTCAGGTCTACGTGTGTGCGTGGGTTTCCTCCGGGTGCTCCGGTTTCTTCCCACAGTCCAAAGATATACAGGTTAGGTGGATTGGCTATGCTAAATTGCCCTTAGTGTCCAAAATTGCCCTTAGTGTTGAGTGGGGTTACTGGGTTATGGGGATAGGGTGGAGGTGTGGGCTTGGGTAGGGTGCTCTTTCCAAGAGCCGGTGCAGACTCGATGGGCCGAATGGCCTCCTTCTGCACTGTAAATTCTATGAAAAAATTCACTTTATTGTCATGTTTCTTTAAACTTATTTCCTGCACAGCTCTTTTCTTATGAACTGTACCCATTTTCTTAAATTGTTGTGTTGTGGTTCCCTTTCTACACTGAGAAGCAAAGTGATTACATCTGTGAAACTTTTTCACTTGGTGGGTGTGGCCACAATATTTGCATGTCATGCCGCTCGTGATGTCATGCGCAAAATGGCTGCTTCTTTTTCAAATGCGCCACAGCATCAATGGCGTCAGCCATGTTGTCGTTTTTGTGTCACTTTCACGGACCAACATCTCAGAATATTGATTTTTCGCCAGTTCACTTGCTCAACATAATATATTAATGGCATCTTCTAACATTAACTTCAATTGTCTCAGTAAACTCTCACACAGTTTTTCATTTTTAACTCCATATACTATCTGTTCATGCAGCAGGGAGTCTAAGAGAATGGAAAAATTACAGGTCTGCGCTTTAAGCTTGAGATCTATAATAAAGCAGTCAAGTGTTTCACCTACTTTCTGGACTCTTTGTCTGAAAAGATATCTTTCAAAAGTTTCATTTATCTGAAGCTCGCAATGCTTGTCAAACATTTCGATTACTTTAGTATCTATTTTTTTTACCATCCTCATTCTCAAAGCGGAATGCCTAAGTCTTGCGATCCAGCCATTTTTAGGAACAGCGCTATTTTCCGCTAGCCGCTTCGAGGTCTAAGGCAGAGATATATAATTTAAACTGCTGTTTGAAATTTTTCCAGTTAACATCAACTTTACCCGATGTCTGAAACGCCCGTGGAGTTTGCAAACCTTCCAGCTTGTTTCGACTGGGCAGTATTTTTGACGTTCCTAGTTTCAAGCCGTTGCCAAATCTATTCTTTGCATTCCTTTGGGTGCAAGAGGAGAGGTTGAGAGGGATCCCTTCTCCGACCCCCCGCCGGGTCAGAGATTCCCGGTGGGCAGCATGAATCCCACCCCGCTGCTCCGATGCCAGCTGCCGTGTTCTCCAGCGCTGGTTTTCAGGCGGGGGCGGCCCACCCAGCAATTCTCCGGGCCCCAATGGGCCGAGCGGCCGCCGGTTATGGCCAGTCCCGCCGGAGTGAAATGAACATGGTCCCACATGGCGGGACCTGGCTGGTAGGCCGGCTGGTGTGGTCCTCGGGGGGGCAGGGGGGATCCGGCCCTGGGGGGGACCCCCACGGTGGCCTGGCCCACGATCGGGGCCCATCGATCTGCAGGCGGGCCTCTGCCGTGGGGGCATTCCTTCCTTCCATGCCGGCCTCTGTAGGGCTCCGCCATGGCCGGCGCGGGCAAGATACCCTCTGCGCATGCACAAGAATACGCCGGCCGGTCTGCGCATGCGCGGAACCACGCCGGCGGTTCCATGCGATGCCAACCCCTCCGACGCCGGCCTAGCCCCTGGAAGTGCGGAGGATTCCGCAACTTCCGGTTGGCCCGATGCCGGAGTGGTTCGCGCCATATTTGTACGCCGGCGTCGGGCCATCGGGGGATTCGGGAGAATCCCGTGATGTTTGGGCAGTCCAGGGTCTTCGTAAGTTTTGCCTGAGCTTGCACCCCAGTGTTTTTTTTTAAATGTTTTTTATTGGGTTTTTGAATAAAGTATATTTACCGTTATGTACATAGAAGAGAAGGGAACACGCACAAAAAATAAAACAAACAAACAAACAAAAAAAAAAGTTAGAATAAAATAACTGGTAGGGTATTATGTGCTAGCTCAACAACAGCAGCTCTGCACAATTGGCAGTATTGTTTTTAGCACATAAGTAGGCATCTGTTTGTGGGGGGGGGGGGGGGGAACTGGGGGGTGGGGGGTACATATACATTTGGGCGCCGGGGAAACAAATACAGAAAAATTACAGAGGGCAATACTCGAATGGATCTGGTGTTGGTGATGTTGCTTGCTTCTCCCGGACGGTTTTCGCTGCCGTCTCGCGATCACCTCCACTTCAGCCGTTCATCCAGATTGTCCTTGTTCTCTGCTCCTGTCGATGCCATGTTTGTTATTGTTTCCCATGCCCTCCTTCCGGCTGTCATTCTCTTGCCTCCCCCCCCCCACTTCACTGGTTCCCCTCTATTGTTCCCTGTCTCCCCCCTCTTCCACCCCCCCCCCCCTCCCCTTCTCCTGTGATTTGCCTTTCTTTTCTCTTCGGTTTTGCATCCCAGTGTTAACGTAACAACGGAGACAGCAGTCCAGTGATTAACCCAACTTAATTGGCATCTATTATTACTGGCTGTATCTGACACCAGAAGGGACCATCACATCTGACCGGTCAGCCAAAGCCCAGCTCAAGTCAGGCAGTCTGCAACAGTAAGGTGCCAAAACCTCCATGGTCTATCTGGTTCAATGGGTGCTTGAAACTTAGAGTTTCTGCAAGCTGGAACATCAGGATCCTGTGCATGGGACTGACAGATGGCTTGCAGCTGATCAATAATGCATGCAAGATGGCTGTGATCAACATGTAAGTTGATAGGCTGAAAAGTGACATGAGACCAAGCTTGCCATGACAGATCACTGAAAGAAAAACAATGTTTATCTGGCAAGGTAACAAGCACGTGATCAAGGTCAACTTTCACTGTAAGGAACTCACTGCTCTCAATGATAGAACCCCTCAGAAATTGTTCAGAATGTGTTCTCTCCCTCTGTCTCTCAACCCAAGCAGCTAACTTCATGAGTAGCTATGCTATTCATTACAGAGGTAAAAGACCAAGTTCTATGAAGAGCTTGACTGGACGAGAAGTTTGGGTTGGCGAGGGGAAACAAATTCAGGTATCTGGAGGTGCAGGACTTCCTACGTAAACAGGTGTCAACCTTCCTGCTCCTACCGCTAAGGGGGATTCAGGACAGGGTAGTTTCCAGAGGATGGGTCGGAGAAGGGAGCGTCTCTGACATTTACAAGGAACTTATGGGGTCAGAGGAGACGCAGACTGAGGAGCTGAAGCGCAAGTGGGAGGAGGAGCTGGGAGGAGAGATAGAGGATGGTCTATGGGCGGACGCATTGAGTAGAGTCAACACGTCCGCAACATGTGCCAGGCTCAGCCTGATACAATTCAAGGTCGTTCATTGGGCTCACATGACAGTGGCCCGAATGAGCAGATTCTTTGGAGTGGAAGACAGGTGTGCAAAATGTGCGGGAGGACCAGCGACCATGTCCACATGTTCTGGACATGTCCGAAGCTTAGGGGATTTTGGCAGGTGTCATGTCCACGGTGTTAAAAACAAGGGTGGCGCTGAGTCCAGAGGTGGCGATTTTCGGGGTGTCGGAAGACCCGGGAATCCAGGAGGAGATAGAGGCAGACGTTCTGGCCTTTGCTTCCCTGGTAGCCCGAAGACGGATACTGTTAGCTTGGAGGGACTCAAAGCCCCCAAAGCCGGAGACCTGGCTATCGGACATGGCTACCTTTCTCTGTTTGGAGAAAATCAAGTTCACCTTGAGAGGGTCACTGTTAGGGTTCACCTGGAGGTGGCAACCGTTCGTCGACTTCTTTGCAGAAAAATTAATCGTCAGCAGAAGGGTGGTGGGGGGGTTAGTTTAGCCTAGAGTAGGGGGGTAATAAAGGTGGGACCTGAAAGGGAGGGTGACGGCTTTTGCACTATGTATATAGTTTCATGTACATTGTTTATTGCGTTGTTGTTACAATACCAAAAATACCTCAATAAAATGTTTATTAAAAAAACATTCTCAACACACACAGTTACCATAGTTCTGACTGTCATACAGTGTAAACTATCGTGAGTATACAACTTTTGAAACATTTTCATTCAAAGCAGAAATGTCAGCCTCATATCAAGCTCAGCCACAGTACCTACCCTGATAAAAAACAACAGTTCCTTGTCATGACTTGAACAGGCGCTCTCCAGCATTCCCACACAGAGTGAAGAGGCAAAGTGACACATACTTTGAGACAGTATCTAAAATGAAATGAAATTAATGAAATGAAAATCGCTTATTGTCACAAGTAGGCTTCAATGAAGTTACTGTGAAAAGCCCCTAGTCGCCACATTCCGGCGCCTGTTCGGGGAGGCTGGTACGAGAATTGAACCGTGCTGCTGGCCTGCTTGGTCTGCTTTAAAAGCCAGCGATTTAGCCCAGTGTGCTAAATACCGCACTCACAACATGGGAAACAAGCAAAAAAGTGACTAACCTCACTGCGATGGAATCTGTCATTGAAGTCAAGTGATCTGCTCTCATTAATTACAGCAAGAAGTCTCACAAGTCTCAGGTTAAAGTCCAACAGGTGCCCACCCCAGTCGTGCGCCGGCATCTCCACCTCAGTAATTACAAGAGATACCCAAGTGAGAAGACTCTGAATGTACTAAGAGCCACACAAAGTAAACAGACTGCTAGGTAATACACAAACAAATGCTGGTTACAGCTTTTCCAGAATATCCAGACTTCCTAACGCATGGGAAATGTTAGGGAATAAGATAGGGTCAAGGGACAACAGGTCCATCAGCAAAGAAAATGTCTCTATTGCGAACTAAGGCAGGGAGGTTAACACTGACTGCAATGAACAGTTGGCAAGGTGGGTGGAAAAATGTTAAACACTCGGGGGGTAAAACTGTCACTGAGGAAGCTCTTGAAACCATGGAAAGTTTGTCTTCTTATTTAATTCTTTCATGGAATGTGGGCATCTATTACCCATCCCTAATTGCCCTTGAGAAGGTGGTGATGGAAATATAGTTCCAGGGCAGGATGATGTGGGGCTTGGAGAGAAACTTGCAGGTGGTGTTACCATGCATCTACTGCCCTTGTTCTTCTAAGTGGTAGTGGTCGTGGATTTGGAAGGTGCTGTGGAAGGAACCTTGGTGAGTTGCTGCAGTGCATCTTATAGATGGTACACACTGCTGCCACTATGCATTGGTGGTGGAGGGAGTGGATGTTGTAGTGGTGGATAGGATGCCAATCAAGCGGGTTACTTTGTTTTGGGTGGTGGCGCCTTTAGTGTTGTTGGAGCTGCATTCATCCAGGCCAATGGAGAGTATTCCATCACACCCCTATCTTGTGCCTTGTAGACACTGGACAGTCAGAAGGTGAGTCACTCACTGTGGAATTCCCAGTTTCTGATCTGCTGTTGTAGCTACAGTATTTATATGGATAGTCCATCCAGTTCAGTTTCTGGTCAGTGGTAACCCCAGCATATTGGTAGTGCGGGATTCAGCAACGGTAATACCATTGAATGTCATGGGGAGATAGTTATTGTCTGCACTTGTGTGGCACGTATGTTACTTGCCACTTACCAGCCTAAGACTGAATGTTATGCAGGTGGATGCCCACTCTAAGTGGCAGTTGGTTCAAGAGATGGTGATCACTACCTCACCGGCGACAGCTGATGCCGTGTGTCGAGTGTTTGCCATTCATGAGCTTCCTGAGTCAATTGTTTTGGACAATGGCACCTCCTTTACCAAATTTCTGTGCAAGCCAATGGCAGACAACACACAAGGACATCCCCCTGACACCCAACGTCGAACGGTCTGGTTGTCCAAACCTTCAAGAATGTCACGATAAAACAATCTGATAAACCCCTTCACCAGAGGTGGCTAATTTTAAGTTGTTGTACAACTCAACCCCTCATTCAACCTTGAGGTCGCACCAACTGAGCTGCTCATGGGCTGTCAGTTAAGAACCCGATTGGATCTTGTGTTATCACCTTTGGTGGGGAGGGTCAGACACGTCAGGCCTTCCAGAAAAGTCAGCACTGAGAGTAGAGGGGGCGACAGGTCATTCCGGGTGGGGGACCCAGTTTTTCACTTCCTGTTTGCCTTGGTTAAAAGGACAGGTTGTGGTCCAGTCAGGGCTGGTGTCTTATGTGGTCAATGTGAACGGGAAGACCATCAGCAAGCATGTCAATCACTTGCATCGTTGAAGAGTGGCGACTCCAACTTGGAGTTGACAAGTCCAGCGAGCATTGTGAATACTCCTGTAACTCTGTCCAGTCAAAGGGAGCCAGGGGCTCCCAGTGAGGTCAGTTTGTCTGCCGTCGAAGTGGTGTCTCCTGACCACTTGATCGCCCAAAGAGTGCCGAACCTGTGGCAGGGCAATGAAGGTCCGGGATGACCCAGAAGTCTCCAGACCGAATGACTTTTAAATGGATTATTTTTCCCCTGTTTTCTCTGATAACATTTGTAACTTCTGTACATAATTTTGGGGTAGCATAATAAGGGACTTAAGGAAGGGTGGGGGTGGGGAAAGGATGTGGTAGCGCTGTCCCTTTAAGAAGGCAGGTTCCACAGACTATGTGATTGACTTAGGGCCAATCGGATGGGAGCGCACAAACCCCGGCCAATGGGGAATTTGCACGGGGCCCTGGGAGCAGGGCCCAGGACCAGCGAGCTGAAGTGTTAAGGCCTGTTGTATAGTGTTCTGTGTCTGTTACTTAACTGCCTTTGCCTTTCATCAATAAACCCCTTTGTTACCTACTGGAAGCCTGCAGAGTATGTCTCGAACCGCCACAAATATCTACACAATGAAAAATGCACATATTTTGCTCATCAGCCTCCAGATGTTACATTGATCAAGATACTAAAACCATTTTCAATAAAGAGGAAGAAAGATAGTCACTAAATGATTGTAATTCTGTCTTGGGCATTGGAGGGTGAAGGAAAGGGGGTCAGCTAGGTTATAAATGAATGAACACAAGAGGGACATGTGAAGGACGGGGTGGGACTGGGGAGTATACACAATCGGAGCAAGAGGTGAGGGGATGGTGAGAACGGAATAGGCAGAGATGTGACTGCATTGAGGTGGTAGGAAGGAGATGGGACGTGGACTATTGCATAACTATCAAGATAGAGACCTAATTCATCCTGAACTTCCAACTATCCGAATCAGATGTATCCCTGATAGTGCATCCCAGATGCATTCCAGAATACAGAGGAGGATGAAACAATGAAACTGGCAGTAAAATACTCTCATTGCTTCACTGAATATCTCCTACAATGAGGAGAACATTGCTGGCCATGTCTTCAGCTGCATGAGGCCTAAGCTTTGGAATTCCATCTCTAAACTCCACCACTTTTCTACTTTGCTTTCCTCCTTTAAGACATCCCTAAACACCTACCTTTCTGACCAAGCATTTGGTCACATGTCCTATTATCTCCTTACATTGCTTGGTGTCAAATTCTGTTTGAGAGCACCTCTGTGAGGAACTCAGCATATTTTATTAACTTAAGGATGTTATCTAAAGGCAAGGTGTTGTTGAACAACAGTACTTAATTATCAAGAAACTTCTTTCTGACTTCTTTAAGATTTCATAGAATTTACAGTGCAGAAGGAGGCCATTTGGCCCATCGAGTCTGCACCGGCTCTTGGAAAGAGCACCCTACCGAAGCCCACACCTCCACCCTCTCCCCCTAACCCAGTAACCCTACCCAACACTAAGGGCAATTTTGGACACCAAGGACAATTTAACATGGCCAATCCACCTAACCTGCACATCTTTGGGCTGTGGGAGGAAACCTGAGTACCCGGAGGAAATCCACGCACACACGGGGAGAACGTGCAGACTCCACACAGACAGTGACCCAAGCCGGGAATCGAACCTGAGACCCTGGAGCTGTGAAGCAATTGTGCTATCCACTATGCTACTGTGCTGCCCTAAGTGACACTTACATGCTGTCTCCCCAGAATAATCAAATTACGATGAGCAAAACCATGGAAGATATGCAAATATTATTTTGAAAGTCCCGACCTCCAGACATACAAACATCAATCCGTCATGAATTTCCTAAATTGACTCCCTGGGTTACAAGCTTTAATTTCCAATTTGTCCATTTTAAACTGCCAACTTTTCTTTCTGTCAGTGACTCACAGAAGTGTGATTTTTGCTGGCCATTGTAATTTCTCCACAATCAAAACAAAAAGGGATATAGACCACATGCCTTGGGAGCGAAGGCAGTTCCAAAGCTCCAGATAACTGCATTAGTTCATTGCAAGCTAAAAGAAAAGAGAAAAACATGTTTTGAATTCCTTTTACTGCAAAAAAAAGGAACCTCCCATAGTCCTTTCCTCTTTATCTTTTGTCTACATTTGTTTTTGTGGGAATCAGGCTGTGTTGATAGTGTTAACCCTGTGTTCTACTAAAATTAAAAACCTTCTGTCCATTGGGTCAAGATACCAGAAGCCTGTTGGAAAGACCACAGTCGTCTCCGAGGCTGAAAACCTACTCCACTTGACAATAATTAGAATAAAGTGAGAAATACTTTTTGGATTTTAAATCTGCAGACTATATGTTAAGCGACTTGCCCAAATATCAGAATATTCTGAAGAGAAGGAGGGAGAGAAAAGCACTGCTAAGAAAAAATTAAAAGCCTTTTTAAAAAAACGGGGGAATAGAAGCTCCGTTTACTCTTCGGATTCAGAAAGCCAGCAGGAATGTCAGAAAGGAGGGGGGGATCTTGTGTTATCACCCTCGATATAACTGTCGTTTCAAAAACAAAAGTACCTGATAAAGGGTTAAAATCTTTATAATGAGTTCAAAATTGTGATATGGTAAAGACTTTTTTTCTACTTGCCAGCTGCATACAATACAACTTCCTTTTAGGCACAGGTGCCATGTTTCTTAAAATCAGAAACTAAGCAAACAGGCCCATCAAACTGGAACTGCTTTGAGGAGTTCCTCCTGCTTTACTGGAAACCGTAAGTTACAACCAAAAAACACATTTCTTAAACAGTCAGAAACTTGGCAAGCAGTTTTGAGGTTTGGGGTGCATAACAGGCATTTTGTCAGTTGCTGGGCGATCCCATTTATAAGTGAAAAGCTAATAGATTAGCAACCCACTGCAGGAGTCCTCATGTGGACTATTACTTGGGTTTTCCCATTTTAATTAACGTTGCCATGAGAAACCAATTACAAGAAATAAAGCATTGTTTTGACCACTATATGATTCAATGCAAAGGGAACTACTGTAGCAGTAAATTAAGGAACTACATTACTAATCTACTTAAACCATACATATAGCTTAAACCCATGGTATCAGATGATTTTAAAAGGCATATTTTCTAGAGGCACAATAGGAGTTTAAGTGATACGGGGAAAAAAACTGGCCCTGACATGTTAGTGTTCGTGGAACTCAATATAATTCCTGATTGCCATGCTGTAATGTGCAAGTCGACAATTTGTGTTCATTTCAATCACAATAAATTTTGAGGCCGAAATGATTCTGTATTTGAGGTCACTGCTCTTTCATGTTACTGAATGTATTCAAATCAAACCTAAACAGCTGGACTGAAGGTCTCTTTTCCCATACTAGGGACTGACATAGTATGCCAGACACGTAGTGGAGTTGGGGAGGATTTCACTCTGGTACAATATGAGGAGGATCCTATGAACCGAGCAAGAAAGTTTCCAATGTCCAGTATTTCTAGCAATATTGTAAACGTTTCTTCAAACATGTCTATGGTTTTGATACAAGTTGCAGTCAGCAAAATCACCCCACCATGTTTATATTTGGTCATGGTGTGTGGGTGCGATTGGCTAGGCCAGCATTTATTGCCCACCCCTAATTGCCCTTGAGGAGGTAGTGGTGTGCATGTTGTCAAGGGTAGATGGTTAGATTCTTTCTTGTTTACAATGTTGCTAAACACAAGGATCAGTATAAATCTTCACCATTATCTTTACACTTATTGCAAAAAGATGTTGAATTCTATCCAGACATGTGACCAGGAGCAGACGTAGGAGCAGAAGTAGTCCATTCGGCCCATCGAGTCTGCTCTGCCATTCAATGAGATCATGGCCAATCTGATATAATCCTCAACTCCACTTCCCCATTTTATCCCAAGAATCCTTGATTCCCTTACTGACAAAAAAAATCTGTCTACCTCAGCCGTGAACATACTTAACGACCCCTCCTCTACAGCTCTCTGCAGTAAAGAATTCCACAGATTCACTACCCTCAGAGAAAAAAGTCCTCCTCATCTCTGTCTTCAATGGGTGACTCCTTACTCTTTGATTATACCCTCTGGTCCTAGACTTTCTCACAAGGCGAAATAATAGATCAGCATTTACCCTGTCCAGTCCCCTGAGAATCCTGTATGTCTCATAAAGTCACCTCTTATTTTTCTAAACTGCAATGAATACAGGCCCAACTGACTCAACCTCTCCTCATAAGAATATCCCTTTATACCCAGGATCAACCAGTGAACCTTTTATGGACTGCCTCTAAAGCCAGTATATCTATCTTTAGATAAAGGACCAAAACTGTTCACAGTATTCCAGATTTGGTCCAACCTTTGGCCTTGTATAGTTTTTGTAAGACTTCCATATTTTTATACTCCATTCCCTTTGAAACAAAGGCCAACATTCCCAATTATCCACTGAACTTACATGCTGCGTTTGTGATTTATGCACGAGGAAGTTTATGCATGAGGACACCGCCCCACCCCCCACCCCAATCCCTCTGTGCTGCAGCTTTCTGCATTCTTTTTCCATTTAAGTAATATTCAGTTCTTTTATTCTTCTTATCAAGTGCATGTGGGAGGATGATTTGTTTGCTGTGAGGGGGACTTGGGCTGTGTCCAGTCTGTGCTTAATCCACGTGGCCGATGCATAACTTCAGCTGAAATGAGCAGGCTAAAGGCTGAAAGTTCCTGGCTGAATTGAATCTGGAATTATGTGGAGGTGACGATGGGCTTGACTGCCAGCTAGCCAGCCTTTTGGGAAAGGCTGCCTCACTTTGTGTCACTCAAGCACTTGATAGGCCACCGGTGGGCCTTCTCTCCGGGGATCAAGGACGCTGGGGATGGAAGTTCCACCCATCCAAAGCTGGCAACGTCTCTTTGGCCTCAGCTGTTCTATACTCAACAGCACCAATGGGGAAGTGGTGGCTGCTGCCAGTACTGCACCCACCCAGGGGGTTGGATTAAGAAGGGACTCTGGCACACGTGAGTGATGGCAGTAGGTGAGGGGATCGGTTTAAAGGCCCAACCTGACCCAATCCCGGATTAAAGACTCCCGAAATGGCGGAAACCCCGTGCGAGGATCCGAACGTGCCGCAGGATAGACCCATACTTGCGGATCCCTGGGGCTCGACCGGATCACAAACATGCCTCCCCCGGTAACCCCAAAATCGCAACCAGTGCCCGGGACCCTGCCAGGCGCGACCCGAAAACAAAACCAGCGCCCCAGACCCTGCTAGATCCAACCACCTACCATCCACAAGGTCAAACTTCTCCCATCGGATCCCGGGACCATCCAGAAGTAGTAGCCAAACGAGGAAGTGAGGGAAATGTGGCAGTCTGCAGATGAGACTAAACCAACGTGGTTTCAAGACTCCTTCCCCCAGCATATTCCTGACAAATGTCCAAGCGATTGAAAACAAGCTGGACAAGCTTATCGCTAGACTTACTTCTCAGAAGGAAATAAGGGACTGCTGTGTGCTCTGCTTCACAGATACATGGCTCACCCTGCCTCACCGGACTGTGCCATACAACCTGAAGGCTTCTCAATACACCGGGCGGACCGTACGGCGTCATCAGGAAAAGCAAAAGATGGAGGTGTTTGCTTCCTTATCAACTCCTCCTGGTGTTCGGGCGTGGCGACCCTGGTGACCTACTGCTCCCCGGACCTGGAATACTTGACTGTGAAGTGCCGCCCATACTACCTTCCACAGGAGTTCACTTCAGCCATTATCACAGCGGTCTACATCCCGCCCCAGGTGGAAGTGAAGAAGACGCTGGATGAATTGAACACAGCTATAAATCACAATGAAACAGAACACCCAGAGGCTTTGGTCATCGTGGCCGGGGACTTTCACAAGGCCAACCTCAAGAGTGTATTGCCAAAATTCCACCTACACATCTCATGTCCACCAGCGGGGCTAACACTCTCGACCACAGCTACACAAACATCAAGGGCGCCTAACGATCCATCCCCTGATTGCACTTCAGAAAATCAGACAATAAGACGGTGCTCCTTCTCCCCGCATACAAGCAGAAACTTAAGTGGGAGAATCCGGTTAAGACGGGCGTGCAGTGCTGGTCCGAGGCAACAGAAGAGCTCCTACGTGATTGCTTGCATTCAGTGGACTGGTTTAAGAACTCAGTGACAACTGGGGAACTGTGTGTGTAAGCCATGTTAGCTGGGTATAGTTGGTGGTTGGGGAGGATGTTATTTACTGAGCTTTGTTTACATTTGAAATTGTTGTTACAAAATCACAAATGCCTTAATAAAATGTTTTTTTTTTTTAAAAAGGAACTCAGCGACCAACCTAAACAAGTATGCCACCATCATCACAACTTCATCAGCAAATGTGTATAAGACTGCATGCTAAAGAAAGTAGTACGCACATTCTCCAACTGGAAACCATGGCTTAACCGGGAGATTGACTCCATACTGAAGATCGGGTCCTGACGCGGTCCCTGGTCGTACACTCAGATCCTGTGCGGACCAGCAGACGGATGTGTTTGCGGACATCTTCAACCTCTCCCTTCTCCGTTGCGAGGTTCCCATTTGCTTCAAGAAGACCACCATCGGAACGGTGCCAAAGAAGAACCAGGCAACATGCCTCAACGACTATCATCCAAACCTTGACATCAATCGTAATGAAGTGCTTCGAGCGGTTGGTCATGAGGCACATCAACTCCGCACTCTCAGAATGCCTAGATCCTCTGCAATCCGCACACCACCACAACCAGTCCACAGCAGACAGCATTTCCCTGGCCCTACACTCTTCTTGGAGCATCTTGACAACAAGGACTCCTACATCAGACTTCTATTTATTGAGTACAGTTCCGCCTTCAAAACCATAATCCCAGCCAAGCTCCTATCAAAGCTACAAAACTTAGGACTTGGCTTCTCACTCTGCAACTCGTTCCTCGATTTTCTGATCCATAGACCACAATAAGTAAGAATAAATAACAACACCTCCTCCATTATAGTCCTCAATACTGGGACCCCGCTAGGCTGCGTACTCAGACCCCTACTGTACTCAGAATACACACACGGCTGCTTAGGAAAATTTGGCTCCAACTCCATCCACAAGTTTGCTGACGACACGACCGTAGTGGGTTGGATCTCGAACAACGATGTGTCAGAATACCAGAGGAAGATGGAGAACCTAGTGGAGTGGTGTAACAACAACATCTCTCCCTCAATGTCAGTAAAACCCAAGAGCTGGTCATTCCCTTCAGGAAGCAGAGTATCGTACACACCCCTGTCTGCATCAACAGGGCTGAGGTGAAGATGGTTGACAGCTTCAAATTCCTGGGTGTGCACATCACCAACAATTTGTCTTGTCTACCCATGTCAGCACTACGACCAAGAAAGCGCAAGAGCACCTATACTTTCTCATGAAACTAAGGAAATTCGGCATGTCCACATTGACTCTTACCAACTTTTACAGATGCACCACAGAAAGCATCCTATCTGGCTGCATCACAACTTGATATGGCAACTGCTCAGCCCAAGACCATAATAAACTACAGAGAGTCGTGAACACAGACTAGTCCATCACGCAAACCCGCCTCCTGTCTACACCTCTCGCTGTTTTGGGAAAGTGGGCAGCACAATCAAACACCCCTCCCACCCGGCTTATTCAGTCTTCCAACTTCTTCCACTGGCAGGAGATACAAAAGTCTGAGAACATGCACTAACAGATGCAAAAACAGCTTCTTCCCTGCTGTTACCAGACTCCTAAACGACCTTCTAATGGACTGATCTGATCTCTTCATACCTCTTCTCTACTAAGTAGTACTAGACTCCAATATGCTTCACCCGATGCCTGTGTCTATGTATTTGCATTGTGTATTTTATGTTTGCCCTATTTTTTTTTCTTTTCATGAATGGAATGATCAGTCTGAACTATACGCAGAACAATACTTTTCACTGTACCTCGGTACACGTGACAATAAAGCGTAGTTCATTCCCAATCCAATCCATGGGAAAGGGTGGCAGCAAAAAGGGTAGTATGCGTCTCTTAGTAGGTCCCACCCCCCTTCCTAATGTCAAATCCCTTGAGTGCCTTTGAATAAATCTCCATCCTCCCCCCCTCCCCCACGCCGCCCCGCCCCCACCGCTGGGAGGACATGTGTTTGTTTGTAGTGCTCCCTGCGCAGCAAGCCCCCTGCCTGCCACTGGATGAATACCAGCAGCAGCAGGAGGAAGCTCTTGCCACAGACTTAATCAGAGTGCCGGCAGGAAGGTCCCATCTATCAACCTCCCCCATGATTATATGCCCCCCCCCCATACCCAAAATCAACCACCCATGAGGGAAGGTACAAGATTCTGCCCCGTAGTTGCTAGTTTAATTCCAGAGGATGCAAAGCGGCCCTCAAATGAACTAGCTGTCACTGTAATTTTCGGATAACAAAATGAAGCAGTTAATCCAATGAGGTTGGTCGTTCAATTTGTCAAATTTCGATCACCAGCAGTTACTCTGTGGTGACCAACATCTGGAGAATTCCTGTAGCAAAGTCGTGGACACGTATGGGTAATAATTTGTTGCAGAGTCTGTAAGTGCCCCAGCAGCTGAAGACATCCTGCCCAGTGAGTTGGAAGTGTAAACAAGTTAATTTAGTCAAACCCAGGAGCAAACACACAAGAAGTTGTTTGAACAAATACAAGTAACGTCATAAATGATGTCAGAACCCATCTCTGAAGAAATGCACTTTCCCATAGTGAACATGACATGTTTTGGTGGACATTGCAGCTGATGTTGTCCAACCTCAACACACACATGCTTTTAAATGATGAAATAGTTGCTGTAGTGCAAACGTGTGTTTCATCCTGTATTTCAAAGCAATCCAAGTGTGTGCATTTTATAGATAATCCTTGGACAATCGGTGTCTGAACAGGACTCAATCACCAATTGATAGAGACCACATGAAGTTTGTAAAGTTATTTTAAACCTCAATAAATTTATTTATTTTGCCATTTAATTTTAAGAAACGCTAAAACAAAAGGAGAGCCAGTCTTTATATTGTGACTTATCTTCAGAACACTACAAAGTACTGAATGTGAGCTCTGCAATACATGTGGCCTTTAGATATAATGAAGAAATTAGATGTTTCCAATCCTGTAAGCTCACAATGAACACAGATGCACATAAACTATATCGTGTACAAGTTCAGCATTCCACCTGTGCAGGAATCAAAATAGATCAAACCATTTCTGAAGAAATGCATTTCCCCATAGTGAGCATTACATGTTTTGGTGGACATTGCAGCTGATTTTGTCCAACCTGAACACACACATGCTCCTAGCATGCATAACTGGGTAATCAGCAACCAGGAGTGGAAATCTAGCTCATTTCCCCACTTCCTAGTCCAAGGCTACTGAAGTGAACTGAGTGCGTCAACTGTAAAGCTGCTTTGAGGCTTGCAACAACGAAGACCCTGTCCCCTCTCAGCTGCAGCATAACACTGAGAGGAAGCTATGGGGGACTTAAAAAGGGGGAAAGCTCAAGCAAAAATAATGTAAAACTTGATCGAAGCAATAGTTAATCAAAAAGGGTATATGGCAGCTTAAAATTAGTGCTAATGAAACTGGAATTATGATGGTGCAATGCTATGCATAGAAGTTCTTCCAATAAATGAAAGTATAGGTTAGCTGTTTGTCTTCGCAACTTTGATAAATAATTTGATTACAGAGGGTAGGGCAGAAAAATGCACAAGTACGTTCTTACCTCTCCCTTGCACGTTGAACAAAATGGCTCACCTGGATGGAAAACGTATATCTGTATAACTTTGGAGCATTGGAATGGAATGAAAACTGTACACACCAAGACTTTGATCATGAAATGCTACACTGGTCAAACACAATCAAGTCATAACTATAGTGTTGCTAACCAGAGGACACAAATTTAAGATGCTTGGCAAAATGACCAAAGGCGGAATAAGGAAAAAAATTGTTTACGCCAACAAGTGGTTAAGACCCTGCCTGAGAGTACGGTGGGTGCAGATTCAATCATAGCACTCAAGGAGGAACTGGAGAAACACCTGAAGAGAAAAGATTTGCAGAGCTACAGGGGAGCTGGATTTCGCTAAATTGCCCTTGTGGACCTGGGCCAGATGGGCAAAATGGCCTTCTGCGCTGTAACGACTCAATGATGCTAAAATATTACATTGTGAAATGAATGTTGATTTTAAATTACATTTTCACTTTGTCACCCCCTCTGCACAGTGTCACAAAGACAAAAGCTGGTTTCCAATCTTAAAATGCTCCAGGAATAAAACAAGAAAACCTTATATTAGCACCGTACTATCCACTGTTCCTGCATTCCCTTGTTACCTGAAGAAATCACATTTAGCATGATTCAGGGCAGTTAAAGTGAGTCACCAATTCAGTGCGCTGTACTTTCCAAATCATGACAGTGGTCTAATCAGAAGATTTCAAATGGAAGTGTTGTAAATTATTTCCATGTTTCAGTTGTCAATGTTCTGGCCTATTAATGTCCCGGAGCCGTCTGTCTCACTGCTGTTTGTGGGTCTTGATGGTTTACTTGCATAATATCTTTCACTCATCCCTGATATTTCTGAGGGATGAGATAAAAGCGCTAATAGATACAGGTCCTTTTTGCTTTCATTACATTGCACCTTTGTAGCTTCATAACGTTTCCTGGTGTGCATGATGCTACATACTTTATTTGAGTATAATAAAAATGATCCTGAACCACACTGTTTTAATTGGCAGCTCCATTTGAAAGGATCAAATTGGACTCTGCCAATGGCTTAGCTTTCAGGAGTAGTGCATAACTAAGTCGTACAGCGCAAAGGGCGTGATTCACCGATCGCGGGACTAAGTGTCCGCGCCACCGTGAAGCCGTCACGTTTCACGACGGCGCGAAACGGGTGCGGGCAGTAGGGATTCAGGCCCCCACAGGGGGGCCCGTAGACTCACGGAATGCTCTGGCCCTGACGCAACATGGCGCAAGGGTTCTGGGGCCGGACGTGCAACAAAGTAGGCCGGGGGGGGGGGGGGGGGGGGGAGAGGCCGGCCCGCCGATCCGTGAGCCCCGATCGCGGGCCAGACCCCATCAGAGGGCCCCCCGGTGAAGGAGCGCTTTTCCCCGCCCCACAGGCCGCCCCCCCCGACGCTTCACGCAGAGTTCCCACCGGCAACGACCAGGGGTGAACAGCGCCGGCGGGACTCTGCCGTTTCCGCGCGGCTGCGCGGCCCATCCGGGCCGGAAAATTGGTGGCCCGGCCGCTGACAGCAGCCTGCGACCGGCGCCGCACCAAACCCACCGGCGCAAATGGCGCCGATTCTCCGCACCTCAGAGAATCGCGCGCGGCGTCGGGGCGGCATGGCGCGGTTGCGCCGATTCTCTGGCCCGGCGCGGGGCTCGGAGAATCGCGCCCTCAATGTCCCGATTGAGTCTGTGCTCTTTTGGCTAATTTGAGCTGGAGCAACAGCAGAGTTGCTACAATTTTCTCTGCTGCCCTGAGTTTGAAATGGAAAGGTAGGCCAAGAATTCTTGCTCCTGATCATCAACCAAGGAGTGCTGCTGGAAAGACAGTGTGATACTGGTCAGGGACAGGATTGATGCAGGTTGCCATGGCCATGGTGAAGTCACCTTGCTTAAATGTGTAGAATCACTGTTAGGGCAGGGTCAAAATCTCCAGGAGTAAAGCAAATGAGAAAATTGGCAAAATTAAACCCTTTGAAAACATAATGGATGTTCAGTAAAATCCAAATTATTCATAATTTTCCATAGTAACTTCATTGCAGTGGTTCATGTAAGCCTACTTGTTGACAATAAAGATTATTTTTAAAGCTAAGTTGGAAAACTGAGTATAATTGTAAAAAAACAAGTTGATGTTGTTAAAAACTCTCCTGCAACACTTAACACCTTGAACATAAGTCATTTTAGCATTTCGCTTGGTACCTTGGGCTGGATTTTCCCATGGGCCTCGAGACCCCAATGCTGGCACTAATGGGGGTCCTGAGCCTGTTCAAGCCTGCAGCAAGGTTCAGCATCCTAATCTTCCTGGAGGCGGCCTTTTAATTGGACACCACTGCCAATCAAGAAGCCAGCTGCTCTGGAGTCTTGGCAGCCCCGCTCGGTGAGTGGGCACTGCTGAGGCAGCTCGGAGACCATTAGGGTATGGTGTGTATAAGGATGAGAAATACAGAGGGGTGAAGTCGGGAGACCTTCAAAGCAGAGGGTATCCCTCTATGTGGGCCGCGGGTGCAGCCTTTCCAGGCTGTGGCCCTGTTATTGGGGAACCGAGCATCCAGCTCTCATTGACCCCCCGGCTTGCTGCAGGATCGGCTGTCTCCATGGATCTTGCAGCATCTGCAGATGATATTGAGATGTTCCGCCATTGATTCCATTGAAGCCACAAAAATCACTCCTAATTATGGCTTTAAATGTGTTAATTGGCTGCCCATGTCTGTGGAGAATTCAGCTGATCCCACTTTCTGGAATGCCCCAAGACTTTACTCAATATAGCCGTGCCCTATTTTCCCACCTCCCTCCCCCAATCCCAAACCCGCCATCATGGGGCCTGTAAAATGCAGGCCCTGAAAATATTTGGCTCTACCTTCTAAGGATAAATGTAGAAACTACATGGGCGCATAGATATTTAACACAGCAAAGCTTCAGATGTCTGTCGTAATAGTAAGGGGAGAGGTTAATGTCATCAGGTTACTGAGGAATATTACTGCCTTGGAGTAAGACTATTCTCTTTAGTATGTACAATGGACTCTTTCCAATTAATCTGCCAAAATGTCTATGGGACACAGATCATGCCTCACAGGGCAGCTTGCTGTTAACAATCTCCTCATGTCCAACATAAATCAACCTCCCAGCTCAAGAAAGATTAAATTCAAATTGTATTATCGTATTGCATTTCACTTCATTATATGGCTGTACTTCAGCACCATTTTTATACCATCCAAATGTTATTGTCCTCTCTTGGAGATCTCCGCTATTGTTAAAGACAAAGGAGATTCCAGGGTAAGAATGAATCTTTTCTTATAGCGTGAAAATGGAGAGCAGAGTGGGGATGACACTGCAAATACATAGACTGGAAAAAAATATCTGAATGAATATTAAGCTTCACTGATTGAACACATAATTCAAACTGTAACAATACTGTCCCATGTGACTCACACTATCATAGTTAATCATGTGGTTCATATTATTCTTATTCACATACAGCTGTACTCTCTGCATGCATCAGAAGATACCTCTCACCACCTACATTCATTGTTAAAGCCCCACAGCTCTAGAGCGTGAGTTATAATATCCTTTCATAAAGTAAAACTGGAAAACAATTTTTCTCTCTCGCGCGCCATGCACCCAGCCAAGCTGTCTGTAGCTT
Source organism: Scyliorhinus torazame (assembly GCF_047496885.1). Classification (NCBI taxonomy): domain Eukaryota; kingdom Metazoa; phylum Chordata; class Chondrichthyes; order Carcharhiniformes; family Scyliorhinidae; genus Scyliorhinus; species Scyliorhinus torazame. The sequence continues at coordinate 275,836,693 of NC_092711.1, forward strand.
CCTGTAAGAAGGTTCACAAGATGAACATGGGGGATGGGGGAGGGGCAAGGCAGTGAATTCTTTCTGTCAATAATTCTGGAGCAAAATAAATTTAGTATAACTAAATTTATATTTCAACTTCTGACAATTGCTTCTCTCGTATTTTCCTTTCTTCTTTCAAGGGAATTGGCTGATTTCTGCTCCATGCCTCCCCCTGGGCTGTACGGCTAAGATCAGGAAATGGTTATTGTGGAAATATTAGTCTGTGTTTAGGAGTACTTGGAGGTTTACACTCTGACAAATTATTATTTAACAATTTAAACTGTTTCTAATATTACTGCTAACTGATCTAATTAGTTAAAGGCACTATCCCATATAATACTAAGCCATAAACACAAAAATAAAATCCTGGATTTTGCGCTCAGTGTGCACTGATTTTATCAGTGAAGGTGGCAGCACATTTTTGTTTTGCATGGATAAAATCTGATTGAGTTCTTTTCTCAACTTCCCCGTGCACTAATTTGTCCTCCAGCAACAAAGGCTACCAGGCCACAAATGACTGGAGTAAATCTCTTGTGAAAAACTGCACAGGAGGCCATACTTACAGCGACACTCACCCTACACCTTAAGCTTCTTTGAGCAGCAATGATCTGGATGCCCTCACTTCACAGTGGAGACTGCCACTGAGCTATGTCACATGCTGCAGCCACCTGAGTCTTCAACCAGGGCACTGAACGCACTTCCTGTGGCTATTAGCATCGCCATCTCGTTAGAACATTTCCGCAAGGCTCCTTCCAGGCTGTGGCAGATGACATGGGCGACATCTGATCATTTGCAATCCCCGATGCTATCAGGGGGGTCACTGTAATTTCATTCAAATCATCTCTCAATCTTGCAAAATTGTTAAAAGAGGGCACTGGGAGTCAGGTGAGGGAATTCCCGTTGCTCCCGGCCCAAGAAATTCAAGACAGTGTGATCTCAGGTGTATGGGTCGGGGAGGGCAAGGTGTCGGCAATACACCAGGAGATGAAAGAAGAGGGGGAAGCGCTGGTAGAAGAGTTGAAGGGTAAATGGGAGGAGGAGCTGGGGGAGGAGATCGAGGAAGGTCTGTGGGCTGATGCCCTAGGTAGGGTTAATTCCTCCTCCTCGTATGCCAGGCTCAGCCTGATACAATTTAAGGTGGTTCACAGAGCTCACTTGACGGGGGCGAGGTTGGGCAGGTTCTTTGGGGTAGAGGACAGATGTGGAAGGTGCTCAGGGAGCCCGGCGAACCATGTCCATATGTTTTGTTCATGCCCGGCACTGGAGGGGTTCTGGAGAGGAGTGGTGGGAGCAATATCTCAGGTGGTGAAAGTCCGGGTCAAGCCAAGCTGGGGGCTAGCAATATTTGGAGTAGTGGACGAACCGGGAGTGCAGGAGGCGAAAGAGGCCGGCATTCTGGCCTTTGCGTCCCTAGTAGCCCGGCGAAGGATCTTGCTAATGTGGAAGGAGGTGAAGCCCCCCAGCCTGGAGGCCTGGATAAACGATATGGCTGGGTTCATAAAGCTGGAGAGGATTAAGTTCGCCTTGAGAGGGTCTGCGCAGGGGTTCTACAGGTGGTGGCAACCGTTCCTAGACTATCTCACGGAGTGTTAGAGGAAGGTCGGTCAGCAGCAGCAGCAATCTGGGGGGTGGTGGGATTGCCTGGGAGGGTGGAGGAGCAAGACATAACATGAAGGGTTGGGAAAACTGGCACGTACGGGAGAGAGCCAGTGTACAAAGCTATGTAACCATATCATTTTGCCATGTATATATCTTGCTCTGTGTGATTTCTCGTTATTTTGTTATGGGGGGGGGTTATTGTTTGTAAGGGAGAAAAATTGTGTTAAAAAACTTTAATAAATATATATTTTTTTAAAAGAGGGCACTGGGTGTTTGCGTGCGTTTCGGCCCCACAACACAAAGATGTGGGTTGGTTTAGCACAGTGGGCTAAACCGCTGACTTGTAATGCAGAACAATGACGGCAGCGCGGGTTCAATTCCCGTACCAGCCTCCTGGAACAGGCGCTGGAATGTGGCGACTAGGGGCTTTTCACAGTAACTTCATTGAAGCCTACTTGTGACACTAGCGATTATTATTACGTGCAGGGTAGGTGGATTGGCCACGCTAAATTACCTCTTAATTGGAAAAAATGAATTGGATACTCTAAATTATATTTAAAAGAAGAGGGCACTGGGGATGAAGACCTGATTATCAAGTACTCATGGAAAATACACTCTTGCATGCAATTTTTAATACGTATTTAATAAATATTTTAAAACTTTGCTGCGAGTTTACTTCTTTTTCAGCACTGCTACCATCTTTGCCGCTTCTCTGTAGCTAGGCAAGAAATATGGCACTTTGTCACTTAGCCTGCCTCAGCTCCCACCACCCTCTTCCTGTTGGGTTTCAATGGATTGAAAGGAGTCGCAATTAAAAAAGAAAGGCTTTCATTTTCCCTTGTAGCTCACGCGTTAGCTTGCTGACCTAAAGTTCCATTTTTAATCTGGTTGTTAAATTGTTAACTTTAAACAGGCCATCGACTAAAAGTGAACAAAGGAGTTTTTAAGTAAACCAGTCAATCAGAGTGTTACCAGGAAGAATTAAACCCTGACCTGTTACACTAGCCTTGAGAACATGGCATGAATGACAACCTTGCTCAGCAATCACTGGTTTTGAAAAACAACTAGCACAAATAATTTGCCCGCAAGACTTGTTATACACCCAGGATGAATTTAGTTCCCATGTACTTCTGCTAAAGTCAAATTTTCCCCCAACATTTTTAAAAACACATATAGGCCATCTAGTTTTAAGATGAACAGCCTTAAATCATAAGGAAAAGTTTAAAAAAGCATGCTATAAAATAATCATAAAAGAGAAGTCAAAAGTGAGAATTTTTTTATTGAATTGTGATACACAGATACACTTCTCGTGATTGAAAGCAATTGATTCTGTGAAACTCTATGTCATCTGCTAGGCAGAAAATATAAACTGTAATTTCTAAAATAAATTTGCATTCATCAGGATGCTGCTGACAGGGAATGGAAGACCTTTTGGCTGCCAGCATCGAGCAGTCCCAAGTCAGGAATTGCATACTGAGCAGCAAAATAAAGAGGCCTTAACTGTGCCCTGCCAAGTGCCCCGATTTTACTATAATCATAATGGCAAGGCTATGAGTGCTCGCCATTATCACAGAGTACATCTGACAGACATTTCTGGTATCCACATTGCACAGTTAAATGTACAAGTTTAAATGCAGAAGTTGTTGTCAGAGACAGCCCTTTCCTCCACAGGGTTCATTTTTGCAGACCTTGCAACAGGACTGTTTCATTAAATGACGGCAGTGGCATGAACTTGGGGTTCTTATCCATTAATTTTGGACTAAAAATGGCTGAAAAGATTACGGTTTGTTGCATTTAGGAGAGACTATGTGCTTTCAACAGCATCATTAAGTGATAAATGCTGCTGAACAGACTTGGGCATTTCCCTCAGAAGAAAAAATACATGGAGTTTTTACATTTTTATGTCTGTTGTCCCAAATCCCCTGAAAGGGCACGAGTAAAATTTGGGTATATGTGCCCGAATATCAACTACTACTGCAGTCGTATAACAATTTAACCAGTTGTCACATGACTTCAGTTATCCCGTGGCTCCTCTGCTGTAGAGGGAACAACCAAAAAGTACTCAACTGTACTTTTTATTTATTTCATGTAGAGCCCTAAAACGAGAAGAGAGGGAAGACTTTCCCCTTAATGCACAGGGATGTGCAGATTAGATTATGGGTTAGAGGATAGGGCGAGGTGAACGTTGGAGTGTAAATGGGTAGAGTGCTCATTCGAAGGGTTGGTACAGACTCATGGGCTGAATGGTCTCCTTCTGCACTATGCGGATTCTATCCCATTGCTCCCTGTGCAATTAAAGAATGTTTTTTTTCATTTAGAACATCGAATGTAGAATCCCTACAGTGCATCAGGAGACCATTCGGCTCATCGAGTCTGCACCCGCCCTCCGAAAGTGCACCCTAACTAGGGTGCTATCCTCTGCCCTATCCTCGTAAACACACCCAACCATTGGACAATTAGGGGCAATTTAGCATGGCAAATCCACCTAAACTGCACTAAATCCACCTAAATCCTTCCTGTGGGAGGAAACCAGAGCACCCGGAGGAAATGCACACGGTCACGGCAAGAATGTGCAAACTGCACACATTCAGTCATCCGAGGTTGCAATCGAACCCGGGTCCCTGGCGCTGTGAGGCAACAGTGCTAATCACTGAGCCACCGTGCCGCCGATGTGGCTTTGGTACATTAAGACACACAGAATAAACTTTATTTGTGACACAACTCTAAGCAAGAAACCGTAATGGCAATTTTGGAAGTAACTGCTTCCTCTGCAGTTTCTCAATCAGTGAGAAAGCGTCAAAGTATTGATGTTTAAACATTCTAGCCCAACCTCCAACTGTGCTTGTATCAATTATGGTGATTCAGCTGAAAAGCAGAAATTACCACATTTACTGGACCATAAGACGGACTAAACCATAAGACGCACCAGGATTTCAAAATAACTTTTTAAAGTTAAAAGAAAATATTTTGGAAATATTGCATGTTATCCATCAGACACATAGTAATTTTAAGTAATTTATTTCCCAAAAAACATTTTAGTAAATACGATACTGTTCATACCTGCAGTGCGATGTGATAATTAGTATTAAATTAAAATTAGTATCTAATACTTGGGTGAAATTCTAAGAAATCCCAACAAAATAGCACAATCAGTGTGTATCTTCAACACTTGGATGGCTGTGGTTTAAGACGGTGGCTCACAATTAGGGATGAGTCTTGTCCGCAACACCCAAATCCCTTGAATGAATAAAAAAAAATTACCACATGAAATCACAAAGATTTATTTGTAGCGGATACCAGGGTGGGACACAACAGGATACATTTAAAAAAAAAATCTTATAAAGCCAAACACCAGATTAACGTAATCATAAGACCATAAGACTAGCAGCTGCACCACCATTCAATCATGGTTGATATGTTTCTCAGCCCCAATCTCCTGCCTTCTCCCCATAACCCCGGATCCCCTTATTAATCAAGAACCAATCTATCTCTGTCTGAAATACACTCAATGATTTGGCCTCCACAGCCGCTGTGGCAATGAGTTCCACAGATTCACCACCCTCTGGCTGAAGAAATTCCTCCTCATCTCAGTTTTAAAGAATTATCCCTTCAGTCTGAGGCTGTGTGCTTGGGTTCTAGTTTTTCCTACTGGAGGAAACATCCTCACCACGTCCACTCGACCTAGGCCTCTCAGTATTCCTCAATAAGATTCCTCCTCATCCTTTTAAACTCCAACGAGTACAGACCCAAAGTCCTCAACTGCTCCTCATACAACAAGCACTGTATTGCATAAGTGGCATAAGTTTGATTTTTTTAAAATTTAAAGTGCCCAATTCTTTTGTTCCAATTAAGGGGCAATTTAGCGTGGCCGTTCCACCTAACCAGCACATCTTTAGGTTGTGGGAGTGAGACCCACACAGGTACGGAGAAAATGTGCAAATTCCACACGGACAGTGGCGCCGGATCAAACTCCTCGGATCCTCGCCGCCGTGAGGCAGTAGTGGTAACCACTGCACCGCCCTTTAAGTTTAATTTTCAGTGAATAATGTTTTGGTTGTCTCATAATAATATGGCATCCCAAACATTATTAAGCTCTAACTTGATGTCACCTAATCACCACTTCCCAATTTACCTTCTCTTTTATTCTTTCCTATGCCAGGCTACATAAAGATTCTCGGCTCTTCCATCTTAGTTTCTTAAATGTCTTTTTAGAAGTCAAATGCTTAAAATTACAGAGAGCAAATTAGCAGACAACATTTGGCACATTCCCATAGCTTTACAGTTTCTCCTATTTTAAGGCAGGCATCATCTCCAACGGTGGATATTGGGATGTCAATAAACACGTTCAATGTCAATCGCTCCTATTGTAAATGTGAGGTTTATATTTTTTCTTTAAAATTGAAAAGTGGTTGATTCTTGTGAGTCACCAATGTAATTGTCCACAGCTCAGAAATTGTTATAGCCCAACAGTTGAACAGTTCTCATCTGTAGTTTGTAAACGTTCTTCAAACATAGGAATAATCAATTTAGTTCATTCCACAGGGGTGTGGAAACCGTTAAGCGGTCATGAACACATAAGTGTTTCAAGAAGGTCTTCTGCACAAGGATTAAACTCTGCAATCCATTCATTCGCCATTTGTATTTAAATTATTATTATGTGGAAGAATAACTTTGTATTTATCTAATTGTTTCATTGTTCTTCAGCCTGTACAGTGAAAAATCAGGTCTAGTTTATTCTTGCCTTGGAGCCAGAACACCAGGGGTTCAAGCCTCACTTCAGGATTAATGACATAATCTAAGGTGATTCTCTATTACATTATACAAGGAGTGCTGCATTGCCAACAGTGTGATCCTTTGGATGAATAGTTGAACCACATTAAGATGCAAATGGAACATTTGTGGCATGATCTGAAGAAGAATGGGCATTCTCCAGCAATCCTCATAGAATCATAGAATCCCAAGGGGCGGCACGGTGGTGCAGTGGTTAGCACTGTTGCCTCACGGCGCTCAGGACCCAGGTTTGATCCCGGCCCCGGGTCATTGTCCGTGTGGAGTTTGCACATTCTCCCCGTGTCTGCCTGGGCCTCACCCCCACAACCCAAAGATGTGCAGACTATGTGGATTGGCCATGCTAAATTGCCCCTTAGTTGGGAAAAAAAAGAATTGGGTACTCTAAATTTATGGAAACAAATATTTTAAAAAGAATCCCTACAGTGCAGAAAGAGACCATTCAGCCCATCAAGTCTACACTGACCCTTTGAAGGAGCATCCTACCTAGGCCCACGCCTCCACCTCATCCCCATAACCCAGTGATCCCACCTAACCTTTTGGGCACTAAGGAGCAATTTAGCAATCCACCTCGTCTTCACTTTAAGGATACCCTCCATTGTGTTGTGTCGCACTACCACTGTGGGACAGACTTCAAACAGACCTAGCAACTCCAGACTGAGCATCCATGCGACGCTCCTGGCAATCAGCAGCAGCAGAATTGTACTCAGCCACAATCTGCAACCTCCATGCCGGGCATATCCCCTATTCTACCATTACCACCAAACAAAGGGTTCACTCCTGGTTCAATGAAGAGTACAGGAGAGCATGCCAGGAGCAACGTCAGGCATACCTAAAAATGAGGTGACAGCCTGGTGAAGCTACAACACAGGACTACTTGTGTGCCAAACAGCATGAGCAGCAAGTAATAGACAGAGCGAAGTGATTCCACAACAAACGCATCAGATCTAAGCTCTGCAGTCCTGCCACATCCAGCCGTGAATGGTGGTGGACAATTACACAACTCACTGGACGAGTAGGCTCCTCAAATATCCCCATCCTCAATGATAGAGAAGCCCAGCAAATCTGTGCAAAAGATAAGTCTGGAGCATTCGCATCAATCTTCGGCCAAAAGTCCCGAGCGGATGATCCATCTCAGTCTCCTCCGCAGAGCATCAGCATCACAGATGTCAGTCTTCAACCAATATGATTAATTCCACTGGATACTGCAAAGACTATGGGCCCTGAAAATTTCCAGCAATAGTACTAAAGACTTATGTTCCAGAACTTGCAGCTCCCCTAGCCAAGGTGTTCCAGCTACAACACTGGCATTAACCCAGCAGAATGTAAAATTGCCCAGGTGTGTCCTGCATACAAGAAACAGGACTAATCCGACCAGCCAATTACTGCCCTATCAGTCTACTCTCCATCATCAGCAAAGTGATGGAAGGAGTCATCAGCAGTGCTATCAAAGCGGCACTTACCCAGCAATAACCTGCTCACGGACACTCAGTTTGGGTTCCGCCAGGGTCACTCAACTCCTGACCTCATTACAGCCTTGGTTCAAACATGGACAAAAGAGCTGAATTCCAGAGGTGAGGTGAGAGTGACTGCCTTTGACATCAAGGCAGTATTTGACTGAATATGGCATCAAGGAGCCCTAGCTAAACTGAAGTCAATGGGAAGCTGGGGGGAAACTCTCCGCTGGTTGGAATGATACCTGGCACAAAAGAAGATGGCTGTTGTGGTTGGAGGTCAATCATCACAGTGCTCAGCAAAGGTTTATACCAACAAAAGGAAGGACGGTAGAAAGAGAGGAAATCGACCGTGGATATCTAAGGAAATAAGGGAGAGTATCAAATTGAAGGAAAAAGCATATAAAGTGGCAAAGATTAGTGGGAGACTAGAGGACTGGGAAATCTTTAGGGGGCAACAGAAAGCTACTAAAAAAGCTATAAAGAAGAGTAAGATAGATCATGAGAGCAAACTTGCTCAGAATATAAAAACAGATAGTAAAAGTTTCTACAAATATATAAAACAAAAAAGAGTGGCTAAGGTAAATATTGGTCCTTTAGAGGATGAGAAGGGAGATTTAATAATGGGAGATGAGGAAATGGCTGAGGAACTGAACAGGTTTTTTGGGTCGGTCTTCACAGTGGAAAACACAAATAACATGCCAGTGACTGATAGAAAAGAGGCTATGACAGGTGAGGACCTTGAGAGGATTGTTATCACTAAGGAGGTAGTGATGGGCAAGCTAATGGGGCTAAAGGTAGGCAAGTCTCCTGGCCCTGATGGAATGCATCCCAGAGTGCTAAAAGAGATGGCAAGGGAAATTGCAAATGCACTAGTGATAATTTACCAAAATTCACTAGACTCTGGGGTGGTCCCGGTGGACTGGAAATTAGCAAATGTGACACCACTGTTTAAAAAAGGAGGTAGGCAGAAAGTGGGTAATTATAGGCCAGTGAGCTTAACTTCGGTAGTAGGGAAGATGCTGGAATCTATCATCAAGGAAGAAATAGTGAGGCATCTGGATGGAAATTGTCTCATTGGGCAGACGCAGCATGGGTTCATAAAGGGCAGGTCGTGCCTAACTAATTTAGTGGAATTTTTTGAGGACATTACCAGTGCAGTAGATAAGGGGAAGCCAATGGATGTGGTATGTCTGGATTTGCAGAAAGCCTTTGACAAGGTGCCACACAAAAGGTTGCTGCATAAGATAAAGATGCATGGCATTAAGGGTAAAGTAGTAGCATGGATAGAGGATTGGTTAATTAATAGAAAGCAAAGAGTGGGGATTAATGGGTGTTTCTCTGGTTGGCAATCAGTAGCTAGTGGTGTCCCTCAGGGATCAGTGTTGGGCCCACAATTGTTCACAATTTACATAGATGATTTGGAGTTTGGGGACCAAGGGCAATGTGTCCAAGTTTGCTGACGACACTAAGATGAGTGGTAAAGCAAAAAGTGCAGAAGATACTGGAAGTCTGCAGAGGGATTTGGATAGGCTAAGTGATGGGCTAGGGTCTGGCAGATGGATTACAATGTTGACAAATGTGAGGTTATCCATTTTGGTAGGAATAACAGCAAAAGGGATTGTTATTTAAATGATAAAATATTAAAACATGCTGCTGTGCAGAGAGACCTGGGTGTGCTAGTGCATGAGTCGCAAAAAGTTGGTTTACAGGTGCAACAGGTGATTGAAATGATAATCGCTTATTGTCACAAGTAGGCTTCAAATGAAGTTACTGTGAAAAGCCCCTAGTCGCCACATTCCGGCGCCTGTTCGGGGAGGTTTGTACGGGAATTGAACCGTGCTGCTGGCCTGCCTTGGTCTGCTTTCAAAGCCAGCGATGAAGGCGAATGGAATTTTGTCCTTCATTGCTAGAGGGATGGAGTTTAAGACTAGGGAGGTTATGCTGCAATTGTATAAGGTGTTAGTGAGGCCACACCTGGAGAATTGTGTTCGGTTTTGGTCTCCTTACTTGAGAAAGGACATACTGGCACTGGAGGGTGTGCAGAGGAGATTCACTAGGTTAATCCCAGAGCTGAAGGGGTTGGATTACGAGGAGAGGTTGTGTAGACTGGGACTGTACTCGTTGGAATTTAGAAGGATGAGGGGGGATCTTATAGAAATCTATAAAATTATGAAGGGAATAGATAGGATAGATAGATGCGGGCAGGTTGTTTCTACTGGCAGGTGAAAGCAGAACTAGGGGGCATAGCCTCAAAATAAGGGGAAGTAGATTTAGGACTGAGTTTAGGAGGAACTTCTTCACCCAAAGGGTTGTGAATCTATGGAATTCCTTGCCCAGTGAAGCAGTAGAGGCTCCTTCATTAAATGTTTTTAAGATAAAGATAGATAGTTTTTTGAAGAATAAAGGGATTAAGGGTTATGGTGTTCGGGCCGGAAAGTGGAGTTGAGTCCACAAAAGATCAGCCAGATGGCCTACTCCTGCTCCTAGTTCTTATGTTCTTATCTCAGCTCCAGGACATCACTGCAGGAGTTTCTCTAGGCCCAGCTATTTTCAGCTGCTTCATCAATGACCTCCCTTCCATCATAAGGTCAGAAGCTGGGATGTTTGCGGACGACTGCACTACATTCAGCACCATTCACAACTCCTCAGATGATGAAGCAGTCCGTGTCCAAATGCAGCAAGACCTGGACAATATCCAGACTTGGGCGGACAAGTGGCAAGTTACATTCGCACCACACGTGCCAGACAATGACCATCTCCTACAAGAGGGAATCTAACCACCGCCCCTTGACATTCAGTGGTATTACCACCACTGCATCCCCCACAATGAATATTTGGGGGGTTTACCATTGATCAGAAACTGAACTGGACTATCCATATTAATACTGTGGCTACCAGAACAGGTCAAAGGCTAGGAATCCTACATCGAGTAACTCACCTCCTGACCACCATCCCCCTCCAAGCCTGTCCACCATCTACAAGGCACAAGTCAGAAGTGTAATCCACTTTCTTGGATGAGTGCAGCTCCAACAACACTCAAGATGCTCGAAACCATGTAGAACAAAAGAGCCTGCTTGATTGTCACCCCTTCCATCAACATTCAAACTCTCCACCGCTGATGAACAGTGGCAGCCGTGTGTTCCATCTACAAGATGCAGTGCAGGAACTTGCCAAGGTTCCTTAGACAGCACCCTCGAAATCCACGACCACTGCCATCTAGAAGGACAATAGCTGCAGATACCTGGGAAACCCACCACCTGGAGGTTCCTCTCCAAGTCACTCACCACCCCAACTTGGAAATATATCGCCGTTCCTTCACTGTCGCTGGGTCAAAGTCTTGGAACTCCCTCCCTAACAGCCCTCAGGGTGTACCTACACCTCAGGGACTGCCGCGATTCAAGAAGGCAGCTCACCGCCACGGATAACTATGGGTGGGCAATAAATGCTGGCCTAACCAGTGACACCCACGTCCCGAAAATGTATTTTTGTAAGTTTATATTGCTTAAATTAAGCTAGTTGCCTCTGCCATTTGTTATGATCTGGAATGCAAACGTACAAACATACGAACAAGGAGCAGGAGTGAGCCATTCATATCCTCAAGCTGGCTCCACCATTTAATAAGATCATGGCTGATCTGATAGTAACCTTACATCTACATCCTGTCTACAACCTATCACCTCCTTGCTTATCAAGAATCTACGCACCTCTATACATGGCAGTGCACTGCCTGAAAGGATGTTAGAAACAGAATGTAGCTTCAACGATGATTTCCAAGAAGAAACTGGATTTATTCTTGAGGAGGGAAAACTTGCAGGTCTTCAGGAAATGAGCAGGAGCAAGAAAAGGGTACTAATTGAAAGAGCCCAGGAAAGCACAATAGCCAAAATGTCCTTTTGCTGTGCTTTATGATTCTAAGATGATAATAAAGGAAAGAGAACTGTAAATGTTTGGTTCCAGTGGTAGAGGTTATTTGGAATCAATCCGCAGACCTCATGTTTGGGTAATATTTAGGTGTTGGTTCCCGGGACAGACTTTCATTTTAGGGCTGCTGATAGTGAGCATAATAATGGTCTCTGACATCCCATAAAATGAAAAAAAAACAATAAGGGAGTGGAATCAAGTCAGTGAAAGAGATCATAACAGGGTGAGAGGGAAAGTGAAAATTAAATGAGTACAAAGCTCCTTCACCACAAATTCAGGGTATTGTTCTCCCTTCCCTTGGTTGAGTTACTGAGTGAGCAAAAAATGGTGAGTGAATGAGGGAGTACGAGTTTTTGTGTGAATGTATAAATATGATAGTGAGTGACAGAGAGTGATAAAGTTTGAGGGAGTAAGTAGACAGGGGAGTAAAGGGTGAATTGCTGAGAGAGGGAGTGAATGAGTAAATCAATGAGAGCTGAGCATGAATGATTGACTAAGAATGTGTGGCTGAATGGGTGACTGAGTAGAAGACTGAGCGAGGGAGTGAGAATGAATTAAGTAAGTGTATATGAGAGCAAAGGAATAAGTGTGAGGGTAACTCGCTGAGTGAGCAAATATAAAAGTGAGTAAGAGTTTATGTGATTTGCTGATTGAGCTGGTGAATAAGAGTGTGAGTGAGTATGACTTTGTGAGAGCGAGTATTTGAGTGAATGTGAGAGAGTAAGGCCCAATTTTAACTCATTCAAAACCCATTCACTTACACAGAGTTACTGAAAAGAGTCAGCCTGCAATGAATTCCAACCTCTGCACTCACCTTCTCACGGTCAAAGCTGAGATGCAGAAAGATGAAATTCAGATTTTACAAATTGTAAATACCACTCAACTACTCAGATGCTGTAGAAGGGCTGGTTTGATGCTCTCTGACTGGCCTATTTGAAGGCGGCTGTACATAAAGTCTAGCGGGTTCCTGCCAGCTGCCCACCCCTGCACCCACTGCAATTATACCAGCAGCAGGGGTGATATCGGGCAGGTCGCCCACCAGTGAGCCTATTGGATGCACAATTAAGGGATTATCCCATGAGTAATGGGATTTAACTGACAGCGGGAGGGGCCTCTACCAAGTTTCCTAGCATGGGCTGGTGGCAGGCAGGGGGTTACCCTGTATTAAGTGACCACCTAAGTACATCTGAGGGGGGTCTCCAGCTGAGGCATTACCATCCTGTAGCCGCTCCCCCCTCCTTCGGCCAAGGGTTCCCTTTCCTCCATGACCCTTTAAACCATGGACCCCTCCCCTTTGCCTGGGCCTGCCAACCTGGCTCCAGCAAGACCCTCCCCCCTCCATCCAAATAATTACCAAGTCCTGACCACTAAACACCTTCTCTAGCCCTAACCACAGTATCTGCGATAACCATCGCTCCCAGGACACTGCTGCTACTGAACAGCTTCAAGCCTCTGATTGGCTGGCAGCTCTATGAGGCGGGATTTTCTCTCCCTGAGGGACAAATATCCCACCTCCAGACTATTTATGGCTAATTGGCTGTTAAATGGCTGTGGGCAGCCATTCTATTGCTAGGAGGGCTCCAAGCCTCAACCTTCAGCCAAGACCTTGCAACAGCCAAACGACTAAACGTTAGTTGCTAAGTTCTCACACAGCTTATAAATTGAAATAATAGCAGTGTTTCTAGACTTGTATAATTATTCACTGTTATTTACTGGCGTTATCTAATTGGGTAGCTCCTTCAAATGGTCTTCTGTGCTGTATCATTCTTTGATTCTATCACTTTTTTTATCAACTGTTTTCATATTATCTAATGCAAACATGCCTTGTACTGATCGCACATGTGCAGATTTAGCACCAGATAGAATAATTTCAGAGTAAAAAGTAGCCAACCCAAAGTGAACCTTTGCATGTTGTTCTCCCAAACCTCTTAAACAGCCTGAACATGTTCTTACCAACATCAACACACAAACATTTCCCAGTGGGTACAGAGGGTGGGGGGTCATTGACTAATTTCCAGCAAAAGGAACCTTAACTGTTCTTTTCCTTCTGTAGCCAAGGGACACTATTGTACCCCAAGTGCTGTCTTAAATGAGATTGGCATGGTCAGCAGAAACTGAATAATATTATGATGTGTTAATGCTGCTCATTGTACCATATGGCCCAGCTCTCTCCTAATTCAACTCCATGGTAACTTCAAGAATATGCCTGTCGCAGTGAGTCAAGGTGGCAGCAAATACTGAGCGAATCTCACAGCTTGTATGTATTCTCTATTATAATTCCTAATAATTGTTGGAAAACTCAGATGGGGTAAATAAAGGTAGTAAATATGATAGGAGCACTGCAAGTTGACTCTTCCAATTGTTATCCCTCGCTTGTTGATCCTGGTTGGAAAAAGTGAGCAAGCATGTTAGCTGCCTGGGGACAAGATCAGCCTTCATTGTGATGCCCACAATGGTTGAACAACTTGCCAGCATTCATTATTTCAGCTCACTGATGAAGAACATCAACTTGAATGAGGTACCGCAGAGTGACCAATACCCAATAGCACCCTAGCCCAAGAGTTGGCACCCACAAGAGGAGAAGGGGAAGACATAGTAAAAAAGCAACAATTCTTCGATACCAAATATGTATTCTGTTTGTGCATTATGCTTCTGTAAATATTTAAAATGGACAACTGTTTGCTTAAGATGCCTGGATGGATAACTGCAAGGAAACATTTTAACTTGTCTCAAAATATGCATAATATTTACACCCACAAAAATAAATACATAAGGTGCCATGTAAGATTTTTTTTTGCCTTGAGCTCAGATGTTTTTTTAGGGAATAATAACTTGATGTTTTATCATGCACCACAAAACACTGGATACTATATCACAAATCAGTAAATCCAAATGGGAACAGAAGAGATAAATTGAGAAATGATCAAGTCTGTCAGATCTCTTGTCCGCTCTGTTTTCAAAAGTTCTCCACTTATAATATATTTCCATTATTTACTGTTCCTGTTTCCCACCTAATCCCAGCTGATCAAACTTAGTGTTTTCTTCATAATGCTAAAATTGAACGAAAATTATACTTCTGCGAACAAATTACAATAATTGTTCTCTTTAAATCGTACTTGTTCATTTTACATATGCAAAAAGTAAATATGTGATAAATGAGCATCGATGATATATTGCTTATGGATGATTGTAGTTAAGCATTTCTCTTCGAAACACTTCATAATTCTTTGAAAATAGTTTTATTAATATACTATAAGCAGTAGGCATAGTTAATGGACCATCATTACTAGTCGGTGAGAGCGGCTGTTCGGGGAAGAGCTAAGTGGTTTATTACAAATGCACTTTTCTATGCACCAGACCTTGGAGGGAGGCAGCATTGTAAACAAGTTCAGTTTGACCGCTATTATGAAGTTTCTTTTTTTTTGTCTGCCGTCCTTCTACAGCTAAAAACACGTCAATGCCCAGGCTGGGGAAGCTGACTTTTTATTTATGGCGTTACAGCTGCTGACAGACTCCCAAGGACTATGGAGACTGCCAACCCATCCGACCTGATCCCCCGAACACTACTACTTCTTGTCCCAAAAGGTTACTGCATGCAAGACAGATCAACCCGCTCATCTGTGACCCGGGCTGACCACCAGCCCTTACAAGCTCCCTGCAGCTTCACAAACATACCCCATTATTACACAAACCCATTTGCTCCAGCGATTTACAAATGTGACTCCACATATATATATGCAGGCGGCATTGCAGGCGAGCTGCCGGAGTATCGCGTTTAAATGGAAGGGTTATTCCCATATTTGAATCCAATTTGTAAACTGAACCAGATCGATCCGTTAGCTGAACTGGGCGCCCGTGGTGGGCGGGGACTAGTTTCACTTTAATAACAGTGTTCACACGAGATCGAGTTATCCAAGCACATTTCACCATTTATTCCCTTCTGTGCCGAGACACAATTTCAATGGCAGCGTCGGATTCACCGGGCAGTCAGAACATTGCAAAGACGAACATTAGATATTTATATATATATATATATGTGTGTGTGTGCTGAGGATCACAGGAATAAACAAGTTCCAGGCGAATCCTGCTCAGGACAGTGCTGAGAAAATCATAGTTTAGTGTCACCATCCCAACCCCGCCCCTTCTACTAAGCAGGGAGCCAGCCTTCTGTTACAATGTGTTGAAGTGGTTGCAACAGGTCAGTTACAATATCGGCTCAACATGTGACACCCCCCCCCCCCCCCCAAACACATATATATACACACTTCCCCGCCGTTATCAGGACTTTGGGAACATTGTGAGGTTTGAGGTACAATTTGTCAGCGTGTTTTGGCGAGCCCACCCTCAGCCAATTGCAGTGTCAGTGTTGTCAACTACATTAAATTGTCATGTTTCTCTCTCTCTCTCTAAATGTTCCTGCTGGATCACTTTGCTTAGAGTGCGCCTGTAACCTTATGGCACAGCTTCCGACTTGGTGATGTTTTGAAAGCACGCCCTAATTTCTCAGAAAAACAGACGGGCGGTTGGCTATAGTGTAGTGTGTGTACACGGTGCACTGAGCACCCCCCCCCCCCCCCCCCCGGGCGCGAAACAAACACAAATACAACCAAAATAACTTTCCTTCCAACAAATTGAACAGATCAGCAAAACGAAGCTGGTTTAAGATGATTTTTTTAAAATGCTGAAATGGATCTTGCCTGTCTGTCTATAAATGATTTACTCCGGCCAGAAATACACAAGATCCCTCAGCATCTACTGGGCAGCTCCTGCCTACTTGGTCATAGTGACTGAGTGCAATTGGCCAAAAGTACGTACATTGTAAGCAGTTCCGAGCCGTATAGCAGCATCAAACCATAAGCCGGGCTGACAGCACTTCATTACTTACATAGCGTTTTAATTTCTTTTCTGGAGGTGATTTGATGAGCCACCCGGTATAAACGACGTCTTCTGCGCTCATGGCTGCGGAGGGGGGTGGAGGTAAAAGCCACTTCTCGTGCGGATTGTGTCCTGTTGCTATTTTTCCCTCCTGTTGTTATTGCTGTCACTCAGCTCCTCCATACACAATGCGGTGTAAAATCCATCACGGTATCTCCTCATCTGTGCTGATGGCACAAGTTCCTTGTGTTGGAGGCGGAAGCGCTGCGAGCGGCCAGCTCTCCCACCCATCGCACAGATCCGTCCAATAACACTCACACCGTGGGCAATGACGTCCTCGTAAACAACAAACACACATCGAGTATCCTCACCCCCTTTTACAAAATGCAGAAAGAAAAACTGAAAGCGCTTTCCCAATCAGCCTCCGGGCACAATTGTGAAGTAATATGAGGCAGGTTCATTTTTAAAAAATCCTTTGAATAGTATTGTTTTGGGGAAACACGCCCAATTGGGGAATAAAAAACACATCACTTGGTGTACTCCAAGCTCTGTGTATTCCTGCATTTTCTTTCTGGGTTGCTGACGCAGGTTAGTTCTCACGCGGTCCAATCCCTGGTGAGATGATATTTGGTCTTTAAAATAGAATGATGGGCAATCCCGTAAACAGATTTTATTAAAAATTGAATCGAATTCACTCCACTGAACGCTGTTGATCAGCAGAGGCTTTGTCCCGGTTAGCAGAGGTGACATTGCGGTGATATGCGATTGTTCGTGTTCTTCCCGAGTTCTTATTTCCACTTTCGAGTCATTTCTCTTGTTAGTCTTATTGACGTTCTGTGTTAATATGTGAATTAACGTTCCAAAATCTTTATTAGGATGTTTAACCTGAGGGGGAACAGCAGGTTGTAAACTCACCGGAATGTTTTACTTAGTTACAGGCGTTACACAAATGCATCTTGTTGTCACTTATACTGTTCTTCAATCCCACTTCGACACAGGATTCATTCTGTGCATGTATATTGATAGTATATTTACAATGCTATAAATAAATATCTCATGATTGGGAGGCATGGTGACACAGTGGTTAGCACTGGTGCCTCACATCGCCAGAGACCCAGGTTCAATTCCGACCTTGGGTGACTGTGTGGAGTTTGTACGATCTCGCAGTGGCTGCTTGGATCTCCTCTAGTCCAGATTCCTCCCACATTCCAAAAATGTGCAGATTGCGTGGATTGGCCACGCTAAATTGCCCCTTCGTGTCCAAGAGATTAAGTGGGGTTACAAGGATATGGGGGGGGGGGGCTAGGTAGAGTGCTCTTTCAGAGGGTCGGTGCAGATGTGATGGGCTGAATGGCCTTCTTCTGCACTGTAGGGATTCTATATTTTTATAATAATCTCTAATCTTTATTAGTGTCACAAGTAGGCTTATATTAACACTGCAATGACGTTTTAGTTTGTTTGATTTTAAAGAGAGGGTCCCAAATCTCTCTTAAAACTCACACTGCTAATGTCTTCATACAAATATTTGTCACAGAACAAAAAATATATTACTTGATCAGCAATCGTTCTCTGACCCACAATCTCCCTGTCATAATAGAATCCCAACAGTGCAGAAGGAGGCCATTCGGCCCATCGCGTCTGCACTGATCTTCTGAAAGAGCACCCTACCTAGGCCCACCCCTCTGCAATCCCATAACCCAACTAACCTTTGCACACCAAGGGACAATTTAGCATGGTCAATCAACCTTACCTGCACATCTTTGGATTGTGGGAGGAAACTGGAGAACCCAGAGGAAACCCACACAGAAAGTGCAAACTCCACATAGACAGTCACCCAAGGCCGGAATTGAACTTGGGTCCCTGGTGCTGTAAGACAGCAGTGCTAACTACTATCATCCATCATATTCTTTCTAATCTCTCTCTGTTTCAATCAATAGTCCAATAGTCAGCGTTCCTCTGCCGGCTTCTGTTATTCTTCCTAAATTGCAATATACTAACCCTACTTTCTGCATCCTCAATATGTCAAAATCAAATCTCATTGCAGTCTCCAGCTCAAACTCATTCTTCCCCAGGAGCACCTCACCCACCACAATTTTTCTGCACCCTTTAGGAGTTTATAATTCAATCCTTTTTCTACACCTTTCATAACTGGACTATCCTTTATCTCAATTTAAATAATGATAGTAATGCCCTGCCACTGGGGTGTGACCTTTTTGTTTCTACAAAGGTCATGCTTGATGCCACCATCAATTCACTCGAAGACACGTGGAGAAGCAAACCGTGGTTTTAATCAGCTTAGAATTGAGCCTGCCTGTGACCGGTACAACACTGAAGGCGGCCCCACAGGTCGGCAGCTCTTATACTTCCCATAAAGGGGGTGGAGCCATGGGCGTAGCCCGTACATGCCCCAACATATCCCCTGTGGGTGAAGCCACACAATGGCCCATAGGTAGAGCCCACAGGGTTAATAACATAACACAGTGCACTGGTGAATTATCAGTAATTATACATTCACCACATTCACCCCCTGTTTAAAAATGAAGTCCGTCTGGGGTGACGGGCTCATAGATTCAGTCGGTCCGGTGCCCGGAACGTACGTTGCGAGTGCCGAAGCAGTGGTGTTGCAGCCGCTTCGGGTGGCTGTGGAAGTGGGTCCGGAGCAGGCACAGGCGTGGACTCCTGGAGCGGCTCTTCCGAAGCTTCATTCCTGGCGACCGGTGCGGCGGGTGGGAGGGAACGTGGGAACCATAAAGGGGTGGGGGCGCTGAACATGGGAGGTTGGACGGGGCATAGTGTGGGGGATGCAGTAGTGGGAGTGGTGTTGGAGCCTGCGGGCGCCAGGTCCTGGAGGGAGACGGTATCTTGCCGGCCATCGGAGTGTTCGACGTACGCATAGTATGGGTTGGAGTGCAGGAGCTGGACCCTCTCTACCAGGGGGTCGGTCTTATGGCTCCGAACATGTTTTTGGAGGAGGACTGGACCCGGTGTCATCAGCCAGGGCGGAAGCGAGGCCCCTGAGGTAGCTCCCCTAGGGAAAACAAACAAGCGGTCATGAAGAGTCTGGTTTGTGGCCGTGCAAAGGAGGGGCCTAATAGAGTGGAGCGCATCGGGGAGGACCTCCTGCCAGTGAGAAACTGGGAGATTCCTGGACCGTAGGGTCAGTAGGACGGTCTTCCAGACCGTCGCGTTCTCCCTCTCCACCTGCCTGTTTCCCTTGGGGTTATAACTGATAGTCCTGCTCAAGGCGATGCCGTTACTGAGCAGGTACTGACGCGGTTCGTCGCTCATGAACGATGAGCCCCTGTCGCTGTGGACAAAACTGGGGAAACCAAACAGGGTGAAGACACTATGCAGGGCTTTAATAATAGTGGGCGTGGTCATATCAGGGCAGGGAATGGCAAACGGGAAGCGGGAGAACTCATCTATGATGTTAAGGAAGTACGTGTTGCAGTTATTGGAGGGGAGGGGCCCTTTGAAATCGATACTGAGGCGTTCAAAAGGCCGGGATGCCTTTACCAGGTGGGCCTTATCCGGTCGATAGAAGTGCGGTTTACACTCCGCACAGATTTGCCAGTCTCTGGTTATAGCTCTGACCTCCTCGGTGGAGAAGGGCAGGTTGCGGGCCTTGATGTAATGGGCGAGCCGGGTGACCCCCGGGTGGCAGAGGTCATCGTGGATAGCACGTAGTCGGTCATCTTGCATGCTGGTGCATGTGCCGCGGGACAGGGCATCTGGGGGCTCATTGAGCTTCCCAGGACGATATACTATATCGTAATTATAGGTGGAGAGTTCGATTCTCCACCTCAAGATCTTATCATTCTTGATCTTGCCCCGCTGCGTATTGTCAAACATGAAGGCAACCGATCGTTGGTCGGTGACGAGGGTAAACCTCCTACCAGAGAGGTAGTGCCTCCAGTGCTGTATGGCTTCCATGATGGCTTGGGCTTCTTTTTCGACCGAGGAGTGTCGAATGTCGGAGGTGGTGAGGGTGCGTGAAAAAAACGCTACCGGTCTGCCTGCTTGGTTGAGGGTGGTGGCGAGAGCGACCTCTGAGGCGTCGCTCTCCACCTGGAAGGGGACGGACTTGTCCACCGCGTGCATCGCAGCTTTGGCGATGTCCGCCTTGATGCAGTTGAAGGCCTGGCGGACCTCGGCTGCCAGTGGAAAGAGGGTGGCCTTAAATAGTGGGCGGGCTTTGTCCGCATACTGGGGGACCCACTGGGCATAGTAGGAGAAAAGTCCAAGGCACCTCTTCAGGGCTTTGGGACAGTGGGGGAGAGGGAGTTGTAGGAGGGGGCGCATACGGTCAGGGTCGGGCCCTAGGACCCTGTTTTCCACGACGTAGTCGAGGATGGCTAGCCTGGTTGTGCGGAAAACGCATTTCTCCTTGTTGTAGGTGAGGTTGAGTTTTTGGGCGGTTTGGAGAAATCGGTGGAGGTTGGCGTCGTGGTCCTGCTGATTATGGCCGCAGATGGTGACATTGTCCAAGTACGGAAACGTGGCCCGCAGCCCGTACTAGTCCACTATTCGGTCCATCGCTCGTTGGAACACCGAAAGTCCGTTCGTGACGCGAAAGGGGACCCGGAGGAAATGGAAAAGGCGGCCGTCTGCCTCAAACGCCGTGTAGTGGCGGTCCTCCGGGCGGATTGGGAGCTGGTGGTATGCAGACTTCAGATCCACCGCGGAGAACACGTGGTAGTGCGCAATCTGATTTACCATGTCTGCAATACGGGGAACGGGGTACGCATCGAGTTGCGTAAAGCGGTTAATGGTCTGGCTGTAATCAACCACCATCTGGAACTTTTCCCCGGTCTTGACGACCACCACCTGAGCTCTCCAGGGGCTATTGCTGGCCTCTATGACCCCCTCCCGCAAGAGACGCTGGACAGAAATGTGATGGCTCACCCGTGCGTGGAGGAGGCTCAGCTTTTGTTCGTCAGTGGCGGATGACATAGACGACACGGCGAGATAGGCCTTGAAGCATCAAAGCCAATGTGAAAAAATTTATTTCGCCTCCGCGGCCTGTGGATTGAGTTCCAGTCTGTCAGGGCTGATTCCATAGTGGTATTTTAAGCTGATTAAATTGATGCGACCATCAATTCACTCGAAGACAAGTGGAGAAGTAAACCGTGGTTTTAATCAGCTTAGAACTGAGCCTGCCTGTGACTGGTACTACACTGAAGGCGGCCCCGCAGGTCGGCAGCTCTTATACTTCCTGTAAAGGGGGTCGAGCCATGAGCAGAGCCCGTACATGCCCCAACATATCCCCTGTGGGTGAAGCCACACAATGGCCCATAGGTAGAGCCCACAGGGTTACTAACATAACACAGTGCACTGGTGAATTATTAGTAATTATATATTCACCACAATGCTCAAGAATGAATATTGAAGATTTCTTCTGGTCACCATGCTGTAGAAATTCAACTGAGAATTACCCATTTTTCAGATGCTGAATAGCTTCTCAAGCTTCCAATAAAATGGGTAGGATGTGCTCGCTCATATGCTATCAGCATATTGGTAAAAGCTCTGGGTGCAATCAAGAAAACAACATTTACTTGCCCTAACAGGTAGTATTTAAAGGATCAATGTGTTTGGCTGCAGCCGACAAGGTAAGTTTTAAGTTACCCGAATTTAGATCCATGAAGATTAGGAGTGATCCTCAAACCCCACCGCCTTCAAAGAACGTAAGCTGCCTTAACTCTGGGTAGAAATCCACCCCGGCTACTGATTCCTCTGATATCTGCTCCCTCCCCCATCACCCCCTTCATCATTTACTCACGTACCCAAAGACTGCTAGTACTCTAGCAGCCTAAAATGTGATGATGCTATGCTGGGTGAGCTGTCTTTTATACTTCCAATATCAGGATGCGTTAGGCTTCAGTATTCAGACATAGGGATTGTACACAGATCAAGTTCCCTGCATACAGAGAAGTGGGCACATCCAAACTTCTAGACTCGTATGTTATCAACTTCACAAATACAGCAGGAAGATATTCCATGTAGTGTAATTTCCAGCAAATTGTTAGCATATTACATTGGAATGCATTTATGATTTTTCCAAATACGGCAAGGATAGAAAATCATGTGGCTCAAGAATAGCACCCCTGTCTCATGCGAACATTCATATGAATACACATGGGGAAGGGGAGGGAAGAATTGGGGATATATACAGGTGGCTGGGGAAGCAGGGAGGCGAGTGGGTGGTGAATTACAAAGAGAAATGATGTGGTAAACCACGTTATTGTGTTATATGCATTGTTCTGTATCATACATGCCTGGGCTTGTCCAAACTGGCTCCGCCTGTGGCTCCTCCCTCGGGCTTCTGTATAAAAGTGGCAAGTCTCC
This sequence comes from Scyliorhinus torazame, assembly GCF_047496885.1. NCBI lineage: Eukaryota > Metazoa > Chordata > Chondrichthyes > Carcharhiniformes > Scyliorhinidae > Scyliorhinus > Scyliorhinus torazame. The sequence goes on from NC_092711.1 coordinate 275,859,699, forward strand.
GCCTCCGGACCCAGTTCGGGTCCAGAGGCAGGAGGATTGCTGTTTAGTGTATTAAAGCCTCAGTTACGTTTATCAACTCGTCGTGTATTATTGATGGTGTATCAGTTTAAGACACTAAACTTCTAAAGATAGATTCTTCACTCAAGGTGAACTCCTCACTCAAGCCTGATCGCTTGGAACTGGCCCCACAAGCAGCCGATGGTACAGAGACGTTTGAACACTGGCTAAGCTGCTTCGAGGCGTATCTCGCATCCTTCAACGAATACTTCACAGACCTCCAGAAGAAGCAGGTCCTACACGCATGGGTGAGCCATTGAGTCTTTAACCTCATCAGGGACGCCCCCTCGTACGCGGAGCCAATAACGCTGCTAAAAGGACAGTACATGAAATCCGTCAACCAGGTACATGCTAGGCACCTCCTCGCCACGAGACAGCACCGCTCGGGGGAATCACTCGCAGAATTCCTGCGTGCCTTGCGCATCCTCTGTCGGAACTGTGACTGCCGTGCGATATCGGCTACCCAGCACACGGAGTTGCTGATCAGGGACGCCTATGTCGCGGGCATGCACTCTAACTATATCCGCCATCGACTATTAGAAGGGGGGAAACTCGGCCTCCAAGAGACAGTACAACTCTCCAACTCACTGAACATGGGGGCCTATACCTCCGACCGGGCAGCACCCTCGTGGGCCTCGTGGACGATTATAACGGTACACGCAGCTCGATGCGTACCCCCTCCCCCGCGTATCTGACATGGTCAATCAGATTGCGCAGTATCGAGTCTCCTCTGCAGTCAACTTGAAGTCCGCGTACCACCAGCTCCCTATCCCCCTGGAGGACCGCCAATACACTGCCTTCGAGGCAGATGGCCGCCTCTACCACTTCCTCAGGGCCCCTTCGGCGTCACCAATGGGGTCTCGATCTTCCAAAGGGCAATGGACCGAATGGTTGACCAGTACGGGCTGCGGGCCACGTTCCCGTACCTAGACAACGTCGCCATCTGCGGACGTGACCAACAGGACCATGACAAAAACCTCCGTGCTTCACACCGCGAAACTCCTGAACCTAACTTATAATAGAGAGAAATGCACAACCCGTCTGACCATCCTTGTCTACGTCGTGGAACACGGGGTCCTACGGCCCGACCCCGACCGCATGCACCCCCTCTTGGAACTCCCCCTCCCCCACTGCCCCAAAGCCCTGAAGAGATGCCTGGGGTTCTTCTCTTACTATGCCCAATGGGTACCCAACCATGCGGACAAGGCCCGTCCACTGATCAAGTCCGCCACTTTTCCCCTGACGGCTGAGGCCCGACTGGCCTTCAGTCGCATCAAAGCAGACATTGCCAAAGCCCGATGCACACGCTGTGGACGAGTCCATCCCATTCCAAGTGGAGAGCGATGCGTCGGACTTTGCTCTGGCCACCACGCTCAACCAGGCGGGCAGGCCCATGGCTTTCTTCTCCCGTACCCTCCATGCCTCCGAAATTCGACACTCCTCCGTCGAAAAGGAGGCCCAAGCCATCGTAGAAGCTGTGAGACATTGGAAGCATTACCTGGCTGGCAGGCGATACACTCTCCTCACTGAGCAACTGTCAGTTGCCTTCATGTTTAGCAATACACAGCGGGGCAAGATTAAGAACGACAAGATTCTGAGGTGGAGGATCGAGCTCTCCACCTACAACTGCGATATCTTGTAACATCCTGGGAAGCTCAATGAGCCCCCAGATGCCCTCTCCCGCGGTACATGTGCCAGCGCACAAGTAGACCGACTCCGGGCCGTCCACAACGACATCTGTCACCCGGGGCTCACCCGCTTTTTCCACTTCATCAAGGCTCGCAACCTGCCCTACTCCATCGAGGAGGTCAGGTCCGTGACCAGGGACTGCCAGGTCTGCGCTGAGTGCAAACCGCACTTCTATCGGCCAGACAGAGCACATTTGGTAAAGGCCTCCCGTCCTTTTGAGTGCCTCAGCATGGGCTTCAAAGGGCCCCTCTCCTCCACTGACCGTAACGTGTACTTCCTCAACATCATTGATGAGTACTCCAGATTCCCCTTCACCATCCCCTGCTCTGACATGATCTCTGCCATCGTCATCAAGGCCCTGCACAGCCTTTTCACCGATCGGGTTCTCCGCCTATATCCACAGTGATCAGGGTTCCTCCTTTATGAGTGACGAGTTGCGTCAGTTCCTGCTCAGCAAAGGCATCTCCTCCAGCAGGACGACCAGCTACATCCCCCGGGGAAACGGACAGGTGGATCGGGAGAACATGACGGTCTGGAAGGCCATCCTACTCGCCCCACGGTCAAAATGTTGCCCAGTCTCCCGCTGGCAGGAGGTCCTTCCCGATGCGCTTCACTCCATCCGGTCGCTCCTATGTACAGCTACTAACAAGACGCCCCATGAACGTATGTTTGCCTTCCCCAGGAAGTCCACCTCCGGGGTCTCGCTTCCATCCTGGCTGACAGTCCCAGGGCCCTTCCTCCTCCGGCAGCATGCGAGGAGCCATAAAACCGACCCCCTCGTCGAGAAGGTCCTGCTGCTCCATGCAAACCCCCAATATACCTATGTGGCACACCAGGACGGGCGGCAGGACACAGCTTCCCTTCGGGATTTGGCTCCTGCAGGCTCCCCGGAGACAATCACCACCACCACCACCCCCCATCCTACACGGTCTTCCCCCACCCCTACCCACCTCCCTCACGAACTGACACCCGCAGGCCCGCCGGCAACAAGCACCACCACCTCCGCCCGTACACCCCTCCCCCCTTCGCAGACTCAACATCTGGGTGAAGAAGCTGATGACAACATGCTCCCGGATGCGCAGGTCTCGACGCCGGCGCCCACACCACAGCCGGGACTGAGGCGATCACGGAGGAAGGTCAAGGCACCCGACATACTTGACCTTTAAGACCACTTCACCCCCGCCGGACTCTTTTTTAAACAGGGGGTGAATGTGGTAAACCATGTTATTGTGTTATCTGCATTGTTCTGTATCATACATGCCCGGGCTTGTCCAGGCTGGCTCCGCATGTGGCTCCTCCCTCGGGCTTCTGTATAAAAGTGGCAAGTCTCTGCCTCCGGACCCAGTTCGGGTCCAGAGGCAGGAGGCTTGCTGTTTAGTGTATTAAAGCCTCAGTTACATTTATCAACTCATCGTGTATTATTGAAGGTGTATCAAATGGGAAGCAGAGTTGGGAGGGGAGATCAATTGGGGTGCATGGAGCGAGGCACTGCATAGGGTAAACGGGACCTCCTCATATGGTGCACAGTGTGCATATGACTCGGGCGAGAATGAGTGGGTTCTTTCAGGGGGTAGCAGATGAGTGTGAGAGGTGTGGGCGGGGAACAGCGAATCATGTGCACATGTTTTGGAGTTGCGAAAAACTGGGAAGATTCTGGGCGGGAATGTTCGCAGTCTTAGCCAGGATAGTGGAGGAGGAGGTGGATCCGGACCCTTTAGTGGCGATATTTGGGGTCTCAGAGAAGCTGGAGTTCATGGAGAGGAGGAAGGCCGATGTCTTGGCCTTCGCCTCTCTGATTGCACGGCGACGAATTTTGCTGGAGTGGCGGTCGGCATCGCCATCGGGGGTAGCAACGTGGTTGGGTGACCTGTACGACTTACTGCAATTAGAGAAGATAAAGTATGAGTTAAGGGGCTCTTCAGGGGGGTTTGAGGAAAGGTGGGGGATGTTTGTGACCGTGTTTGAGGGGCTGTTCGTCGCGCAGAGTGGGGGGGGGGGGGGGTGAAAAAGAAGAAAAATCTATACAGACTGTAGAGTTGATTGTTGGGAAGTATGTTTCCCGGGGTGTTTGTTCGCTGTAACCTGCTTTGATACATGTTTGTAATAAAATACATTTTTTTTTAAATGAATACACATGGGAGTTAGGAACAGCAGGAGACCACTTGGCCCCACAAGCCGGCTGCGCCATTCAACAAAATCATGGCTGATCTGATTGTAATCTCAACTCCACATTCCTACCTACCCCCTATAACCTTTCACCCTTTGCTTACCAAGAATCTATCTACCACTGCCTTGAAAATATTCAAAGACTCTGCTTCCATCACCTTTTGTGAAAGAGTGCTAAAGGTTCAATACCCTAAAAGAAAAAAAAGATCTTAATCTCTGCCTTAAATGGGCAACCCCTTATTTTTAAACCCTAGTTCTAGATTCTATCACAAGAGGAAACATCCTCTCCACATCCACCTTGTCAGGGCCTTATGCATTTCAACCTCTTACTCTTCTAAATCCCAGCAGATACAAGCCTAGCCTGTCCAACCTTTCCTCATAAAACAACCTGCCAATTTCAGGTATTAGTCTGGTAAACCTTGTCTGAACTTCTTCCAGTGCATTTAAATCCTTGCTTAAATAAGGAGACCAATACTGTCCACAGTACTGCAGATTTGGTGCGGGATTCTCCGCTGCTGTGATTCTCCGTTATGCCAGCACCTGGCGGTTTCCTGGTGACCCACAATGGGAAACCCCATTGACCGGCCGGCGTAACGGAGAATCCCACTGACGGGTCGGGGCAGAAATGTGGCGCAGCGGGGCGGAGAATCCAGCCATGATCTCACCAATGCCATGTATAACTGAAGCAAAACTTCCCTACTTTTGCATTCAACTACCCTTGCAATAAACAATAACATTCTATTAGATTTTCTAAATACTTGCTGTACCTGCGTACTAACCTTTTGTAATTCATGCACTAGTACACCCAGAACCCACTGCATCTCAACTCTGCGATCCCTCACCATTTAGATAATATGTTTCTTTATTATTCTTCCTGCCAAAATGGACAATTTCACATCATTTTCCCACCTGACATCCATTTGCCAGATCTTTGCCCACTTACGTAACCTCTATATATATCCCATTGCAGCCTCCTTATACCCTCTTCACAACTTGCTTTCCAACCTATCTTTGTGTCATCTGAGTCAGACGTTCTGGGTTCAAGTTCCCGGATCCTTTGGCCACAGAAGAAACATTCACGATGAGGTTCAGCAGGTTGATAAATCAGCCTGCCATTTCTTCCAACACTTACTCACTATTCCCCAAAAGGGAAAATAGTGTGCGTGAAAATCAACAACAAATAAAAAACTCCCCTTACAATGTGAGTAACACAAAGCAATCAGATGAAATCTAGCCACTGTCAGACTGGAGTCTGACAGTGTTGGAGACAATGAACTGATTGAAGCAGGATGTAATAGCTAATGTCTCTGTTTCAGGGTAGAACTAACTCTATAATATATTTCAATGATCATCTGAAACCCCTTTATGAAATATTTTGTTCAACGAGGCTTAGGTAAATATCTTGATTTTTAAAAATCTATGAACAGTTAAGATTTTTAAAATTTTTAACCTAATACAAGAATCTACACGATCCAATGGTTTGAATAGCACACTGTTTCAATCAAAGCTATCACGGCCTATATGGGTTATTGAAAATTATCCTTAATAGGCAGCAGGGTAGAACAGTGGTTAGCACAGTTGCTTCACAGCTCCAGGGTCCCAGGTTCGATTCCCGGCTTGGTTCACTGTCTGTCCGGAGTCTGCATGTTCTCCCCGTGTCTGCGTGGGTTTCCTCCGGGTGCTCCGGTTTCCTCCCACAATCCAAATATGTGCAGGTTCGGTGGATTGGCAGTGATAAATTGTCCTCAGTGTCCAAAAAGGTTAGGTGAGGTTACTGGGTTACGGTGATGGGGTGGGCTTAAGTGGGGTGCTCGTTCTAAGGGCTGGTGCAGACTCGATGAACCAATGGCCTCCTTCTGCACTGTAAATTCTATGATTCTATGATTAGAGGAGTGGAAGGAAAAACAGATAATTTGTTTTGTAAATTTTGCTGTTTCAGCCTGATTTTCTTTTCCATAACTCACTCATCCCTAAATTCATAGTTGTGTGTTCTGTATTGATGTGAGACACGCCCATACCTTGCCAAATAGACATTCTTTATGCATATGCTTGATAAGGAGTGTTGACAGAGCTGTCAGCCAAGGGTCAGTTGTAGCATTTTTGCCCCCACTCCAGGACTTGAGCATAAAAATCAAGGCTGCCCTTCGGCGAGGTACTGAGAGCACTGTTGGAAGTGCTGCCTTTTGGATGAAATGTTAAATTGGTGCCCTGTCTGCCTCCTCAGGTAAACATATAAGATTCCATGGTACTATTTCCAAGTAGAGTAGGGGAGTTAACCATAGCCAGTATTTATTCCTCAACCATCATCTCAAAACAGCTAATCTGCCCATTCTCATATTGCTGTTTGCTGTGCTGGAGTTGACCAATATGTTGCCTACATTACAGCAGTCACCTACATTTCAAAGAAATACTTCAATTTCTGTCAAATGCTTTGGGGCATCCTATAGTCCTGAAAAGTGTGACATAAATGCAAGTATTTTCTTTTTAATCATTTAATAATAATAATCTTTATTGTCACAAGTAGGCTTAGATTAACACTACAATGAATTTACTGTGAAAAGCTCCTAGGCGCCACATTCCGGAGCCTGGTTCGGGTACAATGTGCAAATTACCTAACAGCATGTCTTTTGGGACTTGTGGGAGGAAACCGGAGCACCAGGAGGAAACCCATGCACACACGGGGAGAACGTGCAGACTCCACACGGACAGTGACCCAAGCCTGGAATCAAACATGGGACCCTGGTGCTGTGGAGCAACAGTGCTAACCACTGTGCTACCTAGCATTACAGCCTCCTGTCCATGCCTATTCAGACACATGTACTTTGCAGCAAAAATCTCCCAAGGTAAATTAGTGGAATCTTGATTTTGCTCTTGTTTGCTGAAGAACATTGAACCTGCTTACGGTTTCTCCATCATTGGAATGATGAAGCTCAAGTAATTCCACAAAGAGTAGGAAGCTGGGATCTATATAAAGGGTATGGCTAAGTAACACATCACATGGTACATTTAATTACTAAGATATTGATGGGTCTGAATTTTACTATGTAATACTTACTGGATAGCTTCAAAGGCAAGCTGTGATGATCTAACTGAAAATATTACGGCTTCCAAAGATTCAAGATGTGGGGTAATGCCTGCCTTGATGATGTACTGAATAAAAATACAATGGAGTGTATAGAAAGTGATAAAGAGCAGGAGATCCTGGGCATGATTCTCAGTTTATGTTGAGTTAGGTGATCTCAACCAGGATGTCAGCTGCATTGCCACATAGAGTCTCAGTACTACCGAGTTAGAAAGGGGCAAAGGCAACCATGGTTTCTGGTCTGGACCGCTCTCAGCTACTTGTGGCAAAAGGTGGAAGTTGGAGGAGGGAAGGATCAGGATTGGCTATTCTATCTTCCACAATAGCTGACTCACATGTTAAGAATGTCCATGTGGAAGTATTAGTGGAGGTCGACTGATGCTAATAAAGTTATCCCCTTGCAAGAATCATGACTTCAGGAGAGAAAGAGGGGGACAAAAAGGCCCCAGTATGATTGAAGGATGTGACACATAGCATGATCTGGGATACCATGAGAACCCCATGGGACATAATTGACTTGATACATTCCAGTTAATCAGTTATGCAATATTTACATGCAAGTACAGACAGACACACGTCATGATACATTTCTTAAATACAATTGCAGTATACATACCATGGATAGCAGAGCTCTGGAACTCAAAGTAGTAGTAGAGGAACTTGTTTGTGATTCTGAAACAGTGGAAAGATTTGTTTTATATATTCAGCGTTTCTTTTACAAGGGAGAATATAATGTTAGAATTAATTCTCTGGAAACAGTAACAGCAAGATTCTTTATACCCATGTGAGAATTATTTAGTTCTGGATTCTTACAGACAAATGTCAATTGTTTCACACGAAGCATTCTAGCCAACCATATATTGAGACTTTTGCTATTATACATCCTGCAACATTTAGATAATTTATTCTTGGCCCATGTATTACATAATTTGTGTTATGGAAATTGAGCTGTGTATTATGTATGAAAAAAACAGCTTCTGCTGATGCTTAGAGTAACCACAATCTATATATGTTCACCCACATCATAATGAAAGATTATTCCTGATTGCTCACTCCAGTTATGCCCAGTTTTGATAATACTCTGTGAATATCAGTGGAGAAGACCATGAATAGGCAAATCTTGACACTTACATTGGGATAAGTAAGTCCCGACAGATTTTTATGGCCATGTTCATTACAAAATTATACTATGCCAGTATCAGTTTCTGCTGGCTTACAAATCCTTGCAGACGCTGTCAGGAATAAGGCCGCATCTTCTTGGATGCCGAACTGATACATTGCACTGACACTAATATGAACGTTGACACAAACAGAGGCTGGCAGTGGGATAGACTGGATGCAAGCTGGGATCACTGACTATCCATATATCTTGTGGTATGCCTGCCTCAATGCCATTGTTTTGAGATTTGACTCTATCATGACTCTGTCATACTCATTGACAGAGGTGAAAGGAATTGAAAGGTTGTGTCAATCTCACCCTCCTCTCCGAAAGCCCGTGTCTGTGTATATCTAAAGACCGCCCTCCTTGGGAGCTCATATTTCTCCCTCAATTCTTCAAATGTTGCAAAACGGCCTTCAAGAAACAAGTCTTTCAACGTATCACACCATTTTATTCCCAGTCTTGAGACCCAGTGTCTATTCTTGCACTGCTGTTTCGTTCCCCTCTGTAGCTGAAAGTACTCCGAGCTCATTTTGTTCATTCGTACCCTTGCCCTCAGATCTGCGTACAATAATTTGACCCAAGCAGCGAATTTCCGAACTGTTCCAACACCCCAAACAAATATTTCCATTCGACTCTGTTGAACGCCTTCTCTGCTCGTATTCTGAAAGTCTCAAGGGGAGATTGATTAATGTGTCCCCATGGGCCTTGTAAGGGTTACTACAAAGGACAAACAAGACTCAGCGCAAGTTTGGATAGGGACAAGATTAGCTTAAATTTGCAGAGACTGGAATAAGGGAGACTGTATTTGAGAGTACTGGAATAGTCAGCTCCTGCAAGCCTTTCCTTGAATCTTGTAAGATTTGTGATTTGAACTGGCTCCAATGTGAACAAATCATTAATTAGAACTGTTGGTATCGGCAACGGACACATTTCTGAGCAGAAATCACTATACCCAGGGAATTGGGAAGACTATACTTATTTTCAAATTCTTTTAATGATTTCAACAACTTGCATTTTTATGATGTTAACATTAAAAAGTCAGTTTCTTGGCAGCACAGAACTTGAATATTGCTGAAAGGCGAGACGCAAGAACACAAGAATTAGGAGCAGGTGTAGGCTATTCAGGCCCCCAAGCCTGTTCTGCCATTCAATAAGATCATGGCTGATCTGATTGTGACCTCAACTCCGCTCCCCTGTCTGCCCCCATATTACCCTTGACTCCCTTGTCGATCAAAAATCTATCTCACACCTTGAGAAGGTAATGATGAGCCTTGAATATATTCAATGATCCTGCGTTTGCAGCTCGCTCACAAAGAGATTACAGAGACTAACGACCCTGTGAGAGAAGACAGGGGAGAGACCTTTCATTTTTAAACTGCTTCCTCTTGTTCTGGACTTCTCCACAAAGGGAAACATCCTCTCAGCATCTGCCCTGTCAAGTCCTCAGGCATTCAAATTTGTACATCATGTTGGGTAATTATGTGGGAGACGGAACATATTTTTCAACTGACGGCAGCAATGGAAAATATCACCTGCTTAGCCACTGTTTAGTAGCAGTATGAAATGACTTGCTGAACATGTTGATCAAAAGTTTTGAGATACATTGCCTTTCCAGGGTACTTTGAAATGGACTGGACACTTTTCAGGACTGTAAGTGGCTGATTTGTGAGTTTGAACAATGATTTGACCAGGATAGCCATTGCCCCGCAGGATAGCTTTTTTTGCATGCACTCTGTATTTGCGTCAAGTCCACTTTTGGACATGAAAAGTGCCAGGGTGATGTCAGATACATCGGCTGTAAGTCCCAACGATTAGCTGATCGAATCAAACAAAATATTTCTTCTGTTGTTCATAATAGGCAGAGTATAGGCCACACTCATTCACTCATTCACTGGCAACAGCTGAAATGAAATGTCTGCTGTTAGATGTTATTCTATGATTGGGCAGCATTTGCAGAACAATCATGACTGTGCTAATTGCTACATTAACAGCAAAGTTATGATAGTTGAGCTCTTAACAAGGCACATTTTCACTTTTAAAAAATAAATTCAGAGTACCCAATTCTTGCCAGAAATGACAAACGTTCATATGCTGAGACCTGTTTTCTGCAAACAAAAGGAACATGTAGCCGTGCCTTTCTTGAGAGTCTATAGTTCCCCTTTGTTTTTGCCATGGCAACATCTTAGCCAATCAGAACCAATTTGCCAATTAATCAGCAACCTTTTCTCCTGCAGTATAGATAGATTCTTGTGATTGTTTCAAAATTGGAATTTGTCCGGTTAATTCCAGATGAAAAACTTCAACAACATGTCTGTCTTTTCAGCCATATTAAAAAATACCCTTCGCCTGTGAAAGGTGGCAGGAAATTGGATGCCAAATCATTGAAGAAGAGATTAGGGGCACGTCTGCAAACCTTAGGGAGTACTAGGAGGTGTGAGGCAAGGTAGTTGACAGACGTGCTACCCACGGTTGTGTGGACAGAGGGAGAATGCATAAAAGGACAGGACCAAAGAAACATAGGGCGTGAGTGGAGGGGTCAGAAGGCTGGAGTTGCAGAGATGGGACAGGGCAAAGTCAAGTAAAAATTTGAAGAAGAAAATATACAAACATGCAAAATGATAGACATGAAAAGACCTACTGGCCCATCCAGTCTATCCCACGTAATTGTAATGCATTATGCATCACCATAAAAACACTCCACACCCACCTGGAGCTATGTAATCTCCTGCCAGAGGATACAACCCAAGAAAAATCTTAAACCAATTATGTAACAAAACAAAATTCCTGTCTGACTTTCTTAAGCAATCAAAACTAATCTAGAAGATCACCTTGTTCTAAATTTATGTTGGAGGATATCAATCTCTTGTGCGAGGCAATCCCCCCCCCCCCTCCCCCGCCCCCCGCAGCCAGAAACTGGCTCTTGCTTTAATGTATTCAGCAAACCAGTGTTTACTACCTGTTCTACAGGTCCACAATTCTATGAAAAAGAAGAAACGCCTATTATCAAACTAATTCCATCCTTGCATAACTTGCAGGTGTGGCCACTGGTTCTCCCTAATCTATTCTGTTGAAATGATTAGGCCAGATCAATACATTCTAATCATTCATGAGTAAAATACTAATGTCATTTATACTCATCATGAAACCGCACGTTTGTCATTAAAATAACGATCTGGTTCACTGATGTCTGTAATAATTCTAGGAGGCGCAGGGTGAAATCAAACTGGCTTATTTTAATCTGAAAATAAAGCTGCTACCACGGCACACAAAACAAATGTCCCAACCCAGAACTATCGGGGAACGCCGATCCGAGTCTAGGAGCTACTTTTTTTCAAAATATATTTGATTCCAAACACATACAAACAATCAGCAAACAAATAATTATTTCAAACAGTTTGTCATTTTACCCTTTTCCTCCCCTAAACTACACCAACAGCCCCTCCCCCAACATCACTTCCCCACCCCATCCACAGGCTGGCAAAAAACAGAACTTCAATTAAAGACAGAAAGTGCCTCCATCTTACATAGAACCACTCTTCCGACCCTCTGAAATTAACTTAACCTTCTCCATTTGTAGAAATTCGGCCACAGCCCCTAACCCCGCCGATACCTTCAGCAGCGGCGCCGATCTCCAACCAGTAAGATTTGCTACCAGGCAATCAGAGTGGCGAAGGCCACAAAATCAGCCCCCTTCCCTTCTAGCAGCTCCAGTAGATCTGAAACACCAAAAATCACCACCAAAGGGCATGGCGTCATCCTCACCCCCACAATCTCTGACAGGGTCTCTCAAAACAATGCCCAGAATCTCCCCAACTTTGGCACAATCAAACATATGAACATCATTCGCAGGCTCCCTTCCACACCTCTCGCATCAATCCTCAACCTCAGCGAAGAACCTACTCATACGAGCCTGAGTCATATGGGCCCTGTGCACTACCTTGAACTGTGTAAGGCTCATCCTCAGTTAGCAATTTATCCAATAGCGCATACTTTGGCAGCTGAGGAAACGAGGGGAGCTCCTTCCATATGAAATCCTGCACCTCCATATACCTGAAATCGCTCCCCTAGGCAACTGGAACTTCCCTGCAACTCCTGTAGCCTCACAAACCTCCCCTCAATGAACATGTCATTTACCTACTCTGCCCCTTCCCTATGTCAGCTCCTGTACATCACGTCAATCCCTGCTGGTATGAATCGATTATTCCCACATATTGGGGCCAATACCGACTCCAAAGTGTTGCTTCCGCTGGTTCCATATCTTGAGGGACGACACCACAACAGGACTATTGGTATATCTACCAGGGAGAACGGGAGGGATGCCGTCACCAGGTTCTTTAAGTATGCCCTCACATGGGAGTCCTCATCCAACTGCACCCAGTCCAACTCACTCCTACCTCCACCAGTGTCTCTCTTCTCCACATTTGCTGCCCAATAGTAATTTGGAAATGCCCCCCCCCCCCCCCCCCCCCCACCCTCCCCCTCCCCCTCCCAACCCACCACCCGACATCCTCTCTGCAAAAAAGCCCTCTGGATCCTAGGCATGTTTCCTGTCCATACAAATTCCAAAATTAATTTATCCACCCTCCGAAAGAACGTCTTTGGAAGGAATATCGGAGGGGACTGAAAACAAATAAAAACCTCGGCAAAATGTTCATTTTTACAGTCTGTGCGTTCCCCATCAAGGACAGTGGCAGGATGTCCCATCTCTTCAAATCCCCTTTTTCCCCCTCTACCAAACTGGCCAAATTCCACTTATACATCGTGGCCTAGTCGTGGGCCACCTGAATACCCAGATTGCAAAACCTTATTTTGGCCAGCTTAAATGGCAAGTCAGCCAAATTCATATTCCTCCCCTGGGCATTCATCTGGAATACCTCACTTTTTGCCACATCAGTTTGTACCAGGAAAATAATAATAATAACAATAATAATAATCTTTATTGTCACAAGTAGGCTTACATTAACACTGCAATGAAGTTTCTGTGGAAAAAACCCTTGTCGCCACATTCTGGCGCCTGTTCGGGTATACAGCGGGAGAATTCAGAATGTCCAATTCACCTAACAGCACTTCTTTCAGGACTTGTGGGAGGAAGCCGGAGCACCCGGGGGAAACCCACAAAGACACGGGAAGAACATGCAGACCCTGCACAGACAGTGACCCAAGCTGGGAATCGAACCTGGGACTCTTAATAATGCTGAACGTCAGGGCCCCCCATGCTGTCGAAAGGATTACTTTATGTCTGTCATTCTCTTCTATGCCATTGGTGCAGAAGACGTAGCGCGTATGGTCGACATACTGGGGCCAATCCTCCAGGTCCACATCATAAGGCTCGAACTTCCCAAATAATGCTGCCTCAGGAAGGCAGACAGCATGATTAGAGACCCCTCCCACCCACGCCTTGCCTTTTTTCAGACTCTTCCATCAAGCAGAATTTACAGAAGTCTGAAGACCCACACACCCAGACATAGGAACAGCTTCTTCCCCACAGCTACTAGACTCCTCAATGACTCCCCCTTGGACTGATCTGTTCCCTGTAAGAACACTATTCACGACACCTATGCTGCTCTTGCTCATGTATTTGCTTTGTTTGGCCCCTTGTTCCGCACTGTAACCAATCACTGTTTGTCGATGTACCATTTGTCAATGTACTCTGTTGATTATTCTTTATTTGTCTACTATGTACGAACTGTGTACATTCCCTTGGCCGCAGAACAATACTTTTCACTGTACTTGGGTACATGTGACAATAAATCATATCAAATGAAATCAATGGCAGTGCCAGAGTTGTGGTCGAAGAGTTTTGAAAAGGCTGCCCAGTCGAAGAGCCTGAAAAGTGCTTGATCCTCATCGCCAATGTAATAATTCCAGGAGGCACGGAGTGAAAGGCCAAACAGGGTTATTTTAAGCTGAAAAGAACACCACAGCACACAAAACAAATGTTCCAGCCCAGGACGATCAGGAACTGCCGCTCTAAGTCTGGGAGCTACATTTAAAGGTCCCGCTATATGAGCCCCAGCTGGGTGGGCCTCTGGGCCATAGGAACCCTTATTCTATGAAATCCACAGGGATTAGCGATCCCCCAGAGTCCTCATGAATGTTATCACAATGTCTGTCAGGGAGAAAATCTGCCGTCCTTACCTAATCTGGCCGACCCATCACTCCAAACCCCCATCCCTGTGGTTAACTCTAAACTGCTCTCTGAAATGGCATAGCAAGCCATCCAGTTGTATGTATTCAGTTGCTACAGGCAAAAGCACTGTGGGTGTACCCTCACCACCATTTTCCCAAGGGTAATTGTGCAATAAATGGTGGCCTTGACAGTGACTCTCATATCTGAAGAACAAATGAAAAACCTAACTAAAGCTTCACCATATTGATCATGGGGTTTTAGAAATAAATGCACCAAAATACCCATATCGCTTTCTTTCAACAATTACTTCATTTATTTTCCAAGTGGGGTGCATGTATGTTTAGAATTTAACCTGTGCATGAAACCTTTCTAAGTTATACACCATTTTTTAAACACAAATCCAATTCCCCAGCCCACCAAGCTCTGCTTGTAGTAGTTAAGCATTGTCAACAATTTTAACTCTCACATATCATCTGCAAATTATTCCCCACAAACCTACATTTAGATCATTAATGAATGCAGTAAGTATCCTAACATTGATCCCTGTGGGGCACTGCAGATCACTGGTCTCCCAAGTTGACCTAAGTCTTTTCTAAGTATATTTACTGAGGTTTTACATTTTAGAGAATGACATAACAAAGTTTCAAAATAATACATTGCCACAAGCAAGAAGAAGAAAACCACTTACCATTGATAAGTACAGAATGTAACAGGAGAACGACACCACAACTGGCGCGATAGACAAAACTGGGTACTCATATGGCCCCACCAAAGACCAAGGGAGGAGCAGGATAAAGTCATAAAGACATGATAAGATAAAACAATGCACACCCTTCCATGATACACAAGTCCAAAATCACTACAAGAAATCAAGATAAATTTCACCCACTGTGATCGGGCACGTACCAAGGTACAACTTCCCCGACCCCAGCAGCACCAACGACCCATCACAACCTCCTTTCCCCGGATATCAGACCCATCTGCACCCATGCAAGAGCCAAGAATGCATTCATCATACCCATCCTTACGGAAAGCAAAAGAAAATACAGAGAAACCGTGGTTCGAATGGAAATTAACATACATGCCACACATCGCAACTTAACCCCAATGAACTTCCAGAGCAGAACCAAAATCATTCCATACATTTGTGGAGAGAGAACCAGCAACAACATACCCAGATTACGGTCTGTTGCTCTTATTAGCCTTAGTTTTATTAGCTCTAATTATGTCACCTTTGCTCACGAGTCGCCAGGTATCTTTCTGATACCGCCACGTGGTTCAAGCTCGAGTTATGATTAAGCACACCGCTTAGTAAGATTGAATTCAACGGTCATTTATTATGTACAGCAATAGATACTTACACAATAATCCTACTATCTATATCAAAACCTACCACTACTGGCCAATACTTAACTTTTGGGGATGGCCCACCAGGTCAGGGAAACGAATGGTTTATCGAATTGGATCTGGCCTGCGGGATTCAAAAGGCTGATACAGGTCGATGGCTAGGAGTCTCTATCGGGTAGCAATCGCTGGAGTCAAACTTACGGTTTCTTGTCGATGTTTCTTGCAACGGTTGTGAGCAGGAGAAGAAGGGAGAGAGAGAGAGATCTGAACTTGGCCCCTCACTTTATAGGGCCCAGGGGCTTCCTGCTTCTCGGGGCGCCCCTTGACCCTGAGTCCCAAGAGATTGGACTTGTTCCCAATCACTGGGTTCAATATGCTCCAATAATGGGGCGATTCCTCGATCAGGGGGGTGGTTGTTCACCTGTCTTTGTTTCGGCCACTGCAGGCGCCGACAGGTCTGGCCCGGCATTCAATTGCTAATATGTTGCAATTGTTCCCGGGGATAGCCGATTTAACTGTGGATGTCTGGGTTGATGTGCTGCTAATAGTCTTGAGTATCGATCTGGGCCGACTTCCCCAGAGCCGAATACGCTATTCTGTCTGCAACTGTCCGTTTGTGTCCTGTTGGCTGCTTTTCCCATCAGCCTTTTCGGTTAGCCATTTTAAATCGGGTTTTGGCAACATTAATGGGGAATCAGCCATTTTAGGTGGCTACAGGTCAAACCTTCGGGACCCCCATAGAAGAAAAAGGAGGAAGAAAGAACAGAACTACAAGTACTAACTCATCAGAGACCAAAGTATCAGGACCCAACCCAAACCTCATACGTCTCTGGTGTCTGCCAAGCACCCACCAACGAGGAGAAGAACAGGCCGCTCAATCAATCAGAAGACGTCCCACCCTCCAGGGAGAAAACGGGATATCTACCAAGCATAGAACTCGGTCCATCCCCAAGCCCTCGTGCACCCGGGAAACAAAACCCAGCCTGACAGGGTACCCCCCACAGGCAATTCTGAAAAGGGACACCCCAGGTCTTCAAGGGCAACAGTATACCAGCCACGGTATTGAGCCTAGCCCAACCCAGCACCCGTCAAAGCACAAGAATCTATACCCCCAGGACCTCCTACACACCCCAAAACTTTATACCCAAGCTGAGCACACACTCTTGCAAGCACATCCAGGGCAATGCACCTTCCGCACTCACACTACAAAGGAAAGGATAATTACTCCAGCTCTAGCCGAAGGGGACCCCAACTTGGGGAGAGAAAAACCATCAAGACACCCATCAATTGGGGTCCTGGAAGAAAGTGCTGATTCCCTCCTCCCCTGCACCTCCAGGAAAATCTCCCCCTGCCCCCAAAAAACACTGGGTCAGAACAGGATTAGAACCAGCACAATGCTCACCCAGTTGGAGAAAGGAAGAGAAAAAGAACCCCCAAGGAGGGAATGCCCAAACTAACTCAAAGTGACAGCCGTCGCAGTAAGGATACCCAAAGCAACTCACCTCCTCAACAACCAAACATAATTACTGGTTCCACTTTCGAAAATAATACACATCGCACTCTAATAATAGTTCAAGAGAAAAGAGAGAGAGACCCAATTGGGGAGAGAAAAAAACTCAACCATAAGGAAAAGTCAGAAGGAACCCAGTCCTCCCCAGGATTAAATAAAATCTGCCCAGGCCATCAAAGGATAAAGACACTTAAATTAAGTACAATAAATCCCTAAAAAAATGCAAAACTGATTGTCATAATATCCACGCATGTATATAATGAAGTGCAGACAGGCAGTGATTGACACACAGGATGACCAGTAAGCACACAGCACAGTGCAGCCAATCACTCCCGGAGGGCACTAGGTTTCCCGCTCTCTCTGGACCCAGCCACTGAGACAGTCAGAGTCCACGAGCTAGCACAGTGCAAACATCATGCGGTAGCTAGTAGGTCTGGTCAGGCGAGTACAAGGTCTCCAGTCAGTTCAGTATAGTGTCGACCCACAGTTAAATATGTATGTTAGTTCTATCGTTCAATAAAACCGTGTTGGATCTTCTACAGTGTTAGAGGTCTGTTTCTCGCATCACTGCATCAAGTGCAGTCCACACCGAACCGACCTGCCTAACACATCATGGTACCATGGAGTGATACTGAAAATTGACGTAACTACCTCGAGTGTATCAGCATTGACCAGCAAGCAGCCATCCGGTGACATGGAAAACATCCAACCTCCTCCGCAGCTCCACATCTCCGGCAACCTCGGCGCAAATTGGAAGCTCTTCAAGCAAAAGTTCCTCTGGTACATCAAGGCCTCCGACCTCGAAGCAGCATCGGATGCCAGGAAGATCGCGCTACTTCTCTCCACTGCGGGGGACCATGCCAACCACATCTACAACTCCCTCACGAGAGGGAGTTGCAGAAGGGGGTGCAGGCGGTCAGGGTCCGCCCTAGATCTCCATTTTCCACGACGTAGCCGAGGATGGCTCGCCTGGTGGTGCGGAAAATGCATTTCTCCTTATTATAGGTGAGATTAAGTTTTTGAGCGGTTTGGAGAAATCGGTGGAGGTTGGCGTCGTGGTCCTGCTGATCATGGCCGCAGTTGGTGACGTTGTCCAAGTACGGAAACGTGGCCCGCAGCCCGTACTGGTCCACCATTCGGTCCATTGCTCGTTGGAACACCAAAACCCCGTTCGTGACGTCAAAAGGGATCCGGAAGAAATGAAAAAGGCGGCCGTCTGCCTCAAACGCCGTGTAGTGGCAAACCTCGGGACGGATTGGGAGCTGGTGGTATGCAGACTTCAGATCCACCGTGGAGAACACGCGATAGTGAGCGATCTGATTGACCATGTCTGCAATCCAGGGAAGGGGGTACGCATCAAGTTGCGTAAACCGGTTAATGGTCTGGCTGTAATCAACCACCATCCGGAGCTTCTCCCCGGTCTTGACGACCACCACCTGAGCTCTCCAGGGGCTATTGCTGGCCTCTATGACTCCTTCCCGCAAGAGACGCAGGACCTCAGACCTAATAAATATTCTGTCGTGCGTGCTATATCGCCTGCTGCGAGTGGCTACTGGCTTGCAATCAGCGGTGAGATTAGCGAAGAGGGAAGGAGGGTCGACTTTCAGAGTGGCTGGGCTGCACACAGTGAGTGGGGGCAGGGGTCTGCCAAAGCTAAGCGTCAGGTTCTTATGATTACATTGAAAATCGAGCCCTAAAAGGAAGGGGGCACAGAGGTCTGGGAGCACGTACAGCTGGAAATTAGTGTACTCAGCGCCCTGTACCGCTAAGGTTACCGTAGTGCACCCTCGGATTTGTACCGAGTGCAACCCGGAGGCGAGGGAAATTGTTTGTTGCGCCGGGAATATCTGGAGCGAGCAGCGGCTTACCAGATCCGTGTGGATGAAACTCTCGGTGCTCCCGGAGTCGAACAGGCAAGGTGTCTTGTACCCGTTAACCCGGACGGCCATCATTGAGCTCTTGAGGTGCTTGGGTCACGACTGGTCCAAGGTGACTGCACTGAGTTGAGGGTAACCGGCAGCGTGGTCGGCTGTGCTGGGGCGGCCCCCCGGTGACTGTCCGAGCAGGTCGTACGCATCGAGCGGCGTAGCAGATGGCATCCAAGATGGCGGCCCCCATTGATCAAGCGTGGCGGGCGTCGAGGAAGATGGCGTTCAAGATGGCGGCCCCCATGGATCGCACGTGGCTGGCCGCGTGGGGGAGGATGGCCAAAATGGCGGCCCCCGTGAGTCACACGTGCTGTGTGGAGTCGGAGTCGGCAGGCACGCTGCCACATTTCAAGGTCTGCGGGTCTGAGAGTTGGTAGTCCGGGTCTGAGAGTTCACATGCTTAGGTTTGGCGAGGCAGACCTTGGCGAAGTGCCCTTTTCGGCCGCAACTGTTGCAGTGCGCGTTGCGGGCCGGGCAGTGCTGTCGAGGGTGTTGAGGCTGGCCGCAAAAATAACAAGGCAACCCCCCATGATGAGTGGGTGGGCGCGTAGCACAGGCCTGGGGTAGTCTCTGGTCGGGAGCCCATGAGGGAGTCGAGTGTTCGGCCGGAAATGCAGTGAGGCTCTGGAAAGCGACCTCCAGTGAAGTCGTCAGTTTCACCGTCTCGTCCAGGTCCTGGGCCCATTTCTCGAGCAGTCGCTGCCGCACGTAATTTGACCTGACCCCTGCAACGTAGACGTCTCGGATGGCGAGCTCCATGTGCTGAGTGGCAGTAACGGCCTGATAGTTGCAGTTGCACGCGAGGGCTTTGAGGTCGCGCAGATAGTCGTCGAGTGACTCCCCGGGGCGCTGGCGTCGAGTAGTGAGAATATGTCGCGCATAGACCTTGTTCACAGGCCGCACATAGATGCTTTCGAGGATTGCGAGAGCGGCGGTATATGAGGTGGCCTCTTCGAGTTGCACAGAAATGCGGTGACTCACCCGTGCGTGGAGGAGACTCAATTTCTGTTCGTCCGTGACGGATGACGTCGGCGACGCGGCAACGTAGGCCTTGAAACACCGCAGCCAGTGTGAAAAAATTTCCTTCGCCTCCGAGGCCTGTGGATCGAGCTCTAGTCTGTCAGGTTTGAGGGCTGACTCCATAATCGTTTTTGTTCAGATAGTTAATTACATTGATGCGACCATCAATTCACTCAAGGACTCATGTCGGAGTAAAACAGTGGTTTTAATTAACTATCAACTTTGCCTGCCTGCGACTGGTACATACTGAGGACACTCCCACAGGCCAACTACTCTTATACTTCTTCAAAGGGGCGGAGCCCGTACATGCTCCAACATCCTCCAACATCTCCCCCTGTGGGTGAAGCTATACAATGGCCCACAGATAAAACCCAGAGGGTTAATAACATAGAACATAACTGGTGAATTAACTGTATTTACAAACTTAGAACATAACTGGTGAATTAACTGGATTTACATTCACCACAGTGGGTCAGCTCCATGGTCTGCATCAAGAAGCCGTCAGGGGAGCTTTGTATTTGCATTGACCCTCAGGATCTAAACCGAAACATCATGAGGGAGAATTACCCGATACCAAAACGAGAAGTGTTGACCAGTGAGATGGCTCATGCCAAATTCTTTACTAAGCTCGACGCCTCGAAGGGTTTTTGGCAAATACAACTGGACGCGTCCAGTCGCAAGTTGTGCACGTTCAACACCCCGTTTGGTCGTTACTGCTACAACCGGATGCCTTTTGGCATCATATCTGCCTCCAAAGTATTTCACCGCATCATCGAGCAGATGATGGAGGGCATCGAGGGGGTGCGAGTGTACGTTGACGATGTCATTATCTGGTCCACAACGCCCCAGGAACACATCACTCGTGTCAAGAAGGTATTCCAAAGAATCCATGAACATGGTCTTCAGCTCAACAGGGCCAAGTGCTCATTTGGTCAATCGGAGGTCAAATTCCTAGTTGACCACATCTCGCAGCAGGGCGTACGGCCAGACGCCGACAAGGTCTCGGCGATCAACGCCGTGAAGACCCCGGAGGACAAAAAGGCGGTCCTCCGCTTTCTCGGAATGGTCAACTTCCTCGGGAAATTCATTCCCAATATGGCATCCCACACCACGGCCCTCCGCCATCTCATCAAAAAGTCGACGGAATTCCAGTGACTGCCCACGCATGAAGAGGAATGGCGCGAGCTGAAAGCAAAACTCACGACAGCCCCAGTCCTAGCGTTCTTCGACCCAACCAAGGAAACCAAGATATCGACTGATGCAAGCCAGGATGGCATTGGGGTGGTGCTCCTTCAGCGGGATGACTCCGCGTCCTGGGCTCCTGTGGCATATGCCTCCAGGGCCATGACGCCAACTGAGCAATGGTACGCTCAGATTGAGAAGGCGTGTCTGGGCCTCCTAACAGGGATAGTCATGTTCCACTACTATGTTTATGGCCTGCCGAAATTCACGGTAGAGATGGACCACAGGCCTCTAGTACACATAATCCAGAAGGGTTTAAAAGACATGACACCTCGGTTACAGCGTATTCTTCTAAAGCTACACCACTACGACTTCGAACTGGTCTACACGCCAGCTAAAGAGCTGATCGTTGCAGATGCTCTGTCCAGGTCCATTACCAAACCGCATGAACAAAGTGACTTCATCTGCCACTTAGAAGCCCAAGTGCAGTTGTGTGCCTCAAACCTTCCGGCCTCCGACGAACGGGTGGTCCAAATTTGTGAGGAGACAGCCAAGGACCCTCTGCTGCAGCGTGTGATGCTGGCAGAAGGGACAATGTCCCCAGTTCTATAACGTAAAAGACGACCTGACGGTGGTGGAAGGAATCCTTCTGAAACTCGACAGAATCGTAATTCCTCAGAGTATGCGTGCTATGGTGCTGGGCCAACTCCATGAGAGTCACCTTGGGGTCGAGAAATGCCGACGCAGAGCTCGGGAGGCAGTCTATTGGCCGGGCATCAGCTAGGACATTGCCGACACAGTTGTCAATTGCCCTACCTGTCAGACGTTTCAGCCAGCTCAACCCAAAGAAACGTTGCAGCAGCACGAGATTGTGACCTCTCCGTGGTCCAAAGTCGGTGTCGAACTTTTCCACGCCAAGGGGTGTGACTACGTACTCCGGGTCGACTACTTCTCCAGTTACCCAGAAGTAGTGAAACTGTCCGACCTCACGTCGAAGGCGGTAATCAAAGCCTGCAAAGAAATGTTCGCCAGGCATGGGATACCGCTCATGGTAATGAGCGACAACAGTCTTTGCTTTTACAGCCAGGAGTAGTCTGACTTCACACAGTCCTACAACTTCCATCACGTCACCTCCAGCCCCACTACCCACAGTCTAACGGGAAGGCCGAAAAAGGGGTCCACATTGTAAAGCGGCTGCTGTGCAAAGCTGCAGACTCAGGCTCCGACTTCAACCTGGCAATGCTGGCATACAGGGCCACCCCACTGTCCACTGGATTGTCTCCAGCCCAGATGCTCATGAATCGCACTCTGAGGACCAGCCATCCACGTTCCCGACTTTGGCCACCTCACGGTCCTACAGAAAATGCAGCAGTCACGGGCCCAACAGAAAGCCACGTACGATGCCCATGCCACGGATCTGCCTGAGCTGGCCCCAACTGATCATGTTTGTGTACAGTTGCCTGAGGGCTGCTGGTCAGCCACAGCTGTTGTGCTCAAACAAGTGGCCCCAAGATCATTCCTTGTCCGCATGGCTGATGGCACCCTGCTACAGCGCAACAGACAGGCACTGCGAAGAGTTCCACGCCCGCTACCTGACCGAAGTGCCCGCCACCTACGATGCCTCCTCCGGACGTACCCTACCACGAGGTCATCGATCTACCAGCAATCCTGCCTGTCCACGCACCCACCACGATGCCAGCGATCCCGCCTCTCCAAGCGCAGGCGGCTCCTAATCTGCCTCTGCGGCAATCAACAAGAATTCGTCGCCCACCACAAAGACTAAATGTATAGACTGAGCTTTTGTACATTTTTGTGACTTCATCAATTGGACCTCTGTAAATATTGTTTAGTTTGCCATGTATCTGCAATATCGCAACCTTCCTATGTACATACGTTCGTTCAGACATCTTTCTGTATACAGTCAGGCACATACACATATATATATTTATAAGCATCCACACCTTAGTTTTTTTTTAAAGAGGGGGCAGATGTCATAATATCCACGCATGTATATAATGAAGTGCGGACAGGCAGTGATTGACACACAAGATGACCAGTAAGCACACAGCACAGTGCAGCCAATCACCAGACAGGACACCACCACTACAAAGCCAGAGGGCACTAGGATTCCCGTTCTCTCGGGACCCAGCCACTGAGACAGTTAGAGTCCACGAGCTAGCACAGTGCAAACACCATGCGGTAGCTAGTAAGTCTGGTCAGGCTAGTACAAGGTCTCCAGTCAGTTCTGTATAGTGTCGACCCACAGTTAAATATGTATGTTCGTTCTCACAGAATTTACAGTGCAGAAGGAGGCCATTCGGCCCATCGAGTCTGCACCAGCTCTTGGAAAGAGCACCCTACCCAAGGTCAACGCCTGCACCGTATCCCCATAACCCAGTAACCCCACCCAACACTAAGGGCAATTTATCATGGCCAATCCACCTAACCTGCACATCTTTGGACTGTGGGAGGAAACCGGAGCACCCGGAGGAAACCCACGCACACACGGGGAGGATGTGCAGACTTCGCACAGACAGTGACCCGAGCCGTAATCGAACCTGGGACCCTTGAGCTGTGAAGCAATTGTGCTATCCACAATGCTACCGTGCTGCCTTATCATTCAATGAAACCGTGTTGGATCTTCCACAGTGTTAGAGGTCTGTTTCTCGCATCGCTGCATCAAGTGGAGTCCACACCGAACCGACCTGCCTAACACATCACTGATTAGCTCTACTTGGGAGCTATCCTCTATCTCTGTGAGGCCGATTTAAAACTACCAACCCTAACCTCCCCAACATCCTCCTCCACACCCCCCTCACCCCACCTTGGCTCCCACTCGTCTTCTTTGGAAGGAGTGAAAGGGTGCACTTCTCATAATGAACTCTATATGACTTTGCTCAATCAGGATATTCAACGAATGACATAGGCCATCATGCTCACATTTCATACTCGCCTGAAGGAAAAAAGAAAGCAACAATATTCAACAACATGATCAACGGGGATAACTGAACAACCGCAGGGCAAACTGCAAGGTAAAGACATCTTCCGTGCTGCACGAGAAGGCGAAGGACAAAATAGGATCAACAAACACTCTTCAGGCTCCCTCAAGGATTCCAGTAATCAAAGCACTAATACACCATCACTTCTACCATGCCATCTCACCGCGCCCAGGCAGCTTACAGCCTGGTCAGGGGAATGACTTGACCCGCTCAGGCTTCTCCGATACCTCATGACAAGCAATGAGAATAGGTCAATACAGGACCAGTGATCGGTGGACCCAACCTGCCCCCAGCCTCAAAGACAGAAGACGCTGTGCTCCATCGAATCTGATGTACCCTGCCTCCAAACCAAGATTACTAAAGCCAATTTTCAAACTCAATCGGGAACTCGCTTTCCACCTCTCACCAGGGACCAGGCTTGAGGTCACACCCCGCCCGGCCCCCATGTCACGAACCTGTCAGGATAGATGACACACCATGCAGCAGGATCTCAATGACATGGAGGCAGGCCCTCACCAAGGTCTTCTTTCACGTGTAGGAACCTTCTCATGCGCTTCCACCACTCTCTTAAATGTGCCCTGCAAATCTTCAAAGTGAGCTCTGATGACGTGCACTGCAGAGCCGAGATTCAGCCAAGACGGAATTTCGACCGCATTTTTCGTGTTGGTCATCATCCAATGCACACAGCACCACTATGGTGAGGGTCAGCTCAGCAGCAAATGCAATCTGAGCCCCACCGCAGCCCATTCCGACTGCCATAAAGAAACAAGGATATTAACAATTTGTCTCGGCTCTACTTCGCAAAAACACTAATCAGAAGCTTCCAGGGACGTAGCAGAAGCCATGTGGCCCAAGAAAAGACAAATATGAAATTTGCAGCATGATGAAATAACGGATTGAAGGACCACTCCCATGCACTCATCACGTGACCCTCATAGATCCAAGTCTATTGACTAGCACTTTCTACCTACTTGCATTCTTCCACTTGTCAATCCATTGCAGGATATTATCATTAATTCCACAAGATTTTTATCTTATAGAGCAGCCCCTGTTGGTCAATCCTTATCCTGTTAGTATAATTTGGGTTCTTTTTTTCTTATTTCATAGTGTGTGGCATTGCTGTTATTGCCCATCCCTAACTGCCCTGAGAAGGTGGTTGTCAGAGAATCATAGAATTTACAGTGCAGAAGGAGGCCATTCGGCTCATCGAGTCTGCACTGGCCCTTGTAAATAGCATCGCATTTAAGCCCACTCCCGCAACCCCACCTAACTTATTTGGACACTAAGGGCAATTTAGCATGGCGAATCTACCTAACCTGCACATCTTTGGACTGTGGCAGGAAACCGGAGCACCCGGAGGAAACCCACACAGACATGGGGAGAACGTGCAGACTCTGCACAGACAGTGGCCCAAGCCGGGAATCAAACCTGAAACCCTGGAGCTGTGAAGCAACCGTGCTAACTACTGTGCGGAGCTTGTGTAGCGAGTTTGTGGATAAATTCCCGGAGAGATGTCTGATCAATATCCTTTATTTATGGAACCCTACAAAACCAACACATACAGAATTATGAGATTGGTACCAATTTTATGCTCAGGAGTCTGTAAACTACGTTCTCTAAACCCTCATTTCAGCCCTGTGCGAGACTAGTGAGATATCCTGAGGTGTATCATTGTGTACCAGCTTTATGCTGTTCACTGCTTAAGGTCACGATCAGGTTGGTGTGGAGGCACTCTGCAGACATTAAGAGAAAGTACAATAGCTATACTTGAGTTAGTACAGAAGTGAACACACCTGGAAACATAGGCCACCAATCCACTTGTACATGCTTATTCAGTTTCATCAACGTATTGTGCTCCTGATAGTTCACAGGCATGAACGGCAAGGTTGGAGGTAGGCCATGCCTGTTTGTATTTTCTTATCTCTTAAGACGATCCGCCTATCCAAATCTTCACGCATCCCTGACGATTATCACTTTTCCGCCAGTAACATTTCTTTCCACCTTTTTCTCAAGGGATTTTTCAGTTCACAACATTTGATGACTAGAATTGGAATTGGTACAGTATGGCTGCACCTGTTGATTAGTATGCTACCATACTGCCATCTCACTTTACCAATAGTTTTATACCAGGCAGCTAACCAAAAGCTTTCTGAAGGCCCAGCAATGTCTATTTAGTTACCCTCATCCACAAACTTTGTTCAATCAAATTGTAAGACACGGCCTTCTTTTCCAGAACTGTGTCCTCTTTATTAGTGGTAATTTATTGCATCCATCCTGTTCCATCATTTTCAGACATAGGTTCAGGAAGGACAGTGAGTTTAATATACTGACAAGTACGGCATCAATGCATGTCAACAAGTATAGAGGCGGTGAGTGAAGAGCACTCTGAGCAGGAGAGATTACAGCCAGCTGTGTTTTGGCCAAGTTGGAATTTGTGAAGAGAGGCTGTTTAGAACTCAGAAAAGGAGGACCAAGGGATTGATTAAGACGGGAAAATAGAGTACGAGAGTATGCTTGCGGGGAACATAAAAACTATAAAAGTTTCTGCAGGTATGTGAAGTGAAAAAAATTGGTGAATAGGTCCCTTACAATCAGAAACAGGGGAATTTATAATGGGGAACAAAGAAATGGCTGACCAACTGAATGCAATACTTTGGTTCTGTTTTCACAAAGGAGGAAACAAATAACATACCAGAAATCTTGGGGAACGCAGGGTTTAGTGAGAAGGAGTAACTGGAGGAAATCAGCATTCGTAAAGAAATGATGCTGGGGAAATTGAAGGCCAATAAATTCCCAGGACCTGATAATCTATGTCCCAGAGTACTTAACGAAGTGGCCCTGGAAATAGTGGATGCACTGGTAGTCATCTTCAGAGATTATATAGACTCTGAAACAGTTCCTACAGATAGCTAATCTAACCCTAGTAAACTAAAAGGGAGATAGAGACAAAACAGGGAATTATATGAGTCAGCCTGACGTGGGTAGTGGGAAAAATGCTAAAGTCCATTGTAAAAGATTTAATAGCAGAGCACTTGGAAAACAGTGGCAGGATCGGACAAAGTCAGCATGGATTTACGAAAAGGAAATCATGCTTTACAAATCTACTGGAATTCATCAAGGATGTAACTAGTAGTGTTGATGAGGGGGAGCCAGTAGATGTAGTTTATTTGGACTTTCAGAAGGCTCTCGACAAAGTGCACCATTAGCATGTAAAATTCCAGTGGGATTGGGGGTAGTTCACTTAGATGGATAGAATACTGGTTGGCAGACAGGAAAGAAAGAGTAGGAATAAACGGGGCTTTCTTTTTACAAAAAGCAGGCAGTGACTATTGTAGTACTGCAGGAGGGGGCTGGTTTAGCTCACTTGGCTAGACAGCTGGTTTGAGATACAAAGCAAGGCTAGCAGTGAGGGTTCAATTCCCATACCAGCTGAGGTTATTCACCTTCTCCCTCGAAGGGGCAAGCAGCCGATAGTCATTTTGGACTATCATGACTTTACCTTATCTTACTTTACCGCTAGAACCCCAGCTATTCACAATATATATTAATGATTTACATGAGGGAACTAAGTGAAAGATTTCCAAAATTGTAGATGACACAAAGCTGGGTGGGAGGGTGAGCTATGAAGAGGATGCAGAGATGCTTCAGTGTGATTTGGACAAGTTGAGTGAGTGGGCAAATGCAAAGCAGGTGTTGTATAATGTGGATAAATGTGAGGTTACCCACTTTGGGAGCAAAAACAGAAAGTCAGATAATTATTTGAATGGCTATAGATTGAGGCAAGGGAATGTGCAATCTGACCTGGGTGTCCTTGTACACCAGTTGTTGAAAGTAAGTATGTCGGTAAAGCAGGCAGTAAAGAAGGCATATGGTATGTTGGCCTTCATTGCAAGAGGATTCGAGTACAGGAACAGGGATGTCTTGATGCAATTATAACAGGACCTTGGTGAGGCCACACCTGGAATATTGTGTGCAGTTTTGGTCCCCTTATCTGAGGAAGGATGTTTTTGCTATGGAGGGAGTGCAACAAAGACTGATTGCTCGGATGGTGGGACTGATGTATGAGGAAATATTGAGTCAGTTAGGATTCTATTCACTGGAGTTTAGAAGAATGAGGAGAGATATCATAGAAACATATAAAATTCTAACAGGACTAGGCAGGATAGATGCAGGAAAGATGTTGCAAGTGTCCAGAACCAGACGTCACAGTCTGAGGATATGGGGTAAACCATTTAGGACTCAGATGAGGAGAAATGTCATCATCCAGAGCCATGTGCCCCTGTGGAATTCATTGCCACAGAAAGCACTGAGGTGAAACAGTGTATGTTTTCAAGAAAGAGTTAGATACAGCTTTTGGGGCTAAAGGTATCAAAGGATACTGGGGAAAATCAGGAAAAGGTTACTGAGTTAGCTGATCAGCCATGATCATGCTGAATGGCAGGGCAGGCTCGAAGGGCCGAATGACATACTCCTGCTCCATGTTTTCTAAGATGCAAAGTCAGAAAGAAAGCGTTGGAATAATTGAGTCTGGAGGAGAAAACAGCCTCGATAAGGGGATTAACAGCAAAGAGATTGAAATATATATATATAGAGATCGAGGTGGACAGTGTTTCACAAATGGAATTGGCCGGTATTGGTAATGAAGATGGAAGTTCACTTTAAAGCTCAACTTGAAGTCAAAGAAGGCTCCAAGATTTTTCACGGGCCTTGTGCAATACAAGGAGATGGGTGGAGTTTGTGGCAAGGGTACACAATTTATAGTGAGTGACTTCAGCCTTTAGAAGATTAGGTTGTTGGATAGGCGGCCTGACAACAGGACTGGGGCATGATGAAGAGAGGTGATCGAGGTAAAAATAAGTGATAAACATAAATGTTGAAACTGACACTTGTGCCTGCAACTCCTGTTGCAAAATGGCAGTACATAACTGAGCAAAGGAGAACAAAGATAGAAGACTGGACGGCTCCAAGGGTGACTGTGGTGCGTTGGAAAGTGAATCCACTGCTGGAGATGTGCCAGGTAGGTGGGAGTAGAACCAAGCAAGGACAAACCCATAGGGGTAGTGACACAGAGCTAATGGAGGAGCATAACTCTTGCACCAAATGCTGCACAGAGGTTGAGGAGACCAAAAATAGATAATGCAGTCACGCAGGCTGCCAATCATAAATTTTCCCAGTGCTATGTTACTGCTGGGAACAGCACAGAGATCCAATAGTCTCCTGACAGATTTTTTTTTAAAGTAGATTTTGATTACATACATGTTGTTTGTCCTGCCACAGCACTCCAGAAGATTTTTTGTAAGTGTATTCATTTATGGGATGTGGGTCTTGCGGGCACGGCTCTAATCACCCTTGTGATTAGCGAATTACCCTTGAGAAGGTGGTAGTGAGCCTTTCTTGTACTGCTGCAGTCTGTCTGGTGAAGGTACCCACAGTTAAATAGAATGTTCCAGAGTTTTGATCCAGCGACAATGAAAGAACAGCAATATAGTTCAAAGTCAGGATGATGTGTGGCCTGGAGGGGAACTTGCAAGTGATTGTGTCTCTATGCACCTGCTGCCTTTGTCCTCCTAGGTGGTAGTGGCCAGAGATTAAGGAACTTAAAATACTGAGCAAATAAATCATTACACATTATAAATGTTAAATATTGTTCACCGTTTTTTTCAAATGAAGCAAGAAAGAGAATAACCTGTTTGCTATCACACGTGTATAATGACATATTTCATTGACTGTAAAGAGTTTCATAATATCCTGAGGATGTGAAAGGCCCAAGAGAAATGTCAGTAGTCAGTATGATTTTTTTCTAAAGGGTCACATGTTCGATTCCAGCTTGGGTCACTGACAGTGCGGAGTCTGTCAGTTCTCGCCGTTTCTGCGTGGGTTTCCTCCGGGTGCTCCCGTTTCCTCCCACAAGTCCCAAAAGACGTGCTTGTTAGGTGAATTGGGCATTCTGAATTCTCCCTCAGTGTGCCCGAACAGGCGCCGGTATGTGGCAACTAGGATTTTCACAGTAATTACATTGCAGTGTTAATGTAATCCTACTTGTGACAATAAAGATGATGATGATTATTATTATTATTATTAATGCCAATTTCCAATAAAAGGAATCAGAAAATTGTTTGGCTGAAAGTTCAACAAGTTAACCACAAATATGCCGCTTTCTATAATAGAGCGCCATTTCTATCTTGACCTCTGGTTTGAATTGAATAACTGTGTTCCAGTTTATACCTCACACATATGGAATATTTCTCAAAACATACAAAGGGCTTTAGATCCATCTTTCTGACTGATATTTTCTGTGATTTGTCTGTCTAAATGGCGCCATCACATGGCCAGTGAAAGAAATCTCCACTGCTTAACAAGCGCTATTGCAAATCAATATAGATTCCTCTTTGGAATTTGCTCCTTTCCCTAGAAATCATAGAATCCCTATGGTGCAGATGAGGCCATTTGACCCATCGATTTTGCACCGACCCCCTGAAAGAGCATCCGACCCAGGCCCTATCCCTTGACTCTAAGGGGCAATTTAACACGGCCAATCCACCTAACCTGCACATCTTTGGACTCTGGGAGGAAAGTGGAGCACCCGGAGGAAACCCATGCAGACATGGGGAGAACATGCAAACTCCACACAGGTGGGCATCCAAATTCGGAATTGAACCCGGGTCCCTGGCGCTGTGAGGACTGTGCCACCATGCTGCCCTATTTTGCAAAATTGAAAACTAGATTGCAGGTGCATTATGGATTGGTGCTATTGGTTCTGTAGTTAACCATACTAACAATAGCTTTTAAATATAAAATGATTAATACTCCACATTGTGGGATACAGTAGAAAGTGGAAAGTAAGTTCTTCTATTTTTAAAACCCCCCCTGGCTCTTACTCCAAGCAAAGGTTCAAGTGGAGGGAAACTCATAAATCTGGCAAGGTGGTAGCACGGGTGGAGTCAGAATCATTGGTAAACTCTTGGCATGGCCCATTTCCAGGAATTCTGGAGGCGCATTAACATCTAATCGACTTATGTGCCCAAATATCCTTGGTCCCTTAATTTTCCCTCTTTGATTTTAATTCTGTTTGATCATATTCCTGTGAGTTCTGTCACAGGATCTCCTGCCCATATCCATCAGTCCAGTTACACAGCCTTTGTATTCCGCTTTGTCAAAACTTCTAAAACTAACAAAAGTGTGAAAAGGCAATGTAAATCAACCAGTTCAATAGCATTATTATTTATCTTCTAATTGCTCCCAACAGTGTCTAAATCATTAAATTCTGGAGAATTCCAGGACAATTCTTGAGGGTTTGGCAATACTACCTCCGTTGCAAATAGTGAAACTGGATGGCAGAAGACAGTCCTTTTGCCATTAATGCTGTGGTGCAAAATTGCAGGCTCCTTATTTTTATCACTAACCACCTCCTTAAACCCCTACCTTCAGGTCTAATGACAAATAGGAGGAACAAAAGGATCTTTTGGTCTCAATAGTCTCAATGGATATAATGCCATCAATTCAGCAGCCCAACTTCTCGACCCCTTCCCCACCTTAACCCTGAATCTTCATCTTTAATTTCTCCTCATGTTCTTCCCACACCATCTCCTTATCCATCACTCTTCCCAGTGTGATCCCTCAATATATTCTGAATTTCAAACTAATTTTCGTACTTTAAAACTGACCACAAAAAGGCTGCAAAATATGGCTGTTTAAGGCTGTTTGAGGGTCGCCTGACTGCTTTTGTGGATTGAAACCACTCCCCCGTTCCAGGAGGGAACTAATGGAATATCCCGGACTGATGTTGAATCAAAGCCTTTTCCTGAAACCCAATCCAAATGGATAATGCCAAATTGAATGGGTTAATGTGGCTGTCTCAAACTCTCATGTGTGTAGGATGTGTCCTTATAGTTATAGTATCGTACAGTGCAGAAAAGGCCTTCGGCCCATTGTGTCTGCACTGAAAATAACCATCCCTAATCTCGCGCTAAAACCCCCTTACCAGTACTTTCCTGATGGGGTTTCGTATCCAAGTGCTTTTTAAAGCTTGTGAGGTTTCCAGCCTCCATTACCTTCCCAGGCAGTGCATTCCAGATTCTCACCACCTTCTGAGTGTTTTTTCTTCCTCAAATCCCTTCGGAATGGCTTGCCCCTCACCCTAAAACTATGCCCCCTTGTAATTGACCCCCTCAAGAAGGGTAACAGTGTCTTCCTATTTACCCTGTCTGAGTGTCCTAAGCCTAACCGTCAGCTGCTTCATCAATGACTTTCCTTCCAACATAAGGTCAGAAGTGTGGATGTTCGCAGATGACGGCACAATGTTCAGCACCATTCGCGACTCCTCAGATAATGAGGCAGTCCATGTCTAAATGCAGCAAGACCTGGACAATATCAAGTAATGGGCTTACAAATGCCAAGTTACATTTGTGCCACACAAGTGCCAGGCAATGAGCATATCCTACAAGAGAGGATATAACTATCGCCCCTTGACATTCAATGGCATTGCCATCGCAGAATCCCCCACACTCAATATCCTGGGGGTTACCATTGATCAGAAACTGAACTGGACTGGCCATATTAATACTGTGGTAACCAGGGCAGGTCAAAGGCTAGGAATCCTACGGCAAATAACTAATTTCCTGACCCCCCCCCGCCCAAAAAAAAGCCTGTCCACCATATACAAGGCACAAGTCAGGAGTGTGATGGAATATTCTCCACTTGCCTGGATGAGTGCAGCTCCAACAACCCTCAAGAAGCTTGATACCATCCAGGACAAAACAGCCTGATTGATTGCTCCTCCTTCCATAAACATTCAAACCCTCCACCACCAACGAACAGTGGTAGCCATGTGTACCATCTACAAGATGCACTGCAGTAACTCACTAAGGTTCCTCAGACAGCTTCCAAACCCACGACCACTGCCATCTAGAAGGAGAAGAGCAGCAGATACCTGGGAACACCATCACCTGGAGGTTATCCTCAAAGTCACTCACCACCCTGACTTGGAAATATATCGCTGTTCCTTCACTGTTGCTGGGGGCAACATCCTGGAACTCCCTCCCTAACAGCACAGTGGATGTCCCTACGCCTCAAGGACAGCTGCGGTTCAAGAAGGCAGCTTATCACCACCTTCTGAAGGGCAATCAGGAACGCCCACATCCCGTCAATGAATTTTTAAAAACCCTCATACTAGGCGTGACCATTACCCTTTGAAGAAAAGGATTTTAAACTCATGGAAGTTACATGATGTGGGAATCATAGAACATAGAAAAATACAGCACAGAACAGGCCCTTAGGCCCATGATGTTGTGCCGAACCTTTGTCCTAGATTAATCATAGATTATCATAGAATTTACAGTGCAGAAGGAGGCCATTCGGCCCATCGAGTCTGCACCGGCTCTCGGAAAGAGCACCCTACCCCAAGGTCAACACCTCCACCCTATCCCCATAACCCAGTAACCCCACCCAACACTAAGGGCAATTTTGGACACTAAGGGCAATTTATCATGGCCAATCCTCCTAACCTACACATCTTTGGACTGTGGGAGGAAACCGGAGCACCCGGAGGAAACCCACGCACACATGGGGATGATGTGCAGACTCCGCACAGACAGTGACCCAAGCCGCAATCGAACCTGGGACCCTGGAGCTGTGAAGCAATTGTGCTATCCACAATGCTACCGTGCTGCCCTTAAGAACAAATTAATCTACTCTATATCTTACAGGGGCTGTTTAGCACAGGGCTAAATCACTGGCTTTGAAAGCAGACCAAGGCAGGCCAGCAGCACGGTTCAATTCCCGTACTAGCCTCCCCGAACAGGCGCCGGAATGTGGTGACTAGGAGCTTTTCACAGTAACTTCATTTGAAGCCGACTTGTGAAAATAAGCGATTTTCATGTTTCATTCTACCGTAATCTATGTACCTATCCAATAGCTGCTTGAAGGTCCCTAATGTTTCCGACTCAACTACTTCCACAGCCAGTGCATTCCATGCCCCTACTACTCTCTGGGTAAAGAACCTACCTCTGACATCCACCCTATATCTTCTACCATTCACCTTAAATTTATGTCCCCTTGTAATGGTTTGTTCCACCCGGGGAAAAAGTCTCTGACTGTCTACTCTATCTATTCCCCTGATCATCTTATAAACCTCTATCAAGTCGCCCCTCATCCTTCTCTGTTCTAATGAGAAAAGGCCTAGCACCCTCAACCTTTTCTCATAAGACCTACCCTCCATTTCAGGCAACATCCTGGTAAATCTCCTTTGCACCTTTTCCAAAGCTTCCACATCCTTCCTAAAATGAGGCGACCAAAACTGTACACAGTACTCCAAATGTGGCCTTACCAAGGTTTTGTACAGCTGCATCATCACCTCATGGCTCTTAAATTCAATCCCTCTGTCAATGAACGCTAGCACACCATAGGCCTTCTTCACAGCTCTATCCACTTGAGTGGCAACTTTCAAAGATGTATGAACATAGACCCCAAGATCTCTCTGCTCCTCCACATTGCCAAGAACCCTACCGTTAACCCTGTATTCCGCATTCATATTTGTCCTTCCAAAATGGACAACCTCACACTTTTCAGGGTTAAACTCCACCTGCCACTTCTCAGCCCAGCTCTGCATCCTATCTATGTCTCTTTGCAGCCGACAACAGCCCTCCTCACTATCCACAACTCCACCAATCTTCGTATCGTCTGCAAATTTACTGACCCATCCTTCAACTCCCTCATCCAAGTCATTAATGAAAATCACAAACAGCAGAGGACCCAGAACCTTTCCCTGCGGTAAGCCACTGGTAACTGGGATCCAGGCTGAATATTTGCCATCCATCACCACTCTCTGACTTCTATCAGTTAGCCAGTTCGTTATCCAACTGGTCAAATTTCCCACTTTCCCATGCCTCCTTACTTTCTGCATAAGCCTACCATGGGGAACCTTATCAAATGCCTTACTAAAATCCATGTACACTACATCCACTGCTTTACCTTCATCCATATGCTTGGTCACCTCCTCAAAGAATTCAATAAGACTTGTAAGGCAAGACCTACCCCTCACAAATCCGTGCTGACTATTCCTAATCAAGCAGTGTCTTTCCAGATGCTCAGAAATCCTATCCCTCAGTGCCCTTTCCATTACTTTGCCTACCACTGAAGTAAGACTAACTGGCCTGTAATTCCCAGGGTTATCCCTAGTTTCTTTTTTGAACAGGGGCACGACATTTGCCACTCTCCAATCCCCTGGTACCACCCCTGTTGACAGTGAGGACGAAAAGATCATTGCCAACGGCTCTGCAATTTCATCTCTTGCTTCCCATAGAATCCTTGGATATATCCCGTCAGGCCCGGGGGACTTGTCTATCCTCAAGCTTTTCAAAATGCCCAACACATCTTCCTTCCTAACAAGCATTTCCTCGAGCTTACCAGTCTGTTTCACACTGTCCTCTCCAACAATATGGCCCCTCTCATTTGTAAATACTGAAGAAAAATACTCATTCAGGACCTCTCCTATCTCTTCAAACTCAATACACAATCTCCCACTACTGTCCTTGATCGGACCTACCCTTGCTCTAGTCATTCTCATATTTCTCACATATGTGTAAAAGGCCTTGCGATTTTCCTTGATCCTACCCGCCAAAGATTTTTTGTGCCCTCTCTTAGCTCTCCTAATCCCTTTCTTCAGTTCCCTCCTGGCTATCTTGTATCCCTCCAGTGCCTTGTCTGAACCTTGTTTCCTCAGCCTTACATAAGTCTCCTTCTTCCTCTTAACAAGACATTCAACCTCTCTTGTCAACCATGGTTCCATCACTCGACCATCACTTCCCTGCCTGACAGGGACATACATATCAAGGACACGTAGTACCTGTTCCTTGAACAAGTTCCACATTTCACTTGTGTCCTTCCCTGACAGCCTATGTTCCCAACTTATGCACTTCAATTCTTGTCTGACAACATCGTATTTACCCTTCCTCCAATTGTAAACCTTGCCCTGTTGCCCGCACTTATCACTCTCCATTACTAAAGTGAAAGTCAAAGAATTGTGGTCACTATCTCCAAAATGCACCCCCACTAACAAATCTATCACTTGCCCTGGTTCATTGCCAAGTACCAAATCCAATATGGCCTCCCCTCTGGTCAGACAATCTACATACTGTGTTAGAAAAGCTTCCTGGACATACTGCACAAACACCACCCCATCCAAACTATTTGATCTAAAGAGTTTCCACTCAATGTTTGGGAAGTTGAAGTCACCCATGACTACTACCCCGTGACTTCTGCACCTTTCCAAAATCTGTTTCCCAATCTGTTCCTCCACATCTCTGCTACAATTGGGGGGCCTATAGAAAACTCCCAACAAGGTGACTGCTCCTTTCCTATTTCTGACTTCAACCTATACTACCTCAGTAGGCAGATACTCCTCGAACTGCCTTTCTGCGGCTGTTATACTATCTCTAATTAACAATGCAACCCCCCCACCTCTTTTACCACCCTCCCTAATCTTATTGAAACATCTATAACCAGGGACCTCCAACAACCATTTCTGCCCCTCTTCTATCCAAGTTTCCGTGATGGCCACCACATCGTAGTCCCAAGTACCGATCTATGCCTTAAGTTCACCCACCTTATTCCTGATGCTTCTTGCGTTGAAGTATACACACTTCAACCTATCTCCGTGCCTGCAAGTACTCTCCTTTGTCAGTGTTCCCTTCCCCACTGCCTCACTACACGCTTTGGTATCCTGAATATCAGCTACCTTAGTTGCTGGACTACAAATCTGGTTCCCATTCCCCTGCCAAATTAGTTTAAACCCTCCCGAAGAGTACTAGAAAACCTCCCTCCCAGGATATTGGTGCCCCTCTGGTTCAGATGCAACCCGTCCTGCTTGTACAGGTCCCACCTTCCCCAGAATGCGCTCCAATTATCCAAATACCTGAAACCCTCCCTCCTGCACCATTCTTGCAGCCATGTGTTCAACTGCACTCTCTCCCTATTCCTAGCCTCGCTATCACGTGGCACCGGCAACAAACCAGAGATGACAACTCTGTCTGTCCTGGCTTTTAACTTCCAGCCTAACCCTCTAAACTCGTTTATTACCTCCACACCCCTTTTCCTACCTACGTCGTTGGTACCAATGTGCACCACGACTTCTGGCTGCTCCCCCTTAAGGATCCTGAAGACACGATCCGAGAGATCCCTGGCCCCCGGGAGGCAACATACCTTCCGGGAGTCTCGCTCGCGACCAGAGAATCTCCTATCTATTCCCCTAACCATTGAATCTCCTATTACTATTGCTTTTTTTTCTCCCCCCTTCCCTTCTGAGCCCCAGAGCCAGAGACATGGCCGCTAGGGCCTTCCCCGGTAGGTCAGCCCCCCCAACAGCATCCGGCCACGAGGGATCCCTGCATTGTCTGCCTGTTTGTTTTCTTTCCCCTGACTGTAACCTAGCTACTCTTGTCCTGTACCTTGGGTGTGGTTACCTCCCTGTAACTCTTCTCTATAACCCCCTCTGCCTCCTGGATGATCCGAAGTTCATCCAGCTCCAGCTCCAGTTCCCTCACACGGCCTCTGAGGAGCTGGAGTTGGGTGCACTTCCCGCAGGTATAGTCAGCGGGGACACCGGTGGTATCCCTCACCACCTCCATTCTACAGGAGGAGCATGCAACTGGCCTAGCCTCCATCCCCTCTTTCCTGACAGAATATAGGTGTCCTGTGGACCAACTGGACTCTGCTCCCAGTCAGCTGCACTCTCTGTAAACTCCTGGCTCCCTTCTCGCTCTTTGCGGAAATGTAGGAAACAAAATTAAAGGAGCACCTTATTCTTTACTCACCTAACTCTCTCAGTCACCAAACTCTCACTATAGCACTCAAATGCACCAAATTCAGCACTCAGTGCAAACATTTTGTTGTCTGCTTTCAAAACCAGTAAGAAGCTGCTTGACGACTGAGATGTTCCACCAAACCAGCTGAAAATCACTCAGTAGTCAAGATAGTAAACAGCAATGCCTTGAAAGTGGGAGACCCTACTGGAGAGAAGCAGTCCACAACCTGTTCTACCTTAGAACCAGCCACCTCGAGATTGGAAGGAATGCTGCGGCAATTCAAATCTTGGGCCAATGGGTCAGCTGCAATGCCGCATGCCGTTCCCGGGCACAGCTATTGGCAACTTCGCCCCGTGTGACATGTGGGGTGTCGGACCAGATGTAATCATCGGCAGGGGTCATGCCGACCGATTCTGCTCATCCGTTAGTGATTGGAACTAAAAGGCTTTTTTTCTGTCGCCCGGCTGCTCCTAGTGCTGCACCGGTTTTGTCTTCTTTTTCTTCTGTTTTATCGTCCTCATTGTCTCCTCTTTATCGTCGTCCTTCGAGAGGACTTTGGAGGGAAGAATGTAATAACCTGTACGGGCACATCTGGCTGGGGATGATTATTTCGTGCTCATTAGGAGTGTGAGCTCCCCTGCTAGGGGCGGGGTAGCTTCTCACGACAGGCATAAAAGGTAGGCTGGTGTGGAGCCGACCTACAGAAAGAGAGGACCCAGTAACTGGGCCTTGTGTAGATAATATTGTTAAATAAAGGAATTTCCAACTCGCTATGGACTCCCCATGCCTTATTAAAAGTATATTGTTTTAAAATTCCGGTCTTGCCTCCATAGCTTCATTATTAAACTTCACCCAAAACCTAGTCAGCAATCACCTAGCTAAGAACTGTCTGTTTTGCAAACAAGTAAACACTCTTGCTGGCAAGGTCTGCTGATATTAGGACCTTGAGATAGAGCATTTTACTAGCATGGGCTCTCTACTCTAATACAGGTGTCTTCGATCTATCCCCCTTCTACCAAATCCATTAATTTATCTTTTAGCTTCCAATCAGGGAGGCACCAAAACCAAAGGCACAATTTAAATCTCTCTGCCTATGATGTGTTGCCATTCCTTATCCCCATTGATCTCTGTGTAGCCT
This sequence comes from Scyliorhinus torazame, assembly GCF_047496885.1. Classification (NCBI taxonomy): domain Eukaryota; kingdom Metazoa; phylum Chordata; class Chondrichthyes; order Carcharhiniformes; family Scyliorhinidae; genus Scyliorhinus; species Scyliorhinus torazame. The sequence continues at coordinate 275,898,908 of NC_092711.1, forward strand.
TCATTGAATCAACAATCCTTCTCCAACAACTTTGTTCTGGTGTTCTGTTCTGTGGGACTGCATTTGGTTGATTCCATTCCTATCCATTTGCGATCAGAGGATTTCTGGCATGTTTTTTGTCATGACCGTTGCACTGCCACCTTCAGACACCACCAAGGATTCATTTTTGCTCCTTGCCCCTTCGAGGCATCTTGCAAAGCCATGGGTCCCACTGTCATGCATACCTCCCTCAATGCCTACACTGCCTCTGTGCTATCAGATTGCTTGTTGGATAAGCTGAACATTGGAAAGACCAATGTGATAGTCTTTGACACTGGCCACAAACTATGTATACTGATTATTATCCTAATCCAGCAAATGCCTAGGACTGAATCAAATTGTTCCAACCATCTCCATCGTAAAGACTGTCATCTTTCACATTTCCTACCTTCATCCCTTCCTAAGCCCATCTGCTACTGAAACCATGCTCTGCCCTGAGACCAATTACTCTGATGCCCCCCGGCAAGCTTCCATTCTCAATAAACTTCAGCTCAACCAAAACGCTGCTGCCTGTATAATATCATGTATCATCTCCTGCTCGTTGATCATATCTTGCCTTGCTGATGTTGTGGCTCTATATATCCCAATATTTCAAATTCTACTTAATTGAAAGTAAATTTCATTATCCCAATACCTTTTCTATCCCTACAATGCTTTGCCCATACATTCAGTTTCTCTTACACAAGATTATTGTGCAAACCTTCCTCCCTTTGCCTCATTGTGATCCTGACCAATTCTGAAAAATTGGTGGTGAAGGGGCAGAAAATCTAAGCCTTGGTGATTGGCATTCATTTTGAAATCTGAGGTCTCTCAAAAAGCAGTAACAATTGTATGTACAATATATATATATTTAACCACCTGGCATTTCCTAGCATCCTCCAGCTGTCTTAAAGAGTAGAATAGCCATGAAGATTCACTAAACCGTTGAGGAGGCTTAAAAGCCCTAATTGACCAATCACTAATACAAAAATACCCACAGTACGTGTTTATCGATCCTTGTGTGGTCCTAATAACTTGTAGGTATTAAAGAACCAATGTAATGTTTAATTAAGTGGGTGAAAAGCTAACTCATTTAAACCAGCGGCACTCAGCCTGATATCAGCCCAGCACGCTGTTACAAAAGCAGTGCATGACATGTGAATTTTGATGATATCATAAACCTTCATATCATCTGACCTCCAAGATTGGGTGTCAATGTAAAATTCAAGACTTTTTAAATGTAAAGCAGGCTAAGTCGAGGTAGGTTGTTGAATTCAGTGCTGCTCTCAAGTGAGTTGAAACCTCAGAAGAAGGTGGGTACCACTATGATTGGTTCTTAAATGTGCAAAATAGCAAACTATTTTATGTTTAAGGTTGGCTTTAAGCATTAAAATTATGTATGCTCTCTCTAATAAATGGAACATACATAAATCTCTTCCACCATGCATGCAATCACTTTTGAGTACCATCGTTGATGCAGTGGTATATAAGAGAAATGTGTAGTGTTTTGTTTGTTATGATGAGTATGTGCTTGCTACCTGATTAGAAAAATGTATTTGATTTTTTTTCTGTCATTTGATGATGAGTGATCAGCCACGTTTACTCCACAAATATGGAAGTTAGTCTATTATGGAGTTAGATTCTTAGTTCTTGAGCAGTCGCTTGAGTCCGTTTCCTCAGGAAATATTGCAACTTTAATGTCTCTGTAACCCTCACCAAAAAATGCCTGTTAGTCATAATGGGTGGTAACTGTGTTGTGACAACCTCTTTTGCCCAGACCAATTGGGGAAGCATTATCAAAATTTACAGCCATTAGCTGGTAAGACTGGTGGGAAAGTGGACAGCATAATCAAAGACCCCTCCCACCCAGCTTACTCACTCTTCCAACTTCTTCCATCGGGCAGGAGATACAAAAGTCTGAGAACGCACACAGATTCAAAAACAGCTTCTTCCCCGCTGTTACCAGACTCCTAAACGACCCTCAGGTCCTAAACTGACCTGATTAATACTGCGCTCCTGTATGCTTCACCTGATGCCGGTGTCTATGTATTTACATTGTATACCTTGTGTTGCCTATTATTTATTTTCTTTTTTAAAATTTTATTTTCATGTACTAAATGATCTGTTTGAACTGCTCACAGAAAAATATTTTTCACTGTACCTCGGTACACGTGACAATAAACAAACAAAACCGGCTATCGTGGGCCATTTTCTTTATTGGCTACACTCAGTGCCGCAGGGGTATCCACAGTACGCCCGCCGCATCACCAGAGAACTATAAATTTAAAAAAATAGTCACCCTATCCAAATAAAAAAGTTTTAAAAAACATAGTTTGAATATTTTCCAAATCGGTCGACATTCTGTGACGCACGATGGTGATGGAAAGCCTACAGTCTGTGATAACCTTGCTATGTGCCAGAACATGAAGTCATGTTGTCACTGAGCAGGGCATTCTCCCAGGAGAGAGAACAGCCAGAGAGATAACACATTAAGGCGCAGTCTCCTAACATTTGTGCTCCTAACCTAAAATGAGTCTGTGGGAAACCGAACCATTATCTCCAGAAAGCAATTGTATTGGTTTGAAATATGTATCTATATAATAAAACATAGTGCTCTCTGTAGAATGAAGCTGGCAATTTACATTTGTCCGGGGGGGGGGGGGGGGAAGAGGAGGAGCGAGCTCATGCGCACTACCCAATGTGTCACAGACTGGCGAACCCGATAGTTTACGTTTGTGGGAGGTGGGAGCTTGGTCATGCGCACTACCAAAAAGTGTCACAGACTTGCCCACCCGCCCCCCCCCCCCCCCCCGTGTGGTGGAATGACAGATCTCGCGATGGTTTTTGAATGTGACAGGAGGAAGGGGGTAGCTTTAATCCCTCCAATAACACGAGCGCGTTGAAAAGAAGCCGCGTCGATGAGGGAGAGAAAAAAAATAATAATAATAAGGCCTGCAGGTTGTTGTTTTGAAAGGCGATCGGGAGAGGAGAGCCAGGCCGCTGAGCGAGAATGAGTGAGGAGAAAGCCGGCACCTCGGGCCACATCGACGCGATGGGGGTGAGTGAGTGGATGGAACGCCGGTTCATTGTCTCCAACTTTGTAGCGAGCGGCGGCCGAACGCCGGGTATCAACGTTCGGTGGCGGGAAAAGGGCCCAAGTCCGGCAGCTGGAATGGCGCAGCTTCTCCCCGCCGGCTTTATAAACACAAACAAAAGGTGCAGCTGGCACTGCACTGTGACTCTCGGTTGATTGGTGTTTTTGTTTGGGGGGCGGGGAGGAGTGTGGCAGCGTTTTTATACGGACTTTGCCACACAAACACACCGGGTGGAGGGGGGGAAAAAAAAGATCTGAGGTTCCAAGACTGTGCGCCGTTTCCCCGGCCGTCTCGGGTTGCTCCGCCGGCAGCGGGACGAGCTGCCGCAAAGCCCGGCTGCTCCAGGCCTCGCTCTCCGACGACGTTTCAACTTAACGTGTATGATAAAATGTATTGGGTGACGTTTCAACTTAACGTGTATGATGAATATGTATTGGGTGACGTTTCAACTTAACGTGTATGATGAATATATATTGGGTGACGCGCCGGGGGGGGGGGGGGGGGTGGTGGAGGAGGAGGACAGGCACCTTCTCTCCCAAAACACACACAAGTCAGCTCCGACCCTCTTCTAAACACTCCTGCAATGCTGGGCCAGGCTCGCTGCACCCCCCGCCCCATCTGCGGGAGTGCTCTCTGTACAAATCCTGCCAGCAAAAGCAGCCTGAAAAGAAGCCAGCGCACGGGACCATCTCTTGAGAGTCGCAAATTGAATTGGTACAGATGAATAAACTCAAACTCCAGTGGAAATGGAACATAAATCATCCCTTTACTCGAAAACAAATACACAGCACCTTGTCACATCTCTCAAATGTCTCCAAAATGCAAACTCCTGGAAGTAACTTGAAGTATCTTAAATGTCACTTTGCATATCGTGATAAATACTTGCCAAACAAAGGGATGAAAGTAACAAATATTGGTGTTTCTCAAATTCTGATGTGAAGATGCCGGCGTTGGACTGGGGTGGACACAGTAAGAAGTCTTACAATACCAGGTTAAAGTCCCAACAGGTTTGTTTAGAATCACTAGCTTTCGGAGCGCACCTCCTTTATCAGGTGAGTGACTTGCCTGATGAAGGAGCTGCACTCCAAAAGCTAGTGATTCGAAACAAACCTGTTGGACTTTAACCTGGTGTTGTAAGACTTCTTACTGTTTCTTAAATTACAATTGCATGTCTTTCCACAAAAGCTGAATAATTCTGCCAGAAGGGTTAGTTTGAATCGGATGAATAGCCTATTTTCGACTCAAGATTTCAATTTTATTTCCTCTAGTACAACTGAAAGAACTTCTAATAGGAGTTGCATTCAGGACCCATGATGCTATTCTCTTTATTCTCCTTTCACTTCATGTACAGGGTCAGTGCTGATTGCAATTGAGTGACATCAATCTACACAATAGAATTTTCCTGTTGCAGTGTTTTCCCTAGTTTTCTTTCTCCCATTTCACTATTGTGATTATGTTGATACCCAATCTCAAGTGTACCATCACCCAAAATGCTGAATCCAAATGGTTTTGGTTGATGCCTACTACCCAAATACTCCAGGGACCTTTTTAACACCAGGATTCTCAAATGCTTTCATGCCTTCGAGCACCTCCACATTTCTCCTGGATCCTTTGATATTTTGACTCCCCCTGCAAGGCCCTGAAACCTCTCCTGAGTACTTCAGGACCACAGGACCTACAACCCACAGCATCCCTCTCAGTTCTTTCAAATGCTCGGAGGCCTCTAACTCCTCCCAGAATTCAATGGCCTGCCCACTCCCAATGCACCAAGACTTGATGCAAGCTTCCAACACGCCTTAGTATCCCTAACCATCCTCCCAGACCCTGGCCTCCCGAGTGTGATGATATGGCAGCTGTCATCCCACCTCAAACAATTAGCAAAAATCCCAGGCCCATACTCGCTCCCTGATATTGATGTAATAATACTTGCCGCAGAACTCCTACCTTCAATTTGGAACATCTTCTTCATGAACGTCTTCATCTCATAATTTCTTTAAAAAATTAAAATCAACAACATGTTTAAGACATCTAGAGTAATCAAGGCCACCTGGGAACAATTTCCACAATATTCAGAGTATCGAGGAACCAAAGGTAAACATGCTGTGGCGATACACTCCAATTTTAATATGTAATGGATGGGTCTTGTTCTTAATTAGAGTTGTAGTTTATAGCTACTGGAGTAATAAATGGCTAATGTTTTTCAGCAACTGGATGATCAGGCTTGCCCTGGACTTAATCAAGAAACTTCAAACATGCAGGTAAATGAACAATATCTGGTTGAGATATAAACATTCTGATATAAACACAGATATTTATTATTTAATTTTAGGCGTAACTGAGGTCTCCTAAGCTTTAGATCTTTTTGTCGTCTTCAGAGGAATTAAGTTCTAAATTTTAGTTTAATCTTTGCACCCAAGTTTTGGCTGTTGACTAACTTTCGTTATAAAGTTAGGTTTTGGTTTCCTCCTTTCACTTTAGTTTTCTCAGCATTTTCTATTTTCAGTATTAATTGTTACATTCCTCTTACAACCAATGAATGTAACGAGAGATATTGAGAAACAAGCTTGGACTTTATTTATTTGTTTCCATGCCCAGAAGATGTGGACTGCTGCCTGGTACTATGTTGCTCCTACACTACTTTTAAGTTTTAATATTTCTTCCAATTATGATGTGTTGTGACGGTGTATCTACTGTATGAAGATAGAGCCAGGAATTCCTGAGGTTTGATTATTGCTAAAATTATCTCCTAGTACCAAGTTTATTAATGACTGCACGTTGAAGGGATTAGCCTATTTGCATCAGTGGAGTTCACAAATTGCCTCCTGTCTAGAATGGTAACATTTATGTTTTACCTTATTTTACAGCTGCTTTGGTCTTATTCAGTTATTCCTGTGAGATGTTTGACTTACTTGTCCTCTGTATCTGTGAGGTTTTCTATCTATTTGCATAAATATTTTGAGTTTCTCTTCCACTGCCTACCCTAGCTCCCTCAAGCTAGGTTGATAACTCCAAACTCTGCTCATTTAAAGAGCACTCAGCATAAAAATCTATTCATCAACTATCCCTGATAATCCCAGATCACTAGTGTCAGCTCTCAAATGCTCGAGTGCTGTACTTAACTGCATTAAACTATCTAGAGCTCAGAAGATTTCCCTTCAATATTGAGAGTCATGATGTGATCTGAGAATCCCAGATGGCTTACAAAGCATGAAAAAATGTTGTGTAATTTTAATGTGACTGAAGATATGTATCTGTGTTTAGAAAATCATTAAACATGAGGGCTCACTTTCAGGTTGTTACCGACCTCCTTTATGTGCTCTAGAATCTAACCGATAAATCTAAAATAGTGTATGTATTTAATTGATTTTTGGCTTAGTTGCAGCTACATGCGTTTATTTAACCCATCTACAGCAATAATATGATATCCAACTTAAGTAGCTTTTATTATGGATCAAGTTACAAAGAGCCAAATAGTACGTTACAGTCTCTTGTGTTATTTAGATGAGTCTAAGAAGGTTGATCAATATAATGAGCATGTTTCTTTTGGCCCCTTTTCCATTCTAGAGACAATTAGCAACGATACGATCTTTTACTTGGAAAATCTTTGGGCTGTTCAAAGTAGGTAATCTTGATAGGAACTAGAATTGGTTCAGTAACAAAAGAAGGTTTAATCAGAGCTGCCGAAGAGAAATGGATTTAAAGGTGCCGGATAAGCAATAGAGATTTAAAAATTGCCAGCACAGAAGTAAAAAGAGAAAATGTTGGAGTTAAACAGCTGGCCGTTTAGTTTCTTAAAAGAGAAAGTACAGGTCAACAATTCACAGGGAGAACTTTTGTTGGAACTCAGAATATTCTAACAAAGGACCTTGAGTTTTTCCCTTTCACATACTGATGGCCTATTTTTTTATTATCGGTTATATCTGTCATGCTATTTACTAAGCAGTTCTCAGCATTATATTTCTGTACAATATATAGGGCAGTGAAGGAAGGTTAGTTTCTGAAACCTTTACTGCACTTAATTTTGTTAACCTAAGCTTCCCAGTAGCTCGTTGGGTTTGCACAGTAAGTTACTGATGACGACAACACAGGAATATCTCGCGTCTGATCTCTGGGTCATTGGTAAGTTGAGTGAGCTGAACTCAGCTGGGAATGACAAAGATGGGTGAGAAAATAGTTGTGAAGAGGACGTATGAAGGGTACAAAGGGATATAGATGGTTAAGTGAGTGGGAAGTATTTTGGCAAATGGAGTATAATGTGGGGAAAATGTAAAGTTGTCCATTTTGGCAGAAAGAATAAACAATAAGCTCTTATCTACATGGTGGGAGATTGCAGAGCACTCAGGAGCAGAGGGATATGGGTGTCCTAGTGCATGGATCTCAACAGGCTATTATACAGGTACAGCAAGCAATTAGAGCTAATAGAATGTTATCGTTTATTGTGTAGGAATATGATTACTAAGGCATGGAGGTTATACTTCAGTTGGACAGGCATTGGTGAGACCACATCTGGAGTACTGTGCACAGCACTGGTCTCCTTATTTAAAGAGAGATGTAAATGTATTCAAAGCCATTCCGAGAACGTTTCCAAAACTAATACCAGGAGTGGGCACAATGTCTTATGAGGAAAGTTTGGAAAGATTAGGTTCGTAGCTACGAGAATTTAGAAGAGTAAGAATTAGGGGCAGCACGGTAGCATTGTGGATAGCACAATTGCTTCACAGCTCCAGGGTCCCAGGTTCGATTCTGGCTTGGGTCACTGTCTGTGCGGAGTCTGCACATCCTCCCCGTGTGTGCGTGGGTTTCTTCCGGGTGCTCCGGTTTCCTCCCACAGTCCAAAGCTGTGCAGGTTAGGTGGATTGGCCATGATAAATTGCCCTTAGTGTCCAAAATTGCCCCTAGTGTTGGGTGGGGTTACTGGGTTATGGGGATCGGGTGGAGGTGTTGACCTTGGGTAGGGTGCTCTTTCCAAGAGCCGGTGCAGTCTCGATGGGCCGAATGGCCTCCTTTTGCATGTTAATCTATGTTAAAGAGGCAACTTGATCGAAGCCTTTCAGATCCTGAGGGGTAATAATACGGTGTACGTGAAGAGCATGTTTCCTCTTGTAGGAGAATCTAGGACTAGGAATCACTGTTTAAAAAATAAGTCGTCATTCATTTAAGACCGAGACGAGGAGAATTATTTTCTGAGGTTCGTGGGTCAAAGAACATCGACCATACAGTGCAGAAGGAGGCCATTCGGCCCATCGAGTCTGCACCGACCCACTGAAGCCCTCACTTCCACCCTATCCCTGTAACCCAATAACCCCTCCTAATCTTTTTTGGTCACTAAGGGCAATTTATCATGGCCAATCCACCTAACCTGCACGTCTTTGGACTGTGGGAGTAAACCGGAGCACCTGGAGGAAACCCACCCACACATGGGGAGAACGTGCAGATTCCGCACAGACAGTGACCCAAGCCGGAAATCGGATCTGGGACCCTGGCGCTGTGAAGCCACAGTGTTAATCACTTGTGCTACCGTGCTGCCCACGGTAGAACAAGTCCTGGAACTCTCTTCCTCAAAAGGCAGTGGAAGCAGAATCTTTTAATGCTTAAGGCAAAGCTGGATAAATTCTTCATTAACAAGAGGGTGAAAGGTTACTGGGGGTAAGCAGGAATGTGGGGTTGAGTTATAGGCAGATCCGCCATTATCTTATTGAACAGCGGAGCAGGCTCAAGGGGCTGGGTGGCCTCCCGCTCTTAATTCGTATGTTAGGACATTCCACTGGGAAACAAATGAGTGGTTTAGAAACAGAAAATGTAATTAAATGGAACCTTTATGTTGGTGTAAGTGTGGTCATTTGAGCGACACCAGGCAATCTGGTCAGCTGAGATCCCTGAGTTTATTTTGTGTGATGTCGGACAGGAGCAGCTGGAATAGGTGCAGTGATTGGCAAATTTATTTACTCTTTTATTGTCCACCAGGATAGCAAAAGTGTTCTATTTGGGTGAGGGAGGAAGGAGGGAGTGGTGGGGGCTCCCCACTCCCCTGCCGATTAGCCATATCCCTTCTTGGGCCGGCACCTGTCATGCGAACATCCACGCCCACTGACGGATGTCCACTGTCATCAATTTTTTCCCAACTGCGCCATACCAACCACACCCTTGTCAGCAACCCTCCCACCCTTCACCCTTGAACAAAACACCAACCCCATCCCCCCATGCCTGGCTCCTGACAACTTCCCACTTCACTCCCGTTACTAGCACACCCAGCTAGCATGGTGGCCCCCACCCAAGGCCTCCAGGCACTCTACCTGTCCCATTCCCCCCCAACCATACACCTCGAAAGAGTAACAAAAGGTGCATTGCCCTCTAAGTTTCCTCATGAAAAACGTGCCCTCGGAGGGAGGGGGGGGGGGGGGGGGCGGGGGGAACACCATCAAAAACTTTTTAAAAAAACAAACTCCTCCAAAGTTCAATATCTTCTTTCTCCTCCCAGTCCATTGGCCCTCATAAACTCCTCGCCTCCTCTGGCATGCCAAAATAGTACTCTCGCCTGTGGAAAGTCACCCACAGGCAGGCCAGGTCCAATACTCTGAACTTCACCCCCCTTTTTAAAGAGGGCAGCACGGTAGCACAGTGGTTAGCACTATGGCATCACAGCGCCAGGGTCCCAAGTTCGATTTCCACTTGGGTCACTGTCTGTGTGGTGTCTGCATGTTCTCCCTGTGTCAGTGTGGGTTTCCTCCGGGAGCTCCGGTTTCCTCCCACAGTTAAAAGATGTGCATGTTAGGTGGATTGGCCATGCTAAATTGCCCTTGGTTTAGATGGGGTTGCTGGGTTACGGCAATAGGGTTGAGGTGTGGGCTTATGTAGGGTGCTCTTTCCAAGAGCCGGTGCAGACTCGATTGGCCGAATGGCCTCCTTCTGCCCTGTAGATTCTATGATTCTATGACCCAGTTGAACCCGGCCTTCCTATTCGCCAGTTCTGCGCCCAGGTGTTGGTGCACCCAGGTACACTTCCTGGGCTGCCTCACCCATCAGTGAATCTTCTCCTTGTCCAGAAAGCGATGCAACCGCACTACCATTGAACTCGGTGGTTCGCCCGCCTGCGGCATCCTCGTCAGTGCCCTGTGCACTCAGTCTACCTCCAGGGGCCAGTCAAAGGCCCCCTCCCCCATCTGCTTCTCCAGCATCTTAGCCACATACACGCCGGCCTCTGCACCTTCGATGCCTTTGGGCATCCCCACAATCCTGAGGTTTTGTCTTCTGGAGCGACAGATCCTCCAACTCCTCGTTCAACTTCATTTGGGTCTCCCGCATCACCCCCACCTCAGCCACCAATGAAGCCAACTGCTCCTCATGCTCCCCACTGCCGCATCCACTTTATGGATCGCCCAGCCCTGGGACTCCAGCCACTGCTCCACTCTTGATCCCCGACTTAATTGGCTCCACCACCTTGGCCAGGTCCTCCAGGGCTTCTTCCCTCTGCTGGCAAAATTTTTCATTGAGGAACTCTATTACTGCTCCGTGGACCACTGCGCAGGCAGAACAGCCCCCTTGCCCCCCGACATGTTTTCCTGTGGCATACCATGAAGACTCTCCTGCTCCAGCAGCTCTTTCCTTCTTGCCTCACTCTTAATCCGTGGATCCATCCACCAGCCACACCAGAGGACTAAAGCCTTCCCCAGGCACGCCTGCACTTCTTGCACTCAAATGCTTCGTCCTACAGGCAGGGAAAAGTCGCCTTGAGCGGGAGCCACCAAATGTGCGACTGCTCACTCCTTGGCCGCCACCGGAGGTAAATGTGTGGATTCTAGACAAGAATTTTGGCTTCAGTCATGAAATAATCTCAAAAACTTGCATTTAATTAGATGGCTCCAAGTTGGGCCTTTTTGTTTGGTGCAGAAATTGGGTATCTTTTTACTTTGCAATATCTCTGGAGTTCAGAAATGGTTAATCGCACAGGTACACTGAAAAGCATGGAAGGCTCAACCATTGCTGACCTACATTGCAGCAGTTTTGCTCCTTGTCACCGTGCACCATGTATGGTTTTTCAGAGCTTCTAAATGATGTCTGCTGCATAATTTTACATCAGAGGTTTTCTCAGCTGTCTTGAATTTTCCTTGCCCAGTTAGTAGCTTGAGATTATACACCTATATTAAACTGGGTAGGTTTTGGAGTCAGAATAACTTCAGCAGACTGTCAATTCTTTGCTGTCGTGGCACTTAGCGATCATTACAAGCATTGTAATGCCCATGTAAAGAAGGCCTTCAAATAATGGACACATGCCTTCCGATTTCATTTCATTTGTGCTCTATAACAGCGGTGGTGCTAGGAATGCATGTTTCTGGCATGCACAGTTGAAATAGTGTGGAATTAAAATTTAAACAAGTTGAAACCACAACCCCAAGCAAAGTAATGAAAAAATAAATGTACATCACTCACCAACAGCTGATCTTGACAAGCTGGAGCGATGCACTAGACGTGTTTCCCCACTCCTGCCCCACACAGCACCACAAGGCAGGCTCCAGGATGGAGGTGAGAAATTCCCCAATTTTAACATTGGACATGGAACATTGGACAAGGAGCCAGTGGGGTGGACAAAATGTGTGCTGCACCTAGCCTCGGTACCTCAAGAAGGGAAGGAACAAAATCAGTACAAGGTCCCTGCTCCTGATAACTACCCAGTGGTTGCGACTCTTATGACTGTTGCTCGAAGTATAAGTGCATCACAATCACAGAGGATGACATTTGTAGCTTCGATTAAGACTGTTGCAATGCTGTGGCAGAGGCTGAATTCTGATTGGAGACATTCAAAACTAGAGTTGCATGAAAGAATGAGCACTGATTTGAGAGGTGACAACACGTCGAGGGACTTTGATGAGGAAAAGGAGGTTGGAGGTGGGGCCGTATTTGCATGGCAGAAGGGTTAAGGCGGATGTTTTGAAGAAGGGGTGGTAATGGTGGTTTTGAAAGGAGGGAGACGGTATCTGAGGCGAGGGAACAATTTTCCATATTGTTAAATGTGCATGTTGTTCACAATAACATAGGGCTTATTTGTGTGAAGTTTTCAGAATATCGCAACCGGTTGGTCGTCTCCGCATAAAGCAAGTAGCAATGCCATGTGTATGATGCTCAAACTGCTCCTGGTGCCCATAGAGATGTCATTGCTCCGCCTGTTCATTTGAAATGTTTGCAGCCATGGTGTCACTTTTTGCAAGTATTGATGGGAAATGGAGTACAAATAAAACCTGTACAGCTTAGTAAACCTCTTGACTTCATGGGTTAAACTGAAGTTTCAAAATAAAAAGTGCCTTGAGACTGATTTTATGTTGTTTCCAACTTTCAGAACTATGTTTTACCGTTGCAACTTAAAATGCCTCCAAAGACCTCAAATCCAGGGAATGATGTGGATCCTGAATACGAAGAGAAAATGGTAAGAATTTGAAAGCGTAAGACCTCCATTACATATCTTCTTGTTATGTGCCAATTATTCTCAATTATCTAACTATTAAATATACCGTAGGGTATCAGCCCTGATATTTTTTTTAAAACATAAATTTAGAGTACCCAATTCATTTTTTCCAATTAAGGGGCTATTTTAGTGTGGCCAATCTACCTATCCTGCACATTTTTGGGTTGTGGGGGCGAAACCCACACAAACACGGGGAGAATGCGCAAACTCCACACGGACAGTGACCCAGAGCCGGGATCGAACCTGGGACCTTGGCGCCACGAGGCTGCAGGGCTAACCCACTGCGCCACCGTGCTACCTTTCAGCCCTGATATTTAAGGGGTTGGCGAGTGTGGAGGTCTGTGGTTTTGCAGTCAGGAAAAGGCATTTGCTTTTGTATTTAACGGCAGGACCTAATTCCTATTTTTCCAAAAGCAGCAAATCAGATTGAAAGGATGACTGGCCGACTAGTGGATAGTCCTCCATGACCAGACCACAGCCACCATGTGTAGAGGACAATGGGAGAGAGATACATCAGATTTGGCTGGGCAGTAAACAGAGAGATCGGAAGAGGAATGGAGAAGGTCACAATGGTCTAGAGAGGGGAGGAGGAGAGAGACCGTAGAGGGCTATAGAGGAGATGGGGTTGGTATTGCGGAAGCCATAGAAGATATTAGGAGGGCATCCGATCTCTCTGGGTGTTGTTGGGGAGTTCCAATCATCGGGAGATTAACCCGTTTGCTTGGAGGGCCAGTGGGAAAGCACTCCTAGTTGCAGTCTTATTCGAAATTCAAAATTGTTTAATTTGAATTATTTGTTAATTTAGAAGTTTTTTTTAGGGGGCACAAATGGCACCATGATCTTCAGTTTGAATTTCTGGCTAATAGTTTTTTTCCAACTAAATTCTGCTGTGAAATACCAGGACCTGGCTGTAATAGTATTCTGTCCCTGGTGAATAAAATTAAGTAATATTGTGTCATTTTATTTTTATTTTGTCTTCATTTATTTGTCCAGATTAATGTTTAAAAATTAACTTTGGGGATTTTTGGTTATCTTCAGGTGGGTTTGAGGATGAGGTAGCAGAGGAAGGGACGGTAGCACAGTGCTTAGCACTGTTGCTTCTCCGTTCCAAGGTCCCAGGTTCGATTCCCGGCTTGGGTCACACTGTCTGTGGAGTCTGCACGTTCTCCCTGCGTCTGCGTGGGCTTCCTCCGGGTGCTCTGGTTTCCTCCCACAGGTCCCGAAAGACGTGCTGTTATGTAATTTAGTCATTCTGAATTCTCCCTCTATGTACCTGAACAGGTGCCGGAATGTGGCGACTAGGAGCCTTCAGTAACTTAATTGCAGTATTAATGTAAGCCTACTTGTGACAATAAAGATTTAAAAAAAAAAAAAAAAATCTCCTCCATTGTCACAGGTAACAGCGGTTCCACCATACCGTTATTATTAAAGTAGGGATTGTTTATGCGAAGGAGGAATGCTTAAAATGAAAACTATATTTTTGGGATTTCTCTTCAACAGAAAATGGACCGGACCAAAAGATTCGAATTCCTTTTAAAACAGACTGAGCTGTTTGCACATTTTATCCAACCAGCTGCTCAGAAAACCCCGTCGTCTCCACTCAAGTTAAAACTGGGAAGGCCTCGAACCAAACAAGATGAAAAGCAATCACTGCTTTCAGTTGGAGAGTAAGCACTCTGTTATTGATCAAAAATCTGGCACTTTTTACAAACTTGTTCTAATTTTCTTCGCCTTTCTAATGCCTGCTCATCGTTTGAGTGACATTTTGTATCATTCACTGTTTTCTTTAATTACCAGGGTTTTTAAACCCAAGAGCAGATTCTTGTCACAAGTTGGACAAGTGACTTTTACCCTGTGCCTTCCCCTCCTCACTTTATTTTGACTGAAAGGGTTTTTTCCAATTTACATCCTAGTTCTGATCAACTGTGTCCACCTAAAGCAGTAACTCCTCTCTTTTCAATTGCTCTTCAAATTGCTGTGTATATTTCCACCAGCTCCATCAATATCTGAAAAGAGAATAGGTAGAGTAACCACAATCTTTACACAAAATTCTACTCATTTGAATGTGAAGTGTGGATGTGAAAGTGATTAACAGTTGTATTGAGGTGGAATCATAGAATTTACAGTACAGAAGTACATGGTTTGATTTTTGAAACCAGTCCAGATGGTATTTAATGATATTCATGCAGCTGCAATTTTGTTCTGAAAGGTGTTATGATCTTGTTAGGGAGCAACAACATTTTGTCCAAAGTTTGAAAACACAGGTTACCCACATGATTCCATGGTTTTAAACAAACAAAATAGACTTTACTGTACAAAGTCAGACAAGTAAAACAATTTATAAACTCTGTTTTAAACTTAGATTCATAATTAACATGACTTGCAAACTGGTCGAACACATCACGGTATACATTAAACGATGCAACCAAGACGGCTCCATGGATTTCTCAGCAACCCACCCAGACATTAGTAACCAATGTGAGTCACACAATCTCGTTAAAACTGACTCCCTCATGAGGGATTCCAAATCTTTATTTTTAAAGATCTAGCCTCTGAATTCCCTCAAAAGCCACTTCAACTAGGACCCCTCAATAATTGCTCACCTTCCGATAGCTCAGCCTCTTCTCCAGAGACTGGGTCCTATGGGATTCACATAATTGCAGCCCTCCTAATTGCTTCTAAACACTTCCACCTCTTTCGCAGACTGCTTGTTTCACCAAGATGGCACTGCCCCTGGGAATCCAGTCTGCCATCTGCACTGAACTATAAATTCCTCCCAGGGCTTCTCTGAGCCCTTACTGCCTGGCACGAAACCAGTGGCCTTCCACCGAGCCTGATCTGCCTGGAGCCTCCTAACAGCTCCCGGAGCTGCTCTGTGAGTTGCAAAGCACACCAGCTCTTAACTGCAACTAACTTCTGCACTGAATGGCTCCCAGGGTTTTTTGAGTTCTTTCCCTGAGCTTACTAACGGTGGCACCCTTTCAGTATTCTCCGCTGCTGCAGAATACTCCGATGAATTGAAACCAGTGAATGCTCTCAAACCCCACCCAACTCCATGACGACATACCTTTTCAGTGTTCATTGAATGTTCTTATACTAATTTAGCTCCAACTCCCAAAAAGAGATCTCTATCTGGACTGCACTTTTCAAGCAGTATGAACTTCACATCTCCAGTTCTCCAGCTTTGTAAGCCAACCTGCTGTTTTATGGCTCCATCTCTTCAATTGTGACACTATTAAATAAATGTGGGTAATCCTTTGAACTGCCATTTTCTTCTAGGTGTTCTTGGAATCTCTATATCCAATGGGTAAATTTTATGTCTCCTGGCTGGGTGTGCCCGACCTGGAAGTCTGTTAAATAGTGCATGATGAAGTCGGGCCACATCCCGACGTAATTGCACGATATTTTGCAAGGTGGGCACAGGCACGGATTGGCTGTGTATCTGGCGATAATCAGAGGAGTGATTAAGGGGTTTAAAATCCCAATCGATCGCAATTTAACGTTGCCCATGCTATATTAAGTGATTGATTATTTTTATTTCCAGTACGGGATAAAATGCCGCTGCTGGCTATAATGGCTGAGGAGTTCAGCTTTTGTCGAGGTGAGATGAGGTGGTGTTCTGTCGTGTGGAAAGAGTGTTTTGTATGTTGGGTTCATCAGGGTGTTGAGCTCCACGGGGTTTTCTGTTAGCTTACGCCGGAGGGTCCCTTTGTCACCCTTTGTACACGATGGAGCCTCGTTCGCCGACCTGCTGATGGGCATTGTGTAAGGAGCAACTCCTCTGAGGAGGAGTGAAGAAAGATTGAGGAGGCAATGTGGTCCGCAGGCATCCTCCTTGGGCAGAGGTCCATGCATAGGATGCTCAGGGCTATCAGGGAGGGCAAGAAGAGCTAGGGTGTACAAGCAGCAATCAAACTACCTGGACATGATCAAGGTCCAGTGCTGCAGGAGGTTCGAGCTATCAAGGGAAGCAGTCACAAGCATCTGCCAGATGGCCAGGCTTGAGATAACCTCCAATTGAGTGGGGGGTACCCAATGGCCGTTGCTCTAAAGATCACTGCACTTTATGCCTCTGGATCATTCCAGGGTGCTCTGGGTGATCTCTGTGGAGTCTCTCAGTCAGCTGCACACAGCTGTGTTGAGCTAGTAACTGATGCACTGTTCAGGTCTGTGAGCAAATTTATCCATTTCAGCACAGACCAGGTCAGCTGGACTGAAAGGGTAAGAAATTTTGTGGCCATTGCTGGGCTCCCTCGCATTTGGAGAGTGATTGGTTATACCCATGTGGCCATCAAGGCGTCAGCTGGAAGTCTTTGTGAACAGAAAGGGCTTTCGTTCGATGAACATCCAGATTGTGTGTGACCAGAGGACCCTGATTCTGCAGACGTGTGCTTGGTACCCGGGCAGCTCCATGATTCATGCATTCTGCGTCACTCACAGGTGCCCAGGCTAGATGGGCGATTGATCGACGAGGGTTATTTGCTGAAAAGGTGGCTGATGACGCCTTTCAGACGCCCAAGGGCAGACGCAGAGGAGAGATATAACCGCTGCCAGGAATCATAGAATTTACACTGCAGAAGAAGGCCAGTCGGCCCATCGGCTCTGCACAGGGTCTTGGAAAGAGTATCCTACTTAAGAACACTCCTCCACCCTATCCCGGTAACCCCACCTAACCTTTTGGACGCTAAGGGGCAATTTATCATGGGCAATCCCCCTAACCTGCACATCTTTGGACTGTGGGGGGGGGGGGGAAACTGGAGCACCCGGAGGAAACCCACAGGGAGACACGAAGAAAGTGTAAACGCCACACGGACAGTCACTCGTGGCTGGAATTGAACCCGGGTCCTTCGCATTGTGAAGCAACAGTGTGGCCGACTGTGCCGCCCATGAGAGCGATGGTGGAAAGGACCACTGGCCTGTTGAAGATGACGTTCAAATGTCTTGACCAATCCGGGGTGCCCCGCAGTACCTGCCTGAGTGAGTGTTGCTCACTGTGGCAGTCTGCTGTGCTCTTCACAATCTTGCTTTTTCCAGGGAGGAGCCTCTTGAACAGCAGGATGATGATGCAGCGATTCCAATTGCTGACATGGACACAGTCAAGGACTTCAATGCTGATACCAGGCAGCCAGAGGGAGAGGACGACGAGGATCCGTTGAGGACCCCTCCGAGGAATGGGCACACCAGGGATGCGCTGATTCTTCATATAGGCTGGTATACCCTGCCTTCCAGCAGTGCCAGTGTGCAATACCATCATCCCAGGGACATAACACTCCTCTATTCAACAATTTCAAACAAATCAGTGGCACCGAGTGCGACCCCAACTTGTGCCTAGTGAATCCTCAGCTTATGTTTTCGGTTGCTATTTCTAGGTGCATCTATTCCTCTCATTTACAGTGGCATTGGAGATTGGTTGCTATTCCCATTGTCCGGTTGGCACAGATGACCTTGGCAGTTGTCCTTCGGTCAGCAGGCCATGAGCAGGTGTTGCTGCGGGTAGGGTTCATTTGACGACATGGTCAGGCAACCCTCAGTCGCCATGGATTCCTGTGATAGGGTGGAGGGTGTCAGAGAGGCGAGAGTCTGGTGCCTCATCTGCGACTCTGTGAGAGGGGTCCACTGAGGGATGGCGGCCACCTCTGCCACCATTCTGCGGTGAGTTCACCGATGAAGGATGAGCAACCATTGGTGTTGCTGGTTGACTCGTCCCTCTCCCACACAGGCGTGACCTTCTGAGGTCATTGCTTGTTGAAGGTCTATGTACAGCCCCAGAATTGTGTCATTGCATTTGTGGAGATGCCTCTCCATGAGACTCTCCAATCTGTCAGTGGATGAGGTTGTGTGTGCGGAGCTCAGCGTTATCCCACTATTCATTAGGACTTGAGGTCTACTCATGGAGACCTCAAGCAGACCAAGGCAAGCCAGCAGCACGGTTCAATTCCCGTACTAGCCTCCCCGAACAGGCGCCGGAATGTGGTGAGTAGGGGCTTTTCATAGTAACTTCATTTGAAGCCTACTTGTGACAATAAGCAATTTTGATTTTCATGACTGAGACCATGTCATGCAGACCCTCTGGACCTCTGTCAGACCTCCCCACGCATCCCGCTGGACATCCAGCATTTCTCGCTGTATGGAAGACTCCAGAGGCTCATCATCACCCTCGGACTTAGCATGGCCCTTGTCCGCAGCAGACTTCTGATTGCTGGTGCACTGGACACCCTACCTGCGCCATCTGCCCAGGAGAGCGTGAAGTGCCCGCACCGATGTGCCCTAACAACTCTCCCGATGCGGTACTGGCGTGAATGTCTCTGTGCTGGTGCTGGGAAGTGGTATGCGTATGCATCCATCGATGTGTCGGGTGGGGTTGTCTGCTTGCTGGATGACTCTGCCGGACTGTTCATCTGAGGGATGGAAACAAAAAGGGGTTGCCATCATTAATCATATTACACAGATTGACATCTTGGTGCCTGCTGACCATCGTGGTTGGCCTTGGTTGCATTGAGGTTTTTTAGTGCCCTGTGCAAAACTGAAGTTGCTGTGATGGAGCATAGTCTCCATCACAACCTTCATCCTAGATACCTCCCGCTTCAGCCCAAAGGGCTCTTGGCAGCAGCAGCCCCGGACTTTGGGGCGCACAGGGACATGTAGTCTCAGATCGCACGTGAGACCCGCACACGATCGCAAGGATGGCCGTTCGCCTCAGTGCCCCATTCAGCACAATGCCCATTCACTATTCACCCGTGTCAAGCGCAGAAGGTCAATGAACCTTTCCTGGCACTGGATCAAGGTTTCCAGACTAGGTCATACCCACTGGCCTCTGCTGCCACCTTGCTCCATGCCTTCTTGGTGAGTTGGGGTGGCCTTCTATCCTTCGGCATCACGACATTCCTCCTGGCTGTGACTGCCTCAACTAGGACTTAGAGGCAGTCATTGGGGAAATGGGGCACTTGCACGCCGCCTGAACTCCTCTCCTGCCTGCTGTGGTCTCTTGCTGTTGCCATGGCTCGCACAGTGTTCTTCTGCATCCTGTGGAGGCCGCTTTTGAAGTTTGCAGTTGGCCACCATTGGATACTGCACCCGCTGCATGCTCGTCCCTGCTGCACCCGCTCCACCGATTTGGCAGTGTTGCAGTTAGCCGCCTATCGCGGGCAGGATTCTCCAATAATGTCCCCATGCCGGCATGAAAACCAAGCACTCCGGCGTCAACGGTCCCCGATAATGGGGAATGCTCCCCTTCCTAGGGGGCTAGGTTGGCGCTGGAGTGGTCCCCGCAGCTCCAGTCAGCGCGGAACAGCCCGCGCGAGTTCGCGCATGCGCGCTACGGCCAGCGTGATTCCACACATGCGCAGGGGTTCCCTTCTCCGCGCCGGCTCCCGGGCAATATGGCAGAGCCCTACAGAGGCCCGGCGCAGAAGAAAATAGGCCCCCATGGAACCAGCCCGCCCGCTGGTCGGTAGGCCCCGATCGTGGGCCAGGCCATCGTGGGGACGCCCCCAACGGGGTCAGATCCCCCCCGCACACCCTCCAGGATGGCCCCTGCAGACTCACCTTCCAGGTCCCGCCATGTGGGACCTGAGTAGCCCACGCCGGCGGGACTCGGCCAAACTCATCGGCCACTCGGCCCATCAGGGCCCGGAGAATCGCCGGGTGGGCCGCTGTCAACGGCCCCCGACCGGCGCGGCGGGAACCCCCGGGGATTCTCCGACCCGGTGCTGGCTCGGAGAATCCCTGCCTGCAAGTTTCAATTGGATATGGACGGGACAAGATTCCAATTCCGCCCACTGAGTGCACCCGCCAAGGGTGAAATTCTACCCAATGTTTTAGTTTTACCATTTACAACAATACTCTTCCCAGAACTAAAAATTACCTCTTTTATTTGTCACAATGGTTTTTAAAAACACACCATCAGCAACAATAAGATGGATATTTGTAGAAACATACCAGTTTTGCTGGAGGGTAAAATTGAAACAAAATCTGAACTGGATCATTGTACTTGCAGAGAGGGTGAGGCAAGAAAAGTAGCAACATTGAATTGTGGGGGGGGTATGCAGAGGATATAGAGTGCAGTCCTTGGCAGGCTTTTGTGAACTACTGAAGCCTGAAATTACTGTCTGTGGTAATAAAAGATGAATATTTTGACTGGGTTAGCGTTACTGTTAAAATTGCAGATGGAAAATTGTCTCACAAACGTGGCATATGTTTATTTTGAAATATTGCCAAAATTAGTTTAAGCACCTCAATATTTTCCCCTTATGCTATGAGACTGGTAGACTAGGTGCTGGATTTTCTCTAAGGGTTCTGGATCCCACTGCCAGGCTGAAATGTGGGTCAGAACCTGCACTGAGGGGATAACTGTCATTGTGATTTTCCCCAATTAATGTTCATATGATACTGGGGTGGGTGGGGGGTGGGGGGTGGGGGGGGGGGGGGGGGTGCTCTCCAAGCTGGAGGGTCTTGTAGCATGTAAGGGCCTGTAGGCTCCAATGGACTGTACGTAAGAGAGAAGATGCTTCAAAGTGGGGGCATCCTGCCTCCAACATTTTTAAATATAAAATTTTAAAAATGGCTTTTGCAACCTGACCACAGCTCTTGGGTGGATGGTGCAGTGGGGAATCCACACCCACAGGGCAGCCTTTGACTGCTGCTGCATCCCAGGTATACAGGGAGTGTCTAGAATGCTGGCTCCTGCAGCTTGCTTCCGGGAAGCTACCCCCCAGGAAACTAAACTGGCCCCTGCCACTTGCAGGAACCTGGAGGCCGACTGAAAAATCCCAGTCAGATCCCTTTAATTGGCCTGAAATGCCCCTCAATTAGCATTTGTGGGTGGGTAGCCTTGTCTGGCACCCCCATCCTGTCTCTGTTAAAATGGCCTAGGGTCGTGTGAAGACCGGGAACTGGCTTGTCGGCTCACAATGCTATTTTTAATTCTCCTCCGTCTCCACTCTTGGGGCACCAACATCCTGTCCTAGCTGGCTCTTTGGCATTGTTTTGATCATTCCTTTAACAGCTCATCTGATGAGAATAACCATTCCAGCCTCCAGCGCTGATTGTAGGCTAAGTGGAACAATTCTACACCGCAGTCACAAAACAGTGTCATTTGTGACTTTGATTAAGGTTGTGGGATTCGCAAAATGGGAAAGGAGTTAATGAGATCAGGTCCCAGCAGGCAGCTGATTGGGAAGATCCACAGGAGAGAAGGATAGGACTGTTGGGTTTGCTTCTCATAAAATGAGTGCCTCGGGCCCTGCAGAGAATGTCTAGAGACTTATCCAAGGATGTTGCTAGCCTGGGAAGGTGAGATGAGGAATAGTGTTGAATTTGGACAGTGTCTGGAGGGGCAAAGTATCTGAGAGGAGATAAATAAAAGACAGCATGGTCGGGTGACCAGAAGAGAAGGAGGCAGAATAGAAGAGTTAAAAGGGAAAGAAAAAATTGAGATGGAAGTAATGGAAGGGTCAAATAGTTAATGGTTAGCTGATACGTTTGGTGCTAAATGTGTGAATGTCTTATTTGTTCACCGCTTTTAGAATGGCTTTTTGCCAGTGGAAGCCCTTCGGTTTCTTGTAGTGGCTGACTTTACAATGCGTACTGCATGGAAATTTTCCCCAAAGCTGAAAACCTGATAAAAATGCTCTCTTGTCTTCATTGTTGCGGTTGAATCTGCATTGTACATTGCAGTGGATTCATTGCAGTGACCCTAAAGTTCAATAATAGCACTGTGGATTCACTGTGATTATTGAGCATTTCCAAATAAATTTCATTCTATGTATTTTGACTGTGTCAAGCTTAAGAGTTAAAATATTTGGTGACTTCTTGAACTGTAATTTTTTCCCATGCTGTTCGGTTATAGCTGACAAAATTGTACCTTTTGTAATGACTGAAAGATGGGCTCATTGGTAATACCTGCAGTAAAGGAGCAGCCTGGATAAAGCTGGCATCGATTAAAAGATTCATGGGGCATAAAATAATATGGGCAAAAGCTTCGAACTGCATAACTGAAGAGCAAAAGGTGCCAACAGTGAAGTGTCATTGTAAAGAGTAATTATAGTGTTCTTTTCTTATCCTTTCTGTCTTGGAAGCAGCAATGGGATTAAACAGGCTGTTCTGCCAAGTTACTAAGGTTTAATTGAACAGCTGCACCAGAAATGGGGTTTGACGTTGTTTTGCGTCATAGTCTTAGTATAGAATCCACGCAAAACACATGAAAATTGGGGCCTCCTCTGACCAAGTGGATAAATAAATCACCAGGTGTACCAAGGCATAGAGGCCAGAAAGTCACCTGATGTCGTTAGCAATTCACCACATGGGCTGTACTTGCGAGGTTGGAGGGTCTGGCAGCAATTGCCTTCACATTGTAAAGTTTAACCGTATGGTTTGGAACATGCTGAGCTTGCACATTGAAATGATATGGCACATAGGACGCCTTGCCAACTGGCCCATATCTGAAACCTAACAATCTCAGGAGCTGCATCATTGCAGCAGTGATTTTATTGCCAAATGGATTTTGTTTCTTTCAGTAAACCTCTCCTCGCAAAAGGTTTGGCACAATTTTTGTTCTCTCTAAAACAGTAGGTTACATTAGAAGTTGATTTTAAATTCTCCCCACCCAGGTGAGGTGTGACAATAATATCTGTGACCGCCTAGTTCACTTGCTACACCATTACGATGCACCACCGCTACAGCTGACCTGTTTGTAGCTGCATTCTACATCTAGAGTCCAAGTTCGATAACTTGCCCGAACTACATTTTAATTACAAATAATGAGTGCTCTACCCAGTCAGACCTGCCAGTAAAACTAGCAGGATTGGTAACTGAGTTCCTCCTGAAACACAATAAATGGGAGCTCTCAGCTGCAGCCAACTTGCTCACTGGATCTTTCACTGTCTAGATTTCCATGAGTGTCTCCAACTTCTAGATCCCAACTTTCACACTTTTGCTCCTTTACTACCTTTCACCCAGGTGTCCTTTTGTTTGTCATTCTTGTTTCTGGACAGGGGAAGCCTTGCAGGGAGAATACAATAAGTGAAGGGGGCTGTGTGCTGCACACGGGGCCTAATGTCAACATTGCTTTCCTCCCTAACTGAGGAGCAGTGCAGCAGGACACTGCATTTCTCTTTCAGCTCCAGTCTCCTGGACTCGGGGAGGATTGCCCTTCTTGCCAGAGGATCTCAAAAGTCACCACAGTGCAAAATATATATGCCATGGGTCCTTTCATTAAGCAGTGGAGAAGATTGGTTATGCCAATGCCTCACTGGGTAATACTCCTGGTCTCATTTGATCTTCACTAAGGGATAGTTTCTGGCTTCAGAAAATGCTCTGATTGCTTTTAATGATGAATGTAAGCTTTTAATCTTTCGGCGAACAAGTCCTGATTGACCTGGGGCGTCATTCTCCGACCCCCCGTCGGGTCGGAGAATGGCCGTTGGCCGCCGTGAATCCCGCCCCCGCTGAAGTCTCCGCTCCCGGAGATTGGGCAGGGGCGGGAATCCGGCCGTGCCGGTTGGCGGGACCGTCCGCTGGATTCTCCGGCCCGGATGGGCCGAAGTCCCGCCCAGAAATTGCCTGTCCCGCCGGCGTAAATCAAACCTGGTATTTACCGGCGGGACCAGGCGGCGTGGGCGGGCTCCGGGGTCCTGGGGGGGGGGGACGCGGGGCGATCTGACCCCGGGGGGGTGCCCCCACGGTGGCCTGGCCCGCGATCGGGGCCCACCGATCCGCGGGCGGGCCTGTGCCATGGGGGCACTCTTTCCCTTCCGCCTCCGCCACGGCCTCCACCATGGCAGAGGCGGAAGAGACTCTCCCCACTGCGCATGCGCCGGGAAACTGACAGCGGCCGCTGACGCTCCTGCGCATGCGCCGGGAAACTGACAGCGGCCGCTGACGCTCCCCGCGCATGCGCCGCATTTCCGCGCCAGCTGGCGGGGAAACCAACGCCATTTCCGCCAGCTCGCGGGGCGGAAATCCCTCCGGCGTCGGCCTAGCCCCTCAAATGTTGGGGCTAGGCCGCCAAAGATACGGAGCATTCCGCACCTTTGGGCCGGCGCGATGCCCGTCTGATTGGCGCCGGCTTTGGCGCCAGTCGGCGGACATCCCGCCGTTGGGGGAGAATTTCGCCCCTGATGTCTGCCTGAACTTTTACGATTGTTGGTGAGTTAATTTGTTCATATTGAACACTAGAGGGATCGCGTGACTTTATACAAGATATGGCATCAGTGTTGGGGATAAAATATTTGTTTAGAGCCTGGTTACATTCAGATTGATGGACTTGTGACGGGGAAAGAGTGACTATTGTGCCAGAGCCACTTTCCTGTGCCTGATGGCTAATACCTTGATTAGTTCCTGTGGGACCTAATCCACTAATAAAGCTTGATCCACTAATAAAGCTTGGAACAGAGCTTATGAGAGGGGGAAATGGTATTTTACTTGGTGAACTATTCCTACCTTTTGTGATGTCTTAATATTTTGGAGTATCTCCAGAATGTTTTGAACATTAAGATAAAATGTAATTCAATTTAAGATCATGTGGCTATTTTAATGATCATTTGACTTTGCATTGTGACAGGGCAACACTTGGGATTCATCTGATATCTACAAAAAACTAATTTTCCAGTTTCACTTAAGACTAGAAATTATTGTCTTGTTTTGTGCACCAACATGGGATCTGAATCAGAACAGCATTCCCATTACATAACTGCTGATAGCTTTTGAGTTATTGTTGTTTTTCAGTCACAGTAGTTTAGATAGTGTGCAGCAACTATTCATTCATTATGGCGCAAGAATGCTTAACTGACCAGTGACTAAACAAATTCCTGGGCTTCTCAATTAGATTCCAACTGATGGCATTTCCAAGGCTGCCTTTGAGGCAACTCTCGCACGGACTAAATGTTACTACTATCTGGAGTAAATTGCAGCACAACACAAATGTTCAATCTTAGCAGCTGGTATTCTGTCCCTATAAGGAGGTTTCTCTCATCATTAAATCTCTGCTACTTTGGTATGTGTATGAAAGCTAAAGAATGATAGTGTGCTATCTACTCTTGTTGGGCTTTCATTTTTCAATTTTTTTACAAGCAGCACAACAGTCTTGCCCGTTTATATTCACAAGTCCTGCGAAGTTAAATTTTGGTCAGAAAGGAAGTAGGGCTAATTAGCTACATTCAAATAAACTGGCGCAATGACATTTGCCTTTCGGTTTCTTGTGACATGCGATTAAGAGACCACATCCAGCATCAGCAATGTCTTGATGATGTTTTTATGTGTATTCTCAACACTTGGGGGTGGTATTTAATGGAGGTGATGGGGAGTCTCAGCCGCCGACTGGAGAATTGGCGGGAGCCCCGCATTGCCTCCTTTGTAGAAAGCATGCCACATTAAGCGCCAATCGGGCACATAACTGGACAGCTCAGGCCTTGGCATCAAGGACCCTGTGGACGGAGATCGAACCCACCGAAAGCTGGCGGCCAGCCTGAGGCCAACAACTCTTCATTGATTGGCAGCGCCAATGGAGAGGCAGTGCCTACTGCTGGTCCTACACCCAACCAAGGCCCAGGATCGAGAATGGACCCTGGCACAGGTATATGAGGGGAGGCTGGGGTGCAGGGGGAGGAGTTCAGCAGCAAGGGGAAGGTTGTGTCTCTCAGTGACTGCCCCTCCCTGATGGCAGATTCCTTGATCAGGCACCGAGTGCCTTTGAGTGAGCCCTCGCACCCCACCCCTCCAAGAAGTTCATAAGCAACTTGGACAGGGATTACTTTGTGGGCTCCTTGCCTGCCCACTGCAGGGTGAATATCCGAAGAGTTGAGATAAGGCCCATAAGTGGGTATTAATTCTTGGCGGGGCAGGAAGGCTGACTACGAGGCTATTAGCCACAGATTTAATCTAAGCTGAGGCGGGAAGGTGGTGGGGTTGGCACCCTCCCACCTGATTAATTGTCACACCTACCGCCATGAAGGTCATTAAATTCCACCTATTGCTTCTCTAGAACCTATTAAGGACGTACATCAAAGAAGATGGCAAGTAATGTTCTAAGATTCTGTAATACATAGAACATACAGTGCAGAAGGAGGCCACTTAAGCCCTCACTTCCACCCTATTCCCCGAACCCAATAACCCCATCTAACCTTTTTGGACACTAAGGGCAATTTATCATGGTCAATCCACCTAACCTGCACGTCTTTGGACTGTGGTAGGAAACCGGAGCACCCGGAGGAAACCCACGCAGACACTGGGAGAACGTGCGGACTCCGCACAGACAGTGACCCCGCAGGGAATCAAACCTGGGACCCTGGTGCTGTGAAGCCACAGTGCTAACCACTATGCTACCGTGCTGCCCATTAATGCATAAGGTTAAGTACAAGTAATGCTGTTTAACTGCATGACATCGATTGCAGGGTTTTATTTTCCTCCGTGATCTTTATTAGTTAACAAAACTCGCCTGTGAGCGTTAATGTTTGTGTCGTGTGTGCCATTCCTTGTACTTACTATCTGGTAAATTTCCTGATTGTAATAATGGCACTGACCCCAAATGCAGATGCAATTTATTCATCAAGGTACTAGAATAACATTTGAAGTTGATGAGAAAAGCTATAATTCTACATGGCCAAATACAACTTATGTTTTGTACGAGAAGAAATTGTCAAATTGCATAAAATGCTGAAATGAACACGTTTGTCTTAATGCAGACCTGGAAGAACTTGGGGTTTTGATCACTGACATTGAGCAAGTTAACAACATCGTAGATGTTGGATATCTGTATGGGTATTGTAAATTGATACCAGAGTCTCTTGACTTAAGAGAGAGAAAAGTTAATATCCAGGCCTCTGGGTGAGTGACAAATTTTAACAAAAGGTTTCAAGGTCCCACTCGTCTTTGCTCTCCAGTGACCCCTGCTGGAGTTGTGCATGATTTGAATATGGGATCAGGTTCAGGTGTGACGTTCCCTGTAAATGAATAGTCTGTCAACACTCGCTTTGTAGTCTTGAACATGAATTCTCTTGTATAAGATACGAGAGAACATGTATCTCAATAAAGTGGTAAAAGAGGAAGGAATCATTGAAACAGGGAGCTGTTCCTTTGGGGAAATCAAGGAAGGAAAGTTGATGTCGCATTACAATAGAAATTAGGGGAATTAGTTTCTTTGTTAGTAAGAAAAATTAACATTTCTTTGATTTGGAATAATCAAAGGTAAAAATCTCATTGTCTATTGAGTAATAGCTTTAGTTATGGTATAGCTATCCGATGTGAATGATCATTTACCTTCTAGAGCTTCCTGCAGTAATAACATTTTTTTTCTACATGATTTTTGTTTTAAAGATTATGTCATAAGAGAAAAGGGAAGAAAATGACAGAGCGGAAGAGAAAGTGGTAAAGGCTAATCGGAGAGATGGGAGTTTAAGATTATCATGGATCAGATCCTGTAGTTAGATACGATTCAAGTCTTGCATTTATATCTGGATAAGACTGATTATGGAATACTAAGATTAATCTTGTGAATAAGAATAATGGTAACAAAATAAGCTTCTTATCATGCTACAGATCTGTGATTCTAATGATGTTGATCTGTATTTATCATAAGATGAAATGAAATGAAAATCACTTATTGTCACAAGTAGCTTCAAATGAAGTTACTGTGAAAAGCCCCTAGTCGCCACATTCCGGCGCCTGCTCGGGGAGGCTGGTACGGGAATTGAAACGTGCTGCTGGCCTGCCTTGGTCTGCTTTAAAAGCCAGCTCTTTAGCCCTGTACTAAACCAGTTAGGTGCAAGAGGAGGGCAGGATTGGGGGAAATAGCAGCACAAACGTACAAAATTCCTGATCGGGAAAAGCCTGCCCACACCCCTGTTGAGATGGTTTGTTTAGCTTTATGCAGGCAAGGTTTAATAAATGCAAGGGTGTTTTAAGTGTGTTCTGCATTTGTACGTTAATTGTGATTTATGCTTTTGACTATATCAATCTTTACCTTTTTGCAAATATCTAAATTACACTAATGTTACAGTATGCTGTATTTGAATTGGATAGAAGTAAGTTTAGCCTTTCTAGGAGGAGAGTCTCTTTCAGTAGAATCTAATAAACTCTGTAACTTATAGACAAGCTGCCATATACACTCACAATTCAGATCAGAAATATATATCCCCGTTTGAGGTTCAAATTGGAGAGCTGTTTTCACTGTTCATCATACCCCCATCTGGGATCCCGTCTACTGAAATTTATTTCTTCAAAGATGCAGCAGCAGCCCAGTGCCAGGGTCTTCCAATGGATGTAGGGAAAGGAGATTTGAAATCTCAAATGGGAGGCAAGACTAGCCTGTGGAGGTAGAGCTCTCATTTAAATGACACAACAAAAGAGTCAAATAGCTGTTAATGAGTATGGCTAATGCTGCGAACAACGTGGTTGCAATGAGAAGCAGTAGTGAGAAATGTATTTTCATGCAGAAGCTGCCGTTAAGGTGAATATTTTGATGGATAGAAGCTTTGTAATGTTGAAGCTCATCTTCCAAAACGTCATGCAAGTAGTTGGGTGGAAGTTTTGGAGGTGAGCAGTTCAGATGCACTGGTGTATGTCTTAACTTGTATGTGGGTGTAGAGTAAGTGATTTAATTCTACAGCTGAAAGCAGGGCAAGGGGGCCTGATAACTGAGCTGGATATCAGATGTTAAAAATCTAACCATCAACTGAAAGCTTGGAGTAGACTTCATTTGAGCTATATATCTGGCTCTGGCCACTGGAGCCATTCCCTACTTTGCTCTATTTGTAATTAGATGAAGCTGTGATAGTGGGAGAATAGACGCTCAATTTAAAAGGTGACATTCAAACATCTGCTATCTCACGGGAGGGTTTCCATTACAGTATTACTGGAGTACTGACTGATTTTACAACCATTCATTCTCACAGTAGGGTGCCTGCCATTTCATACTTTGACAACACCTTTATAGACGTTTTGATGTGAGACCAGGAATTCTAATGCTTTTTGTTATAAGGGATTGAGCACTTGAATGCATTTTTGTTGTTATAAATCTTTATGTAGCTGAAGGAATGCAAATGTAGTAAATAGGTTTTTAGTGAAGTCTGCAGTAGACTATATTTTATTTTATAGATCTTTATCTTATCTCATCTTTGTCCAAGGTAGATACCAGGTGAGTTGGTGTTGTAGGTATAATGTCAAAGGGTGGGGTGGGGGAGGGGGGGGGGGGTGGGTGGGGGTTTGGCATGAGTTGGCACAGGGGCCTATAAAGGGGACTATGGAGGTGGCTGGCTGGCACATAGGTTGCAACGAAGGGTTTGATGGACTCTGGGTGGGTGGTGGGAATCATAACTTAGCATTGAGGTTATGAGGGGCCATGGATGCTGTGTAGGTGGCATGGATATGAGGGCATGTGGAGGGTGAGTGAGGGCTGGAGGGATGTTTCTTGTTTCGTTCTTAATTTTTAAATTTTGGCCACCATGCTGCATCCCTGACAGAACCCCCCTCCCCATTCTCAGTGGGCAGCCTCCTCAGTTCTTCCATTTTTGCCTGCCCCGATTTCTAATCCAACATGCGCTCTCTCTCTCTCTCTCTCTCTCTCTCTCTCTTTTCCCCCACCGAATATGCAATTTTGAGCAGCCATTTTCGAGGTTGGATTCACAGAGCTAATAAGTGTCTCATCTGTGCATTCCATCCAGAAATATAAATTGGCACCTGTATAAGAACTAGAAGCAGGAGTAGGCCATCTGGCCCCTTGAGCCTGCTCCACCATTCAATGAGATCATGGCTGATCTTTTGTGGACTCAGCTCCACTTTCCGATCCGAACACCATAGCCCTTAATCCCTTTATTCTTCAAACAACTATCTATCTTTATCTTAAAAACATTTAATGAAGGATCTCTCTGGATGGTGCCTATGGATGTCCCATAGTTCCCCATTGTTCATAGGCTGTTAGATGAGATCAAATTAAGTATCGTCTACTGCAAATTTCGCTATATTGGAGAGAAAAAACTATTCAGTAAAACCTATTTACTACATTTACATTCCTTCAGACACATAATAAAAATAATCGCTTATTATCACGAGTAGGCTTCAATGAAGTTACTGTGAAAAGCCCCTAGTCGCCACATTCCGGCACCTGTTCGGGGAGGCCGGTACGGGAATTTGAACCCAAGCTGCTGCCTTGTTCTGCATTACAAGCCAGCTGCTTAGCCCAGTGTGCTAAACCAACTCCTGTAGCTATAGAACAACAAAAATGTATTGAAGTACACAATCCCTGATAACAAAAAGCTTTAGAATTCCTGGTCCCACATCAAAAGGTCTATAACCACTTGCAGCTGTTGGTCAAAGTGTGAAATGGTGTGTGAGTAGGGTTCTTTTGCACAGTCATCAAATTGCTTTGTGAGACTGTTTTTGAGTAAGAACACTTAATTCCTCCAATAAGAGAACCTGGAATTTTGGGCATGAAGGCATGAGATTTAGATTCTGAAGGTGCGAAGTGGGGGGAAGTTGAGGATCACCATAGTCTCATTTGTGGAATTCTTCCATGACCACTTGAAAGTAGGTTAACTCGAAATTCGGCCAATTTTTAAAACCTCTGTTCTGGGCTTTACTCGTTCTGCTGTTACACCTGCCTTGTGCCACTCCCAGTTCTACGCCAGAACGAGGCCAACAATGTTGTTTGGGCTATCAGACTCTAAATATCTTTAGAATAAGCTTATCTTTCACCTAGATCATTTTCCTGTGTAGTCGCCATAGTTTTTCCAGCATTCGACAATTATAACTAAGGTCTTCCTCTAAACAGAACAACACCACCCTCCGTTGATTAAGATCAACAGTCAGATCCTGAAAAAGTGGAACACTTTCCGCATCTTGGGAGCCTCCACTGGACATAGGCAAACATAGCTGACAAGGTTTATCGTTACCTCCAATGTGTCATCTTGGCCTTCGGCTGATTGAGGAAAAGAGTATTTAAGGACTAGGATCTCAAACTAGAGACTAAAGTCATGGTTTACTGGGCAGCAGTGACCCCCGCTTACCTCTATGCTCTGAGACTTTAGCAACCTTCAGCAGGTCCCACAAAGCACTGGAGAAGTAGGGCTTTCGAACAAGCCCCCTAATCTGATGGCAAGGAGGTGGTGAAACGGCAGTGTTCTCCCAAACCAACATGCCCAGCATTAATCACTCAAAAACCAGCTGTGCTGGGCAAGCCATAACATTCGTGTGCTTGACACCGGATTCCTGAACTAATTTTTCCACTCCGAACTTGATGGCAACAGGACACCCTCAGAAACACGTTAAAAATGTCCTTCAAAGGCAGCACGGTGGTGCAGTGGTTAGCACGGCAACCTCACGGCGCTGAGGTCCCAGGTTCGATCCCGGCTCTGGGTCACTGTCCGTGTGGAGTTTACACATTCTCCCCGTGTTTGCATGGGTTTCGCCCCCACAACCCAAAAGATGTGCAGGCTAGGTGGATTGGCCACGCTAAATTGTCCCTTAATTGGAAAAAAAAAAATGAATTGGGCATTCTAAATTTTTTTAAAAAATGTTCTTCAAGCATCCCTGAAAAGATCAAACATCCGTGCTGAATCATAGGAGTCCCTGGCTTGTGTCCGATCAAACTTGAGGGTTTAGTCGGGAAGGCACTGAACACATCAGTGGACTTAATTAGAAACACAGGCGATATTGAGGCATCCGAGAGAGTGAAGAAACCTCCTCACCTACCCAACCCGTCAAGCACCACCTATTCCAAATGTGGCAGTCATTAGATTGCATGTTGGACTAATCAGCCATCTCCAAATCCATTGAACTGGAATGGAAGCCAGTCATCCACAATCCTGAGCGACTGCCTAAGATGAATTGTAAAGAAGGCTGAGCTCACCCTCCTTGCGATAACACGAACAATAAGATTGAATGCCGGAACACAGGACATATAGAAAACCAGTGCTGCAATGCTCGGTCCATCAGCTGACTGTAGGGAAGGGAAAAATCAGATTCCCATTCCTGATTGTTATCCTGTGACTCCTGCTGCAAAGACCATATAGTCCAGCCGTGATATTCTCCATGTAGACCAAGCTGCTGACAATCACTGACATCGTGTGCTTGGCCGAGGTGCTGGTGGCTGTCAGTGAAATTCTATCTCCATAAGAAATCAGCAAAGGAAAAGGGAATAGAATTAATGGAGAAAGTAAAACTGCTGTTGCAGCAGAAAAAACACTTGCTGGCATTGTAATAAGGGGATGCGTCATGAAAGGGGAGAAGGCTGGGGAAGGGTATGTGTCTGTTTAAATAGAACTTTCTCCAAGCTGCCATCACAGTGCTGATATTTTCCTTTTAACACCATGCTGCGCTATTTACAATGCCATAGTTTTTCCTAGTGCCTTGTTCAAACATAATCAGTTTAGAATAGGAATGCTTGAACTATTTGAGCTTAAGTTGCTTCCTTATTACAGTCGGGTTTTTGTCATGTGTTTGCAAGAATGAAATCTACAGAGCACTAAAAATCTCAAAGCCCACAAGGAGGACTTAAACACCAAGAACATTGAGCAAACAATTCATTAACGTAAATACAATCATTGTATGCTGAGATAAAACTCTTCAAAAATAACATCCAAAGCAGCGAGCGCAGAAAATGACTGTTTTCACAACGGGAAATAACTAGGCACGTACCAAGAGTCGCAGCAATAAATATTGCAACACTGTTTGGGCGGCACGGTAGCACAGGGGTTAGCATTGTTGCTTCACAGCTCCAGGGTCCCAGGTTCGATTCCCGGCTTGGGTCACTATCGGGGCGGAGTCTGCAAGTTCTCCCCGTGTCTGTGTGGGTTTCCTCCAGGTACTCCGGTTTCCTACCACAATCCAAAGATGTGCAGGTTAGGTGGATTGGCCAAGCTAAATTGCCTTTAGTGTCCAAGGGTTGCTGGATTACAGGGATAGGGTGGAGGTGTGGGCTTGGGTCGGGTGCTCTATCCAAGGGCTGGTGCAGACTCAAAGGGCCGAATGGCCTCCTACCCTGTGAATTCTATGTATGAGAAGGAACGGACTCGAGTAAGTTTTCCTCAAAAAAGAAAGCTGGAAATAAAAACTCATTTTTAAAAATAGGCAAAACCATCAGAGAATTCTGGAAGAAAGTGTTGGTTTTTAAACGGCACAGTGGGATATTTCAAGTCTGGATGAATTGCAGGTGGACTCTCCGCTTGGTCAAGTTGTTTTTAACTAGTCCTACCTGGAACATTGGTGCAGAATGACTGACTGCTACATAAACATACATTAAAAAGAGTCACTGCATTCCAAAGAGCCATTAACTACGTGAGGAGGGAGGTGTTGGGAGTAATGAATGAAAAGGGGGACCTACACCTGTTGGTATAATTACCAGTTGGTACGTTCGTGTGCTGACTTTGAACATGTACACAAAGCGCAAGCAGACTTTCAATCTTTCAATGAGTGATTTTGGTTTAGAAATGTAATTTTCTCACCACACTTTGGAGGGGTGGAGGGGGGAAACAACAAAACTTAGCATATGTAGGTTTCTCAGTGGTTTGAAAGAGTGGTAATGGGTATTTGCATGTGTTAACTTCATAGCTTACCTCCTCACAACACCCCCCCGCATCATGGTGCACAGAAGGTTTGTCAGATTTTGCCCTTGTATTACATTTAAATATATAAAAATACTGATATAAAATGAATATGTTGCATTCTTGAAAATTTTGATTTTTCACTGCTGATTTACTGATTCCGATTTTGTCAATGTTAAGTAACCGCCATCGACGAACAGAGCAGGAGGAGGACGAGGAGCTACTTTCTGAGAGTAAAAAGGCATCGAATGTTTGCGTTCGATTTGAAGAATCACCATCCTGTAAGTATAGCCATCATTTGTTCTGTGGAATTATTCATGGTGGATAGAGGTCAGATTTTCACAGGTAGCAGCCAGGCAGCCTGTCCGGCTTCGGAGTCCTTTTTTCAGGATAAACTTGGACCCCTTGCGTTTATCCAAGTACCTCTGTGACATGGACTTCCGGTGGCGCTTGCGAACGGGTCGGCCGCATCAAGTGGAGCTCCCGCCGGTGGCCACTATTTGCAGTGCTTTCGGGGGTTTCCCCGATTCTTCGCTCCTCCCCCCCCCCCCCCCCCCCCCCCCCCCCCGATTATTGTCGGCCTTTGGGGCCGTCCCGGGCATCAAGCGGGGCCGGTTTGAAAACCGGCGAGGAACCCGGCGCGCGTGTGGACAAAGAGGAGAGGTTGGAGCGGCAGAAGGTAATAGATGAGATGTTGGAGATAGATAGGAGTTATGCAGAAGATGGGGACCCAGCAAAGCTGGAAAAGAGGAAGGAACTACAGGGGAGCTTTGACCGACTATCTACCAGGAAGGTGGTGCGCCAGAGTTAGAAAGGTACATGGGTTTCCGGTGGAATATTCCCAAAAATTCAAGGATGAGCTGCCATCCCTGATGGTGGGGATGTTTGAAGAGGCGATGGGGAAGGGGGTGTTGCGACAAACTTTGGGGAAAAAAGATAAGGATCCGACGGAGTGTGTGTCGTATAGGCCCATATCACTTCTGAATGTGGACGCAAAAGTATTGGCGAAGGTACTGGCGGGTAGGCTGGAGGAGTGCCTCCTGAAGGTGAAAGGTGAATATCAGACTGGGTTCGTGAGAGAGAGACAGCTCTTTTCAAACGTTAGAAGGGTATAGAGCGTCGTTATGGCACTGGCAGAGGGGAAGGAACTGAGGTGGTTGTGGCATTGGATGCTGAGAAGGTGTTTGACCAGGTAGAATGGGGGTACTTGATAGCAGTTCTGGAGTGGTTTGGGATTGGACCAAGATTTGTGAACTGGGTAAAGCTACTATATAAGCAGCCGAGGGCGAGTGTCCACACAAACAACATCAGCTCGAGATACTTTTCTCTCCACCGTGGGACAAGGCAGGGATGTCCTATGTCCCCCCTGCTGTTTGCACTCGCGATTGAGCCGTTGGCCATCGCATTAAGAAGTTCGGGGGTATGGAAAGGAATAGTGCAGGGGGATACAGCATAGGGTGTCCTTGTATGCCGATGACCTGCTGTTATACGTGTCGGAACCGAGTGTGTCGATAGGGGGAATATTGGAGCTGCTTCGAGCGTTTAGGTCTTTCTCGGGGTACAAACTAAATCTAGACAAGAGTGAGTATTTTGTGGTGTCTCGGCCAGGGGTGGGGGGGGGGGGGGGGGGGCTGCCATTCCGTAGGGCAGGGACTCATTTTAGGTACCTGGGGGTGTAGGTTGCCCGGGAGTGGGGGGGGGGGCTCCGCAGGTACAACATTTCTAGTTTGGTGGGGAGAGTGAAAACTGATCTGGCAAGGTGGGATGGTCTCCCTCTGTCACTGTCGGGTTGGGTACAGGCAGTTAAAATGAACGTGTTGCCGCGATTTCTGTTTATTTTTCAATGCCTGCTGATTTTCCTGCCAAAGGCTTTTTTTTAAGAGAGACTGAGGGAAGGATTACTTCGTTCATATGGGGAGGGAAGATGGCCAGAGTTAGAAAGGTACTGCTACAGAGGGGAAGGCAGGCAGGGGGTTTGGGTCTTCCGCACCTCATGTATTGCTACTCGATGGCGAATGTGGAGAAGGTGCGGAGCTGGGTCAGAGGGGTTGATTCCCAGTGGGTCAGAATGGAGGCGAGTTTGTGCAGGGGGTCGGGATTGAAAGCACTAGCAACAGCGCCGCTCTCGATAGCTCCGGGGAAATACTCAGGGAGTCCGGTAATAAAAGCTTAATTGAGAATTTGGAGGCAGCTTCGCCAACATGTCGGGTTGGAGGTAGGGTCAAGAGAAATGCCGATTCGGGGAACCACAGATTTGAGCCAGTGAGGTGGGATGGAAATTTTTGGAAATGGGAGGAGCAGGGGATTAAGACACTAAAAGATTTGTTTCTGAGGGGTCGCTTTTCAGGATTGAAGCGAAGTAAGGGCTGGAGCAGGGGGAAATGTTTAGATACACGCAGGTTCGAGATTTTGCCAGAAAGGAGATACAGAGCTTCCCGGTGGAGCCGGCCACCACATTGCTGGAGGAGGTGCTGACGACAGGGGGACTGGAGAAGGGGGTAATGTCAGCGGTTTGGAAGAGGAGAAGGCACCACTGGAAGGGATCAAAGCAAAGTGGGAGGAAGAGTTGGGAGAGGATATGGAGGAGGGGTTCTGGTGTGAGGTGCTCCGGAGAGTGAATGCCTCCACCTCGTGCGCGAGGTTGGGGCTGATACAGCTGAAGGTGGTATACAGAGCACACCTCACGAGGGCGAGGATGAGCCGATTCTTTGAAGGAGTAGATGTGTGTGAACTTTGCGTGGGGGGGGGGGGGGCGGCGCTAATCACGTTCATGTGTTTTGGTCCTGTCCAAAGCTAGAGGATTACTGGAAGGAGGTTTTTAGGGTAATTTCTAAAGTGGTGCACGTGAAACTGGACCCGGGCCCTCGGGTGGCCATATTCGGGGTGTCGGACCAGCCAGGGTTGGAAACGGGTGCAGAGGCAGATGTTGTAGCCTTCGCCTCGTTGATCGCCCGAAGGCGGATCCTGATAGGTTGGAGAGCAACCTCTCCACCCTGTGCCCTGGTGTGGTGGAGGGACCTGTTGGAATTCTTGACTCTTGAGAAGGTTAAGTTTGAACTGAGGGGAAGGATTGAGGGGTTCTACAATTCATGGGCATTATTCATTCTGCACTTTCAAGAACTGGATAACATCGAACATCAGTTGGGGCGTGTGTGTGGGAGGGTTGGGGGTAGGGGGGGCTGTGTGTGTTAATGGCAACTATGGGTAATCCCTAATTCCTTTTTGTCATTTGTTTGTGTGAACATGCGGGCTAATGTTTGGGGTTTGGTGGGAGGATGGGATCGTTGTTATTGATATGGAGATTGACATATTTGTTACTGATTATTGTTTATTGTTGGTGGATGTACATTTGGGAGAAAATGTGAAAAAGGAGAATAAAAATTTTTTTTTCAAAAAAGTATCTCTGTGACATGAATTTAAGTTTCAGACTTTTAAAATGAGCTGAAATGTGCAAAACCTTTCAGTGCCTGTAAGTGGTGCTACTGCACTTATAATAGTTGAGGTTACCCAATAGCATTGCCATGAACTAGCATAAAAGCAGATTTTAAAGGCAGCCTTTATTTCTTTTTTTACTGCTAATTAATCAAATTAACTCTGGCACATATTGGACAGGTTTGCGGACGGAATGAAGAGTGCCAGCACAACATAGCCTGAGTTTGTGCAAAGGCAATGGGCCCGAAGAGCATTCTGGCAATATTGCCCGAAGACTAGTTCTCTTGAACTAGCTGTGCTCCGAGCCAAGCAGTTACAGTACAGCTACAACATTTGCATCTATCTGGCAATGTAGAAGATTGTTTGGATTTATCCTGTCCATGAAGAGCAGGACCAATCCAATCTGGTCAATTATCGTGCCATTGGTCTACTCTTGATCAATAGTAAAGTGATTGAAGCGGTCATCGACAGTGTTATCAAGCAGCACTAACCCTGCAATAAACTGTTCACTGATGCCCAGTTTGGGCTACACCAATTGAAGGTGGTCATTCCCTGGCACCGGTGTGGGGCAAATGTCACTAGCCTCTTAACGGCTCAATAGCAGCCTCATTACAGCCTTGGTCGAGACATGGACAAAGAGCTGAACTTTAGGTGAGAGTGAAAGCTCTTGATATCAGGGCAACCTTTGACGGGAGTGTGGCATCAAAGAACCCTGGGAAAATTGAAATCAATGGAAATAATGTGGATAACTCCACTGATTGGAGTCCTACCTAGCATAAAGGACGATAGTTGGGTTGTTGGAGGTTAATCATCTCAGTTCCGGGAACCACTGCAAGACTCCCTCAGGGTCGTGTCCTATGCTCAACCATCTTCAGCTGCTTCATCAGTGACTTTCCCTCGATCATAAGTTTAGAAGTAGGGATGTTCACTGATGATTCCACAATGTCCAGTGCTATTTGCGAATCCTCAGGTACTGGAGCAGAACTGGACAACATGCAGGCTTTGGCTTATATGTAGCAAGTAACATTCGCGCCACCCAGGTTCCAGACAATACCCATCTCCCTATGACATTCATTGGCATTAGCATCGCTAAATGCATACAGAATTGGCATTACTGTCGCTAAGTACATACAGGAGAACCGTTTAGCTCCATATGTAGCGGATCCAACAAGGGACGATGCAATGCTGGACCTAATTCTGGGGAATGAAGCCAGACAGGTGGTTGATGTGTTGGTGGGGGAGCATTTTGGTGATGTGACCACAACATGGTTTAATTTAAATTTGTTATGGACAAAGAAATAGGCAAGTTGCAAAAAAACGTTTTGGCCAAGGTAGACTGGAAAGAGTTACTAATGGGGAAACCTACAAAAGAGCAGTGGGGGCGTACAAAGATGAAATGTGGAGAATACAGGCCCAATATGTTCCCTCTGGGGTGTAAGCAAGGTGTAACAAACCCAGAGAACCATGGATGATGAGAGACATTCAGGATATGAGAAGGAAAAGAGAGGCTTTTAACAAGTATAAGGGGAGCCAGTCTGCAGAAGAATTAATGGAGTACAGAAAGTGCAGGATGGAGCTTAAAAAATCAATTAGGAGAGCAAAGGGGGATTATGAGAAAGCTCTGGCTAGTAAAAGTAGGGAAAATCCCAAGATGTTCTAGAAGTATATCAATGGGAAGAGGATAACCATGGAAAGGGTAAGGCCCATTAAGGACCGAGGGTGAATCTGTGGGTGGAGCCAGAGGATATTGGTAGGGTGTTGAATGAATATTTCACATCTGGCTTCACCCAAGAGAATGAAGAGGTAGTTATGGAACTCTGGGAGAGAGATTGTGAGGCTCTTGAGCAAATTATCAAAGGGAGTGACCAGGTATTGGAGGGCTTAAAAGTGAACAAATCTCTAGGTCCGGATGAATTGTGTCCCAGGCTGCTGTGAGGAGGAGATTACTGGGGCTCTGACCCAAATTTTTAATTCCTCTCCAGCCACAGGGGATGTGTCAGAGGACTGAAGAACAGCTAATGCGGTCCCACAATTTAAGAAAGGCCACAGAGACAAGCCAGGGAACTACAAACCAGTGAGTCTCGTGTTAGTGTTTGGGAAACTACTGGAGAAGATTCTGAAGGAGAGAATCTATCTCCACTTGGAGAGGCAAGGTTTGATCAGGGATAGTCAGCATAGCTTTGTCAAGGCGGTCATGCGCAACAAATTTGATTGAATTTTTTGAGCATGTAACCAAGTGTATAGATGAGGGGAGTGTAGTTGATGTAGTTTACATGGATTTCAACAAAGCCTTTGACAAGGTCACACATCGGAGACTTATTAAGAAGGCAAATGCACATGGGTTACAGGGTGATTTGATAAGGTGGATTCATATTTGGCTCAGCAGTAGGAGACAGAGACTGCTTTAGTGTCTGGAAGCCAGTGACCAGTGGCGTATCACAGGGATCCGTGCTGGGCCCGCTATTGTTTTCATTTATATAAATGGCATAGATGACTATGTGGGGGGTAGGATCAGTAAGTTTGCGAATGACACAAAGATTGGCTGGGTGATTAAAACTGAGGTTGAGTGTCTTGGGTTACTGGAAGATATAGACGGGATGGTTAAATGGGTGGAAAAGTGGCAGGTGGAATTTAACCCTGAAATGTGTGAGGTGATGCACTTTGGAAGGAGTAGTTAAACAAGGAAGTATACTGTGAAAGGTCTGACGCTGAGAATTTCCGAAAACAAAGGGACTGTGGCGTGTTTGTCCATAGATCTCTGAAGGCAGAAGGGCAGGTTAATAGGGTGGTGAAAACGGCATATGGGACTCTTGCTTTTTGCTTTCGGGCCAAAAGCAGGGAGGTCATAATGGATAAAAGCAAATTACTGCGGATTCTGGAATCTGAAATGAAAGAGAAAATGCTAGAAAATCTCAGCAGGTCTGGCAGCATCTGTAGGGAGAGAAGAGGGCTAACGTTTAGAGTCCAATGACTCTTTGTCAAAGTCATCGGACTAACGAGCTAACGTTTCGAGTCCAATGACTCTTTGTCAAAGCTATCAAAGTCACCGGACTCGAAACGTTAGCACTCTTCTCTCCTTACAGATGCTGCCAGACCTGAAATTTTCCAGCATTTTCTCTTTCAGGTCATAATGGAGCTCTGTAGGCCACAGCTGGAGTACTGCGTGCAGTTCTGGTCGCCACATTATAGGAAGGATGTAATTGCACTGCAGGGGGTGCAGAGGCATTTCACCAGGATGTTGCCTGGAATGGAACATTTAAGATATGAAGAGAGGTTGTTTTCTCTGGAGCAGAGAAGACTAAGGGGTGACCTGATTGAGGTGTACAAGATTATGAGGGGCATGGACAGGGTGGGTAGGAAGCAGCTGTTTCCCCTGAGTTGAAGAGTTAGTTACAAGGGGACACAAGTTCATAGTGAGGGGTGGGAGGTTTAGGGGGGATTTGAAGCAAAAACTTTTTACCCAGAGAGTGGTGATGGTCTGGAATGCACTGCCGGGGAGGGTGGTAGAGGCGGGTTGTCTTACATCCTTTAAAAAGTATCTGGATGAGTACTTGGCATGACTTATTCAAGGCTGCGGGCCAAGTGCTGGCAAGTGGGATTAGATGGGCAGGTCAGGGCCTTTCATACTTCGGTGCAGACTTGATGGGCAGAAGGGCCTCGTTTGCACTGTAGGATTCTGTGATTCTGTAAATTCCCCAATATCGACATCGTGGTGGTTTACCATTGATTAGTAGATGACCTGGACCACGCTCTTGTGGTTACAAGAGCAGTCAGGCTGGGAAATCTGCAATGAGAAACCCACCACCTGACTTCCCAAAGCATGTCAATCAACGACAAGGCACAGTCTGGAGTGTGATGGAATACACTCCACTTGCCTGAATGAGTGCTGCTCCAACAGCATTCGTGAAGCTCAACATCATCCAGGATGAAGCAAGCTGCTTGATTGGCACCCTATCTGTAACATCAACATTCACTCCATCCACTACTGA
Organism: Scyliorhinus torazame; assembly: GCF_047496885.1. Taxonomy (NCBI): domain Eukaryota; kingdom Metazoa; phylum Chordata; class Chondrichthyes; order Carcharhiniformes; family Scyliorhinidae; genus Scyliorhinus; species Scyliorhinus torazame. Next base: position 275,940,429 of record NC_092711.1, read on the forward strand.
TGTCAGTGGCAGCCGTGTCTTCTATCTACACGGTGCTCTTCAGCAACTCACCAAGGCTCCTTGACAACACCTTCCAAACCCAGGACCTCTACCACTTAGAATGATGAGGGCAACAGATGTATGGGAACACCACCACCTGCAAATTCCTCTCCAAGTCACTCACTATCCTGACTTGGAAATATATCACCGTCCCTTCACTGTCACTGGGTCAAATTCCTGGAACTCCCTCTCTAACAGCACTGTGGGTGTACCTACACCACATGGACTCCAGCAGTTCAAGAAGGTCAAGGGCAGTTAGGGATGGGCAATAAATGTTGACCTACCCAGCGATGCCCACACCAAGAAAGAATAACTTTTAAAAAAGAGGGACCTTATGAAGCCGAGAGAATTTTTATGGACACGTTTTTCACTCTAGTTTTAAAAAAAAGTAATCACACTAAAACATGGGTATTCCAAATCTCTCTTGACTGTGCTGTCTGGTATGACGTTCAATTTATGTAAGGCCATTATTATTGTTAATGCCATTTTATGAATAAATGCCTGGGGTCTAAATGGGATCTGTATAGGGGAGAGTTTGAAATTCCATTGTGTACTTGCACTAACCTTTTGTTGAAACCTCTTGCCAGAAGGAATTTAATTTCCCAGCAATTCTTTTGTAGCAAGTAATAATAATAGCAATCTAGGCTCCATGGTTCAAGTAATGTGTTGCAGTTTTTTTGAGGATTGTGGCTAGGTTGCATTATATAACTTTAAGAGAGTTTTTTCTAAGTGACTATCAAGCAGTTGTCTTATAAACACCAGATGCTAGATTGAACTGATTAGTTTGCAAATATGGAATTAAAATTAAACTGACTACTTTTCAATGCCTTTTTGGTTTCCAGATGTGAAATCAGGAACGCTTCGAGACTATCAGATACGAGGGTTGAACTGGATGATCTCCCTCTATGAAAATGGCATAAATGGTATCCTTGCTGATGAAATGGTAAGGAGTGGGGACTTTTGAGGAACAGAATTGTCAGTGAATTCATCTGATTTTAAATTCTGAAGTTAAATTGACAGCCTTGAGAAGCCTAGAGGATGATTAATTTTGAACATAAATTTCCTAATTTTGAGGTTAAACCTGATGAACAATGCCCCAAAACACAATTCAAAAATTGTAGCTAAAACTGGGAGCAACCACTGTCCCCATACAATAGTTCCACTGTGACACAAGGAAGGACATCCCCTGTTTACGTCCAGGAGCACTTCACTATCTCAGCACCTACAGGATCTACTGATGTAGCGAGTAACTTCACTCTTTCTTACTGTGTACAGCCAATTGAAGATCTGGTGCCAAGGAAGTAGTTAAAATTGTGATTGGTCAGTATCTAGAACTGTGTAAACATATCAGTTTACTTAAATTATCTTTGTTCAGTCCAACATTGCTCGCAATTGATTTCACCTAGAACTGGATTTTACGGGACATTGTGTTCCCCACAGCCCCACCTAAAATTTTATTTGTGGGCTGCAAACAAGAATGCCAGCTGCCATGCAGCCAATTAATGTTTGATGGGCCGCTTATTGGCTCAGGAGAGAAAGTCCCACCTTGGAGAGCAATCGAGCAAATGGCTATAGGCCAGAAGCTCTGTAGTAGCAGCAGCGCCACATTAAAATAGTGGCCACTGTTGGGACTACAGGCAGTCCCGAAGAAGAGGAGATTATGGAGGCAGGACTTAGACCAATGTATTGGTGAGCCACGGCTGATGGGTTCCAAGGAGTGGAGATGGTGGAGTGCAGGGGAAAGAGGCTGGGGAGCGGCGGAGGGGGGAGAGATTTGAGAGACGGGGGGAGGGGGGTTTGAGATATTAGCGACTGGAGGGGTGGAGGCCTTCGCTGGGCTCGAGGGACACTCAAAAGGCTGGGGGGAGGGGCTCGAGGGACACTCAAAAGGCTGGGGGGGCCCCTCCCCTTCCCCAACAGCAGATCACCCGGTTAAAATGGCCAGGTTATCTACTTAGGATCGGTCTCACCTGCCATGGGCAAAATAGCAACAAGGGTTGGATGAGGCACTGAGGTGGCCATTAACTTAGCCCTTAGTCCAACGCCTGCCATAAAGTGGATGACAGCTTGTGGGCAGGCATGAAAGTGACAGGTAGGCTTCAAACATACCAAAGGGGGAACCCAAAATCCTAATTTTAGAGGGGGGGGGGGGGAATTCATCATTAAAGAGTTAATTATAATGTGCCCAATGCAATGTTGAGAGGATGACTGGTTGTGAGACGGGAGTCTCCACCTCTCACCATAAAATAATTTGTCGCCTGCTTTGGGTCTTTTTATACTTCAGTAGGATTATACATTTTACATTGATGCAAGTCTCCAAAGCCTCTTAACTACTTCTGCAGGTTGGAATAATTTTACTGTTTAATTGCTGTTTATTTGTTTAAAATAGGGTCTTGGTAAGACACTGCAGACCATTGCTTTGCTGGGCTACTTGAAACATTACAGGAATATACCTGGGCCACACATGGTTTTGGTACCAAAGTCCACATTGCACAATTGGATAAAAGAGTTCAAGCGCTGGGTTCCATCACTCCGTGCAGTTTGCCTTATTGGAGACAAAGATCAACGGGTAAAGAAACTTATGTTAGAAGTATTTCTAAATAATGTGTGTGTGTGTGTGTGTGTGTTTACACACACTTTTCACTTAGATAGCATTACATTTTTTTTAGGAGTATTTTAAATAAAAATTGCCAGATGTGTATTTCCCTGTTTCCCCCCCTCCCCCGCCCCCCACTTTCTATTCTGAAGACACTGGGCTTGATTCTCCGATTCTGGGGCTATGTCATCACGCCGTGTGGGAACGGTGAAAAAATGGCGTAAAACGGCCACGGATTCCCTGTTTGGCTGGGGGATAGCAGGAAGGCAGCGTAGAGCACCTGGCTCCAGCTGCCGATATGGCCCCCAGAATTGCCGGGTCCATGGCCGCACATGCGCACGGTGGCGGCCTGCAGCGGCTGCGCCGTGCAACATGGCAGGAGCCGCTCGCAGACCCGGCCCGCGAAATAGTCTCTCCCCCCCCTCCCCCTTCGGCCGGCTCACGTGCCCCCGACCACCCTCCTGCCTGCGGATTGGCCCTTTGGAGGGGGCGGAGCATCGCAAAAGCGGCGCCACCCCGATTTGGTCAAGAACTTTGATTCTCCGGCCGATTGCGATTTCGGCGACCGGAGAATCCAGCCCACTGCCTTTTTCGGAAATATATTTTTGGCTGTTTATTGCCTCCAAATCTGTGTTTGAGGAACCTTTCTCCATAGGTGAGATGGAGGGTATTGGCAGTCTTGTGGCCATGACAGGGATTATCGTTGCCGAGTCTATCTGTAGTCACCTGACTTTAGCACATTCACACTTCACAGTAGAAGTCATTGGGTCCAAAAATACTGGAACTGTGGTTGATGTATTTTCCTTCCGACACTAGGGTTGAAGACCAATTGTAGTTTCCTTAATAGTGACCCTACTAAGAGCTAACCGCGCATTCAACACGTGATCTTCTAGTCAATGCAGCTCAACGTGGTGACTTTCTGTGGATGTACATGCACACGTCTATTCGCACTTCATAGTCGCAACCTCTTCTTGCTAATAAATATGCCTGTTACTTTCAGTGATTCCCTTTGAGGATTGCACTGACTGTGCACTCTCCCTTAAAGATTTCTAATTAAGTTAAATCAAACAATGTCTTTTATATTGACTTTTCGGCACTTTTGAGCAGATCAGAGTTCCATCTGCATCCTCAAAGATGTTGCTTTGCTCAGAAATAAAAAAAATGCAGTTTTTATTTGTATGAATTCAAGGGATGTGGACATCTCTGGTTGGGCCATCATTCGCTGCCAATCCTTAATTTCCCTTGAAAAGTCCCTGAGGTGTAGATACACCCATGGTGCTGTTAGGGAGGGAGTTCCAGGATTTTGACCCAGTGACACTGAAAGAACGGCAATGTATTTTCAAGTCAGGATGTTGAGTGGCTTGAAGGGAAACTTCCAGGTGTTGAGAGACAACAGTGAAGGGAACAGTGAAGGGGTCAGTGGGCAATGTGAGGAAAGCATGGGTTGGTAGATGGAGCACATGGATTATTGATACAATTAATGTGGAGGAATATAAAACATTTTGGGAGGAAATATGAGAAGAGGCATATACTTAATGATATTTTAAGAGGAGGAGCAAAACGGGTTCAGAGAAGGGCTCAGATATACAAATTTTTGAGAATTAAATAGCAAATTTGTAAAGCATTATATTAAAGAAAATTGAATCTGAGTTTAACAAATAGGATTGTGGATTGCAAAAGTAAAAAGAGGTAATGCCAAACTAACAATTTCTCGGAAGGGCCACTTTCAAATAGTGCACTTTTATTGAAGAAAAAAGTGGCATCAGATATGAGGATGGACTAAAGAAACTTGTGGATCTTTTGTTTTTTTAAAATAATTTTTATTCAAATTTTCACAAAATATCAACAACAAAATACAGAAAGAAAAGAACAACCCCCCCCCCCCCCCCACCTATACATAAGTAATAAATTAACAGCCATCATCAACACAAAAACGCCCACTCAAGATAAAACGAACCCCCCCCCCCCTCGGTTGCTGCTGCTGACCATCTTCTAATGCTCTGCCAGGAAGTCTAGGAATGGTTGGCACCGCCTGAAGAACCTTTGCACCGATCCCCTTAAGGTACATTTCACCATCTCCAATTTAATGAACCCTGCCATATCGTTGATCCAGGATTCCGCGCTTGGGGGCCTCGCATCCTTCCATTGAAGAAGAATCCTTCGTCGGGCTACCAGGGACGCAAAGGCCAGAATACCGGCCTCTTTCGCCTCCTGCACTCCCGGCTCCCCTGCAACCCCAAATATTGCGAGCCCCCAGCCCGGCTTGACCCTGGAACCTACCACCCTCGACACTGCCCTCGCTACACCCTTCCAAAAGTTTTCCAGCGCTGGGCACACCCAGAACATGTGGGTGTGGTTTGCTGGGCTCCCTGAGCACCTAACACACCCGTCCTCGCAGCCAAAGAACTGGCTTATCCTTGCCCCGGTCATGTGAGCCCTATGCAGCACCTTAAATTGTATGAGGCTGAGCCTCGCGCAAGAGGAGGAAGAGTTCACTCTCCCCAGGGCATCCGCCCACATCCCCTTGTCAATCTCCTCACCCAACTCCTCCCACTTACCATTTAGCTCCACCACCGAGGCCTCCTCCTCCTCCTGCATCACCTGATACGTTGCCGAGATCCTCCCTTCTCCAACCCACACCCCCGACAGCACCCTGTCCTGGAACCTGCATGGCGGCAACAGTGGGAACTCCACCACCTACCGCCGAACAAAGCCCTTACCTGCATATATCTGAAGGTATTCCCGGGGGGAGCCCGAACTTCTCCTCCAGCTCACACAGGCTCGCGAACTTCCCGTCCACAAACAGTTCCCCCATCCTTCTAATATCTGCCCTGTGCCAGCTCAGGAACGCTCCGTCCATCCTCCCCGGGACAAAACGGTAGTTCCCCCGTATCGGGGACCACACTGAGGCCCCCACCTCCTCCCTGTGACGTCTCCATTGCCCCCAAATTTTGAGGGTAGCCGCCACCACCGGGCCCGTGGTGTACCTCGCTGGAGGAAGCGGCAGCGGCGCCGTCACCAGCGCCTCCAGGTTCATGCCCACACAGGACGCCATCTCCAGCCTCTTCCATGCCGCCCCCTCCCCCTCCATCACCCACTTACGCGCCATCGCCACGTTGGCGGCCCAATAATACCCACAGAGGTTAGGCAGCGCCAACCCCCCCATATCCCTGCACCGCTCCAGGAACACCCATCTCACCCTTGGGGTCTTCTGTGCCCACACAAACCCCATAATGCTCCTATTAACCCACCTGAAGAAGGCCTTGGGGATCAGGATGGGGAGGCACTGGAACAGGAACAAAAATCTCGGGAGCACCGTCATTTTAACTGACTGCACCCTACCCACCAGGGAGAGTGGCAGCACGTCCCACCTCTTGAACTCCTCCTCCATTTGCTCCACCAGTCTCGTGAAGTTAAACTTATGCAGGGCCCCCCAACTCCTAGCCACCTGGACCCCCAGGTACCTGAAACTCCTCTCTGCCCTTTTTAGTGGGAGCTCACCAATCCCCCTCTCCTGGTCCCCTGGGTGCACTACGAACAACTCGCTCTTCCCCATATTGAGCTTATACCCGGAGAAATCCCCAAACTCCCTGAGAATCCTCATCACCTCCGGCATTCCCCCCCACCGGGTCCGCCACTTTTAACAGCAAATCGTCCGCATAGAGTGACACCCGATGTTCCTCGCCACCCCGCACCAGCCCCCTCCAATTCCTCGACTCCCTCAATGCTATGGCCGGGGTCTCAATCGCCAGCGCAAAGAGCAGGGGGGACAGGGGACACCCCTGCCTTGTCCCCCGGTGTAACCGAAAATACTCTGACCTCCTTCTGTTCGTGGCCACACTCGCCACCGGGGCCTCATACAGCAACTTAACCCACCTGACAAACCCCTCCCCAAATCCAAACCTTTTCAGCACCTCCCACAGGTACCCCCACTCTACCCTATCAAAGGCCTTCATCCATCGGCGCCAATATCTCCGTCTCCCCTTCCACCGCTGGCATCGTTATAACATTCAAGAGCCTCCGTACATTCAAAACAAAGAACAAAGAAATGTACAGCACAGGAACAGGCTCTTCGGCCCTCCAAGCTCGTGCCGACCACGCTGCCCGACTAAACTACAATCTTCTACACTTCCTGGGTCCGTATCCCTCTATTCCCATCCTATTCATGTATTTGTCAAGATGCCCCTTAAATGTCACTATCGTCCCTGCTTCCACCACCTCCTCCGGTAGCGAGTTCCAGGCACCCACTACCCTCTGCGTAAAAAACTTGCCTCGTACATCTACTCTAAACCTTGCCCCTCTCACCTTAAACCTATGCCCCCTAGTAATTGACCCCTCTACCCCGGGGAAAAGCCTCTGACTATCCACTCTGTCTATGCCCCTCATAATTTTGTAGACCTCTATCAGGTCGCCCCTCAACCTCCTTCGTTCCAGTGAGAACAAACCGAGTTTATTCAACCGCTCCTCATAGCTAATGCCCTCCATACCAGGCAGCATTCTGGTAAATCTCTTCTGCACCCTCTCTAAAGCCTCCACATCCTTCTGGTAGTGTGGCGACCAGAATTGAACACTGCTCCAAGTGTGGCCTAACTAAGGTTCTATACAGCTGCAACATGACTTGCCAATTCTTATACTCAATGCCCCGGCCAATGAAGGCAAGCATGCCGTATGCCTTCTTGACTACCTTCTCCACCTGTGTTGCCCCTTTCAGTGACCTGTGGACCTGTACTCCTAGGTCTCTTTGACTTTCAATACTCTTGAGGGTTCTACCTTTCACTGTATATTCCCTACCTGCATTAGACCTTCCAAAATGCATGACCTCACATTTGTCCGGATTAAACTCCATCTGCCATCTCTCCGCCCAAGTCTACAAACAATCTAAATCCAGCTGTATCCTCTGACAGTCCTCATCGCTATCCGCAATTCCACCAACCTTTGTGTCGTTTGCAAACTTACTAATCAGACCAGTTACATTTTCCTCCAAATCATTTATATATACTACAAAGAGCAAAGGTCCCAGCACTGATCCCTGTGGAACACCACTGGTCACAGCCCTCCAATTAGAAAAGCATCCTTCCATTGCTACTCTCTGCCTTCTATGACCGAGCCAGTTCTGTATCCACCTTGCCAGCTCACCCCTGATCCCGTGTGACTTCACCTTTTGTACTAGTCTACCATGAGGGACCTTGTCAAAGGCCTTACTAAAGTCCATGTAGACAACATCCACTGCCCTACCTGCATCAATCATCTTAGTGACCTCCTCGAAAAACTCTTATTAAGTTAGTGAGACACGACCTCCCCTTCACAAAACCATGCTGCCTCTCACTAATACGTCCATTTGCTTCCAAATGGGAGTAGATCCTTTCTCGAAGAATTCTCTCCAGTAATTTCCCTACCACTGAAGTAAGGCTCACCGGCCTGTAGTTCCCTGGATTATCCTTGCTACCCTTCTTAAACAGAGGAACAACATTGGCTATTCTGCAGTCCTCCGGGACATCACCTGAAGACAGTGAGGATCCAAAGATTTCTGTCAAGGCATCAGCAATTTCCTCTCTAGCCTCCTTCAGTATTCTGGGGTAGATCCCATCAGGCCCTGGGGACTTATCTACCGTAATATTTTTTAAGGCACCCAACACCTCGTCTTTTTAGATCTCAATGTGACCCAGGCTATCTACACCCCCTTCTCCAGACTCAACATCTACCAATTTCTTCTCTTTGGTGAATACTGATGCAAAGTATTCATTTAGTACCTCACCCATTTCCTCTGGCTCCACACATAGATTCCCTTGCCAATCCTTCAGTGGGCCAACCCTTTCCCTGGCTACTCTCTTGCTTTTTATGTACGTGTAAAATGCCTTGGGATTTTCCTTAACCCTATTTGCCAATGACTTTTTGTGACCTCTTCTAGCCCTCCTGACTCCTTGCTTAAGTTCCTTCCTACTTTCCTTATATTCCACACAGGCTTCGTCTGTTCCCAGCCTTTTAGCCCTGACAAATGCCTCCTTTTTCCTTTTCACGAGGCCTACAATATCTCTCGTTATCCAAAGTTCCCGAAAATTGCCGCATTTATCCTTCTTCCTCACCGGAACATGCCGGTCCTGAATTCCTTTCAACTGACACTTAGCCTCCCACATGTCAGATGTTGATTTGCCCTCAAACATCCGCCCCCAATCTATGTTCTTCCGTTCCCGCCTAATATTGTTATAATTAGCCTTCCCCCAATTTAGCACATTCATCCTAGGACCACTCTTGTCCTTGTCCACCAGCACTTTAAAACTTACTGAATTGTGGTCACTGTTCCCGAAATGCTCCCCTACTGAAACATCTACCACCTGGCCGGGCTCATTCCCCAATACCAGGTACAGTACCGCCCCTTCCCTAGTTGGACTGTCTACATATTGTTTTAAGAAGCCCTCCTGGATGCTCCTTACAAACTCCGCCCCGTCTAAGCCCCTGGCACTATGTGAGTCCCAGTCAATATTGGGGAAGTTGAAGTCTCCCATCACCATAACCCTGTTGTTTTTACTCTTTTCCAAAATCTGTCTACCTATCTGCTCCTCTATCTCCCCTGGCTGTTGGGAGGCCTGTAGTAAACCCCCAACATTGTGACTGCACCTTTCCTATTCCTGATCTCTACCCATATAGCCTCACTGCCCTCTCAGGTGTGCTCCCGCAGTACAGCTGTGATATTCTCCCTAACCAGTAGCGCAACTCCGCCACCCCTTTTACATCCCCCTCTATCCCGCCTGAAACATCTAAATCCTGGAACGTTTAGCTGCCAATCCTGCCCTTCCCTCAACCAGGTCTCTGTAATGGCAACAACATCATAGTTCCAAGTACTAATCCAAGCTCTAAGTTCATCTGCCTTACCCGTAATACTTCTTGCATTAAGACATATGCACTTCAGGCCACCAGACCCGCTGTGTTCAGCAACTTCTCTCTGTCTGCTCTGCCTCAGAGCCCCACTGTCCCTATTCCCTAGTTCTCCCTCAATGCTCTCACCTTCTGACCTATTGCTCCCGTGCCCACGCCCCTGCCATACTAGTTTAAACCCTCCCGTGTGATACTAGCAAACCTCGCGGCCAGAATATTTATGCCTCTCCAGTTTAGATGCAACCCGTCCTTCTTGTATAGGTCACACCTGCCCCGGAAGAGCTCCCAGTGGTCCAGATAATGGAAACCCTCCCTCCTACACCAACTGTTTAGCCACGTGTTTAGCTGCTCTATCTTCCTATTCCTAGCCTCACTAGCACGTGGCACAGGGTGTAATCCCGAGATTACAACCCTAGAGGTCCTGTCTTTTAACTTTCTGCCTAGCTCCCTGAACTCCTGCTGCAGGACCTCATGCCCCTCCCTGCCTATGTCATTCGTATCAATATGTACAACGACCTCTGCCTGTTTGCCCTCCCCATTCAGGATGCCCTCTACCTGTTCGGAGACATCCTGGACCCTGGCACCAGGGAGGCAACATACCATCCTGGAGTCTCTTTCACGTGCACAGAAGCGCTTATCTGTGCCCCTGACTATAGAGTCCCCTATTACTATTGCTCTTCTGCGCTTTGACCCTCCCTTCTGAACATCAGAGCTAGCCGTGATGCCACTGCTCTGGTTGCTGCTGTTGTTTTCCCCTGATAGGCTATCCCCCCCGACAGTATCGAAAGGGGTATACCTGTTCGAGAGGGGGACAACCACAGGGGATTCCTGCACTGACTGCCTGCCCTTTCTGGTGGTCACCCATTTCTCTACCTGCACCTTGGGTGTGACCACATTTATATAACTGTGATCTGTGACGCTTTCCGCCACCTGCATGCTCCTAAGTGCATCCAATTGCTGCTCCAACCGAGCCATGCAGTCTGTGAGGAGCTCCAGTTGGGTGCACTTTTTGCAGATGAAGCCATCCGGGACGCTGGAAGCCTCCCGGACCTGCCACATCTCACAGTCAGAGCACTGCACCCCTCTAACTGACATAGCGTCAATTAATTAAAATTAAAAGTTTAAAAATTTTAAAAAATATTTTAAAATTTTTTTTTTAAAGTTACTGTTAACAATCTGTTTCCTAGCACTAGATTTCTAATATAAATGCGAAAGCTAAATATAGTACTCTCCGATCTCTGGCTTAGATACCCCTCTAAATTATAATTAAGTAATTATGTTTAATTAGTTACCAATGCTTAATTTTTTTAATTTAGTGTAGATTCCCAACCAGCCACTCAGGTCACAGCTTTTCTGTGATGTCACTTCAGTTTCCCCCCGACACACACAATTTGAAAAAGGTATAAAAGTAAAAATGACTCACTTACCTTCTTACCTTCTGAGTGTCTTAGATGTTCTCAGGTTCTCTCCCTGACAGAGACTGCTCCTGCTCCTCCTCCTCCTCCGAACGGCTCCCGAAACTAGGCCGCGATCTTTTAAAATCTCCGCTCTGACTCTGAGCTCCTGCGTTTTTTAAATCTCCCTCGCTTTTTAAATCTCCCGGCTCCCTCTCCTCTCGCGCTGTTTTCAATGCTCACTTTCCTCCCGCGCTTTTAAAATCTCCCGCGCTTTTAAAATCTCCCGGCTCTCTCTCCTCCCGCGCTTTTTAAATCTCCCGGCTTTCTCTCCACTCGCGCTGTTTTCAAAGTCCCGGCTTTCTCTCCACTTGCGCTGTTTTCAATGTCCCGGCTTTCTCTCCTCCCGCGCTTTTTAAATCTCCCGCTCTCTCTCCACTCGTGCTGTTTTCAATGTCCCGGCTCTCTCTCCACTTGCGCTGTTTTCAATGTCCCGGCTTTCGCTCCACTCGTGCTGTTTTCAATGTCCCGGCTCACTCTCCACTCGCGCTGTTTTCAATGTCCCGGCTCACTCTCCACTTGCGCTGTTTTCAATGTCCCGGCTTTCTCTCCTCCCGCGCTTTTTAAATCTCCCGCTCTCTCTCCACTCGCGCTGTTTTCAATGTCCCGGCTCACTCTCCACTTGCGCTGTTTTTAATGTCCCGGCTTTCTCTCCTCCCGCGCTTTTTAAATCTCCCGCTCTCTCTTCACTTGCGCTGTTTTCAATGTCCCGGCTTTCTCTCCTCCCGCGCTTTTTAAATCTCCCGCTCTCTCTTCACTTGCGCTGTTTTCAATGTCCCGGCTTTCTCTCCTCCCGCGCTTTTAAAATCTCCCGCTCTCTCTCCACTCGCACTATTTTCAATGTCCCGGATCACTCCACTCGCGCTTTTTAAATCTCCCGCTCTCTCTCCACTCGCACTATTTTCAATGTCCCGGCTCACTCTCCACTTTCGCTGTTTTCAATGTCCCGGCTCACTCTCCACTTTCGCTGTTTTCAATGGCCCGGCTCTCTCTCCACTTTCGCTATTTTCAATGTCCCGGCTCTCTCTCCACTTGCGCTGTTTTCAATGTCCCGGCTTTCTCTCCTCCCGCGCTGTTTTCAATGTCCCGGCTTTCTCTCCTCCCGCGCTTTTTAAATCTCCCGCTCTCTCTCCACTCGCGCTGTTTTCAATGTCCCGGCTTTCTCTCCTCCCACGCTTTTTAAATCTCCCGCTCTCTCTTCACTTGCGCTGTTTTCAATGTCCCGGCTTTCTCTCCTCCCGCGCTTTTTAAATCTCCCGCTCTCTCTTCACTTGCGCTGTTTTCAATGTCCCGGCTTTCTCTCCTCCCGCGCTTTTTAAATCTCCCGCTCTCTCTCTCCACTCGCACTATTTTCAATGTCCCGGCTCACTCTCCACTTTCGCTGTTTTCAATGGCCCGGCTCACTCTCCACTCGCGCTGTTTTCAATGTCCCGGCTTTCTCTCCACTCGCGCTATTTTCAATGTCCCGGCTTTCTCTCCTCCCGCGCTTTTTTCAATGTCCCCTGTTCGTGTTCAGCTGTCTCCCTTTCATGAACCCCGAATGACCTGCGGCACACAGTCCTCTATCCTCGTGGCTAAAATCTTCGCCAATAACTTTGCATCTACATTTGTGAGTGAGATCGGCCTGTATGACCCACATTGTAGGGGATCCTTGTCCCGCTTCAGGATCAAGGAGATATGCGCCCGAGACATCGTCGGGGGCAAAGCCCCTCCTTCCCTTACCTCATTAAAGGTCCTTACCAACAGAGGGCTCAGCAGGTCCGCATACTTCTTATAAAATCCGACCCGGAACCCATCTGGCCCCGGTGCCTTCCCCGCCTGCATGCGTCCTATCCCTTTGACCAACTCCTCCAACCCATCCAACCCCCGCCCCGACCTCCTCTACCGATTCCAGCTCCCTCTTGGCCATTCCAGCCCCGTCACCTGCCCCTCCTCCACCCTCTGGAATCTCAACCGGTCCAGAAAGCGACCCATCCCTCCCTCCTCCAGTGGGGGCTCGGACCGATGCAGTTCCTCGTAGAAGTCCCTGAAGACCCCATTGATTCCCACCCCACTTCGCACCATGCTCCCTCCCCCAACCTTAACTCCCTCGATCTCCCTAGCTGCCTCTCGCTTCCGAAGCTGGTGCGCCAGCATCCGGCTCGCCTTTTCTCCGTATTCATGTACCTCCCCCTGCGCCTTCCTCCACTGCGCCTCCGCCTTCCTGGTGGTCAACAAATGGAATTTGGCCTGGAGGCTGCGCCACTCCCCAAGCAATCCATTCTCCGGGTCCTCCGCGTACCTCCTGTTCACCCTCACCATCTCCCCCACCAGCCTCTCCCTCTCTCTCTTCTCCCTCCTCTCCTTATGGGCCTTAATGGAGATCAGCTCTCCCTGACCACAGCCTTCAGCGCCTCCCAGACCACCCCCACTTGGACCTCCCCATTGTCATTAGCCTCCAGGTACCTCTCTATGCACCCTTGGACCCGCCCGCTCACGTCCTCGTCCGCCAGCAACCCCACCTCTAAGCGCCACAGCGGGCGCTGGTCCCTCGCCTCGCCCGACTCGAGGTCATCCCAATGCGGAGCATGATCGGAAATGGCTATCGCCGAGTACTCCTTATCTTCCACTCGAAATCAGCGCCCTACTCATAACAAAGAAGTCAATCCGCCTTGTGGACATGGGTGAAGAATGAGAATTCCTTGGCCCCTGGCCTCGCAAACCTCCATGGGTCCACCCCTCCCATCTGGTCCATGAACCCCCTCAGCACCTTGGCCGCCGCCGGCCTCCTACCCGTCCTAGACCTGGAGCGATCTAGCACCGGGTCCAGCACCATATTGAAATCCGCCCCCATTATCGGAATCCGGCCCAACATACGCCGCATGAACCCTGCAACATCCCAATTCGGGGCGTATACATTGACCAACACCACCCTCTTCCCCCGCAGCTTGCCACTTACCATCACATATCTACTGCCATTGTCTGCCACGATGCTCGACACCTCAAACAACACTCTCTTCCCCACCAAGATCGCCACCCCCCCCCGATTTTTTTGCATCCAACCCCGAATGAAACACCTGGCCTACCCACCCCTTTCTCTTTTTTAAAAAATATGTTTTATTGAAATTTTTTTCCCAAACAACAATTTTTCCCCTCTTACAAAGCAAACGCAACAATAACAATACAGACATTTTTAACAATACACAAGTAACAAAACCCCTTTATCTTTGACCTAAACTAAACTAAACCCCCCCCCGCCCCCCCTCCCCCCCCCCCCCCCCCCCCCCTTCCCCCTGGGTTGCTGCTGCTGGTCATCTGTCTTCCCTCTAACGTTCCCCTAGGTAGTCGAGAAATGGCTGCCACCGCCTGGTGAACCCTTGAGCCGATCCTCTCAGGGCAAACTTTATCTGCTCCAGTTTAATGAACCCCGCCATATCATTTACCCAGGCCTCCAGTCCGGGGGGTTTCACCTCCTTCCACATGAGTAGGATCCTGCGCCGGGCTACTAGGGACGCAAAGGCCACAACGTCGGCCTCTTTCGCCTCCTGCACTCCCGGCTCTTCCGCAACTCCAAATAGAGCTAACCCCCAGCCTGGTTTGACCCGGGCCTTCAACACCCGCGAAATCACTCCCGTCACTCCCTTCCAATACCCTTCCAGTGCCGGGCACGCCCAAAACATATGTGCGTGGTTTGCCGGGCTCCCGCCACACCTCCCACATTTGTCCTCCACTCCAAAGAACCTGCTCAATCTTGCTCCCGTTATGTGTGCTCTATGTAGCACCTTAAATTGAATCAGGCTAAGCCTGGCGCATGAGGAAGAGGAATTTACCCTGCTTAGGGCATCAGCCCACATACCCTCCTCTATCTCCTCCCCTAGTTCTTCTTCCCACTTTCCTTTTAGTTCGCCCACCGACTCCTCCCCCTCTTCCTCATCTCTCGGTAAATCTCTGACACCTTGCCCTCTCCGACCCACACCCCTGAAAGCACCCTGTCCTGTATCCCCTGTGTCGGGAGCAACGGAAATTCCCTCACCTGTTGTCTAGTAAACGCCCTCACCTGCATATATCTCAAGAAATTTCCCCGGGGCAACTTATACTTTTCCTCCAATGCTCTCAAGCTCGCAAAAGTCCCATCTATAAATAAATCTCCCACCCTCCTAATTCCCAACTGGTACCAGCTCTGAAATCCTCCATCCATTCTTCCTGGGGCGAACCTATGGTTGTTCCTGATTGGGGACCCCACCAGGGCTCCCCGCACCCCTCTCTGTCGCCTCCACTGTCCCCAGATATTCAATGTTGCCACCACCACCGGGTTCGTGGTAAACTTTTTAGGTGAGATCGGTAGCGGCGCCGAAAGGTTCGGCACAACATCGTGGGCCGAAGGGCCTGTTCTGTGCTGTATTTTCTATGTTCTATGTTCTATGTTCTATGTCACCAGCGCCTCTAAACTAGTCCCTTTACAGGACTTTCTCTCCAGTCTTTTCCACGCCGCTCCCTCACCCTCCATCATCCATTTACTTATCATTGCCACATTGGCGGCCCAATAGTAATCACCCAAGTTCGGTAGTGCCAATCCTCCTCTGTCCCTACTACGCTGAAGGAACCCCCTCCTTACTCTCGGAACTTTCCCTGCCCACACGAAGCTCGTGATGCTCCTGTCTATTTTATTAAAAAAGGTCTTGGTGATTAGTATAGGGAGACATTGAAATACAAATAAGAACCTCGGGAGGACCATCATCTTAATTGCTTGCACCCTGCCCGCCAGCGATAGAGGCTGCATGTCCCACCTCTTGAAGTCCTCCTCCATTTGTTCTACCAACCGTGTCAGATTAAGTCTGTGCAAGGTTCCCCAGCTCCTAGCGATCTGAATCCCCAGGTATCAGAAGTTTCTTTCCACTTTCCTTAGAGGCAAGCCTTCTATCTCTCTACTCTGGTCCCCTGGATGTATCACAAATAATTCACTCTTCCCCATGTTTAGCCTATACCCCGAGAAATCCCCGAACCCCCTCAAAATTCGCATAACCTCTATCATCCCCCCCCCGCTGGGTCCGACACGTATAACAATAGGTCATCCGCGTATAACGAGACTCGGTGTTCTTCTCCCCCTCTAATCACCCCTCTCCATTTCCTGGAGTCTCTCAACGCCATGGCCAGAGGTTCAATTGCCAACGCGAACAACAATGGAGACAGCGGGCATCCCTGTCTTGTTCCCCTATATAGTCGGAAATACTCCGATCTATGTCGACCTGTAACTACGCTTGCCGTTGGAGCCCCATAAAGAAGTCTAACCCAGCTAATAAACCCGTTCCCAAACCCAAACCTCCTTAACACTTCCCATAAATACTCCCACTCCACCCTATCAAATGCCTTCTCTGCGTCCATTGCCGCCACTATCTCTGCCTCCCCTCCACTGGGGGCATCATTATCACCCCTAATAGTCGTCGCACGTTAACATTCAGTTGTCTCCCTTTTACGAACCCTGTCTGGTCTTCGTGCACCACCCCCGGGACACAGTCCTCTATCCTCGATGCCAGTACCTTTGCCAACAATTTGGCGTCCACGTTCAATAATGAAATGGGTCTATAGGACTCGCACTGCAACGGATCTTTATCCCTCTTCAAAATTAACGATATCGTCGCCTCCGACATCGTCGGGGGTAGAGTCCCCCCTTTCCTGGCCTCATTGAACATCCTCACCATCAACGGGGCCAACAAGTCCACATATTTTCTGTAATACTCCACCGGGAACCCGTCTGGTCCTGGGGCCTTCCCTGCTTGCATGCTTCCCAGTCCCTTAATAACCTCGTCCACCCCAATCGGTGCCCCCAGGCCTACCACCCCCCACTCCTCCACTTTCGGGAACCTCAATTGGTCCAGGAACTGCCGCATCCCCTCCTCTCCCTCTGGGGGTTGAGACCTATACAGTTCCTCATAGAAGGTCTTGAACACCTCATTTATCTTTCCTGCCCTTCGCACCGTGCCTCCCCTTTCGTCTCTAATTCCTCCTATCTCCCTCGCTGCTGCCCTCTTTCGCAATTGATGAGCCAACAGGCGACTAGCCTTTTCCCCATATTCATACCTCCTCCCCTGTGCCTTCCTCCACAGTACCTCCGCCTTTCTGGTAGTCAGAAGGTCAAATTGCGTCTGGAGTCGTCTCCTCTCCCTGTACAATTCCTCCTCCGGGGTCTCTGCAAATTCCCTATCCACCCTTAAAATCTCCCCCAGTAATCTTTCCCTTTCCTTGGCCTCTGTTTTCCTTTTGTGGGCCCCAATGGAGATCAGCTCTCCTCTGACCACCGCTTTTAGTGCTTCCCATACCAATCCCACAGGGACCTCGCCGTCGTCATTGACCTCCAGGTATCTCTCAATACACCCCCGCACTCTTGCACACACTCCCTCATCTGCCATCAGTCCCACATCTAATCGCCAGAGTGTTCTCTGCTCCCTTTCCTCTCCTAATTCCAGGTCCACCCAATGTGGGGCATGATCCGAAACCGCTATGGTTGAGTACTCAGCTTCTTCCACCCTAGAGATCAACGACCTTCCCAAAACAAAAAAATCTATCCGGGAGTACACTTTATGGACATGGGAGAAGAAGGAAAACTCCCTAGCCCTAGGTCTAAGAAATCGCCATGGATCCACTCCCCCCATTTGGTCCATAAACCTCTTAAGTACCTTGGCCGCTGCCGGCCTTCTTCCGGTCCTTGAGCTGGATCTACCTAGCCCCGGGTCCAGCACCGTATTAAAGTCCCCTCCTAAAATCAAGTTTCCTACCTCCAGGTCCGGTATACGCCCCAGCATCCGTCTCATAAATCCCGCGTCGTCCCAGTTTGGGGCATACACATTAACCAACACGACCTCCATTCCCTCCAGCCTGCCACTCACCATTACACATCTACCTCCGCTATCTGCTACGATGTTCTTTGCTTCAAATGCTACCTGTTCCCCCACCAAAATGGCCACCCCTCTATTCTTTGCGTCCAGTCCTGAGTGGAACACCTGTCCCACCCATCCTTTCCTTAGCCTAACTTGGTCCGCCACCTTTAGGTGCGTCTCTTGGAGCATAACCACGTCTGCCCTTAGTCCTTTCAAATGCGCGAGTACTCGGGCCCTTTTTATCGGTCCGTTCAGGCCTCTCACGTTCCACGTGATCAGCCTCACTAGGGGGCTACCTGCCCCCCTCCCGTGTCGACTAGCCATTACCTTCTCTAGGCCAGTCCCATATCCCGCCTCCGCGCTCCCGCTCGCTCCCCCAGCGTCGCACACCATCCCCGCCCACCCACTCTTTAGCCATTTCCTTTTGGATTTCCGCAGCAGCAACCCAGTTGTCCCCCCCACCCCTCCCCTTCCCTCCCCCCCCCCTCCCCGCTAGATCTCTTTCTAGCATGATTGCTCCCCCCATATTACTTCCGTAAGTCAGCTGACTTCAACTGACCCCGGCTACTCCTGCTCACTCCTCGACCCCCCGGTGTGGGGAACTCCCATCCGCCTTGCGCCTGTCTTCCCGCCTTATTCTTTCTGGTGCGGGAACATCCCTTTACCTGACCCGCCTCTTATGGCGCAGCTCCCTTTCCCCTCCCACTCCCCTTCCCCATTCTCCAACTATGTCCCGTCTTTCCCCCCTCACCGTTGCGCCCACATTTCCCCAATGTCTCCCCCCTTCCGAATTTACTTCTCAATTAACTTCAACCATAACATTAACAATAACATTTCCTGCAGCATCAGTCCCTCATTTCCGATCCAATTTCTCTTCTTTGATGAAGGTCCATGCTTCCTCCGCCGTCTCGAAATAATGGTGTCTCTCCTGATACGTGACCCATAGTCTTGCCGGCTGCAGCATCCCGAACGTCACCTTCCTTTTATGCAACACCTCTTTGGCTCGGTTGAAGCTCGCCCTCCTTCTCGCCACCTCCGCACTCCAATCCTGGTATACCCGTACCACTGCATTCTCCCATCTGCTACTCCGCACCTTTTTAGCCCATCTCAGGACCTCTTCTCTATCCTTAAGGCAGTAAAATCGCACGATTATCGCCCTGGGTGGTTCTCCCGTTTTTGGTCTTCTCGCCGGAATCCGATTTGCCCACTCCACCTCCAAGGGGCTCGTAGGGGCCTCAGCACCCATCAGTGAGCTCAGCATCGTACTTGCGTACGCTCCACAGTCCACTCCTTCCACACCCTCAGGGAGACCCAGTATCCGAAGGTTCTTCCTTCGCGCTCCATTTTCTAGGGCTTCGATCCTTTCAGTACACTTTTTATGAAGTGCCTCGTGCATCTGTGTCTTAACCGCCAGGCCCAGGATCTCGTCCTCAATATCTGTCACCTTCTGCTCCACCACGCGGAGCTCTGTCTCCTGGGTCTTTAATGTCTCCTTGAGCCCCTCAATTGCCTGTAGCAACGGGGTCAGCACCTCCCTCTTCAGCAGCTCCACGCACCGTCTCACAATTTCATCCTGCTCAGGCCCCCATGTCGCCTGCGCTTTCTCCGCCGCCATCTTGTACTTCTCTCTTTCTGACCCTTTGGTCGACGATTCCTCGCGCTGCAGCCGCCGCCGCCGGTTTTTTCCTCCTTCGTTTGGGGGGGACTCCCTTCTCACACACCCCACACCAGGTTGCGTCGTCGAAAAATTCCCCGTTGGGGCTCTTAAAAGAGCCCGAAGGTCCGTCGGAGCTGGAGCCGCCGAAGCGTGCGGCTAGCTAGGCATCACCGCAACCGGAAGCCCCTTCAGTGGCCTTGATGAGGTCTTTTCACAGTTGTTCCCTCTGCTGCTAGAATTCACCTTTGATACAGGCCCTCAGGTCAGCTTGCAGCTTTAAGCTTGCCCGCCCTGCCCCCGCCTGCATGCTGGAAGAGGCCCTGTTTATCCTGCAGTTGCAGCCAAATCTTTTACTGTTTCTGCCGTGTCTGGCAACCCAGAGACATACCCTTCCTGGGGGACACTGTCGGGGGAATATTGCAGCCTTCTTCCCACACCGGGAAATGTCAAACAAATGCCGTGGGGGCCCTGTAAAAGAGCCCAAAAGTCCGTTCCAAGCAGGAGCTGCCGAATATGCGACCTAGCTCTGCATAGCCGCACCCGGAAGTCCCTACCCACCCCTTTCTCAACCTTACCTAATCCGCTACCCTCCAGTGCGTCTCCTGAAACATGGCCACATCTACCTTCAGCCCCTTCAGGTGCGCGAACACCCGGGCCCGTTTGACCGGCCCGTTCAGTCCCCTTACGTTCCAGGTTATCAGCCGGATCAGGGGGCTATCCGCCGCCCCCCCTCGCCGACTAGCCATATCCCCTCCTAGGCCAGCCACGTGCCCGCGCCCCCCGCACGGCCCATTCCCCACAGCGGCAGACCCCCGCCTCGACCTCCTCTACCGACTCCAGCTCCCTCTTGGCCATTCCAGCAGCAACCCGGTTCCATCCCCCCCTTCCCAGCTAGGTCCCCCCTAGCTGCATTGGTTCCCCCCATTGCACTCACGTAAGTCAGCCGACCCCTGCTGACCCCGGCCACTCCCTCGACCCCTCCCAGTGTGAAACTCTCCCCCCCCCCCCCCCCCCCCCCCCTTTGCCCACCAGCAGGCTCTCCCCCATCCCTTTCCACTCCCAGCGCGGGAAAAAGCCCACACTTCCCAGCTCCGGCCCCGCTCCCTTCAGCCCTTAGCGCGGGAAAAAGCCCGCGCTTTCCACTCGTCCGGCCCCGCCTCCTCTGGCGCAGCTCCCTTTTCAGGCCCCGCCGGGCCGACCATCAACCCCCCAAGCCGTTTACCTGCCCCCCTCCACAAGCCCACCCGGCGGACCCAACCGAAACAGTGCCTAACCAACCCCCGAAAAACAAAGAACCAACAATGAACAAAGAACCCCCGCTCAAAATACAACACAACAATCCCCAACCATCCCTTCACCGCGGCTCCCGCCCCGACCCTCAGTCCGAGTCCAATCTTTCGGCCTGGACAAAGGCCCACGCCTCCGGGGACTCAAAATAATGATGTCGGTCCTTATAGGTGACCCGCAGACGCGCCGGCTGCAGCATGCCGAACTCCTCCCCCCCCCCCCCCCCCCAACCACTCCTATGCAGCACTGCCTTCGCCCGATTGTACCCGGCCCTCTTCTTCGCCACCTCCGCGCTCCAATCTTGGTCAATCCGGACCTCCGCGTTCTCCCACCTGCTGCTCCGCTCCTTCTTGGCCCAACTTAGCACGCACTCCCGATCAGCAAACCGGTGGAACCCACGGCGGCTCGTTGGGCTTGGGCCTCCTCGCCAGCACTCGGTATGTCCCCTCCAGCTCCAGGGGCCCCTGGAAGGACACCGCTCCCATCCGCGAATTCAGCATGGTGACCACGTAGGCCCCCACGTCCAACCCCTCCGGGATGCCCAGGATCCGCACATTCTTCCGCCTCGACCGGCCCTCCATCTCCTCGAACCTCTCCTGCCATTTTTTATGGAGAGCCTCGTGCGCCTCCACCTTCACCGCTAGGCCTAGGATCTCATCTTCGTTCTCAGAGACCTTTTGCCGGACCTCCCGGATCGCCGTCCCTTGGGCTGCCTGGGTCTCCAGCAGCTTATCGATTGACGCCTTCATCGACTCCAGCAGATCCGCTTTCAGCTCCCTAAAGCAGCCCTGAAGAAACTCCTGCTGCTCCTGCGCCCACTGCATCCATGCTGCCTGGTCTCCACCGGCCGCTATCTTGGTCTTCCTCCCTCACAACCTTCTTTTGCTTCACTGCCACTTTTTTGATCATCCCATTCCTGGTCCAAGCCATACTCTATTGGGGGAATGTTGCTATCTCCTTTCCACACCTGGAAATGTCGAGCAAGCGCCGTTACAGGCTCTAAAATGAGCCCAAAAGTCCGTTTCTAGTGGGAGCTGCCGAACGTGCGACTTAGCTCTGCATAGCCGCAACCGGAAGTCGTGGATCTTTTGTTAGATTGCAGGAATAGAACTGAGAAGGCGAGAGAGAGCTGTGACATTACAAAAATATTTGATCAGGCAAGGTGATAAAAATGAAATGGCATTGGTAATTAGCTAGAGTATTTAAATTTAGGATCATCAAAAAAGGGAGCAATTAAGAGAAATTAATTTATGCAAAAGATTATTTGGGTTTTGCTGAAAAAGATTTTCTTTGTCGAAGCTCTACGTCTTGCACTCATCAGAACAGTTCTCGAGAATACCCATGTCAAGTGGACTCTGATTGATGGAGATGTTGCCATGGAGAATGGTGACCAGCAATTATCTGCCACGCATTGTTTGAAATTTACCAGGCAGCTTGACTGTGGGCAAGGCATTGCCCTGAGGAATGAGCCGTTGGATGGCTGTCGCTTATTTTGTTCAGCTGAAACAGGCACATGTAATACAGAGGGCCCTGGATGTTGATATATGAAGCTTAGAGTACCTGCAAATGCGCCACACGGAGCCGGACTGACAATCCAAAGTTGGTTGTCAGTGCAATTTTTAGCACACTGAGGTTTAGGAAATGTTGCCTAATTGCTAAATCACACCTAACGTTGGATACTGTGTTTTGTAAGCACAGGCTGTTAGGGCACAGTCTGTATCTTGCCTATTGTGAACAGCGAAAGGGACATGCCGTTTGATACGATCACCCAGTCTTTGGGATGTATGACCTATATATCTGGCATCACACTGGCACTTAAAGTCATATACCACGTTACAAATGGCAGCATCCTGTTAATGGTGAATACCATTCACATTGGTACTACATAGCAGCAGTGTGCAACACCTGTTACTCGAATCTTTGGGATACCTTGCCTTTCCAGGGTAATCTGAGGTAGACTGGGCACTTTTCAGGGCCGAAAGTGATATACAGCACAAAATGATCAGTGTAGCCATTATCCCCCAGAATACCTTTGCACCCTATTTCACGCTTGAATGGTGAGCAAATGATTCTGGTCTTATTTCCGAGTTTGCTGATAAGGCCAACCTTTTGGCATATTGAGCTGTAAGTGTAGCTAGCTGTTTCACGCTGCTACAATGAGTTTGGAACATGTGTACTGGAAATTATACATATTAATACACAGGAAGTTTTTGCAGACAGAAGGAACGTGTACACACGTTGTGCCTGTTTCTGCTAAACATCATAAATGACAGCCATCTGCTGGTTCATTCCTCAGGGCAATGCCTTGACCAATCCGAGTCGAGCTGCCTGGTCTAAATATCAAAGAATGCATGGGCAGTTAACTGTCGGTCATCACCACTTTGTGCATTCTCCAATCAGAATCCACTTATGCCAATCAGAACGCGACTCTCGTGCAGTCTGATGCTGGTATTCTTAAGAACTGTCTCGATAAGCACAAGGTAAAAAGCTTTGACAAAAAAAATCACTTTTGTCAAAATGCTCAAGTTCTGTACGTCAAAACAACCAGTTATTTGCGATGTTCAGAAGAGATGCTAGAAACAAAATGCATAATAATTCCTAAAAGGAAAATACATAAGTAGTAAGAAAATATATTTTAAAGGGAACAGTAAAGGACAGGTGAATGGGTCAATGTGTGTGATTGGATTGGGCACTATGATCAATATGGTGGCCTTCTGTTGTAAACTTTAGTACAATATTAGCAATCCTAGGATCAACTGTTGGCCTGTATCGTGTTAGTTATGCTGGTCAGAAAGGCAAACGGCTGCTTCAGTTGGGCTCTTCACCCCGTGGGCAGAGAGAGAAGGAGGGAAAATATCATCCAGGGTTCTTGCTCCTCACGCCTGCTCCAGAATACATGTGCGATTATAGGATGAGAACAGAATTTAATGATTGCCAACAATTTCTGCCTTGGATCACACCAGAGTAATAATTTTTTTTATTGCACAGATTTGTTAAGAAGTTGACATTTTCATTGCCTCTCAGCACTTTCAGTTTAAAATTGTGGTAGTCGAGCAGGAAATTGTATAGTAATTTGTGGACATTTTCATGGGATATCATGACATGACATCGCTTGCTGTAAGAGTAGACACTCGGATGAATCACTGGAGGGTGTTGAATATCAGGAACTGGAAGCTGTATCTCAGTGGGACTTCAGAGGAAGAGATAATAGAAATGGAGGGGACCAAACAAATCAACAGTCTCTTTTTCAAGCTGGAAAAGTTTGCTTCTGTTCTAAGGGACTGGAGAAGGTACCATAACCATGGTTACCATTTCATTAGGGCTCATGACCAGGTGAATTTGGAGAGGATGTTTCCTCTTGTGGGAGAATCTAGAATTAGGGATAACTGTTTAAAAATAGGGGGTCACCCATTGTAAATGGAAAGTCCATTTTTTTCACTCCCGAGGGTGATGAGTCTTTGGAACGCTCTTCTTGAAAAGCTGGTGGAAGCAGAGATTCTTGGTAAGCAAAGTGGTGACAGGTGTGGTTTTGAGGAGACTATCAAATCAGCTATGATCTTATTAAATGGCGGAGTAGTTTCGAGGGGCTGAATGGCCTCCTCCTGGTTCATATGGTTGCATGTATTAATGTTTCTCTGTTTTTAAACCAGGCAGCCTTTATTCGGGATATTATGATGCCAGGAGAGTGGGATGTCTGTGTTACATCATATGAAATGGTCATAAAAGAAAAATCTGTTTTCAAGAAGTTTAACTGGAGATACTTGGTAATCGATGAAGCTCATAGAATCAAGAATGAAAAGTCCAAGGTAAGGATGTTCAGTTGATGCAAATATGTAGATGTAACCCGCATCTGAGAAGCTGGATGGAGGATGAGATAAAGGGTGAGGTCTTCGCAAGTGGGTGTGGGGATGATTTAGAATCGCAGTGTGATGACACCAGAACTGTGAGGCTATATCAATCTGAAAAGGATGAACAGGCTTGGGTGTCTCTTTTCTCATTAAGGTGACATCGAAACAAACCTGTTGGACTTTAACCTGGTGTTGTAAGACTTTGTACTGTCATTAAGAGACGACTGACGTTAACCTATTAGAGGCTCTCTTTAGTACCTTTTAAAATCATGAAAGGTTTTGATAGAGTGGATGCAGAGAAAGTGTTTCTACTTAGGGTAAGAAAGGAGCTTTCAAAAAGGCATTTGATAAATCCATGGGGGGAAATAATTGCAGGGATATGATGAAAAATCAGGGAAGTAGGACTAACATTCTTTGAAAGAACTGGTGCACACTCTGGGCCGAATGGCCATCTATATTGTACTATTATATCATTCTATACCATTTTTATATTATTGATTTTACAAGGCCATATCTGATGGCAAGAGCACCCACTGTAGGTCTCTCGTTCTACTATTATCAGTAAGCCAGCCAAGCAACCTCAATGAGGGATCCGTGAGAGCATGTTAGGAGCAGCACAGGCATATCTAAAAGTGAGATGCCAACTTGGTAAAGCTACAACACTGGTCTCGTATGCATTCTAAACATTACAAGCAATATGTTATACAGTGAGTCAAGTGATCCCACAACCGACAGATCAACT
The DNA here is from genome assembly GCF_047496885.1 of Scyliorhinus torazame. NCBI lineage: Eukaryota > Metazoa > Chordata > Chondrichthyes > Carcharhiniformes > Scyliorhinidae > Scyliorhinus > Scyliorhinus torazame. The sequence goes on from NC_092711.1 coordinate 275,965,779, forward strand.
AAAAACTATGCTGTTTATTCACATCCAGTGTAAATAACGGTGAATAATTAAAACACTAACATGATCAAGTCGCCTTCAATGATGGTGGAACCCAGTATACTCATGTACTGGGTTCCACCATCATTGATGTCTAGCACGAGGGGACATAGCTTTAAATTGAGGGGAGATAGATATAGGACAGATGTCAGAGGTAGGTTCTTTACTCAGAGAGTAGTAAGGGCGTGGAACGCCCTGCCTGCAACAATAGTGGACTCATCAACATTAAGGGCATTCAAATGGTCATTGGGTAGACATATGGACGATAAGGGAATAGTGTAGATGGGCTTTAGAGTGGTTTCACAGGTCGGTGCAACATCGAAGGCCGAAGGGCCTGTACTGCGCTGTAATGTACTATGTCTTCTGGCCTTATGCACCCGACTCTGCTTGGTGAATTCCAAAATACTTGGGAGATTTGCCTTTGAAAGGGCTGCTGCATTCCTGATTTTGTCCATCCGTGAAATGTCGAGAAAGGGCCGCAAAGCAAGGAAGATAAAAATCGTTGAGCTTCCTTTCTGGAAAGACTCAAGTCATCCATGCTTCACAGCCATTCAGTACAGTGCTGCGAACATAGGCCTCATATCCAGCTTGACCCCAGTAGTTAGCTGGATGTTATTCCATGCACGTCTTGTGAGTCAGCAAAAGGCAGTAGCTGTTTTCCCTTGCATGTATCGAGTTCTGTGTCAAGAGCCAGGTTACCTGTCACAATATGCATCCCAGCTTGAATGGAATGTTTTGTGCTCTCAAGGGCGGGGATGAGACACCCTGTCCAATAACCACTGTTTTTATGATGCTTAAAGTAAAGGAGAACAAGTTACAGGCATGGGAGGGACAATCCTGAGTGCTGTACCATGGGTCGGCTGGTTTTCTCTTGGCCACTGTTCCTTTCAACCCAGCTTCTTTACGTAGCAGTTTGAAGCAAAAACCTTTTTCCAGTTCCGATTCATATATCAAACTTATTGTGATAGACTATTGCAAATTTATTTGCTCACAAGACTAGAGAAAGGAATAATTCATCCTTTTAAAAATTTGATTGGTAGGCTGTTTCAAATCCATCAATTAATTAATTAGATTCTGCGATAGAAGATACCCAAATCTGTGAATCTGGTGGTAGTAAGAGTGAACAGGGGTTGATTTGAAAGATTTTTCCGTTTCAAGTCCTGCGCGAGAAAAAACATTTGGTTTGGATTTCCAGGAATTAGTTGGACGAATAGAGTTTTTCACAGTGGGGATGAATTGAAGGAAACAGAATGCTGTGAAAGTTATTTACAGGTCTTAGTTTAAGTTATTTGAGTTGCGATGTGATTATTTTATTCAAAGAAGTGGAGTTGGAAGGATGACTCCTGTAATGTGTAACTTCATTGGTGTTCTGCTCATATTTTTCAAAATGCATTTTCTTGATGCTTTTGATTGGAAACATCTGATACAATGTTGTACCATTCTGAAAGATTGATTTTACGGTGTCATTAGTTCAGTAGCTAAATGCAGCGATGGAGACTGGCTTTGCTGTTATTCCCCAAGCTTGTTTCCAAGCTGTCAAGACCTGGGGCGAGATTCTCCGACCCCCCCCGCCGGGTCGGAGAATCGCCGGGGGCTGGCGTGAATCCCGCCCCCGCCGGTTGCCGAATTCTCCGGCACCGGATATTCAGCGGGGGCAGGAATCGTGCCGCGCCGGTTGGCGCCCCCCCCCACCCCCCCCCCCACCCCCCCCGCGATTCTCCGGCCCAGATGGGCCGAAGTCCCGCCGCTAAAATGCCTGTCCCGCCGGCGTAGATTAAACCACCTACCTTACTGGCGGGACAAGGTGGCGTGGGCGGGCTCCGGGGTCCTGGGGGGGGGCGCGGGGCGATCTGGCCCCGGGGGGTGCCCCCACGGTGGCCTGGCCCGCGGTCGGGGCCCACCGATCGGCAGGCCTGTGCTGTGGGGGCACTCTTTCCCTTCCGCCTTCGCCACGGTCTCCACCATGGCGGAGGCGTAAGAGACTCCCTCCACTGCGCATGCGTGGGAATGCCGTCAGCGGCCGCTAACGCTCCCGCGCATGCGCTGCCCGGAGATGTCATTTCCGCGCCAGCTGGCGGGGCACCAAAGGCCTTTTCCGCCAGCTGGCGGGGCGGAAATTCGTCCGGCGCAGGCCTAGCCCCTTAAGGTTGGGGCTCGGCCCCCAAAGCTGCGGAGCATTCCGCACCTTTGGGGCGGCGTGATGCCCGACTGATTTGTGCCGTTTTGGGCGCCAGTCGGCGGACATCGCGCCAATACCAGAGAATTACGCCCCTGGATAGGTACACTCAACAAAATGGAAGATGGGACTCATCCATGACAGTGATCTCAGATAAGAGTTAAAGTTATCTGGAGTTAGAAGGCTGGAAAGCAAAGCATAACATGGAGTAAGAAACCAACTTAATCTTTTTGCTGATAACCTGATTGTGTCACTGGCTTAAAACGGTTTCTTTTGTAAGTGGCACAACTATTGTTTGGTATGGAAAAAAGTAAAAGAGTAGATAGAAGTAACCTGTTTCAAATTATTGAGAGAATTAGATGGAAGGAGATTTAGGTCATAAAGCAAGAGGTTTAATACAAGGTTGTGAGGATGCAGAATGTACTGAAGTGTGTGAGTGATTAAATGTTAAGCATGCCAGTTTTTACACTGGTAGTTGGAGGAAAGGGAAATGAAAGGATATGGGGATCGGCAGGCATATGGGATTAGCATTATTGTTCTTATGGAAGATAAACACCAACATGGGCTGTTTGGCCTTGGCTGCCCAATCCCATGTGTGTCAATATGGCTCAGTTGGTAGCACCTTCGCCTCTGAGTCAGAAGTTGTGGATTCAGGAACCTCTCCAGGATTTGTTAAAAGCTAGGCTGACACTCCAGTGTGTTACGGGGGAGTACTGCACTGTTAACTTCTTTTTGGATTCAACATTAAATCGAGGCCCCATCGATCCTGTCAGGTGGACCTGAAAGATCCCAGGGATACTATGGTGTTACGATTAGGTCAAATCAACCAAAGTGCTCATTGTAATGGGCGGCTTAAATGCTAAAATCCGTGGAGAAACATCAGGAATGCATGTCGGTCAATGTGGTCTTGGATCGGGGAATGAAAGAGGAGAGAGATTTATATACTTTTATCATGGAAATGACATGATGATAGCAAACACCTCTAAGCAAGCAAAAAGAAGACTACACTTGGAAAAGTCCAGACAATATGTATGGAAATCAACTAGATCATCAAATGTGGGGAAGCAATGTTTCCACATTCATAGTAATTTGCAGATGTAAGTTCGGATCATTGTCTCCTTGTGGCAAAGGTTGAGCTCAAACTGAAAGTACCAAAAAGGAAATTATATGTGACCATTTATGTCTCGACACCTTCTCACATGAGAATATCAGAGAGCAGGCAGCACGGTGGCGCAGTGGTTAGCATTGCTGCCTCACGGCGCCGAGGTCCCAGGTTCGATCCCGGCTCTGGGTCACTATCTGTGTGGAGTTTGCACATTCTCCCCATGTTTGCGTGGGTTTCGCCCCTACACGCAAAAGATTTGCAGGTGGATTGGCCGCGCTAAATTGACCCTTAAATGTCACTATCGTCCCTGCTTCCACCACCTCCTCCGGTAGCGAGTTCCAGGCACCCACCTCCCTCTGTGTAAAAAAACTTGCCTCGTACATGTACTCTAAACCTTGCCCCTCGCACCATAAACTTATGCCCCCTAGTAATTGACCCCTCTACCCTGGGGAAAAGCCTCTGACTATCCACTCTGTCTATGCCCCATATAATTTTGTAGACCTCTATCAGGTCGCCCTTCAACCTGCATCATTTCTGTGAGAACAAACCAAGTTTATTCAACCGCTCCTCATAGCTAATGCCCTCCATACCAGGCAACATTCTGGTAAATCTCTTCTGCACCCTCTCTAAAGCCTCCACATCCTTCTGGTACTGTGGCAACCAGAATTGAACACTCTACTCCAAGTGTGGCCCAACTAAGGTTCTCTTCAGCTGCAACATGACTTGCCAATTCTTATACTCAATGCCCCGGCCAATGAAGGCAAGCATGCCGTATGTCTTCTTGACTACCTTCTCCACCTGTGTTGCCCCTTTCAGTGACCTGTGGACCTGTACACCTAGATCTCTCAGATTTTCAATATTCTTGAGGGTTCTACCATTCACTGTATATTCCATACCTGCATTAGACCTTCCAAAATGCATTACCTCACATTTGTCCGGATTAAACTCCATCTGCCACCTCTCCGCCCAAGTCTACAAATAATCTAAATCCTGCTGTATCCTCTGACAGTCCTCATCGCTATCCGCAATTCCACCAACCTTTGTGTCGTTTGCAAACTTACTAATCAGACCAGTTACATTTTCCTCCAAATCATTTATATATACTACAAACAGCAAAGGTCCCAGCACTGATCCCTGCGGAACACCACTAGTCACAGCCCTCCAATTAGAAAAGCGTCCTTCCATTGCTACTCTCTGCCTTCTATGACCTAGCCAGTTCTGTATCCACCTTGCCAGCTCACCCCTGATCCCGTGTGACTTCACCTTTTGTAGATGTACCATGTACCATGTACCATGGTAGATGTAGTCTACCATGAGGAACCTTGTCAAAGGCCTTACTGAAGTCCATATAGACAACATCCACTGCCCTACCTGCATCAATCATCTTTGTGACCTCCTCGAAAAACTCTATCAAGTTAGTGAGACACGACTTCCCCTTCACAAAACCATGCTGCCTCTCACAAATACGTCCATTTGCTTCCAAATGGGAGTAGACCCTGCCTCGAAACATTCTCTCCAGTAATTTCCCTACCACTGACGTAAGGCTCACCGGCCTGTAGTTCCCTGGATTATCCTTGCTACCCTTCTTAAGCAGAGGAACAACATTGGCTATTCTGCAGTCCTCCGGGACATCACCTGAAGACAGTGAGGATCCAAAGATTCCTGTCAAGGCCTCAGCAATTTCCTCTCTAGCCTCCTTCAGTATTCTGGGGTGGATCCCATCAGGCCCTGGGGACTTATCTACCTTAATATTTTTCAAGACGCCCAACACCTCGTCTTTTTAGATCTCAATGTGACCCAGGCTATCTACACACCCTTCTCCAGACTCAACATCTACCAATTCCTTCTCTTTGGTGAATACTGATGCAAAGCATTAATTTAGTACCTCACCCATTTCCTCTGGCTCCACACATAGATTCCCTTGCCTATCCTTCAGTGGGCCAACCCTTTCCCTGGCTACCCTCTTGCTTTTTATGTACATGTAAAAAGCCTTGGGATTTTCCTTAACCCTATTTGCCAATGACTTTTCGTGCCCCCTTCTAGCCCTCCTAACTCCTTGCTTAAGTCCCTTCCTACTTTCCTTACACAGGCTTTGTCTGTTCCCAGCCTTTTAGCCCTGACAAATGCCTCCTTTTTCTTTTTGACGAGGCCTACAATATCTCTCGTTATCCAAGGTCCCCGAAAATTGTCATATTTATCCTTCTTCCTCATAGGAACATGCCGGTCCTGAATTCTTTTCAACTGACACTTGAAAGCCTCCCATATGTCAGATGTTGATTTACCCTCAAACATCCGCCCCCAATCTAGGTTCTTCAGTTCCCGCCTAATATTGTTATAATTAGCCTTCCACCAATTTAGCACATTCACCCTAGGACCACTCTTATCCTTGTCCACCAGCACTTTAAAACTTACTGAATTGTGGTCACTGTTCCTGAAATGCTCCCCTACTGAAACTTCTACCACCTGGCCGGGCTCATTCCCCAATACCAGGTCCAGTACAGCCCCTTCCCTAGTTGGACTGTCTACATATTGTTTTAAGAAGCCCTCCTGGATGCTCCTTACAAACCCTGCCCCGTCTAAGCCCCTGGCACTAAGTGAGTCCCAGTCAATATTGGGGAAGTTGAAGTCTCCCATCACCACAACCCTGTTGTTTTTACTCTTTTCCAAAATCTGTCTACCTATCTGCTCCTCTATCTCCCGCTGGCTGTTGGGAGGCCTGTAGTAAACCCCTAACATTGTGATTGCACCCTTCTTATTCCTGATCTCTATCCGTATAGCCTCACTGCCCTCTGAGGTGTCCTCCCGTAGGACAGCTGTGATATTCTCCCTAACCAGTAGCGCAACTCCGCCACCCTTTTACATCCCCCTCTATCCCGCCTGAAACATCTAAATCCTGGAACGTTTAGCTGCCAATCCTGCCCTTCCCTCAACCAGGTCTCTGTAATGGCAACAACATCATAGTTCCAAGTACTAATCCAAGCTCTAAGTTCATCTGCCTTACCCGTAATACTTCTTGCATTAAAACATATGCACTTCAGGCCACCAGACCCACTGTGTTCAGCAACTTCACCCTGTCTGCTCTGCCTCAGAGCCATATGTCCCTAGTTCTCCCTCAATGCTCTCACCTTCTGACCTATTGCTCCCGTGCCCACCCCCCTGCCATACTGGATTAAATCCTCCCGTGTGACACAGGCCGCTGGTCCCACGTCCATAAAGGATAAAACTTTAAAAATGCAGAACAAGATCCAATCCCACCCAACAGAGACTGATCACCTAATCGCCGGCTCCAAATTGGCTAGGGAGGCAATGTCTGATGTGACCAAAGAGACAATGGAGCCCATCGGAAGGCCGTTCGAGCATCGTATAATATTCCAGATCAGGAGTTCTTTTTGTTCTGCAATACCAGCTAGACGAGAGCAGGAAAACAATACACATTCGAACAAATCTTTCTGTCGAGGAGACCCATCGATACAATTTGGGGTTTGTTTTCGGCGCCAGGGTAGATCAGGCAGAAAACTGTATACTTGGGGCTGCCTCTGAATTGATAAGAGGGTGGGGTCGAGCCGTGGGGTGAAATGAAAAGGAGAGAACACGAGGCATACAGCTCGACGAGATCGACAGAGCAGCATCTGGCTCTCTCTCGCTGTCCCCCTACAACCGGGACCGAAGGAAGTCTCAAACCCCAAGGTTCAGGTATGGTCCTGAGAACTTTAACTAGAGAGGACACAACAGGGTGAACGTTTCATCCGTAGCCTGCGGAATACTCAGCCCAACGCCATTCCGAGAGTCGCCTCGCATCTCCCAACTAAACCTTGGGTAATTTTGGGGGTTTAACAATAGTGAATAAGGGAACCCGGAGGGGCTGAGTTCAGTGGAGTTCAAAGGGAAGGAAATCTGTTATCAGCCACTTAAGAGCGGTTAGTATCAGTTGTGCCACATTTAGATTCACTATGCAATAAACATGCTCTGATTATTCGAATTTGAAAACTCTGTGTCAATTGCATTGTTCATCCTCTGTCAGCATGCTTGCTAAATGTAAGCCCAGACCTTCGACCCTAAATGAGTTGAGTTCGGCCGTGACCAGTAAGGCTGAACGACGCTCACACACTTGGAAACATCCTAGATCACCATCAGAATCCCTGGGTATGCCCTGTCCCACTGACAGGACAGAACCACTGGAGGTGGCAGAACTGTGCTATACAGTCGTGAGGGAGTGACCTGGAGTTACTCAAAATTGACCCTGGATCCCACGAAGTGTCATGGCATCAGGTCAAATATGGGCAAGGAGACCTGCTGTTTTTTTATTCATTCAAGGATGTAGGCTTTGCTGGCTAGTCCAGCATCCCTAATTGGGCAGTATATGCTGGCTTTTCTAGCTACACCCACATCCCATGAATGGATACATTTTTTAAATATGTCCAGTCGGTATTACATTGCCATTTGTGGGAATTGCTTTGGGAATATAAGATGCTGCTTTTCCTACATGTGATTGCACTTCAAAAATACGTCACTGGGTGTAATGGGACAACCTGAGATCATGAAAGACATTGTAGAAGAGCAATCTTTTTAATATCTTTATAATTTTGTGTCAATGAATATTGTCATAAACAAATAAAATTTATTTTGCCCTATCATTTGTGCAATTTTGCCAACATTTCTTTTTCTTTACAGCTGTCTGAAATAGTTCGGGAGTTTAAATCCACAAACCGTTTGCTACTCACAGGGACACCATTGCAGAATAATCTCCATGAGTTGTGGGCTTTGCTCAATTTCCTGTTGCCTGATGTGTTCAATTCTGCAGATGTAAGTTGAGATAACTTTGGTTGAGAATGTCCAGTGCTGGTGGCTATAGTCACGTTTCTGTCCTGAGCAGCCTGTCACTCTTCCATATAATTATACCACACCATATCTTCACGTCACCCCATCTCTTCTCTGAACTGTGTCCATTTGTTTCAAATCCATTTACACTGACTGGTATTTTCTGTTAACATTCCTCAAGTCTTTCTACACCTTTTGGGGAAAAGTATTCTGTAGACCGAGCTTCCCCTGACATGGTGAGGATTAGCTTGGGCCATGTCCCCTCATCTCATGATGAGATTATCATCTGTGTTTTATTTCCTATGGATACAGTTCCTTAAAATCTAAGAAAAGAAAATAAGTTTTCTAAATATCTGTTTGCATTAAAGTATATGTCTATGGATTTGCATAACTAAGGTTTACAGTCAATCTTTATCTATAGAGCAAACCAACTTTGTGGTGGGGGTGAGGTGGTAGTGTCAGTTCCCTGTTCTGACCTCCATTAATCTTGCTTCAGTCCCTTTTTGGGTTTTTCCTCCGGGTCCTTCTTTCATCTCTTCACCTCCGGTGCTCCTGTTTTTCTTCCTTTCATCCTCTCGATCCTGTTGTGAGTGTTCAAATGTGATTTGCTGAGGCCTGCCTGCCTCCAGTTTACTGGCTCCACACTGCATTTTACCCCATGGGGTATGAAGTCCAGCTTTGGGTTCACTCCTGCTCCTATCCTTGATCATGTACCCATTTCTAACAGCCAAACGACCGGCACTAAGATGTTAAATAAAATAACCTTCAAGTTTTCTTCAAGTTTAAGTGCAGAAATGACGACAGCCGTCCTGAAGGCCACTACCAGCTGCTGATCAGCCCCCTCCTTCAGAACTTCCCCATCTTGCTGAGCGTATGTCGGCTATTTCACCTCCTCCCTCTCCCCCAGCTTGCTTTTTCCGAGATAAACCCCCCCCCCACCCAATCCCTTGTCCTCCCATCTCATTAGGAAAAATGTAGCATATATGATGGATTGGGAAGAAGTGATTCATTGTGATCATTTGTTCTGTAGAGACCATGGAGATTCTGGGCGGGATTCTCCCGAATCCCCTGATGGCCCGACGCCGGTGTAAGAAAATGGCGCAAACCACTCCGGCGTCGGGCAAACTGGAAGTTGCGGAATCCTCCATACTTCCGGGGGCTAGGCCGACGGCGGAGGGGTTGATGCCGTGCCAATCGGCGGCAAAGCACCTGCGCGAGTTAGCGCATGCACAGAACTGCCGGCGTATTCTTGCGCATGCGGAGGGGGGTGTCTTCTCCGTGCTGGCCATGGCGGAACCCTACAGAGGCCGGCGCGGAAAGAAGGCGTGCCCCCACGGCACAGGCCCGCCCACAGATCGGTGGTCCCCGATTGCGGGCCAGGCCACCGTGGCCCCGAGGGGGGGGGGGGGGGGGGGGGGGGGGGGCAGAGCCCCCAGCGCCCCCCCCCGCCCCCCCCAGAGGACCTCGTCAGCCGGCCTACCGGCCAGGTCCTGCCGTGTGGGACCATGTCCATTTCACGCCAGCGGGACTGGCCAGTAACCGACGGCCGCTCGGCCCATTGGGGCCCTGAGAATTGTTGGGGGGGGGCCGCTGCCAGTGGCCCCCGACCAGCGTGGTGTGGTCCCCGCCCCCACCTGTAAACCGGCGCCGGAGAATCCGGCAGCTGGCGCGGAGCGGGATTGACGCCATCCCCCGGTGGGCGGTCGGAGAATCCCGCTGTCTATGTTTTAGAATTTTCTCCTCTGAGAGTTCTCCTCTGATCTTTATTGACAAAATTGGCATTAGGATTTCCACAAACCTAACTGAACCAGCCACATCATCACTGGCTACAGGAGCAGGTCGGAGGCTGGGGATTTTGCAGTGAGTGACTCACATTTTGACTCCCCAAAGCCTGTTCACCATCTACGTGGCACAAGAATGCTCTCCACTTGCCAAAATGTGTGCGGCTCCAAAATCATTCAAGAAGCTCATGAACCATCCAAGACAAAGCAACCTGTTGCTTGGCATCCCATCCTCTTAAATCTTCACTCCCTTCACTACCTGTGTGCTATGGCAGCAGGGTGTACCAACCACTGCAGCAACACGCCAAGGATTCTTCAACAACTCCACCCAAACCCATGGCCTCTACCGTCTAGAAGGACAAGGTCAGCAGGCACGTAGGAATATCACCAACTGCAACTCCTCCTACAAGCCCCCTTCCATCCTGAATTAGAAATATATTGCTGTTCTTTCATCATCACTGGATTGAAATCCCGGAACTTGTGACCTAATGGCACTATGGGTGTATCTGCAGCACACCGACAGCAACAGTTCGAGAAGGTGGCTCACCACCACCAAGGGGATCAACATTAAGTGCTGGCCTCCTGATCATTTGTTCGAAGCATGTTATGAGATCTGCATATGTGATTACCAGCTGAGTACAGGTCCAAGCTTGACACACCATCCACACTTGGCAATACTAAAGAGCCCAAATCATAGCTCATCAACCCAGGTTCATGGCTGAAGAAGAATGACTACTTCAATAATTAACTGGAACCCAGTTGACTCCTGGAACTGTTTCTATGGATTACTTGCTTCTGACAAAAGAGGACAGTGTAAAGGGTAAAAATGGGGAAAAGGAAATTTAAAAAATCATTGTGACTATCATGATAAATAATTTCAAAGGAAAAACAGATTATAGTACAAAAAGCCAACAGTTAAATGAAGTGTACATATTCCAGTGTAGAGACTGACTTTCTTCTCTCTCTCTCTACAGGATTTCGATTCTTGGTTTGACACAAACAATTGCTTGGGGGATCAGCAGCTAGTGGAGCGTTTACATGCTGTAAGTTTATCATCCCTCCTGCTTATGGCACGCTACCAAAATTTTATATCGTGAGACTATGCGGCAAAGAATATCACTTCATTGTTTGGGAGAGAAAAAATTGCATTTAAATTCAGGGATTTCGAGATTACTGAATGGAGAGGGGTTCTCAAATGGGCCAGCTCTCTGACTGGTCATGCCAGCTTTTCAACATTTGAAAATAGTTCTGGACTTTGCAAAGACAGTGTGACCTTTTGATTGGACAAGCAATCTTCAAATTCTGCTTTTCAAATTTCTCCCCTTCCTAACACTACCATTTTCTTGTTTTTAACATTTTAAGGTGCTCCGACCATTCTTGCTTCGGCGAATAAAGGCAGAAGTGGAAAAAAGTTTGCCCCCTAAAAAAGAAACCAAAATTTACGTCGGTCTCAGTAAAATGCAACGGGAGTGGTAAGCGAAGAACTGCTGTTGGAACTTGCTAATTTCCAGGCTGCTGTCTTGAGGATTTGGTAGCTTCCAACTATTTTGCTGTGTGGGTATATTTGTAAAATGGTCTCGGTGGCACTTAATCAATCTGTGCTCTATTTACCACTGGGACCAATTTACAAATGCAAGACCTTGCTGTCTTGTGCTTGCCTCTGACAAACGTACCTCAACAGAAGCTCCCATAGAAACATAGAAAAGTTGCAGCATAGAAGGGGGCCATTTGGTCCATCTTGTCCGGGCCACACCGAGGACACCCAGGTGCCCTTTCTAATCACATCTTTCTGCACCCAGTCCATAACCCTTTGGCTTACAGCACTTAAGGTGCAGAGCCAGGTACTTTATAAAAGAGTTTAGGGTCTGTGCCTCCACCACCCACTCAGGCAGCGAATTCCAGACTCCCACTGTCCGCTCCATAAGAACGTTCTTTCTCATGTCCCCTTTACACCGTCTGCCACCTATCTTGAATCTATGTCTCCTGGTTCTAGAATTCTCACCACAGGAAACAATTTTATTCTGTCCACTCTATCTCTTTCCCTCATAATTTTGTAAACTTCAATTAAGTCACCCCCTCAGCCGCCTTTGTTCCAAGGAAAGTAACCCCAACCTATGCAATCTTTCCTTCACAGCTGCACTTTTCTAACCCTGGCAACCTCTTCTGCACTGTCTCCAGAGAAACTACATCCTTCCTGTAATGTGGTGACCAGAACTGCACACACTACCTCAAGTTGTTTTTTTATAAAAAAGATCCCAATTCATTTTTTTTCCAATTAAGGGGCAATTTAGTGTGGCCAATGAGTTGTGGGGGGTGAGACCCACACAGACATGGGGAGAATGTGCAAACTCCATACTAACAGTGACCCGGGGCTGGGATCGAACCCAGATCCTCGACGGCATGAGGCAGCAGTGCTAGCCACTGTACCACCGTGCCGCCCCCCCAATACTCCAGTTATGGCCTCACCAGTGTTTTCGATAATTCCAACATTATTATAGATTATCATAGAATTTACAGTGCAGAAGGAGGCCATTCGGCCCATCGAGTCTGCACCGGCTTTTGGAAAGAGCACCCTACCCAAGGTCAACACCTCCACCCTATCCCCATAACCCAGCAACCCCACCCAACACTAAGGGCAATTTTGGACACGAAGGGCAATTTATCATGGCCAATCCACCTAACCTGCACATCTTTGTACTGTGGGAGGAAACCGGAGCACCCGGAGGAAACCCACGCATTCACGGGGAGGATGTGCAGACACCGCACAGACAGTGACCCAAGCCAGAATCGAACCTGGGACCCTGGAGCTGTGAAGCAATTGCGCTATCCACAATGCTACCGTGCTGCCCTATATCCTTTTAAATTCCACCTCTTGCACCACGAACGCGCACCCCCTTCTCCAACCTCCATTAATATTTAAATAAAAATAGAAAGTGCAGGAAAACTCAGCAGGACTGGCAGCGTCTGTGGTGAGAGAAACTGAGTTAATGTTTTGAGTACAGTATGACTCTTTTGGAGAATAAGTACTCAATTGCTTGCTTATTATCGACTTAAGATGCAGCTTGCAAAAAGGTAAATGGCAAATGCTCAAAACGTAACTGCATTGAAGTGCTGTCAGGAAAAGAGAATAGTAGCGTGGCATGTGGCGCAGTGGTTAGCACTGGGACTGTAGAGCTGAGGACCCGGTTTCGAATCCCGGCCCTAGGTCACTGTCCGTGTGTAGTTTGCACATTCTCCCCATGTCTGCGTGGGTTTCACCCCCACAACCCAAAGAGGTGCTGGTTAGGTGGATTGGCCAGGCTAAATTGCCCCTTAATTGGAAAAAGAAAAATAATTGGCTGCTCCAAATTTACAAAAAAAAAAAGAAAAAGAAGAGGAAAAGAGAATAGGATGATAAAGAAAAGCCACGTACAAGCCAGTTCTATGGTCTATGTTTCACATTCTTAGATTGATTTTAAAATTGCTGTCTGAATTCAGGTTCTGTGGCTTCAAAGTAAGTCTTAAATCGAGATATTCAATGCACTTTTTAATACAGTATTTGTTTTCACATTTTGTTCTCTCCTGAAGCTGCTGGGTCTTCATGGGTTTGATTCTAAGCAAGCTGGCAGTCCTTCATTGCTGCTGTAAGCCGCAATATTGAGTTTTGTTTTGCACCTTTAAAGCTGCACAGTAGCTTGAGGATGCAATTTACATAGTTACTTCTTGATGTTTTCAGGTACACAAAAATCTTGATGAAGGATATTGACATTCTAAACTCTGCTGGAAAGATGGACAAGATGCGCTTGTTGAATATCTTAATGCAGCTGCGAAAGTGCTGTAACCACCCATATCTCTTTGATGGTGCCGAACCTGGCCCTCCTTACACTACAGATACTCATCTGGTTTCCAATTGTGGCAAGATGGTGGTTCTGGACAAACTGCTACCTAAATTGAGAGAACAAAGTAGGTGTTTGAGGGATAGCCGGTGCTAAGTTTAATAGGATATTTTACTTGATTTTCTATTTCCTGCCTTAGAAGATCAACAAACAATGTGCGTCACTTTTCCCCTTTTGTATCTGTAAGCTCGCTTGGCCTAGTGAGCTATGCTATATAATGTGGAGACACAAGAAGTAAAATCTCTGGGCCAAGACTCTGGGCATAATTTGACTAATTCAAAATACTATTTATTTAATATCCCAATTTTGAGAATAATGCGATTGAAACTAAGGTCTTAAATTCAAAGACACTAACAGAAGTATGAAGGGTGAGTTGATGGAGGTATAATGGGGAATCAGATAGAAAGATATAATGCTAGATGAACAATAGCAAAGGTTTATAAGAGATAGGGTGTATAATCATCTGGAAAGGAATAATTTGATTAGAGATAGTCAACACGGTTATGTGAAGTTAGGTCGTACCTCACAAACCTTATTGAGTTCTTTGAGAAGGTGACCAAACAGGTGGATGAGGGTAAAGCAGTTGATGTGGTGTATATGGATTTCAGTAAAGCATTTGATAAGGTTCCCTACGGTAGGCTACTGCAGAAAATACGGAGGTATGGGATTCAGGGTGATTTAGCAGTTTGGATCAGAAATTGGCTAGCTGGAAGAAGACAAAGGGTGGTGGTTGATGGGAAGTGTTCAGACTGGAGTCCAGTTACTAGTGGTGTACCACAAGGATCTGTTTTGGGGCCACTGCTGTTTGTCATTTTTATAAATGACCTGGAGGAGGGCGTAGAAGGATGGGTGAGTAAATTTGCAGATGACACTAAAGTCGGTGGAGTTGTGGACAGTGCGGAAGGATGTTACAAGTTACAGAGGGACATAGATAAGCTGCAGCGCTGGGCTGAGAGGTGGCAAATGGAGTTTAATGCAGAAAAGTGTGAGGTGATTCATTTTGGAAGGAATAACAGGAAGACTGAGTACTGGGCTAATGGTAAGATTCTTGGCAGTGTGGATGAGCAGAGAGATCTCGGTGTCCATGTACATAGATCCCTGAAAGTTGCCACTCAGGTTGAGAGGGTTGTTAAGAAGGCGTACGGTGTGTTAGCTTTTATTGGTAGAGGGATTGAGTTTCGGAGCCATGAGGTCATGTTGCAGCTGTACAAAACTCTGGTGCGGCCGCATTTAGAGTATTGCGTGCAATTCTGGTCACCGCATTATAGGAAGGATGTGGAAGCATTGGAAAGGGTGCAGAGGAGATTTACCAGAATGTTGCCTGGTATGGAGGGAAGATCTTATGAGGAAAGGCTGAGGGACTTGAGGCTGTTTTCGTTAGAGAGAAGAATGTTAAGAGGTGACTTAATTGAGGCATACAAGATGATCAAAGGATTGGATAGGGTGGACAGTGAAAGCCTTTTTCCTCAGATGGTGATGACTAGCACGAGGGACATAGCTTTAAATTGAGGGGAGATAGATATAGGACAGACGTCAGAGGTAGGTTCTTTACTCAGAGAGTAGTAAAGGTGTGGAATGCCCTGCCTGCAACAGTAGTGGACTCGCCAACACTAAGCGTATTCAAATGGTCATTGGATAATCATATAGACGATAAGGGAATAGTGCAAATGGGCTTTAGAGTGGTTTCATAGGTCGGCGCAACATCGAGGGCTGAAGGGCCTGTACTGCGCTGTTATGTTCTATGTTCCAGAAAAAATGTTGCAGCCATAAGTAATTAAATAAGTTAAGAGTAATATTGGTTAAAAGACGAAACTCTCAATGTTGTAAAAAAAAGAACAGTAAGCCTTAAATTTGAGAGGGTTGAAAAAAGGCTTCACATCCACAATGGAGACTATTTGTGAACAATCATGCTGCTTGTTTTAAATAAACCTACTTGCTGTAACTGTTATCACCGTTTAGGAATTGAGATATGGACCCTGAAATTTTAGGCTTGCAAAGCTGCTGCTACCTACTTAAATTTGAGGGACGTTCATTCATACTTTTTCTAATAACTGCTTGTCCTAAAGGTTCGAGAGTCCTAATTTTCAGCCAGATGACCCGATTGATGGATATTCTTGAAGATTACTGTATGTGGCGTGGTTATGACTATTGTCGCCTTGATGGACAAACCCCCCATGAAGAAAGAGAGGTCTGTGATGATGCTCGTGTTCTCTCAAGTAATATGTAGTTTCCCAGCTTCTACATGGGATAAAGGTAGTAGCATTGTCCAGTGTATCACTGAGATATAGCAGCAAATCCCAAGTTTGAGCCTCATTTTATGGTAATAACCTGGCTCGGTCCTGTCATCATCTGCTATCCACATCTCGGAACTTTCCAGTTGGAGCCACCTAATCAGGAGTGAAAATCTCGGCTGCGGTTTCTCCTGCTTGTTGCTTTAGTTTAGGAACTTGGAGGTCAGTTTAATATGCCCAGCTACTGTGTTGCCTGAGGTGAGTCAGTTTTTCAGAGACCTGGGGCGTCATTCTCCGACCCCCCGCCGGGTCGGAGAATGGCCGTAGGCCGCCGTGAATCCCGCCCCCGCCGAAGTCTCCGGTACCGGACATTGGACAGGGGCGGGAATCGGGCCGCGCCGGTTGGCGGGACCCCCCGCAGGATTCTCCGGCCCGGATGGGCCGAAGTCCCGCCCAGAAATTGCCTGTCCCGCCGGCGTAAATCAAACCTGGTATTTACCGGCGGGACCAGGCGGCGTGGGCGGGCTCCGGGGTCCTGGGGAGGGGGCGCCTAACTAGGTATGACTTGGGGTCGAGTGAGATTTAAACATTTTTAAAATTTCAAACCTGACTCCAACCAGCCTCCACCTCCGGGTTTAATAGAGGCAGAATAGGGAAGGGCAGCTGACCTCTCTGGAAGGGGTTTGGCCAATTAAGTATTATAATAAGGCAGGAAGCCTCACATTAACTTGTATCAGAGATGTACTGTTGGCTCCCTGGTTGTTCCAGACCTTGGGGAAACCAAGCAGCGAATAAAGGGAGGTGGGGATTGCTTTTGGGTAAAAGGCCAGTGCTTTTACAGCACTCCCAAGTGGGTCAGGAGGAGCAAGAATGTTTCCTCCCAGACCACCAAGCTTACCTGCAACCTAGATCCAGAACCCCACCTCGTGCTCCCACTAGCATTGTAATAGGTGCCGTACCCACATCTGTGACCCCCTCCAGAGTTTACCGTGCCAGACAATGAACCAACTTGTTATGCACCAGGTTATGTTTTTATCCACATGGTTGCTTATTCGGGTTGCTGAATTGAGATTGGGTGATTTCTACTTTTGAGGGCTGCAAACCATTTAAGTACATGCTTCTTATTTATTTTTATTTCATCCAATATTGCCATTACCTCCTCCTCCTACATTTACTTCTACATTGGTCCCTGATTGGCTCCACCCTTCCTTTGAGCACCCTCTTGCTGTCTATGGATTTATAAAATATTATTCGGTTCCCTTCATGTTGGAGATTAATCTATTTCTCAAACTGTCTCTTTTTCCCTTATTTTCCATTTTTTAAGTCTTCTTTGTACTTTCAATGTTTAGCTTGGTTATCTCCTGTAATTAGAATTGCCTGAAGCTTCATTTTGACCCCCACATATTTAGTCCAGCTTTGGATGCCCTTTCTTTCTCCCTCAGTGGAATGTGTCTTCTTTATTCGAGAACAATCTCCTATTTGGTGACCGTTCATTGTCCATTTAGTGTTTTGCCTACGCAGTTCTGATTCCGATCCACCTGGGCCAGATCTAATTTTATGAATTGTTGTATCTTGTTCTTTGCCATGACTATTCTAAACCTGATAATATTATGACCACCGTTTCACTCATTCAGAGATTTTCTTTGATTTCCACCACTCGGTTTAATCATTTAGTAATTATTTTTACTTCGGCCCGAGTACATAAGGATATTTTATTGGCGACCATCAATTGTGCATTGCAGTTTTAAAAACTAAATCCTTTAGAAATGAAAAAAACTAAATGGTGGAAATCTGAAATGAAATCAAACTTGTGGAAGTACAGAAATCAGCAGACAAAGATTTGACCAGGTAATGTAGGAATTCATACATCTTGTACTTATGGACCTCATATATTGAACATTTTCTGTTGTACTTTTTTTCAGTGGTGAATATTTAAGAGTTAAAGAAACCCAGAATGTATATTTCTTTGGGCAGAAATGTAATTTCAAATGTCATTATGTTATAAAATTAAAATTCATAATTCATACATGATGGGTGTTTAGTGTCTGAGAGAAAAAAGGCAAATTAATGTTTTTGTATATGTCAAGTTGTTTGGAAAGAGCCGAACTGACTGGACCTAGCCGTTGTATTTATTGATATGTGTTTCTATCTTTATTTTAAACAGCGGGCAATAGACTCTTTTAATGCTTTCAACAGTTCGAAGTTCATATTCATGCTGAGTACCAGAGCTGGAGGCCTTGGTATCAACCTAGCAACAGCTGACGTAGTTATTTTGTATGATTCAGATTGGAATCCACAGGTGGACTTGCAAGCTATGGTATGTAATGGCGCATTTTCCTTAACATTTGGACCAGTCATTGTAATTCTTCCTGGCTCAGTAGTTAGAATATTTGCTTCTGAGTCAGAAGTTTGGAGTCAAGCCCAACTCCAGGACTCGAACACGTAATCTAGACTGATACTTTAAGTGTGGTACTAAGGGTGTTGGAGAAGCTTCCTTTTAGATGCGATGTTAAACTCGGGCTGTCACCTGTATTCACAGGTGAACGTTAGTAATACCATATCTCAATTCAAAACAAACAGGGGAGTTCTTGAAGTATCCTTGCCAATGTTCGTCCCTCAGCTAACAACGCCAAAACATATTATCTGAGCATTCAACTCATTGCTGTTTCTGACATTTAGCTGTGCAACAATGACTGCAATGCAAAGTTCTGAATTGGGTGTACGGCACTTTGGGGTGCCCTAATGTCATGAAAAGTTCAATATAAATACAGGTTCTTCTGCTGATAGATTTCTGAATTACCATATGTTTTGGCATTAGTAATCTCTGCGTTTTGAAGTAGATCATCACGCATATAGTGCAATCTGTGCTTTTGAAAAACATGACTATGAAGATGCCTTTCTTTTTTCTCCTCTTATTCGCTTGCATTCTCTTTCTCTTGCTGCCTCCTCTTCTTTACCATTTGTTTCACTGTGTGTTTCTCTTTTTCTCCCTTATTTCTCAAAAGAACTTTATTTCAAGTAAAAGCAGGTCTGTCTACATCCAAAAAGACAGCGAATGGATTAAGATTTCTGTTGGGAATCTTTGGTCAGAAATATTACTGAAAGTGTAACTTTAAAAAAAATAAAAATATATATATATATTTTTTCAGTGACCAAGATTCTACAACTTTTGTTGAACTATCACCAGTTATTTCTTTTCCCTGCCTTTTGTTATGCAGAGGATGCTGGTCCATCATATAATGAACAATATGGTGAACTGGGCAAATTAGTCATTTGTTTGTTCTCTTATCCAAGTTGTTAACTCTAGAAAATTTAGGTTAATAAATGAAATTTGATGACCTACAACTCATAAAATCAAAGGAGATGGATATTTACAGAAGAGATTTGAGGGTTGCAGAAGCAGAGTTCCATTATGCAATTCTCCTGTTTGTTTACTTTATTTCCTTCCTCCTCTCTTTGCATCTTCTTGCCTCCTTTCCTGAAGGTGCTGATAGTTTATGTGAAATATAGTGCACCAGATATTAGTCCTCTCGGGCACTCCCCTGTGTGGTCGTGTGTGTAGTTGTTGTTGAGGGGAAAGCTCTGCCATGTAGGATGCCATAACTGACCTCACTTGACATTCATAGGCATACTCTCTGACGACGAGTCACTACATTGTAATAAAGAGCAGGATCCCTAGCCCCCTTCCTTCTTTGGCAATGGCTGCATACTATTTGCAGTACCCTCCTAATAGTATCAACTAGGATTTGAACCTCGAACATGGGGTGAGATTCTCCGACCCCCCGCCGGGTCGGAGAATCGCCGGGGGCTGGCGTGAATCCCACCCCCGCCGGTTGACGAAGTCTCCGGCACCGGCGATTCGACGGGGGCGGGAATCACGCGGCGCCGGTTGGCGGGCCCCCCCGTGCGATTCTCCGGCCCGGATGGGCCGAAGTCCCGCCGCTAAAATGCCTGTCCCGCCGGCGTAAATTAAACCACCTACCTTACCGGCGGGACAAGGCGGCGCGGGCGGGCTCCGGGGTCCTGGGGGGGCGCGGGGCGATCTGGCCCCGGGGGGTGCCCCCACAGTGGCCTGGCCCGCGATTGGGGCCCACCGATCCGCGGGCGGGCCTGTGCCATGGGGGCACTCTTTCCCTTCCGCCTCTGCCACGGTCTCCACCATGGCGGAGGCAGAAGAGACTCCCTCCACTGTGCATGCGTGGGAAGCTGTCAGCGGCCGCTGACGCTCCCGCGCATGCGCCGTCCGGAGATGTCATTTCCGTGCCAGTTGGCGGGGCACCAAAGGCCTTTTCCACCAGCTGGCGAGGTGGAAATTTGTCCGGCGCCGACCTAGCCCCTCAAGGTTGGGGCTCGTCCCCCAAAGATGCGGAGCATTCCGCACCTTTGGGGCGGCACGATGCCCGTCTGATTTGCGCCGTTTTGGGCGCCAGTCGGCGGACATCGCGCCGTTTCCGGAGAATTTTGCCCCTGATCTTTATAGCTGCAATTGGTTATGCTTTTATCCACCTGGTAGCTCATTAGGGCTGCTGAAGAAGTTGGTTTTAAAATGTTTTGCTGTGACTTTGATGTACATATTTCAAAGAGGTTAAAAAGATTTACAATTCATTTGGATTTTTTAAATCAATTCTTCTTCTCCTTGAGTTCTCTGCCTGAAGGCAGGTCCAACCCCACAGCACCATGGCCTCCATCACAGGTAGGGCAAGGAGGCAGGTCCCAAATGCACCCTAGCCTGAACAGGGATTGAACCTGGTGCTGTTGGCACCAATCCGATCCACTCTCAACCAATCAGCCTCCAAGGGCTCGGGTTACTGTGGCAACAGGCACTTTTACATGCATGTTGTTACCTGGAGCTATGGATAATGAAGGTCGAGGCTTCAATGTTCTCTACAGCACATACTGACTAGGAATATCTCCCACTGTTATCACCTGCCATTTGCTTACACTGGAAGGATTTACAAGTTGATACTGAACCAGTTTGACCGCATTATGAATGCACATTTCTTGGCCACAAGTTACTCACGGCACCACAAGACATCCTTTTATCAAGACATACAGCATTTAAACAGTCATTTAAAAAGATGTTTCTTTATAATTAGGACCGTGCACATCGTATCGGCCAGAAAAAAACAGTTCGTGTGTTCCGTCTCCTCACCGACAACACAGTGGAAGAGCGGATTGTTGAAAGGGCTGAGATGAAGCTGCGACTTGATTCAATTGTTATCCAGCAAGGTATGAATGCAATTTTGACCAGGGAGATTAATCTTAGCTTTTCTGTGATTCTAAGTGTGGTACAACATTATATTCTTGCGCACTTAGAAGCATTGTGTTGAATTTCTGCTTCTGAGGTGGGAAGGTGACTCGGCAAACCCTCCGCCTCCTTTAGCTAGGTCCCTGCCTGCAATATTTTCACTCTGCGGAGGCAAGGATGGGATGGAGGTGGGCTTACATGCTCCAGAGGCAGGCCTGAGTCAACAGTAGAGGCAGCAGGTAGCGAGGCCACCAGGTTGGAACACCCTCCTCCATTTACTGGGACAGCTGCCGTTTTGTATTGGTAAGTGCCAGGTCCTCAAACTGTCACCCTCCTCGCACCGGCACCCACTTGACATGCCCTCCATATTCCCCATGTACCTAACATCTTCACACCCCATCCACGCCCCCATATATCCCAAGCTATTTGAAGCTCCATATGTTTCCTACGTAACCACCATGAGCAGACCCAGGAGCATGTCTTTGAAATGATGTTGAAAAAACCTTCCAACACATCTCATGCTGAAAAAGCTCATTCTTAAAGCGCATTAAAAATACTTAAATTCCTCAAGTCATCAATCTGTTATGAAAAAAATTAATTTCACTAATCACTTCAAAGATAAAATATCCTTCAATAACCGCTTAAGACAGTCAATTAACACATGAACTCGGTTTCCTGGTCAGATAAGTGCTCATGCAAAACCCCTGGAAAAGATAAACAATGGCGCGGGGAAGCACGGTGGCGCAGTGTCTATGTGCAGTTTGCACATTCTTCCCATTTCTACATGGGTTTCACCCCCACAACCCAAAGAAGTGCAGGTTAGGTGGATTGGCCACACTAAATTGGCCCTTAATTGAAAAAAAATAATTGGGTACTCTAAATTTAGGCAGGTGTTTTTATTCCCCCTTAAAACAAAGCTGAGGAAGAACTTTTTTTCAATGTAATAGGTCTTAGAGCATTTAAATCACTTTATATTATGACAGTAGTGTTTTCTTCTGTTTTAAATGCATAAGAGGACTTTTCTCACTGGGGAAAGTACCTTAATGCATCAACATTTACACAATGCTGGTCAATGTAATTTTCAACTTACCTTTGCAGGACTTGTAAAAAAAAAAAAAAAAAAATGTTGATAATGATTTGGCAGCTACGTCATCTCATTCATCAACGATACCTTTTTGGAAGTTTGTCTATTCCTGTAGTCATTGTAATAAAACACATCAACCTTGCCATACAGTAAGAAGTCTTACAACACCAGGTTAAAGTCCCCCCCCAACTCGTTCTCCCGCCCCACTCGCCAACAGGTTTGTTTCGATATCACTAGCTTTCGGAGCGCTGCTCCTTCCTCAGGTGAATGAAGAGGTATGTTCCAGAAACAGAAATATAGATAAATTCAAAGATGCCAGACAATGCTTGGAATGCGAGCATTAGCAGGTGATTAAATCTTTACAGATCCAGAGATGGGGTAACCCCAGGTCAAAGAGGTGTGAATTGTGTCAAGCCAGGACAGTTGGTAGGATTTCGCAGGCCAGATGGTGGGGGATGAATGTAATGCGACATGAATCCCAGGTCCCGGTTGAGGCCGCACTCGTGTGCGGAACTTGGTAAGTTTCTGCTCGGCGATTCTGCGTTGCCGCGCGTCCTGAAGGCCGCCTTGGAGAACGCTTACCCGGAGATCAGAGGCTAAATGCCCTTGACTGCTGAAGTGTTCCCCGACTGGAAGGGAACATTCCTGCCTGGTGATTGTCGCGCGATGTCCGTTCATTCGTTGTCGCAGCGTCTGCATGGTCTCGCAATGTACCACACTTCGGGACATCCTTTCCTGCAGTGTATGAGGTAGACAACGTTGGCCGAGTCGCACGAGTACATACCGCGTACACCCCATACAGTGGGTGTGATCCTCCCCTGTGTTGTGCCCAGCGCACCTCCCACTGTTCCTAGACAATATTTGGAGAGCCCAATGTGTTTGAGCTGGGCACCAAACAGCGCACGATGCTCCCGGCACTCCTGCTTCACACCCTTGCGTATTTAAATGAGTATTTAAACTAATTTAACTATGCATTTCCGGATTTGAGCCAGAGTCTCCCGGGATTCTCCACACCGCTGGCGCAGCGTGTGACTGACGGGAATCACTACTCTGCGGCCAATGGAGTCCCTAGATGGTCAGGGACAGCTCTTGACAGTGCCCACCTGGAACTGCCAGCTTGGCAAAGCAAGGGTGTAGTGCCAAGGGGTGGGGCCTGAGAGGAAGCATGACCACGGAGGGAGGGGGGAGGGGCCTTTGGTGGCCCCATAGTGGGGTGTCGGTGATTGTGAGGGAGGCGTGGGCGGTGGGCACTGGTACCAGCGATTTTGACAGGAATGGTGCCTGATGTCTATGAGTGGGGTGGGGGGGGGGGGGGGGGGGGGCACTCTACCAGTGAGTAGGATTGGGGGCAGCTGTAAGGTTGTCTGGAGATCGGGTGCCTTTAAAAATGGCACTTCCATTTCTGAGGAGCTGGCCTGGCCAGTGTCTTTAGGTGCTCACTTCTCT
This sequence comes from Scyliorhinus torazame, assembly GCF_047496885.1. Lineage (NCBI taxonomy): Eukaryota > Metazoa > Chordata > Chondrichthyes > Carcharhiniformes > Scyliorhinidae > Scyliorhinus > Scyliorhinus torazame. The sequence goes on from NC_092711.1 coordinate 275,989,579, forward strand.
TTCCAGGCAGGAATCTCACCAGGAACAAATGACTGAAGTGTGGGTGGGTGGTGATGGGGATCTCGCTGGAACAGCCATCGGGATTCTCCATGTTTTTCCCGCCTGAAATGAACAGTCATTTTTTGGGAGAACTATTGAAACTAAAAGAACATGGGCTGGATTCTCCCTAGGCGAGGTCCTCCGTTTCGCCAGCAACGCACTCACGCCCACTGATTTCCTGACAGTGCGGGGTGCCCACAATGGGAAATCCCATTGGCCGGCTGCCGGGACGGAGAATCCCGTTGCCAGCGGGGACGGGCAGCACCAGGAAACGGTGAATCCCGCCCCATACGTTTTTCTTGTATTTCAAAGCGTGTCAATTGAAAAATTCCAGGAACAGGTAGCTTTTCTTTTGTTTCCCCACTTGGGACTAGGTTTCCCCAATGTTTGACATCTCCTCTGAGTCGCCAGGAACCACGTCAACCTACTGAAGGGGCCTAACCTCTCTAAAATTGTGTGTGCGGTTCAGCTGCACACTGCTGCAATAAATAGCTGCTCTAATCCTTATATCATTGTGACAAAATTTGCTGGCCATGGGGACAGGGATCCTGGAATCAGGTCCCATAGAAACATAGATAATAGAAGCAGGAGGAGGCCTTTCGGCTCTTACTATAATAAATATAATAATCGCTTATTGTCACAAGGAGGCTTCAATGAAGTTAATGTGAAAAGCACCTAGCCTGTTCGGGGAGGCTGGAACGGGAATCGAAACCGCGCTGCTGGTCTTGTTCTGCATTACAAGCCAGCTGTCTTAGCCCACTGTCTTAAACCTGCCCCTTTTCGAACATCCTCCGCCATTCATTATGATCATAGCTGATCATTACGTTCAATACCCTGATCTCTCTCTCTCTCTCTCTCTCGCTCTCTCTCCCCCCCCGCCCCCCCTTCCAGGCCATTTTGTACCTTCACTGGGTCAGTGAATTCCCCCAGTTAGTAACTTATCCCATGTAAAACAGGGGAATTGATGTTATCCCCAACACAGCAAAAAAATACCCTAATGTAGAAGAGCGGTACATTGAACTCTCATTGAGAAACGACAAGATAAATCTACTTGTACTGATTCTCATCGTAGCAAAATCCTGTTTTGGTACATGCAGTTAATTTTGGTGTCGCCCGTAGCTGGTTACAACAGGAGATTAACAGGACCACAATGTAAACATATCTGACTCGACTCCACAAGTGGTAATGAAAAATAGGGAACAAATTACATACATATGCAAAAGAAAATAGGTGCTCGGCCTTTGTTCAGTATGATTTATTACACATCGTTACTTTACAAAGCTTTGCAGAAGAGTTGTGATTCAAATGACCTAACTTCGAAAATTTTTGAAATAATTAGAAAGCACTTCTTAAGGCAAGATTTGTAATGACTTGTTCTGTAGCACACGTGAGAGCCATTTTATACATGGGAAGCCCCATAACATCCAGTGCGATTGATGAACTGCTTTTTTTTTTAGTGATATTAGTTGATGGGGAATTGTGGACCGGGACATGAGCAGAATTCTGTATCATGGGGTCTTTTATAGACAGTGAAACAGCATGCCTTTTAGCTGTGCCAGTCTAATTCAAGTCCTGGAGGAGGGATTAAACACACAGACTCCTGATCCTTTGTTGCTACCAACTGGGCCAAATTGACATATATTTTAATGATGTAGAAATCCTCTGACTGTCCTGCATTTCGTGACTTTTTATACTATTGCTACTGTCACAAAATTGGCACGGTAACAATGCCTGGATTTTGAACTTCAGAGCTTTGTGTGGATGGAACATCATGGCTACTCTAGGGGATTGAAATTGCTGGCAAGTTCAGCACTAGGAAACATGATGTACGTTACATAGAAAGGGAATTCTTAAGTTTAATGCTCTTGTTTCAAATCCTAGCAGATCAAATCTTTGAGAACTGTAGACAATTATGAAAGAATTGCAAACATGCAAATAGCATGTTTTTTTCCTCTTTACCCTAGTTTGTGCTCACTGTGACCTGAGGAAATTGCTTTTCATTTAGACAGTCAGTTTTGGTGTCAAGCAATCCCAATTAAGATATCGTGCAAGTAGACTTCAGGCACTTTCTGTTCCACAAAGTGCTTCATTCCTAACCATAGTAGAGCATTCTAGTGACATCTTTCCATACCAGCTCTTCATGGCCAGTGAAGGAATTGCAAACTGCTGCTTAATTGTGTTTTAGATACTTAACTAGAAATGGAAATGTTTACTCCCCGAACCGTATTTGAAACCATGTCCACCCAGCTTCCTCTGCGCACAAAATATTTAGTGGTCTACAGTTGTATATTCGCACAAGGATTGCAGGGAATAGAATTAGCTTCATTTATTCAGGTCAAAAGTGCATTTCATCATAGAATATAACATCCCCCTGTAATTCCATTACATTTGACAGATCTGATATCTTACCTGTGACCTTTGGCACCACAGCACCAATTTTCACAGCTACTGGAGTCTTATTTTGTTACATGTCTGCCTTTATTACTGTTGATGCTGACTGCACAGAATCGTGCCACATCATATGACAACATATTGACAGCTAACATAAAAATGAATTCAAATGTCTTCGATAGGCACGTGAAGAGTAAAAGGGCTCTCGGGAGTGTTGGGGCTGATTCAGAGCCTAAATGGAAATCTGTTGGTCAAGGCAGAAGGCATGGCTGAGGTATTTTTGCAAACGTGTTTACCGAGGAAAAGAACCTTGCCAAAGCTACTGGAGACAATGAGGTTTTTGGAGGGATAGTTGGGTGGTGGGGTATAGTTGGGTTAGAAGAATAGTTGAGTGGTCCCTGGGGGGAGCGAGGTAGGTCAGCAGTATAGTTACCCATGAGTTAGAACGTGTTTTAATTCTCCTGGTTCCTCCAGGGTAACTTCTGCTAAATGAGTCAACATCATCTGGAGTCTCCAACTTTAAACTGGAGCTTTGGAGGGTTCCAGACGCAGAGGAGCTGTCCAACAGAAGTTGAAACTTCCTGGCAACCCATGCAGTCCTTGCCTGGGGACTCCTAAGGGGGTGGAGGGGGGGGGGGTTCACCAGCATATCCTTTGGCGCACGGTCCTCCGGAGACTGGCAGATCTGGATCAATAATTCTGGAGAAATTTAACATTCACTCGGATAAGTATGGATTAATAAAGAAGGGCCAGCACATGTTTTTTTTAAGGGAAAATTGTGTTTGACTAGCAATTGAGTTTTAGCATTGATGGTGGATAGCAGCATGCAGTTCATGCCATGTATATGGACGTTTGGGTTTTGATAAAGTGTCACATGTAGGCTTGTTGGCAAAATCGAAGCCCATGCAATAAAAGGGATAGTAGCATTATAGGTATAAATTGGCTGACTGACAAAAAGCAGAGAGGTGTAGTGCACATAGCAGATTAATTCAATGCAGGGAAGTGTGCGGTGATATATTTGGATCTGAAGAATTAAGTAAATTTGCCAATGGGAGGAGGGAAAATGAAATGAACTCGCACTCGGTCTCTCTGAATGAGGTGACTAGCGAATTAGCAATGTTGTTCACGTGCCTGAGATAATCATCACGACTTGTTTATGCCTGAAGATACAAGTAGTATCCTTTTTGTTTTGTTTTTATTCTTAATTTATTTCAGTTGCTAGTCATTTAGTGTAGTAATAAATTGGAGACTCAGTAGAATGTTTTTTTAAAAAGTCATCAAGTCTGTTTCAAAGTACATCGAGACACTTTGCGTTCCTTTATTTTATTAGGCAGGCTAATTGACCAACAGACGAACAAACTAGGCAAGGATGAAATGCTGCAAATGATTCGCCATGGTGCGACGCACGTCTTTGCCACCAAAGACAGTGAGTTAACCGATGAAGACATTGACACTATATTGGAGCGAGGAGAAAAGAAGGTAGGAATGCCACATTGTTTCCTGAGTCCATGTTTTCCTGCTCTTTATGTTCCAACAGTTAGCTGCTGCAATAACTTGCTTTATGTATTTTTGTTTTTGCAATGTGAATGTTTTGACCGAGTATAGACCGTATTGATTTGTCATCTGACTGGATTAAAGGCTTCCACCTGAGCCTGTTGCTCTGATATCATCATCCAATCATGCTTTCCCGCAAGGGTTGCTGGCTAGTGATTAAGGCATCCCAGTTGAGCTTTTCCCCCTTACAAATGAAGGAGTTCAGAAGTTAATGGTGGTGCCCTGCTGCCATCCCAGTTGGCACAGACCAGGGATCAAACTTGAGCATTTCTTGGTCTGCAGAACTAAGCTCACTGCTTAGTCAGACCACCCAAATTTCTTGTACATCTTGACTTGATTGTTGAAGCACTGTACTGCATAGAGGCCCAGATTTTCCATGCGGGGAGGGGGTGGTACCCCAGAAGTTGCGCCGGTGCATTTCCCTGCTCGGAGGTTCCCATGCAAGGACTGAACAGGAATTGTGTGGGAAGGTTAACCTTCTGATGCCTCACAGTTTTGCCTCTCTGCTGGTTTCACAAACTGGCTACGATCTTTAAATGTAGCACTTTACAGCAGCTGGAGCTGTAAAGGGGTTGTAAAAGCTGGAAGAGCCTGCCACTGCTGCGGAAAATATGCAGCTCCCGACCTGGGAAAGTATAAAGGAACAAAGTAGCAATCTGACTGGGGCGGCACATGACACTGGGTTAGCATTGCTGCCACACACGCCAGGGACCCGGCTTCAATTCCGGCATGGGTGACTGTCTGTGTGGACTTTACACATTTTCCCCGTGTGTGCATGGGTTTCCTCCAGGTGCTCCAGTTTCCTCCCATAGTCCAAAGATGTGTAGGTTAGGTGGATTGGCCAAATTTCTAAATTGCCCATTGGTGTTCATGGATGTACAGGTTAGATTACAGGGATAAGGTGGGGAGTGGGACTAGGGAGGATGCTGTTTCAGAGGGTCGGTGCAGACCCGATGGGCCGAAGGGCCTTCTTCTGTACTGGAGCGGTTCTATGGACTGTGATTGCCACTCCACGGAACCATACTGATTCAATCTTTGAAGTGTCCTTTTTGTCTTTTTGATGTCATTGCATTTTATTCCTTGGAGCCCTTCCTCATTGATGGTCTTGGAGTGCAGCTTATAATATGTTATGAGAATGATTTTCTTCATTATAGACAGCCGAATTGAAAGAACGTTTGCAAAATCTTGGTGAGAATTCCCTTCGATCGTTTACAATGGAGACAGAAAGTTTATATAGTTTTGAAGGTGAAGATTACAGAGGTAAACAGAAGGTATGACTGTTATTTGCTTTGCATTTGATACTCAGTAGCAATAGTGCATTTAGATATTTTCTTACTGTTGAAAATCTTTGAATTTGTGACTTTTTAAAGTGATTTTAATTCCTTGATGTTGCAAGTGCTGCAGAATAAAACTGTTTCCATTTCAGGCAAATAGTGTTGGCACCAAGCAGTCCAGGTTTAGTATATTTTTAAAAAATATATATTTCCCCTCTTACAAAGCAAACGTAACAATAAAGAAATTTTTAACAATACACAAATAACAAAACCCCATTATCTTTTGACATAAACTAAACTAAACCCCCCCCCCCCCTTCCCCCCTGGGTTGCTGCTGCTGGTCATCTGTCTTCCCTCTAATGTTCCCCTAGGTAGTAGAGAAATGGCTGCCACCGCCTGGTGAACCCTTGAGCCGACCCTCTCAGGGCAAACTTTATCTGCTCCAATTTAATGAACCCCGCCATATCATTTACCCAAGCCTCCAGTCCGGGGGGTTTCGCCTCCTTCCACATAAGTAGGATCCTGCGCCGGGCTACTAGGGATGCAAAGGCCACAACGTCGGCCTCTTTCGCCTCCTGCACGCCCGGCTCATCCGCAACTCCAAATAGAGCGAACCCCCAGCCTGGTTTGACCCGGGCCTTCACCACCTTCGAAATCACTCCCGTCACTCCCTTCCAATACCCTTCCAGTGCCGGGCACGCCCAAAACATATGTGCGTAGTTTGCCGGGCTCCCGCCACACCTCCCACATCTGTCCTCCACTCCAAAGAACCTGCTCAATCTTGCTCCCGTTATGTGTGCTCTATGTAGCACCTTAAATTGAATCAGGCCAAGCCTGGCGCATGAGGAAGAGGAATTTACCCTGCTTAGGGCATCAGCCCACAGACCCTCCTCTATCTCCTCCCCGAGCTCTTCTTCCCACTTTCCTTTTAGTTCGCCCACCAACTCCTCCCCCTCTTCCCTCATCTCTCGGTATATCTCTGACACCTTGCCCTCTCCGACCCACACCCCTGAAAGCACTCTGTCCTGTATCCCCTGTGTCGGGAGCAGCGGATATTCCCTCACCTGTTGTCTAGTAAACGCCCTCACCTGCATATATCCCAAGAAATTTCCCCGGGGCAACCCATACTTTTCCTCCAATGCTCCCAAGCTCGCAAAAGTCCCATTTTTAAACAAATCGCCCACCCTCCTAATTCCTAACTGGTGCCAGCTCTGAAATCCTCCATCCATTCTTCCTGGGGCGAACCTATGGTTGTTCCTGATTGGGGACCCCACCAGGGCTCCCCGCACCCCTCTCTGTCGCCTCCACTGTCCCCAGATATTCAATGTTGCCGCCACCACCGGATTCGTGGTAAACTTTTTAGGTGAGAACGGTAGCGGCGCCGTCACCAGTGCCTCTAAACTCGTCCCTTTACAGGACTTTCTCTCCAGTCTTTTCCACGCCGCTCCCTCACCCTCCATCATCAATTTACGTATCACTGCCACATTGGCGGCCCAATAGTAATCGCCCAAGTTCAGTAGTGCCAATCCTCCTCTGTCCCTACTACGCTGAAGGAATACCCTCCTTACTCTCGGAACTTTCCCTGCCCACACGAAGCTCGTTTTCCTCCTGTTTATTTTATTAGAAAAGGTCTTGGTGATTAGTATAGGGAGACATTGAAATACAAATAAGAACCCCGGGAGGACCATCATCTTGATTGCTTGCACCCTGCCCGCCAGCGACAGAGGCTGCATGTCCCACCTCTTGAAGTCCTCCTCCATTTGTTCTACCAGCCGTGTCAGATTAAATCTGTGCAAGGTTCCCCAGCTCCTAGCGATCTGAATCCCCAGGTATCGGAAGTTTCTTTCCACTTTCCTTAGAGGCAAGCCTTCTATCTCTCTACTCTGGTCCCCTGGATGTATCACAAATAATTCACTCTTCCCCATGTTTAGCCTATACCCCGAGAAATCCCCGAACCCCCTCAAAATTCGCATAACCTCTATCATCCCCCCCCGCTGGGTCCGACATGTATAACAATAGGTCATCTGCGTATAATGAGACTCGGTGTTCTTCTCCCCCTCTAATCACCCCTCTCCATTTCCTGGAGTCCCTCAACGCCATGGCCAGAGGTTCAATTGCCAACGCGAACAACAATGGAGACAGCGGGCATCCCTGTCTTGTTCCCCTATATAGTCGGAAATACTCCGATCTTTGTCGACCTGTAACTACACTTTCCGTTGGAGCCCCATAAAGAAGTCTAACCCAGCTAATAAACCCGTTCCCGAACCCAAACCTCCTTAACACTTCCCATAAATACTCCCACTCCACCCTATCAAATGCCTTCTCTGCGTCCATTGCCGCCACTATCTCTGCCTCCCCCTCCACTGGGGGCATCATTATCACCCCTAATAGTCGTCGCACGTTAACATTCAGTTGTCTCCCTTTTACGAACCCTGTCTGGTCTTCGTGCACCACCCCCGGGACACAGTCCTCTATCCTCGATGCCAGTACCTTTGCCAGCAATTAGGCGTCCACGTTCAATAATGAAATAGGTCTATAGGACCCGCACTGCAACGGATCTTTATCCCTCTTCAAAATTAGCGATCAGGTTTAGTATATTGAGATGCATAACAAAATATCCTCCTGACTTACCAGTGCTAAAGATTTCTTTTTCATGCTAAAATATTCTGTAACCTGTCGAAGGATGCAGTTAGTGTAATTTTCATATTTTTACAAAGTTACTGCGGATGCATATGTAAGTGACAGTGTGACCTAAAACAGTTGAACTCACCAACACCATGATGTGTTGACACCTGCTCCAAAAGGCTATCTTATATCAGTTCCTGTTACCACAATATACTTCCTTCCTGCTACAATAGACAGACCGATTGTTAATTTATTCTTGAGCTGTGGGCAACTTGTGCTGTGTGTATAAGCCCACTCACAACTGGAATGACAGCTCCTGGACTAATTTGAGATACATTATAAAATGGTTCAGCACAGAACAAGGCCATTTGACTCATTTAATAATAATAATCGCTTATTGTCACAAGGAGGCTTCAATTAAGTTACTGTGAAAAGCCCCTAGTCACCACATTCCGGCGCCTGTTCGGGGAGGCCGGCACGGGAATTGAACCCGCGCTGCTGGTCTTGTTCTGCATTACAAGCCAAATGTTTAGCCCACTGTGCTAAACCAGCCCCTGTGCCAGCTTTTTGTAGAGCAATTAAGTACTCTCATTGTCCTACTTTTTCCCCATAGCCCTGTAAATCCTTTTCCTGAAATCTCATATTGTCATCAGGTAGAGAAGACACTGAGCTAGGTTTTGGCCTCCGAACCCTTGACAGCCACATTTAAATGAAAGTTGGAGCAGGGGAAGCCAGGGAGACCAGGCGATTTCCTCACTGTCTGCCTCGAGTGGCAGTGATCCCAGAAAGGGTTGGTGACGCTGCAAACCCACTCTCTTCAGACCTTGTATCCATATCAAAGGGTCACTTTGCTCCTGCTTGACCCTGTTTTAACAAATTTTTAAACAGAATCTTTAGCAGTTTATGGCCCCTGCTCCATGACACATTTGTGGTGAAAACCTTGCTGTACGCACAGCTACGTATATATTCTCAGCAACTTTAGGCTTCCTGTGTACGGCAGGGATTCCAATGAGATGCTGTCCTACACATTTAAATAGCCTAAACCAGTGAGATGTCTTAGGATCATGGCAGTATTGGGATGATTGATGAAAGATCCCACCCAAAGGAGTGGAAGAAGTTCCTGGTGAAAGCAACGGCAGTTTTGCATGTTGAGCATGTGGGGGTATAGTGTGGAGCATGGTATTTATTGTGAAAGGATGATGCTGAAAGCAGAAGTGCTAAGCCTGATCCAGAGTGGGATCCTAAAAATGACACCAGAACCAAAGGGACTCAATAAATTTAATTTGCATTGGATGCTGAAGATAGTGAAGTAAATTATTTTAAAACACTTTGATTACAGGTAAAGGCATCGTTGTACGTTTGATTCGTTCACTGAACCGTGCCACATTCACTGTCCGTTCTTGCCGATGGGATTCTCCGTTCCCGCTGCAGTGAATGGAGTTTTAGCGGAGTGCCAAATTCTCCGTTCTCGCTGGCAGAGGTAGTGAGACTAATTAGGAACGGAGAATCCCGGCCTTAATATGAATTACCGTTTTTTTTTCACAGTTCAAAATGGTGACCGCCCATTTCTGGAAGTGTTTCTGGAGTTTTCAAAGATCAACTTGTATGCAGTAATCTACTGTATATATGTAGCAAATATAATTTAATGATTTTGGTGTCAATTGTAAATGCAAAACTGTTCTTTTTGTCACAAACAGATTGGTTTGACAGAGTGGATTGAACCTCCCAAACGAGAGCGGAAAGCCAATTATGCAGTGGACGCATATTTCCGAGAAGCTTTACGTGTCAGCGAGCCAAGAGCCCCGAAGGTAAAGCAGTGAATAAAAATATGTTGACAAAGCTTCCTTCAAGGGAAACATTACTAATTTGAATCCAAAACTACTTCAGCCTGATGGTGTTTAAGATCATGATTAAAACAACTTGAGTGGTCCAAAAACACAGGAACAAAATAAACATTTTGCTTTCGGATTGCATACGACCTATGCGCCTTCACATCCTTGGAGTATGCTCATCTGCATAGCACATTTCTGATGATTGGGGACGTTTTTCCTTTGCACCTACTGTAACAAAATTGTAAACCTGTCTTATAAAGAATGGGGTTTGTAATTGTGTTACATCAACTACACAGGGAATATCTTGCTCTCCTCTTCTACCTGATTATTTGAATTGCCTCCCAGAACATTGGAAAAATGTGTTTCCTGACAGAAATTGTACGGGCTTAATGTTTTATATCAGATTGTGGTTGGTACTGAAATAAAATACTCTTCATAAAATGATCCTTCAGTTACTACAATCATGCACTTTGTTCCTCCTCTCTCCAAACCTCCTCGTGTTATCTCTCCCTTTGTTCAAAGCCCTGCTAGCATTTTTATCTTTGATTGTTTTATTGGTCCCCCTGGTCGTCCCAGTTCTTTTATCTCCTCCTGCATTCCCCGGTGTTCTTCTATATGATGAGAGCTGTATAAATGCAAGCTTTTATTTGATGAAATGTTTAGAACCACTGCACTAGTGTCTGAGCAGAAGGAACATTACAGGATGTCTTTGGGTTTGAAACAGTGAAACCAAATCATGGTACAAAAATCAGATGGTATTCCCCTGTCACATAACATGAAATTGTCCATTTTTATTTGTTATTTGAACATTTCTAGGGTACTTATTCTCCATAACTTGTGTCCTGGATTGCTAGTATTTTTATTTGATTTAAGCAGTCCATTGATGACATTAGAAAGGCAAGACGTGTGTATAACAGGTTGCTGATCACTTACTGCCGTTTTTGCACCATTTAACTAAAGTTTGGACTTAATCCATGATATCTCCTTTGAACACCCCCAAATCTACCCCGAATTCCTGCTTCGTGCCCAGCTTACCTTTCTCTACCGCTGTCCATTTTGAAGCACTTTAAAGTTTTGCTTTGTTAACTGTGCGATGTAAGTACAATGAGCTGGATTCTCCGCCGCGCCACATTTCTGTTTCGGCACGACGGTGGGATACTCCGTTATGCCGGCTGGTCAATGGGGTTTCCTATTGTGGGGCAGTCCCACGCCGTCGGGAATCCACCGGGCTGCCAGCAAAATGGAGCATCCCGCCGGCAGAGAGTCCAGCCCATTGTTTTTTGCAGCTGATGACCTGCAAGATATTGACTTCTATTGACATATTGGTTGAAGCTCTAACAGCAGGGTTCGTCAAGATGGGAATGTTTTCCTCTCTTTGAGGGAAATTTCTCCCTAACTTTGAAACCTCGGCGGATTCAACCTGCCATGCTTTGGGAATTTTCCTCTGTGTCCACATTGATTTCCGCAACTGTTGTTTTAGAGAGTCCTCCACCTTGTTTCGCTGCCTACGTCCCAAATGATCCATTTCAAATTTGGAGGCTTACTTCCTGTTTCCCGCTGCTTGATGGACTTGTTGTTTTCAGAAGCTTCCAGAAAAACCTGGTTTTTTTTTTTTGCTCTCTTCCCAATTGTGCCTTTCATGCTCCCCTCTCGAAAGCTCTTTCATTTCACTTTCCATATCCATCTCTCCCTGTAAAAAGATGTTCTTTTCCCCTAACAATATTGTAGAAATGTGATTTGGCACCCAGCCTGGTCTGTAACCGTTCCTTAGTAGGCAAGCACAAAGCAATCCTGGCAGAGGTCTGGGTTAACACGTGCCTACCTCTCCACTGGGGTTTGAAGTGTACTTTCTGGGAAAATTGCTAGCGATTATATTAAAAATGAATGTACCTATTCTGACACAGTAAAAGGTATGTAATGATTCAAATTGTGATGTCTTTTTGTTGGCTGCTTCGCAGTAATTTAAAAACGTGGAGACTTTCATTTCGGGTCATTTTTCTTCGAGGCATTTTATAGAGAACAAAAGGAAATGATTGAAAACATAAAAATCAAAGCAAAGTTCTTCCAAAAAATAAACGCAGAGGTCTTAAAATAAAATCAGTTTGTTCTAAACACTGGATATTTCTGTTCTGATTGTAAACGTTGTGTTTTGCAGGCACCTCGACCTCCAAAACAGCCAAGTATTCAAGATTTCCAGTTTTTTCCACCACGTCTATTTGAACTACTGGAGAAAGAAATCCTTTCTTATAGAAAAAGTATAGGCTACAAGGTATTATAGCGCAATTGATTGTCAGGAGTGGTGCTTGGCCGGAAATCTATTGAATTGCAAGTGACTGTTTACTGACATTATGAAATCATTTACAGCGTAACTGGAGGAGCTGTGTTGTGCTGAGGTACATGCAACGTTAGCAAGATCACGCAGAGTCAGTCTTTTCCCTTTGAAACTCCAGCATTCTCTATTTTTATTTTGAGATTTGCAGTGCCCGCAGCATTTTGCTTGTATTGTATAAAAGTATATCGACATTGCAGGTTGGGCATCTCTTATCCGAACACCGAAAAATTCCAAAATCCCGGGCGATACGCAGGTCCCAGCACACGCCGCCGCACATGTGCAGTTCCCAATGCGCATCAGATGCACATTTATATTCCGAAAAGTTCCGAAATCTGATGTACACACAGCCCTAAGCATTCCAGATAACGGACGCTCAACCTGCATAAGAATGTTTGTGGGTTGGAAAATGGCATTTGGGCCAACAATATCCCTTGCATAGTAACACTCGCATCAGCACAACAGCTCTAGAAAATGCACCAGCTGTGCTGAATCCAGAAAAATGTGCGTTTTCCTGAAATCTGGAGGATGCCTGTTTTGTGAGGGGCTGGAAAGTTTCCATTGGTAGATAAGCCAATTAGATATTTTCCTTGCTTTCCCCAGGACACTGCTTTAAGTGTATAAGAGTACATGTCAGTGACTTACAGCTCATTTGCGAATGGTTCCAGGTTCCCAGGAATCCTGACTTACACAATGCTGCACAGGTACAAAAGGAAGAGCAGCGGAAGATTGATGATGCACTGCCTCTGAATCAGAAGGAAGTTGAAGAAAAAGAGAAGCTTCTGACACAGGTGTATATCCAAACCTACTCCTACAAAAGAACATGTTTTTAAAAATGTGAAAACGCTGAGTTCTATATCTTTTCTTTCAATGCTAACACTAGAATATCTGAAAATGTGGATGTCTGGACTGTTTTATGCAATGATGTTACCATAATTGCAGAATGGTGTTTGTCACTCAATCAAGAGTTTTTTTTTTATTCAAAGGTTTAACATTTTAACATTTTACAAAACAAAATCATTACGCCCCCAAATACAATAAACCCTGCACCAACTCCCATCCCCCCCCCAACAGCTATATCCTCTCTGAAATGCAAAATAAACAAACCCATCTCTTGTGGAACCCCTCTCTTGCTCCCCATTAGATACCCCAGCCACGCCGAGGCACAGGGTGGAGAAGCTGACCTCTACGCACACAGAACCCGCCTGCGAGCGATCCACGAGCGAAGGCTAAAACATCTGCCCCAGCTCCCGGCGGCAGGTCCGGCACACCGAATATGGCCCGAGGGGACCCGTCTCCAAATCCACATGCAGGATCGCCGACATGGTGCCGTAAAACAATCTCCAAAACTTCTCTAACTTCGGGCAGGACCAGAACATGTGCACATGATGAGCCAGGCCCCTCCCACAAGTATCCCCTACTCCCTCAAACAGCCGGCTCATCCTTGACTTTGTCAAATGCACCCTGTGCACTACCTTCAACTGTATCAACCCCAGCCTTGCGCACAAGGTTGAGGCATTCACCCTCTGCAGCACCTCGTAGCACTGTCCCTCCTCCAGCTCCATCCCCAACTCTTCTTCCCACTTGGCCATAACCCCCTCCAAAGACAGTTTATCCTCCCCTCCAACCCCATTATCGACAGCACCTCCTCCAACAACGAGGAAGCAAAGGTCAAAAAGTCCCGCACCTGCATATACCGAAAACCCGCCTCACTCGGAAATCCAAACTTCCCGCTCAACTCCTCCAAGCTTGCAAGCCCCCCCCCCTCCAAAAAACAATCCTTCATCTCCTTCACCCCTTTATCTTCCCATCTCTGAAACATTGCATCGATCCTCCCTGACTCAAATCCATGATTCTCCCAAATCGGCATCAGCCCGACCCCGCTTCCAACCCAATGTGCTGTCAGCCAACAGAGTTGAAGATGCAATTTACATTTGCACCTTAAACATCATTCACAAAGCACACCAGAATTAATAAGCTACCTACCAATGAACAAGTGGCACTTGGAAACTAGTCAACAAATAGCTATCAAAAAAAATAGCTACCAAAGAGATGGGGAATCAACTAAATCACACACGATCCTTTATGGACATCCTTTTTGCCACCACTTGCTTTTCCACAGATTGTTAATCCTGTACAATCAATAACTACAACTAATAACGTAACAAATGTAAAAATTTAAAGTAACAGAAATGTTTTAGTGTACCTATAACTTAATTCCTGTTGGAATTCTATGCAGTACGTTTTGACCTTTAGACCTAAAGACCTTGTTGGAATTTGAACTTGGTCGTGCGCTGAATGTCTCTATCAGTTACAATCACAGCAGCTTTATGGCTGCTTCATTTGTTGCTTTGCGAGCCTTGTCTTGGGGGTTTGCTATCTTTTAAAAAAATTGTCCACTTCTATCTGGGATCATATGTGTCGCCTGGACATTGATCGTGAGTGTTTCTTCACCGAGCTATCTGCTCGAGTGCCTATTCACGTTCATCTGATGAATCGATGAGTCATCAAGTTGCCTTTAAAATTGTAATCTACGATCATATACCAACCTCATATAATTATTACTAACAGTGTTATTACTAACTTAATAGAATTGGACACAGTCTTAAATTTACATTTTGAAAATATTTCTAGAAAGTAAACTTATATTTGTTGTGGAACAATTAGAATGCTTAAAACTCTGATATTTAACTAGAGTTGATGGAAATTATAACACTTCTTGTTTAAAATCCTTCAGTCAGAAATTACTTGCTATATTTAATGATTACCTGTTATGTTTAAAAATGTATGCATTTAAGAGTCAATTGCATTAATCAAACTGACACTCTCAAATTGTTTGCTAGGGCTTCACAACTTGGAACAAGCGGGACTTCAACCAGTTTATCAAAGCCAACGAGAAGTATGGTCGAGATGACATTGATAATATTGCCCGAGAGGTTGAGGGGAAGATGCCTGAAGAAGTCATTGAGTACTCTGGTAAACCCCTTCCCACCTTTTACAAAATAAATCCACTTCTCAGTTTTGATTGGAGAACAGCAATTATAAGTCGAGGTTTGACCAAAGAAGAATCTTTTTAAAGGTATTTTGTAATCTTGTACGGCACTGTAGCTTCCCAGCGCCAGCGTTCCAGGTACGATTCCCGGCTTGGGTCACTGTGCGGAGTCTGCACATTCTCCCCATGTCTGTGTTTCGTCTGGGTGCTCCAGTGTCCTCCCACAGATCCCGAAAAATGTGCTGTTAGGTAATTTGAACATTCTGAGTTCTCCCTCCGTGTAACCGAACAGGTGCCGGAATGTGGCAGCTAGGGGCTTTTCGCAGTAACTTCATTGCAGTGTTAATGTAAGCCTACTTGTGACAATAAAGATTATTATTCTAATTATATAGTATTGCACTTTTCCCCTCAGATTTTAAACCTTCCTCCAGTTTAAATTGAACATATTATTTTAAAGAAGATCCTTAACATTGGAATCTCAGTTACACAGCGTTATGGGGGCCTCCATTCCAATGGGTGATAGAAAGTAGATGACAATTGGAAATTACCAAATCACCCAAAAACGGATGTTTTGAACAATGGGCAGAATTCTCTCGACCCCGCCAGTGGGTTCAATGGAGGGAGGGGGGTGAATTCGGTGGGAGGAAACCCAGAAACCCTCTCCATAGGCCAGTGGAAAAACACACTGGTCCAGACACCTTTGAAACAACGTGACGTGCAGAAGTCGGGACTTGCCTGGATATTGCCGGGGGCTGCCTCTGGAGAGCGGGATGGAGGCCGCCAGCGACTGTGGACTCTGGAACACCACAGCAGTGGTTGGTGGGAAGGGGGGGGAGGGCATCTTTAGATGGATCTTCCAGCTTTGGTGTCATTGAGGAGGTTCATTTTCCAGCCTCTGTGTTTCTGGGGGTCCATCTTCTTTCTTCAGTGATGTTGGGCACTGTTTATTTGGCACCCAGACATAACAGCAGGGTACGCACATTCAGGCCCGCCCGCCACGGAATATAGTGCTAAACACCCGGTTGGATAACTAATGAGATCAGGGTGCATGATATGACATGGTTTCCCATCAGCCTCCACAGCGGGAAACATTCCCTGCCCACAGGATAGGACTTTGACCCAAAGGGGGGAATTCCACACAATGGGCGAAATTCTCCCGAAACGGCGCGATGTCCGCCGACTGGCGCCAATCAGACAGGCATCGCGCCGCCCCAAAGGTGCGGAATGCTCCGCATCTTTGGGGGCCGAGCCCCAACATTGAGGGGCTAGGCCGACGCCGGAGGAATTTCTGCCACTGCCAGCTGGCGGAAATGGCCTTTGTTGCCCCGCCAGCTGGCGCGGAAATGACATGTCGGGGCGGCGCATGCGCGGGAGCGTCAGCGGCCGCTGACAGTTTCCCGCGCATGCGCAGTGGAGGGAGTCTCTTCCGCCTCCACCATGGTGGAGACCGTGGCGGAGGCGGAAGGGAAAGAGTGCCTCACGGCACAGGCCCGCCCGCAGATCGGTGGTCCCCGATCGTGGGCCAGGCCACCGTGGGGGCACCCCCCGGGGTCAGATCGCCCCCCCCCCCCCCCCCCCCCCGGACACCGGAGCCCGCCCGCGCCGCCTTGTCCCGCCGGTAAATAGGTGCTTTAATTTACGCCGGCGGGACAGGCAATTTCTTGGCGGGACTTCGGCCCATCAGGGCCAGAGAATCGAGTGGGGGGGCCCGCCAACCGGCGCGCCGCGATTCCCGCCCCCGCCGAATCTCCGGTGCCAGAGACCTCGGCAACCGGCGGGGGCGGGACTCACGGCAGCCCCCGGCGATTCTCCGACCCGGCGGGGGGGGGGGGTCAGAGAATGACGCCCATGGTCTTCAGCTAATAGCTCCTTATTCAATCGAAATTCTGGGAGATAACCAAGAAGGTTGAAATGGGAGCAAGGAAAATGGAGGTTTTGCTGTGTGGTCGAGTATTCTTAACTGGTTGTTTCAATGCCGTGATTTATAATTGAATTGTTTATTTTAGCTGTTTTCTGGGAGCGTTGCAATGAATTGCAGGATATTGAGAAGATCATGGCCCAGATTGAGCGCGGGGAGTCCAGGATTCAACGGCGGATTAGCATAAAGAAAGCTTTGGACGCAAAGGTGATTTATCATTTCAATTCTGGATTTTGTACCAAGTGCCATGCACTATTCCCTCTAACTTACATTTCTTGTGCTCGACCTATTCATTTAAGCACATGTGCCTTTGAAACTTATTGCACAACCATATATGCGTGGTAATTTAAAGAAGCCGACTTGTGCTTCAGCCTGCGCAGAAATATCTGAGCGGCACAGCTTTGTGGGAACATTAGTTGAATGCAAGCAGTTGACAGAACGAAATAGAGAACTATTCCATAATTCACATTTAATGGCACGTATCCCTCTGTTAGAATATTGTTAAATACCAGGAGTTAAATTCATAATCTAGGTTAGCTCTTCATACTGTACTGATGGTATGCTGCATAATCAGCTGAAAATTTAAGCCTGTTATAGGGGACACAAAAGACCTCATTTGAAGAAGACCATAGCATTTTCAGTGTCCTGACCATTAACAAGCTTAAGGATTATGCTGTAAACCATTACGGAAGCAGAGAATTCAACACTGGGCGCAATCTACTGGCCATGCTGCACCCAAAAAGCAGCGCACTGCTGCGATCTCGTGAGACGTCGCGACGTGATTCCCGCCCATTGTGGGTGGGATCACGTTTTGGCAATTCTGCATATTCAAGCAAGACAGCTAGTCTCACTTTAATATGCAGTTCCCTGAGGTAACCAAGGCATTGGGATCTATCCCCTTCACTTGGAGACCTCGGGCGATGCCGTTCAGTACTGGCCTCTAGAAACGGGGACCAGACGGAACGGCATCATGGGAGTTGCCCATGGGAATGGAGGCCCTTAGGTACACGTCCTCTGGGCAGGGTGGTATCCTGGCAGTGTGAGCCTAGCAGTGCTGGCCTGGCACTGTGGTGGTGCCCATGTGGCAGGGGCACTGCCAAGGTGCTAGGCTGGCATTTTTGCACGGCAGTGATAGGGCAGGGGGTGCCCTGTGCGGGTGAGGGGGTCCCAGGCGTACCTCCTTACAGTGAGTTTTGGGTAGGGCACCAGCCCGAACTCTCCCTGCATTGAGGAGTTTTGACGAGCTCTGTGCAGGAAACAGGACTAGCTGCGGCCTCTTCCGTACGTTCCCTGCTGAGACCCCATATCTAACCTGAGTCAAGTTAAATACCATTGTGTTTCTCGGCGCTGCGACTGCTGGGAAACATGGGGCTAAACATGCTTGCTATGGGACTCTGTTCTCATTTGGTTAAATGGCGTCCCCTATCTTTTCTAAAAGTCAAACACTTTTAAAGGTGATATTTGGGGCACCCTTCACGTGTACACTCTTGTAATACGACTCTTGGTACAACTGAAAGAGAAGGCGATCTTTGTGATGTGGCACGTATTGGTATCTTGGTGTGCTGTCCTAACTTCGGCCCCTCTTCCATTTTCCATTTCAGATGGCAAGGTATAAAGCCCCTTTCCATCAGCTACGTATTCAGTATGGAACTAACAAGGGAAAGAATTACACTGAGGAGGAAGACCGCTTCCTGATCTGTATGCTGCACAAGATGGGCTTTGATAAGGAAAATGTGTACGAGGAGCTGCGGCAGTGTGTGCGCAATGCCCCACAGTTCAGATTCGACTGGTTTATCAAGTCCAGGACAGCCATGGTATGAAGATGTTAGGTTAAGATTGCAATGGTCATGTGATTTTTAAATTGATGAAACTTGATTTAAAGTTCTGCATAACACTCCCCTATGGACAAGATGTGATTTAGTTAAACGGGGGCGGGGGGGGGGGGGGGGGGGGGGGGTGCAGTGAGTCAAGTATGAAACTACCCTAGTTCAACATCGATTGTCAGTAAAAATTGGCTATCTTGCTCTGCAGGGCCACAAAATGCCTAGAATGGTAAATGATCAAATGTCACAGAAGCTCTTTCAAGAGTGCTCTTCTGAGGTTGGGTCTAATTAATGTCTGAATTGGGAAGAGAGAACCTCACTCTGCATTTAATCCTCCATTTTTCGAAACAAATCTGTGAAGAATTTTAGGATGTTTTTCTGTGTCAAAGATGCTATACAATGTGTTGGTAGGTATCCCGGAAGTGTTTGACAGTGGGTCTTCCAGATTGAAACTCCCCATTATCTGGCATCCCTCCAAAAGTCTTGTAAAGACCACATTATCTTAGTTCAACCCTAAATGTCGAGATGGTGGTTGCTTTGGGGGAGAATTATAAATTGCTGTGACAAAGGGTTATCCAGACGCGAAACGTTAGTTCCCTTCGCTCATCACAGACGCTGTCAGACCTGTTGAGATTGTCCGTATTTTCTGTTTTTGTATTCCAAATTATGTAATTCGTATAATCAAATATGACAGTTGCATTCATATTCATGATCTGTATACGAGTGAGTGAGGTACAAAGCCCACTTTAATGGCTCTTAAATTGGTAGTCACAGCTCCGGAACAATTGCGTGTGTTTCTAAAGTTCCTTTAACATGGAAAGATATTCCAAGAATGGTGGCTTTGAGTTGCTTAAAGTAGAATCATAGAATTTACAGTGCAGAAGGAGGAAATTCAGCCCATCGAGTCTGCACTGGCCCTTGGGAACATCACCCTACTTAAGCCCACACCTCCACCCTATCCCAGTAACCCCACCTAACCTTTTGGACACTGAGGAGAATTTAGCATGTCCAATTCACTTAACCTGTACATCTTTGGACTGTAATTTTAAACATGACTGTAATCTTCAGAGAAATCTTTTTGCGTGTGATCTATTGTAATAAATTTGTTTTGAAACGCAGCAGGTTCCCAATAGTTCCAAATAAATTTAAGGTGTAACACATTTGTATTTTCCAAAAGGATAGCTTTAATTTGGCTATTAACAGTTTTTGAGCAAGGCACGTAAAGCTGCTCATTAAGAATAAAAAACAGCACAGGAACAGGCCCTTCGGCCCTCCAAGCCTGTACCGGTCATGATACCAACCATTGCCAAAACCCTCAGCACGTTCTTGTGCCGTATCCCTCTATACCCATCCTATCCATGTGTTTGTCAAGATGCCTTTTGAACGCCGTTAATGTATCTGCTTCCACAACCTCCCTTGGCAATGCATTCCAGGCACTCGCCACCCTCTGTGTAAAAAGCCCTGCCTCGCACATCTCCTCTAAACTTTGCCCCTCGGACCTTAAACCTGTGCTCCCTGATGACTGACCCCTTCACCCTGGGAAAAAGTGCCTGCCCATCAACTCTACCATGCCCCTCATACTCTTGCAGACCTCTATCAGGTCACCCCGCAACCTCCGTCTTTCTAATGAAAACAGTCCGAGTCTATTCAGCCTCTCCACAAGCTAACACCCTCCAGACCAGGCAACATCCTGGTAAACCTCCTCTGCACCCTCTCCAAAGCCTCCACATCCTTCTGGTAGTATGGCGATCAGAATTAGAGTCATAGAATTTACAGCGCAGAAGGAGGCCATTCAGCCCATCGAGTCTGCACCGGCCCTTGGAAAGAGCACCCTACTTAAGCCCCATGCTTCCACCCTATCCCCATTTATCCCTGTAACTCAGTAACCCCACCAAACCTTTTTGGGCACGAAGGGCAATTTATCATGGCCAATCCACCTAACCTGCACAACTTTGGACTGTGGGAGGAAACCGGAGGAAACCCACGCACACAAGGGGAGAACATGCAGACTCCACACAGACAGTGACCCAAGCCGGGAATCAAACCTAGGACCCTGGAGCTGTGAAGCCACTGTGCTAACCACTATGCTGCCGTGCTGCCCGAATTGTGCTCAGTATTGCAGCCTTATCAAGGTTCTATACAACTGCAGCATGACTTGCCAGTTTTTATACCCGATGCCCCGTCCAATGAAGGCGAGCATTCCGTATGCTTTCTTGACTACCTTGTCCACTTGTGATGCCACTTTCAAAGATTTATAGACCTGCACGCCCAGATCTCTCTGACTTTCTATATTACCAAGTGTTTTACCATTTACGGTATATTTCCCCTCTATGTTAGACCTACCAAAATGCATTACCTCACGTTTGTACGGATTAAACTCCATTTGCCATTTCTCTGCCCAAGTCTCCAATCTATCTATGTCCTGCTGTATCTTCTGACAATCCTCAACACTAATCTGCCACTCCACCAACCTTGGTGTCATCCGCGAACTTACTAATCAGATCGGCTACATTTTCCTCCAAGTCGTTTATGTACAATACAAACAACAGATGCCCAAGCACAGATCCTTGTGGAACCTTCCACTAATCATAACCTTCCATTCAGAAAAACACCCTTCTACTGCTACCCTTTGCCTTATGTGACCGAGCCAGTTCTGTATCCATCTTACCACCTCACCTCTTATCCCATGTGACTTCACCTTTTGTGTACCAGTTTGCCATGAGGCACCTTGTCAAAGGCTTTACTGAAGTCCATGTAAACAACATCCACCGCCCTCCCCATATCAATCATTTTTGTTACCTCCTCAAAAAACTCGGATCAAGTTAGTGAGGCACGACCTCCCCTTCACAAAACCATGCTGTCTATCGCTTATGAGTGCATTTGTTTCCAAATGGGTGTAAATCCTGTCCCTTCGAACTCCCTCCAATAATTTATTTACTACCGACGTGAGGCTCACTGGCCTGTAGTTTCCAGGGTTATCCCTGCTACCTTCCTTAAACTGCGGTACCACATTAGCTATTCTCCAGTCCTCTGGGATGTCACCAGTAGCCAATGAGGATACAAAGATGTCAGTCAAGGCCCCAACAATTTTCTCCCTTGCTTCCCTCCATATTCTGGGATAAATCCCATCTGGCTCAGGAGACTTGTCTCCCTTAGTATCTTTTAAAAGACCCAATACCTCCTCCTTTTCGATGTTAACATGATCCAGACTGTCCACACACCCTACCCAAGAATCTTCGTCCATAAAATCCCTTTCTTTAGTGAAACTGATGCAAAGTACTCATTTAGTACCTTGCCCATTTCCTCTGGCTCAACACATAGATTCCTTCCCACTGTCCTTAAGTGGTCCAATCCTTTTCCTGGCCACCGTCTTGCTTTTTAAATACGAATAAAAAGCTTTAGTTAAACCCATTAAGCAAATGGAAAAGGCATTTATCTCGTAACTGCTTCTGGGATTTTATAATAAATGGTTGTCATGTTTATCAGTCCCTGTTGCACAATGTAGTTCGAAACATAGAAAGTTTATAGCACTGAAGGAAGCTGACCTCAGGGGCGAAATTCTCCCCCAACGGCGCGATGTCCGCCGACTGGCGCCCAAAACGGCACCAATCAGACGGGCATCGCGCCGCCCCAAAGGTGAGGAATGCTCCGCATCTTTGGGGGCCGAGCCCCAACATTGAGGGGCTAGGCCAACGCCGGAGGGATTTCCGCCCCGCCAGCTGGCGGAAATGACGTTTGTTGCCCCGCCAGCTGGCGCGGAAATGACATTCGGGGCGGCGCATGCGCGGGAGCATCAGCGGCCGCTGACAGTTTCCCGCGCATGCGCAGTGAGGAGAGTCACTTCCGCCTCCGCCATGGTGGAGGCCGTGGCGGAGGCGGAAGGGAAAGAGTGCCCCCACGGCACAGGCCCGCCCGCGGATCGGTGGGCCTCGATCGCGGGCCAGGCCACCGTGGGGGCACCCCCTGGGGTCAGATCGCCCCCCCCGCCCCAGGACCCCGGAGCCCGCCCACGCCGCCTGGTCCCGCCGGTAAATACCAACTTTAATTTACGCCGGCGGGACAGGCAATTTCTGGGCAGGACTTCGGCCCATCCGGGCCGGAGAATTGAGCGGGGGGTCCCGCCAACCGGCACGGCCCGATTCCCGCCCCTGCCCAATCTCCGGTACCGGAGACTTCGGCGGACGGCGGGGGCGGGATTCACGCCCCTTATTTGGAGACTGATCCCTTGTTCTCGAAAATTCCACGCAGCATCTTCCCTATCAAACGCTTTAAGAATGTTATAGGTTTCAAGTGAGGTTTGTCCAGGGTTTGGGTACTGACATAATTTTGTTCCTTCATATCGTTTTTCATATCAGGAACTCCAGAGGCGCTGCAACACATTGATATCATTGATAGAGAAAGAAAACTCGGAACTTGAAGAAAAAGAACGCGCCGAGAAGAAACGGCGAGGCCCTAAAGCTGGAACGGTATTTGAAATTTTATTCTATGAGCGAAACTGGAAAAAGAGGCGTGGGTAGTTTAGGCAAGAAGCTCTAATTTTAACCCAAGATGCCTACTATGCGGGGAAACCGCTAGAAGAGGGAGCACTATACTTGCTAAAACACATATCCTACCTGCGTGATTGAACAGCTCTGCAACCTAGTGTTGAATCAGCCTACATGATTGAAGAAATTCTTCTGGAGCAGAATTGATGGGCCGAGTGGCCTAATTGTGTTCCTCCATCTTATGGTGTGTGCTCCGCATGGAGTCACTTTGGAGAATCTCAACTGGTTTCTAGTTGCCGCAATACAAATCCTGACATGGATACCCACCTTTCCAATCTCAGCGAGGTCACAAAGATTACTAGTATTGGAAATGAGAAACTATCCTTCTGCAGTAAGGGGTATTTTTCTGAGGTCTAGCACATTTGGAGCATTAGAATAATGGAATTTTACAGCACACAAAGTTGCCACTCAGCTATCATAGTCTGGCCAGCTCTCTGTAAAAACCTTCTACTTGCTATCAAATCTTTTTCGATTGTTCCTGCTTCCACACTATTTCTGGTGAGGCATCCTAGCTGTGCCCTGCATGAGGAAAAAAAAATGGTTCTTGTGCTAATAATCTTAAATCTGTACCCTCTAGTTGGAAAGGCAATGACTGATGAGGTTATCCTTTACTAATTTAGCTTATCAAACCACCTCGTAATTTTCAGCACATTTATCAGATCTCCTCATAGCCTTCTCAGAGCCTCAGGGCAAGCGTTTCCGTTTCTGAAACGCACCGACAGACTGAAATGTGAGTCAGACACTTGCGCTGTGTGGGGAAACAGTCACTCATTGTGATTTTCCCCAGGACAACCAATTAATAACGGGAGGGAAGGCTCACTATCCAGTAAAGGGTGCTGGGCAGTCTGTTAAAGCTGGGGGGGGGGGGGGGGGGGGCAATCAGAAGTCTTTCTGCTTGAAAACAGCAGCAGGCTGTAATGGAAGGTAAGTAAGGGAATGTACATAAGTAATGGAAAGTAAGCCCTCTCTCCAACTATTTTTAAATTAGAAAATGGGTTTTACAGCCAGACCACCAGCGTGAGCCAGTGAAATCCCTGTTGGGTGGCTGGGGTCTGCCACTGGAAGGCCTCCAGGTCCCAAAGCTGAGGGATCCAGTGAGCTGACTAGATAGTATGCCTAGATGATCTCCTTTCATTGGCCTTAACTGGCCCTTAACGAAAAGTGTCAGCTGCCCATGACGTGCTGGCAGCTAGCTCTGCCATCTCCCATCATGCCAACACCAGAAGGGCCTGGGGGCAGGATGGAGCCAGGGAACCAACCTACAGGCCAACAGGGCTATTTTTAACTCCTGTTCATCCTGGTGAGACTTAAATTAAGCCCCCTCTTTCTGTAACTAAATCCTGTCATCTATAGCATCAGCAGAGTTAATCTCTTCTGTATCTTATCCATGGCTTTGTGACACCTTTCTTTTGGCAGGCCTCTTCAGTTTCCTTGCCCGTGATGGAAGGTGTACATTCTGAACACTTGCGCCCAGAAATGGCAGTTAGGGTCCTAATTACATTGTAGGACTCCGATTTCCAAGCTGAAAAGGGACCTGTCATCTGAAACATGCAGGTGGTAGGCCCCTTTTAAATGGAGTCGCTGAATCTTTGATGATCGCAGTGTTGGCATATGTAAAGTCATCCACTCTGGGCATAAAAAAGACAGAACAGGGTCCTTTAAAAATGGCGAACAGCTTGAAATACATGAGATTGAAAGAGATTTGGAGGTCCAGGTACATGGATCGTTAAAATGCTATGAACAGGTACAGAAAGGAATCAAGAAGATTAATGGAATACTGGCCTTTATATCTAGAAGGATAAAAGTTATGCTTCAGTAATACAAAGATCTGGCTAAACCACACTTGGAGTTCTGGGTGTGGTTCTGTACACCAATCTTGAAGGGAGATCAGCATAGATTTACTGGTCTCCAAGGGTTAAGCTGTGAGGAGAGATTACACAAACAACGGGTGTATTTCCTGAAATTTAGAAAATTAAGCAGCAACTTGATTAAAGTTTTTAATCTATTAAGAGAAACCGATAGGGTAGATTGGTATGAACTACTTCGGCCAGGGCATACGGTGTAAAAGATCGAGCCAGACTTTTCATGAGTGAAATTTGGAAACACTTCTTCATACAAAGGGAGGCAAAAGTTTGAAACCTTCCACCGAAGCGGTAATTGATGCTCGATCAGTTAATTTTAAATCTGAGATTGGTAGATTGTTGTTAGCCAAATGGATTATGGGATGTGGGATAAAGGTGTTTATATATAGTTAGGCGACAGGTTCGCCACAATCTCATTGAATGACGCAACAGGCTAAATGGCCTACTCATATTCCTGTGTTAGACTATCAACCTCATCATGAATTCACCATGTTAATAATGGTCTGCAAAGATAGTGAAAATTGACCTGATTGAATGCTCAAAATGGAAAATATTTCATTTGACTAACGTTCTTCATTTGAATGAACACAGAAGTTCACATCAAAGTTGGCGGTCATAGGGATATGAAAGAAGGGAAATTCATGCTGGTAATATTAAAACCAGATTTGCCATTTTGTTTCCACTGATTTCAATGTAGAAAAGCAAGGATTTCATCCTTTTACATGAATGAGCAAGCATAAATGAGTGTTTGTATTTAAAAAGTCAAAAGAAGATATTTGAAGTGGATCATTTTGAATAACGTTGCACTTTTCTGCGCAACATTTTAATTAGGTTTTCCGGGATTATAAAAAACAAATGAACCTAGAACAATAAGTACTTTTTGAACTCCTGTAGGATGGAGACAATTGTCCGGCATCTCTGTGAAGTATTTATTCTCATTGTCTGCCTCAGGAATTTGGAAAATGATTGAGGGGAACACTTCCATGAAAGACACTTCAAGAGCAGAGCTGCATAAATTACCCTCTCTCCTGCACTTTCTAATATAGATTTCATCAGAGGAACAAAATCTCTGCTTCTGGCAGTGAACATCTATTTCTACTTTTCTTTTTGTATTAACCATTTTTAGTTTGTGCACCAACATGGAAAGGCTAGTTTTGCAGCAGCAAAAGTGAGATTGTGTTGTGAAGACAAAGGGTTCCTGATGTTCGGTTGTAGCACCTTTTAATGATTGCATCTCTACCAGCATTACTTCAAGTTTCTCCACACCATCTGGTTCACTTACATCTCCCAGACGGCTTGTTAGCATTCACTCGAAGGGGAATAAGTGGGGGAGAAAATATTTGAAAATGAATGATATATTTTTGACCTTTAGGAAATTAAAGTAATAATTTGATTGAGAGCTTTTAAAATTTGTCCCCCTGCTTTATACATACCTCTTCAGAGCTGAGTCCAACCTTTACTGAAATGCTTTCCTCCATTTGGTGCCAACCTGCTGAAATTGTATCCAAGTAACTCCTCTTGGTATTGTCAGCCCAGCCACTGAATGCCTTTGGACTATATTAACAGTGAGGGCTGCACAGTCGATTGTGTCCAATACTGTCCAAACTGTATGTTGTCCTGGTCGGGATTCTTGGACAGCAGTTGGGCACAGAAACCCTGGATAGAGTGGGTTTTTCTTCTTTCCTTTCCCAGCCCAGAGTGCCAAGATCGGTTGCTGCCCCCAAAGCTCCTGATGCAGCTAAGAAATATGCAAAACTTGGAATAGTACCCGGAGGTTGTTTGACTGAATAGATCTGTGCAGCCCTCACTGTTAATATAGTCCACTGGCATTCAATGGCTGGGCTGACAATACCAAGAGGAGTTACTTGGCTACATCTGATAGTGCCATTACTCTGGAACTACTGTTTCTAATATATGCATAAAAATGGCAACAATTAATAGGGAGTTTGTCCTTCAAGCTATGACTGATGTAGTCAAGTTGTCTATTTACTCTGTTGTTGCCGTTGTGGGAGATGAAATTCTATTTCCTATGACAGCCGGGCGCAGGAGGATTAAAATGCTCTGTGAAGTTTAACGAATTAAAGCAATTATTAGATTGAAATTCCGCTGTTAACAGTCGGTCAGTCGGCATCTGAAAGAAAAAAGACAGGTTTATGTTTTGAGTAGGGACACTTTGTTAGATCAAAGGCCCTCCAACGAGCACTTTCATCTGTCTTTTCTCTTTCAGGTGCCTGTGGCTTTGTGCACTTGCAGTATTTTCTGCTTTTGTTTCAGATTGTTTTATATCTGTATCTTAATTATTTATTTACTGTTAGGCACAAAAGAGAAGGGCAGAATCCACTCCAGAAACGGCTGGACGAAAAGATTGGAAGAAAATGAAGAATTGAAGTTTCTTGCTCAGTTGAAGACTGCATCCTGGTTAACACTATAGTTTCATTTTGTATCCTTTGCTCAGTTGTATATTCATTAGAAAAATGTTCAGTTGATGCAGTATAATACATTTTATGGAATAATAAATGCCTTTGGAAGACACGTTTGCACCTGAGAATGTAGGTTTGCTTTAGTATTCTGCTATCTTTAAATCTATTCCATTCCAGTATTTTATGTCCTTCAATTGTATGTACAGTGATCTACTTGTATTTGTATGGTTTACAACTTGCATGTATTTTAATATGTTTGCTGTTTATAAAAGTGAAACCAGAGGGTCCTCTTTTATTGAGTGGGTATTGGAGCAGATTTGAGTTTAAAGTATTCAGTGAGGTATTTGTCAGGACCTCTGAGCCAGTTTACCAAAAGATTCCTTTTTTAATAAAATAACTTGTCTCTTGGATGTTTCCCGTTTAGTTTGTTTAACAGTTTCACATGTAAACTAATGAAATATTGGAGGAAAAAATTCTCAGCCTCTATAAGGTTTGTGTATTTTTTACCTTTTTAGCACACGTATGTGTTTGAGAGTTTTATTGGAGTTCAACTTTTTTGTTCAGTTTGTTTAGGCAACAGCTCCTTTCCCACCTGGCCGGTTCCTGTGCCAAAGCGAATGTACCGGTTGATTAACATTCCATGCCAGTATACATGGCCAACTGTAAGGCATCAGTACTTCTGGGTTCATATAAGCCTCTTCTGCCCATGGCTGTGATCCACTCTGGTCTCCGAAACTGCTGTTAGTGTCCGTATCAGTACCGCCTACAGCACCTTTAGAAGCACTTCTGCTAGCCATAGCTCTGTGCAAATCTATGTTGGTGTTGAGACCAAATGAGAAATAGTAATGTTGGCTACAAAGTTCCTCATCCAACATTCTCTGCAATTGTAAGAGAATGGTGCTGACCAAGTCATTTCCCTGAACACAAAGTTTCTGCGTCACAATATTGTTTTGCTCTTGACTACATATGTATTTATCTTGAATGAACTGGCTCTCAAGTGATAGGCCAGTTACCTGGGCACTATTGTAAGGATTTGATTCTAAACTTGGTACATTTGTTGCAGTTGTAGCTTGAGGGGAGGTGGTGGCATAGTGCTATTGTTACTGGACTAGTAACCAGAGACCCAGAGTAATGCTCTGGGGACCCAGGTTCAAATCCCGCCCCTGCAGATGGTGAAATTTGAATTCAATAAAAATCTGGAATTAAATGTCTAATGGTGACCATGAAACCCACCTTGTTGTAAAAACTCATCTGGTTCACTAATAGGGCAGCATGGTAGCACAAGTGGATAGCACTGTGGCTTCACAGCGCCAGGGTTGATTCCCCACTGGGGCACTGTCTGCAGAAGCTGCATGTTCTCCCCGTGTCTGCGTGGGTTTCCTCCAACAGGCCAAAGATGTGCAAGTTAGGTGGATTGGCCATGATAAATTGCCCTTCGTGACCAAAAAGGTTAGGAGGGGTTATTGGGTTACGGGGAAGTGAGGGCTTGGGTGGGTCGGTGCAGACTCGATGGGCTGAATGGCCTCCTTCTGCACTGGATGTTCTATGTTCTAATGTCCTTTAGAGAAGGAAATCTTTATCCTTACCTGGTCTGGCCTACATATGACTCCAGAATCACAGCAACTCTTAATTGTCCCCTCAATTAAGGGATGGGCAATAAATTAGGGATGGGCAATAAATGCTGGCACAGCCTGCGATGTCCGAATAAAGAAAAAAACAAAAACAAATTAGGAGCAGAAGTTGGAACTTCAGCCCTTCCAGCCTGCTCTGCCATTCAATCAGATCATGCCAGATGATCTCTTCCTGGTCTCAAATCCCCACCTGTTGCCCATATTCCTTTAACCCGTTTTTAAAAATCAAAGATATATCATCTCTTTCTTGAAACAATTTAATTACTCCAATTCCACCGCACTATGGGGCAGCGAGTTCCACAAATTTACACCCTCTGTGAGAAGTAGTTCCTCCTCATCTCAGTTCTAAATCTACCGTCGCTCAAACTATATCAGTGACCTCTCATTCTAGATTTCCCCACAAGGGGGAACATTTGGTCTACGTTTACTTTATCAATCCCATTTAGTTTCGATCAGATCCCCTCTCAGCCTTCTAAATTCCAGCGAGTATAAGCCCTAACTGTTTAATCTCTCCTCATACATCATCCCTGGAATCAGTCTGGTGAACCTCCTCTGTACTGCCTCCAATGCCACCAGATCTTTCCTCAAATAAGGAGACCAAACTGGACACAATACTCCAGATGTGGTCTCACCAACACCCTATACAATTGCAACAATGCTTCTCCACTTTTATACTCTTCCTTTTGCAATAAACATTAGATCACATTTGCCTTTTTACCAGCAATTGTGAGAAAAGTTTCAAGAAGAGGGAAAACCGGAGGCAAGAAAGAGGGGAAACTGAAAGTGTGGGGAGTAATTTTCAAAGGATGTGGGGGGGAAGAGAACAAATGTTGGTTCCACATGTAAATGGTACTAACTCATTGAGATTGTGCTGATCATCAGTAGCAAAACTGGTAACACCGAATCTCATAACCAACTGAATACAATAATGCATAATAGCTTCTGCCTGGAAATCTAGTTCAAAACACTTACAGACAGCATGTTGTTGATGCTGCACTAACATGTCCCAGGTGCAAACTTTGAGAAATGCTTTTCGGAGTTGGCAAAGTTATACGTGGATAAAGGTAATCGTGAGGTTTATTTTGAGACATGTATTATACAGAGGGTGCCAGCTGCTGCCATGCATTCTGATGCCTCCATTTGTTCAGTCTCAGCCCTTGGTAGCTATATTTATTCATCCTTCCTATGGGTCAGTGAAGTCATGAGTTTTCCATTGTAATGCTGATGGTAACCTATGTACAATGAATGAGTCACTGTCAGAATTACATTCAGACCTGATTGGGCAATACAGACATGAAGTGGGTCTGCTACGATTCTCCACCTTCAGCTTCCAACATAGATTGCTTCAGAACAATAAGGCCTGGGAAATGTGCCCTGATTCCTCCCTGTAGTCCTACTGCCCAGCAAAGATTATTATAAAATTTAGCTACCCCCTGCACACACACACACATACACTGCGTACGGAATCTGAAACCTTCCTAAATGCATAACTTACTGGTGAGCCATTAAGGAAACTCCTTTGTCTCTCATGATCATGTTTCAATATAATATTTTGGACAGGTAATGACAGTATCAACAGTCGTTGCATATTTAGAATGATGGGTTGAATATTTGCCACCATTCTGGGCAGAATTTGCTGGCATAGATAGTGCAACAATTGATGCTGCATTTTCCACTATTCATCTAAATGTAAATCTCTTCAACAAAAAAATGACAGTAGTAGCCAGTACTGTAATGCAATTCAGAGCATCCGATTAAGTTTGCAATCCTTCGAATTTTCAATTAAGTGTCAATCAGTGTGTGTGACTGGCTACCTGATATGATTTTGAAATAATTTACACAGCAAACTTAAAAATTGTCTGAAAATTAACAGAATAGTAAGTTTGTCCAAAAAAAAATATCAAACATCAATAAACATTTCAATTGTAAATTCGAGTGGGAGCCTGACATTCATAGTAATCTACAGGCCTGTGATGTACGATGAATCGTCTCCCATTATATAGCAGCTGTCTGGAAGGCAAATTGTAATGTTCACGTTTCAAGCAATGAAACCGGTAAAAATTGAACATTCAATGGCATATTAAAGATGCAGTCTATGGGTACAAAAGATATCAAAACCAATAAAAAGTATTTTTAAAACTTGTGATTAAATGTTGTCTCAACTCAGAACTTGGCAATTCCAACCTGCTTTTTGCACTGATGAACATATCTCAAAATTGAAAGAAAACAACGAAACAAACACCTATTCATATAATACAAAAACAGAAAATTTTGGATAAACTCAGCAGGTCTGGCAGTATCTAGAGAGAGAAACAGAGTTAACATTCCAGATCTGCAGAACTGAAGCGAGGTAGACCTATGCAGATCTATATTGTTCGAAAGTAGGTGGGGCAGAATGGAAGAACAGGGATTGGTTGGGGCAAAGGAGATATGGGCAAGGGGTTGTTAATGCTGACATTAAGGGAAGAGTGCTGATGGTAGGATAAAGTGAGAGCAGAATATGTTAAATCGGAGCAATTGAGCAGCCAGGGACAGTTGGCCATGTGGAGGAGGGGGTAAGGTTGTGTTGGAGCAGGCCAGGATGCTGAAAAGCAACTGACCACCAACTACAAGACAGTGGGGGGGGGGGTCAATGGGCAGAATTTTCTGGGAAAATTACAAAGTGTCATTTTGGGCGAGAAAATCAATGCAATTCCTGTGAGCACCAGCGGTGCGATCCAGATCGCAATTTTCAGGCAATTTGAATTTATTTTTCCTCCACGTGAAACCGTGCCTGAGGCGTGAAGTGTCTGATGCACCTGCCTCAGGGGTTATCTGAGCTAATCGATGAAGGGGATGTTGCATCTAAACGGCTCCACAGCACATGCTCTTATTTAAGCCAGGAGGATGGCAGCTAGGGGACCAGCTCCTAGATTTACAGGAGGGACCTTCAGCCGTTTGCTGGTTACCGTGGAGGGGAGGCAGGCCACAATATATCTTCAGGTTGGCAGAAGGCCCTCCAGCAAGTTGACAAATCCCGCCTAGGATCATCTGTACTAGTCACCAAGAGTCTTACACCATCTTCTGTAAATTGGAAGAAATTATGGGATGAGGGGGAATGAATTGTGTGCTGTTCGTGTCGGGTGGCCTGATTATATTACAAGAACACTTGTAGCTAAACGATTTATTAACATTAACTGTGGGTGAACTATATACAAAACAACAGATGAATAATAGTATGATCATGCACAAGCAACCTCTCCCCTGCTCTCCAGTCGCTCTGTGGTCACCTGATTCTAACATTCACTTGTATGCTAGTGAGGCTTCTAGTGGTCAGTCGGTGAATTATAACGCAACCATGATATCACTACATCCCCTTTCCTTTGAATAAATTAATACATTATCATCAGTATATTTACATGTGATATGAGCCTGAGTCTCACAGTATTATTATTTTAATTTTAAAACTGGTTTAACAAATATATATATAAGAACAGCAAGCATAGT
The DNA here is from genome assembly GCF_047496885.1 of Scyliorhinus torazame. NCBI lineage: Eukaryota > Metazoa > Chordata > Chondrichthyes > Carcharhiniformes > Scyliorhinidae > Scyliorhinus > Scyliorhinus torazame. The sequence continues at coordinate 276,022,299 of NC_092711.1, forward strand.
ATGTACAAATAGTCCAAATCTACCAATTGAGTCGATCAGGTTTTCTCCTGACTGGTTTGTCTTCTCAAAGTTTGACCTTGCTGCTCAGAACTTGTCGATACAATGTTCTCCATAACAATCTCATGCTCAGGAACTAAACTAGCTGACACTGCAGCTGACATTGATTCTGACATAGATTTGTCATCCATCACATTGTTGTGAAAGTCTTCTCTGGTTTACAAGTGCACGTGACGATTTCCTCTTAAAACCAACCCATGCACAACAATTTATTCTTAAAACTAACCCTTCTGTCTGTACATTGTAGGAACGAGGTACTACTTCTTCAATGGCTTTTCTTGTCCAATTACCTGAATCTTCTATTCTCACAATGTCATCACAACTCAGAGGTGGTAAAGTTCTAGACACTCTATCATAGAACTGCTTTTGTTTTGCTTTAATGTTTTTCATTTCCTGCAGTACTACTGCATTCTTCCCCTTTTCCAAGTATGGAAGTGTGGTACGCAACCTTCTATTCATGAGTAACTCTGCTGGCGATCAATCATGTGACAATGATAACACTTTGTAATGTGATTTTGCAAGATATGGATCAGATTGGCTGCCATTTGCTTTCTGAAATGATTGTTTTACAATATGTACACTTTTTGTTCAGATCTTTGGGATCTATGCCTATACCAGCATCACCATTTTTTGTTTCACACATACCATGGAATTTACCCCATTGGTAGGTTCTTCTATCTTTTTGATAACTTGTGGTTTTGTATCTGATATGGGTGGTAGGGTAGAAATGAAATTGACATACAGATCTACATCTTCAGCAATTTCAACACAAATAGTTTGTATCGGTGCTTTAGATGATGCATGTTCTTTAAATTGTATCTCGTTGGTGAATGGTAGTGCGCTAAATCAATGAACACATCGCTGAATTTGCTGATAATGTTCTCAGAATCATTGGAGTGTTGATCCAATCCTTTGTAGATACTATATACCAACTAGACCTAATTCTTCACTAGACTGATCACCAGTAATAAATCCAAGCCCTCCGATACAATACAGAATGGGATGGAATAAACTGTGTTCTTCACCACCACACACCGGTCACAAGCATCATAACATTTAATGCTTGAACCATTAAAATCTCTCAGACGTATCTTGTGATTTCTTCCAATGGGGCTGAATTTTTAGCTTTTTAAAATGCTGATTAAATTGGCTTTGGCACCTGTGTCTAACTTCAATTGGACCACTGTACCATTCACTTCAAGTGGTAGCAGCCATTTGTCCTCAACAACAGCATTTATTTTAAATGGAGCATCAGTTTGCATTTTTTTAAGTGCTGGAGAATTTGTTGACGTCTCCAAAAAATTATTCTTCTCTGTTATTACTCCAACAAACAATGATGTTTCATCACTGGAGATTGTGTCTGCCACTGCGCTGACTGATCTGGGATTGAGCTTTGAGTAACAGTTCTGAGCAAAGTGATTTTTTTCTTTCCATCTGGAACAAAATTTGCCAAACTCTGAACACTGCCAAATATTTGCCTTTCACCACATCTTTTACACTGAAATACTTTGTCCTGATTTCTAATCTGTTTGTTGGTGTGTGAGGAGCTGCTGGAACATTCTTGTCTTTTTAGAAAAAGGGCAGCATCCAGAGTGCTTTCTTCCAAGAAGACGGCACAATTACTGAGAAACATTTTAAAATGCTGTGCAGCTAGCTTGTGAACCTGACAAATCTTAACTGTTTGTTCCAAAGGCAGCTCTGATTCCCAACAACCGTTCCCTCAGCTTATTTTCATTCACACAAAACACAATCTGGTCCCGAATCTTGGGTGATTCCACTACAGAAAATTACAAGTTGTAGTTTTTAACTTTAAATCAATGGTGAAATGATCTATGGACTCTCCAGTCTTCTGTAAATGTGATCTAAACACATAGTGCTCATACATTTCATTCTTTCTGGGGATGCAATGTGCATCAAATCTTCAAATTACTTTAAACATTTTTTTACTACCTTCATCGTTTGCGAATTTAACAATTTTGCAGCCCCTGGCCAAGGATGCAGATTCTCAACAGCATGCTTAGCAGTGGCAGCATGTCATTATCATTTAAAGTTTGCATGATTTCTGCATTAATGGAAGGAAGAGGTGGGTGAGGATAGGGATACAAACTTCCATCGCAATTCCTATGACAGTTTTCGGGCCTTGTTCAATTTTATATCTTTAGGCTCCAAAATAAAAACAAGAAATGTTGGAAATACTCAGCTGGTCATAGAATCATTAAAGCACTACAGTGCAGAAGAAGGCCATTCGGCCCATCGAGCCTGCATCGACCCGCTGAAAGAGCACCCCACCTAGGCCCAATTCCCCTACCCTATCCCGGTAACCTAGGGTCAATTTTGCCTGCCCAATCCACCTAACCTGCACATCTTTGGACTGTGGGAGGAAACCCACACAGACACGGAAAGAATGCGTGCAAACTCCACACCGATAGTTACCCAAGGCCAGAATTGAACCCGGGTCCCTGGCGCTGTGAGGCAGCAGTGCTAACTACTGTGCCACCATGCTGGAGAACAAAACAGCTAACATTTCAGTTCGATGACCTTTTATCGGAAGCAGAATTTCAATTCTATGGTAAGTAATTGTAAAATAATTTTTGCTTTGTTTGCCTTGGTTGTTCTATTCTTCAACCGCAATGATATCCATGAAGCATAAGCCTCCATTTTGATTTCTCAGTTTCAAGGAAATGAAACAAAGCAGCAAACACAGACAACTCAGCAGCATTAAACGCGAACCTAATATTTCTTCATTTCAAGTTCCTTGTTCTTTGTAATGTATTCTATTTTCTGTTTTACAGTGAACATCACGAGAATTCATGACTCCAATGCTAATTATCTGAACGAAACTCAAGAGAGGCGGAATGGTCCTCACATTAACACATCCAAGAGTCCTAAAGAACATACTTGTCACTTAAAAAGAAACAGATGATTAAGTTTAGTCTTCGTGCACAGGCACCTAATTTCAATGCACATTTCAATATGCTGCAATATGTAAAATCAATGTGTGGGACTGTTATTGATATAGTCAGAAGCAGAAATGTCAGATGACTGATAGGGTAGGTGATCACAGGCTTGTACAAGGCAAAGACAGGGCTACAGAAATATTCAGGATCCAATTGTTTTGTAAAGATAGTAGATTTTCTTTTGAAAAATGGAAGCAAATTGACAGCAGGATTTCCATATTTATTTGCTCAGAATGCAAATTGAAATAGCCTTGAGGTTTTTTTCTCATTAAAAAAAGGTCTTGGCTTTGTATATTTTAGTCAATAAACCATTTTTTTGGAATGGTTCATGCAAAGCTAATTGGTTATATCAGTATGAATAGTTTGAATTCCTTTTTCCCCCTCAGTTGGTCTCCAATAGTGAAAATTTTATGAGGAATCAATAAAATGTCTTTTGATTTCACAGGCCACAAGGGGGAGCAAGAAGACTACATTAAGAAGTAAAAGCACACTGCCTTGGTGGATCAGTGTATTTATTCAGTGCGGAGCTGAGCCATATGCACAGGATTGCTCTGAGTTTGCTGGTCCTAACTGGGGTAGCAGCAGCTTCATTACAACTGGCCACAGAATCCAGCGTTAGGAAAACAAATCAGTCAAAGCTCTTGGTCCTGTTCCCCAGCCAGTGACCCTCCCCAGAACGCGTGTGTGTGCAGCTGTCAGAAGACAGCGTCTGGAGCTTGCCTGTTATATCTCTCAGCAGCTGACTGGCGATGCTAACAGTGCGATACACTGTCAAGACTTATACATGACGAATGGCCCCTTGAGTAAGGCATTAGAAACCATCTCAGCCAGGGGTCAACAACTTCTTTGGGAGAGTGGAGGAAAGCAGATCTGAAAATCTTTGTTTTTTCTTTTTAAAATGCTGACTGCATGTTCTTTATTTCTGGCATTTTTTATTACATTAGATTTTCAGCGTTTGCAGAACAACTTTTGCATTAAATGTTTCTTTGCTATTCACCAGGCAGTGTGTGCATCCACCCTATAGGTATTTACACCACCCTCCATCGACTTTTGTTTAACTGCAGGAGTTAAATAGTGGAGCAAGTCAGCCTCAGGAGTCCTGAACACAATCTTATACACACTGCTTTAAGACTCACTGAGGGAGAGGGGAGGGAGGTTTGCACTATAATGATACATTAATTATAATCTGCAGGTTTAGAGATTCCCTCAATATCACTGAATGCATTATTAATGTTTCCATTAAGCAATTGTCTTGATGCAGGTTGAAGCCAGTCACCTGGATTATGCACTCAACACCATCCTGACAGGCCAGGGTTGTCTCTGCTAAATTCTGAATCTGGTCATTCCGAAGTTTATGGAGTCAGGAGAGGTATTCCAAGAGTAACCTTTGTGTGTTTGGGGCTGCGTTTGTAGCTTCCCCCTCAACAAGCACGGTAGCATTGTGGATAGCACAATTGCTTCACAGCTCCAGGGTCCAAGGTTCAATTCCGGCTTGGGTCACTGTCTGTGTGGAGTCTGCACATCCTCCCTGTGTGTGCGTGGGTTTCCTCCGGGTGCTCCGGTTTCCTCCCACAGTCCAAAGATGTGCAGGTTAGGTGGATTGGCCATGATAAATTGCCCTTAGTGTCCAAAATTGCCCTTAGTGTTGGGTGGGGTTTCTGGGTTATGGGGATAGGGTGGAGGTGTTGACCTTGGGGAGGGTGCTCTTTCCACAAGCTGGTGCAGACTCGATGGGCCGAATGGCATCCTTCTGCACTGTAAATTCTATGATAATCCATGAACAAGAAGTTCCTGGAAAAGCCACCTATAGCTAGGAGGTGGTGTCACATCCTCAACCCAGGACAATCAGCCTGCTCTCCGTTGCCTCTTTATGAATTGAATTGCTTTAATAATTTTAAAGAAGTAATTCTCTCTCTCATTTTTGCAGGGCAGGGTATAGGCTCCAGCCTGGCCTTCGGTGTGTCCGATGCCTGTTTTTGGTCAGGTACATTTGGTGAGATTCATAGCACCTGCCCCGATGCCAAGTGTCACATCTTCTTGCTATGTCTGCGCTAAGTAAAGATTTGGAAAGGCAATGTCCTTGAATATATTATCAGGTGCTATAACATTTGGAAGCTGACTTTGAACTTTATGCTGGGCATGTAGCAATGCTCGTCTGTTTCTCCTGAACAGCGATCCCTGTTCTGTTTTGACTAAGTGTGCCCTTGGTGCTACTTGTTTCAGAACTTTTGCAACGTGTTGCCAGCCTCCTTCTGGTTTCTGAATTCGTACAAAGTTAACTTCTCGAAGTTCAAGCAGAGGTTTGATTTATTTATCATAGTCCTCGTTTTTTTCCTCTTTTTTTGTTGCTGTGATACGTTCATGTATCTCTTTATTATCCATTTCAGGAATGGCGATCTCAGGTAATGTGGTTCTTAGTCATCTACCCATTAACATCTGAGCAGGTGATAATCCAGTTGACAGTGGTGTCGTTCTGTTCGCTAACAACGCCAACGATATATCTTGACCATCATCAATCACTTTGCGGAATAACTTCTTTATTATTCCTACTCCTTTCTCTGCTTTTCCATTAGACTGAGATTAACATGGGCTAGCAGTAATATAATTGAAATTACATTGCTTTGCAAACTGTGTCCACTCCCAACTCGAGAAACACGAACCATTGTGAGAGACAACATTGAGAGGTATCCCATGGCGTGCAAAAATTGATTTTGTTGCCTTTATCACTGATCTGGCAGTCGAATTGTTCAGCATCATCACCTCTGGAAAGTTGGGGTAATAGTCTATGACCAATAGATAGTCATGACCCTGGAAATAGAATAAACCCGTGCCCACTTTGCGCCATGGGCTGGAAACAATTTCCACCTGTTGCATGCTTTCTTTGCCCTGTGCTGGCTGATACATCTGACAAATTATACATGCTTGAACATATTGATCGATATCTCTGTTTATTCGCAGCCAATATACTGACTGACTGGCCTTCCTGCGACATTTTTCGATGCCTTGATGACCCTCTGCTGCAGAATTCCTAAATGTAAGCTGGCAGGAATCACTATCCTATCTCCCTTGAGCTGGAAACCATCTACTGTAGAAAGATCATCTCTTAGATCCTGATAGGCAGATCAACATCCAGCAGGCCGTTCTTCTTTTAGGTATTGTTTCACCTTCTGGAGCGTCAAATCCTTTTCAGTTTCGGCTTTGATTATCTGTAGTTTGCGGTCAGACACTGGTAGTATCTTGGTAAAGAAACACGCTTGAGATTCCACTATTTGGACCATCTCAGGTTCTGATATTTCATCATCAGTGGTTGCCCTGAATTCTGATGTGTCAACAACACCTAAGTCTTCCCTTGACTCTTCATCTTGGTCAGCTGAAGTACTGGTTGAGTGAATTCTTTCAACTAGCTGCAATCTTTCACAAGCATCCATTCCAATTAATGATGATTTCTCACCCTCTACCACCTCGAAGTCGATGGGTAGCTCGATGTTCCTATTCTTAACAACAAGACAGCAGGATCCTTTTGTGACTATCATGTTACCATTGTAATCTTCGACTCTACATGTGGATTGCTTTATTAGTGGTTTGTCATGAGCTTGCCTTAAAGGTCATTCAGTGATAATATTTGCATGCCCTCCTGTGTCAATTTTAAATGTTATTAGTTTTCCATTTATTTGTAATGAGACAGTCCACTCCTTAATTATCTTCGAGAGCGCTTGTACTGGTCTTTCATTTCGATCCAGTAAATTAATCCTAGTGATTGCTTCTATCAAGAAAGTATCCAAAAGTGAATATGGTGAGCAATCCTCCCCATCCGCTATGACGTTGGATTTTCTTCTTCACTCTTCACACTTTGGATCTGTCTGAAATCACTGCAGGACTTTTTAAACTTGGTTACTGGAACAGTTGCTGATAAACGACACTCTACTGCAAAGTGATACAACTTGCAACAATTGGAACATTGCCTTTTGCCGGACAGTTTTTTTTACTGTAGGCATGACCGCAGCGTGTGCACATCATCACGCTCATGATGTCACTTTCAAAATGGCCACTGGCCGTTGCACGCAGTTTTCTTTGCTGCAACACAGCATTAATGGCGTCAGCCACATTTCCTGATTTTATGCTCTTTTCTTTTGCCACAATCTCTGCATATTCACTCAATGCCTGTTCACTGGTCTTGCACATATTAATCGCGTCTTCAAGCGGTAAAACCGGTTGACTAAGCATTTTCTCGCACAAACGTTCATCATTTATCCCAAACACAACTTGATCACGCAGCATAGAATTGGAGGCTGAGGAAAAATTACAGGACTGCGCTTGCAACTTTAAAGCTGTCACGAATTAATCTATTGACTCCCTCCTTAACTGCAGCCTTTTCCTGAACATGTAGCACTCATAGGTCTTATTCACCTGCTTCTTACAGGGTGTATCGAACTTTTGTAGCACCATGCTGTATGTATTTTTATCCTCATCTGTACTGAATTCAAACAGATTATGAAGTTCTAATGCTTGCGGTCCAGCCAAATTTAATAGGAGTGCTATTTTCCTTTGGTCTGAGACACTTACAAGCGCGGAGGCAGAAAGGAAAATTTCAAACTGCAGTTTAAAGAAAGCCCAGTTCTGGCATAGTTTACCATGTGTCCTGAAGCGGTCAGGCTTCTTGAGAGCTTCCATCTTCTGATTAGTCTCTGTCGTAGATTTTCTGAGTTCTGTAGCTTCTGGATTGCTTAGTCAATCTCCTAATGCTATTCTTTCCGAATCTAACTGTTGTTTACTGATAGAAATAGACTCTGTAATGATCTCTGTAGGTGCATGCACACAAGGGGTTAATGGGTAGATAGCAGCACCACATTATCACTAGAGGGCTGGACCAACAGGGGTATAAAAGGCAGCCACACGGGGTCTCTCGGTCTCTCTCGTGGGTGTGCTGTGAACAGGGTAACATCAGAATCACATAGATAGTTAGTGGAGTTACATTTAGTTATAATTGTTAAATCTTGTTAACCAATTCCTAGTTTCCATGTTAAAGTCAAGAACTCATGCATTAATAGTTATAGTTACTCAATAAATCTTTGTTGTGACTGGATGAGTTCGAGTCTTAAACAAGATTCAGAGGACCTCACCATCAACAAAGGATTGAGTAACACATGTTATCGACCACATGGTACCAGCGAGTGTTGGCCTTAACAACAAAAACAGAAACTAGCTAGATTAGGTTCGACAGACAAGAAAAAAACTAAAAAAACTCGGGAAAGATATTCGGCCAAGGAAGGCATCGCTACACTCGGATCTCTCAGGCACAAACCGGTAAGATGGAATCACTTACAGCTCCGGAACACCTCAGAACCTCTGGTAATCTCCAGTATAATTGGAAGATTTTCCTGCAACAATTTAATTTGTTTCTGGAAATTAAGGACATGATTGCTGCGCTAGATTCCAAAAAAAAGCATACCTCTTATCTGCGGCAGGGAAACCGGCCATGGAGATATATAACTCATATACCTACGCCGAAGGCGAGGACAAGGATAAGTGGGACAAAATTATAAAAAATTTGATATCCACTGCAAATCGGAGGTGAATGAAACATTTGAAAGCTTCAAGTTCACCAGGCGTATACAAAGACCAGGATAATCGTTCAGCAGCTTTCTCACTGACTTAAAGCTGCTGGCCCAATCCTGTAATTATGAGACCCTCTGTGACTCCCTCATCAGTGACCAACTTGTCAGTGGCATCTCTGATGAGGGACTCAGAAAATCTCACCTTAAGCACAGAAATCTTAATCTTGAAATGGCTACACAACTATGTTCTGCTCACGAAATCACTGAAGCACAATATCAACAGTTTATTTACCGGGGCCAAGGCCTCCACCACGAGGTTGGAGCTGTCAAAATGGTGACCCAGGCTTCTCGAAGGCGCTCCTCCACCGGCAATCCCGCGCGCGCGAATCTGCAAGTGGCCCACACACATGCGCAGTTCGCACGGAGACTGGAACCGGCTGAGAATGCTACTGCGCATGCGCGAGCATGGCAGGACGGTGTTATGATGTGTCATATCTGCGAACACGCTCACTTAAAAGGGCAATGTCCAGCTTATGGCAAACAGTGCCTGAGGTGTGGAAAGTACAACCACTATGCCTTCAAATGTCAAGCTGTGCTACAGATGACTTCCACGGGACAACAACTAAGACCCTGCGACGTTCGGAACGTGGCATCTATGGACCGCCAACCAATATTCAGTGATTACCTGTCCGATAATGATGACCTTGCTTATGATGACTCCTACAGTGTGGACACGGTTACAGTAACTGAGGAACCTTATATCACCACGCCTCATCCAAAATGCCCGAGAGTGAACAAAAAGGGGTTTAAAGTCTCAAAACAAAAAATTATTTTCTCCAGCGACAGAATGAAGCTCGAGCCTCCACCCACAGTTAAAGATCACTGCCGTACCACTCTGAAACATACCGTTTGCAACACCCAAAGAGAAGAGCACAATAACAAATCCATAGCAAAAGATTTGTTCATTGACGATGATTACTCAGGAGATGAGTTCCTCATTGGACAAATAGAGCACCATGACACATCCTTGACAAGAAGCGATGATTTGCTCGCTGACGAATGCCACTCAGCCATGGATCAGTTCTCCAGATCTGATGGTCATCGCAGCAGCAACATGGGTGCCAAGTCCCATACGAGTCTCATGGTGGGAGAATCCAGTACCATGACGACATAGCAGCTCGTCGACAAAATGGATGACAACCACATGTCACATATCCGAGCAGAAGGCGACGCCACGCAGAGAGCACAGATTGACTCCACTGAGGGAGTCACCCAACCCAGCTTGCAAAAAAGATGACATACGGGGTCAACACTGCAAGCACAAAAGAAAGTCCGCTACTAACATCAAATTACTTCGACCATTCCGATGTCTCGTGAAGTCCTCACGGACACACATAAACACTGACGGTGGTCACAACGACATGACGACATCAACACTGCCACCTCAACGACAGGCGAAGAGATCAACCCACCTGATCAAACGCATACAGTCTGGACTCACAAAGGTTTTCATTAGGATTGGACTTTTTAAACGTTGATTGACTTTGTACAGTCATTATTACCATCACATTCTGCACACAGCGTTACTTGTTTTATCTGTTCTCAGTTGACTTAATTCATTATGTTTGTTCAGTTTTCGTTACACCATACAGAAAATCTGTCACACATTAAAAAGGGGGGATGTAGTGATCGCTGTAGGTGCATGCACACAAGGGGTTAAAGGGTAGATAGCAGCACCACGTGATCATTGGAGGGCTGGATCCCGGAAGTGCGGTAGGTTTTAGTCAGACAGGCATCATGATCGGTGCAGGCTTGGAGGGCCAAAGGGCTTGTTCCTGTGCTGTATTTTTTTTGTTCTTTGTTCCTAAATGATTAGCTCCTTTAATATGACACGCAACTAGAAGCTCGAAGTCAGGCTTACGTTGTTCCACAAATTAGTTATCCAATCTATGTTTTGTTTCCCCAGCGCAGAGGAGACCTTATTCTGAACTCCGAATACAGTATGCTAAATTGAAAGAAGTGCAAACAAGTCACTGTTTCACCTGCAAGCTGTGTTTGGGGCCTTGGGCAGTCAGGAGAAAGGAGGTAAAAGGCCACATGTTGCATGGAGTGGTGTTAGAGGCATAAAAGGCAGCCACATGGGGTCTCTCGGTCTCATGGGTGTGCTGTGAACAGGGTAACATCAGAATCACATAGATAGTGGAGTTACATTTAGTTATAATTGTTAAATCTTGTTAACCAATTCCTAGTTTCCATGTTAAGGTCAAGAATTCATGCATTAATAGTTATAGCTACTCAATAAATCTTTGTTGTTACTGGACGAGTTCGAGTCTTCAACAAGATTCAGAGGACCTCACCATCAACCAAGGATTGAGTAACACGTGTTATCGACCACGCAGGTAACACCACAGACTCCTGGTGGCATGTGGCGTTCTTTTTGTTGCTTATTTCAGGATGGTTGTCTAGTGTTCACAAAGACCACAAAATAGCTTTAACTTAAACAAAGCTATACATTTCTTAACACTACTAACTTGGATTCGACATGTACTCCTAATGAATACACAGTTGATTAATAACATCTAAACTACACTCATCTACAGCTATTCTCACTACTGGTATTCTCTGGGGCGTCTGCAATGCTCCGCCTCCACTGGGACAAATTCCCGACAGTGAGGTTCATTTGTGCTTTTAAAAACATGGCTGCTGAGGGAGAGAGGGGATACGGAAAGTGCCCAACATCGCTATAGTTTGATGACAGTCATGCCACTTGCTGGGGGTGCATCTGCCAGGGCTGGGGACAGTAGCTGGGGGTGGCCAGGAGGTGGGCTGTGGGGATAGGGTGGGCAGGCACAAAACACCATTGCCACGGTCTGCAAGGCAGCCATGCAGCGGCGCATGCCGCTGACTGCCACTGTGAACTTTGGGAAATTTCACCTCGCCAAGTCCTGTTTGGAGGAGATGTGCGAGGCACGTTTTTTACACAGAAGGTGGTGAGTGCCTGGAACGTGCTGCCGGGGGAAGTGGTGGAAGCAGATACGATAGTAATGTTTAAGAGGCACCTTGATGAACACATGAATAGGATGGGAATAGAGGGATACGGATCCCGGAAGTGCGGTAGGTTTTAGTCAGACAGGCATCATGATCGGTGCAGGCTTGGAGGGCCAAAGGGCTTGTTCCTGTGCTGTATTTATTTTGTTCTTTGTTCCTAAATGATTAGCTCCTTTAATATGACACGCAACTAGAAGCTCGAAGTCAGGCTTACGTTGTTCCACAAATTAGTTATCCAATCTATGTTTTGTTTCCCCAGCGCAGAGGAGACCTTATTCTGAACTCTGAATACAGTATGCTAAATTGAAAGAAGTGCAAACAAGTCACTGTTTCACCTGCAAGCTGTGTTTGGGGCCTTGGGCAGTCAGGAGAAAGGAGGTAAAAGGCCACATGTTGCATGGAGTGGTGTTAGAGGAAAGGGAGACTGTGTTGGGAGTGACTGAGGAGTAGATCCAAGAGAATGGTCCCTTCAAAATGCTGGAATCGCGGTAGGATGCTTCTGACAGCTTTCAAAAGATTTGTCCAGGAAAGTTCATGTGCTTGGATATTGCATGCAAGTCAATCAGTCATTGTGTAAACCTCACATGTAGAATGATCAGTTGTGTTCTGCTGCTACACTGCGCAGGATTGGGAGATGCGAATGAGGAACTTTGTTAAAAAGCAAATTGAAAATATCTAGCTCTGCCACTTATATTGTATGAAGCTTGATAACTAGAGTAAGTGTGATGTGTTTTCCATCATTTATTTCAGGGTGTGTATTTGGTACTAGTGAGAGGCAGGTAGCTACTTACTAAAATACATAATTTTTCCAACCGGCATAATGGAAAATATATCAAAGTGATAATAGGATACAGAAAAGATAATTTGTAAAGAAATTACAGTGAATACTAAAGTTAATGGTATGGAACATCATCTAAATTTACCTCATAAAGTTAGAGACAATCAGCATGCTCAGGATTTAAATGAGGTCTAAACCAATATTTGTTTATTGAGTTTGTTTATTGCAGTAAAATGAATCAAACTACAATTAAGTATTTGAGTCTATTAATGTCAGGCATTTACTAACCGCACAAAGCATTTCCCTTATGATGAAGAAATAAGAGGCCCCATAGTGAGTGTTATCCATTGGTTGTCATGGTTCACAGAATTTCAATCACGGTGGATCTCAGGGCCTATTTCCTCACTTAGCACGTCGTGTGTTGATCAGGTGCCTGACTTTATAGCTGGGTAAACTTTGCGAGCATTACGAAATGGAGATTATGAATTAACAAAACAAAATATAGAGGAGACCAGGATAGTGAGTGCTGGGTGCACCTTCAGCTTTTATATGCATCGCCTCCCAACATGCTGTGTCCCTGAGAAACCTTAAAATGAAGATTGTTTCACTTGCAACTGTTTGTTTCTCTGGATACAATCTTGTTGTACAATTTATGCAGATTTTAGTACAGCATTTAAAAAAAATAAATGATGCATATCCTTACAATGGTTTTCATAACCTGACAGGAACATGCCTAATTTGCCCAGTTTACAGTGTGTCTGGCTATGTTAAACATTTTAATTATTTAATATTCCCAATTATTGATGTATCATGCTCAGTTAAAGAATCTTTTATTTAGTTACACTACCACTTTTACATCAATACAAAGCAGTTTAGGAAGTGTAATTACATGAAGTTAAATTGTGCATCAGGTTCTTATTTTACTCCTGAGTGCACTAAAACTGAGTGATATCAAATCCCCTGAAGACACCAGGGTGATTTTCCATTACCAGTTGCCCATTTCTCTCCTGTGCATCTGGCAATTTCAACTGGGGGCATGGAGGAACCTTGCGCACCACATTGGCATCAGAATATTATTGCGGTAAATGTAGGAAACTGCTGTCAGCTAGTGGAGCCACATACATCAGCAGCACATGTTTAAGCGGAATTCTGTTCCCCAGCCACAGACTCCAACCCTCTCCCTGGCTACTGTCTGCAGTTGAATCTGACCTTTTTTAATCTTGGCATCCTATTTGATTGTTAGCTGAGCTTCTGACCCCATATCCTCTCTGTCATAATATCCACTCATGTATATAATGAGATGCAGGCAGGCAGTGATTGACATACAGGATGACCAGTAAGCACACAACACAGTGCAGCCAATCACCAGACAGGACACTACCATTATAAAGCTAGAGGGCACGAGGTTTCCCGCTCTCTCGGGACCCAGCCACTGAGACAGTCAGAGTCCACGAGCTAGCAAGTGCAAACACCATGCGATAGCTAGTAAGTCTGGTCAGACTACTACAAGGTCTCCAGTCAGTTCAGTATAGTGTTGACCCACAGCTGAATATGTATGTCAGTTCCATCGTTGAATAAAACAGTGTTGTATCTTCTCCAGTGTTAGACGTCTGTTTCTAGCTTCCCTGCATTGAGTGCAGTCCACATGAACCTACCTGCCTAACACATCACTCTCCACCACCAAGACTGCCTCCATCCACCTCTGTAACATGGCCTGCCTCCCTCTCCCCAAGAGCCCTCAACACACCTGCTGCTGAAACCCCTCCCTATTCTGTTATTTTATTCAGCCCCACAACCTTTTAAGATCTCTGTGCCCCTCCAATTCTGGCCTCTTGCGCATCCCTGTGTTTTTCTCAAGTATATTTACTAAGATTTTACATTTTAACAACCATCGCAACAAAACCACAAAACTGATTGTTATACCCTGCCTACTTACCATTGGCTGGGGACTAGTGACAATCCCACAATCCTGTGGGAGTATGAGCTTCCCCAATGAGAGGGGGCGGAGAAACCATTAGTTAAACTCCAAGTATAAATAAATCTGGCCAGTTTGGAAACAGCAGGACGGAGTGTGCAGCAAGGGAAGTTGCTCCTGCTGTTATATATATATGTTATTGTAAATAAATGTTATTACTTTGTATCCTTAAAACTCATGCTGGATTCTTCGTGGCCCTCACAAAACTGGCGATGAAGGTTAAAGTGAATAGCTGTCTACACTGCTGAAGCCACCTCCCTGGATTTTTGTTGGATACATGTTGGAAGTTGTTTTCTATTATACCATGCCTCTGTACGGATGTTTGGATGTTTTTGATGCTGCGCTGGAAAGCTGGAACCAGTACACACAACGGATGTGTTACTATTTCTGGGCAAACAATATCACCGAAAACGAGCGCCAGGTGGTCATATTGCTCACCGACTGCGGCCCGCATACGTTTGAGGTGATTAGGAGCCTTACGTACCCAGCTGCGCCGGACACCAAAATGTTTGATGAACTTGTGTATGTAGTGGGGCAACATTTTAACCCAACCCCGTCCACGATAGTCCAGCGTTACCGGTTTAATACCGCTGAGAGGACCCCTGGAGAATCCCTTGCCGATTTTCTATCCAGGCTACGCAGGATTGCGGAGTACTGTGACTATGGTGAGACCTTGTCAGAAATGTTACGCGACCGTTTGGTTTGCGGTATTAATGCGGCCACCCAGAGAAAGTTGTTAGCTGACTCAACATTGACTTTTCAACAGGCCATTCAAATAGTATTGTCCCGAGAGAGCGCAGAACGAGGAGTGCAGGAGCTACAGGGAATGGAAGTGCATGCCTTGGGGCGCAACCCCTTCCGTCCGAAAATGTGCCCCCGCACTCCGGCGGTACCTTGGGTGAGCCAACATCCGGACCGACGCCAGTGGCCGTCAGACATTCCTCCCCGAAGGGAGCCTTCTCCAGAACCAATGGATGAGGAGCCATGTCCGTGTCAGACTTGTAGGCGCCGACCCCGTCGCGGATGGCGGTCCTGGGGGCGCCAGAGGTGCCGTCATTCCAACTGAAACTGGGACCAGCCCAGGGGTCGTAACTGGGACCAGCCCAGGGGCCGTACCTTCCATGTGGATGAACCTGCGGCGACTACTCCTGAGGACGTGGAGACGGAGGACGACTGCCTGCAGCTGCATTGTGTGGCAGCTCCCCGTGTGGCCCCCATTAAGGTGGCAGTACGGGTCAATGGCCACCCGCTTGAGATGGAGTTGGACATTGGCGCAGCGGTCTCCGTGATCGCCCAGAGGACATTCGACCGCATCAAGCAGGGTATACAGACCCTTACATTAACCGACTCATAGGCCAGGTTGGCCACCTACACGGGGGAACCACTGGATGTTGCAGGAACTACAATGACCCCTGTTGTTTATAGACGCCAGGAGGGGCGTTTCTCACTTATCGTGGTGCGTGGCCATGGGCCCAGCCTGTTGGGTCGGGACTGGTTGCGCCATTTGCGGTTGCAATGGCAGCACATCCTCCAAACAGTTTCTGAAGGGTTGACTGAGGTGCTAGGATGATACCCAGATGTATTCCAGCCCGGTTTGGGGAAAATAAAAGGGGCCGTATCCAAGTCGAACCAGGAGCCATGCCGCGCTATTTCCGGGCACGCCCGGTGCCTTACGCCTTGCTCGAGAAGGTAGAAGGGGAGCTCACTAGTTTGGAGAGTTTGGGTATTATCAGGCCCGTCCGTTTTGCTGACTGGGCAGCACCAATTGTACCTGTAATGAAGCCAGATGCCACAGTTCGCTTGTGTGGCGACTATAAATTTGCAGTGAATACGGCTTCCCGACTCGACCGATATCCAATGCCTCGCATAGAGTATCTCTACGCGAAGCTTGCAGGTGGACTCTCGTTCACAAAATTAGATATGAGTCACGCCTACCTGCAGTTAGAGCTGGACCCTGCCTCCCGACCATATGTAACGATTAATACACACCGGGGCCTGTATGAATATACACGGTTGCCCTTTGGAGTATCCTCTGCCTGCGCAATTTTTCAACGTGTTATGGAGGGCATTTTGAGAGGTTTACCACGTGTTGCTGTCTACTTAGATGACGTTTTGATTACAGGGACGTCGGAGCAGGAATATTTGGAAAATCTGGAGGCTGTCCTTAGACGTTTTACGGAGGCTGGAGTCCGTTTACGTTGCACAAAGTGCGTATTTCAAGCAAAGGAAGTAGTCTACCTCGGTCATCGGGTGGACCGTGAAGGTTTGCACCCCGTCGCAGAGAAGATGCGTGCAATTCAACAGGCCCCCGCCCCGACTGACACTTTGCATCTTCGTTCTTTTCTCGGTCTCGTAAACTATTACGGGAAGTTCCTCCCCAATCTGGCAACTACGCTGGCCCCTTTGCACCTTCTGCTAAAGAAAATCACACCTGGGTTTGGGGTCAGCCGCAAGAAACCGCTTTCCGGCGGGTAAAGCAACAATTGTCGTCGTCTGGGCTACTAACCCGCTATGGTCCTGGAAAGCCTTTGCTCGTCACATGTGATGCATCCCCGTATGGTATTGGAGCCGTCCTGTCCCACAAGATGGAGAACGGGGCCGAGCGACCGATAGCTTTCGCCTCCTGCACATTGACTGCAGCGGAGAAAAAGTACGCGCAGATCGAGAAGGAGGGCCTGGCAGTGGTTTTTGCAGTGAAACGCTTCCACCAGTACGTGTATGACCACCATTTCACTATCGTGACTGATCATAAGCCTCTGCTGGGACTTTTCAGAGAGGATAAGCCAATACCGCCCATTGCTTCCGCACGGATCCAGCGCTGGGCTTTGTTGCTTGCTGCGTACGAGTATTCTCTGGAGCACAAACCAGGTACGCAGATAGCAAATGCCGACGCACTGAGCCGATTGCCTTTATCGACCAGCCACATGTCGACCCCCACGACCGGTGAGGTGGTTGCAACCCTAAATTTTATGGACACCTTGCCTGTCACGGCATCACAGATCCATGAATGGACCCAGACGGAGACAGAACTGTCAAAGGTTCGGCACATAGTCCTCTATGGTGGGCAGCATAGACAGCACCCAGGCGAATTGCGGGCATTTTCCTCCAAGCTGTCAGAGTTCAGCGTGGAAGACGGCATCCTCTTGTGGGGGACGCGTGTGATTGTCCCGGAAAAAGGCCAGGAGCTGATACTAACAGACTTGCACAATGGGCATCCAGGTGTGACCAAAATGAAAATGTTGGCCCGGAGTTATGTCTGGTGGCCAGGCCTCGACACCGACATTGAGAAGGTGGCCCAAAACTGCTCCATTTGCCAGGAACATCAGAAGCTTCCGCTGGCCGCGCCCTTACATCACTGGGAATGGCCAGGGCGGCCTTGGGCACGCTTGCATGCAGATTTCGCAGGCCCTTTTCAAGGATCCATGTTCCTTCTATTAATTGACGCCCAGTCTAAATGGCTAGAGGTGCATAAGATGCAGGGGACAACGTCCTGCGCAACAATTGAAAAGATCCGTTTGTCGTTTAGTACGCATGGCCTCCCCGAGGTGCTGGTCACGGATAATGGCACTCCATTCACGAGTGAGGAGTTTGCGAGGTTCACGAAGATGAACGGCATACGCCATATCCGCACTGCCCCTTCAAATGTGTTGGTAGAGCACGCAGTGCAGACATTCAAAAGAGGCCTAAAGAAGCAGTCTTCCGGATCAATGAACACGAGACTGGCTCGCTTTTTGTTTATGTATAGGACCATGCGGTGACTGGGGTAGCTCCCGCAGAACTCCTAATGGGCCGGAGACTTCGCACCCGCCTTAGTATGGTGTTCCCGGACATTGGCGCAAAAGTACGCCGCACACAAGAACGGCAGGGACAGGGATTTTCTCGGCATCGGCCGGTTCGGCAGTTTGCGCCCGGTGACCCAGTGTTCGTTCGGAATTTTGCTGGTGGTGCCCAGTGGGTTCCTGACGTAATTTTTCACCAAACGGGCCCTATATCTTACCAGGTGCAAGCCCAGGGACGTCTCCAGCGCAAACATGTAGACCACGTTCGGTCCAGAAGACTATCCCCTCAAAAGATTCCCCGCCCCCGGAGCTCATTTCTACAGCCGCAGAGACCAGAGACAAGGGAAGGTAGTCCTCACAATCTTCCACTGGTGCCTCACTCGAAGCCTGCGCAGGTCGTTACAGAACCGAATGAAGATAGAGACGCTGACATGACGGAGGCAGCAGACTCTGACTCCAAGATGGAGACACAGGATGCATCAGAGGGGGAATCCTCGGGTCCACGGGCCGTGGATGTACAACCGTTGCGCCGTTCATCACAGAAGCGCCGGTCTCCGTCTCGTTATACGCCGCCTGATCCAGTGCCGCGTGCAAATGGTGTCCGGCCTGCGGCAAAATGAGTCCGACGCCCTCCTTCGCCAGGGTCCTCGGTGGATTCCTTGGACTTTGGGGGGGAGGGATGTTATAACCTGCCTACTCACCATTGGCTGGGGACTAATGACAATCCCACAATCCTGTGGGAGTATGAGCTTCCCCAATGAGGGGGGCGGAGAAACCATTAGTAAACTCCAAGTATAAATAAAGCTGGCCAGTTTGGAAACAGCAGGAAGGAGTGTGCAGCAAGGGAAGTTGCTGTGTTATTGTAAATAAATGTTATTACTTTGTATCCTTAAAACTCGTGCTGGATTCTTCCTGGCCCTCACAAAACTGATACAGCACAGCAAGCAAAATAGAAGGCTCAGCATAAATTAATACAGAGGGGGACAGGAGAACAGCAGTAGAATGAGCTTGATACAATCATTAGTCATAACCTGATGCCTCTATAAACCCAAACAGAGAGCAAGGGAGGAACAGGATAAGGTACTAAGTGCATTCCAATCACTCAAGTGTGTGATTGCAATGAACTGGCCTCTCCTCGATGTGGTCAATCTCTGTAAACATTCGGGTTTCACCACTTAGAGTCACTGATCCATGAAGCAAGAAGAATGAATCAAGACTGCAGCTGGTTTGTGGGAGCTGTCAATCACAGCCCACTACCAGAAAGTTATGAATGCTTTGCAGCAGATGGATCAGTGGGGTTGAAACACAGGTCACAGCTATTCTCCTTTAAGGAATGGACACATAGAGCCTCCAGGTAAATGTTACAGCTGTAATTTGTTTCACTGCCCCTGTCTGGATGGCTCTCTAGCTTCCAGACAGGATCTCTACTATGGGGTGGAGCAGACTGTGGAGAGGAGGGGGTCCCTCTAGCCAGAGGGTGGGGGGGGGGGGTGGTGGGGGGGGGGGTGTCCCTCTAGCCAGGGGGTCCCTCTAGCTAGGGGGTCCCTGTGGGACCCAATTTAATTAGGGTGTCTTTGTGGGAGGTTCCTTCTGTTATGGGATTCCTGGGGGGGGGGCGCGGTCTCCCTATTCATGGGGACCCTTGCGGGGGTCTCCCAATTGAGGGGGTCCCGGGGCAGGGGGGTTCTGAAAGTGAAATGGTGAGAAGGTAGTGCATTGTGGGGGAAGGGCGGCCCTCAAATGGACTCTGGGGTAAACTCCCCGACATGGTCACTCCCCTGACTCACCGTGAGTTCCACCACTCCGTGGCCACACTGGTACAGACCACAAATGATCCATGCCCACGTGATTCCCAGCTTTGGGGACCGGAGATGCACGGATGGCCAGAGAATAGGGTGCCAGGTCCTCTAAATGGATGTAAATGGATCATTCCATGGGCTAGTGAAGCCACAATTGGAACATGTAATAAAAATCTTCAAGCTTAAACAGCTTATGCTTTGCTGAAAATAAAACATTTTGTCGAAGCTTTTCGACTTGCACTCATCAGGACAATCTCAATAATATGAATGTCGGGGGACAACAATTTTCCACTCTATGGGAAGAGAATGCTGATTGATTGGTAAATGGACTCTGATTGGTAGAGACGTTCTCATAGAGAATGCATTAGTCAATGATGACTGACATTCATTGTTTAAAAATTTAAAAATTATATTCTTGGTAGGATTTTTCCCATTATTTTACAACTAACGCAACAAATAACGGAAAACGTGATTCAAAATGGGTACAGTCAGAACAAGAGTTCTTGCCAGCATAAATATAAGCAAAACAGTACAGAAGAGATTCGTAACAGGCCAATTGAGGATCAGAGTCTCTAGCTTATATATCGGATCAATATAACAATGAGAAACCACAGAGAGTGGGGGGAAAAGATCAAGATCATATTAATACAGAAGGATAAAAATACAAGTTGCATATCTCAAAGTATACTGATTCAGGCTAATAACTTGAGATGAATTAAATTGAATTGAAATTAGACAAATTCACTCATGGAAATCCCAACAGAAGCACGTTAGTCAAGGTGGAGCCTCCAAATGTAAGATAGGTGTCCCATTCTTTATGGAATGCATCAGATTTAGAGTGGAGAACAGATGTCAGAAATTCTCTGCGGATCCATTCCACAATCAGTTTTGTATAGAAGGATAGTTGTCAGTAATCCAGGATATTCTTACAAGAGGCAAAATAGAATATTATATGTCCTTTTTTCATTAGAATCCGTGATTCTCCCGTTTGGGAGACTCAGAATAGGAAATACAGGATTAGACTCTGAAGCTCTCTCAAAAATCCTATCCAGTTCCCTGACCACACCTGACCAATAGGCGTGAATCTTGATACAGGCACATAAACAATGTAAATAGTCACCCTTGACTAGCTGGCCCTTTAGGCACACCAGGGATATATCAGGATGTCTAATGCTCGGTGTAATATGAACACAGTGTGGTACTTTGAACTGGGTATCCTTCATCTTATTGCAAACCGGAATTTTACCAGCATAGTCCCATATGTTGCCTCATCAATTTTGATAGGTACTTTTTTTTCACATGCCCGTAATTCAAAACATCATAGAACTTACCAATCAAATTGTTTGGGCGCCACAGAATTTAGGATTCTTTCCACATGGATATTGAGGAGTCAAGACACAGGGATATCTTGTTCAGGATAAAGTCTCTAAGCTGTAAATACATAAAAAAGGATTGCCTCGGACGCCAAATTGCTGACTTAGCTGCTCAAAAGACACCAAGGAAGCATCTCTGAACATGTCTCCCAGACTACAACTGCTCCATCTCTCCATGTATCAAATCCTTGGTCAATTAGATGGAGTAGAAAGTCTGGACTGCCCTGAATAAGAGATCTCCTTTCTATTTGCCGGAAAAATTTCCATGCTTTAAAAGAATTAATAATGATAGGATTGGGCACCTTAAATTTATTTTTCAAAAATTAATAATGATCCGAGTTTCATACTTAGCAGAGCCCCTGCCTTAATGTCGCCATAAAACAATAAGACCTTCAGAGGGAAAACTGACTGCTCTGATTCAATATTGGGCCGTATCGATGCTGGATCTGTCTCAACCCAGTCTCTGATGAATCTTTTTTTTTAAATTTAGAGTACAATTTAGCATGGCCAATCCACCTACACTGCACATCTTTGGGTTGTGGGGGCGAAACCCACGCAAACTCGGAGAGAATGTGCAAACTCCACACGGACAGTGACCCGGGGCCGGGATCGAACTTGGGACCTCAGCGCCGTGAGGCAGCAGTGCTAACCACTGCGCCACCAGGCCAGCATTAGTCTCTGATGAATCGTAATGAGAGGCCAGTTGACACAGCCTAATATTTGCCCCCCCCCCCCCCCCCCCCCCCCCACCCCACAAAAAAAAACCAGTTGATCCTCCCAAGCCATGAAATTGGGAATGCTGACTTATAGCCACAATCAATTGGGGCAAGTTAAGTTATTAGCCTCACATAGAGTCGGCGGTAACATCCTGTAGTAGCACGGCCCCTTTGAGGGGCATGTCTTCACGGTCCAGGCAAATGGTTTGGGGCCTATTGTGTGGGAGCATACTAACCCTGAACAATGAGGAAAAAGCGCGAGGCCCAGGGTGCGGGGGTCTGATCAGAGTGAACCCAGGAGCCAGAGTCTTAACACCTGGGTAGAGACTCTGGGCGCGATTCACTGAAAAGGAAACAAAGTCTCCTAGCGACTCGCATTGAATACGGGGCCTGAATGGGGAACGCGTGGCCGAGGCTGCACAGAGCCTCGTTTTTTACAGTGGGGAGCTCCCCTCGCTGGAACTTCCCATTGTAGCAAGAGACTGGGACGTCATTTTTAAATTTGGCCCTCAAAAGAATTTCCCACCTCCCCCCAAGCAAGAATGCAATATGGGAGGGTCCCCAGCCCCCCCCCCCCCCCATACCAACACTGGGCAACCCCAGCCTAATCATGCATTGGCAAAACATTCCAGCTTGGCACCTTGATAGTGCCAACCTGGCAGTGCCCAGGCCAGTTGGCAGTGCCACATAGGCACCTTGTCCGTGCCAGGCTGGCACCCAGGTGACACAGCCAGGGTGCCCACGTGGCACCAGCAGTGCCAGGGCACCACCCTGTCTGAGGAGACCGCACGAGTACCATTCTATCTGGTGCCCATTTGTGGGGACCAGTACCTAACGGCAAGCGCCCAAGGTGCCCGAGGCGAAGGGGTTGATTCCCAAATCCTCAGGTACCTTGGGAATCTGCACATTATAGTAAGGATTACTGCCTCATTCTAATATGCTGAATTTCTAAAAAGTGTTCCTGCCCATTGTGGGTGGGATACACATTGCAACGTCTTGCAAGATTGCGTTGAATCTCACGAGGCACTGCGAGACGGTAGATCCCGAGAGCGGGATCTCCCAGCTTTTAATGGCCACGCTGCGTTGCGGCAAACTGCTTTTCCGGCGCTGTGTGGCTGTTGGGTCGCGTCCCATTATTGTAAATAAGGGAGCCTGGTTAGTTGCCAATAAACACTTTGTTCTTCTTTATTACCATCTATTGCCTTGAGCCACCACATCGGCAACAAGTATAAACCGGATTGATCACAAGCTATAGTTGCTAAATTTGAGGGGGAAGGAAGAAGCCTCCAAGACAAACACAGAGTCAGAAAGTGTTTACTGTATCAGAGAAATGTGAGTGAAAAATGCTCAT
This sequence comes from Scyliorhinus torazame, assembly GCF_047496885.1. Taxonomy (NCBI): domain Eukaryota; kingdom Metazoa; phylum Chordata; class Chondrichthyes; order Carcharhiniformes; family Scyliorhinidae; genus Scyliorhinus; species Scyliorhinus torazame. The sequence goes on from NC_092711.1 coordinate 276,045,687, forward strand.
GATTGGGCAGTTAGACCCATTCGACCAGGAGGCCGAAGACTGGAGCCAGTATACTGAGAGATTCCTTTACTTCTTCAGAGTCAGTAAAATAATGGGGGATGATAAACATAAACTTATCCAATTAACAGTTTGTGGGTTAGCAACCTTCAACCTTATAAGAAATCTAATGTCCTAGGAGGCTCCTGACACAAAGTCATTTGACCAGCTGGTGAAGCTGGTCAGGGAGCATTTCAACCCCAGACCCTTAATCATACTATAGTGATGCAAGTTCAATTTGGCCGTCAGGGACCCAGGGCAGACTATCTTTATCTCCGTTGCCAGACCAATGCCCGAGCATTGCAAGTGCGGTGCAGCACTTGGTGACATGCTGTGTGATAGTTTAGTGTGCGGTATTAACAAAATAAGTGGAAAAGAAGCGTCTGGCTGAAACAATGATCACCCTAGACAGGGCGATTGAGATCATCAAGGCAACTGAGTGCACTGAGAGGGGTACAACAGAGCTTCAAAGCTTGAAAGAGGGTGAGGTTAACCATTTGAGGGGCGGCGTTCTGCAAGATGTGCAGCTTGGTGAACAGGCACAGAGGATGTTTAGCCATAATCCCAGGAACACGACCATAGTCAGTCGCCAGGGAAGAAATTGGGCCGTCATCCCAGAAGTTAAGATGACTGTTACAGTGCAGGCAAAATCACGCCAAGAATCAAGCTGCGGCAGAGAGTTTATTTGCCTTTGGTGCAATAGGAAAGATTGCATCCAGGCATGTTGCTGCGACCATGAGAATGTGCCAATTCAAAAAGCAGTAAACCAAAGCTCCAGTGAACAAAATGGAGAGGAATTCAGATAAAGAACCTGAAACATAGAGATCAAAGATGGTGAAAGTGAGCAAACCAGTCCCAATTGAAATGTTCCTCACAGTAAATGGAAGATCACCAAAGATGGACGTCGACATGGCGGTATCGGCCAGAGTTATAGGTGAACAAATGTTTAAATATTTCCGAGGTGGAGCCTTTGAGTGAGAGAGACAACAGCCAAGTTGGCAACATATACACGAGAGACCCTAAAACATTTGGGAACAGTTGTGACTACAGTATCTTATCAGTAAAAGGATGCCCAATTGCAAATAATGATTATTTTTAAGGGACATTGACCAAACCTGAGGGGTGAGATTGGTTGTGCCAAATCAAGTTGAACTGGTTGGAATTTTTTTAAATCTCAGACAGCGTCTTCCAGAAAATTTTATGCAGATACAAGGATGTGTTCCTGGACGGGTTGGGTTGAATAAAGAGAATAAAGGCCACGATTCATGACAACCCAGACTCAACACTAAAGTTTTTCAGAATGAGACCGGTCCCTTGTGCCTTGCACCAAAAGATGGAAGACGAAATGAAACACCTGAAAGAACTGGGAATTATCAGACCGTGTAGTTTTCAGAATGGGAACCCCCCATCGTTGCAGTATTAAAGCTGGACCACTCGGTTAGGATATGTGGGGACTCCAAGCTTACAATTAATCAGGCAGCTCAAGTATAGTAATACCCAATTCCACAAATTGAAGATATTTATGCAAAGTGGGTGGGAGGTTCACATACAACAAACTCCACCTCAGTGATGCTTACTTGCAACTAGAAGTGAATGATGTTCCCAAAGTTTGTGATGATTAACATACACAAAGGCCTGCTTCAATGCACCAGATTATCTTTTGGCATCTCCTTTAACTGTGTAATATTCCAGTGCACAATGGAGAATCTCTTCCAGGGCATCCAAAAGGTTGTGGTTTACCTGGATGATGTTCTGCAGCAGGACTGTCACATGAAGAGCACCTGGCAAGCTTAGAAGAGGTGCTGAGAAGATTGAGAGATGCAGGAATCCAACTGAAATATGAGAAGCGCACTTTCCAAGCTAGTGAGGTCACTTACCTTGGGTTCAAAAGGCCCACAGCCACTTGAAGACAATATAAGACCCATAAGGGAAGTCCCAGCACTTAAGAAGATGGCAGAAATAAAGTCGCTCTAAGGGCTGGTAGACTATTATTGTTGTTTTATTCCGAAACTAGTAACAACATTGGCGCCATTACACATGCTCTTAAGAAAACATCAGCGTGGCATTGGAAGGAACCACAGGTGCAAGACTTTCAGCACGTTAAGCAGGTCTTATAGTCATTGAGCGTATTGGTTCACTTTGGCCTGAGAAAACCCCATAAACCCCGACCAAATAGGAAAATGCGCATGGCCTGGGGATTGGGATTCTGATCAGAATGAACCCGGGACTCAGAGTGTTAAAATCTATATAAAGACTTTGTGCCTGTATATAAATTACCCTTGTTAGTTGCCAATAAACATTTTGCTCTTCCTTACTACCATCCACTTGGTTTTGCCTCGAATCACCACGCATCCCTAACTCAATAGAGTGATAATGCATACCCACCAACAGGTCTAACAACAAATCCTTCAACTCCCTATAAAACGCACAGCCAAAACCATCCGGTTCCAGTGTTTTACCCAGCTGAAGTTCCTTAATGGCCTTTGATACCTCATTAGAAAGAGGAGCATTAAGAGCCCTATGATGGCTTACCGAGGCCTCCGGGAACTTCAAGAAATAAAATAAATGTTTAGTACCCGCTAACGCATCAACAGATTGCCAAAACTTGTATAATCCCGCATAGAATTCCTTAAAAGCCCCATTTATCTCCTCTGTTTTCATAACACTTTTCCCTACCGCAAACCACAAGGTGTGGATCGTGTGAGAGACAGTCCTAGGGCAAGAGGACAACAGGTGCAGAGTCGCCCTTTGTCCCAAAAAATAGTCACTGCTAGTATGACATTGATGCAGGGAAGAAACAAATGTAAAGTAGGGTGTAAACCCCTCCAAACATCCATAAAATCCACCTCCTCACAAGCTGAGACCAAAGCCCTAGCCTGCAGCTTGGGGTGGGGTGGATTCTTGGTGACCAGGAGCTTATCTGTCAGGGAATTCAGATGGAAGTTAAAGGCACTATCCACAAACGGGTTAGCTGAGGGCAACTCAGCCAAATCCAAAAAAACCTTAGTAATCAACTCCGGAGAATAAAGCGGGGTCTGTAAACATTAATTAATGAAAGAATGTTTCCATGCACTGCTCCTCGAATAATCACATAGCTATCGCCTTGTCCTGAGTGCAGGTTTCAACCTTAAAAGGGATATTCTTATTGATAAGGATTGCCACCTCCTGCTGCTTGATGAAAAGGATGTGAACAAAACCTGCCCCATTCGCTCTCGTTTCAATTTTAAATGCTCTTTATCATCCAAATGAGTTTCTTGTAATAATTTCCTTCTTAAGAAAGTAGAGAATCTTTTACCTTTTGACAGGTTGATAAATACCCGTACATTCCATGGGCAAACTTTAAGATTAGCTGCTGCCATTAATTAGGCCACAGAGAAGCATAAGACGGGATTTACGCGCCACAATTGGGTGTGCATCATTATCCCCCTCCTCCAACTTGCTTTACACCAGAGGCACCAGATTATCCCCAACCTTTCCTTTAATGGAGGAAGACCAGTCTGTCCCAAAGTAGGATTAAAGTCAGCAACACATAAACCCTCTCACCATAACAAGAAAAAGAATCACAACCATAGGGATGGCACAATGGTTATGCCTCACAGCGCGAGGGACCCGGTTTGATTCTAACCTCGGGTGACTGCCTGTGTGGAGTCTGCACTTTCTTCCCATGTCCGCATGAGTTTCCTCCGGGTACTCCAGTTTCCTCCCACAGTCCAAAGATGTGCAGGTTAGGTGGATTGGCTTTGCCAAATTGGCCTTAGGTGGGGTTATGGGGATAGTGTGGGGTTTGGGCCTAGGCAAGGTGCACTTTCAGAGGGCCGGTGCAGACTTGATGGCCAAGTGACCTCCTACTGCACTGTAGGGATTCTATGATTCTATAATAGATCTAAGGGGACATTTCTTATTAAGACTGAGGATCCGTAGGATTAACCCCATGGCCATGCTGTCATTACCATGTGGATACCTTCTCCAAAACAAAGGGAAGAAAAGGAAGGCCAACAATGGAATGGGAATTGAATTCCCCTCCTGCATTTTAGACACACCCGTGAAGACCTGTATCCACCACCAGCCACCGAGCAATGGTGCCACTTGGTCCTGTCACGATTAACATTCGGATGATACAAGAAAGACGATAGATAATATGCACACGGTATATCTTATCCATGACTAGGATAAGATAATACGAGTCCCTGAAACACTCCAGGAGAAGCAGAAGACATTCAATCAGTGGACATATAATAGCAATTCCCTTTAACAGGATAAAAGACAACAAAATCAGATAAAATAGGAAAAGTGTCCGGATTAGAGCTTAAGTTAGTCCGAGTTAGTCCGAGCTGCAAATCATCAAATCATATCCTTGCCGCTTATAGATTGAATGGTATCCAAAGCAGTAGTCGGATTATTAAATGAAATGATACAATTACAATACATTTCAACAGTTGCCTTCAAACTTCATCGAAGCCTCAATGCTTGGCCAGTGTCACTGCCAAGAAGCCCTAGAAAAAATTAATCGGCATTCTCATGTGGAGCCAATTCCCAGCATGCCTTGCCGTCTCCAGGACCATCTGGCAATCTTTAAGGCTGTGGAAGTGAATGATTAAGGACCTGGGATGAAAACCATCCCTTGTCCTCAAAGATAGGATACAATGCACACTTACCAATTTGAAACGCCCAGCCTCCACATCCAGCTTGAGAAAAAGTGGCAACCAGTCATCGACTAGCCTAGCTGGGTTTCTCATATGAGTGATCAGCAGAACATCTTTTTTAATTGATGGCACAACATTCAGTTAGTGGTGAATACCACTCATGTTGTTACTGCATAGTAGCAGCAGCGTGAAACAGCCAGCTTCATCTGTTGCTCAAATTTTTGCGATACCTTCCCCCTCCAGGGTAATCCGAGATAGACGTTTCAGGGTCGAAAGCGGCGGCCTTCGGCCTGTTCATGAGTTTGTGCAATATATAGCCCAAATTAACGGGTCAGGTCCTGTAAGCATATTAAAGATGTGTCCACTTAATTGTTCACCCACCATAGGTAATACAATGCAGAATCATGAATAGCATGAATATTTGATCAAAGTACTTGTCATAAGCTTACAATGAACCAAATATAATAATGAAAAACAGAAGCAAAAATTCCATTCTCTTGATTTATGACTTGCTTCCAGAAAACGAAAGAAGAAGAATGGGGTTTGTCAGATGTGCCAAAGTTGTCCTTGGTAATGAATAGGCTAATAGTTGTAAGGTCATTCAGTCATTAAAAGCAATGAAAAATTAAAACAAAATCAAGGTTGAACGTGTTATGTTGTTATGTTTTTTTTGTGAGAAATGTTGTACTGTATTCTAAAGGCTGAAACTGTGCTGCCTGATGTTGGTCAGCATATTTTAATGAAGTTCCTTTATTCACACTTTAATCAGAGCCACATGAAAGAGTTGAGCTTTCTAAAGTGTCAGCCCCTGCATACACGGTCTGGAAACTATAGAATTTGTGAAGCAATGTGTTGAAAAGTCTTGCCGTTTTTATTATAGAGCACCATCATTACAATATAATGTACACACTGCATGTCAAACCAAAACTGTAGCAGGTTATGTCAAAATTTCTATCGCCTGAAAATTTGATAGCGCCATGTCCATTTTTCAAGGGCAAAATGGGTTCCTAAGCAACCATTACATTGGGCGGAGCCTGAGCATTCAATTCATGACTGAAGAGGGAAAAGGAGAAAAAAAGGCTTCCAGGACTCAGTCTTGGAAAAAGGCCACAGCTCTGCAGGTAGAGAACTGTCATATCCCGCACGGGACTTACGGGGTGGGAATGATTATCTTTCCCATGATTCTCGCAGAGGACGAGCTCTCCCACTGTGAGGCAGGGGAACTCCATTCAGCTGTGTCTAAAAGGTCGGCCAGTAAGGCGGCGACAAAGGAGAGATCCGATAAGGATCAATCGGGATAACTTAACTGTCAATAAACCAAAGTTCTTTAATCTTACTCAGTGTGGAATCCCCGTGTCCTTACTGAATAAACTTAATGTCCATTTGAGGATCACTTGCAAGATTGGACTACCCTGGAAGGCTTCCTGTTTGCATATACAAATGGCTCTAACGGCAGTTTCAGACAAATCTCTGGATGCCAGAAATGCAACCAATTACAGCATGACTAGTATGGAATGAGCACACACTGAATACTCAGCAGATTAAAACCTTGCCGGAATCTTGTGCTCCTTTTGGGAATGGGAAGCAATGTGGGTGGGGGAACTTAAGTGAGCGGGAGGCTAAAAATCAGCTTCCCAACAGCAGGGTGAACGTTCGAGTTTGAGGGCAGGGAAGTTTAAAGACGGGTCAAGCTTCCTAACAACAGGTGTCAGGAAGCATGCTTGCATGAATTTGCAGGCCATGCGTGCTCATTAAAAGGCCAGCTCACTCAACTTAAGCCCACCTCCCAAATAAGTTTCAGTGAACAAGCATTAATGTGTGTCCTGCCAGAGCAAGATGGCCATGCAAGGTGGCCACTGATACCTATTTGCGTATGTGCAGAAAACCAATGATGTTAGGATTGTTGCAAATTTGAATGTTGCTTCATAAAAATGAGAAGCTAAATGGAGAAGAAGAGTCTCACACTGAGGTTGGGGGAATGAGTAGACCTTACACCTCCGCAGCAATGTTATGGAGTAAAGCGCTACAACAGTGCATGCACCCCATTGGAGCAAATAATCTCAAGCAATATGTGCCTTCAGATTTATGACTGTAAGTAAGAGACATGTCGCAGGGGAGTTGCAACATGCAAGAGTTGGAGTGTATAGTTTCATTTCACTCTTTGGGGGTGTTCAATGAGGCAATGATCAGGTGGTGGCAGTCCCAGGGGTGAGGGTCAGAGAGTGCAGAGCACAGGCGGAGCCACGAAGTGAAGGAGAAAGTGCAGAGATGTGGAGGGAAGGAAACACCTTGCATCACAGCTCCAGGGTCCTAGCTTTGATTCCCGGCTTGGGTCACTGTCTGTGTGGAATCTGCACATTCTCCCTGTGTTTGCGTGGGTTTCCTCCGGGTTCTCCGGTTTACTCCCACAAGTCCCGAAAGATGTACTGTTAGGTAATTTGGACATTCTGAATTCTCCCCCCATGTACCCGAACATGCGCCGGAATGTGGCGACTAGGGGCTTTTCACAGTAACTTCATTGCAGCACTATGTAAGCCTACTTGTGACAATAAAGATTATTATTATTAGGAATGGCTATAGTTGATGGATCAAGATATAGGTGTCAGTTAGTGGGTGATGGGGGATGGTAGAATGTGGTGAATGATATCTGGAATGCACCATTTTCTCATGCTCTTCTTCACAACAGTTACACCAAACCTGAATCCTCAAAGTAGGAAGAGGGTCTTTTTAGGGTGGGTGGAGTTAAAAGTGATCAAAATTAGCTGATCAAAGGAATACTCTAATAACTACATATCAATTGCATGAGAACCGTGTTTAGGTATATACTCCTCGCAATGGAGGTGCCCACATGGCAGCAAGTTTTCTTCTGGCTCGTGAGTGTCATAACAAAATTCCAGCAAGGTCGGGAGCTGCAGTGAAGTCTGTGCAGAAACTCAGGTTGACCAAGTTGCGGTTTGGGGGGTTGGGGGAGGGGGTTGGGGGATAGAGCAGGATGGGGGCCAGACAGGATGTTGGAGGGAGGTAGGGATTAGCTCCCACGGGAGTCCCAAAATGTGTTTTATGTCTGCGGGATTTCCCGTTACAACTGTCCCCGCCCCCCCACCAATGACACAACGTGGATCCCAACGCTCAACGTTGGGATCCCCATTTGACAATATTTAAATGCAACGATGAGACCTTTATGCCTGATAGTCTCACCCACGCTAAATTATCCATTCACATCAGCATGCCCTCATCCTGGTGTGAATCACCTGAAGTCCCCCATGACATGCACCTGGTAAGCAGAACCTGTTGAGTATAGTGCCCATGGGCGAAGAGGATTATACTCGAGCAGTACCCTGGCCCTGCTTGGACTGTGCCAGAGCGCAGTACCAATGAGAAGTGCCAAGTCGCAGTGCCTGGGGGAGTTTTTCATGGCTTGGTATTCTGAGGGAGGAATTGTTCCGTGGGGTGGGAGGAGGGTTCTCTGTGGTGGGAGGGACAGTTTCTGTGTCCTTGGGTCAGGCTCTGTGAGGGTCGGATAGGGGGTCGGGGGGTTTGGGGAGATAGTTCCTAATTTTATTTTTTTAAAGAGCACCCAATCTTTCAAAAACCTAAGTTGCCGGTGGAGAGGCTCCTAACTTCTTTTTACGAAGAGCCTAAAAATACAGCGGAAGAAGCTGCCCTTGGGGCTGGTGACTTCCAGCCCATTTTTCATACCCAATGCATCACTCTACAAAAACATCATGTTCAGTTTTATTGTATATAAGTGGTCTGCATGTGGCGAGCTTCACCTCATCCACAACACTGAAGATCAAAGACGTTGCTTTCTCCTTCTTGGAAACCCCTTGTAATTTCATCCAAGTGTTGTTAGCAAACGCTGCCCCAAGGCTTGACAGACGAGGCAGGTGATGGCTGGAATTGGGCGGGGATGGGGAGAGGTCGTTTGGAAGGTTGAAGCAAAGGCCGGATAGGGGATGCAGTCTTACGGGGGAAGGGTCAAGAGAGTGTCCGAGGAAGTGGGGGTAAAGTTCAGAGAAACGAGTAATGTTTGGGGGAGGGGAGGTGTGTCTTAGAGGGCGGGGTCGGTGATGTCAACAGTGAAGTCCTTGGGGGAGAATTCAAATGCTGGTGATAGGAGGGGACAGTCATAGTCACAGAAGTGTAGGTGGAAATGGAGTGCAGTAGGATGGCAAGCAATGAGTGCGTCAGATAGGTCATCGGGTCTCATCGGGTGGGTCACGGAAGGGGGAAAGACAGGTGGGAGCAGGGTCAAGGTGGGCATGGAGAGGGTAACATGTGTCAACTCGAGGCATATGGAGGTGGATCGTGATAGGATCTAGGGTAACGGGGGGAGGTTCAAGGTGACAGAGGGGGGAGGAATATTGATATCGGATGGGTAGGTTGGTAATGGAGAGACGATGGTGGGTGATGCGAAAGGATAGATGGTGGCAGAGTGGGTCGAGTTCAAGGTCAGCACAAGTGGCCGACTAAAGCGATATCCAAATAATTATGAGGCAACTGGATATCAACCCCACTTAGTTGTATTCTCATCTGTATGGTGAAGACCACAGGGCAACAGGTTTCTTCCCACCTCGTGGTTCTCATAACATCGAGATCCCAGCAAAATGTGGAGCTGCTGCTCATTCTGTGCCATTTGCTGCAGTCAGAAGCAAGGATGAAGGGAGCGAAGGAGGTGAATGTCTCCAAAGGACACAGCGGATTGAGGGCAGCCTACTCCAAACTTTCATTCTCCCCAATGAATGGTCATGACTGACAAGGAATCATGTGGTTAGTCTTTCTATGCTTCCAACACAATGGTCTCTCTATAGAGTTTCCAGGGTACTGGAGGCAAGTGGAAAAATGTCCGTTTGACGATTCTTGCACATTGTTCTCATCGCACTGGTCAAATCACAATGTCTCCATATGTGTTCATGTATGAATGGTAGGAATAACTATCCCTGGTGCTCCCGAATGTCCTTTATCTGGAAGGGCTGGGATGGAGATTTCAAGCTTAGACAGAGGCCTGGTGAGTTGTTTCGCAGTAACCAGCTATTTTTGAGATGGAAGGAAACCTGTAAAGGACATGCTCACTAAATGCATTGCTTCAGCCCACTGAAATGTCGATAGTCTTGTTCCTGCAAGGACTGCGCGTCGGAGTCTTGCGTTGCTTCAACTGTGGAGTCTGTCCACGAGCTCGCTGCGGAGGCTTGTGACACTGGAGTCACTTCTTGTTCGTGCAAGGACTGCGCTCTGGAGTCTTACATTTCTGCAATTGTGGAGTCTGTCCACGAGCTTGCTGTGGAGGCTTGTGACACTGGAGTCACTTCTTGTTCCTGCAAGGACTGCGGTGTGGAGTCTTGCGTGTCGTCTTTCGTAGAGTCGGGAACCCTGAGCGGTGCGTGGACCACGCTCTGTGTGGCAGCAGGACGCTCTCTGTGGGCTTGTACCACTCTCAGTCTCTTGGTGTCAGGCTGCAGCATAATCCTACACTCATGAGTCGGGATGTCATAGATGCTGGGCTGAAGATCCTCAAATCCGAAGAACGAATCCGCGTCTGCGTCGGATTCAATACGGGGGTCGACAATGTGCAACACGTCTGGTTGCGGTTCGGATTTGGTACTGGGATAGCCTCCCAAGGTGAAAGGTTCGTCCGAGTCATAATCTTCTAGGACCATTTCATCACTGTTTGCGTCGGAGCTGGCATTGGGCTCGCGAGGTCCAGAGAAAATGTAAAGGTCGGTATCGAAGTATTCAAGGTCGGAATCATCTGTCTGGGCATAGGTAACTGCTTGTTGCAGGGTTCTTCGGAGGTTAATTTCATTTCCTGGTTCAATTTGAGGTAGTGTGCTGTCATTCCAGGTGAAGGAAGGTTGTTTTACGGCTTTAAAAGATATTTTCTTTGATTTGGGATGTTTCCCCTTTAAATGGGCGTGGTCCGGAGCCTCTGACGTCATGACGCATGTGACGTAGCACGTAGGAAGTGATTGCGCATGCACAGATCGATGTTCCTTTACCGGTGGCCGATCTCGTGATTGCGCATGCACGGCGTCTCGCACATGCGCAAACAGACCTTCCCGTTCTGTGCGCTTCTCGCGCAACTGCGCAAGTGCAGTCCCTGTAGAAAGATGTCCGCCGACCAAAATTGTTCTCTGCTCCGGGATTTCGGCCTCGAGGTGAGTACTGACGCTTCTCTTACCTTTCCTTGCTGGTTGGAGTGTGTTTTCCTCACAGTATTTGCCGAATTTGTCCAGGACTGCCTGGAAGTCGCTCCTGTTTTGCCCCTCGGAGAACTTGAATTTTTTAAAGATTTCTTCTGCTCTGGCACCGGCTCTGTTTTTTCAGGATCGGCCACTTCTTCTAGTTCGGCTGCCACCAGGAAGATTTCAAACTTTTGCCGGAATGCCCGCCAGTTTTCGCGGAGATCGCCGTGGCACTGGAGCTGCTGCGGAACCCGGATTTCGAACATCTTGCCTGGGTATCGTTGCTGATTGTCGCTGTACGCTCAGGTATGGCTATCTGGATTGAAACAGTTCAGTCCTGGTACCATGATTTGTTATGTTGCAGGTGTAATGCCCCCTGCGGTCGTGTCACCCCCTTGTGTATCGTGAATGTCTATTGGTCCTGTCCTATCTAATTGATCTATTGGTTGAGCATGTGTATGTGATGTTTCTGGTGCTCCCTCTAGTGTCTAGCTAGCCTACATGCATTTACATTGATGCACATCACCACACTCCTATCAAGAGAGACTAAATAGTCTGGGCCTGTATTCCTTGGAGTTTAGATGAGTGAGGGTGAAGGGTAACCGTATTCAAACATATCAGGTCCTGAGGGAATTTGACTGGGTAGGTGGTGAGATGTTTCCGCTAGTGGGAGAGTCTTGAACAAGGGGAGAGAGCTTCAAGATAAAGGGCCGGTCATTTAAAACTGACATGCGTAGAAATTTCTTCTTGCGGAGGGTGGTGAATCTCTGGAATTCTCTGCCCTGGAGCATGGTAGAGGCTTGGTCATTGGAAGTATTTAAAGCGGAGGTGGCTAAATATTTGATAGATTGAGGAATAGAGGGCTATGGGGAATGGCACAGGAAAGGAGTTGAGGCTGGCACAGATCAGCCATGATTGTATTAAATGGCACAGATTGCTTGAAGGGTCTGGTGGCCTATTCCTGCTTCTGTTTCTTGTGTTCTTTAGAAAGCAAGCATGTAGGTGCAGCAAACAGGAAGGCAAATGCTATGTTGACCTTCATTGCAAGAGGATGTGAGTACAGGAACAAGGTGCCTTACTGGCAGCTGTACAGGGCCTTGGTGAGACCACACCTGGAGTAAGTATCATGTGCATTCTTGGGCTCCCAACCCAAGAAAAGACAGAGGGAGTCCAGAAAAGATTCATCAGACTGATTTCTGGGATGGCAGGATTGTCGTATGAGAGATTGTTTAAACTAGGCCTGTACTCATTGGAGTTTAGAAGAATGAGAGGGGATCTCATTGAAACAATAAAATTCTGACAGGGCTGGACAGACAGTAGGCAGGGATGATGTTTCATAGAATCCCTGCAGTGCAGAAGGAGGCTATTTGGCCCATTGTGTCTTTACCGACCATCCAAAATAGCACTGTACATAGGCCCACTTCCCCTAACCCCGCAACCTAACCTGCACATCCCTGGACACTCAGGGGCACTTTAGCATGGCCAATCCACCTGACCTGCATCTTTGGGCTGTGGGAGGAAAACGGAGCACCCGGAGGAAACCCACGCACACACGGGGAGAATGTGCAAACTTCGCAGTCATCCAAGGCTGGAATCGAGCCCAGGTCTCTGCCACTGTGTGGCAGCAGAGCTAACCACTGTGCTAAATGCTGCCTCATTTAAAAAGGACACTGGGGACTTTAAATGTGAGGATGGAGGGCAGGAATTGGATTGGTGGTAGAGGAAACTTTAGGATTGAGGGTAAGGGCAAGGTGGTGTGAGTGAGACAGATGAAGGGCCAGCTGAAGAAGCCTCCAGTGTTGGCGATGGACACTGGTAACTTTAAAGGTGAAATGGATAGAGCAGGGGAAGAGGGACTTAAGGATTGAAAACAGGAATTGGGGGAGGAGAAGCAACAATAGAGGCCCATGGTGGTGGTGCACTGTCTCCAACAGCGCTGGGGAATTATCAGAAAATGTCATCTGCGCCTGTGGGATGTGTAGGCTACAGAACAGGAAGTCTATGATACCTGACATTGTAGTGAACATTGTAATGTTTGGATACATAGTCCCGATTTTTTAATGACTTTAAAGCAAAACAATGGTGAGATTAGCCTCGGTGACCCTGGATCAGTCCCGGCCTCGAACACTGCCACAGCAACGTACTAATCAATGGGCACGAGACGCCCTGCTTAATCGACTCTGGGAGCAAGGAGAGCTTCATACACTCCGACACGGTAAGTCGCTGTTCTCTACTCATCCACCCCGTTAATCAAAAAATCTCCCTGGCCTCCGGTTCCCACTCAGTAGAGATAAAGGGGTTTTGTGTAGCAAACCTCAAAGTCCAGGGAAGGGAGTTTAAAAATTACTGGCTCTACGTCCTTTCCCACCTCTGTGCAGCCACACTCCTAGGTTTAGACTTCCAGTGTAATCTCCAAAGTCTAACTTTCAAATTTGGCGGCCCTATACCCCCCTCACTGTCTGCGGCCTCGCAACCCTTAAGGTCGCTCCGCCTTCCCTGTTTGCGAACCTCACCCCGGATTGTGAACCCGTCGCCACCAGGAGCAGACGGTACAGTGCCCAGGATTGGATCTTTATTAGGTCAGAGGTCCAAAGACTACTGAGGGAAGTAGTCATTGCAGCTAGCAACAGTCCCTGGAGAGCTCAAGTAGTGGTGGTAAAGACCAGGGAGAAGCATAGGATGGTCATCGACTACAGTCAGACCATCAACAGGTTTACGCAGCTGGACGCGTACCCTCTCCCCCGCATATCCGACCTGGTAAACAGGATTGCGCATTACAAGGTCTTCTCCACGGTGGATCTTAAGTCCGCCTACCACCAGCTCCCCATTCGCACTAGTGACCGCACATACACAGCCTTCGAGGCAGATGGGCGGCTCTATCACTTCTTAAGGGTTCCCTTCGGTGTCACCAACGGGGTCTCGGTCTTCCAGCACGAGATGGACCGAATGGTTGACCGGTACGGTTTACGGGCAACATTCCCATATCTCGATAATGTCACCATCTGCGGCCACGACCAGCAGGACCACGGCACCAACCTCCGAAAATTCCTCCAGACCGCAAAGATCCTTAACCTTACATATAACAAGGATAAATGCATGTTTAGCACCGACCGCCTAGTCATCCTCGGCTACGTAGTGCGAAATGGAGTTACAGGCCCCGACCCTGAATGCATGCACCCCCTTATGGAGTTCCCCCTCCCTCACTGCTCTAAGGCCCTGAAGCGCTGCCTAGGGTTTTTCTCTTACTACGCCCAGTGGGTCCCCAACTATGCAGACAAGGCCCGTCCCCTGATCCAATCCACAGCTTTTCCCCTGTCGATAGAGGCCTGCCAGGCCTTCAGCCGCATCAAAGCAGACATTGCAAAGGCCACGATGCACGCCATTGACGAGTCCCTCCCTTCCAGGTCGAGAGTGACGCGCCTGACGTAGCTCTGGCGGCCACCCTCACCAAGCGGGCAGACCCGTGGCCTTCTTCTCATGTACCCTCCATGCTTCCGAAATCCGCCACTCCTCAGTCGAAAGGAGGCTCAGGCCATAGTAGAAGCTGTGTGACATTGGAGGCATTACCTGGCCGGCAGGAGATTCACTCTCCTTACTGAACAACGGTCAGTTGCTTTCATGTACGATAATGCACAGCTGGGCAAGATAAAAAATGATAAGATCTTGCGGTGGAGGTTCAAACTCTCCACCTACAACTACGAGATCTTGTATCGTCCCGGGAAGCTAAACGAGCCTCCTGATGCCCTGTCCCGCAGCACATGTGCCACCGCACTAGTGGACCGTCTCCGAGCCCTCCACGAGGACCTCTGCCACCCGGGGGTCACTCGCTTTTTCCACTTTATCAAGACCCGCAAACTGCCCTACTCCATCGAGGAGGTCACACAGCCACCAGGGACGCGGAGTGCAAACCGCACTTCTACCGGCCAGAGAGGGCGCACCTGATAAAGGTTTCCCGTCCCTTTGAACGCCTCAGCATGGACATCAAAGGCTCCCTCCCCTCCACCGACCGCAACACGTACTTCCTGAACGTGACTGACGAGTACTCCCGGTTCCCATTCGCCATCCCCTGTCCCGACATGACCGCAACCACCATCATCAAGGCCCTCCATAGCATCTTTGCATTGTTCGGGTTCCCCGCTTACATACATAGTGATAGGGGGGTCCTCCTTTATGAGCGACGAACTGTGTCAATTCCTGCTCAGCAAGGGCATTGCCTCGAGCAGGACAACCAGTTACAACCCCCGGGGTAACGGACAGGTAGAGAGGGAGGCCGTCCTACTGGCCCTACGGACCAGGAATCTCCCAGTCTCTTGCTGGCAGGAAGTCCCCCCGGATGCCCTCCACTCCATCCGGTCACTGCTCTGTACCACAACCAACCAAACACCTCACAAACGTCTCCTTGTCTTCCCCAGGAAGTCCTCTGGAACCTCACTCCCGACCTGGCTGGCAGCCCCCGGACCCATCCTGCTCCGAAAACACGTGCGGGCGCACAAGTCGGACCCGTTGGTCGAGAGGGTCCATCTTCTCCACGTTAACCCCCAGTACGCCTATGTGGCGTACCCCAACGGCTGACAAGCTACGGTCTCCCTACGCGACCTGGCGCCCGCCGGAGCTCCACGCACACCCCAGCCACCAGTCCCACCCTTCCTCCCACCAATGCACCTTACAGGAGAATCGGTCCTTCCGCCGGCCCCGTCTAGGCCCCCCCCCACCCACCGATGCCCCCCGCAGACGCTCCCTTCCCAGGTCAACCGTTTTCCCCACCAGCGCCATCTAGGGGTGTCGAAGCTGCCACAGAGATCGAGGCCACGCCCCCGGAGTCACAGACGTCCGAGCCTCCACCGGAGTCACCACCGAAGCTTCGACGATTACAGAGGACCACCACGGCCCCCGATCGACTGATTACTTCATTTTAAAGCATATAGTTAATTATGAATCATAAAGGGGGGCTTCCGGTGATGGCGGGCGTGAGGCGGCCGCACAATGGAGGGCTCCCGTTCGGGAATGGCATTTTCGGGGCTTTAAGCCCGGTCCCAGGGGCCACGGAGGTGGCAGAAGCAGGGAGAAGGCACGGTGGAGGCACAGTGAAGACACAGGAGGAAAAAAAAACCCAAAGAAAAATGTCGAGGGTGAGCAAAAAAACGGCCGAAAAAAAAACAACTGAAGGTCCGTTGGGGAGTGGAAAGGTCACCGCGGGGTCACCGAGGAAAATGGAGGCTGGAGCACCAGGGAAGGCCGCATTGCTTACGGCTGAAGAAATAAGTACGGTGATGGCTGAGGAATTTGAAAAGCAGTTGACGCAGATTGCGAAATGCATGGAGACGGTGAGGAAGGAGATGTGGGAGGTTTTGAGTGTGCTGGTGGAGGAGGCGGTTTCCCTGGTGAGGACGGAGGTGGCGAGTGCAGTGGCCACCGTGGAGGGGCGAGAGCAAGGGGAGGCGCTGAAGGAAGTGGAGGAGACGTTATTGCAGCACGGTGATCAACTTGCCTCGATGGGGAAAGAGATGTGGAAGGTGATGGATATTAACAAGGATCTGCGAGGAAAAATGGAAGACCTGGAAAACAGACCCAGGCAACAGAATTTGAGGATTGTGGGGCTGCCTGAAGGAGTTAAGGACCGAAGGCGACTGAGTATTTTGCCGCGATGCTGGCAAAACTATTGGGGGAGGATCCCTCCCGATATGTACTGGATCGGCTCATCGGTCGTGGAGGCCTGTACCAAAGGCGAGTGAGCCGCCAAGGGCAGTGACTCTGTGCTTCCGTAGGTACAGTGTGAAGGAAAAGGTCCTGAGCTGGGCCAAGCAGAAGCGGGTGGTGCAGTGGGCTGGAGCTGGTATACGTGTATAACAGGACTTTACGGTGGAGCTGGCAAGGAGGCGGGCTGCCTTCAACCGGGTGAAGAGGGCACTGTACATTAGCAAGGTGTGGTGCGGCATTGAAAATCCAGCGAAGCTGAGGGTGACTTACAAGCTCAGGGACTTTTATTTTGGAACGGCGGAAGCAGCGGAGGGGTTTGCGAAAGCAGAAGAACTGTAGCAGAACTGACAAATTGAGGAATGGCCATGTGCCGATGTAACCTCATGACTGTATTTTCTTCTTTTTTGTATCACTGCGCGCGGGTGTAGAACTAAAGGAGCCAATGTGGTATATATTTGGACAAGGGAAGGGACGGGACTTTCACTCGAAATGAGGGTTCTTTGGGGTGTAGGTGGATTTGCGGGGTTTGTGTGCTAAAAGGGGATCTTTGGGCTTTCCTGGGGCCGGGCAAGTGGGAAAGAGACCCGGGTGGGGCCTCCATGCTGGCCGGTTTAAGCCGGCCAGTGAATGGGAGTGAGGTGGGGGGAGGGGCTGCGGCCATCGGAGCCTGGCAGAACAGGGTCCGAGTGGTCTAGCCGGGGTGGAAAGTTGGGGGGAAGGAACCGAGGTTGGGAGGAGGAGTTTTACAAGAGGCAGTGGACGGGAGGAGCTGGAGACCTGGGGGGGGGGGGGGGGGGGGGACGGGGGACGGGGGGAGCTGTGTAAGATTAAGGGTGACTACGGGTAATCCCTGATTCCTTTTTGTCATTTGTTTATGTAAACATGCGGGTTGTGGTTTGGAGGTTGGTAGGTAGATGGGATCATTGTTATTATGGGGACTGACATATCTTGCTGATTATTGTTTATTGTTGATGGATGTAAATGTGGGAGAAAATGTGAAAAAGGAGGAGAATAAAATAAAAAAATAAAAATTATGAATCATAAATTGTAAATAGTAAATAGAATTGTAAATAGTTACAAAAGGCTGTACGGAGGTATTACGGTACCTCCATAACTATAATTTCTACCACATTACCATGTTGTAATATCAGGCCACCAACCCCGCCGGACTCTTTTTTAACAGGGGGTGAATGTGGTAGTCCGTGTAGAGGTATTACGGTACCTGGTAATGCTGGAACACCATTGGTAGATATTGTATGTTTCCTATTGGTCAAGCTGTATGGTAGCTCCGCCCTGCAAGGCGGAGTATAAGAGCCCGTGCCGCCCCAGCAACCTTCATTCTGTACCTGAGCTGCTGGGGGAAGCATCTAGCTTATTAAAGCCTTCAGTTGGACTACAACCTCGCTTTAGTGGTCAGTGATCGTGCATCAGGGGGCACATGCGATCGGGGTCGGGCCCTAGAACTCCATTGATGCTGAACACGCACTTCTCCTTGTTGTACGTTAGGTTGAGAGGTTTGGCGGTGTGGAGGAAATTGGAAAGTTAGTGTCGTGGTCCTGCTGGTCGTGGCCGCAGATGGTGACATTATCCAGGTACGGGAAGGTGGCCCGCAGTCCGTACCAGTGAACCATTTGGTCCATCTCCTGTTGGAAGACCGAGGCCCCATTAGTGACGCCGAAGGGAACCCTAAGGAAGTGGTAAAGGCGGCCGTCCACTTCAAACGCGGTGTACGGGTGGTCCGCCTTGCGAATGAGGAGCTGGTGGTAGGTAGATTTCAGGTCCACTGTCGAAAAGACCCGGTACTGTGCAATCTGATTGACCATATCAGATATGCGTGGGAGGGGGTACGTGTCAAGCTGCCTGTACCGATTGATGGTCTGACTGTAGTCAACGACCATCCTGTTTTTCTCCCCAGTTTTCACAACTACCACTTGGGCTCTCCAGGGGCTGTTGCTGGCCTCGATAATGCATTCCAGCAGCAGCCGCTGGACCTCGGACCTGATGAAGGTCTTGTCCTGGGCACTGTACCGTCTGCTCCTGGTGGCAATGGGTTTGCAATCCGGGGTGAGGTTTGCAAACAGAGAAGGCGGGTCGACCTTAAGGGTTATGAGACCGCATGTAGTCAGGGGTGGTAGGGGCCCGCCGAATTTCAGGGCTAGACTTTGGAGGTTGCACTGGAAGTCCAGGCCGAGTAGCAAGGCAGCGCAGAGATTGGGGAGGACGTAGAGCCGGAAGTCGCTGAACTCTACGCCCTGGATGGTGAGAGTGGCGGTGCAGTACCCCCGGATCTCCACAGAGAGGCCAGGGAGATTCTCTGGTTAATGGGGTGTACCACGAGGGAGCAGCGCCTTACCGTATCGGGGTGGATGAAGCTCTCTGTGTTCCCAGAGTCTAGAAGACATGATGTCTTGTGCCCATCGACCTTTACCGTCGTCGACGCGGTTGCGAGGTTGTGCGGCCGGGATTGGTCGATCGTGCTGGAGGCGAGCTGTAGCTGGTGTTGGAAGGCCCCTGGCTGGTCGGCAGACGATGAACGGCCCGATGAGGTGCCCGACGAGCAGTGGTCCTGAGGCGGGGAAGATGGCGGTGCTCACGGGGCGCACATGGCGGGCAGCGTTAAAGATAGCAGCGACTACGGGCCGCACGAGTCTTGATGGGGGGAAGGTGGCGAAGCCTACGGGTTGCAGGGGTGCACATGGGTTGCAGGGGCGAAAATGGCGGCGCCCACGGGTTGCATATGGGGGGGGGTGCAGGGACAATAGGCCTGGTTACAGCGGCAATCAAGCGGGCCTGGCACACAACAGCAAAATGTCCTTTCTTCCCGCAGGCCTTGCAGAGTGCGCTCTGCGCCCAGCATCGCTGCCGGGGGTGCTTTGTCCGCAGAAGTAGCACTTGGGTCCTCCGGGGTTGGCTGGCTGCTGCGCGGTGCAGACTTGGGGTTGGCTGGGGGCGGTCGCTGGTGGGGTCCACGTTGGGGTGTTCGCTGGTGGGGTCTACAATGTCCAGGAGGGGGCGCTGTGCGGCCGGGGGCGTACGCTTGTACATTATGGGAGGCGACCGTTAGTGAGATCGTGAGTTTCTTGGTCGCCGCGAGGTCGAGGGTAGCACCTTCTAAGAGGCGCTTGCGGATGTACGCCGACCCTTTGCCCGTAACGAAAGCGTCCCTGATTAGGAGTTCGGAATGTTCAACAGCCGAAACGGCCTGGCAATCGCAGTCCCTCGCCAGGGCGTGCAAGGCACACCAGAAATTTTCCACAGACTCACCGGGGAGTTGATGCCGCGTGGACAGGAAGTGCCTGGCGTAGAGCTTGTTGGTCTGCTGAGTGTAGTTCTCTTTCAGTAGCGCCATGTCCTCAGCGTAGGTAGGTGCCTCCTGGATGAGGGGAAAGATATCGGAGCTCAGCCACGTATACAGGATCCGGAGCTTCTGTGCCTCTGAGGGTGGTTCTGTCGCAGATCCGATGTAGACTTCAAAGCGAGCTAGCCAATGTGCGAAGGCCGACTTGGCGTTGTCTGCTTGAGGGTGCAGCTGCAGGCGATCAGGCTTGATGCGGAGGTCCATCGTTGTAAAATCTCTGCTTAATGAATTGATGCGCTATCAATTACGACGAGACGAGAGTAGAGAGTAATCGAAGCTTTATTAAGCAGAGATATGTAGACTCCTACAGCTGCTGCCGAAATGGTTGCAGCTCAGTGAGCACACACATTTATACTCCGCCTCATTGCGGGGCCAGCAGGCAGGGATCTACCCCCATAGCTGTAGTACAGGGAGCCTTACCGTATTACATCTTATATGTGATATATACAAGAGTGGTGAATATCACAGAGGTTAACGGTAAACCTTTATTAACTACTAGAACTATTTACAATGGTACAGTAAAGAGTACAAGTTAGGAACTATGTCCATGCTTGGGTCTGCACGTGTCTCTGTCCAACACCACATTGACTCAGGATGTGAATCATGTGATCTCAGTCCCGCATTAACCCTATATGTGCCAAATCTTTATACTAAACCAGCAGCCACCTTTTTGCGTAGTAAATCAGCTATGGGGGAATTGGTTATTCTGATTATTTAATGCCGTTTGTCAAGTGTGGAATGTTGGCCAGGAAAACCACAAACATACTTTGTTCTACTTTGAATAGTACCAGGAAATCTTCAATTTCTATCTGTGGTAATGAAGAGGCAGAGAAAGCCTCAGGTTAATGTCTTGTCATTCCAGCAGCTAATTGGGATGTGCATCTGTATCTTCTCACTTCAAGGTGCAGACGGGCGGCACGGTAGCACAGTGGGTCGCACTGTTGCTTCACAGCTTCAGGGCCCCAGGTTCGATTCCCGACTTGGGTCACTGTCTATGTGGAGTCTACACGTTCTCCCTGTGTCTGCGTGGGTTTCCTCCGGGTGCTCTGTTTTTTTTCCCACAAGTCCTGAAAGTCGTGCTGTTAGGTAATTTGGACATTCTGAATTCTCCCTCTATGTACCAGAACAGGTGTCGAAATGTGGCGGCTAGGGGCTTTTCACAGTAACGTCATTGCAGTGTTAAACTAAGCCTACTGGTGTCAATAAAAATTATTATTATCTCAGAATACCAGTCCTTTGTACAGTTGTGCGATTCAACTGCATTGCTTATTTTTCATCTCTGTTTATAAGTTTAGCAAGTGAAAAATTTGTCACTTGGAATAGGATTGTTGTAAATTGCTTTAGAACATCCAACATATATTATATTTGTCTACTGAACGGAGTCTGAATAATTAGTTATATAGTTCATTTGACACAGACCAAAGCACTGACTGCATTCGATTATTTTCTGTCCATATACCAATTTGCTCAGTAATGAGATACTTGTCAAAAGTGAGTGTCCCCGAATGTAGGATGTGGCACAGCCAGAAGCAAAACAGATATATTCATTCAGGGTATTTTTATAAATAGCAAAGTGTCTCTTATCATTACAATGCCTGTCCTCATTCTAAATTTAAGACACTATCTGTGGAATATTTAGTGCAATAGTTCATGTAAGGACAGCAACTCTAGGTACTTATTAAAGCAGTTTTTAATAATTAATTTATGGGATGTGGGCGTTGCTGGCTAGGCCAGCATTTATTGTCCATCCCTAGTTGTCCTTCAGAAGGTGGTGGTGAGCTGCCTTCTGGAACCCTGCAGTCCATGTGGTGTAGGCACACCCACAGTGCTGTTAGGAAAAGAGTTCCAGGATTTTCACCCAGCGTCAGTAAAAGAATGGTATTATATTCCCAAATCAAGGGGTGAGTGACTAGGAGGTGAACTTCCTGGTGGTGTTCCTAGGTACCTGCTGCTTTTGTCCTTCTAGATGGTAATGGTCGTGGGTTTGGGAGGTGCTGCCTAAGGAACCTTGGTGAGTACCTGCCGTGCATCATGCAGATGGTGCACACGGCTGCCACTGTTCGTCGGTCATGGAGGGATTGAATGTTTGTGGTAGCAATCAAGCAGGTAAGTCATGTGGGCAGGGAATTTAATCAGTGGGAGAGGAAGCAGGGGGATTAGCAACACCCCGCCCCCCAACAACCCGATGTCCAGTTTTGTCGATTAGGCACTGAATTCCTTTGATCAAGGTTCCCCCTCACCAGGTGATAAGTGGCCCACACACCCATCATGCATGGACAGGCCCACTTGCAGTTAGGTTAGTTCCAGTGGCGGAGGGATGAGGTCCTTCAGTGGTCATTAATTGACCACTTAAAGGCCTCAATTGGCAGCAGGAAGAAAGGTCAAACCTGGGCCTTCCTGCAGCATTCCTACCTGTAGCTTAGGTCCTCTGTGATCCTGGGCCCACACCTACCTGGCTGGAATGTGGATCAGCGGGCCTTCTTGAAAAGAGGCACTGTAGGTCTCTCGCCAGATCTCTAACCTGCAGGCAAGACCCACAATGCTACAACAAGATTCTGTCACGTTATACATGAAAAACGACCTGTCAGCGAGTGGCCAGATCTGACAGTGCATGTGGGCCTCTACCCCAGCAACAATCAACAGGAGAAGAATGGAAGTATAAAGGTAAAAAATAAAAAACAAAAATTTTCAATCACAGCTACATCTTTTGTGAAGGCCACCTTTTAGCTCATTCCAGCGAAAACAGAAGATTTGGCGCTATAAAGGCCACCACAGCCAACCTGGTCAAGGCCTCACTCAGTTTTGAAACATTGGCCAATTTCCAGCAGAGTGCTTTGAATGTGAATTAGAATATGGCTGAAGCTTTCCATGGTCCCCTTAGTTAGGACCATTGAAGCCAATTCAGGATTGCATTGCCTCCCTAGTTGGGACTGGGAATTCAGCCTGGAATCTTCTGATCTGCCTAACTCAGTAATACATTGTACACAAATTATCTGAGGACATCTGTAGTGATTTTTCTGTTCTGTTCCCCAGTCGTTCATCAAAAGCTATTGTACATCATTCAAAGAATAGTAACTGTTGTTACATTTTAATTGTCATCCCTGTTGCCTGTGCAATCTTCCGGCCCTTCCTGGTGGTTGGATCTTCCAGTCCCGCTGAAGGTGGCGTGGCAGGTTCTTCTGGGAAAAACCCGAATTGGCATCCTTTAATTACCCTCAATAGATTTAATGAGCCCTGTCAACCTACCCTATGTGGCCTTGTAGCCCTGACCCGTGTTCCCACCACCCACAGCTCCTCACTACAAAACTGGCCAGGGGCTACGATGCAGCTGGAAAACAGGCACCTCATCTGTTTTCAGCTGTTTTTAGTGCCTATTTCTAATTTTAATCACAGCGGAGACGGAAAATTACTTCAAAGTGTTTGACATTACTTCAAATTGTGTGTTTAAATTCTTAACTTCTACATCCAGCTCATGTATGTATTAGAACTAAGGAAAACATAAGGTGGAGTTGTCTGGCTTTTCCCACTGGCGGGATCTTAGGGTCCCTCTGGCGACACTCCTCCGTTGCGGATTTACTGGCAGCGGGGGATGGGTTCAACGGGAAACCTTGTTGACAATTGCGGAACCAGAAGATTCCACCACCGGCCACTGATAAGCCGCCCTCCTCTGCTGCAGAACACGCTGTGGAGGAGGAAAATTCTGCCCAGTTGTAGCTGTATTGTAAGCAAGAGTAATGTGTAATATTTGAGTTCAACTGCAAAGTTAAAAATAAAATAATAAACAGAATTACTAAATATCACATCATGCTTATTTTCATCTATTTGCTCTAATATATAGAAACAATTTTGTATCACAAATAATCTCAAATTTAATAGATAAAAGTGACAACTCAAAATAAGAACTATTATCGAACAATGTTGTGGTTGCTCTGAAACAAAGTTTGAATATCAGTTTTATCAGTTAACTAATTTAGCACAGTTTTTGAAATATCAAATTATAGTCAGTTGATAACAGAATACCAAATAAAAATGAAATTCTACT
Organism: Scyliorhinus torazame; assembly: GCF_047496885.1. Lineage (NCBI taxonomy): Eukaryota > Metazoa > Chordata > Chondrichthyes > Carcharhiniformes > Scyliorhinidae > Scyliorhinus > Scyliorhinus torazame. Next base: position 276,069,645 of record NC_092711.1, read on the forward strand.
GATTCCACAAAAAACACAGCTGAACGGATATATCTAAACTCAAAGTTTCAGCTCTTCCAAATTGAGATTCAATGCAGGTCTGTGAAAATATTTCCCCTCTTTCTTCTGCCATACCACCCTCCCCCTCCCCATAACTCCCTCAATTCTCTTCCTTTCTCACCTGGAGATACTCAAATGAATGGATGGCGTCTTCTTACAGAAATCTAATTCTGTAAAGCTTCAGACAGACAGCACCATCTTTCACATTCAGTTCCTCCAACTTGCGCCTGCTTCCTTGCCATCCTGCACCGCACTATTTCAAACTAATCCTTCAGTCATCTCACCCTTGTCCTCTGGATCTGTCCTTCAAAATCACCCCACCTCTTTGATTTCCTTCTTGACTCCAAACTCTCCAAAGAATGTGTCCCTTTAACTGCACATTTGGTAGCTTGCCCATTCTCAAGGTTTGCTTCATCATCTGCCTGTTGTTCATTTCACTCATGAGGAAACAACAAATCAATATGATGTTGTCAAATTATTTGGTTGGATAATTTTTGTAAATTATATTCGCCACTACGGATGTTGTAATCACCAGCACCATGTTATTCTGCCAATGGGGTATATGAGTATTGTAAATACATTTTCCATATACCTTAGGGCAATAAAAGTCATGTTGTAACAGATACGATTGTTTAGGAATGCACTGTAACGCACTGTGGAGGCATATGCTAACTCTAGGAGAAAATGTAAACCAATTTGAAGTGTTCTGGAGAGCAGTTACCATCTACAGTTCATATATATCATGGCTGCTGCCTACGGAAAAAAATAAATTAATTCACATTATTTTCATAAATTACTTTTGAGGGTTTGTTTGTCTTAGTTGATAGCACTGTTGCTTCTGAGTTAGAAAATTATGGGGCTAGAAGTTAATTGGGTAGTGCCACCTTGGAAGGGTGCTGTATGGAGACCTATTGAACAGGTTGCCTCTCCAGTGCCCTGTAAGATCTTGAAATGGATACTATCCTGATTTCAGACAGCCTAACTGACTAATCTCATACCAGGGTTCCAGCTCTGGGCAAAGCTTGTGAAGGCTTATGGAGGTTCTACACACTTGGACTTCTCATAAACATGATGAGAGGTTTATTAGGGGATGTTGCTCATACAATTTAAAATCGAAAACTGGAAACCTATGCAAAGAACAAAGAACAAAGAACAAAGAAAAGTACAGCACAGGAACAGGCCCTTCGGCCCTCCAAGCCCGTGCCGACCATGCTACCCGACTAAACTACAATCTTCTACACTTCCTGGGCCCGTATCCCTCTATTCCCATCCTATTCATGTATTTGTCAAGCTGCCCCTTAAATGTCACTATCGTCCCTGCTTCCACCACCTCTTCCGGTAGTGAGTTCCAGGCACCCACTACCCTCTGTGTAAAAAACTTGCCTCGTACACTACTCTAAACCTTGCCCCTCTCACCTTAAACCTATGCCCCTAGTAATTGACCCCTCTACCCTGGGGAAAAGCCTTTGACTATCCACTCTGTCTATGCCCCTCATAATTTTGTAGGCAAAACACTCTGCTGACGTCGTTACAGATCATGGGCGTCATTCTCCGACCCCCCAGCGGGTTGGAGAATGGCCGTTGGCCGCCGTGAAACCCGCCCCCGCCGGTTGCCGAAGTCTCCGGTACCGGAGATTGGGCGGGGGCGGGAATCGGGCCGCACCGGTTGGCGGGCCCCTCGCTCGATTCTCAGGCCCGGATGGGCCGAAGTCCCGCCGAGAAATTGCCTGTCCCGCCGGCGTAAATTAAAGTAGCTATTTACCGGCGGGACAAGGCGGCGTGGGCGGGCTCCCGGGTCCTGGGGGGGGGCGCGGGGCGATCTGACCCCGGGGGGTGCCCCCACGGTGGCCTGGCCCGCGATCGGGGCCCACCGATCCGCGGGCAGGCCTGTGCCGTGGGGGCACTCTTTCCCTTCCACCTCCGCAACGGTCTCCACCATGGCGGAGGTGGAAGAGACTCTCCCCACTGCGCATGCGCGGGAAACTGACAGCGGCCGCTGACGCTCCCGCGCATGCGCCGCCCCGAATGTCATTTCCGCGCCAGCTGGCGGGGCAACAAACGCCGTTTCCGCCAGCTGGCGGGGCGGAAATCCCTCCGGCGTTGGCCTAGCCCCTCAATGTTGGGGCTCGGCCCCCAAAGATGCGGAGCATTCCGCACCTTTGGGGCGGCGCGATGCCCGTCTGATTGGCGCCGTTTTGGGCGCCAGTCGGCGGACATCGCGCCGTTGGGGGAGAATTTCGCCCCATGTGACGTTCCACCAGCACGGATGTATTCTCTGATACATAACACCCCTTTCCCTTTACTTCTTCACTATGATGACAACTTTCTTAACATTTTTACAACACACCCACTTATGCATTATCTCTGTACATATATATATACATATATACAACTTAATAACAGTCTCTCAGGTGGCCATCTGTTCCTTTTGGGTTGTTGTAGAAGCCAGGTATTATTAATATAGGTAAAAGATAGCTGTTTAAGCATAAATATTAAGCCCCAGTTTTAAATTAAGGATTGAAGAGACACATATTCTGCAAATTCATTTTACATAGTTTCAAAGTAACACCGAAGTCTGATAAAACAGACAGTTTGAATACATTTTTCAAGTAAGTGTACAAGGACAGAGAAGACCCATAATAACATTGCCTGAGAAGATAACATGAAAGCTCCATTGTTATAATAGCCTGAACCACATTCCATAACTTATAAGGCTGAAACATTTTAGATTATTGGTGTAGTTTTAAAATGGACAGCTTACAAGACATCAAATCAAATATATATTTGATTCCAACTTTCTCAAAACATAACAATTTCATAGAAGCAGCATAATTCACTTTGATAAATTGAAACAGACTTTGACTTATATTTTGCAAGTCATTTGCAATAGCCAAGTCAGCATATTTTGGCTTTGATAAAGCACCATATCGCATTCTTTAACATACACAAGTATGTAGATACGCAACAATTAGAAGTAATGTTACATATTGAAGATGGACGGCTTGCCGTCAAATCAAATGTGTTTGAGTCTAACCCAAACCAATTAGGATTATATTGGGGTGCGATTAGATGACTTAAGACAGATATGAAAGGGTATAACTGAAGAAGTTCCGGCCCGCCGTTTTGAGTTTTTTGAGGTTTTAGTTTTGAGTTTGAGTTTTTAGTTTGAAGTTTTTGTTGCAGATTAGGTTTAGGTAGATTGGTAGGGTAGGTTTTTGTGGGTAGTTTGTTAGTTTTTGTTTTGTTGGTTTGAAGTTGAAGATTCGCTCTCTCTCTCTCTCTCTCTTTTTCATATTTCATTTTCAGACTTTGACTTTTAAAAGTTATTGTTGAGCTGTTTGCCTGAGCAAGAGGATAATGTCTGTGATTCTTTTGAAAGCTTCAAATTGCCTTTTAAATAATGTTCAAATTGTAATCAATAGAAGACAAATAAAACAATTCTTATTGGCACCTGAGAAGTTTTAACTTAAATTTCTACTGAGTTCCAGTAATCGCAAAGTGCTGTTGGTAACCGAATGGTAGAAATCCTTCAGTTGTGCTCGACAACTTGGAAGCTGGCTACTAGATTTTATTCTGTACAATATATAGGGCAGCGAAGGAAGGTTAGTTTCTGAAACCTTTACTGCACTTAATTTTGTTAACCTAAGCTTCCCAGTAGCTCGTTGGGTTTGCACAGTAAGTTACTGATGACGACAACACAGGAATATCTCGCGTCTGATCTCTGGGTCATTGGTAAGTTGGGTGAGCTGAACTCAGCTGGGAATGACAAAGATGGGTGAGAAAATAGTTGTGAAGAGGACGTATGAAGGGTACAAAGGGATATAGATGGTTAAGTGAGTGGGAAGTATTTTGGCAAATGGAGTATAATGTGGGGAAAATATAAAGTTGTCCATTTTGGCAGAAAGAATAAACAATAAGCTCTTATCTACATGGTGGGAGATTGCAGAGCTCTCAGGAGCAGAGGGATATGGGTGTCCTAGTGCATGAATCTCAACAGGCTAGTATACAGGTACAGCAAGCAATTAGAGCTAATAGAATGTTATCGTTTATTGTGTAGGAATATGGGGCGTCATTCTCCGACCCCCCGCCGGGTCGGAGAATGGCCGTTGGCCGCCGTGAATCCTGCCCCCGCCGAAGTCTCCGCTCCCGGAGATTGGGCGGGGGCGGGAATCCGGCCGCGCCGGTTGGCGGGACCCCCCCGCTGGATTCTCCGGCCCGGATGGGCCGAAGTCCCGCCCAGGAATTGCCTGTCCCGCCGACGAAAATCAAACCTGGTATTTACCGGCGGGACCAGGCGGCGTGGGCGGGCTCCGGGGTCCTGGGGGGGGGCGCGGGGTGATCTGACCCCGGGGGGTGCCCCCACGGTGGCCTGGCCCGCGATCGGGGCCCACCGATCCGCGGGCGGGCCTGTGCCGTGGGGGCACTCTTTCCCTTCCGCCTCCGCTACGGCCTCCACCATGGCGGAGGCGGAAGAGACTCTCCCCACTGCGCATGCGCGGGAAACTGACAGCAGCCGCTGACGCTCCCACGCATGCGCTGGGAAACTGACAGCGGCCGCTAACGCTCCCGCGCATGCGCCGCATTTCCGCGCCAGCTGGCGGGGAAACAAACGCCATTTCCGCCAGCTGGCGGGGTGGAAATCCCTCCGGCGTCGGCCTAGCCCCTCAATGTTGGGGCTAGGCCGCCAAAGATGCGGAGCCTTCCGCACCTTTGGGCCGGCGCGATGCCCGTCTAATTGGCGCCAGCTTTGGCGCCAGTCGGCGGGCATCCCGCCGTTGGGGGAGAATTTCGCCCATGATTACTAAGGCATGGAGGTTATGCTTCAGTTGGACAGGCATTGGTGAGACCACATCTGGAGTACTGTGCACAGCACTGGTCTCCTTATTTAAAGAGAGATGTAAATGTATTCGAAGCCATTCCGAGAACGTTTCCTAAACTAATAACAGGGGTGGGCACAATGTCTTATGAGGAAAGTTTGGAAAGATTAGGTTCGTAGCTACGGGAATTTAGAAGAGTAAGAATTAGGGGCAGCACGGTAGCATTGTGGATAGCACAATAGCTTCACAGCTCCAGGGTCCCAGGTTCGATTCCGGCTTGGGTCACTGTCTGTGCGGAGTCTGCACATCCTCCCCGTGTGTGCGTGGGTTTCCTCCGGGTGCTCCGGTTTCCTCCCACAGCCCAAAGATGTGCAGGTTAGGTGGATTGGCTATGATAAATTGCCCTTAGTGTCCAAAATTGCCCTTAGTGTTGGGTGGGGTTACTGGGTTATGGGGATAGGGTGGAGGTGTTGACATTGGGTAGGATGCTCTTTCCAAGAGCCGGTGCAGACTCGATGGGCCGACTGGCCTCCTTCTGCACTGTAAATTCGATGATAATCTATGATAATGATTTGGTTTGTGGAGACAGTAATATGATGACTGTGTTGCAACAGGTGATCTTAATTATATTCACGACTATGGACGCTGTAGCCACCTGCACCATGTTATTCTGCCAATGGGGAAAATGAATATTGTAAATACATTTTCCATATAACTTTTGAAAGTTGACTGTGGAGAAAAATGAGACATTTATTGCAGATAACAATCAATTGAAGGAAAACCTGATGAATACAGAAAGTCTACTTTCATGTATGAAAGAGGAGTTTGTGTGTGAAAAATGAGAACTGATGAGAAAAATTGAGAATCACTCAGGGAAAATGGAACATTTGACTGAGGATTTGAATTGTCTAAAGGATAAACTTGAAAAAGCAAACTTAGCAAAGGTTAATCTTCAGTTAAAACTTGGTGAACATCAAGCATCAGAAGTATTTATGAAGTATCCTAGAAAATGTATTGAACAAGAAAAGGAGGTTCTGGTAAATCAGAATAATTGCTTGAATGCAGAATTAAAAAGCAAAACTAACAAAATGTTAGAAATGAAGTACAATGAGATTTTTGAACTTCGAAACAAAATGGAGGAAATGAGGGTGGATGATATTGGTTGTCACAATTTGAAAGGTGCTCCTGTGAATAAAAACTCATTGTTGAATATTGATAGAATTGAGTGAAGAACTGATCCAAGTTGTTGGAGTGGGGGTCCGCAATGCTCTCGGGAGTGGTGGCCTGAAAGGGGACTTATATGACTTTCTTCGGCTGGAAAAGATCAAGATCGAGTTAAGGGGTTCAGCGAAGGGCTTCGAGGCAAGGTGGGGGATGTTCGTGGCCATGTTTGAGGAGCTGTTTGTCGCGGGGTGGGGAGGGATGAGGGGATGAAAAAGGGAAAAATGTGTACAAACTGTATAGTTGTGTGTCGGGGAGTTTGCTCCCCAAATTGTTTATGTTTTGTAACTTTTTATATAAGTCTGGAGTAAAATACGTTAAAAAAAAATCAAATGCAGTAATGGGCGTTAAGAAAATAACCAAAAATACTTGCAAAATTGGAAATTATGAATCGTCAACCAGAAGGACAGAAAATGCAAAGTGATCTTCCTGTGTCATAGACCAGAGACTCAGATTTAAAAATGCTTGTTGGTGATTCTAATAATAATAATAATCTTTATTGGCACAAGTAGACTTACATTAACACTGCAATGACGTTACTGTGAAAAGCCCCTAGTCGCCACATTCCAGCACCTGTTCAGGTACACAGAGGGAGAATTCGGAATATACAAATGACCTAACAGGACATCCTTTGGGATTTGTGGGAGGAAACCGGAGCACCCAGAGGAAACCCACTCAGACGCAGAGAGAAGGTGCAGACTCTGCACAGATAGGGACCCAAGCCGGGACTGGAACCTGTGACCCTGGCACTGTGAAGCCATAGTGCTAACCACTATACGACCGTGCTGCCCACAAGGTGCATTGATTGAAGAAAGGCAAGTCAACATTTTTCCAAAGACCATTTAAAGTCTACTGAGAACTGGACTGAGGTAGTTCAGAAATTGTGCAAAAACATTAGAACAAACCATGAAACTTCAGAGAGAGGAATTGATTGACATGTCTCAAACAGAATTGAAAATAATTCTTTTGAAATTGGACTGGGAGAAACAACAAGATCACAAAAAAAATCAAAGAACAAACAAAGCAAGAGTACAATGCTATTTTGAATGAACATAAAAATCACCTCAACAACATCCTTGAAACAACGAAACGAGATTTTGACAAGAGAAGAAATGAGGTGCTAACGAAAAAAAATGACATTTTGACTGAGTTAAATCGACATGTGAATGTGCCAAATGTGAATTTGGAAAGTGTGTTTGAGAGTGGAACTTTGTCTACAAGTGATGAAAAGGATAATTGCACTGTCGACTAAAATGAAACATTCTTTTCTGAGTTGAAAACTGGAAATCAGAAGGTAAAGAAACACATGACTTGAGTTATAAAGTCAGGAGGGCTAGAAGGGGTCATGAAAAGTCATTGGCAAATAGGGTTAAGGAAAATCCCAAGGCTTTTTACACTTACATAAAAAGCAAGAGGGTAGCCAGGGAAAGGGTTGGCCCACTGAAGGATAGGCAAGGGAATCTATGTGTTGAGCCAGAGGAAATGGGCGAGGTACTAAATGAATACTTTGCATCAGTATTCACCAAAGAGAAGGAATTGGTAGATGTTGAGTCTGGAGAAGGGGGTGTAGATAGCCTGGGTCACATTTGTGATCCAAAAAGACGAGGTGTTGGGTGTCTTAAAAAATATTAAGGTAGATAAGTCCCCAGGGCCGGATGGGATCTACCCCAGAATACTGAAGGAGGCTGGAGAGGAAATTGCTGAGGCCTTGACAGAAATCTTTGGATCCTCGCTGTCTTCAGGGGATGTCCCGGAGGACTGGAGAATAGCCAATGTTGTTCCTCTGTTTAAGAAGGGTGGCAGGGATAATCCCGGGAACTACAGGCCGGTGAGCCTTACTTCAGTGGTAGGGAAATTACTGGAGAGAATTCTTCGAGACAGGATCTACTCCCATTTGGAAGCAAATGGACGTATTAGTGAGAGGCAGCACGGTTTTGTGAAGGGGAGGTCGTGTCTCACTAACTTGATAGAGTTTTTCGAGGAGGTCACTAAGATGATTGATGCAGGTAGGGCAGTAGATGTTGTCTATATGGACTTCAGTAAGGCCTTTGACAAGGTCCCTCATGGTAGACTAGTACAAAAGGTGAAGTCACACGGGATCAGGGGTGAACTGGCAAGGTGGATACAGAACTGGCTAGGCCATAGAAGGCAGAGGGTAGCAATGGAGGGATGCTTTTCTAATTGGAGGGCTGTGACCAGTGGTGTTCCACAGGGATCAGTGCTGGGACCTTTGCTCTTTGTAGTATATATAAATGATTTGGAGGAAAATGTAACTGGTCTGATTAGTAAGTTTGCAGACGACACAAAGGTTGGTGGAATTGCGGATAGCGATGAGGACTGTCTGAGGATACAGCAGGATTTAGATTGTCTGGAGACTTGGGCGGAGAGATGGCAGATGGAGTTTAACCTGGACAAATGTGAGGTAATGCATTTTGGAAGGGCTAATGCAGGTAGGGAATATACAGTGAATGGTAGAACCCTCAAGAGTATTGAAAGTCAAAGAGATCTAGGAGTACAGGTCCACAGATCACTGAAAGGGGCTACACAGGTGGAGAAGGTAGTCAAGAAGGCATACGGCATGCTTGCCTTCATTGGCCGGGGCATTGAGTATAAGAATTGGCAAGTCATGTTGCAGCTGTATAGAACCTTAGTTAGGCCACACTTGGAGTATAGTGTTCAATTCTGGTCGCCACACTACCAGAAGGATGTGGAGGCTTTAGAGAGGGTGCAGAAGAGATTTACCAGAATGTTGCCTGGTATGGAGGGCATAAGCTATGAGGAGCGATTGAATAAACTCGGTTTGTTCTCACTGGAACGAAGGAGGTTGAGGGGCGACCTGATAGAGGTATACAAAATTATGAGGGGCATAGACAGAGTGGATAGTCAGAGGCTTTTCCCCAGGGTAGAGGGGTCAATTACTAGGGGGCATAGGTTTAAGGTGAGAGGGGCAAAGTTTAGAGTAGATGTACGAGGCAAGTTTTTTACGCAGAGGGTAGTGGGTGCCTGGAACTCACTACCGGAGGAGGTAGTGGAGGCAGGGACGATAGGGACATTTAAGGGGCATCTTGACAAATATATGAATAGGATGGGAATAGAAGGATACGGACCCAGGAAGTGTAGAAGATTGTAGTTTAGTCGGGCAGTATGGTCGGCACGGGCTTGGAGGGCCGAAGGGCCTGTTCCTGTGCTGTACATTTCTTTGTTCTTTGTTCTTTGTTTGTTATGACAAAGTTACCATATATAGATTCTGAGGATCCTGTTAAAGTTAGTGGATGTAAATTAACCACCATTTCTAAGTGTCACCTTCGGTGGGTTTGGCGGGGTGTTCCCCATCGGCTTTTTGGGTGCGATCCACACCGGTATTCACCAACACTTAGTCTTGACTTCCCGTTCTAGCCCAAAGGTTTTTCATCACGGGGGAACTGACCGGCTCTTCGGAGATCGGGCTGCCATTTTTAAAGAATGCCCTGACCTCTAAGTGAATTTGAAGTCCCCCATACCCCCACAACCCCAACCCAAGGGCAATATCACCCCCTGCACGAGGGCATTACCCCCACCCCCCCACCCAAGTGAAGACACCCTGCTATGGGGTCACTGAGACCGCTCCTCTTTCCAGGCTTCCCCATCCCCCTTTTGGGCCCTTTCAGGACCCCCACCCCTCCAACCTATATGAGGCCCCTTCATACCTGCCCTTCAGCCCACACCCTTCCTACCACCCTCACCCCACCTTTTGGGCATCACACTCCTCAAGCCCCGACCCTTGGCAGGATCATCCTGGCACATAGGCACCTTAGCACTGCCACCCTGGATCCCTGACAGTGACCCTGCCAGCCTGACAGTGCCACTCAGGCACCTTGTCACTGCCAGAGGGAGAACCAGGGGGCCACCCTGTCCAAGTAGTCTCCCAGGTGCCAGTATTCCTGGTCCACAAATGGGGCGATTCCTCGATCGGGGGGTGGTCGTTCACCTGTCTTTGTTTCGGCCACTGCAGGTGCCGACAGGTCTGGCCCGGTTTTCAATTGCTAATATGTTGCAATTGTTCCCGGGGATAGCCGATTAAACTGCAGATGTCTGGGTTGATGTGCTGCTAATAGTCTTGAGTATCGATCTGGGCCGACTTCCCCAGAGCCGAATACGCTATTCTGTCTGCAGCTGTCGTTTGTGTCCTGTTGGCTGCTTTTCCAATCAGCCTTTTCGGTTAGCCATTTTAAATCGGGTTTTGGCCAAATTAATAAGGAATCAGCCATTTTAGGTGGCTACACCCCCCCCTGAAACCTTCCCACCCCCATGCGACCAGCCCCCTCACCCCTCAATTTGCCCCCTTAACCCCCTCTTCACCCCTCTTCACCCCCCTCACTTCACCCCCAACCCTTCCTTCACAACCCCCATCACCACCCCCCCCCCCCCCACCACCACTGTGAACCGCACCACACATGATAATAATAATAATCTTTATTGTCACAAGAAGGCTTATATTAACACTGCAATTAAGTTACTGTGAAAACCCCCTAGTCACCACATTCCGGTGCCTGTTCGGGTACATAGAGGGAGAACTCAGAATGTCCAAATTACCTTATAGCATGTCTTTCGAGACTTGTGGGAGTAAAGCAGAGCACCCGGAGGAAACACACGCAGACACAGGGAGAACGTGCAGACTCCACACAGACAGTGACCCAAGCCGGGAATTGAACCTGGGACCCTGGTGCTGTGATGCCATAGTGCTAACCATTGTGCTACCGTGCTGCTAACGATACCCTCTCTGTCCCATAATCACTGGGAGAGGGCCCAGAATGGCAGAAGGGTGCTGAACATAAAAATCCTCATGATGTTCGAGGAACTGGCCCTGGAGGTTAGGGTGCGGCTGAGAACGGAGTGGTCACCAATGCCGGCCCATCCAGGGTGGCCCCCTCCCCTGCCTCCCATGACACCAGTTCGAAGGAGGGCTCCAATCGATGCATCACAGCTGTCAGCCCCACCCTCCTCCAGCACAGAAACACACACCTCAGTAGGCAACGTAGGTGGTCGGTCTTCTGGGTCTCGCGGGAGTGACTGATGCACATCAGGTGGTGATAGGAACACCCAGGCGAGACAGCAGTTGGAAGGCTGCTGGATCCCAGGTCCCAGCTGGGACCCAGCCAGATGCTGAGCCTCTGGACCAGGCTATCCCGGAGCTGATAGAGATGTTAGGGAGTTGCCAGGACATTCAGAGGGAGATATCAGTGAAACTCCAGCAGGTCCATAGCCGTTTGGAGGAGTCCCAGAGGCTACAGGTGCAGGAGATGTTGCCGGCAATGCGTGGCACTGAGGACAACACTGCTAGGGTGTTGACCGCAGTTGAGAGCCTGGTGCATGCATCAGCATCAATGGAGGTGTCCAAGGCATGGTACCGTCAGTGACGGCCATGGCTGAGGGCCTCAGCAGAATGTCCACCTCATTGAGGGACATGGCCCAATACCAGGCTGACCTTGGTGAGGCCCTGAGGGACATGTTCCTGTCTCAGTTGGGCATGGCCGAGGCGCTGCGGAACATGTCCCAGTTGCAGGTGGGCATTTCTGAGGTGCTGCTGAGTGTGGCCCAATCACTGAGGAGCATCGCCGAGGGCGTCAACACCATGGCCAGGGCTGGCAGAGCCAGATGATGCAGGGGCAGCCGGGGCTCAATCCAGCTGCCCATCGGCCTGACTTGAACCCCAAGGCCCTATGGACACCGACTGGAGCAGGGTGGCAACCTGGACCCATCCCATGGATTGGCGATGGGTGGCCACCAGCCCCTCCGAATTCCACCCCTCTGAGGAAGCTCTGACTTGCGGTCAGCACCTGGAACAGGGTGGCATGGCTATGCATGTGCCACCATCAAATGCGCTGGTGCCCTCCAACCCCAGAGCCCTGAGAGGACGCCAGCCAGGGGCATCAAAGGCCAAGGGATGTGGTAAGCAGCTGGCTGCTTCCATCTCTGATGTGCATCCTGAGGACACACATAGGCATAACGGTAGAGCAAGGAATACCAAGTATGCTGAGAATCACGGAGAGGGCAGTGGGGGGGGGGGGGTGGTCAAGGGTAGGTGGGGGCAAGGAGGTGAGTGTGCGTGAGGGGAGGGAGCGGGGGTAGCAGCGTTGGGAGGGTTAGGCAGAAGGGGCGCGATAGTGGCGTGGCACCATCGGGAGAGTGGGACAGTGTTGTACATTTGTATGAGAAACATTAAAATACACTCACCACAACCAGTATGATGCTTCTAGCTTTTTGTTCCGCGATGTGGGTTGACCACCAATCCCACGCTATCCGCCCCAGGCATGGGGTCCTGCCCACCATGCCCCTCCCCTCCCACCCGACACGCACTGCCCAGGCACATCTGGCCATGGACATGTGCCCGGGGCTGGGGCTCATCCCCTGGGTGGTCGAAGGTTGGCTGTTGCGTCCCTGGTGCTGCCTTCCGCAGTGTTCAAGCACAGTGTCCATGCATCAAGGTGTGAGTGCGGTGCAAGATAATGAGCCCCAAATGATACATGGCCCGCCCACCCATGGGGATCCACTTGGGATGAGTGAAATGCTTACTTAACCACGATTGACAATTCCCTATTATCAATATCATTCAGGCGCAAGGCCAGAGGCCTCCGTGATTATTGGGAGTTATGGGTGATCGGTGGGCAAAGAGGCAGGGACTAGGGATGCCCCAGGAAGGGGAACAAATGGCCCAGAGTTGGCATGGAAGACTTGTGCACCGTCACCCCGCCCCAGCAGCACCCCCCCCCCACCCCCCCCGCCCAATTCCCTATTAATAATAGGGATTTGTCAATCCCCAGCCCCCCATGGCAGCCTACCCCCAATTGGGGCTGGAAATAGGGCTTAAATGCTGATTATTAGTTTCTCGCCATGTTACGGCAGGATCCCGTTTTCACCTATGGGAGTGGGCCTGTTGCATCACAAACGGTTTGCCGCCAGGTGCAGTTCTCGTTTTTGGTCTCTCCCGCTATTCACTGGCCTCGTTGCGCTCAAGCAAGAGGGCAATGAGGCCACTGAATCGCATCCCTAGTCAGGCATAATGAGCCGATTAAATCATGCCCAGTCTCCTTAGTTTGGTTGAATCATTGTAGTAATATATTATGACATGTGTAATTGTGAACTAAGAAAACTGTACTTGTATGATTTAATAAGTTATGTGGTTCGATATTTTTCATGTTAAGTTTATGGAAAGAGGATGTAGCATCAGTGTAAAGAAATCTTCATAGTTATGAAAGTATCTTTCTTTCAAAGGTGGAGGTGGTAGGAATACAGAGGTAGTTTTCAGGGATTTATATTTGCATTGGTAAACATTCGAAATAAGGTATAGTTTTAAGTGGATTTAATTGAATGCGTCGATGCCTGGAAGGGTAAAACCTATACTCAGATTCATGCTGGACAAAGGTGTTTGTATGTGTGAGGATTGGCTAAGTTCCAACTGTGTTTCTTTTGTGCTTAGAGAGGGCTAGAGTGTGAAGAAGAAATAAAATTCATAAAACTTTGGGTGCTGCTTAACAACTGGAGCCTTGTAATGCAGAGACGCTTTTAAGTTATAGTTTAGCTAATTTGTGGGCAGTTGGAGATAGGTAGGGAGATTTACAGAGGGGGCCTTCAGCCTTTTGCTGGATGCTGTGCAGGAACGTTGGGCCACAATATACCCTCAGGCTGGCAGGAGGTCCTCCAGCGAGGTGACAAACCCGCCAGGGTGAAGGTGGCAGCACTGACCAGTGCCAGGAGTCTCACCAAGAGGATGCGTGTGCAATGCAGAAAAAAGATGAATGACCTAGCCAGGGTAAGTGCTCCCTGTCTACTCTCTGCACTCCATTCCTCCACTCCTCTCGTCACCCCTGGAATGTCACCTCGATCCCACATGCTGCCACCTCACAGGGGCCAGCACCCGACCTCCCACCAGTATCCTCAAACGCCCTCAGCATTCCTCATTAGGACCCCTCCCTGCTTAGGAGGAGTGCCCACAGTTGGCAGTTGCCAGCAGCCTCTGACCTGTCAGGCATCCAGCTCACATTATTCCCATTTGTGTTACAGCAGGAGAAGCTCACCCACAACTGTCACAAGCGAGAGAAAACAGGCGGCGGTATGTCCAAGCTAAGGATTTTGATTCCGTATGAGGAGGGAGTAATGGAGCTCACAGGGGAAGAATAGAAGTGGGCCTGGGTTGAGAGTGAGGTGGGCCTGGGAGTGAAATGTGAGGAGGCACTCCACTTTCATACAGATGACCAGTCTCAAGTGAGTTTCTGAGTCCAAACCCTTGAACCGGTCAAAAACAAAAAGCATGTTCCTTGACTTGCAAGAAAATTATACAAAGAGCCTGGTCCGACTATCAGCTGTGCCCCACTGCCCACCCTCGACTTGGAGGAGATCTCAGAGGAGGACCCGGTGAAGCATCACAGCTGGGACACCCACCACCCAGCATTGCAGGGAAACACACCTCGGTGGGGGAACTTAGCAGACAGGCTTCAGGGTCATTACGAGTGAGCACCACACAGCTTCTGATGCACATTAGGTGGAGATAGGAACATCCTCGCGATTGGATAGTCAGAGGTCTGTTGCATCCCAGGGCTCAGCTGTGCCCCAGCCAGGTGCCATGCCTCTGGGCATGTTCACCCCTCAGCTGCTGGAGATGCAAAAGCAGAGCCGGGAATCACAGGAGGAGTTGACAGTGACACACCTGTGACTACAAGGCCACATGGAGGAGACCCAAATTCATCTGTTGCAGGAGATGTGGTCCGTGATGTGTGGCATCCAGGCCAACTCTGCAAGGGTGGTGTCTGCAGTGGAAAGGCTGTGGCAAGGTGTCAGATCCATGACGAGAGAACTCCAAAGCATGGCTTAGTCCCTGAGAACCATGGCTAAGGCTTCAACACCATGGTATAGACAATGTCTAACCTCAAGAACTGGCAGTGCCAGATCATGTTGAGGCATCTGGAGCTCACTCCAGCTGCCACTCCATCCCATGGAGTAATCCAGGGGCCCATGAGTACCCTGAGGGAGGAGGATCTGCTGGAGCTCATCCCAGGACCTTCCATCCAGAATACATTGGGAGTGACCAAACAATCTGAATCCCCCCTTCCTGAGACCGCCGCAACTCAGGCGCAGTGGGGCGAAATGGGTGACGCGGCAACACTACCCAAATGTAGGCCGGAGCCCTCCAGAGGACTCCCGCCAAGCCCATCTCAGGCCACAGGGCAGCATGGTAGCATAGTGGATTCACCTTATGGATGGATGCCTGCAAAATGGTCACATGTGGAGCCCTGGAATGACCCCGTTGCCTAAAATGTGAGGGGTGCTACAACCTTTACAGCCACAGGGGGTGGGTGTCCTCTGCCTCCATGTGGTGCCAAGTCAGCAAGGATGTAGCACAGGTACGGCACAGTCTCCCTGGTAACGTGAATTCTTCTATTTCACATGTTGTCCAACTATTTGGGTCCTGTACATCCTCAGTCTCCTTCTGCGCCTTCATGTCCCCGGCATGGCCAGTACGGCCTCTGGCCCCTGAGCCTGCCCTGCCGCTCCCTGATGTCCTGCCACTGGCTGTTCCCTGGCTGCCGTCGCTCCTTGCTGCTGGGGTCTGTGCTCCTCCAGCGCTGTAATAAGTGGAATTTCCAACTCACTGGCTCCATCGCAATTTATGACGACTACCTTCGAAGGGTCAGAGAGAATGCGAGAGAGAGAGACAGTCAGGTTGGTGTCGCAGCCAGATAACATCAGTACCTTCCTGACCCAATGGCCTCCCGGATCTGGAAACAGCCTGTCTCAGACCTTATCCGGGGTTACCACTCACTCACAGCTCAGGTGCCCTCCCATCTCCATTGCAGGACTGGTCCCGGCCTGTGACATTGTCCAATCAGAGTCGCCTTTGGGCTCCCGTCTGGTTCTCCCATCCCTTATTCGCTATAACACTGGAGGTACAGACAGGAGTGTTATATGCAGGCTCAACTGGATGGTGATGTTCCCCTTGGGGACTAATGGATCCTCACTGGCAGGTTTTGGGGTATGGCACATGAGCAAGCTCAATGCCTCTCGATCTCATGTACCCAAATGTTTAGCCTTGAACCCCGAGTATTCATCCCATTCCTTGAATTTGATACTCTGGACAGCTGACATTGTTAAGGCCAATTAGTTTGACGATCATGAGTCTCAGGAATGTTAGAGAACATAATTACCTTCAGTATCAGGGAACGGCAAAGCTAATAGGCACCCTTATTACTCAGGCTGCATCATTCTGAGTAGTCATTGCTGTCTTGCCAAGACACTTAAGACTTCTGCGTACCGACCAGAATTTGTGCCACCTGTTGCACCAGATGCCCAACTCTCTGGGATGGCTCCCTGGGTTCTCTCACTCTGTTCTTGGGGCCACCGTGTTATTGCACCAAAACTGGATCCAGTGATTGGTATTTTTGCACCATGTAGCTTGGTTGTCAAAAGAAAGCTGTAACTTGAATATCCCTCGGGTCGTGTTTTCGGGATCCTTAAGGGGAGGGGGAGCAGCCCCAAGTCGTGGTCCACATAGGTCCCAACGACATAGGTAGGAAAAGGGATAGGGATGTAAGGCAGGAATTCAGGGAGCTAGGGTGGAAACTTAGATCTAGGAAAAACAGAGCTATTATCTCTGGGTTGTTACCCGTGCCACGTGCCATCGAGACGAGGAATAGGTAGAGAGAGGAGTTGAACACATGGCTACAGGGATGGTGGAGGAGGGAGGGTTTCTGGATAATTGGGGCTCATTCTGGGGTCGGTGGGACCTCTACAAACGGGATGGTCTACACCTGGACCAGAGGGGTACCAATATCCGGGGGGGGGGGGGGGGGGGTGAAATTTTCTAATACACTTCGGGAGGGTTTAAATTAGTTCAGCAGGGGCTTGGGAACCTGAATTGTAGCTCCAGTATACAGGAGGTTGAGAGTAGTGAGGTCATGAGTAAGGTTTCAAAGTTGCAGGAGTGTACCGGCAGGCAGGAGGTTGGTTTAAAGTGTGTCTTCAATGCCAGGAGCATCCGGAATAAGGTAGGTGAACTTGCAACATGGGTTGGTACATGGGACTTCGATGTTGTGGCCATTTCGGAGACATTGATAGAGCAGGGACAGGAATGATTGTTGCAGGTGCCGGGGTTTAGATATTTCAGTAAGCTCAGGGAAGGTGGTAAAAGAGGGGGAGGGGTGGCATTGTTCGTCAAGGACAGTATTACGGTGGCAGAAAGGACGTTTGATGAGGACTCGTCTACTGAGGTAGTATGGGCTGAGGTTAGAAACAGGAAAGGAGAGGTCACCCTGTTAGGGGTTTTCTATAGGCCTCCGAAAAGTTCCAGAGATGTAGAGGAAAGGATTTCAAAGATGATTCTGGATAGGAGCGAAAGCAAAAGGGTAGTTGTTATGGGTGACTTTAACTTTCCAAATATTGACTGGAAGCGCTATACTTCGAGTACTTTAGATGGGTCCGTTTTTGTCCAATGTGTGCAGGAGGGTTTCCTGACACAGTATATAGATAGGCCAATGAGAGGCGAGGCCATATTGGATTTGGTACTCGGTAATGAACCAGGACCGGTGTTAGATTTGGAGGTAGGTGAGCACTTTGATGATAGTGACCACAATTCGATTACGTTTACTTTAGTGATGGAAAGGGATAGGTACATACCGCAGGGCAAGAGTTATATCTGGGGGAAAGGTGCAGGGGATGGGCACAATGGAAATGTGGAGCTTGTTCGAGGAACAGCTACTGCGTGTCCTTGATAAGTATGTACCTGTCAGGCAGGGAGGAAGTGGTCGAACAAGGGAACCGTGGTTTACTAAAGCAGTCGAAACACTTGTCAGGAGGAAGAAGGAGGCTTATGTAAAGATGAGACATGAAGGTTCAGTTAGGGCGCTCGAGAGTTACAAGTTAGCTAGGAAGGACCTAAAGAGAGAGCTAAGAAGAGCCAGGAGGGGACATGAGAAGTCTTTGGCAGGTAGGATCAAGGATAACCCTAAAGCTTTCTATAGATATGTCAGGAATAAAAGAATGACTAGGGTAAGAGTAGGGCCAGTCAAGGACAGCAGCGGGAAGTTGTGCGTGGAGTCCGAGGAGATAGGAGAGGTGCTAAATGAATATTTTTCGTCAGTATTCACACAGGAAAAAGACAATGTTGTCGAGGAGAATACTGGAGATTCAGGCTACTAGACTAGTAGGGCTTGAGGTTCATAAGGAGGAGGTGTTAGCAATTCTGGAAAGTGTGAAAATAGGTAAGTCCACTGGGCTGAATTGGATTTATCCTAGGATTCTCTGGGAAGCTAGGGAGGAGATTGCTGAGCCTTTGGCTTTGATCTTTAAGTCATCTTTGTCTGCAGGAATAGTGCCAGAAGACTGGAGGATAGCAAATGTTGTCCCCTTGTTCAAGAAGGGAAGTAGAGACAACCCCGGTAACTATAGACCAGTGAGCCTTACTTCTGTTGTGGGCAAAATCTTGGATAAGTTTATAAGAGATAGGTTGTATAATCATCTGGAAAGGAATAATTTGATTAGAGATAGTCAACTCGGTTTTGTGAATGGTAGGCCGTGCCTCACAAACCTTATTGAGATCTTTGAGAAGGTGACCAAACAGGTGGATGAGGGTAAAGCAGTTGATGTGGTGTATATGGATTTCAGTAAAGTGTTTGATAAGGTTCCCCATGGTAGGCTACTGCAGAAAATACCGAGGCATGGGATTCAGGGTGATTTAGCAGTTTGGATCAGAAATTGACAAGCTGGAAGAAGTCAGAGGTTGGTGGTTGATGAGAAATGTTCAGACTGGAGTCCAGTTACTAGTGGTGTACCACAAGGATCTGTTTTGGGGCCACTGCTGTTTGTCATTTTTATAAATGACCTGGAGGAGGGCGTAGAAGGATGGGTGAGAAAATTTGCAGATGACACTAAAGTCGGTGGAGTTGTGGACAGAGCGGAAGGATGTTACAAGTTACAGAGGGACATAGATAAGCTGCAGCGCTGGGCTGAGAGGTGGCAAATGGAGTTTAATGCAGAAAAGTGTGAGGTGATTCATTTTGGAAGGAATAACAGGAAGACAGAGTACTGGACTAATGGTACGATTCTTGGCAGTGTGGATGAGTAGAGAGATCTCGGTGTCCATGTACATAGATCCCTGAAAGTTGCCACCCAGGTTCAGAGGGTTGTTAAGAAGGCGTATGGTGTGTTAGCTTTTATTGGTAGAGGGATTGAGTTTCGGAGCCATGAGGTCATGTTGCAGCTGTACAAAACTCTGGTGCGGCTGCATTTGGAGTATTGTGTGCAATTCTGGTCGCCGCATTATCGGAAGGATGTGGAAGCATTGGAAAGGGTGCAGAGGAGATTTACCAGAATGTTGCCTGGTATGGAGGGAAGATCTTATGAGGAAAGGTTGAGGGACTTGAGGCTGTTTTCGTTAGAGAGAAGAAGGTTAAGAGGTGACTTAATTGAAGCATACAAGATGATCAGAGGATTAGATAGGGTGGACAGTGAGAGCCTTTTTCCTCGGATGGTGATGTTTGGCACGAGGGGACATAGCTTTAAATTGAGGGGAGATAGATATAGGACAGATGTCAGAGGTAGGTTATTTATTCAGAGAGTAGTAAGGGCGTGGAACGCCCTGCCTGCAACAATAGTGGACTCGGCAACACTAAGGGCATTCAAATGGTCATTGGATAGATATATGGATGATAAGGGAATAGTGTAGATGGGCTTTAGAGTGGTTTCACAGGTCGGCGCAACATTGAGGGCCGAAGGGCCTGTACTGCGCTGTAATGTTCTATGTTCTATGTGCTACCTGTCACAATCCGCACATATGCCAAAACTCTTGGACCTGCCAGGAAATGGAGCTCTCGGTCTCCGCCTGGAAGAAGATAAGTTCACATTTCTTAACAAAAGTCTTGCAGCACTAAACTGTTTCAAATTAAATATATGGCTATCTAACATTTGCACAATGCAGTTAGGTATGTCAATACAGCTAATCCAGCATTCTTGTTTTGTAAGGGATAATTGTCAGTGCATAATTTGCTGTCTAAAAGTACATTCCCATTAACTCAAGCTACTAATGTTTTAAAGGGTAATTAGATGTATAGCAATGTACAATGGTGTTGGAATTGGATCACCACTTGCTCATACAAATTACTTTAATTTTGGCTTTCGACGTCAATAGAAAGGCCAATTTACTGCCGCAATACCTAAGTACAATCTCACACTAATCAAATGCATAAAGAAGTGAGATCTCACGTTAAAGCAAAATAAAACAACTTGGAGCTTTGATATGATTCTTAACGATCCGTGGCTGAACATGCACAAAGGACCGACCGATAAACAAACATTGAAAACAATTAGAAACTCACTGTTTTACTCGTTAGGTATACAGGTAAAACCATTACATTAGAAGTATTGTTTGAGTTGGTGCAAGCCAAGGTTAATGGGCATAATATCGATAGAGTGCTGTACCGAATACATTTTATTCCAGGCAATGGATGCCCCACTCTCTTTTTATTCATTCTTGACGTGTGCTGTTACAGACAAGGCCACCATTTGTTGCCCATCCCTAGAAGGCCTGCAACTCAGTAACTCTTTAGGTCATTTCTGAGGATAATTAAGAGCTCATCCTTTTGTAGTGAAACTCAAGTTGGGGAAGTACAGTAGGTTTCTTTAAAAATCATTGCTGAATCTTGGGTCGTTTCAAGCCGATAGCTTCATGGTCATGTTTACTGATACGAGCTATGTATTGTATTTCCCAATGAAAAAAAATGAGTTCAGGGGGGCGATTCTCCGAGCACTGCGCCGGGCCGGAGAATCGCCGCAACCGCACCACGTCGCCCCAACGCCGCGCGCGATTCTCCGAGGTGAGGTGAATCGGCACCATCTGCGCCGGCGCGTTTGGCGCGGCTTCGGCCATGGGCCCCGCCGATTCTACGGCCCGGATGGGCCGAGCGGCTACGCGGAAACGACAGAGACCCGCCGGCGCCGTTCACCCCTGGTTGCTGCTGGCGGGAACTCTGCGCGCAGGGTCGGGGGTGGCCTGTGGGGTGGGAGGGTGGGGCTCCTTCACCGGGGGGGGGGGGCTCCGATGGGATCTGGCCCACGATCGGGCCCACCTGCGTCCACCTACTTACCTGCGCGATCGGCCCCTGAACACCGACGCCATGCTGAGTCGGGGCCGGCACGCTAAAGATGTCCCCCGCGCATGCACAGGTTGGCGCCGGCCAACTGCGCATGCGTGGGTTGACACGGCGCCCATTTGGCACCAGGAAAGGAGGCGTGAACTGCCCCAGCACCGTGCTGGCCCCCTGTGGGGGACAGAATAGGTTGTACCTGGGCCCGGTTCGCGACGTCGCCATCGCGAACATCTGTGCTCCATTTGGGAGAATCGGTCACTAGATTCTCTTGAAAAAGATCCTCAAAGGTAATAATTTCTGGATTATTACCTGTGCACATAGAAATTTGTCATAGGGAATATAAGATAAGAGAGATGAAAGCATAGCTCAAAGACAGGTGTTGGAGAAATGGGTTCCAGTTCACAGGGAACTGGCGCCAGTATTGGAGAAATTGAGATCTATACCATTGGGATGGTCTATACCTGAACCGTGCTGGGACTGGTGTTCTAGCAAGCCACAGAACTAGGGGCGTAGACACGGTTTTGATCTAAATAATGGGGGAAAGGATTCTTTGGAACTCCCTTCCTGAAAAGGTGGTGGAAGCAGAGTCTTGGAATGTACTAAGGCAGAGCTAGATAGATTCTTGATTCTTGATTTTCGAGGGACTCCCGCTATAGGGACGTTATTTTGAGCAGGTGGCCCGATAGTGAGGTCCCGTGGCTGGCCGCTACCCCCCCACATTGCAATTCAGCCCCCCCCCACTCTGGGATTTTCTGGGCCTCCCCAACCCCCAATACGGGGGTGAACCCGACCTGCATCCCCACAGAGAGCCTCTACATAAGAGACCTCCCCCCAGAGATCCCCTAAGTAAAGAGACGCCCTCAGAGCCCCCTAAATAAAGAGACTGCCACAAAGACCCCTAAATATGGAGAACCCACAGAGAGACCCACCCCCCCCATATATGGAGAACCACCCACAGACCCCCAACAAGAGAGACCCCTGTCAGGAAACCCCCAGAAAAGAGACTCCTGTCAGGAGTCTCCACAGAAGAGTGAGAGAGCAGTCCAGACAGGCCGTCTCAATACACCTGGGCAATACACCTGCTGGATCAGACACGGGAACCACCTGTCAATTGCTGGAAAGAGAAAAACATTCAACTGTGTTTAAACCATCTCAAATTTTTGATCTTCAAGCCATTCAGTAATTTCTCTTTGATATTACTAGGCTGTGGTTGACAGCTTCCACACACCACAGCTGTCAGCATTGTTCTCTTCATCTTCTTTCACAGTTGAGTAACTCTGGAGTGCTCTAGCCTCAATGTTTATACACATCAACCTTTGACAGCTCCTGGACCACTTCAAACAGAATTAAGTGCTTTCCAGTCACCTCCCTAAATGGTTGAGTGATTTTGAAGTAGTCAGCTAGAAATTGACCGCACTTAATTCTGTTTGAAGTGGTTCAGATCAATTATGTTCTTCCTGCTATGTGGTGACCAGAACTGTACGCAAAATTCCACCAATGACCTGTTATACAGCATGTTATACAGTTCCATCATTACACCCTTGCTTTTGTATTCAATAGCTTGCCAAGTAATGGAAAGCATTCCATATGCTTTCTTGATCAACTGTCCAGAACCCCGTTGATGTTAGACATGGGGGGCTGGATTCTCCACCGGCGGGATGCTCCATTTGCCGGCAGCTCAGGGGATTCCCGACGGTGTGGAGCTGCCCCACGATGGGAAGCCCCATTGACCAGCCGGTGAAAGGGAGAATCCCGCGGCGGGGGGAAGAATCCAGCCCGGGGTTTCCCATGTTCTTAAGAGTATTGGGAAAATGTGAGGAAGGATATGCAAACCAGTGAGGAAAGATCCAGTCTTGTTATAACCATTCGAATCAAAGAATGTTTATTGACCTGTATAAACACACAACAATAAAGACCACAACACTCAACAAAGGGACACGTAACTACAATAATGGCTATTCATAGACATACATGCACACGCACACGTACACGTACACAAATACTGTATCCATGAATTAATCCTGTTCTCAGCTATCTTTGTTCCTGAATTCTGAGAAATGTCCGTTGTTCCAAAACAACAGCCAAACAGTATAACTCTATGAGCTGAATCCAGTAAATTGTGATCACCCAGGAGCTACGTTTAAGTTGAGGAAACCTTGGTAGTTTTTCTCTGAAGGTTTCAAATCAGCAGCTTGCCGTCTTTCTCTGGGAGAGTTCCTCTTTCTAGCTGGATGTGGCTATGATTGGAAGTGTTTTCCCGCTGCTTCCCCTCTTTCCCGTTTCCACCTGCCCTCTCAGCACAGAGACTATACCAGAAGAAGCATGTGTGTAACCATATTCTTTTTGATCGCCTTCTATCTAAACGACTCGCCTTAAAAGTCAAGCTTTTAGCATATAAGGGTGAAGTGTACTCCTATGTCTCAACTTTGAACTAATCTCTTCTGTAGTTTTCACACTTAAAATTTTATTCCCTATTATTCCCCATTTCACTTAAGTAAATATCTTTTTACCCTGCTTCGAAGCTAATTTGGACATCAAAACCCCTTCAGGCAGCTGCAGTCCTATTAATTCCTATTTAATCCCCTTGTTCAAACTTTGGGCGCGATCTAAGGCTGTTAAACACCTGACTCGGGACGTGACTGGTAAATCTCAGGAGAAGCCTCTTGTGAGATTTATTCAGCTCATTACATCTAGATCTCGCGAAGCATCGCAATTTGAATGCTGCCCATTATGGGCGGGACCCAGATTTGCATATTCGAGTGAGTAGTTAGCCTCACTTGTATAGGTCATCACCGGATCTGACCAGTGCCCAGGATCGAATCCCCTCGCCTCGGAAACCCCGAGCCAGTGCTGTTTAGCACTGGTCTCCACAAACAGGGACCAGGCAAAACAGCACTTGGGGGATCTTCTTAGGTGATCAGAGGACCCCAGATGGCAGGGTGGTACCCTAACACTGCTGATGCCACTCAGGCACCTTGGCACTGCCAGTCTGGCATCCTGAAAGTGCCACCTGGGCACCCTCGCATTGCCACCCTGTCCAGATGCCCAGGTTGCACTGCCAGACTGGCATGGGTACTGCCAGGATGGCAGTGCCAAGGTGCCCAGGTAGCATGATGCCTGTGCTGTGAATCAGGCCTGGGGGTGCCCTGCAATTATGAGGTGGAGTGAGGGGGGCTCGAGGATGCCCCTAATCGGTAAGTTGAAGCATGGGGGAGTCCGGGGGTTGTGCTGGGATGTTGAGAGATCGGGGTGCCACTTAAAAATGGCTCAGCTTGTCGGTGCAGAAAATGAAGTTAAGTGTGGCCTTGGCGGGGCCTTCCTCACCTAGGTCCCATAGGAGATTCCCATTTTATAGCGGGGTTGTTCTCGGTGCTGCAAGTGTCGGGAAATATCCTGCTAAATGCGCTCAACACGGGGTTCTTTTTTTACTGTTAAATCGCACCCTTTATTTTATCCAAGCTTCTTTAATCTTTTGTTTATCCCATTCTTAAATCTTATTCCAGCTTTTTGGCACATCTTGGCCACCATATTTTCAAAAAATATAGGTGCACATTCTCGTAAAACTATCTGGAAGATTCTTTAAGCATCAAGATGCCATGAACAGCTTCTCGGGATATATTGTAAACTTCCAGAGTGGCAGCTAACAGTGTTGTCATAGAAACCTTGAACAGGACACTTTCGGAACTTCCAAGACCAGCCTGTACTGACATTGAGCACTCAGATTGGCTGCGCTGCTAAGTCACAGTTATTTCTGCATTGAGTAGAAACTGGTTTTTCTATTTTTTTGTTTGTAATACAACATAACTGCATTAGCTACACCGCACAAAAGCAATTTACTGCGCAACACACTTTGAAACATTATAAAGACCTAATGAAATTTAGAACAAATTTCAAAAAGTAAAAAGCTCAATTTAGGTGAATCCACAAAAGAATACTAACTCACAAGTTTGCAGTTCATAAAATATTTATTAAACCATGTAATACAAAGACCACATCAAAATCATTTTGGCAGATTACATATTTTTGATTGAAGAATCAACATTTTGCAACTGCAGCATGTGGTTATTTATTGTTGAAGCATTTCCCGACATGACTTGGAATTATTAATTTAACATATTATTGCTTTTGTAAATACACATCTATGTACTTATCAGAATGGCTGTAGAAATTATGATTCAGGCCCCCTTAACCTAATTAGACCGTCCGATAAAAAGACTGACCCAGCAGATGGCATTTTCTTTCTATCCCAAACTGGCTAATTTATTTCTGCTATTCATTCCAATCTTCCCAAGGATCTGAACTGCTGAACTTGAGTTGGAGCCAATGACTTAGAGCTCGTTTGATCTGAGCTTAAGTCCATTCTAAACCTGACCTATTGTGATAAAAGATTGATCAGATCTCCCCTCGTTGGTGAGCCATGGATTCCTGATTTGTTATATGTACCTCTCTGAATTCTTGACTTCAGCTAAAACGCAGATGGGGTGATTTGATAATTGTTGTTAGTATCTTGAACTACATGGAGGGTAAAATTAGCCAGGGCTGATAACAGAGGCTCTGCTGCAAGTGTCATGATATGCAGACATGCACATAATGAGAGACAAACAGGCAGCTAATGAATTACAGAGAACAGGACATAACCAATCAGCAGACAGAACACTTGGGGATGGTTTCCCACTATAAAAGGCACGAGGCACTCACACTCCGCCTCTTTCCACTGGTGACATCTACAGTGTGAGTCAGGGTGTACAGATCATGTAACTCCTACAGCACGTGGCTAAGAGCTAGTCTGGTTCAGTCAGACAAATTAAAAAAAATATATATGTTTTATTGAATTTTTTTTCCCAAACAACAATTTTTCCCCTCTTACAAAGCAAACGCAACAATAACAATACAGAAATTTTTAACAATACACAAGTAACAAATCCCCTTTATCTTTGACCTAAACTAAACTAACCCCCCCCCTTTCCCCCTGGGTTGCTGCTGCTGGTCATCTGTCTTCCCTCTAACGTTCCCCTAGGTAGTCGAGAAATGGCTGCCACCGCCTGGTGAACCCTTGAGCCGATCCTCTCAGGGCAAACTTTATCTGCTCCAGTTTAATGAACCCCGCCATATCATTTACCCAGGCCTCCAGTCCGGGGGGGTTTCGCCTCCTTCCACAAGAGTAGGATCCTGCGCCGGGCTACTAGGGACACAAAGGCCACAACGTCGGCCTCTTTCGCCTCCTGCACTCCCGGCTCTTCCGCAACTCCAAATAGAGCTAACCCCCAGCCTGGTTTGACCCGGGCCTTCACCACCCGCGAAATCACTCCCGTCACTCCCTTCCAATACCCTTCCAGTGCCGGGCACGCCCAAAACATATGTGCGTGGTTTGCCGGGCTCCCGCCACACCTCCCACATTTGTCCTCCACCCCAAAGAACCTGCTCAATCTTGCTCCCGTTATGTGTGCTCTATGTAGCACCTTAAATTGAATCAGGCTAAGCCTGGCGCATGAGGAAGAGGAATTTACCCTGCTTAGGGCATCAGCCCACATACCCTCCTCTATCTCCTCCCCTAGTTCTTCTTCCCACTTTCCTTTTAGTTCGCCCACCGACTCCTCCCCCTCTTCCCTCATCTCTCGGTAAATCTCTGACACCTTACCCTCTCCGACCCACACCCCTGAAAGCACCCTGTCCTGTATCCCCTGTGTCGGGAGCAACGGAAATTCCCTCACCTGTTGTCTAGTAAACGCCCTCACCTGCATATATCTCAAGAAATTTCCCCGGGGCAACTTATACTTTTCCTCCAATGCTCCCAAGCTCGCAAAAGTCCCATCTATAAATAAATCTCCCACCCTCCTAATTCCCAGCTGGTACCAGCTCTGAAATCCTCCATCCATTCTTCCTGGGGCGAACCTATGGTTGTTCCTGATTGGGGACCCCACCAGGGCTCCCCGCACCCCTCTCTGTCGCCTCCACTGTCCCCAGATATTCAATGTTGCCGCCACCACCGGGTTCGTGGTAAACCTTTTAGGTGAGATCGGTAGCGGCGCCGTCACCAGCGCCTCTAAACTCGTCCCTTTACAGGACTTTCTCTCCAGTCTTTTCCACGCCGCTCCCTCACCCTCCATCATCCATTTACGTATCATTGCCACATTGGCAGCCCAATAGTAATCGCCCAAGTTCGGTAGTGCCAATCCTCCTCTGTCCCTACTACGCTGAAGGAACCCCCTCCTTACTCTCGGAACTTTCCCTGCCCACACGAAGCTCGTGATGCTCCTGTCTATTTTATTAAAAAAGGTCTTGGTGATTAGTATAGGGAGACATTGAAATACAAATAAGAACCTCGGGAGGACCATCATCTTAATTGCTTGCACCCTGCCCGCCAGCGATAGAGGCTGCATGTCCCACCTCTTGAAGTCCTCCTCCATTTGTTCTACCAACCGTGTCAGATTAAGTCTGTGCAAGGTTCCCCAGCTCCTAGCGATCTGAATCCCCAGGTATCGGAAGTTTCTTTCCACTTTCCTTAGAGGCAAGCCTTCTATCTCTCTACTCTGGTCCCCTGGATGTATCACAAATAATTCACTCTTCCCCATGTTTAGCCTATACCCCGAGAAATCCCCGAACCCCCTCAAAATTCGCATAACCTCTATCATCCCCCCCGCTGGGTCCGACACGTATAACAATAGGTCATCCGCGTATAACGAGACTCGGTGTTCTTCTCCCCCTCTAATCACCCCTCTCCATTTCCTGGAGTCTCTCAACGTCATGGCCAGAGGTTCAATTGCCAACGCGAACAACAATGGAGACAGCGGGCATCCCTGTCTTGTTCCCCTATATAGTCGGAAATACTCCGATCTATGTCGACCTGTAACTACGCTTGCCGTTGGAGCCCCATAAAGAAGTCTAACCCAGCTAATAAACCCGTTCCCAAACCCAAACCTCCTTAACACTTCCCATAAATACTCCCACTCCACCCTATCAAATGCCTTCTCTGCGTCCATTGCCGCCACTATCTCTGCCTCCCCCTCCACTGGGGGCATCTTTATCACCCCTAATAGTCGTCGCACGTTAACATTCAGTTGTCTCCCTTTTACGAACCCTGTCTGGTCTTCGTGCACCACCCCCGGGACACAGTCCTCTATCCTCGATGCCAGTACCTTTGCCAACAATTTGGCATCCACGTTCAATAATGAAATGGGTCTATAGGACCCGCACTGCAACGGATCTTTATCCCTCTTCAAAATTAACGATATCGTCGCCTCCGACATCGTCGGGGGTAGAGTCCCCCCTTTCCTGGCCTCATTGAACGTCCTCACCATCAACGGGGCCAACAAGTCCACATATTTTCTGTAATACTCCACCGGGAACCCGTCTGGTCCTGGGGCCTTCCCTGCTTGCATGCTTCCCAGTCCCTTAATAACCTCGTCCATCCCAATCAGTGCCCCCAGGCCTACCACCCCCCGCTCCTCCACTTTCGGGAACCTCAATTGGTCCAGGAACTGCCGCATCCCCTCCTCTCCCTCTGAGGGTTGAGACCTATACAGTTCCTCATAGAAGGTCTTGAACACCTCATTTATCTTTCCTGCCCTTCGCACCGTGTCTCCCCTTTCGTCTCTAATTCCTCCTATCTCCCTCGCTGCTGCCCTCTTTCGCAATTGATGAGCCAACAGGCAACTAGCCTTTTCCCCATATACATACCTCCTCCCCTGTGCCTTCCTCCACAGTACCTCCGCCTTTCTGGTGGTCAGAAGGTCAAATTCCGTCTGGAGTCGTCTCCTCTCCCTGTACAATTCCTCCTCCGGGGTCTCTGCAAATTCCCTATCCACCCTTAAAATCTCCCCCAGTAATCTTTCCCTTTCCTTGGCCTCTGTTTTCCTTTTGTGGGCCCCAATGGAGATCAGCTCTCCTCTGACCACCGCTTTTAGTGCTTCCCATACCACTCCCACAGGGACCTCGCCGTCGCCATTGACCTCCAGGTATCTCTCAATACACCCCCGCACTCTTGCACACACTCCCTCATCCGCCATCAGTCCCACATCTAATCGCCAGAGTGTTCTCTGCTCCCTTTCCTCTCCTAATTCCAGGTCCACCCAAAGTGGGGCATGATCCGAAACCGCTATGGCTGAGTACTCAGCTTCTTCCACCCTAGAGATCAACGACCTTCCCAAAACAAAAAAATCTACCCGGGAGTACACTTTATGGACATGGGAGAAGAAGGAAAACTCCCTAGCCCTAGGTCTAAGAAATCGCCATGGATCCACTCCCCCCATTTGGTCAATAAACCCCTTAAGTACCTTGGCCGCTACCGGCCTTCTTCCGGTCCTTGAGCTGGATCTATCTAGCCCCGGGTCCAGCACCGTATTAAAGTCCCCTCCTAAAATCAAGTTTCCTACCTCCAGGTCCGGTATACGCCCCAGCATCCGTCTCATTAATCCCGCATCGTCCCAGTTTGGGGCATACACATTAACCAACACGACCTCCATTCCCTCCAGCCTGCCACTCACCATTACATATCTACCTCCGCTATCTGCTACGATGTTCTTTGCTTCAAATGCTACCTGTTTCCCCACCAAAATGGCCACCCATCTATTCTTTGCGTCCAGTCCTGAGTGGAACACCTGTCCCACCCATCCTTTCCTTAGCCTAACTTGGTCCGCCACCTTTAGGTGCATCTCTTGGAGCATAACCACGTCTGCCCTTAGTCCTTTCAAATGCGCGAGCACTCGGGCCCTTTTTATCGGTCCGTTCAGGCCTCTCACGTTCCACGTGATCAGCCTCACTAGGGGGCTACCTGCCCCCCTCCCGTGTCGACTAGCCATTACCTTCTCTAGGCCAGTCCCATATCCCGCGTCCGCGCTTCCGCCCGCTCCCCCAGCGTCGCACACCATCCCCGCCCACCCACTCTTTAACCATTTCCTTTTGGATTTCCGCAGCAGCAACCCAGTTGTCCCCCCCCCCTCCCTCCCCCTCCCTCCCCCCCTCCCCGCTAGATCTCTTTCTAGCATGATTGCTCCCCCCATATTACTTCCGTAAGTCAGCTGACTTCAACTGACCCCGGCTACTCCTGCTCACTCCTCGACCCCCCCCGTGTGGGGAACTCCCATCCGCCTTGCGCCTGTCTTCCCGCCTTATTCTTTCTGGCGCGGGAACATCCCTTTACCTGACCCGCCTCTTATGGCACAGCTCCCTTTCCCCTCCCACTCCCCTTCCCCATTCTCCAACTATGTCCCGTCTTTCCCCCCTCACCGGCGCCCACATTTCCCCAATGTCTCCCCCCTTCCCAATTTACTTCTCAATTAACTTCAACCATAACATTAACAATAACATTTCCTGCAGCATCAGTCCCTCAGTTCCGATCCAATTTCTCTTCTTTGATGAAGGTCCATGCTTCCTCCGCCGTCTCGAAATAATGGTGTCTCTCCTGATACGTGACCCATAGTCTTGCCGGCTGCAGCATCCCGAACTTCACCTTCCTTTTATGCAACACCTCTTTGGCTCGGTTGAAGCTTGCCCCCCTTCTCGCCACCTCCGCACTCCAATCCTGGTATACCCGTACCACTGCATTCTCCCATCTGCTACTCCGCACCTTTTTAGCCCATCTCAGGACCTCTTCTCTATCCTTAAGGCGGTAAAATCGCACGATTATCGCCCTGGGAGGTTCTCCCGCTTTGGTCTTCTCGCCGGAATCCGATTTGCCCACTCCACCTCCAAGGGGCCCGTAGGGGCCTCAGCACCCATCAGTGAGCTCAGCATCGTACTTGCGTATGCTCCACAGTCCACTCCTTCCACACCCTCAGGGAGACCCAGTATCCGAAGGTTCTTCCTTCGCGCTCCATTTTCTAGGGCTTCGATCCTTTCAGTACACTTTTTATGAAGTGCCTCGTGCGTCTGTGTCTTAACCGCCAGGCCCAGGATCTCGTCCTCAATATCTGTCACCTTCTGCTCCACCACGCGGAGCTCTGTCTCCTGGGTCTTTAATGTCTCCTTGAGCCCCTCAATTGCCTGTAGCAACGGGGTCAGCACCTCCCTCTTCAGCAGCTCCACGCACCGTCTCACAATTTCATCCTGCTCAGGCCCCCATGTCGCCTGCGCTTTCTCCGCCGCCATCTTGTACTTCTCTCTTTCTGACCCTTTGGTCGACGATTCCTTGCGCTGCAGCCGCCGCCGCCGATTTTTTCCTCCTTCGTTTGGGGGGGACTCCCTTCTCACACACCCCACACCGGGTTGCGTTGTCGAAAAATTCCCCGTTGGGGCTCTTAAAAGAGCCCGAAGGTCCGTCGGAGCTGGAGCTGCCGAAGCGTGCGGCTAGCTAGGCATCACCGCAACCGGAAGTCCCTTCAGTGGCCTTGATGAGGTATTTTCACAGTTGTTCCCTCTGCTGCTAGAATTCACCTTTGATACAGGCCCTCAGGTCAGCTTGCAGCTTTAAGCTTGCCCTTCCCCCGCCTGCATGCTGGAAGAGGCCCTGTTTATCCTGCAGTTGCAGCCAAATCTTTTACTGTTTCTGCCGTGTCTGGCAACCCAGAGACATACCCTTCCTGGGGGACACTGTCGGGGGAATATTGCAGCCTTCTTCCCACACCGGGAAATGTCAAACAAATGCCGTGGGGGCCTGTAAAAGAGCCCAAAAGTCCGTTCCAAGCAGGAGCTGCCGAATATGCGACCTAGCTCTGCATAGCCGCACCCGGAAGTCCAGTCAGACAAATTAATCACACTAGGTTAGCAGAGAGTCGAACTCACAGAGGATTGAGCTAACTGTATGACAGGTTCAATAAATCATATTGAACTAACTTCAAGTTGTGGAGTATCTCTCAGGTAAAGCTGCATCCAGTTGCAGCCCGTGTTATCTTACTGTGCTTAACACGACATGATACCAGGAGACTGCAATCCCTAGGTGATTTACCTCAATCTGTTCCGTGACGGCCAACAAATGTATCCCAGCACCATGGAGAAGATCCAGGCTCCTGAACAGTTTAGAACCTCCGGCAATCTCAGTGCCAACTGGCGGACTTCCAAGCAAAGGGTTCTGCTGTACATCGAAGCCTCAGACCTCCTCTCAACTGTGGGGGATCAAGCCATCCAACTCTTCAACTCGCTGAACTTCACCAAAGGCCAGGACAAGACAAAATTTCAGACCGTCCTGGACAAGTTTGATAGTCATTGTGAAATGGACACCAATAAAATCTTCGAGCGCTATATGTTCAAACAATGCCTCCAAGGTAAAGATAAATCTTTCAACTCCTTCCTAACTAATCTCCGTCTACTAGCGCTGTCCTGCAACTTTGATGATATTGCTGACTCCATGATCAGGGACCATCGTTTTCGGAGTTTACTCTGATCCTCTGAGAGAGCAGCTTTTAAAAATCAAGAATATGACCCTGCCAGTCGCGATTGAAACATGTACAGTACACGAGCACGCTAAAAACCAGTATTCCCAATATAAATCGGCTGAAAAGGAGAAACTTGCCTCCCACGAGGCAGAGAGTGCCTCAGCCTTGATGAAAGCGGCCATTTCGCACGCTCTTCCTGGAGCCCCACACATGCGCGATGAGACTGGGACAATGAAGCGGCCGGTCACCACTCTGCGCAGATGCGAGCGTCTGCCGACCGCACTGCGCATGTGCGACGATGCACAGAGCGTAATGACGTCATGACATGCCCGAACTGCGGCATCGCCCACTTAAAGAGACACTGCCTTGCAAGAGGCAGGCAATGTTTAAATTGCGGGAAGCCTGGACACTATGCAGCTGTGTGCAGGTCTGCACCACCAGTCAAGGGCTGGTTTAGCTCACTGGGCTAAATCGCTGGCTTTTAAAGCAGACCAAAGCAGGCCAGCAGCACGGTTCAATTCCCGTACCATGTGGCGACTAGGGGCTTTTCACAGTAACTTCATTGAAGCCTACTCGTGACAATAAGCGATTTTCATTTTTCATTTCAAGAGCCAGCGCTCCCAATTCCAACGCAGATGCGTTAGAAATGTACAGCAAAGTTTACAGGATTCTGATCCTGGCAGTACAACAGACCCAGAGGACGACTGCCTGGAGTCCCCCGACCATGTGGGCATCATTACCACACGTGAACATGCCTCACCGACATCATCACGGAGCCTGCCCATCCTCACTGTGGATTCTGCGGATGAACGGCATGCGGTGATGCAAGTAAGTCAAAGCTCAATCCAGTTCAAGCTGGACACAGGTGCGTCTGCCAATCTCCTTTCACAGGCGGATTTCAACCGCATCAAGAAGCCACCCAAGCTCCTTCCAGCAGCCTGCCAGCTCCAGGACTATAACGGCAATGCCGTCACAGCACTGGGATCCTGCCATCTGCTCGTCTCCAACAAGAGCAATCATGCAAGGCTACGGTTTGAGATCATCAAGCCAGACTGGGCCTCCCTACTTGGCACACAGGCATGCAAGCAGCTACACCTTGTGCAGCGGGTCTACACAATGACCTCCCCCAACGGGGATCTTCAAGCCGGCATTGATGACATCCAAGCTCAGTATCCGGATGTGTTCGATGGGATGGGCACTCTGCCATATCGGTACAAGATCCTGTTACAGCCTGATGCAATGCCTGTGGTCCACGCACCACGCCGGGTCCTGGCTCCACTGAGGGAGTGCCTGAAGGCACAGCTCAAGGCTCTTCAGGACCGGGGCATCACTTATAAAGTTACGGAACTGACGGACTGGGTCAGCTCGATGGTGTGTGTGAAAAAACCTTTGGGTGAGCTGCGCATCTGTATTGATCCCAAGGATCTCAACCAGAATATAATGCGAGAGCACTACCCCATCCCGAAGCGGGAGGAACTCACAAGTGAGATGGCACATGCCCGGTTTTTCAAAAAGCTAGGTGCGTCACAGGGATTCTGGCAAATCCAGCTGGATGAGTCCAGCAGAAGGCTCTGCACCGTCAACACACCGTTTGGCACGTGCTGCTACAATCGTATGCCGTTTGGCATTGTCTCGGCCTCGGAGATCTTCCATAGAATTATGGAGCAGATGATGGAGGGCATTGAAGGGGTTTGTGTGTATGTGTTATCATATGGTCCACGACCCCCGAAGAGCACATCTCTCGTCTTCAGCCAGTATTCCGCCGTGTCCATGCCAATGGCCTCAAGCTGAACAGTGCCAAGTGTTGCTTTGGCATGTCGACACTTAAGTTCTTAGGTGACCAGCTATCTCAACAGGGTGTGCGCCCGGACGCAGACAAGATCAAGGCCATCGAAGCCATGAAGACCCCTGAAGACAAGAAGGCGGTACTGCGTTTTTTAGGCATGGTAAACTTCTTGGGCAAGTTGATCCCAAACCTGGCCTCACACACCACGGCCCTCAGACACCTGGTAAAAAAGTCTACTGCCTTAGAATGGCAGGCAGCTCATCAAGCAGAGTGCTTGGAGCTGAAAGCCAAGCTCACCACGGCACCTGTATTGGCATTTTTTGACCCTGACAGGGAAACAAAAATCTCGACAGATGCGAGCCAGAATGGCATCGGCACGGTGTTGCTCCAGCGCGATGACACCTCATCCTGGGCACCGGCTGCCTACGCTTCACGGGCAATGACACCCACTGAGCAGCGGTATGCTGATATTGAAAAGGAACGCCTGGGCCTGCTTACTGGAATTCTCAAGTTCCACGATTATGTCTACGGACTACCGACATTCACTGTTGAGACGGACCACAGGCCTCTGGTCCACATTATCCACAAGGACCTGAACGACATGACGCCCCGGCTGCAGCGCATCCTCTCGGACTCAGGAGGTACGACTTTAAACTCGTGTACACGCCTGGCAAGGAGCTCATTATTGCGGATGCCTTGTCCCGCTCCATAATCTTGCCTGCTGACCCGCCGGCATTCGTCCAACAGATCGAATCACAGGTGCAGCTGTGGGCCAGCAACCTCCTGGCGTTGGATGAAAAGGTGATTCGCGAGGAGACAGCCAAAGACTCTCTTCTGCAGTGTGTCATGCGCCACCTCGTCAATGGCTGGCAAAAAGGGCAGTGCCCTCAATTCTTCAATGTGAAGGACGACCTGACGATAGTTGATGGCATCCTCTTCAAGCTGGACCGCATTGTCATTCCACTCAGTCTCCATAGCTTGGTGCTACGGCAAATCCATGAGGGACATCTGGGTGTCAAGAAGTGCAGGCGCAGAGCCAGGCAAGCTGTCTACTGGCCTGGGATTAGTCAAGATATCTCAAATATGGTCCTCAACTGTCCGACCTGTCAACGCTTCCAGCCAGCACAGGGCAAGGAGACGCTTCAGCAGCACAAAATTGTGACCTCCGCGTGGTCCAAGGTGGGCATCGACCTCTTTCATGCCAATGGTCATGATTATGTGTTAATCATTGATTATTTTTCTAACTACCCAGAAGTTGAGAAGCTCTCGGACCTCACATCCAAGACCGTCATCAAGGCCTGTAAGGAGACATTCTCCAGGCATGGTATTCCACTCACTGTCATGTGTAATAACGGTCCTTGCTTCAGCAGTCAAGAGAGGTCAAGATTTGCCCAGGCATATCAGTTTCATCACGTCACTTACAGCCCGCATTACCCGCAGTCCAACGGGAAGGTTGAGAAAGGGATACACATAGTGAAGCAGCTCATCTGCAAGACTGCGGATTCTGCTTCTGACGTCAACTTTGCGCTGTTTGCGTACAGGGCAACCCCTCTGTCTACCAGCATGTCACCGGCTCAACTCCTAATGAACAGGGACCTGCGGACAACTCTTCCAGCCATACACTTGCCTGACCTGGACCACCTCCCAGTTCTGCAGAAGGTGCAGAAATTCAGGGACCGACAAAAGCAGAGCTATGATGCTCATGCCACTGATTTGCCTGTGCTACTCCCGCAGGATGCTGTTCGGATCAAGCTATCTGATGGAGGCTGGTCAGCTCCAGCTGTTGTTGTTCGACAGGCTGCTCCCCGATCATATGGTGTGCGTATGGCTGATGGCTCTGTTGTGCGGCGCAACAGACGGGCACTGCGCACAGTTGCCCGCCCGCAACCACACTCTTCATTGTTTCCATCCGTTATTGTGCCACCTCCTGATTCCTCAAACCAGGAGGCCACCAGTCAGGCTTCAATCCCACCTATCAAGGCGCCGTCGTCCTCACCACAACTTCTGCGGTGGTCGACTAGGATCAGACGCAAGCCCCAGAGACTGGACTTATGAACACTTGTTTTGTTTGCTACGTTCTGTTTTCGCACCTTCGACACCTGTTTTTACATGTACATATGTTCCCATCTGCTGTTATATGTAAAAAAGTTAGTTTTTCGGCCTACACATGTAAATACTTTCACATAGGCCATAGAAAAACATTTCAAAAGGAGGAATGCCGTGATATGCAGACAAGCACTAAATGAGATACAAACAGGCAGCTAATGAATTACAGAGAACGGGACATAACCAATCAGCAGGCAGAACACTTGGGTGTGGTTTCCCAGTATAAAAGGCACAAGGCACTCACACTCCACCTCTTTCCACTGGTGACATCTGCAGTGTGAATCAGGGTGTACATATCATATAACTCCTACAGCACATGGCTAAGAGCTAGTCTGGTTCAGTCAGACAGATTAATCACACTAGGTTAGCAGAGAGTCGAACTCACAGAGGATTGAGCTAACTGTGTGACAGATTCAATAAATCATATTGAACTAACTTCAAGGTGTGGAGTATCTCTCAGGTAAAGCTGCATCCAGTTGCACCCGTGTTATCTTACTGTGCTTAACATGACAGCAAGTTCATTTGTTTGGATATTTTTGAGGACAAGATTGAGCTTGGCTCTGCTTCCAATCCCTGTCAAATATATCAAGGGCTAGATTTTCCGGTCCCCCAGCCATGTGTTTCTTGGCAGCGTGTCGCTTGCTGGCGGTGGGATTCTCTACTTCTGCTGCCACCAGGAAACCCGCGGGCGTGAGCAACAGAGAACCCCGATAGCCGGAGAATTCGGTCCATGAAGTATGAGCATTCGCAGAATCATAGAATCATAGAATTTACAGTGCAGAAGGAGGCCATTCGGTCAATCAGCCCTGGGAAAGTGCACCCCACCCTATCCTTGTAACCCAGTAACCCCACCTAATCTTTTTATTTTGGACACTAAGGGCAACTTGTAATGGCTAATCCACCTAACCTGAGCATCTTTGGATTGTGGGAGGAAACTGGGGCACCTGGAGGAAACCCACGCAGAATCGAGGAGAATGTGCAGACTCCGCACAGACAGTGACCCAAGCTGGGAATCGAACCTGGGACCCTGGAGCTGTGAAGCAACTGTGCTAACCACTGTGAGGTTGCTAGAAGTTCATTTCTAGCCAGGGAGCCATTTCCAGGATGAAGGAAACACTTTCGGGAGAGAAGAGGAGAGGAAGAAAAGAACATTGGTGAGAATTCTTTTTTTCTCTTTCTTTCGATGCAGTGTCAGTTTCAATGTTCTGCCATGTGTGAGGAGGGATTGGTTTCAGGGTAAGGTCTGTGTTTTTCCTGCTCACGCACCTGGATCCCTGCCACTTTCAGAGCCAGAATTACAAATCCTGAGCAAAGGGATTCAACATAACCTGCCCTCCATAAAATTAAAGCACACCTTGAAAAATCACCAGGAACTTTTTGTTTTCCAAATTCTTTTCCACTAAGTCCTGGGGACAGTAGGAGCATATTTTAAGACCTACTTTCCTTCATGCAACACCATCGCCCGTCAGGGCCCTGATGCTAGTTTAGAAAGCAACTAGGAGTTCACTGTGCCTACACCTACTATTAGCTGCTGGTTTAGTTAAAGAGGCAATCGAAGATAAGGACTTATCATAGAATCATAGAAGTTTACAGCATGGAAACAGGCCCTTCGGCCCAACCAGTCCATGACGCCCAGTTTTTACCATTAAGCTAGTCCCAGTTGCCCGCACTTGGCCCATAACCCTCTATACCCATTTTACCCATGTAACTATCTAAATGCTTTTTAAAAGACACAATTGTACCCGCCTCTACTACTACCTCTGGCAGCACATTCCAGACACTCACTACCCTCTGAGTGAAGAAATTGCCCCTCTGGGCCCTTCTGAATCTCTCCCCTCTCACCTTAAACCTATGCCCTCTAGTTTTAGACTCCCTTACCTTTGGGAAAAGATGTTGACTATCTACCTTATCTATGCCCCTCATTATTTTATAGACCTCTATAAGATCACCCCTAAGCCTCCTACGCTCCAGGGAAAAAAGTCCCAGTCTATCCAGCCTCTCCTTATAACTCGAACCATCAAGTCCCGGTAACATCCTAGTAAATCTTTTCTGCACTCTTTCTAGTTTAATAATATCCTTTCTATAATAGGGTGACCAGAACTGCACACAGTATTCCAAGTGTGGCCGTACCAATGTCTTGTACAACTTCAACAAGACGTCCCAACTCCTGTATTCAATGTTCTGACCAATGAAACCAAGCATGCCGAATGCCTTCTTCACCACCCTGTCCACCTGCGACTCCACCTTCAAGGAGCTATGAACCTGTACTCCTAGATCTCTTTGTTCTATAACTCTCCCCAATGCCATACCATTAACTGAGTAGGTCCTGGCCTGATTCGATCTGCCAAAATGCATCACCTCACATTTATCTAAATTAAACTCCATCTGCCATTCGTCGGCCCACTGGCCTAATTGATCAAGATCCCGTTGCAATCCTAGATAACCTTCTTCACTATCCACTGTGCCACCAATCTTGGTGTCATCTGCAAACTTACTAACCATGCCTCCTAAATTCTCATCCAAATCATTAATATAAATCACAAATAACAGTGGACCCAGCACCGATCCCTGAGGCACACCACTGGTCACAGGCCTCCAGTTTGAAAAACAACCCTCTACAACCACCCTCTGTCTTCTGTCGTTCAGCCAATTTTGAATCCAATTGGCAACCTCACCCTGGATCCCGTGAGCTTTAACCTTCTGCAACAACCTACCATGCGGTACCTTGTCAAAGGCTTTGCTAAAGTCCATGTAGACAACGTCTACTGCACTGCCCTCATCTAACTTCTTGGTCACCCCCTCAAAAAACTCAATCAAATTTGTGAGACATGATTTTCCACGCACAAAGCCATGCTGACTGCCCCGAATCAGTCCTTGCCTCTCTAAATGCTTGTAGATCCTGTCTTTCAGAATAATCTTCTTTATTTTTGCGATGCCAGAAGGAGATGGAGTGCTTTTTCTGGGATCCGTAACAATGGACTGGGTCACCGCCACACCAGAAAAACTGTGATTCCACAGATGTCAGAAACTCTCTGTATCTCATCCAAATGATTCCACAACAAATGCATCAGATCTAAGCTCTGCGTGTCCTGCCACATCCAGCCGTATTAAGCACCTCACTGGAGGAGGAGACTCCACAAATATCCCCATCCTCAATGGTGGAGGAGTCCAGCACATATGTGCAAAAGACAAGGCTCAGGCATTTGCAACAATCTTCAGCCAGAAGTGCCGATGGATGATCCATCTCGGTCTCCTCTGGAGGTCCCCAGCATCACAGATGTCAGTCTTCAGCTAATACAATTTACTCCACATGATATCATGAAATGGCTGAAGGCACTGGATACACAGCAAAAACTATGGGCCTTGACAATATTCCAGTAATAGTATTGAAGATGTGCTCCAGAACTTGTCGCACCCCTAGCCAAGCTGCACCAGTACAACTACAACACTGGCATCTACCTGACAATGTGTAAAATTGCCCAGGTGTGTCCTGTACACAAGAAACAGGACAAATCCAACCGCGCCAATTACTGCCCTATCAATCTACCCTCCATCATCAGCAAAGTGATGGAAGGAGTCATCAACAGGGCTATAAAGCAGTACTTACTCTGCAATAACCTGCTCATGGTTGCTCAGTTTGGGTTCAGCCAGAGTCACTCAGCTCCTGGCTTCATTACAGCCTTGGTTCAAATATGGACAAAAAAGCTGAATGCCAGAGGTGAGGTGAGAGTGACTGCTCTTGACATTAAGGCAGCATTTGACCGAGTATGGCTTCAAGGAGCCCTAGCTAAACTGGAGTCAATGGGAATCAGGGGGAAATCTCTCCGCTGGTTGGAGTCATATCTGGCACAATGGAGGATGGTTGTGGTGGTTGGAGGTCAATCACCTCAGGTCCAGGACATCACTGCAGGAGTTTCCCAGGGTAGTGTGCTAGGTCCAAGTATCTTCAGCTGCTTCATCAATGATCTCCCTTCCATTAAAAGGTCAGAAGTGGGGATATTCACAGATGACTGCACAATGTTCAGCACCATTCACGACTCCTCAGATAATGAAACAGCCCATGTCCAAATGTAGCAAGACATGGAAAATATCCAGACTTGGGCTGACAAGTGGCAAGTCACATTTGCGCCACACAAGTGCCAGGCAAAGGCCACCCGCTACAAGAGAGGATCTAGCCATCGCCCCTTGATATTCAAAGGCATTACCATCGCTGAATCCCCTAGTCAAAGGCTAGGAATCCTATGGCAAGTAACTCACCTCCTGACCCCCCCACCCCCAACCCGCCCAAACCTGTCCACCTTCTACAAGGCACAAGTCAGGAGTGTAATGGAATACTCTCTACTTGCCTGGATGAGTGCAGCTCAACAATGCTCAAGAAGCTCAACACCATCCAGGACAAAGTAGCCCGCTTGATTGCTCCCCCTTCTACAAACACTCAAACCCTCCACCACTGACGAACAGTGACAGCCGTGTGTACCATCTACAAGATGCACTGCAGGAACCCACCAAGGTTCCTGAGACAGCACCTTCCAAACCAATGACCGCTACCATCTAGAAGGACAAGAGCAGCAGATACCTGGGAACCCAACCACCTGAAGGTTCCTATCCAAGTCACTCACCACCTGACTTGGAAATATATCCCCTTCCTTCACTGTCACTGGGCCAAATTCCTGGAACTCCCTCCCTAACAGCACTGAGTATATAACTACACCTAAAGGACTGCAGCGGTTCGAGAAGGCAACTCACCACCACCTTCTGAAGGGCAACTAGAGATGGGCAATAAATGCTGGCCTAACCAGCAACACCCACACCCTGTAAATTAATTTTTAAAAATGTGACAAATATTCATGCAAAAACAGACCATCAGCCTATACCACAGAAAATATCAGAGCAGGCAGCCAGCATTCAATGCATTTAAAGATTGGCAGGAATGTAAAATGGGTGACTGATTGGCACAAAGTCAAAATTACTCTCATAGAATTGCTTAATGACTTTTTGGGCGAACTAATTGCTCATCATTGAAGTTGCTACTGAGGAATGAGGCTTTCCATTTCGGGCACCCAGGGTTAATTCATGCAGGGTGAACTCTTAGATTAAGTATTGCACAGTGAAAGGTGTAGAGAAAATCTCCCTCGAGAGGAGCATTTTCCCCGCACCACTATTGTGCCTCAGCTGCAAATTGAGGTGATTTTCCGACTGCAGAACGACTGTTATCTTTTCAATTTCCGGCTCCAACCTTCCAGTGACCTCCTTGGAGATTGCCAAATTAATGTCAGTTACTGCTGAATTAGCTGCAGTTTTGTACGTTGAGACTCGCGTCCCCACTGGGATTGAGACTGCCCAGCACATTTTGTATTACAATGCTATTATAACCTTTAAGTGTATGAAATACCCTCTAAATCCATGTTTCCACACTTAACTTCCTTGGAGTGGCAATCACAGGCAGACTGCCACTCTGGAGGTACTTACCATTGTTGAAATTCCAAAGCTCATGTCTTGTGCAACCTTCCTCTCTCATGCTGGGTGAGACAGAAGCAGCAAACTGTTGAAGATGCTGTATCGGTGTGGAGTAACTGACCGCGATTCTCCAGAAAGATTTCTCAGTGTTGCAGCGAGTGGGAATTGCCGCAGGCTTCCTGGCACTTGGCCCAGCATGGCAGGCAACGCAATTCAACATTAATTGGTCCACTTAATGAGGCCTCACCGGCTTCTCGCCGCAAATGAAGGCTCACCAGCTGATTCGCCGGCACCATGTTCACCCCAGCCTCCCGCTAACAAGTGCAATGCGTCCAAGTGCAATGTGTCCAAGTTTGCAGACGACACTAAGATGAGTGGTAAGGCAAAAAGTGCAGAGGATACTGGAAGTCTGCAGAGGGATTTGGATAGTTTAAGTGAATGTGCTAGGGTCTGGCAGATGGAATACAACGTTGACAAATATGAGGTTATCCATTTTGGTAGGAATAACAGCAAAAGGGATTATTATTTAAATGATAAAATATTAAAACATGCTGCTGTGCAGAGGGACCTGGGTGTGCTAGTGCATGAGTCGCAAAAAGTTGGGTTACAGGTGCAACAGGTGATTAAGAAGGCAAATGGAGTTTTGTCCTTCATTGCTAGAGGGATGGAGTTTAAGACTAGGAAAGTTATGCTGCAACTGTATAAGGTGTTAGTGAGGCCACACCTGGAGTATTGTGTTCAGTTTAGGTCTCCTTACCTGAGAAGGGTCGTACTGGCGCTGGAGGGTGTGCAGAGGAGATTCACAAATCCAAAAGTTGAGGGATTTGGATTACGAGGAAAGGTTGAGTAGACTGGGAATGCACGCTTTGGAATTGAGAACGATGCAGGGGGACCTTATAGAAACATATAAAATTATGAAGGGAATAGATAGGATAGATGCGGGCAGGTTGTTTCAACTGGCGGGTGAAAGCAGAACTAGGGGGCATAGCCTCAAAATAAGGGGAAGTAGATTTAGGACTGGGTTTAGGAGGAACTTCTTCACCCAACGGGTT
The DNA here is from genome assembly GCF_047496885.1 of Scyliorhinus torazame. Classification (NCBI taxonomy): domain Eukaryota; kingdom Metazoa; phylum Chordata; class Chondrichthyes; order Carcharhiniformes; family Scyliorhinidae; genus Scyliorhinus; species Scyliorhinus torazame. The sequence goes on from NC_092711.1 coordinate 276,112,545, forward strand.
ATGAATCTATGGAATTCCCTGCCCAACGAAGCAGTTGAGGCTCCTTTATTAAATGTTTTCAAAATAAAGAAAGATAGTTTTTGAAGAACAAAGGAATAAAGGGGTATGGTGTTCGGGCGGGAAAGTGGAGCTGAGTCCACAAAAGATCAGCCATGATCTCATTGAATGGCGGAGCAGGCTCGAAGGGCCAGGTGGCCTACTCCTGCTCCTAGTTCTTATGTTCTTATGTTCGAACAAGGTCGAGCAGCACTTAAGCTGCACTTGCCCAGCCAACCCAAGCCAGCTCGGAACCATGGCATTGAGGAGACAAGCCCCAAGATTCGGGGATGCTGAACTGGGGAGGTTGCCAGACACTGTGGAGGCCAGGAGGGATGTCCTGTTCACCGAGGATCCAGGAGGGTCAGCCATAGGGCGACCAGTGCTGCCTGGGACAAGGTGATGGTGGCAGCGACCTTGAGGACTGGCCTCCAGTGCAGGAAGAAAGTCAATGACCTATATCAGGCAGGACGAGTGAGTAGACACCAACCCGGAGACCTCCACCAACAGGGAGGGGGTGCTGGTGCGAACCGGGACCAGCCCCATGGAGTAGGGAGGGTGGCAATCAGTTCCCCCGAGTTCCATCCCTCTATTGACGAATGTGATATAAAATAGTTACTTTAGAGTTACTAGTTAATGTAATGTAGAAATAAGCCACTTTGATTCTTGCAGTTAGGGACAAAGGAATTTGAGACCGCATGGAAAAAGCAGGAAGAGGTGTGTCTATGAGGGTGATGCTTCATTGATAGGGGTCAGAGAAAGGGATTGGAAGTGAGCCAATCAGAATAGATCGAACAGGTCAGGAGGGACATAGGCTGACCTATGTCCGTCGAGTATGTGAAACTTGATACCATTTGAATTGATTTTGCAGAGATCCCTTTGTCTTTTAGTTCAGTCGTTTTTCTGGAGTGTAAGAGGCTGGATGTCCTGTTACATTTCTGTAAGATGATTCAAGCTTGCAAGCTAAATAAATAACTTCTGTTTACGTGCGAATCCGTCTCAACTTTTATTGAGGCCAGACTGACAGAGAAAGAAATTTGGAGATCAACACTATGAGCCCACATCTTTCAGCCAGTGCACGGGACAGGGTGGCATGGAGATACATGTGCTGCCGACAAGTGAGCTGGGGGGGGCCCAGCTCCAGAGTCTCCAGATGACGCCCACCAGGGGCTTTGAAGGTCATCAGACAAGGTTAGCAGCTGTCTGCCTCCACCTCAGATGTGCATCCTAGGGACACACCCAGATTAGTGGTAGAGCTAGGAGGAACAAGCACATTGAAGATCACGGAGGGCACCGGGAGAGTGGGGATGGGGTGGGAGTGACACCATTGGGAGAGTGGGGAATTGTATTACACAATAAACACTCTGGAGCACAACCAGTATGATGTATGTCACTTTCTTCCACAATGCGGGATGGCTTCCGAACCCTTGGCCCATCTCTGCGGCATAGCCCCCCCCCCTCCTCCGGGCCACTCCTTGCAGTGATGGGAGTGAGCGAGCACTCAGCAGACAGGCAGGGGTCAGACTATGGCATAGATTGACGAGCACCAGCGCTCAACTCTCTGCGGGTTATCATCACCCCCCTACCCTCGACAGTGGCCTGCTGATGGTGCCGACACAGTTCCAGCACCCTGGAGTAATGTGACACATACCCTGGAAGGGAAATGGGAGTGGGAGGAGTGAGAGACCAGGCCACGTTCTAGTATTAGGGCCTCCCTGGCCCTCCAGGCTTGCTTGACCCTCGCCGCTACCGTCTGTCCTACAGCCTCCGGTTGGTCCTCAGGTTCGACCCCAGCCTCTTCCTCCAGTCGCAGCTGGTCCGGCGTCACCACACCGTCCTCCTTGGAGGTGTCCACATGTTCCTCATCACTAACCTCCAGCTCATCGTCCCGCTGCTGTTCAAAGTTGTGGAGGGCACAGCAGACCACCACAAAGTGGGCGACCCTCCGGCTGCTGTACTGGAGTGAACCACCGGAGCGGTGGAGGCATCGGAACCGCACCTTGAGGAGTCCAATGCACCGCACAATGACAGCCCGGGTGGCCGCTTCAGTCTTCGGCCTCCGTACTAGTGTCATTAGCCAGGTCCTCAGCTAACAACCCTTATCCCCAAGAGCCAGCCGCCCATCCTGGGGTGGTCCTTGAAGAGGCCGGGGATGACCGATTGCATCACGATGTAGCTATCATGGACACTCCCCAGGAAGCGTGCATACACGTGCATTATCTTCATCTGGTGGTCGCACACAAGCTGTATGTTCAGGGAGTGGAACCCCTTCCGGTTAACATCGGGCACCCCAGATGGCCCGGCGAGCGCAGGGTGACATGTATGGCATCTATTACTCCCTGGACCTGGGGCATCCCGCCGATGGCAGAGAAACCTGCTGCCCGGGCATCTTGCTTGGCTTGGTCCATGTCAAAGTTGATATGGTTCTCTGCCCGGGCATTCAGGGCATCCGTGACCTGTCGGATGCACATGTGGGCTATGGCCTGCAAGATGCCATGCAGGTCCCCACTTGAGCCTTGGAATTATCCTGAGGCATAAAAGGTCAGGGCTGCTGTTCCCACCTAGCTAATGGGGATGCCTTGAATCCTTAGAAACTGTCAGTTGTCTTTAAATGGACAGTGGACCCGAAGGTGGTCTCCTAATTGGCTGCCTCCAGGAAATGGTCCCATTCCTTGTTATTCTTAAAATATTCTGCCCATGGACTCTGGATGGAGCAGGCTTGTTGAGGCAAATGGCTATCGGGAGTGGGTGTCCCCCTTCTCAGGCTTGTTGAGGCAGATTATCTTCCATTATTCCAAACTTACTGATGGAATGTGGCAGGGTCCAAGACTCTAAGACTAGTTATATTGCAGCTACTGACCGAAGACTAATGTCTGCTGATTGAGATGCTGTTGGCAGATGCTAGTTATATTGCAGACCTGCATATTGCAACTTCTACACAAAGCTCAGCTTCTCGGGTTATAATTCTTATTTAAGGAGAAAATAGGTGTTTGCGTGAAAGCGTTTCAATGTTAAGAGAAAATAATATTTTAAAGCGAAAGTAAACTTTACTGCATGTAACAATCAGATGAGGATCTAACTCCATTTCATGATATGATGTGCAGTTGAAACTATTGGCGGAATTTTCTGGCTCCTTTAGCCGGCATATTTGGGGATCGGGGGTACATAAATAAGGATGGAGGCCTAACCCCCTGAGTTGTTGCCCAATATGCTGGGCAGGTAAAGCATGGCCAGCCAGCTTGCCCTTGGGCCTATTAAGGCCTCAATTAATGTTTCTGCTTCTGCCACAATAATATGTGTGGCTGGGGAAGGCAGAGAGAAGGAGGCCAGCCTACTAATTCACCGCCTTGGGTGAAAAAGCAGGGAGGGAGGGCTACCTCCTTTATGGGGTGACATGTTCCCATCAGGGATCCCCCTCCTCTTCCTCCCCCTCGCCCGCCCCCCCACAAGGTCTGACTGCCCCTCTCGCCTCCAAAACCTGACCACCCAAAGCCCTTCCCTCGGGTTCCTGATCCCACTCCTACCAAAAAGCCCAGAGGTCTCAGCAGTCGGTGGGGTTATGGGTGGTCAGTGGAGCAGATGGGTAGGGACAAGAGGTTCCCCTGAAAAGGATACACATGATCCAGAGGTTGGCATGGTGGTGCTGCACACAGTTGTCCCAGTTTCCCCCCCTCCCAACCAGTGCCACCCCTCACCCTCCCAAGACAGTGCACCCCTGCGAAAGATCCCCCAGCACAGTCGGGGTCCCCCCCCCTCCAGCTGAGGGCCTCCCCACTACCGCTGAGCACTGGGGTGGCAAGCCCAGTGCCCCCGGGCTCTTTGCCAGTGAGCAGAGATGGCTACTCACCTCCTCAGCTCCCACAGAAGCACTTCCGGCAGGTTCATGTTTCTAAAAAGGAGTACTAATCAGTGCCAGTGTGACCTCTTGCTGGGGAGGCTGATGAATCACTGGCAGCCGTTGGATAAGGGGTGGCTCCCATTAATTGTATGGAAATAGAGCTTAAGTGGCGATAATTGGTTTATTGCCACGATACGGCAAGATCCGATTTTGCCTACGGGAGCGGGCCGGTTGCATCACAAACATTTCGGCAACTGCTGCTGTTTTTGTTTTCGACCTCTCCTGCTGGTCACTGGCCTTGCTTCGCTCAAGTGAGATCGACCTGACAAATTATGGGAAAATCTGCTCAATGACTGTGAATGATCTATGATGTGGATTCTGTCTAGCCAATCATGAATTGGGTGCGATCCATCGGAACAGTTTCTGGGTGTGATGTACCAGCTATGTCATGCCCGACTGGAAGTAATAATAATAATAATCTTTAGTTCTTTGAGGAGGTAACAAGGAAGTTAGATAAAGGAGAACCAGTGGTCGTGATCTGTTTAGATTTCCAGAAGGCCTTTGACAAGGTGCCGCAGAGGAGACTGTTAAATAAGTTAAGAGCCCATGGTGTTAAGGGTATGATCCTGGCATGGATAGTGGATTGGCTGACTGGCAGAAGGCAGAGAGTGGGGATAAAGGGGCCTTTTTCAGGATGGCAGCCAGTGACTAGTGGTGTGCCTCAGGGGTCTGTGCTGGGACCACAACTTTTCACGATATACATTAATGATCTGGAAGAAGAAACTGAAGGCACTGTTGCTAAGTTTGTAGATGATACAAAGATCTGTAGAGGGAAGGGTAGTATTGAGGAAACAAGGTGACTGCAGAAGGATTTGGACAAGCTAGGAGAGTGGGCAGTGAAGTGGCAAATGAAATATAATGTGGAAAGGTGTGTGGTATGCACTTTGGAAGGAGGAATTTAGGCATAGACTATTTTCTAAATGGAGAAATGCTTAGGAAATCAGAAGCACAAAGGGATTTAGGAGGCCTTGTTCACGATTCTCTTAAGGTTAACATGCAGGTTCAGTCGGCAGTTAAGATGGCAAATGCAATGTTAGCATTCATGTCAAGAGGGCTAGAATACAAGACCAGGGAGATACTTCGAAGGCTGTATAAGGATCTGGTCAGACCCCATTTGGAGTATTGTGAGCAGTTTTGGGCCCCGTATCTAAGGAAGGATGTGCTGGCCTTAGAAAGGGTTCAGAGGAGGTTCACAAGAATGACCCCTGGAATGAAGAACTTGTCATATGAGGAACGGTTGAGAACTCTGGGTCTGTACTCGTTGGAGTTTAGAAGGATGAGGGGGGATCTTATTGAAACTTACAGGACACTGCGAGGCCTGGATAGAGTGGACGTGGAGAGGATGTGTCATAATATACGGCAGTATATCATGGTGCAGACACACACACTGATGGACATGCAGTGGGACCAATCAGCATACACAACACCGCAGCCAATCACCAGTGAGAGCACACGCACTATAAAGACAGGGGACAGGAGAGTTCCCGCTCATTCTAGTAGCAGCCAGCTCGGAGCACAGAGCTCACAGCCTGCAACACAGACATTCACCATGTGCTGAGTGCATCACCTGGTTAGGACTAGGCAAGGGTCAACAATTAAAGCTGGTATTGCATTTACCCACAGTTCAAGTATGTTAATATAGTTAACCTTATAATAAAATAGCGTTGCACCACTTCCAGTGTTGGTGACCTGTTTTTGATCCAGAACACCCAACACATCATGGTACAAGGAGTGGTTGCAGACTAGCACTTCTGAGACCCACCTGCAACTAATCACATTCCGGCATCCTGAAGTATGGAGAACATCAACCCGCCGCCGCCGCTCCTCATCGCCGGTACCTCAGCGTACAGTGACAACCAGCAACGATACCCAGGCAAGATGTTCAAGATCCGGGTTCGCAGCAGCTCCAGTGCCACGGCGATCTCCGCGAAAACTGGCGGGCATTCCGGCAAAAGTTTGAAATCTTCTTCCTGGCAGCCAAACTAGAAGACCTGGCCGATCCTGAAAAAACAGCTTCTCCTCACCATCGCCGGTGCCAGGGCAGACAAAATCTTTAAAAAATTCAAGTTCTCCAAGGGGCAAAACAGGAGCGACTTCCAGGCAGTCCTGGACAAATTCGGCAAATACTGTGAGGAAGACACACTCCAACCAGCAAGGAAAGGTAAGAGAAGCGCCAGTACTCACCTCGAGGCAAAAATCCCGGAGCAGAGAACGATTTTGGTCGGCGCCCATCTTTCTAAAGGGACTGCACTTGCGCAGTTGTGCGACGGCGCGCATGCGCAATCACGAAAGTGGCCATCAGTAAAGGAACCGCGATCTGCGCATGTGCAAATGCCTCCTACGTGCTATGTCACGCGCGTCATGATGTCAGAGACCCCGGACCACGTCCATTTAAAGGGGAGACGTCCCAAATCAAAGAAAAAATCTTTTAAAGCTGTAAAACAACCTTCCTTCACCTGGAATGACAGCACAATGCCTCAAATTGAACCAGGAAATGAAATAAACCTCCGAAGAACCCTGCAACAAGCAATTACCCACCCCCAAACCGAGTCCGATTCCGACTTCCCGCAGTCCAGTGACACCGAGGACCTGAGGGAGCCTATTCGAGTCACAGTTATAACAAAGAACAGGCTGTCCCCGAATCAAAACCACCAGCCGCTGTCGGTGCACAGCATTGATTCAGACGACGAGTGGTGTGCTACCCTGACGGTCAACCGATCCCAGATACGATTCCGCCTGGACACTGGTGCTTCCGCTAATCTCCTAGCATGGTCAGCCTTTCAGACCCTTGGGGTTAAACCAACCATTCTTCGGTCGACCTTCCAACTAGTGGACTACAATGGCAACGTCATTCCTGCTACCGGTTCATGCCAACTCGAAGTGACGCAAAACTCGCGAAAAACCATCCTTCCCTTTGAGATCATGGGCTCCTCGAAGGACTCTGTGCTAGGCGCACAGGTGTGCAAACTCCTAAACCTCATTCAACGAGTACACTCTCTCTCTCCAGAGGACACGTCTGCCTTCCAGGATGCGGATTTCAGGGCGCAACTCAATGCCATCATCGACCAGCACCGCGACGTTTTCGAAGGCATGGGCACGCTTCCATACACTTACAAAATCCTGCTCAAACAAGACGCCACGTCTGTGGTTCATGCACCTCGCAGAGTCCCAGCACCCCTCAAGGACCGCCTCAAGCAGCAGCTGCAGGACCTCCAGGACCAAGGAGTGCTCTCCAGAGTGACGGAACCAACTGACTGGGTCAGTTCCATGGTGTGCGTAAAGAAGCCGTCTGGCGAGCTCCGGATCTGCATTGACCCAAAGGATCAGAATCGCAACATAATGAGGGAGCATTACCCTATCCCCAAGCGCGAGGAGATCACGTGCGAGTTGGCTCGGGCCGACATCTTCACCAAACTTGACGCCTCGAAATGATTCTGGCAAATTCAACTGGACAGGTCCAGCAGAAAGCTGTGTACCTTTAATATCCCGTTTGGCAGATACTGCTACAACAGGATGCCATTTGGGATTATATCGGCATCAGAAGTATTCCACCGGATCATGGAGGGCATTGAGGGTGTGCGTGTCTATGTTGACAACATCATCATTTGGTCCACCACCCCGCAGGAGCATATCAGTCACCTCCAGTGGGTTTTCAAATGAATACGGGACCAAGGCCTTCGCCTCAACAGAGCCAAATGTTCCTTCGGCCAGACGGAACTCAAGTTCCTAGGGGACCACATCTCCCGGTTGGGTGTGTGGCCGGATGCGGACAAGGTGGCAGCCATCACGGCCATGCACAAGCCAGCGGATAAGAAGGCGGTCCTCCGATTTTTATGCATGGTCAACGTCCTGGGGAAGTTCATCCATAACCTTGCCTCCCATACCACAGCTCTCCGGAACCTGGTCAGGAAGACGACAGACTTCCAATCGCTTCCCGCCCACGAGTGCAAATGGGAGGAGCTTAAGACCAAGCTTACCACGGCCCTGGTATTGGCATTTTTTGATCCCACGAAGGAAACAAAAATTTCAACGGATGCCAGCCAATCTGGCACTGGGGCAGTGCTCCTGCAATGCGATAAGGCCTCATCATGGACCCCCATTGCATATGCGTCACGTGCCATGACCCCCACAGAACAGCGCAGATCGAAAAGGAGTGCCTGGGCCTGTTGACTGGGGTCGACAAATTCCAGGATTACGTGTACGGCCTCCCCCAAATCACTCTCGAGACCGACCATCGCCCGCTGGTCAACATTATACAAAAAGACCTGAATGATATGACCTCTCGCCTCCAGCGCATTCTGCTTAAACTCCGGCGGTACGATTTCCAGCTCCTATACACCCCGGGCAATGACCTGATCATAGCCGACGCTCTGTCCAGGGCAGTCCACACCCCGTGTGACCCAGAGGGATTTGTCTGCCAGGTTGATGCCTATGTGGCCTTCATGGCCTCCAATCTGCCGGCCACGGATGAACGCCTTATCCACATTTGCCGCGAGACTGCGGCTGACCCCCTACTACAGCGTGTCATGCGCCACATGACGGCCGGGTGGCTCAAGGGCCAATGCCCGCAGTTCTACAATATCAGAGACGATCTGGCAGTAGTCGATGGTGTCCTCCTGAAGCTGGACCGCATCGTGATCCTGCACAGCATGCGCCAGCTCATTTTGGAACAGCTACACGAGGGCCATCTTGGCGTGGAGAAGTGCTGACGGAGGGCCCGAGAGGCTGTGTACTGGCCCGGCATCAATGAGGACATCGTCAACACAGTGCTCAACTGCCCCACCTGTCAGCGGTTCCAGCCGGCCCAACCACGTGAGACCCTACACCCCATGAGTTGGTCATGTCCCCTTGGTCTAAGGTAGGCGTTGACCTGTTCCATGCGCTCGGCAGGGACTATGTTCTGATTGTAGACTATTTTTCAAACTACCCGGAGGTCGTACGCCTGCACGACATCACATCATTGGCGGTCATCGTGCCTGCAAGGAGACCTTTGCTCGTCACGGCATCCCACTCACTGTGATGTCGGACAATGGCCCCTGCTTTGCGAGCCAGGAATGGTCCAACTTTGCCAGCAGGTACAACTTTGTGCATGTGACATCCAGTCCACTGCACCCCCCAATCTAATGGCAAAGCAGAGAAGGTCGTCCACATCGTCAAACGGCTCCTCTGCAAGGCTGCCGATGCAGGATCCGACTTCTACCTCGCCTTGCTGGCCTATCGTTCGGCCCCACTCTCCACCGGCCTCTCGCCAGCCCAGCTGCTCATGGGTCGCACCCTCAGGACCACGGTGCCGTCCATTCACGTCCCAGACCTCGACTACGTTCCGGTCCTTCAGCGGATGCAACAGTCTCGTGCACAACACAAGGCGGCGCATGACGCTCGGGCGACTGATCTCCCTGCTCTGGCGCCGGATGACAACGTCCGCATCCATCTTCCGGAGGGTGGCTGGTCTGCAACTGCTGTGGTTCTTTGGCAGGTGTCTCCCCGCTCATTCCTGGTTCGTCTGCCAGATGGTTCCATTAGCCGCCGCAATCGGCGTGCCCTTCGTCTCGTTCCATGCTCGCTGCGTGATCCTCCACTGGTGCCATGCCCTCCTGTTGTTCCCAACCTGGACTATGTGGAGATTCCGAATACACTGCATCCTCCTCACTCTGCCGTGGCCCAGCCCGTTCCTCAGCCAGTGGCTCCTGACCCACCCTTGAGGCAGTCAACCAGAATTCGTCGCCCACCTCAGAGACTTGACTTATGAGTTTTACGATGTTGGACTCTTTGATCTGTTCTGTTATCCTGTTTCATCGTTCCAGTAGCTTATATATAATGTTCATTTCGTTGTTGGTGTGACACCCTATTTCTCTGCACCAGGCACCTTCCCGTGTAAATAAATTAGCCTCATGTACATAGTCATGTAAATAACACGCACACACATAGTAAGGTACATTCACTACACGATATTTATTGTCACGCAGGCACATATTCTTTATATAAAAGGGGGGATGTCATAATATACACCAGTATATCATGGTGCAGACACACACACACACTGATGGACATGCAGTGGGACCAATCAGCATACACAACACCGCAGCCAATCACCAGTGAGAGCACACGCACTATAAAGACAGGGGACAGGAGAGTTCCCACTCATTCTAGTAGCAGCCAGCTCGGAGCACAGAGCTCACAGCCTGCAACACAGAAAATCACCATGTGCTGAGTGTATCAACTGGTTAGGACTAGGCAAGGGTCAACAATTAAAGCTGGTATTGCATTTACCCACAGTTCAAGTATGTTAATATAGTTAACCTTATAATAAAATAGAGTTGCACCACTTCCAGTGTTGGTGACCTGTTTGTGATCCAGAACACCCAACACATCACAGAGGATACTATCTCAGACTAAAGGGACGATCCTTCAAAACAGAGATGAAGGGGAAGTTCAGCCAGAGGGTAGTGAATCTGTGGAACTCTTTACCGCAGAAGGTTGTGGAGACATTCACTGAATGTCTTTAAGACAGAAATAGATAGGTTTTTGATTAATAAGGGGATAAGGGGTTATGGGGAGATGGCAGGAGAATGGGAATGAGAAAATATCAGCCATGATTGAATGGCGGAGCAGACTCGATGGGCCGAGTAGCCTAATTCTGATCCTATGTCTTGTGGTCTTATGGTCTTATTATTGTCACAAGTCGACTTACATTAACATTACAATGAAGTTACTGTGAAAATCCCCTAGTTGCCATATTCCGGCACATGTTCAGAGGGCGAATTCAGAATACCCAATTCACCTAACAGCACATCTTTTGGGATTTGTGGGAGGAAACCGGAGCACCCGGAGGAAACCCACGCAGATACGGGGGGAACATGCCGACTCCGCACAGACAGGGACCCAAGCCGGGAATCGAACCTGGGACCCGGGCACTGTGTAGCAACAGTACTAACCACTGTAGATGCTAGGCGAGGCCTCCTGCGGACTTCCCAGCAACCATCGCACCTCGCGGGATCTACCTATGTCCCGCGAGGCAGTGTTAGTGCCAGATTTGCAGTGCCACCTGGGCACCTTGGCAGTGCCAAGTTGGCTAGTCTGGCAATGTCAAGGCCCACATTCCAAGGGGACAGCCAGGGGACCACCCTGCCCTGTCCCTGACAACCCAAGGGCCTCCGTGGCCCAGGCGACCACGTGGGTGCCGTTCCACTTGGTCCACGTTTATGTGGACTAATATTGAATGGTGGCTGGCTGAGGACTCCCTGGGAAGGCCGTTAGATGCTGGGAGGCTGGTAGATCCCGGGGATCATGCCCAAGTGAGTTTAGAACTGACTTTGGCACCCAAGGCTTGATCACGCCCATTGTGACCGAGATCCTGATCGCAGCACCTTGCAAGATCTGGGTAGATCTTGCAAGGCACACTGGCTGCCTTGAAACCCACGGGAGACTTCTGCAGACATCTACTCCCGTTCTGGCGCAATGCTGCTGGTAGATCACATCCATTATTCCTTTTCCTCCAGCCCAACAAGAAAAGGCAGAGTAAGATGTCAAGCAAGTGCCTCAGCCCCAGTCTCTGAAGAACCTCAGATGAGCTTTCTGAGGAACCAATAAATTAAGATATGTCAATGAATTCACCTACACACCGGGCTACCCGAGATCCACCCATCACCCTCCACAACGTGACCATCCAGTACCCATCCACTGCTTGTGGGTCTGAATCACATGTAGACCAGAGCAGGTAATGACAGTAGATTTCCTTCCCTAAAGCACATTAGTGAGCAAACAGCAATGGTTTCATTGAATTAATCATTATTTTGTTATTGTATTAAAATTTCACCAGCTGACAAGCTGGAAAACAAAGCCTGGTCCCCAGAGCATTATCTTGGGTCTCTGGATTATTAGTCCATTGACAATACCACTACACCACTGCAGCCCCTGACTTACAGGATGCAGATGTCTCCCCTGATTGTGACTGTGCCATGTAGCTCATGATAGGTAACTAACCACGCCCTGCACACCGTATTGCGCTCAACTGTCAGAGAGGCCTTCCTCCACTCTAGACATGCGTGCCATGCAGAGTCTCCTAACATGACCCACACATCCAAGGACAGTCTGTTCAATATGCCCCCGACAGTGTGGTCTTAGCCCCAGGACAGTTTCTTCAATTAACCCCCGATAGCGAGGCCTCAACTCTCGGACGGTCTGTTCAATATGCCCCTGACAGCGTGGCCTCAGCCCCAGGACAGTCTGTCAATTTGCCCCCAATAGCGTGTCTCAGCCCCAGGACAGTCTCTTCAGTATGCCCCCGACAGCGTAGCCTCAACCCTAGGGCAGTCTGTTCAACATATCCTCGGCCCCAGGCAGCCCTTCGGTACTCAACTCAGTTAACTGACCATCCCCTAGTCATGCCTCCGTCTTCACCACTCCTCCCAACCCATCCTTTGTTTCATGCCCCCTCCCCAGTCCTGCCTTTGTGTCCCTGTCGCACATGGTATTGTCTCCCACACCCAGCCTTGACACAGCTTGTAATGCAGGCATCCAAAATCTCGCAGCTCTGCTCTTTAAGGCAGATGAAAGCCGATGTGCCTTGAAGTAATTGATAAACTGAACTCGCTAAATGTACGCCACAGTCGGGAAACAGACCATTCTAATTATCCATTGGCAGGGCACTTAATTTGGAGGGGAACATGGCACTGCCAATTTGGGCTTTTAATAATCATCCATGAGATGCAAATGATTAGAGGGAAGCCTTTAACCCGCCAACTAAGGCAGGAGAACAAAATTCCGGTGGGAGTGGAAAATTCCAACCTCTCTTGCTCACTCACATTGCACGTTGTTCAAAATCTGCTAACTTGTGCCCTGCCCTCTCAGCAGTTGATGTCTTCTTTCACAACCTTGTGAAGCCAGCTGAATTGATTGTACCATTTGGCTTGATTAACCACTTGAATTGTCTGTATTGTCTGAACTGGTTGCATTTCCAGGCTGAACGGAAAATGAGGTAATGTATCACAGCTTAGTCACAGAGCAAGTTTTCCAAAATATTTTTACCCAGATCAGCACGGCGTAAACCTTCTCAGGGCATGCTGGTGAGAACAGCTTGCTACATTCTGCTTCATTTTTCTTCAAAAAGCCTTCTGGACTGGCAAAGCAGTTTAATATCCACAAGATTTAAGGTTTAAGGGTATGTACATCCTTGCAATAAATAAGCCGATCTTGGATGCCCCAGAAGGCTGCAATACTTGGCCAAATGAGTTGACTAAATAGAATCTAACTTGGCACTTCCTACAAGTTTAATACTTTGGAGTTTTCAAGATTATGGTAACCTCTATAGATTTATCTTAAATTTTCCTTTTATTCGGCTCCCTCAGGAGATTAAATAATATCAGTCAATCTGGCTCCGCGGAACACGAAGAATCTTAGAATTCTAAAGAAGGAATTTGGCCCATTGTGGGTGCACTGACACTTTTAAGCAGCGGTCCAATTTAGTCCCAGCTCTCCCCACACACCCTGAAAATGAATCCTCTTCAAATCAAATTGCCTCCTGAAAGTTTTTTCCACATCCGATCCAGGAAGTGAACTCCCGGTATTAACAACCATCAGTGTTAAGGATTTTCTCATTTTCCCCCTCATTCTTTCCCCAATTAGTTTAACTTTTGGTTAATTGTCCACTTATCAGAGGAAAGTTTCTTGTGACACTTGCTCTATTAAACAACTTAAAAACATATTTTCCATTCTGAGATGTACTTGTTGCTAGCTGGTTCAGCATGTGGTGCCCATCCCTAATTGCCCTTCAATTGAATGGCTCTGTTGTGTTGGGTGTTCCGATACACAAATGAACCAACACGGTTGTAGATGGTACAACTCTGTTTTATTATTCTGTACAATAATAACTATTAACTTCTGGCTGAGGTTTGTACTTCAACAGCTAACCTGTGGACCCAGCCCTAGCACTATCTTAGTGAGGCACTCAGCACATGGTGTATGTCTGAGTGGCATGCTGTGAGCTCTGTGTTCTGAGCTAACTCCTAGTAGAATGAGCAGGAACTGTGGTGTTCCCTGTTTTATAGTGCGTGTGCTTTCACTGGTGATTGGCTGCGAAGTTGTGTGTGTGTTGGTTGGTCCAACTACCTGTCCATCAGTGTGTGTGTGTGATTGCACCATGATATGTTAATATGGATATCATGACAGGCTCGTTCGGCGATTTCAAAGGACAGTTATGAGTCAATCATAGTGCTGTGGATCTGGAGTCACATGCAGGCCAGACCAGGTAAGGATGGCAGCTTTCCTTCCTTAAAGGGCATGAACCAAATGAGTTTTTACAACAATTGACAATGGTTTCATGGCCATTATGAGACTTTTAATTCCACCTTCCGTCACAATGGGTTTCGAACCGGAATCCCCAGAACAATAGCCTGAAATTACTACTCCAGTGACAATACCACTATGCCACTACCTCCCCCACTTTTTAATAACTCTAATAGGTTTCTGCACCATCCCTGCTGTGAAGAGAACAATTCCAGTTTCTCCAGTGTCTCAGTATAATCTAAAGTCACAAATCCTTGGATCTGGTAAATCTCATTTGTACCCTTCCTGAGGCTTTGAAATCCTTTCTAAAATATGGTGTCCAGTACTGCAATATTCTAGTTGATGAATAACCAATTAATTGCAACGGTTTAGCAGTTGTAATCAATGTGCCTATTTCGGGAGCTAAGTATCCCACATATTGGGCATGATCTACCAGCCAACTGCGCCTGAAAAGCAGCGTGCCATGGTGCAACACAGTTGGTCAATGACGGGAGACCCCGCTCCCAGGATCTACTGGGCTCATCACTTGCGATCTTGCAAGACATCGCGATGTGAAGTCCGCCCATTGTGGGCGGGATCACTTTTTGGCAAACTTGCATGTTAGAGTGAGACAGCTAGTCTCACTTTAATATGCAGTTCCCTGAGGTAACCAAGGCTTTGGGATCTATCCCCTTTGCCTTGAGACATTGGGCGAGTGCTGTTCATGACTGGTCTCCACAGATGGGGACCAGACAGAACTGCACTTGTGGGGTTCTCTCAGGGGATTGGAGGCTGCCAGGTGCATGCCCTCTGGGCAGGGTGGTACACTGGCACTGTTGGTGCTACCTGGGCCTGGCGTCGGGAAGTTCCACTTGGGTACCAACCTGGTGCTGCCAAAGTGCTGAGGTGGCACTTCCAGCCGGCAAGGGCCCTGCCAAAGTGCCAGACTGGCAGTGCCAAGTTAGCATTTTTGTGCAGTGGTGATCGGGCAGGGGTGTGCCCTGCGCAGGTTTGGGGGAGGTGAGTTAGGGCTTGGGGGAACCTGATCTTGCCCTGCATGAGGAGTTTCAGCGAGCGAGGCTCCTCAGTGCAGGAAATAGGACTAAGTCCGGCCTCAGCCTCACGTTCCCCACTGAAGCCCTGTATCTAACCGGAGTCACATTGGATAGAGTGTTTCTCGGTGCTGCGAACGCTGGGGAACATGCGGCTAAATGCGCCTGCAATGGGACATAGTTCCCAGTTGGATACATTACACCTATAATTTTTACTTGATCAGCTCATTCTTTAAAAAGCAAACATTTTTCTTTTAATCTTTATTGTCACAAGTAGGCTTACATTAACACTGCAATGAGGTTATTGTGAAAAGCCCCTAGTCGCCACACTCCGGCACCTGTTCGGGTACATAGAGGGAGAATTCAGAATGTCCAAATTACCTAACAGCACGTCTTTCAGGACTTGTGGGAGGAAACCGGAACACCCGGAGGAAACCCACGTAGACACGGGAAGAACATGCAGACTCCACACAGACTGTGACCCAAGCCAGGAATCGAACCTGCGACCCTGGCGCTGTGAAGCAACAGTGCTAACCACTGTGCTACCGTGCCACCCACATTAGTGAACATTCACCTCCAGGTGCTTTTGGCCTTGTCCCATCCTTCCTCAAAATTGTGCCATTTAGATTATCCTGGCTCTCCACTCCCATACTATTTCATTTTATGCTTAGCACATTAAATTACATCTGTCATCTATTTGTGCATGTCAGCAGTCTTGAATTTTCTCCTGGAGCCTGCTATTAACCTGCTCACAGTTTCCTACAACAATTTTTGTATCATCTCCAAAATTCAAAATTATACTCCCCATATCCACGTCCAGGCCATTTATAAATGACAAGAAAAGCAATTCTTCTAAGAGCCGTCCCCTGGGGAACCCCACTGCATACATCTCTCCAATCAGAAATACGGTTGTTCGCATTATTCTCTGCTTCCTATCCTGGAGCTAAGTTACCTTCATCCTTTTAATACAATGGGCACAATTGTCCAGCTTCGTTGCGCTTTCGCTCAAGCTAAACAAGGCCGTTGAGCAAGAAGATAATGTCTGTGATTCTTTTGAAAGCTTCAAACTGTCTACGAATTGCCTTTTAAATGACTGTCAAATTGTAATCAATAGAGGACAAATAAAACAATTCTTATTGGCAGATTTCTGCTGAGTTCCAGTAATCGCAAAGTACTGCTGGTGACCGAATGGTAGAAATCCTTCACCTCCCGATGGTTCTGCCTCCTCCCCCACCCCAGCTCCCTCATCCCCTCACCCCCCCCACTGCCCTCAGTGATCTTCGATGTGCTTTGCCCTCCTAGCTCTACCACTATGTCTATGTGTGTCCTCAGGATGCATGCCAGAGGTGGAGGCAGCCAGCTGCTTACCACATCCCATGGCCTTCGATGCCACTGGCGGGCGTTCTCTGGGGGCTTTGAGGCTGGTGAGGCCCCGGATCACTTGTCCCTTGTGCTGGCTGTGAAATGTGGCCTCATCAGACGGGTGGAACTCGGAGGAGCTTGTGGCCACAGTTGCCACTCCATGGGACGGGTCCAGGTTGGTGCCCGGTGCTGCCCCCCCCTCCCCCCCCCCCCAGTGCCCATAGGGTCCTGGGGTTAAGAGCTGCTCGACCTTGTTAGCGGGGGGGGGGGGGGGGGGGGGGAGAGAGTGCGGACCCGGCAAATCAGCTGGCGAGCCTTCATTTGCGTCGAGAAGTCTATGAGGCCTAATTAAGTGGACCAATTAACGTTGAATAGCGTTGCTGGCCTCGCTGGGCCGAGCGTCCTGTAACGTGCGGAAATTCCCGCTCATTGCAACACTTAGAAATCTTTCCGGAGAATCGCGCCCAATGTGTTTCTATTTCTTGAATATGTCTGTTACTTTCTCAAATAAAGTCCAACACTTATCTCTGGGCTCCAGCTTGTGGTCTCTGAGTCCAATGTCAGATTAAATACATAAGCTAGGCTTCAGAGGAGTTGAGTAGTCAAGTATTGCAATTTGGATGAGATATTAGTATTAATTTTCACAGCCTGTTCAGGTAGATACAAAAAGATTGCAACATGAAGATGGTAGAATTGATATTCCAGAAGGATAAGATCAAATACCTTAAAAGGTGTTGCTCACTTGGTGTTATGTTGACACAGTCGTCAGCACTGCTGCCTCACAGCACCAGAGGTTCGATTCCAGCCTTAGGCGACTGTATGGAGTTTGCGCATTCCCCCCATGTCTGAGTGGGTTCCCTTCGGGTGCACCGGTTTCCTCCCACAGTTCAAAGATGTGCATGACCATGATCAATGCATGCGGTTACGGTGGTAGGGCGGGGGAATGGGCTGAGATAGAGTGCTCTTTCGGAGGGTCGGTGCAGACTCGATGGGCCAAATGGCCTCCTTCTGCATTGTAGGGATTTTATGGATCTTGGGGAAAAGATTGAATAGAGTCCGTGCACACTGCAAATTCCGAGCAGTCTGTTGAAAAAATGGGTTCTGTGGAACAAAAGTCTTTTCCTTATTTCATGCCCATGATTACTGTATATGGCTAACAGGTGCTGCAGCCTTCATTAGTTATTTATGTGAATTAATTGCTGATTCTTGAATTCAATTTGTACGAACATACGAATTAGGAGCAGGAGTAGACCACTCGGCCCCTCGAGCCTGCACTGCCAATCAAAAAGATCAAATTATATGGGTGAAATGCAAACAAAAAGGAAACCTACAGGATAATTTTGAAAGTTAATTGTGACAGTGAGACAATAAAGTAGAGTTTTTCAGTTATCAGCCTATGGTTGGAAAGCTCTAAAGGTGTGCAAAGCCAACATTTCCATTTGACAAATGTTTCATTGGAGTCAGTGAAATCTTCAAAAAAAAAACCTCAAAAATTCTTGGTGTAATTAGTTATTCTCTTTGAAACGTACATCTGTACGTATCAATTATTTGATACTTGGCTTGGATTCAGAAAACTGACAGTAAGAGAGAGAAAAAAGAACTTGACAGAGTTATTGTACATGTTACAGATGGCCGACTTGAAATATTAACAAACTGAAGCCATTCCAGTGCTTGGCAGTACACTTATCATTTAAACTTCAAAAAGATCGCATTTTAATCTGCAAAAGATGGTGTGTGTCAAGATTTTGAAAATAGAAGACAACAAAATGTCTCAGCAGCAGAAATCGCACAGCAGTTTCCTGGGTGGCATTCCCATTCCCAAAAGGCAATCTGTAAGCAGCATCTGTAACATCTGCAGCCCGTTCAGTGTGGCCAGCTCTTGCGATGCGAGGAAAGTAAGGGAAACTCTGGCATGGGGGTCTTTTAGACTGGGGAGGCCGCATGCTTTCAGAACAGTGGGGGGAGAACTGTGCTACCAGAGGTGAGGGTGCTGCCAGAGCTATGGGGGGAGGGGCTTCTGTCAGAGCTGTGGGGGGAGGGGGTGCTGTCAGAGCTGTGGGGGGAGGGGGGGGTGCTGTCAGAGCTGTGGGGGGATGATGTGTTATGTACTCTGGGATAACACAGGCTGCAACTGGATGCAGCTTTGACCAAAAGATACTCCAGACCTTGAAGTTAGTTCAATCTGATTTATTGAACCAGTGGCACAGTTAGCACAGTTCTCTATGAGTTTGACTCTCTGCTAACCTAAGTGTGGTTACTCTGTCTGACTGAACCAGACGAGCTCTTAGCTACGTGCTGGAGGTGTGATACTGTACGTACACCCTGACTCACTCTGTAGATGTTCATCAGTGGAAAGAGGCTTCATGCCTTTTATAGTGAGATACCACCCCTGAGTGTCCTGCCTGCACATTGGTCATGTCCTGTTCTCTGTGTTCATTAGCTGCCTGTCTGTATATCATTATCTGCATGTTTGCATATCATAACATCTCCCTTTGTTTTGTATGTTCTGTTGGCATGTGGGAATGTATTTACATGTGGTGGATTATACTAACATGTGTACAAGTGGTGGCATATGTGAACGTATTTACATGTGAAGACAGCTGTCTAATGCGAGAAAACAGAACATAGCAAACAAAACAAATGTTCATAAGTCCAGTCTCTGGGGCTTGCATCTGATCCTTGTCGACCGCTGGAGAAGTGGTGGTGGGGACGACGGCGCCTTGACAGGCGGGATGGAAGCCTGACTGGTGACCTCGTAGTTCGAGGTATCAGGAGGTGGCAAAACAATGGACAGAAATGGAGAAGAAAGCGGTTGCGGGCAGGCAACTTTGCACAGTGCCCGTCTGTTTCGTCGCACAACAGAACCATCAGCCATACATACAACATACGAGCGGGGCGCAGCCTGTCGAACAACGACAGCTGGAGCAGACCAGTCACCATCCAGAATATTGATCCTGACAGTGTCTGCCGGGGATAACACGGGCAGATCGGTGGCATGGGCATCATAGTCCTACTTTTGTTGGTTTTGGAGCTGCTGCACCTTCTGCAGCACCGGGTGATGATCCAGGTTGGGCAAGTGTATGGCTGTAAGTGTCGTCCGCAGGGCTATTCATCAGGAGCTGAGCCGGCGACATGCCAGTGGACAGTGGGGTCACCCTGTACGCAAGCAGCGCGAGGTAGATGTCAGAAGCAGAATCCGCGGCCTTGCAGATGAGCTGTTTCACAATGTGCACCCCTTTTTCAACCTTCCCATTGGACTGCGGATCGTGTGGGCTGGAAGTGACATGTTTGAAATGGTATGACTTGGCAAACATAGACCACTCGTGGCTGTTGAAGCACAGGCCATTGTCACTCATGACAGTGAGTGGGATACCATGCCTGGAGAACATCTCCTTACAGGCCTTGATGGCGGTCCGAGATGTGAGGTCTGAGAGCTTCACGACTTCAGGGTAATGGGAGAAATAGCCAATAATCAACACGTAGTCACGATCATTCGCATGAAAGAGGTCGATGCCAACCTTGGACCACGGGGAGATCTCGATTTCATGCTGCTGGAGCGTCTCCTTGCTCTGCGCTGGCTGGAAGCATTGACAGCTTGCACAATTGAGGACCATGTTTGAGATGTCCTGGCTAATACCGGGCCAGTAGACAGCCTACCTGGCTCTGCGTCTGCACTTCTCGACGCCCAGGTGTCCCTCATGGATTTGGTGGAGCACCAAGCTCTGGAGACTGAGTGGAATGACAATCCGGTCCAGCTTGAGGAGGATACCATCAATCACTGTCAGGCCATCCTTTACATTATAAAATTGAGGGCACTGCCCTTTCTGCCAGCCATTGGCGAGGTGGTGCATGACACGTTGCAAGAGGGGGTCTTTGGCTGTCTCCTCGCGGATACGAACCACATTCTCATCAGACGCCGGGAGAGTGCTAGCACACAGCTGCACCTGTGATTCAATCTGCCAGATGATTTCCAGCAGTTCACTAGGCAATGTGATGGAGCGGGACAATGCATCAGCGATGATGAACTCCTTGCCAGGCGTGTACATTAAGTTAAAGTCGTACCTTCTGAGTTTGAGGGGGATGCGCTGCAATCGAGGCGTCATGTGGTTCAGGTCCTTGTAGATTATGTGGACCAGAGGCCTATGATCCGTCTCGACAGTGAACGTCGGCAGGCTGTAGACATAGTTGTGAAACTTGAGAATTCCAGTGAGAAGACCCAGGCATTCCTTCTCTATTTGCGCATACTGTGTTTCGGTGGGCGTCATGGCTCTCGGTGCGTAGGCTCTCGGTGCTCAGGATGAAGTGTCATCGCGTTGGAGCAGCAACGCACCGATGCCATCCTGGCTCGCATCTGTTGAGATCTTTATCTCTCGGTCGGGGTCGGAAAATGCCACGACGGGTGCCGAGCTTGGCTTTCAGGTCCAGCCACTCTGCCTGATGTGCTGCTTGCCACTTGATGCACGATCAATCACTACTGAAGCGGGATTGCAGTCCAATTGAAGGCTTTAATGAACAAGTAGTTACCCCAGCAGCTCCGGTACAGAATGACTGCTGTGGGTGAAACACAGACTCTTATACTCCGCCTGCTGGGCGGAACCAGCAGGCAGGTTCTACCACTCATACTACAGTATAAGGTACATCCCACCTAGGTACCGCGATACCCCTACTATAGCCTACCACACCATTCAAAGGCAGTGGACTTTTTCACCAGGTTTCGTAGGGCCGTGGTGTGTGAGGCCAGGTTTGGGATGAACTTGCCCAGAAAACTGACCATGCTCAGGAAGCGCAACACCGCCTTCTTGTCATCAGGGACCTTCATGGCTTCGATGGCCTTGACTTTGTCTGTGTCCGGGCGCACGCCCCACTGAGAGATCTGGTCACCCAGGAACTTGAGTGTCGACATGCCAAAGCAACATTTGGACCTGTTCAGCCAACAGAACATACAAAAAAAAAGGGAGATGTTATGCAACATTTGGACCTGGCATGGATGTGGCGGAATACCTGCTGGAGACGGGAAACATGCTCTTCAGGGGTCGTGGACCATATGATGATGTCGTCCACGTACACACGAACCCCTTCAATGTCCTCCATCATCTACTCCATGATGCGATGAAAGATCTCCTATGCCGAAACAATGCCAAACGGCATGCGATTATAGCAGTATCTGCCAAATGGTGTGTTGAAGGTGCAGAGCCTTCTGCTTGACTCATCCAGCTGGATTTGCCAAAATGCATGTGACGCATCTAACTTGGTGAAAACACGTGCGTGTGCCATCTCACTGGTGAGTTCCTCCCGCTTCGGGATGGGGTAGTGGTCACGCATTATATTCTTATTGAGATTATTGGGATCAATGCAGATGCGCAGGTCTCCCGAAGGCTTTCTGACACATACCATTGAGCTGACCCAGTCAGTCGGTTCGGTTACCTTGGAAATAATGCCCTGTTGCTGAAGATCCTTGAGCTGTGCCTTCAGGCGCTCCCTCAGCGGAACCGGGAACCGGCGTGGTACGTGGACCACTGGCTTGGCATCAGGTCGTAGCAGAATCTTGTATCGATGTGGCAGCGTGCCCATCCCGTCGAACACATCCGGATACTGAGCGAGGATGCCGGCCTGAAGATCCACATTGGAGGATGCCGTTGTGTAAATCTGCTGCACGAGGTTCAGCTGCTTGCAGGCATGCGCACCAAGTAGGGATGCCCTGTCTGGCTTGACAATTTCAAAACGTAACCGTGCATGGGTGCTCCGGTTGGAGACGAGTAGATGGCAGGGTCCCAGTGCCGTGATGGAATTTCCATTGTAGTCCATGAGCCTGCAGGCTGCTGGAAGGACCTTTGGGGGCTTCTTGATGTGTTTGAAATCTGCCTGTGAGAGGAGGTTGGCAGAAGCACCTGTGTCCAGTTTAAACTGGATGGAGCAGTGGTTGACCTGCATCACCGCACACCATTCGTCCGCAGAATCCACAGCGAGGATGGATTGAATTTGTGGTGAGTTGGATGTGGCATATTCACATTTGCTAATGATGCCCACACAGTAGGCGTAGTCCAGGTATTCTTCTTCTGGATCCGTTATGCTGCCAGGATCAGAATCCTGTAATCGTTGTTGCACACTCTGAACACGCTGTCGCCGGAATTGGGAGTGCTGGCCCCTGACTGGTGGTGTATACCTGCACAAGGCTGCATACTTTCCAGGCTTCCCGCAGTTTAAATAGTTTAAGCAGGGCAGTGTTTCTTTAAGTGGGCGTTGCCGCAGTTTGAGCACGTCATGACGTCGCCGTCCTGACACTCCGAGCGTCATCGCACATGCGCAGTGCGGGTGTTGGCCACTTCGTTATCCCGTTCGCATTGCGCATGCGTGGGCCCCTGGGAAAAGCGCGCAAAATGAATGAAATGAAAATGAAAATCGCGTATTGTCACAAGTAGGCTTCAAATGAAGTTACTGTGAAAAGCCCCTAGTTGCCACATTCCGGCGCCTGTTCGGGGAGGATGTTACGGGAATCGAACCGTGCTGCTGGCTTGCTTTGGTCTGCTTTCAAAGCCAGCGATTTAGCCCTGTGCTAAACAGCCCCTCAATGGCCGCTTTCATCAATGCTGAGGCACTGCATCCAGGAGATGGCCTGCACACTCTCTGCCTCGTGGGAGGCAAGTTTCTCATTTTCAGCCGATTTGTACTGGGCATAGCGATTTTTGGCGTGCATGCACTGTGCATGTTTCAGTCGCGACTGGCAGGGTCATATGCTCGATTTTCAGTAGCTGCTCTCTCAGAGGATCAGAGTGAACTCCAAAATTGATTTGGTCTCTGATCATGGAGTCAGCAATATCACCAAAGTTGCAGGACAGCACTAGCAGGCGGAGGTTAGTTAAGAAGGAGTTGAAAGATTCATCTTTACCTTGTAGACGCTCTTTACATATGTAGCGCTCGAAGATTTCATTGGTGTCCACTTCACAGTGACTGTCAAACTTGTCCAGGATGGTCTGAAACTTTGTCTTGTCCTGGCCTTCGGTGAAGTGAAAAGAGTCGAAGAGTTTGATGGCTTGATCACCCACTGTTGAGAGGAGAAGCGCGATCTTTCTTGCATCAGATGCACCCACGAGGTGTGAAGCTTCAATGTACAGCAGGAACTTTTGCTTGAATGTCCTCCCGTTGGCACTGAGATTGCCGAAGGTCCTGAGCTGGTGAGGAGCCTGAATCTTCTCCATGGTGCCGGGATACATTCGCTGGTCGTCACGGAACGGACTGAGGTAAACCACCTAGATTAAGCAGTCTCCTGGTATCATGATGTGTTCTGTACTCTGGGATAACACAGGCTGAAACTGGATGCAGCTTTGACCAAAAGATACTCCAGACCTTGAAGTTAGTTCAATCTTATTTATTGAACCAGTAGCACAGTTAGCATAGTTCTCTATTAGTTCGACTCTCTGCTAACCTAAGTGTGGTTACTCTGTCTGACTGAACCAGACGAGCTCTTAGCCACGTGCTGGAGGTGTGATACTGTACATACACCCTGACTCACTCTGTAGATGTTCATCAGTGGAAAGAGGGTGAGTGTAAGTGCCTCGTGCCTTTTATAGTGAGATACCACCCCTGAGTGTCCTGCCTGCTCATTGGTCATGTCCTGTTCTCTGTGTTCATTAGCTGCCTGTCTGTATATCATTATCTGCATGTTTGCATATGATGATGGGGGGATGGGCTGCTGTCAGAGCTGGGGGGAGGGGCTGCTTTCAGAGCTGTGGGATGAGGGGGGTGCTGCCAGAACTGTGGGCGAGGGGAAGGGAAGGGGTGATGCCAGAGCTGTGGGGTGAGGGGGTGCTGTCAGAGCTGTGGGGGGGGGGGGGGGGGGTTGCGCCAAAGGTGTGGTGGGTGTCGTGTTATTCACCCTGGTGTAACACGGACTGCAACAGGATGTAGATGAACTGTAAAGCATACACCAAACGTAGGCGTTGGTTCAATACGGTTTATTGAACTTCTGTAACAATGCACACAGCTGGCTGTGGGTTGACACTCTACTACTCTAAGTGTACTAACTCTAACTTACTAGACCAGGCTAGCTCTGATCCACGTGTAGAAGGTGCTGACTGATATATACACCCTGACTGCCGCTACAGTTGTCACCAGTGGAAAGAGGCGGAGTGCTGATGCCTCGTGTGTTTTGCAGTTGGAAGCCCCCCTCTGGTGTTCTGTCTGGTGATTGGTTGTGTTCTTTCCTGTATGTTGATTGGCTAACCTGGGTGTCTGTCACTGCCTGTTTTTACCTCATGATGTGCATGGGTGCATATTATGACAGTGGGGAGGGATGCTGTCAGAACTATGGTAGGAGGGGGTGCTGCCAGAGCAGTGGGGGGAGGGGGTGTTGCCAGAGATGTGGGGGGGACGGGGTGCTGTTAGAGTTGTGGGGGGACGACGACAGAGGGTGCTGCCAGAGCTATGGGGGGAGTGGGGGTGCTGCCAGAGCTTTGGTGGGAGGGGAGTGCTGCCAGAGCTGTGTGTGTGTGGGAGGGGGGGGGGGGGTTGGGGGTGCTGTCAGAGCTTTGGGTGAGGGGGGGGTACTGTCAGAGCAGTGGGGGGAGGGGGGTGCTGTCAGAGCGGTGAGGGTAGGGGGTGCTGTCAGAGCTGTGGGGGGAGGGGGAGTGCTGTCAGAGCTGTGGGGGGAGGGGAGGTGCTGTCAGAGATGTGGGAGGGGAGGTGCTGTCAGAGCTGTGGGGGGAGGGGGGTGCTGTCAGAGCGGTGGGGGAGGGGGGTGCTGTCAGAGCGGTGGGGGGAGGGGGAGGGGGATGCTGTCAGATCTGTGGGGGGAGGGGGGAGTGAGATGTGGGTGGAGGGGGGTGCTTTCAGAGTGGTGGGGAGAGGGGGGGAGCGGCCAGAGCTGGGGGTTAGGGGGTGCTACCAGAACCATGAGAGGCTAAAGCAGGAGGAGAGAAGTTACTGCACATCTGCGAGATTTATCGGGCTACATGAAAAACTATGTTCCGGATGCACGCAGACCAGGAACTGGAAAGTGGGCTCGATTGTAGGGCAATCCCGTAAAAAAAGGGATTGTTGGCCACCATGAGCCTGTCGTGCGAAGTAAAGGTACCATGTTTCAAACTTTCAAGAAACAGACTCTACCCAATGTGAACTTTTAAAAATTGAGTTTAAAAAATGGTCAAAATGCTGCCCAAGATAGCCACCAAGAGTCAGGTAACATTTTGTGATATCTCAACAGACAACTCATGCCTGAACGTGTTTCTGGGAAGTTCGTAAAAATGCAAATGACCAATGCAAAACCTCTTACGAATTCACACTACGATGAGGAGTATGCCAAAATTTGAAATCAATAGACCCCAGATGCAAAGTCTCCAAGCTCAACACTTAACAAAGGGAGCTGCAGAGGAAACAGTTTATCACAAGCAGATGTGAACAGTCACCGTTAACCACCTGTTGTCTGGCAATGGCTTCTAACTTTGAATCAATTATGTGGACAATTGATTCATTGATCAGACTTGAGATAACAATTTCTCCAGGAATCTGGAAGAAAGAGGTCAGTCTGGAAACCAATAGGACAAGAGGGACCATCCTCCAGCAAGACAAATAACCATTGCCTGAACAATTGGCCAACCCAGGCAGTGAGGGAGAGGGGGCTAAGTTGTCTTTACCTGCATAGAAACATGACCCAAAGGCTTCCAACTTCCATTTATACTAAGAACCACGAGAGAGTACACATCCAGGCCTACAATGCATGCATCTTAAAGGGCTGGAATTTGGACACATGATTCACTTCTTGCATTTTTGCTAGTAACCTAAACACATGCTTTGTGCATGTGTGGGTGTGTGTGTGTGTGAGACAGAGAATGAATGTGATTCATCGCATTGTCATGATATGCAGATAATGATATACAGACAGGCACAGACAGACAGCTAATGAACACAGAGAACAGGACATGACCAATGAGCAGGCAGGACACTCAGGGGTGGTATCTGACTATAAAAGGCACGAGGCACTTACACACCGCCTCTTTCCACTGATGAATATCTACAGAGTGAGTCAGGGTGTATGTACAGTATCACACCTCCAGCACATGGCTAAGAGCTAGTCTGGTTCAGTCAGACAGAGTAACCACACTTAGGTTAGCAGAGAGTAGAACTCATAGAGAACTGTGCTAACTGTGCTACTGGTTCAATAAATCAGATTGAACTAACTTCAAGATCTGGAGTATCTTTTGGTTAAAGCTGCATCCAGTTGCAGCCTGTGTTATCCCAGAGTACATAACTCGATATGCTACCAGGAGACTGATTAATCTAGGTGGTTTACCTCAGTCCGTTCCGTGACGACCAGCGAATGTATCCCGGCACCATGGAGAAAATTCAGGCTCCTCACCAGCTCAGGACCTCCGGCAATCTCAGTGCCAACAAGCGGACATTCAAGCAAAAGTTCCTGCTGTACATCGAAGCTTCAGACCTCATGGGTGCGTCTGATGCAAGGAAGATTGCGCTTCTCCTCTCAACAGTGGGTGATCAAGCCATCGAACTCTTCAACTCTTTTCACTTCACCGAAGGCCAGGACAAGACAAAGTTTCGGACCATCCTGGACAACTTTGACAGTCACTGTGAAGTGGACACCAATGAAATCTTCGAGCGCTACATATTCAAACAGCGTCTACAAGGTAAAGATGAATCTTTCAACTCCTTCTTAACTAATCTCCGCCTGCTAGTGCTGACCTGCAACTTTGGTGATATTGCTGACTCCATGATCAGAGATCAAATCGTTTTTGGAGTTCACTCTGATCCTCTGAGAGAGCAGCCACTGAAAATCAAGCATATGACCCTGCCAGTCGCAATTAAAACATACACAGTGCCATGAGCAAGCCAAAAATTGCTATGCACAGTACAAATCGGCTGAAAATGAGAAACTTGCCTCCCACAAGGCAGAGAGTGTGCAGGCCATCTCCCGGATGCAGTGCCTCAGCATTGATGAAAGCGGCCATTTCGCGCGCTTTACCTGGGACCCCATGCATGCGCAGTGCGAACAGGATAACAAAGTGGCCGACATCCGCACTGCGCATGTGCGATGACGCACGGAGCGTCAGTACTCGAACTACGGCAATGCCCACTTAAAGAAACACTGCCCTGCAAGAGGCAGGTGATGTTTAAATTGCGGGAAGCCTGGACACTATGCAGCCTTGTGCAGGTCTGCACCACCAGTCAGGGGCCAGCACTCCCAATTCCGACGACGCCGCTTTCAGAGTGTGCAACAACGATTACAGGATTCTGATCCTGGCAGCACAACGGATCCAGAGGAAGAATGCCTGGACTCCGCCTACAGTGTGGGCATCATTACCAAATGTGAATATGCCACATCCAACTCATCACAAATTCAATCCATCCTTGCTGTGGATTCTGCAGACGAATGGCATGCGGTGGTGCAGGTCAACCACTGCTCCATCCAGTTTAAGCTGGGCACAGGTGCTTCTGCCAACCTCCTCTCACAGGCAGATTTCAAACGCATCAAGAAGCCCCCCAAGGTCCTTCCAGCATCCTGCAATCTCATGGACGACAACGGAAATGCCAGCACGGCACTGGGATCCTGCCGTCTACTCGTCTCCGCCCGGAGCACCTATGCACGGTTACGTTTTGAAATTGTCAAGCCAGACACGGCATCCCTACTTGGTGCACATGCCAGCAAGCAGCTGAAACTCGTACAGCAGGTTTACAGAACGACATCCTCCAATGTGGATCTTCAGGCCGGCATTGACGACATCCTCGCTCAGTAGCTGGATGTGTTCGACGGGATGGGCACGCTGCCACATCGATACAAGATTCTGCTACGACATGATGCCAAGCCAGTGGTCCACGCACCACACCGGGCCCCGGCTCCACTGAGGGAGCGCCTGAAGGCACAGCTCAAGGGTCTTCAGCAACAGGGCATCATTTCCAAGGTAACCGAACCGATAGACTGGGTCAGCTTGATGGTATGAGTTAGAAAGCCTTCGG
Organism: Scyliorhinus torazame; assembly: GCF_047496885.1. Lineage (NCBI taxonomy): Eukaryota > Metazoa > Chordata > Chondrichthyes > Carcharhiniformes > Scyliorhinidae > Scyliorhinus > Scyliorhinus torazame. Next base: position 276,141,120 of record NC_092711.1, read on the forward strand.
AGACCTGCACATAGAACATAGAACATAGAACATTACAGCGCAGTACAGGCCCTTCGGCCCTCGATGTTGCGCCGACCTGTGGAACCACTCTAAAGCCCATCCACACTATTCCCTTATTGTCCATATGTCTATCCAATGACATTTGAATGTCCTTAGTGTTGGCGAGTCCACTAATGTTGCAGACAGGGCATTCCACGCCCTTACTACTCTCTGAGTAAAGAACCTACCTCTGACATCTGTCTTATATCTATCTCCCCTCAATTTAAAGGTATGCCCCCTTGTGCTAGACATCACCATCCGAGGAAAAAGGGTCTCACTGTCCACCCTATCCAATCCTCTGATCATCTTGTATGCCTCAATTAAGTCACCTCTTAACCTTATTTTCTCTAACGAAAACAGCCTCAAGTCCCTCAGCCTTTCCTCATAAGATCTTATCTCAATACCAGGCAACATTCTGGTAAATCTCCTCTGCACCTTTTCCAATGCTTCCACATCCTTCCTATAATGCGGCGACCAGAATTGCACACAGTACTCCAAATGCGGCCGCACCAGAGTGTTGTACAGCTGCAACATGACCTCATGGCTCCTAAACTCAATCCCTCTACCAATAAAAGCTAACACACCGTACGCCTTCGTAACAACCCTCTCAACCTGGGTGGCAAATTTCTGGGATCTATGTACATGGACACCGAGATCTCTCTGCTCATCCACACTGCCAAGAATCTTACCATTAGCCCAGTACTCAGTCTTCCTGTTATTCCTTCCAAAATGAATCACCTCACACTTTTCTGCATTAAACTCCATTTGCCACCTCGCAGCCCAGCGCTGCAGCTTATCTATGTCCCTCTGTAACTTGTAACATCCTTCCGCACTGTCCACAACTCCACCGACTTTAGTGTCATCTGCAAATTTTCTCACCCATCCTTCTACGCCCTCCTCCAGGTCATTTATAAAAATGACAAACAGCAATGGCCCCAAAACAGATCCTTGTGGTACACCACTAGTAACTGGACTCCAGTCTGAACATTTCCCATCAACCACCACCCTTTGTCTTCTTCCAGCTAGTCAATTTCTGATCCAAACTGCTAAATCACCCTGAATCCCATACCTCCGTATTTTCTGCAGTAGCCTACCGTAGGGAACCTTATCAAACGCTTTACTGAAATCCACATACACCACATCAACTGCTTTACCCTCATCCACCTGATTGGTCTCCTTCTCAAAGAACACAATAAGCTTTGTGAGGCACGACCTACCCTTCACAAAACCGTGTTGACTATCTCTCATGAAATGATTCCTTTCCAGATGATTATACATCCTATCTCTTATAAACCTTTCCAAGATTTTGCCCACAACAGAAGTAAGGCTCACTGATCTATAGTTACCGTGGTTGTCTCTACTTCCCTTCTTGAACAAGGGGACAACATTTGCTATCCTCCAGTCTTCTGGCACTATTCCTGTAGTCAAAGATGACTTAAAGCTCGACCACTTCCTCCCTGCCTGACAGGTACATACTTATCAAGGACACGCAGTAGCTGTTCCTTGAACAAACTCCACATTTCCATTGTGCCCATCCCCTGCAGTTTTCCTCTCCATCCGATGTATCCTAAGTCTTGCCTCATCGCATCATAATTGCCTTGCCCCCAGATATAACTCTTGCCCTGCGGTATATACCTATCCCTTTCCATCACTAAAGTAAACGTAATCGAATTGTGGTCACTATCACCAAAGTGCGCACCTACCTCCAAATCTAACACCTGTCCTGGTTCATTACCCAGTACCAAATCCAATATGGCCTCGCGTCTCGTTGGCCTATCTGCATACTGTGTCAGGAAACCCTCCTGCACACATTGGACAAAAACGGACCCATCTAATGTACTCGAACTATAGCGTTTCCAGTCAATATTTGGAAAGTTAAAGTCCCCCATAACAACTACCCTGTTGCTTTCGCTCCTATCCAGAATCATCTTTGCAATCCTCTCCTCTACATCTCTGGAACTTTTTGGAGGCCTATAGAAAACCGCTAACAGGGTGACCTCTCCTTTCCTGTTTCTAACCTCAGCCCATACTACCTCAGTAGACGAGTCCTCATCAAACGTCCTTTCTGCCACCGTAATACTGTCCTTGACTAACAATGCCACCCCTCCCCTCTTTTACCACCTTCCCTGAGCTTACTGAAATATCTAAATCCCGGCACCTGCAACAACCATTCCTGTCCCTGCTCTATCTATGTCTCCGAAATGGCCACAACATCGAAGTCCCATGTACCAACCCATGCCGCAAGTTCACCCACCTTATTCCGGATGCTCCTGGCATTGAAGAAGACACACTTTAAACCACCTTCCTGCCTGCCGCTACACTCCTGCAACTTTGAAACCCCACTCATGACCTCACTACTCTCAACCTCCTGCCGTTTGGCATTGTCTCGGCATCGGAGATCTTCCATCGCAGGACACTCAGGGGTGGTATCTGACTATAAAAGGCACGAGGCACTTACACTCCGCCTCTTTCCACTGATGAACATCTACAGAGTGAGTCAGGGTGTATGTACAGTTACACAACTCCAGCACGTGGCTAAGAGCTAGTCTGCGGGCTGAGTCCGCAGTTGCCACGCTAGTATCTCGACTGGCAGGACCACGCCGTTGTGATTTCAGCCAGTCAGGGGCGGAGAATGATGGGGCAGGCCTCCAGCAATGGCTGCATGTAGGGGATACGCGGCGCGGCATACTCTCCGAGTCTGCCGCTTTTCGGGTCCTGGATAATCGGGGAATCGGGGAACCAGCAGGAGGTAGTAATTTAATGCAAATGGTTCTTAAATTACCTATTTGCATCTATGTAGCGGCCCCGGCACCGGAGTCTCCAGCACTCCTTGATTCTTTGATCCCCTGGGCTGGGAATCACGTGGGCATGGATCACTTCTGATATTTACCAGCATGGCCCTGATCTGTTAACCCCTTAGGGGAATTGCCCCCAAAGGCCATCTGAGGGCCAATTTACAACCCCCCCCCCCCCCCACAATTCACTACCTGTCCACTCCTCCTCTACCAGGCTCCTCCCCAGGAACCCATGAATAGGGACCCCCCCCCAGGGACCCCACAAATAGGGACCCCCCCCCCCCCCCCCCCCAGGAACGTCATGATAGGGAGACCCTCCAGGGACACCATGAATGGGGAGTTGCCCCCATTGCTCCCAACTGAAAGAAGCCCCCACAGGGACCTCCTAACTAGAAGGGACCACGCACAGAGACCCCCCTAACTTAAAGGACCCTGCACAGAGACTCCCTAACTATTGGGACCCTCTCCCACAGAGATCGCCAAACTATTGGGACCCCCAACAGAGAATCTCTACCTAAAAAAAGACCCTCAAAAGGACCCCCTAACTAAAGGAGCCCCCCCCTCAGAGACCCTCAAAGGGACCCCACTGGAACCTCATGATTAAAGGGATTCCCCACAGGGACCCCTTGTTTAAAGGGACCCCACAGGGACCCTTTAAATGAAGGGACACCCCCAACAGGGATCCCCGACCGAAGGGACTCCACACTGAGATGCCCTGATTAAAGGGACCCCCCCCAGAGACCCCCCAGAGATCCCTTAACTGAAGGGACCCCCACCCCAGAGAGTCCCTAACTAATGTACCCCCCCCCCCCATAACAGATCCCCCAGAAACAAGACCACTGTCTGGAAGTGCCCTGTGAGGATTCCTTTAGTTAGGGGGTCTCTGTTGGATGTTCCTTTATTTAAAGGGTCTCTGGGGAGGATGTCTTTAGTTATGGGGTCTCGGGGGGCTATTAGGTAGGGGACTCTGGTGGGGTCCCCCTATCCAGGGGCTCCCTTTGTGGGGCCCCTATTCGGGGGGTTTCTGGGGGATGGGGCAGGTTGGGTCACCCCGTACTTGGGGGGAGAGTGATGTATTCAGAAAATTCAGAGTTGTGGTCTGTATTGCGATGCCGGGGGGAGGGTGGGGGGGTGGGGGGGGTGTAGGGGTCAGCCGTGGGACCTCGCTATCGGACTGCCCGCTCAAAATGGCGGCCCAAAATCTGCTGGCGAGGGATACTGAATTGCTTCCAGATGGGAACGTAAATTAGTCCCAATTCACCACTGGCAAGAGGACATGGTCTCCCAAACAGAGAATGTCCGCCCGTGTCTTATTAACTTACTAGAATTATTTGAGGAAGTAACAAGGAGGACCGATGAGTATAGTGCAGTGGATGTTGTCTACATGGAATTCCATGGCAGACTTGTCAGGAAAGTGAGATCTCATGGGCTCCAGGGGAAGGTGGCAGATCAGATCCAAAATTGGCTCAGTGACAGGGAACAAAGGTCGATGGATGATTTTGAAAATAGAAAACAGTTTCCAGTGGTGTTCAACAGAGCTCAGTGTTGGGGGCTTAACTCTTTGTTGTATATGTTGATGATTTAGTCTGGGAAATTTGCAGATGACACAAAAACAGACCATGTAGTTGACAATGAAGAGGGTAGTTGTCATCTCCAGAATGACATTAATGGTTTGGTTGAGTGGGCAGAGAAATGGCAAATAGAATTCAATCCAGAAAAGTGGGAGGCAATGCATTTGGAGAGGGCAAACAACACAAGGGAACACTCAATAAATGGGAAGATATTGAGAGGGGTTGAGGAAGTGAAAGATCTTGCTGTACATGTCCATAAGTCCTTGAAGGTGGCAGGACAGGTGAACAAGGTGGTCAAGAAAGCATATGCACTACTTTCTTTTATTGGGCAAAGTATTGAATGTAAAAGCAGGGATGAAATGATCGAACTGTATGTAACACTGGTTAGGCCACAGCTGGAATTTTGTGGCCACCACAAAAGGTTATCATTGATCTGGAGAGAGTGCAGAGGAGATTTACAAAAATCTTGCCAGGGCTTGAAAATTGCAGCTATGAGGCGAGATTGAATAAGCTAGCATTGTTTTCCTTAGCACAGAAGGGGTGACCTAATTGAGGTGTACAACATTATGAGGAGCTAGGATAGGGTAATTAGAAAAGTCTTGTTTCCCCTAGCTGACGGGTCAATTACCAGGGACATCAATTTAATGTGATTGGTAGAAGAATTAGAGGGAACATGAGGAAAAATGTTTTCAACCAGAGGGCATCTGGAATTTATTGTCTGTGTTGGTGTTTGTGGCTGAAATGCTTAACTAATTTAAAAGGTATCTGAATCTGGATGTGAAGTGCTGTGACTTGCAAGGCTATGGATCACGTGCTGGAATGTGGGATTAAAATAAGCAGCTAGCACATGTTGTCTCTTTCTTGCCCGATGCCAACAGGATGGGCTGAACCTTCTCTTTCTGCACCGTAACTCTTTTTTGGTTCTGCAGCTCAATCAATCAGAGCTCAAACTTCACTTGAGACTGTGTAAACAAACCCCTGCTGCGTCAATCAATTAATGAGGCTTAGAGCATTCATAATGAGGTCACGTGGAAAAACAATTATCTATTCATCTGTTTATGTTGATACAGTTGCCAGACTATCTCATCATGAGGTGAAAATTACTAGTTCTGGGACTGGGAGTAGGAATCCTGGAACTGGGTCCCACCCTTCATTTTTAAAGATCTCCGAAGTCTGCGAAAATGGGCTGTTGTGTTCTGTAATTTGGAATAACACAAGCTGTCACTTGATGCAGTTTTGAGTAAAAGATGCTCCAGGCTTTGAAGTGAGTTCAATGTGTTTTATTGAACTATTAGCACAGTTCTCAATGAGTTAGACTCTCTGCTAATATAAATGTAGTAACTCAGTCTAACTGAACCAGCCTTGCTCTAAGCCATGTGCTGGGGTGTGATGCTGAGGATACACCCTGTCTCCCTCTGTAGATGCTGGTCTGTGGAAAGAGGTGGGGTGTGAGTGCCTCATCCCTTTTATAGTGAGATACCACCCCTGAGTGTCCTGACTGCTCATTGGTCGTGTCCTATTCTATGTGTTAATTAGCTGCATGTTTGCATATCATGACATGGGCCACCATTTCTGGAACATGAAGGTGAGGAATTGATCTGTTTTAAAATAGACTGCAAGAGAGAACACAGACAGACATTGATTGATGATATCACTAGTTAAAGTGCATATAAATGAGCAGGCATGTTTAGTTGATACAATTTCTCAGGCAGACTTTGTTTTCTCCATGTAACAGTTGGTGAGAATGAGAAAATTAAAAGACTTGAAGTTTTTTATTGTCCTATGACCAGGAAAGAAGTACTAATAAAGATCTCGCAACAGCCACAAAGAAAGGGATACTTCAGAAAGAGGTTTTGAGCATATGCTCATTGTCAAGAAGTGTCTCATATCATGGTTTGAGCAAAGAATTGAACACCTCAAGGGACAATTGTAGCTCAAGCTCGATTTCAATAGGACAATATGATCTAGTCAATAAATGGTCCAGCCAATGCTGGGAGGAAGGATGTATAAATTAGCTGAGTGCAAATGGTGATTTGGTGTTTCGCTAAATAACTCAGCTGTTCGACTGAACGATCGACAGGAGGTTGAACATTAGGTGTTGATCACATGTATGATTTCTTATAACATATTTGTGACTAAAGGGTTGCTGATATGCCTATTATAACAGGAATATTCTACAGGTAGAGTGTCTCAAAATTGGCTACCTCATAGTGTTGCCTTTTTACCCTTTACGTGAACCACAAGCTGTTTCTCATATTGACCAAATGACCACACAACCAATATGTTAGCTCAAAAACACAGTTTATTAATAACACAAGACTTGTATCTCTATGCAATAATACACGCGGCTCTGTACTAAACTACACCTAATACCTAAGCAGATGACCTTTAGTTAACTTCAAGTGACCGGCACTGTGCGAGATAAGGCCTTTATTCGGGTCCACGTGGTCGGTTGGAAGTTGTTGGGTTCGTCTTAGCTGGGCTCGTCCTTCAGGAAATGGTCGCGGGTCCTTGAACTTGGTTGTTCTGCTACAGTTGGTCTCGCACAGGCCGGTCCCAAAAGAGACCGATCTCTAGTGCGCAGGGCTTTTTTTCCTTTGTCTCTTTCGTGCCCTTTTGGGCGGTCCTTACTCCAGGTCCAATGGATCGATAGGGTTTTTGATCACCCTCATCGATCTCGGCCAATTAGGGGGCGGATACCTCGATGGCTGGGTGGGTCCTAGCTATCATTGTCCCAGGCATGTAGGCCTTTCCAAATAAGGGGGGGTTGGTGCCGATTAGTCAGATGTTGTTGATGGTCCTTAATGCAAATGCTATTATCTTGGGGGAAATGGTAATTGATTCTCAATGGATGTAAGTTTCAGCCAAGTCTGGTTTCTTTGCACAATACACAGAGGCAGTATACCTGTCTGTGTCCCAAATTGACTACAATTCCCATGGTCCTTTGCAGGTGGTCATTTTACATGGCTACAATAGAATCTAATAGCATCCCTACAATGCAGAAGGAGGCGAATAAGCCCATCAAGCTTGCACTGACCCACCAAAAGAGCACTCTACCTTGCCCTCCTCTGTCCTATCCCTGAACCCCATGTATTGATTGTGGTGGTATGTATTAGGGGTAGTACGGTACCTGTGATGCCGAGAGGCTATTGGTAGACAGACACTGGGTCCTGATTGGATCTGCCGCCTGCTGGCTCCACCCAGTAAGGCGGAGTATAAGATCCCGGGTTCTCCCAGCAGCCGCATTCTGTTACTGAGCTGCTGGGGAACAAGTCTGCTTAATAAAGCCTTCGATTGACTTCAACCCTTCTCGTCTCGTGAGTAATTGATTGTGCTACAATTTATTAAGCAGACTTGTTCCCCAGTAGCTCAGTTACCATATTTAAACACTGGCTAGCGTGCTTCGAGGGATACCTCCGGACGGCCCCCGGCCGGATCACAGAAGACCAGAAAATGCAGGTGCTGCATTCCAGGGTGAGCCCGGAGATCTACACGCTCATCGAAGACGCGGAGGATTTCCCGACGGCGCTCACCATGCTGAAAGGAGTCTACATTCGGCCCGTAAACCAAGTCTACGCATGCCACCAACTCGCGATGAGACGGCAAATCCCCGGAGAATCGCTGGACGAGTTCTACAGCGCGCTGCTAATATTGGGAAGGAACTGCAACTGCCCATCGGTGAGCGCAAACGAACATACGGAGCTCCTAATCAGGGATGCTTTTGTGGCAGGTATGACCTCATCCCAAATCTGCTAGCGACTGCTGGAGAGAGACTCACTAGGGCTCACGGAGGCATGGGCCCTTGCGGCCTCCCTCGATGTGACCTCACAAAATGCCCGTGCTTACGGCCCCGACCGCGCGGCAGGCCCTTGGGCTCCATGGACCCCCGCTGCGACCGACTCCCCGGCACCCCCATCCCCCCGCAAGCCTCCGCGGTCAGAGCACCAGACCACCCGGCGGGGGCCCCACTGCTATTTTTGCGGGCAGTCAAAACACCCCCGGCAGCGCTGCCCGGCCCGCTTGGCCATCTGTAAAAGTTGCGGCAAGAAGGGGCACTATTCGGCGGTGTGCCAGTCCCGCGGGGTCGCCGCAATCTCCGGGGCAGAATGGGGACATGCAGACTCAACCCCCCCCAATGATCCATGTGCGGCCAACGGGCGCCACCATTTTGGGTCCCGGACTCCACGCGGGGAGGATGGGCGCCACCATCTTGTGACCCTCCGGACACGTGCGATCCATGGGTGCGGCCATTTTGTCCGCCCCCGACCGCGTGCGATCCATGGACACCGCCATCTTGGCTGATAGCCATCTTGGCTGATAGCCAAGGACCCCAGCATGGACGGCTCCACGGGGTCTGAAGAAAACGCCCCGGTGCAGCAACCACGACTGGCTTCGGTGACCCTGGACCAGTCGCGGCCCTGGACGCTCCAAACGGCAACAACAACAGTGCTGGTTAACTGGTATGAAACGCCATGCCTGATCGACTCTGGGAGCACGGAAAGTTTTATCCATCCGGATACGGTAAGACGCTGTTTTCTTTCAATCCATCCGAGTACCCAAAAGCTTTTCCTGGCAGCGGGATCCCATTCCGTAGAAATCAAAGGGTTCTGCATCGCGAACCTAACAGTGCAAGGGAGAGAGTTTAAGAATTATCGGCTTTATGTCCTCCCCCACCTCTGCGCTCCCACTCTCCTAGGGTTAGATTTCCAATGTAACCTCCAGAGCTTAACGTTCCAATTCGGCGGCCCTATACCCCCACTCACTATCTGCAGCCTCGCGACCCTCTAGGTTGAACTGCCTTCCTTGTTTGCGAACCTCACCCCAGATTGCAAACCCGTCGCCACTAGGAGCAGACGGTACAGCGCCCAGGACTGAAAGTTTATCCGGTCTGAAATCCAGCGGCTGCTGAAGGAAGGCATAATCCAGGCCAGCGATAGTCCCTGGAGAGCCCAGGTGGTAGTCGTGAAGACCGGGGAGAAGCAGAGGATGGTCGTAGACTATAGTCAAACCATCAATAGATACACGCAGCTAGATGCGTACCCTCTCCCCCGCATTCCGACATGGTCAATCGGATTGCACAATACAAGGTCTTTTCTACCGTGGACCTTAAGTCTGCATACCACCAGCTCCCCATCCGCCCGAGTGACCGCAAGTACACGGCCTCCGAGGCAGACGGGCGGCTCTACCACTTTTTAAGGGTCCCATTTGGCGTCACTAACGGAGTCTCGGTCTTCCAATGCGAGATGGACCGAATGGTTGACCAGCATGGTTTGCGGGCCACGTTCCATACCTCGACAATGTAACCATCTGCGGCCGTGACCAGCAGGACCACGAAGCCAACCTCCGCAAATTCCTCCAGACCGCTAACGCACTGAACCTCACCTATAACGAGGAAAAATGCGTGTTTAGCACCGACCGTCTAGCCATCCTTGGCTACGTGGTGCGTAATGGAGTGATAGGCCCCGACCCTGAACGCATGCGACCCTTATGGAGTTCCCCCTCCCCCACTGCTCCAAAGCCCTGAAACGCTGCCTGGGCTTCTTCTCTTATTACGCCCAGTGGGTCCCCCACTACGCGGACAAGGCCCGTCCGTTAATTCAGTCCACTACCTTTCCCCTGTTGACAGAGGCCCGCCAAGCCTTCAGCCGCATCAAAGCGGATATCGCAAAGGCCACGATGCACGCAATCGACGAGTCCCTCTCCTTCCAAGTCGAGAGCAGCGCATCCGATGTAGCTCTGGCGGCCACGCTCAACCAAGCGGGCAGACCCGGACCCTCCACGCCTCAGAAATCCACCACTCCTCAGTGGAAAAGGAAGCCCAAGCCATAGTGGAAGCTGTGCAACATTGGAGGCATTACCTGGTCAGCAGGAGATTCACTCTCCTCATTGACCAACGGTCGGTAGCCTTTATGTTCGATAATGCACAGCGGGGCAAAATCAAGAACGACAAGATCTTGAGGTGGAGGATCGAGCTCTCCACCTATAACTATGAGATCTTGTACCGTCCCGGAAAGCTGAACGAGCCGTCCGATGCCCTATCCCGTGGCACATGTGCCAACGCACAAGTAGACTGCCTCCAAGCCCTCCACGAGGACCTCTGTCACCCGGGGGTCACTCGGTTCTACCACTTTGCGGAGACCCGCAAGCTCCCCTACTCTGTTGAGGAGGTCCGAACAGCCACCAGGAACTGCCAAATCTGCGCAGAATGCAAGCCGCACTTTTTCAGGCCAGATAGAGCGCACCTGATAAAGGCTTCCCGACCCTTTGAGCGCCTCAGTCTGGATTTCAAAGGCCCCCTCCCCTCCACCGACCGCAACACGTATTTCCTAAACGTGGTGGACGAATACTCCCGTTTCCCTTTCGCCATCCCCTGTCCTGACATGACCGCGGCCACGGTCATTAAAGCCCTCTGCACCATCTTTACACTGTTCGGTTTCCCCGCGTACATCCATAGCGATAGGGGGTCCTCCTTCATGAGCGACGAACTGCGTCAATTCCTGCTCAGCAGGGGCATTGCCTCAAGCAGGACGACCAGTTACAACCCCCGGGGAAACGGTCAGGTAGAGAGGGAGAACGGTACGGTCTGGAAGACCGTCCTACTGGCCCTATGGTCCAGAGGTCTCCCAGTTTCCTGTTGGCAGGAAGTCCTCCCGGATGCCCTCCACTCCATCCGGTCGCTGCTGTGTACCACAACTAATCAAACGCCTCACGAGCGCCATCTTGTCTTCCCTAGGAAGTCCTCCTCCGGAACGTCACTTCTGACCTGGCTGGCAGCCCCAGGATCCATCTTGCTCCGAAAGCATGTGCTGGCTCACAAATCGGACCCGTTGGTCGAGAGGGTTCATCTTCTCCATGCAAACCCCCAATACGCATACGTGGCATACCCCGACGGCCGACAGGACACGGTCTCCCTGCGGGACCTGGCGCCCGCCGGAACCACACACACACCCCCAACACCAATCACCCCCTCCCTCCCGCCTGCGCACCCCACAGCCACTCCCTTCCCGGGTAGATCGGTCCTCCTCCCGTGCCCGCCCAGGAGTAGTGAAACAGGAACAAACAGCGCGACGCTCCCAGAGACGACAGTGCCCGAACCAGCACCTGCACCACCACCGGGGCTGAAACGATCGACAAGGACGACCAGGGCACCCACTCGCCTCGTGGAATCCGCGTGACAAAGCAAAACCTGTAAATAATTCAATCGGCCAGTAAAGCGGTAGTGTAAATAGTTCACCGTTGAGATCAATGCATAGCACTGTGTTAAGATAATTCCAGTACCAGCTTTGTAAACCCCTACCACCATGCGACCCACCACCCCGCCGGGTTCTTTTTTAACAAGGGGTGAATGTGGTGTTATGTATTAGGGGTAGTACGGTACCTGTGATGCCGAGAGGCTATTGGTAGACAGATACTGGGTCCTGATCGGATCTGCCGCCTGCTGGCTCCACACAGTAAAGCGGAGTATAAGAACCCGGGTTCTCCCAGCAGCCACATTCTGTAACTGAGCTGCTGGGGAACAAGTCTGCTTAATAAAGCCTTCGATTGACATCATCTCTTCTTGTCTCGTGAGTAACTGATTGTGCTACATTGATCATGGCCAATCCACCTAACCTGCACATCTTTGGACTGTCCGAGTTGGTGCCAGTTTTTGGAAATAAAATCAGAATCTTAATTAAATGACGAGGGGAAAGGCGAAATGAAGTGAATAAGTTATTTTAGAATACATATTGAAATATTATCGATTGAGCTGAGTTTCTAGCCTTGCTAGAATATATTGCTGCTTGATTTATTTGTCTTGGCTGATGAATTCGCAATCTTCTGCTGGTGCAAGACATTGCTAAATATTCTACCTCATTGGATTCTGCAGTTGTCGTTGTGTTTCCTGGACTAACCAGTTGGGCACTCCCATGCGGGTTGGAAAGTTGCACATCACTGACCACCCATCTTGGCCCCTGGTTCTGCAGAGAGACAACAGCTGTTTGAGAGCCCCCACCACATGACCCCTGCACCCGACCAATCCTGCACCACACCCTCTGTCATACATCCTCCCCAACTGGCCGCCACTCAAGTGCCCACAGTTGCCTGTACAGAGGGGCACCGGACACAGACCACAGAGTGTACCGCTGGCAAGGGCAGAGCCAACTGATGGTGCTCCTGGCAGTAGGGACGGGTGCCAGGGCCAGAGGTCTCCATGGTACCGGGCTGCAACAGGGTGAAGAGATTGGAGGGTGGGGCGGGGGATGTGTGGGGGTAAGGACCGCAGTGCCAACCAGAGCCACTGTATAGCCCATTAGACCTGGTTGGGCACGGGGGTAAGCACCATGCTAACATGTAGGCCTTTCACCCCCTATAAACAATGGATATTGGAATAAAACCAGCAATGGCGGCCTTCCTCCTAGTCGCTGAAGCCCTGGGGGATGCACTACAGTTGTACGAGCTGCTGTTGCTCAAGGAGGAGGAAACTGCAGCAGTAAAGCCTGCCCCAGAGGTACAGGTAGCCGCTGAGGATGGACAGCCGGCCACCCAACAGGCCGAGGACGGGGTGCGTCCCCGTCCCCTGAGGCTCCCTTGCCAACTGGTGCTGCCAGTCCTGGAGGCCCTTTGCTGTCTCAACCAAGGTCTGTATGCTCGCGGCCATGGAGCACAGTGAGTGGACCACGTCCGTCTGGGACTGCACCACATCACACTTCAACTGTGCCACCACCTTCTGGGTCAATGCCACATTAGCCAGCAACTGTGCCATCTCCCTCTGGGACTGGGCCACCTCCCTCTCTGTCTGTGCCACATTGGCCAGTGCTTGGGCAATGCCGCCGCCGCCGCTCTCAGCCATGGACTGCTGTCACCGGGCCACGTTCAGGAGTGCCTCTGCGATGTCCAGGTGGCTCTGGCACATAGCCTCCTGTGAGAGGGCAGCTCTGTCCTAGGCCTCGGCCACCGCCTGCATATCCACTGCATTCTCACCCAGAATCTCTCCAACTTTCCAGAGCCCAGTACATAAGTGCGTGATTCGCTGGCCCCTGTCCACACTTGTCACACTCCCTGCCCCCACCCCCCCTGGAAGAACACCCTCATTCTTGCCCTGGTCATATGTACCCTGTGAAACATGTTGAACTGTATCAGGCTCATCCTTGCGCACGAGGAGGTCACATTTACCCATCGTGGTGCCTCACTCCATACTCCCCAGTTTATCTCCCCCTCCCACTTCTTCTTCCCCCACCCGCCAGTTCAAATCCGTGGGCCGAGATTCTCCAAAATTCCGGCCAAGTGTTGACGCCGGCATCAACGGGCCTCCAGGCCAAGGCATTCACCCCTCCCTAGGGGTCTGGAACGGCAGCGGAGTGCTGTGCGCTGCTCTGGCACTGAAAGCCGGCCCGCCACGGCTAGCGCGGGTCCACGCATGAGCACCACGGCCATCTCCGCGCCGGACCCCGGGCAATATGGTGGAGCCCTACAGGTGCCCAGCACAGAAAACATAGGCTCTCTCCAGAATGAGCCCGCCCGCTGATCAGTTGCCCCCGATCGCGGGCCTGGCCACCGTGGAGGCCCCCCCTGGAGTCGGCTCCACCCGGGCCCCCCCCCCACCAGGACGACCCCCGCAGACAGATGTCCGAGGTCCCGCTAGGTGGGATCATACGTAACCCATGCCGGCGGGACTCGGGCGAACTCGGCAGGCACTCGGCCCGTCGAGGCCCAGAGAATTGCCGGGGGTGGGGGGGCCCTTTCAACGACCCCCGACCGGCACCGCAGCGACTGCGCTGGCAGAAGTGGCGCCGATTCTCCGGTCGGCGGAGAATCGGTGGCCCGGCGTCGGAGCGGCGTGGCGGGATTCGCACGCCCCCCTCGGCGATTCTCCGACCCGGCGCGGGATCGGAGAATCCCGGCCTTGGTTTTTGCACAGCGGCACCATCACCAACATCCCTTCTATCCTGAAATGCCTCCTCAGCTGGTTCCAGACCTTTACTGCAGACTGCACCACCAGGCCCTCCGCGTACTTCCTTGGCGCCGTTGGCAATGCCACCGTCACCATAGCCCTCAAGATGGACCCCCTACAAGACTTAATCTTCCATTAAACTTGTTACACACAACTCCGAGCCATATATATTCTATCATTATGGGTATTGAAGGAAATTCCTGAAATTTTCTATTCTGGAAATCCACCACAGCAATAGGCAACACTAGAGGCGGAAGATGGTAATAGTAATCAAGAGAATGATGAGGACCAAACCACCACGGAGTTGCAGCTGGATAATACCATGTTCTCAGGCCTCCAGCAGTGCCCCTCATAACACAACTCCAATAGATTGAGATTATACCAAGGTACAAAGCAGCAAAATGTCATATGGCTGCCTCAGACTCATGAGAAGCCAACTACTTGCTACAAACCTAGATTGCACCTTGAAGAAGAACTGATTTGAAGGTGGTTTAAAGTGTGACTACTTCAATGCCAGGAGCATCCGGAATAATATCATAGAATTTACAGTGCAGAAGGAGGCCATTCGGCCCATCGAGTCTGCACCGGCTCTTGGAAAGACCACCCTACCCAAGGTCAACACCTCCACCCTATCCCCATAACCCAGTAACCCCACCCAACACTAAGGGCAATTTTGGACACTAAGGGCAATTTATCATGGCCAATCCACCAAACCTGCACATCTTTGGACTGTGGGAGGAAACCGGAGCACCCGGAGGAAACCCACGCATACACGGGGAGGATGTGCGGACTCCACACAGACAGTGTTCCAAACCGGAATCGAACCTGGGACCCTGGAGCTGTGAAGTAATTGTGCTATCCACAATGCTACCGTGCTGCCCAATGGTGGGTGAACTTGCGGCATGGGTTGGTACCTGGGCCAGTCAAGAACAGTAGTGGGAAGTTGTGCGTGGAGTCCGAGGAGATAGGAGAGGTGCCAAATGAATATTTTTTGTCAGTATTCACACAGGAAAAAGACAATGTAGTCGAGGAGAATACTGAGATTCAGGCTACTAGACTAGAAGGGCTTGAGGTTCATAAGGAGGAGGTGTTAGCAATTCTGGAAAGTGTGAAAATAGATAAGTCCCCTGGGCCGGATGGGATTGATCCTAGGATTCTCTGGGAAGCTAGGGAGGAGATTGCTGAGCTTTTGGCTTTGTCTACGGGACTAGTGCCAGAAGACTGGAGGTTGTCCCCTTGTTCAAGAAGGGAAGTAGAGACAACCCCGGTAACTATAGACCAGTGAGCCTTACTTCTGTTGTGGGCAAAGTTTTGGAAAGGTTTATAAGAGATAGGATGTATAATCATCTGGAAAGGAATAATTTGATTAGAGATAGTCAACACGGTTTTGTGAAGGGTAGGTCGTGCCACACAAAACTTATTGAGTTCTTTGAGAAGGTGACCAAGCAGGTAGATGAGGGTAAAGCAGTTGATGTGGTGTATATGGATTTCAGTAAAGCGTTTGATAAGGTTCCCACGGTAGGCTATTGCAGAAAATACGGAGGCATGGGAGTCAGGGTGATTTGGCAGTTTGGATCAGAAATTGGCTAGCTGGAAGAAGACAAAGGGTGGTGGTTGATGAGAAATGTTCAGCCTGGAGCCCAGTTATTAGTGGTGTACCACAAGGATCTGTTTTGGGGCCACTGTCATTTTTATAAATGACCTGGAGGAGGGCGTAGAAGGATGGGTGAGTAAATTTGCAGATGACACTAAAGTTGGTGGAGTTGTGGACAGTGCGGAGATGTTACAAGTTACAGAGGGACATAGATAAGCTGCAGAGCTGGGCTGAGAGGTGGCAAATGGAGTTTAATGCAGAAAAGTGTGAGGTGATTCATTTTGGAAGGAATAACAGGAAGACAGAGTACTGGGCTAATGGTAAGATTCTTGGTAGTGTGGATGAGCAGAGATATCTCGGTGTCCATGTACATAGATCCCTGAAAGTTGCCACCCAGGTTGAGAGGGTTGTTAAGAAGGCGTACAGTGTGTTAGCTTTTATTGGTAGAGGGATTGAGTTTCGGAGCCATGAGGTCATGTTGCAGCTGTACAAAACTCTGGTGCGGCTGCATTTGGAGTATTGTGTGCAATTCTGGTCGCCGCATTATAGGAAGGATGTGGAAGCATTGGGAAGGGTGCAGAGGAGATTTACCAGAATGTTGCCTGGTATGGAGGGAAGATCTTATGAGGGAAGGCTGAGGGACGTGAGGCTGTTTTCGTTAGAGAGAAGAAGGTTAAGAGGTGACTTAATTGAGGCATACAAGATGATCAGAGGATTAGATAGGGTGGACAGTGAGAGACTTTTTCCTTGGATGGTGATGCCTACCACGAGGGGACATAGCTTTAAATTGAGGGGAGATAGATATAGGACAGATGTCAGAGGTAGGTTCTTTACTCAGTGAGTAGTAAGGGCGTGTAATGCCCTGCCAGCAACAGTAGTGGCCTCGCCAACACTAAGGGCATTCAAATGGTCATTGGATAGACATATGGACGATAAGAGAATAGTGTAGATGGGCTTTAGAGTGGTTTCACAGATCGGCGCAATATCGAGGGCCGAAGGGCCTGTACTGCGCTGTAATGTTCTATGTTCTATGACTGAATTGGCTGAATCTTGAAGGTTATGGTTACCAGACTGCCAGAACCATCTGAAGCTAACGACTTAAACCGTGACTTGAATGGTTCCCAGCACTTGCAATTGTCTATAGGAAGGTAGCACTTTTGGACAATTGCTGGGTAAATCTTTACCTGGGAACTTCCTAGAGGGTTCCCCCAGTGCATCATTGGGGTACCCTCCCCAAGTGCAAAGCTGGGAACCCGGAAATTATGGGCCATATGCGTGTATGCTACACAGCAGAACCAACAGGTAGAGCTAAATGACACCATGGCCAATGGATCATATCAAAGCTCTGCAGTCTTGTCACATCCAGTTGTGAATGTTGGTGCACAATCAAATAACAATTTAATGAGGGACCACAATCATCGACATCCTCAATGATGATTGCGCAGCACACAGATTTGAGGAGAAATCACTTCTCCCAATGGGTTGTGAATCTGTGGAATTCGCTACCCTGTGGTGGGATGGAAGCAGGACAGTGAGTTAGACAGATTTTTAAATTGTAATGCGTTGAAGGGTTACGGAGAATGGGAAGCACAGTGGAGTTGAGGCCATGATGGGACTAGCCATGATCGCATTGAAGGTGTTTCTGCTCGTGAGGCTAAATTGCCTACTCCTGCTCCTTGGTCATGTGTTCGAGGGAGGAGATGCTTTGACTGATTTTTCAATCCAAGTCTTGGTCTGTAACATTGTAGGTAACAGAGGAGTAACATATCAGCCATGATAGAATGGCGGAGCAAATTTGATGGGCCGAATAGTTTAATTCTTATATCTTTTGAATGCATGAAGTGCAAAAAGTAATGCTGGAGTATTTATATTTGCCTTCAGCTAGAATTGCCAAGTGGATAATGAATCACCCATCCTCCTGAGGTCCCACCATCAGTCCTCACCTAATCCGACTCACTCCAAGTGATATCAAGATCTGGATGAGAATATTAACTGTAGCAAAGGCTGTGGCCCCTAAAACATCCCAGTAGCGCTGCGGAAGAATTGTGGTCCAGAACTAGCTACATTTCTTTTTTAAAACTTAGAGTGGCCAATTCTTTTTTTCCAATTAAGGGGCAATTTAGCGTGGCCAATCCACTTACCCTGCATATTTTTGGGTTGTGGGGCTGAGACCCACGCAGATGAGGGGAGAATGTGCAAACCCCATGCGGACAGTTACCCGGGGCCGGGATCGACCCTGGGTCCTCGGCGCTGTGAGGCTGCAGTGCTAACCACTGTGCCACCGTGCCATCCCCACTAGCTGCATTTCTAACAGATGGAAAATTGCCCTTCACAAAAATTCAATCCAATCAATTACACGTCTATCATCTACCCTCAGTCATCAGCAAAGTGGGAATGTGTCAATGACGCCTGTCGGGTGGCACTTTTAATTATTTTATGGGATGTGAACATCAATAAAAACCTTTGGAATGGTGATGAACAACTTCCTTAAATATCCATGGTCAATGTGGTGTCAGTACACTCACAGTGTTGTATTGTTGGGGAGAGAGTTCCAGGGATTTGGCCCAAAGGAAAAGCAATATAGTTCCAGGACAGGATGGAGTGTGACTTGTAGGTGGTGGTGTTCTCATGCATCTGCTGCCCTTTTCCTTCTAGGTAGTGGAGGTTAGGTGATTAGAAAGTGTTGTCAATGGAGGACATTGGTTTGGAAGGTGCTTATGAAAGAGGCTTGTTGAGTTGCTGCAGTGCTTCTGGATACTTGGTTCACACTGCTGCCACTGCGCGTCAGTGGTGGAAGGAGTGAATGATTAACTTGGTAGGTGGAGTGACGATTGAGTGCATTGCTATGTTCTGGGTGGCTGTTGTTGGAGCTGTATTCATTCAAGCAAGTGGAAAGTATTCAATCACACTCGTGACTTGTGCCTTGAAGATGGTGGACAGGCTTAGGGGAGTCAGCAGGTGAGCTACTCATGGCAGATTTCCCAGCCACTCAGCTCCTGATGCTGTTGTGTATTCATGGTATTTCTCATGCTTCCTCACTAACAGCCTTTGAGACCGATCACCTGACGTCATCGGAGATGATGTCTCTGGCCGTTTGCACAATCAAATGGGCAGCGGTAGTGTTAACATCTCCTGAATAAAACTCTTTGTTTGTTTGAATCTCTGAGACCTGCAAACTTAATTTGAAAACTGCAAAGTTACAGCTAATGCCCAAATCTGGATGAAAGAGCTGAATACCAGAGGTGGGGGGAAAGTGACATGCAGACAGCATTTGACCAAATGTAGCTTCAAGGGTCCTAGCACCATTGAAGTTGTCATAATATACACCAGTATATCATGGTGCAGACACACACACTGATGGACACACAGTGGGACCAATCAACACACACAACAACGCAGCCAATCACTAGTTAGAGCACATGCACTATAAAGACAGGGGGCATCAGAGTTCCCGCTCATTCGAGCTGCAGCTTCCTAGTAGGACAGAGTTCACAGCCTGCAGCACAGACATTCACCATGTGCTGAGTGCATCGACTGGTTAGGACAAGGCAAAGGTCTTTAGTTAAAGCTAATATTGTTGTTAACCCACAGTGAGAGTATGTTAAACAGTTAATGACTCAATAAAATAGTGTTGCACTATTTCAAGTGTTGGTGACCTGTATGTGTTCCACGGATCCAGAGCGCCCAACACAACTGATACCAGGAGTTGTGGGATATTAACACTTCTTAGACCTACCTGCAAGTGATCTGCCTTCCACCAGCATTCTGTCATCCTGCAACATGGACAACATCTGCCCGCCACCGCCGCTCCTCATCGCCGGCAACCGAGGGGCCAACTAGAAGATATTCAAACAGCGTTTCCAGCTCTTCCTTGAGGCCACAGACAGGGAGGACGCCTCGGAGCCCAGGAAGATTGCTTTCCTCCTATCCACGGCCGAGGACCATGCCATCCCCATTTTCAATTCTCTCACCTTTGCGGATGATGAAGATAAAACAAAGTTTAAGAAGGTCCTCCTCAAGTTTGACACTCACTGCAGCGTAGAAGTGAATGAGAGTTTCGAGCTCTCCGTGTTCCAACAACGTTTGCAGGGTAAGGATGAGCCATTCCAATCCTTTCTCACTCACCTCCGCATCCTTGCGCATTCTTGCAGCTACGGGCCCACCTCCGACTCCATGATACGCGACCAGATCGTTTTCGGTGTTCAGTCGGACCCCCTACGGCAGCAGCTCCTCAAGGTAAAGCAGCTCACCCTAGCGACCGCCATTGAGACATGTGTCCTACACGAAAATGCCACGAGTCAGTATTCCCACATCCAAGCAGCTGAAACGGCGTGGCAAGGTCCCCACGAGGCGGAACGGGTCCGAGCAATTGAGCAACTCCAGGGCCTCAGCCTGGATGAGGGCGGCCATTTCGAGCGCTTTTCGCGGACTCCTGCGCCTGTGCGTTCCAAACAAGGGGTCGGCGATTTCGAAAAACGTAATGTGCAGGCATGCACCACGCACGACCGCACCGTGCATGCGCGGTGGCGTAGCGAACGTGCTGATGCTACGATGTGCGGCAACTGTGGCTCCGCCCATTTAAAACGGCAATGCCCTGCCAAATCTCGACAATGCCTAAGATGCGGCAGACTTGGCCAGTATGCTGCCTTATGCCGAGCAGCTCAGCCTGCCAATTCATATCGCTTCAGCCAGCCTCGCAGGAATGTTCGGGCAATTCAACCCACGGTCACCGAGTCCGATGCAGACCTCCCACACAACAATGACACCGAGGACCCGAAGGCACCTTTTCGAGTTGGCATCGTGACAAAAAACAGAGTGTCCCCGAAGCAAAGACACCAGCCGCAGTCGGTATACAGCATCGATCCAGACGATGAGTGGTATGCCACCCTGACGGTCAACCGGTCCCAAATACGATTCCGCCTGGACACTGATGCCTCCGCCAATCTCATTGCATGGTCTGACTTCCAAAGCCTTTGTGTCAAACCAGCCATCCTTCCATCAGCCTGCCAGCTATTGGATTACAATGGCAATGCCATTGATGCCAGCGGCTCGTGCCAACTTGAAGTGACGCACAGGTCTCGCAAAGCCGTCCTTCCTTATGAAATCATGTGCTCCTTGAAAGCCTCCTTGCTTGGCACGCAGGCATGCAAGCTGTTGAACCTAGTTCAGAGAGTTTACTCTCTCTCTCCTGATGACGCATCTGCCTTTCAAGACACCGACTTCAAGGCGCAACTCGACGCCATCATCAACCAGCAGCACGACATCTTCGAAGGCATGGGCACGCTCACATTCACCTACAAGATCTTATTGAAACAGAATGCCACGCCTGTGGTGCACGCATCTCGCAGGGTCCCAGCACCCCTTAAGGACCGCCTCAAGCAGCAGCTGCAGGACCTCCAGGACCAAGGAGTGATTTCCAGAGTCACGGAACCAACCGACTGGGTCAGTTCCATGGTATGTGTAAAAAAGCCTTCCGGCGAATTGAGAATTTGCATTGATCCCAAGGATCTAAATCGCAATATCATGAGGGAGCATTATCCAATTCCCAAGCGCGAAGAGATCACATGCGAGATGGCTCGCGCCAAGCTCTTCACCAAACTCAACGCCTCAAAAGGATTCTGGCAAATCGAGCTCGACAAATCCAGCAGGAAACTTTGCACATTTAATACCCTCTTTGGCAGATATTGTTACAACAGGATGCCGTTTGGGATCATATCTGCTTCAGAAGTGTTCCATAGGATTATGGAACAAATGATGGAAGGCATTAAAGGTGTCTGTGTCTATGTCGACGACATAATCATTTGATCCACCACCCCGCAGGAGCATGTCAGTCGCCTCCAGCGCGTATTCAAAAGTATTCGTGAGCAGGGCCTCCGCCTCAACAGGGCCAAATGTTCTTTTGGTCAGACGGAACTCAAGTTCCTCGGCGACCACATCTCCCAGTTGGGTGTGCGGCCGGATGCGGACAAGGTGGCTGCTATCACAGCCACGAAAACGCCAGAGGACAAGAAGGCAGTCCTCCGATTTCTGGGCATGGTCAACCTTTTAGGGAAGTTCATCCCTAACCTCGCCTCTCATATCACAGCTCTCAGGAACCTGGTCAGGAAGACAACAGACTTCCAATGGCTCCCTGCCCACGATCGCGAATGGAGAGAACTCAAAACCAGACTCACCACGGCCCCGGTCATAGCTTTCTTTGTTCCAGCAAAAGAGACCAAAATTTCGACCGATGCCAGCCAATCCGGCATTGGGGCAGTGCTCCTGCAACGTGATGGGGCCTCATCATGGGCCCCCGTTGCATATGCGTCACATGCCATGACCCCCACGGAGCAGCGCTATGCGCAGATAGAAAAGGAGTGCCTGGGCCTTCTGACCGGTGTGGTTACGTTTCACGATTATGTGTGCTGACTTCCTCAATTCACCGTTGAGACCGACCATCGCCCGCTGGTCAATATAATACAGAAAGACTTGAACGACATGACACCTCGCCTCCAGCGTATTCTTCTCATGGTCCGGTGATATGACTTCCAGCTGGCATACACCCCAGGCAAAGACCTCATCATTGCTGACACTCTCTCGAGGGCAGTGAAAATTCCATGTGAACCAGCGGGATTCGTCTGCCAGGTTGACGTCCATGTGGCCTTCGTGGCCTCCAATCTACCTGCCACGGATGAACGCCTTGTCCACATTCGCCGCGAGGCGGCGGCTGACCCCTTGCTACAGCATGCCATTCGCTACCTAACAGACGGGTGGCTCAAGGGCCAATGTCCTCAGTTCTATAATGTCAGAGATGATGTGGCGGTAGTAGACGGGGTTCTTCTGAAACTGGACCGCATTGTCATCCCGCATAGCATGCGCCAGCTCGTCCTGGAACAGCTACACGAGGGCCACCTTGGCGTGGAAAAGTGCCGCCGACGGGCCCGAGAGGCATTGTACTGGCCCGGCATTAATGAAGACATAGCCAACACAGTGCTCAACTGCCCCACTTGTCAGCGCTTCCAGCCGGCCCAACCACGTGAGACGCTGCAGCCCCATGAGTTGGTCACATCACCTTGGACCAAGGTGGGCATCGACCTGTTCCACGCGCTGGGTAGAGAGTATGTCCTGATCGTGGACTACTTTTCAAATTACCCGGAGGTGATACGGTTGCACAATATCACATCGTCTGCAGTCATCCGTGCCTGTAAGGACACCTTTGCTCGACACGGCATCGCACTCACGGTTATGTCGGACAATGGCCCCTGCTTCGCAAGCCAGGAATGGTCCAACTTTGCCAGGCGGTACAATTTTGCCCATGTGACATCCAATCCCCTGTACCCCAAATCCAACGGCAAAGTGGAGAAGGGAGTACATATAGTCAAACCGCTCCTCTGCAAGGCTGCCGATGCTGGGTCCGATTTCTACCTCGCCTTGCTGGCCTATCACTCCGCCCCACTGTCCACTGGCCTGTCGCCAGCCCAATTGCCAATGGGTCGTACCATGAGGACGACGGTGCCGTCCATTCATGTCCCATACCTCGACCACACTTCGACGGCTGCAGCTGTCTCGTGCACAGCACAAGGCGGCTCATGACACCCGTGCAGCTGATCTCCCTGCTCTGGCTCCAGATGACAATGTCCGCATCCATCTTCCGGATGGTGGCTGGTCTGCAACCGCTGTTGTCCTTTGGCAGGTGGCCCCCCCCGCTCGTTCCTGATTCGTCTACCAGATGGCTCCATTCGGCGCTGCAATTGACGCACCCTTCGTCTCGTTCCACGCTCACTACGTGATCCTCCACTGTCCCCTCGCCCTCCTGCTGACCCTGCCATGGACTATACAGAGATCCCTGTCACTCTGCATCCTCCTCACTCTGACGCAGTCCAGCCCGCTCCTTAGCCGGCGGCTCCCGACCCACCCTTGAGGCGGTCAACCAGAATTCGTCGCCCACCTCAGAGACTTAATTTGTGAACTTTGAGGACTTATAGACTTTCTGAATTGTTTTGTTCTTCCGTTTGGTCGTCTACATGGTTTGTAAATTGTGTTCATCTCTTTATTCTTGTTGCATACTGTTTTTCTGCACCAGGCACCTTCCCATGTAAATAGCTTAGTTCTCATGTACATAGTCCTGTAAATATGTCTTTCGCTCACACGTAGTTAGGGACATTCTCACCATACACTATTTATTGCCACACATGTACATTCTTTTATAAAAGGGGGGATGTCATAATATACACCAGTATATCATGGTGCAGACACACACACTGATGGACACACAGTGGGACCAATCAACACACACAACACCGCAGCCAATCACCAGTTAGAGCACATGCACAGACAGGGGGCATCAGAGTTCCCGCTCATTCGAGCTGCAGCTTCCGAGTAGGACAGAGCTCACAGCCTGCAGCACAGATCTTCACCATGTGCTGAATGCATCGACTTGTTAGGACAAGGCAAAGGTCTTTCGTTCAAGCTAATATTGTGTTAACCCACAGTGAGAGTATATTAAACAGCTAATG
Source organism: Scyliorhinus torazame (assembly GCF_047496885.1). Lineage (NCBI taxonomy): Eukaryota > Metazoa > Chordata > Chondrichthyes > Carcharhiniformes > Scyliorhinidae > Scyliorhinus > Scyliorhinus torazame. The sequence goes on from NC_092711.1 coordinate 276,165,545, forward strand.
ACTCAATAAAATAGGGTTGCACTATTTCAAGTGTTGGTGACCTGTATGTGTTCCACGGATCCAGGGCGCCCAACACAACAGAAGTCAAAGGGAATCATGAGGGAAACTCTCCACTGCTTAGAGTCATACCTAGCACAAAAGGCTAATCAGCTCCGCACCAGTATCTTGCTGCAGGAGTTCTTCATGTATGTGTGTTCAGGAGGGTCAGTAAGGTCAGAAGTTGGAATTCAAAGATCTCCAGAAACATTTGTTTTCAAAACTCTTCACTTCTACCTTGAAGAGCTCTGCTGGCTGCACTGTCATAGGGAACAAATTTGGAGCCCAGTCGGGCCGTACCAAACCCAGCAAACTCAGATCTGTTTTGTTTGTGCCAAGACTTGATATATGCACAAAATACAGCCAATGGCAACTTTGGGTAGGTCCCAGGAGAGCTGCAAAGGTACAAATAGTTTTGTTGATAAATGCCCAAAGGTGAAAGTTGGCTGAAATGCCTTTGTTGACTGGTACCTTTGCTCAAGTCAATTGATAGACACAACTTTATCTTTAAATCAAATTACGTCTTTATTCGGAAAATGTAAAAAACTTCAACACTTATGACTGCTACATGATTCTCTTACACTGCATACACACGTGAATGCTTCTATTCCCCTCTAAGTCTACCACTATAAGTTTACAAGCATAGATTTTAACTGCTAATACTTGTCTAATGGACCTGTAGGGGCGTCACTAACCACTTGCCATGGCCGGGCGTAGAGAGGGATCAGACTTTGTCAAGCTCAGAGCTTGAGGTCTGCTTCCTTCTGCTATGTTGTGCTTCGAGGTTATGCTGAGGAAACCTCTTTGTCTCTCTTTCTTATAAAAATCCCATGCTTCCAATCACGTATTCACAGAGCAGCACTAATCAATCAGTGTCCTTTTTGGTCATGAATGTTCAAAGAATCGTGACTCACTCAGGGGTTGTATTTCTTCTCCGGAGAACAACACACAGGGGTCTGTGTTCAAATTAGTTTATGCAGGATGCCTGACCTTAGGGCCAGTTGTCCTTGATTATTTTACTATTTCCTTCCCTCTTCCTGTCCATTTGATCATTGATTAAGATAAGTTCATTATCAGGGACATATGTTGCTTTCCATCCTGCTAATTCATGGTCAGACCTTCCCTTGAAGACATTTATTGTCCAGTATTCTGCTGGTTCTTTATGGCCGGTTGTAAAAATCAAAGACGTTTATGGTAAATCGCATAGGTCACAGCCTAAAGTCATTTGTTCTACTGACCATATTCTTGAAGTTAAAATCTCTGTTAGCCATATTTCCGAACAGGCCATAGTAGTGTCCTTTCTTTGCTTGGCCATTTTGTGTCAGGCCGGCTGCACCACCTACCTAAATTTCTTTGCACAACATTTCCCAAATGGTTCCTGCAGCAAAATGCAGCAGAAACCGTGAATAACTTTATCCCTTCCTTTTGTTTTGACCCTGCCTGAAGGATATCAGAAAGAAACCAGTGAAGCTGTTGATTGAGCAAGAATAATTACCCAAGTGCGAGAGACACTAAAATAATCTTTTATTGAATGATTAATCAATGTTGAAATCAATACAGTACAACTTTAGTCAGCCCTCACTGAACTCTCCCAGGTGGTCTTTGGCAGCAGATGTGTTAATGCAGTTGGAGTGCATTTGTGGGTAATTTCCTCGGTCTGGCAGATCAGCTTCTTAAAAGTAAGCACAAAAGTTCAAACAATTATAGGAATTTAAGACAAATAATCAGAAAATGCTGGACGATCTCAGCAGGTCTGACAGCATCTGAGGATACTCTTTACGCAAAGAGTAGTGAGGCCGTGGAATGCCCTACCTGCTACAGTAGTGAACTCGCCAACATTAAGGGCATTTAAAAGTTTATTGGATAAACATATGGATGATAATGGTATAGTGTAGGTTAGATGGCTTTTGTTTCGGTGCAACATCGTGGGCCGAAGGGCCTGTACTGCGCTGTATTGTTCTATGTTCTATGTTCTATGAGAGAGAACAGAGCTAACGTTTCCAGTCTGGATGACTCTGTCGGATAATTTTTACTATCATCAAAATTGTCTGGTTATTTAGTTACTTACAAAAGTGTTTGGGTGAATTAGTATCAATTGTCCTCACAAATACAAAGTTTCTTGAGAAGGTAATCTTTGCCCAACCATTTTAGCAGCTTCATCAATTACTTTCCCTCTGATTTAAGGTCAGGAGTGGGGCTGTTTTCTGGTAAGCACATTGTTTTCAACTCCATTCACAACTCCTCCTGTGGCTTGCAGAGAAGGACCTGGATAACATTGTGGCCTGAGCTGGCAGAAATCAGGTAACATTGGTGCCCTATATAATAATCATGTTGAACCAGAGAAAGCCCAGCCATTTCTTCTTGACATTCAATAACATTAGCGTTTTCGAGTCCTCTCACTTATATCTTGGGGATGCTTTTTCAAACCAGTTGCACAAGGAGTACAACACTATCCAGGACTGAGTAGTTTGACTGATTTGATACCCATATCACCAGGTTAACAATCACATAACCAGCACATTGTGGTTGCACTACGCACGTTTTATACGGTGCACTGTGACAACTCACCAAGGTTACTTCAAAATCGCCTGTCTCTTCTGACCAGAATAGGACAAGAACAGCAATGATGTGATGCCAGCAGCACATCCAAGTTCCCCTTAAGCCACACACTAACTTGGACATAAATTGCAGTTCCCTCAATGGCACTGGGCCAATATCATGGAATTCCCTACATAATGCCATAGTGAGAGGACACCATCACCACAAGGAAGATCACAACAGTCCCACTCAAGTCAGCAGGAAACATTGAATATTGAAAGAAGTACCTTGTAGGCTTCAGTCAGAAGTAGCTACCTGCTCAGAAGAGCAGCTTAAAGGTCAGAAAGAAGGAGCGTATGCAACATCAGCAGGTAATTCACACCGCTGTTATGACTGCCATCTCACCTGACATTTACTGTGCAGAGAAGAATAACATTTCCCTTATAAATTATATGAATCCTGGTAAATTTTAGAGGGGTTTTAACCTCGTACTAATCACATTACTAGGCACCCTGCAAGATGTCTTCCCTAGGTTTCAAAAACATTTAGTGAGGCCCAATGTTACTTCTCAATGTTTCAAAAGTTACTTCAGGATCGTAATTTCATGTACATCGTGACTGCAATGGTAATTTCAAGTAGTTAACTTGGTAAAAAAATGAAAGAAATCAAGAGAGTATTTGAGAGGTCCAGCCACTTTGTCTTGATAGTGGTAATGGAAACTCTCCACAAGTTAGAGAAAGCACTTGGAAATCTGACTGCTACCTGGGCTGAGGACAGAGAAAGAAATACAGAAAAAAAAAGTGACCCCAAACACAACATTTATCCAGTGCTTCATCTCGTGTTTTAGAAATATTTTATTCTATTTGTGGCCACAGCTGTCAGCCCCCCTCCACAGACAGGATGGCATGCAGCAGCAACTGTGGTTCCAGGGACTGGGGTGGGAGTTCAACAAGAGGAGGCCTCACTGGACCTTCTGTCTACCTCATGGGATCGGCAGGGTTTTTCTCACAGCGCGAAGCCTATCCACCACTGAGAAGATCCCTAAACAGACCACAATGACTAATGATATCCGCTGCCAGGTTGTTCACCCGCCTCTGAAAAGTTTGCCCGGAGGTGGGAACACACGAGGTGGCTGACCCGCAAAACCTCCAATCCTCAACCCACTTCCAAAGCTGCATCTATGAGGCTGATAAGATCTTGGCCCGTACAGTCAGCACAGACATGACAAATTAGGTGGCTGCCCTCTGTGCTATAACCATCCTATGATTCGATGAATAATCAGTAAATCCATATTGGATTTTGGTTAAAGGAGGATTGTGAGATAGGATGGCAACAGATCTCCCTCAGTGATTCTGGATTTTAACATCCAACTGAACCACCAATAGGATAGAACCTCAGTTTCAATCAAACTTAAAAGAAACACCTACAACAATGCAGCTGTCCTTAACTGCACTGGATTTTTAACCTATTAACTACACCTTGCTAATTTTTTGGGAACTCAAATGTTTCTTGTGTTGTTCACTGCTGGAAGATTAAATTATTTGCTGAGGAGCCGTTAAAATGCTGCAGAGGGAGGTATAAATTCCTCACAAATTCATACTCTAATTTCTTAGGATCAGTTGTGTCATGGACGTATATCATTGCAGCCATATATTGAGTTACTCCACTGATAATTTAAAATATTTTTAGAAATACCTTTGCATCTGTACAATGCATATTTGTAAGCCAAGGGAGTTGAATGAGCTATATTCAACCCGGATATTTGAAAGTTATTTTGGGCTTTGCTATCATACTGTCAATGTTAAAATGAATTGTGATGGTTAAAGGCCATGCATGCTGCAAACATTAGCTGCACGCTTTTAAAGTGACGAATGGCAGCAATTGACTTTGTAGTAGCAATAGATCATTGTCACCGAACACACATATTTTCCAAAGTTCTCCAGAATTGTTCAGCAAAGTAAGTTGCAGAAACATTTCTTTTGATGACAAACAATATTGCAGAATGTGTTACACAATGATGAACCTTTCCTTTTTGTTCCAGAGTTAGGTGGCTGAAATTTGTGCTCCACACAAACCTTAAGGGAATAATCTACCTTGACAATGGAATGCCGAACTAATGGTTGCTGCATTGTTGGAGGTCTTGTCCTATCAATGAAACCTTAAAATGAGGTTTCATGGTGCAGATCTTTACAGATGATGGAGTTTGGATTTGTATTTGTATTTTGTTGATTGTCATGTGTACCGAGGTACAATGAAAAGTATTTTTCTGCGAGCAGCTCAACAGATCAGTAAGTACATGAAAAGAAAAGGAACTAAAAGGAAATACATAATAGGGCAACACAAGGTACACAATGTAACTACATAACACGGCATCGGGTGAAACATACAAGGGTGTAGTGTTAATGGGGTCAGTCCATAAGAGGGTCGTTTAGGAGTCTGGTAACAACACGGAAGAAGCTGTTTTTGAGTCAGTTTGTGCGTGTTCTCAGCCTTTTGTATCTCCTACCCGATGAAAGAAGTTGGAAGAGTGTGTAAACTGGGTGGGAGGGTCTTTGATTATGCTGCCCGCTTTCCCCAGGCAGCAGAGATGTAGATAGAGTCAATGGGTGGGAGGCAGGTTTGTGTGATGGACTGGGCTGTGTTCACGACTCTCTGAAATTTCTTGCGGTCTTGGGCCGAGCTGTTGCCATACCAGGCTGTGATGCAGCCAGATAGGATACTTTCTATGGTGCATCTGTAAAAGTTGGTAAGAGTTAATGTGGACATGCCAAATTTCCTTAGTTTCCTGAGGGTGTATAAGTGCTGTTGCACTTTCTTGGTGATAACGTCGACGTGGGTGGACCAGGACAGATTTTTGGAGATGTGTATCCCTAGGAATTTGAAACTGCTAACCATCTCCACCTCAGCCCCGTTGATGCTGACAGGGGTGTGTACAGTACTTTGCTTTCTGAAATCAATGACTAGCTCTTTAGATTTGCTGGCATTGAGGGATAGATTGTTGTCCCTGCACCACTTCACAAGGTTCTCAATCTCCCTCTTGTATTCTGACTCGTCGTTATTCAAGATCCAGCCCACTATGATCGTATCTTCAGCAAACTTGTAGATGGAGTTGGAACCAAATTTTGCCACGCAGTCATGAGTATACAGGGAGTATAGTAGGGGACTGGTTTAGCACAGTGGGCTAAACAGCTGGCTTGTAATGCAGAACAAGACCAGCAGCGCGGGATCAATTCCTGTACTGGCCTAACAGGTGCCGGAATGTGGCGACTAGGGGCTTTTCACAGTAACTTAATTGAAGCCTACTTGTGACAATAAGCGATTATTATATTATTATTAAGTACGCAGCCTTGCGGGGCCCCGGTTTTGAGGACTATTGTGGAGGAGATGTTGTTGTTTATTCTTACTGATTATGGTCTGTGGGTTACAAAGTTAAGGATCCAGTTGCAGAGTGAGGAGTCAAGTCCTAGGTTTTGGAGCTTTGATATGAGCTTGGCTGGGGTAGTGGTGTTGAAGGCGGAGCTGTAGTCAATAAATAGGAGTCTGATGCAGGAGTCTTTGTTGTCAAGATGCTCTAGGGATGAGTGTAGGGCCAGAGAGATGGCGTCTGCTGTGGACCGGTTGCGGCTGTATGCGAATTGCAGTGGATGAAGGCGTTCTGGGAGTATGGAGTTGATGTGCTCTCGAAGCACTTCATTGTGACTGAAGTCAGGACCACCGGACAATAGCCATTGAGGCACGTTGCCTGATTCTTCTTTGGCACCGGCGTGATGGTGGTCTTCTTGAAGCAGGTGGGGACCTTGCAGCGGAGTAAGGACAGGTTAAAGATGTCCGCGAACATATCTGCAAGCTGGTCCGTGCAGGCACTGAGTGCACGACCAGTGATCCCGTCCGGACCCATCGCCTTCCAAGGGTTCACTTTCAGGAAAGCCGATCTGACTTCTGAAGCTGTGATGGTGGGTATGGGTTTGTTATGGGCTGCTGGGGCACTTGACAGTGGATCTTGACAGCACTTTCTGGTCCCACCGGCTAATAGGTCACCGTAAAACTTGCCCCTACTCTGGCTTGCTGCTCCACAGACATTTAAAGTTCTGAAGAGTGTTATTGGCTTGAGATGGGCTTTCTAATTCCATTTGGGGAGGAAGCCCTTCCCCCACCAGGAGGAGCGGTGGACACTGCTGGGACTGCATCCAGTCCCTGAAGAAGAAGAGCCATAAGCTGAATGACAGGAAAGTGGCGGGGGGTGGGGGTGGGGAGGGGTGTTGGGGTGGGGGCGTGTTGCGCATATGGGGGTGATTCTCAGTGGGGTCAGGATAGGAGGCCTGAGGACATGGAAGGGTTATGGTGTGGGCAGGCCGATGGGGCTGAGAGGAAACACTGGAGGTGGGCAGATCTTGGAGGTGGGGCTCAGATCACAAAATGAACACCCATGAAGGAAGCACCCACCTTTCACAGAATGGTGCTCATGCAGGCCACCTGCCAGGCTTCCCCACCTCATCACCGACTTCCTCTCACCAGCTAAAAAGTTACATCAAGCAGGAAGTAGCAAGTGCATGACCACTTAAAGGACTCAACTGGCTCGAGAGTTGGCGGGCTGCCCGAGACCTCACCCACTGCCCTTCTAATTGAGGCCAGGCCGAAGACCGGATGGTAGGAGGCAGTAAAGGCAGCCACGGAATTTAACAGGCCTACCCCACCTTCAAACCTGCCCATGGAGTTTGTAAAATTCTGAACATGAGCTTGTTAAAAGTCCTATGACATGATTTTCATGATTTACAGGTCAACATTTTCTCTGGGACAAACAAGCTTAACTGGTCACTCTTTCATTACTGTTTGTGGAATGCTGCAAGTTTGTTTACTCATTTCAAAAGCAATACATTACCTGAAGCACATTGAGGTCATACGCAACTATTTTTTCCAAGTGAAGCTTAAAACATTGCTGCACTTGCCCTTACAAGTGATTGGCAAGGTCATTTGGAAAGGGAGAAATACACATGGATTTGACTGGTGATTATGGTTATTGCATCTTGTTTATGGTGACTCAGTCATGAATAGCAGCTTCCTGGGCAGCACGGTGGCGCAGTGGTAGCACTGCAGTCTCACGGCGCCGAGGTCCCAGGTTCGATCCCGGCTCTGGGTCACTGTCCGTGTGGAGTTTGCACATTCTCCCCATGTTTGCGTGAGTTTCGCCCCCACAACCCAAAGATGTGCAAAGTAGGTGGATTGAACATGCTAAATTACCCCTTAATTGGAAAAAATGAATTGGGTACTCTAAATTTCACTTAAAAAAAAGAATAGAAGCTCCCTATCACATTCAATGACATTTTCCTGCTATAAATTAACACTCAAGTCAAATTAACTTTCCACTAATTGATAATAAATTACATTAATAGAGGATCTCTTTTACCATTATCTCTCACTCGCTAATAGACTAAACAATTTAAAGTTTGGTGATGCTATAGTGACTTTCAGCTGAACTTGTGACTAATGATTGAGAAACAGTCTTCACTGTTACTGTCTGCAAGGTTGAGACTATTCACACACATTATTGCATGCTCAGTCAGTTCTCATGTCAAAGAGCGACAGCCACTGCGCTAATGATAAAATACATTGGCTTGTCTTCTCCTCTCAGCAGCAGTACACGTCTTCTTTTCAATTCATGCCACTCTCCTTCCTTCTCCAGTTCATGTTCATGCAATCACCAACCTCTACTCAGCAGGACTCCTCGGCCCTCCCTCTTCAAACCCATTCCAGTCTGATGCCCCTTGTTCAATATTGTTCCTTGCCCCTACCCCTTCAGCAACAATTGGGAGCTCTGTGTCAGTGTAGCCCTTGGCTTTCCTACTTCAACCTCCAATGCTCTTCACATCAATCTTCCTTGCACAGCAATGCTCCAGGCTCTACACTCTTCTTGAGCACCACTTCAGAATTTCTAAAACCTGTAGTTGTTGTAAGGGATTGAAGGCTGCTGCATTTCCAATTTTGCGAGAATGCCCACTGAAATGCATAGCAATATTCAATGCTGGGAAGCGGCAGGCATAGGAACATAGGAACAAGAGTAGGTCATTCAGCCCATCGAGTCTGCTCCACCATTCAATGAAGTCATGGCTGATCTGTGGCCTAAATCCATAAACCTGCCTTTGGCCCATATCTCTTAATACCTTGGCTTGACAAAAATATACTCCAGTCCTCTAGATATAAAGGCCAGCATTCCATTAGCTTTCTTGATGCGCTTGTTCGTGGCACTTTAAAGATCTGTCCACCTGAACCCCCAGGTCTCTTTGAATGTACATTGAATTTAGTTTTATATCATTTAGAAAGTACCCTGATTTATCCTTTTTTGGTTCAAAATGGATCACCTCACACTTGCTTACGTTGAAATCCATCTGCCATAGTTTTGCCCATTCACCTAGTCTATCGATAAATTTTGGTAATTTTACTTTGTCATCATCTACACTGTCTACAATGCCATCCAACTTTGTGTCATCAGAAAATTTGGATACATGACGTTCTATGGTATAATCCATGTCGTTAATGAATAATGTCAACAATGGAGGCCCTAACACAAATCCTTGGGGGACACCACAAGTCTGCCAATTTGAGAATCTACCCATTATCCCTTCTTTCTGTCACCTGCCACTCAACCAGTTTCCCAGATATGTCAGTAATTTGGCCTCAATTTGCTTTTATTTCCATGGGTTTCCATCTTAGTTAACAGTCTCTTATGTGGGACTTTATCAAATGCCACCTGGAAGTCCATATAAACAACATCCGTAGACATTCCCCTGTCCACTACCATGGTCACCTCATCCAACAATTCAGTGAGGTTTGTCAGGCCTGATCTACCTGTTATGAATCCATGCTGGCTCGCGCTGATTAACTGAACATTTCTGGGGTGTTCAGTTAGCCTATCCTTGATTATAGACTCCAACAATTGCCCCACCACAGATGTTCGGCTAACTGGTCTGTAATTTCCTTGTTTTCCTCTTTCATCCTTCTTAAAAAAAACATGAGCAGTTTTCCAATCCAGAGGGACGACTCCTGAATCTAGGGAACACTGAAACATTACAGTTCAGGCATCTCTAATGTGCCTCCCGACTTCCTTCAACACCCTCATACGGGTCCGGAGTATTTTTCACTCTTTGGTTCCATTAATTTCCTTATTATCGATGTTTCACATACGTTAATTTTATTTAGTCCCTGACCCTGATCCACAATTAATGTCCTCGGGATTTCTGGCAAACTATCCTCCTTTTCAACTGTAAATTCTGAGCCAAAGTAATTATTCAACATGTCTGCCATGTCCCCATACTCAATGACAATATCCCCACTTTCAGTCTTTAATGGGCCAACATTGCGCCTGACCACCAGCTTTCCCTTTATGTAACAATAAAACTTCTTCTTATTGTTTTTAATGTCCCTTGCAAGTTTCCTTTCAGAATTCCTTCCAGTAGCTCTTATAAATTGCTTTGTGGTCCTTTGCAGGTTTTTGTATCTTTCCCATTCGGAAAGATCTGTGCTGTTTTTTTGTATTTTTATATTGTATGCACCCTCCTGCAACTCCTTGTCAGTTCCTTGTTTTCCTTTGCAGTCTCTGTTCTTTTTGGATTTTATAATTTTTGTACCTGGAAAATCACTGGGACCTATGCCTTTTAAGACGGACTCCTTATTTAATTTTTAAAAATCAAGTCTCCCAGCAGCCTATGCTATTGTGTTGACATCGGTGATGACTCATCTGGATGGACTTGACTGGCAGCCAACAAGCTTGTTTTATTTTCCCGGGTCTTAACTGACACTCAATGCTGATTGGTGGTGATTGTTCCGGAATGTTCCTTACTTTTTAACTGTGAGTTTGCTTTCAGTTTTCATTTTGATCAAGCAGCTAGAAGGTCAGAGCTCTGGGACGAAATTCTCCGTTATCGGCGGAAAGTCCGCCGATCGGCGCAAAAAACGGCGCAAATCCGACTTGCGTCACGTCGGAAACATGGGTCGATAGTCTCCGGCCCGAAATAGGCTAGCAGTGACGTAACGGGATCCGCGCTTGCGCAGTGGTTCACGCCGTGCAGCGTCATACGCGCCGCACTGCGTGACAGCTCATAAGGCCGCGCTGCTCCCCCCCACCCGACCGGAACACCCGACCGCAACACCCGACTGGATGGCTGGCCGTCGCTCAGCCCCGAGGTTCGAGTCATGCGATGTGGAGGCGCTCCTGGACGCGGTGGAGCAGAGGAGGGACGCCCTGTATCCCGGGCACGGCCGCAGAGTTGCCCCACGCCACAGCCGGCGTCTGTGGAGGGAAGTGGCAGAGGCCATCACCGCTGTGGCCCTGATACCACAGACAGGCACCCAGTGCCACAAGAAGGTGAACGACCTCGTCAGAGCAGGCAGAGTGAGCCTCCCCCATATCCCCCCCTCCCCCATATCCCCCCTCCCCATATCCCCCCTCCCCATATCCCTCCCTCCCCCATATCCCCCCTCCCCATATCCCCCCTCCCCCATATCCCCCAAATCCCCCCTCCCCCATATCCCCCCTCGCCCATATCCCCCATATCCCCCTCCCCCATATCCCCCAAATCCCCCCTCCCCCATATCCCCCCTCCCCCATATCCCCCCTCCCCCATATCCCCATATGCCCCCTCCCCCATATCCCCCCTCCCCCATATACCCCATATCCCCCATATCCCCCTCCCCATATCCCCCCTCCCCCATACCCCCCTCCCCCATATCCCTCATATCCCCTCCCCCATATCCCCCTCCCCCATATCCCCCCTCCCCCATATCCCCCACATCCCCCTCCCCATATCCCCCCTCCCCATATCCCCCATATCCCCCTCCCCATATCCCCCTCCCCATATCCCCAATATCCCCCCTCCCCATATCCCCCATATCCCCCCTCCCCATATCCCCCATATCCCCCATATCTCCCCTCCCCCATATCCCCATACCCCCATCCCCATATACCCCATATCCCCCCTCCCCCATAGCCCCCACATCCCCCCTCCCCATATCCCCCCTCCCCATATCCCCCATATCCCCCTCCCCCATATACCCCCTCCCCATATCCCCCATATCCCCCCTCCCCCATATCCCCCATATCCCCCCTCCCCCATATCCCCCCTCCCCATATCCCCCATATCTCCCCTCCCCCATATCACCCATATCCCCCCTTCCCCATATCCCCCATATCCCCCCTCCCCATGTCCCCATATCCCCCTCCCCATATCCCCCCTCCCCATATCCCCCCTCCCCATATCCCCATATCCCCCCTCCCCCATATCCCCCATATCCCCCCTCCCCATATACAGCAATATACCCCCTCCCCATATCCCCCCTCCCCCATATCCCCCATATCCCCCTCCCCATATCCCCCCTCCCCCATATCCCCCTCCCCATATCCCCCATATCCCCCATATCCCCCTCCCCCATATCCCCCCATCCCCCATATCCCCCATATCCCCCTTCCCCATATCCCCCTCCCCCATATCCCCCTTCCCCCATATCCCCCCTCCCCCATGTCCCCCCTCCCCCATATCCCCATACCCCCCTCCCCCATATCCCCCATATCCCCCCTCCCCATATCCCCCCTCCCCCATATCCCCTATATCCCCCCTCCCCCATATCCCTCATATTCCCCCTCCCCCATATCCCCCCTCCCCCATATCCCCAATATCCCCCTATCCCCCCACCCCCATATCCCCCATATCCCCCGTCCCCCATATCCCCCATATCCCTCCTCCCCCATATCCCCCCTCCCCCACCTCCCCATTCCCCCATATACCCCCTCCCCATATCCCCCTCCCCCATATCCCCCCTCCCCCATATTCCCCATATCCCCCCGCCCCCATATCCCCCCTCCCCCATATCCCCCATATCCCCCCCCATATCCCCCCTCCCCCATATCCCCCTCCCCCATATCCCCCATATCCCCCTCCCCATATCCCCATATCCCCCCTCCCCCATATCACCCATACCCCCCTCCCCCATATCCCCCATATCCCCCCTCCCCCATATCCCCCATATCCCCCCTCCCCCATATCCCCCATATCCCCCCCTCCCCCATATCCCCCCTCCCCCATATCCCCCATATCCCCCGCTCCCCCATATCCCCCCTCCCCCATATCCCCCCTCCCCTATATCCCCCTCCCCGTATCACCTGATCACTGCCTGATGTCTAACCATGCATGCTTCATTGTGTATCGCAGGACCAAACGTCCAGGCACCCATCCTCGCAGATGCAGACCGCCCGCAGGATGCCCCTCGGAGACCACAGGAGACGGAGAGACCCGCACCCTCCAGCATACGACACCCGCAGGATGCCCCTCGGAGACCACAGGAGACGGAGAGACCCGCACCCTCCAGCATGCGACGCCCGCAGGATGCCCCTCGGAGACCACAGGAGACGGAGAGACCCGCACCCTCCAGCATGCGACGCCCGCAGGATGCCCCTCGGAGACCACAGGTGACGGAGAGACCCGCACCCTCCAGCATGCGACGCCCGCAGGATGCCTCTCGGAGACCACGGGAGACGGAGAGACCCGGACCCTCCAGCATGCGACGCCCGCAGGATGCCCCTCGGAGACCACGGGAGACGGAGAGACCCGGAGCAACAGGGAGACGACACCCCCGTCACGTGCGGGAGCGACCACCTAGCGACGAGATGGGCAGCCACAGGCCCCCGTCACATCCGAGCCAGGACACCACTACCCAGGACACCAATACCCAGGACACCACTACCCAGGACACCACTACCCAGGACACCCCTACCCGGGACAGCACTACCCAGGAAGACGAAATACCGGACAGTGACTCAGAGTGGATGGGTGGAGACGAACCCCACCCCAAAGTGCCATGGACTCAGAGTGGGACGAAGAGCACGACACAACGCCACTGCTGTCACCAACAACCTCCACCATCGCAGAAACACTCACCATGGTTGGGCACTTTAGTGATAAGGCGTCTGGTACACTCACTGGTGGGCACAACACAGCCGTCCCGGTACAGCAGGTGGAGGTAGGAGCAGCAGAGGGACCGGGCGGTCGGAGGGCAGCCCAGCCCAAGCGAACATCTGCTGCCCAGATGGATCCCGGGTTCCTGCAGTTACCACACCCACACATAGATCCGATGCAACCACCGACCCGGAGACGAGCGAAGAGGGTGACGGGCGGCTTGCGGCGGCTGCGGTCGCAGGTGGAGGAGTCCACCCACGTCCAGGAGCTGGGAGTGGTGCCGGTCATGCGTGCCACCCAGGCCGACACCGCACGAGTGGCGTCCGCGGTGGAGGCAATGGGTGCGACGGTGTCAGACATGGGGAACGGTTTGCGAGGCCTGGGGCCTTCCGTGCAGGCGGCGTCTGTGGCCCAGGAAATGGTTGCCCTCTCACAGGAGGCCATGAGCCAGTGCCAGCGCCAGATGGCAGAGGCGCTCAACGCCATAGCCCAGTCTCAGCAGGCCATCGCCCAGTCTCTGCAGGCCATGGCCCAGTCTCTGCAGGCCATCGCTGAGGGCATCGGCGCCAGTGGCCATGTGCGAGCCGGCGTCGCACTGTCACAGACAGGGTTTGCCAACCCCCTGGGCTCCATGGCTGCAAACCTGCAGACCCCTGTCGATACCAGCACGGGCCTCCAGGACTGGCAGTGCCAGATGTCGGGGGGGGCGTCGAATGGCCAGTCCATTCGCATCCCCCACCCATGTAGAGGCCTGGGGGCCATCGGGCACCCCGAGGGAGGAGGAGGTGGTGTGGTCCATCCCGGCTCCCTCTGTAGGGGAGGTCCCGGTACACCGCGACACCTCGGACTCCCCCCCTTCCGTCCCAGGTGCATCGGGTGGGCAACGGGCAGGACAGGCTGGCAGCTCGCCATCCCAGTCGCCCGGGCCGCAGCCTGGCCCATCTAGGCCAGGACGCCCTAGGAAACGGCCGCCAAAGGGATCCAGTGTCAGAGGGCAGGAATCACAGGAGTCCACCTCCAGTTCTGCTGTACCGTCTGGGGAACCACGTAGACGTAGTCAAAGGGCCCGTAAGGCCAAACAATTTGACACTGAGTAAGTTGGCACGGGTGCAGGGCACAGATGAGTTATAGGGGCTAGGGCACGTGCATGAACTCCTTTGGTTATTAAAGTCAATGTTACACCTACCGAAGCTGCCTTTGTGCTCTGTCCAAAGTGTGCGGGGGTGTCATGTACGTTGAGCGCAAGTGTGTGTGTGAGGGGTGGTCTTACCTCAGCCCCAGGTGAGTCTGCCCCCTTCCCCCTGGGCCGCCATTAACATCCCCCGGGCAAAGGACGGGACCGTGCGCTGCAGTGTCACAGCCGCATGCAGGGATGGTCCGGGTGGATGGTGGTACTGTGGCCATGGGTCAGACATAGTCCAACGATGTAGAGCCAGGAGCTCATCGCAGGGCGGGTTGTCATCATCCTCCATGGCCTGCGATAGACACGCGTCCACCCGCAACTGTGTGAGCCCGGCCCGTTGTGCCGCAGGTGGATCGGCAATGCGGGGGGGGGGGGGGGTGGTGTGCATGCGGGTGGGGTGGGTGGGGTTGGGAGGGGGGTGAGGGTGCTGGGTGGGTGGATGGGTGGGGGGTGTGGGTGGTCGGCTGTTGCCATGGTGTGCGGTCTGTGGCCATACTACCCGATTCCCACGCCCATCTAGTCAGTGAAGTGGGCGTCTATCAGTCTGTCCCGTGCCCGCTGGGCCAGCCGGTAACGGTGGACAGCCACCCGCCTGTGTCTACCCCGTCTGCCCTGACCATTGCCCCCATCCCCCTCATCTGGGGAGGACTGGGCCTCTTCCTGCTGCTCCTCCACTCCGCCCTCCTCTGCCTGCGGCACATCGCCCCTCTGCTGGGCTTTGTTGTGCAGGACGCAGCACACCACAATGATGCGGCCGACCCTATCTGACCGATACTGGAGGGCGCCCCCAGAGAGGTCCAGGCACCTGAAACGCATCTTCAGCACGCCAAAGCACCTCTCGATCACTCCCCTTGTCGCTACATGGGCATCATTGTAGCGGTTCTCCGCCTCATTGCGTGGCCTCCGTATAGGCGTCATCAGCCACGATCGCAATGGGTAGCCCGTGTCGCCCAGCAACCAGCCCCTCAGCCGGGGATGGCGTCCTTCGTACATGCCGGGGATGGATGACCGCGACAACACGAATGAGTCGTGTACACTGCCTGGGTGACGGGCGCAGACGTGCAGGATCATCATGCGGTGGTCGCAGACCACCTGTACGTTCATCGAATAGGTCCCCTTCCTATTAGTGAACATGGCCCTGTTATCTGCAGGTGGCCGCACGGCGGCGTGCATCCCATCGATCGCGCCCTGGACCATGGGGAACCCGGCCACGGCAGAGAAGCCCACAGCCCGGGCATCTTGGCTGGCCCGGTCCACGGGGAAGCGATGTAGCGGTGCGCCATGCCATATAGGGCATCTGTCACTGCCCGGATGCACCGGTGCACTGATGTCTGCGATATGCCGGACAGGTCCCCACTCGGTGCCTGGAATGACCCCGTTGCATAAAAGTTCAGGGCCACCGTAACCTTGACGGACACGGGGAGAGGGTGTCCCCCGCCAGTGCCACGCGGTGACAGGTGTGCCAGCAGGTGGCAGATGTGTGCCACGGTTTCCCGGCTCATCCGGAGTCTCCTCCTGCATTCCCGGTCCGTGAGGTCCTGGTATGACTGCCGGGGCCGGTACACACGGGGAGCACTCGGGTGCCTCCGTTGCCGTGGGGCCGCGACGTCCTCCTCCCCCTCCTCGTCCTGTCGGTCAGGTGTCCCTCCAGCCTGGGCGGCTGCCGCCTGCCCCTCTGCGGTAGCCTGTGCCGCCTCTCTGGCACGCTCCTCCTCCTCCTCCTCCTCCTCACCCAGGGCAACATAGACATGGGCGGCTGCCACCAGGGCGGCCAACATCGCTGGATGATCTGAAAACATGACGGCCTGGTGGGGGGGAGGGGAACGACGACATGTCATCATTGCCCATATCCCCTCCTCCCCCCTGCCAGGTGGCATCGACCGCATGGGTCCAACTGTTGGAGGCTGGCACCTGGCAAGGTGGACCAACTCACTTCCCCTCCCATTTCCCTCCTCGGCACGGACCGCCCCCAACCCCCAACCTCCACCCCGGCACGGACCACCCCCCAACCTCCACCCCGGCACGGACCCCCCCCAACCTCCACCCCAGCACGGACCCACCCCCAACCCCCAACCTCCACCCCGGCACGGCACGGACCCCCCCCCAACCTCCACCCCGGCACGGCACGGACCCCCCACAACCTCCACCCCGGCACGGACCGCCCCCCAACCTCCATCCCAGCAGCGACCACCCCCCTCCCAACCTCCACCCCGGCACGGACCCCCCCCCCCCAACCTCCACCCCAGCATGGACCCCTCCCCAACCTCCACCCCAGCACGGACCCCCCCCCAACCTCCACCCCGGCACGGCACGGACCCCCCCACAACCTCCACCCAGGAAACGGACCCCCCCCCAACCTCCACCCCGGCACGGACCCCCCCCCCCCAACCTCCACCCCAGCACGGACCCCCCCCCAACCTCCACCCCAGCATGGACCCCCCCGAACCCCCAACCTCCACCCCGGCACGGACCCCCCCCAACCTCCACCCCAGCACGGACCCCCCCCAACCTCCACCCCAGCACGGACCCCCCCACAACGTCCACCCCAGCACGGGCCCCCCCCCCAACCTCCACCCCAGCACGGACACCCCCAACCCCCAACCTCCACCCCGGCACAGACCCCCCCTCCAACCTCCACCCCAGCACGGCCCCCTCCCCAACCTCCATGCCGGCACGGACCCCCCCCAACCTCCACCCCAGCACGGACCCCCCCCCCAACCTCCACCCCGGCACGGACCCCCCCCCCCCAACCTCCACCCCAGCACGGACCCCCCCCCAACCTCCACCCCAGCACGGACCACCCCCAACCCCCAACCTCCACCCCGGCACGGCACGGACCCCCCCCCCAACCTCCACCCCAGGAGGACCCCCCCCAACCTCCACCCCGGCACGGACCCCCCCCCCAACCTCCACCCCAGCACGGACCCCCCCCCCAACCTCCACCCCAGCACGGACCCCCCCCAAACTCCACCCCAGCACGGACCCTCCCCCAACCCCCAACCTCCACCCCGGCACGGCACGGACCCCCCCCCAACCTCCACCCCAGCACGGACCCCCCCCCCAACCTCCACCCCGGCACGGACCCCCCCCCCAACCTCCACCCCAGCACGGACCCCCCCACAACCTCCACCCCAGCACGGATCCCCCCCAACCCCCAACCTCCACCCCGGCACGGACCCCCCCCCCAACCTCCACCCCGGCACGGACCCCCCCCCCAACCTCCACCCCAGCACGGACCCCCCCCCAACCTCCACCCTGGCACGGACCCCCCCCAACCTCCACCCCAGCACGGACCCCCCCCAACCTCCACCCCAGCACGGACCCCCCCCCAACCCCCAACCTCCACCCCGGCACGGACCCCCCCCAACCTCCACCCCAGCACGGACCCCCCCCCAACCTCCACCCCGGCACGGACCCCCCCCAACCTCCACCCCAGCACAGACCCCCCCCCCAACCTCCACCCCGGCATGGACCCCCCCCCAACCTCCACCCCAGCACGGACCCCCCCCAACCTCCATCCCGGCACGGACCCCCTCCCGGCACTCCCCCGGAGCCCAGCCTACTCTAACCACCCCGCCCCCCCCCCCCACCGCACACACACACACACAACCCGAGACACACCTCTCCTCACGCATTCAGACTGCGGCCACGCCATTGCCTGCCCAGAGCCAACCCCCCAGGCCGCCACTCACCTCCACGCTGGTCGGCGTCAGCCTGGAGCACCGGGTCACGCCGATGAAAAGGAGGTTTCATTTACGTCGACGTGAACGGTCATCACGTCGACGGGACTTCGGCCCATCCGGAAGGGAGAATATCGGCAGGCCGAAAATCGGCTGCCTTGCACAGACCCGTGACATTCTCCGCGGCAGCGGCGCCATTAACGCCCCGCCGACTTTTCTCCCTTCGGCGACTTCGGCAACCGGCGGGGGCGGGATTCACGGCGGCCAACGGCCATTCTCCGACCCTCTGGGGGGTCGGAGAATGACGCCCCTGATTTCTCTCTCAACTGATGGATTCTTTTTGAAGGCCCAGAATGAAGACTTTTCTCTCAACAATCAGTTTACCTGCAGGAGGATCCAGACAGCACCAGCTGCAGGCATGGGGGTTGTTTGAAAACCCTCTTAAAATTACCATGTGGAGAACTCTAGTCTTATCTCAATCAGGTTGATAGATAATCTGGTGGAGGTGGGAGAAAGTTAGAATTAAACAGACCTAAGAGGGATCTTCTGTGTGTAGGCCCAGGTCAATATTTGGATTGGATGTGGATTTGTTTTATTTTCATGTGTGCTGAGGTACAGTGGAATGTATTGTTCTGAATATAGTCCAGACAGATCATTCCATACATGAAAAAGAAGGGCACACATAAATACACAATGTAAATACTTGGACACAGACAGGTGAAGCATACAGGAGTTCAGTACTACTCAGTAGAGAAGATGTTTGAAGACATCAGATCAGTCCATAGGAGGATCATTCGGGAGTCTGGTAACAGCGGGGAGGAAGCTGTTTTTGAATCTGTTGGTGCAAGTTCTCATTAGTTGGAAGAGTGAATACCCTGGGTTGGAGGGGTCTTTGATTATGCTGCCTACTTTTAAAAGGTGGCAGGAGGTCCAGACAGAGTCAATAGATGGGAGGCGGGTTCGCGTGAAGGACTGGGCTGTGTTCACAACTCTCTGTAGTTTCTTATGGTCTTGGGCTGAGCAGTTACCATACCAGGCTGTGATTCAGCCAAATAGGATGCTTTCTATGGTGCCTCTGTAAAAATTGGTAAGAGTCAAATGGACATGCCAAAAGCGGTTGTGCTTTCTTGGCCATAGCGTTGACATGGGTGGACCAGGACAGATTGTTGGTGACGTGCACACCTAGGAATTTGAAGCTGTCAACCATCTCCTCCTTGGCACCATTGATTCAGGCAGAGGTGCGTACGATAATTTGCTTCCTGAAGCTAATGACCAGCTCTTTTAGTTTTGCTGACGTTGAGGGAGAGATTATTATCATTGCCCCACTCCACTAGATTCTCTATCTCCCTCCTGTACTCTGTTAAAGTGTCTCCTCAGAGGGGATCCCACAGCCTGAGAGTTCTGCCTGAATGTTTCAGCTAGAAGAACCTCATAGCAATCTAGCTGTTGGTTTCGGCTCTTTGCGTCTTAAGAAGATAGCCGGTTCAACAATTTCAATATCAGCGACAAGGATACTCATCTCCCATTTTTCCATTTTAATCTCTATCATTTTACACCTTTCCCTTCCCCGGTATGTGTCTGTCTTGTGTGTGTTTGGGTAGAGGGTGGGACGGTAAAAGGAGGGAGTAGTAGATTAGTTGCCCATTAATCGATTATAATGATTGCATGTCTTATCTCTCTTGTTATAAATAAACAGTTGTTGTGTTTTACTAACAAACCTGGTGCCTGTAAGTTATTGGAGCTGTCAAGGGTCAAAGATCTCAGAAACTTTATACGAATTATTGGTTAATTCACTTGTGTTGTGCCTCCAGGGCCTGTGGGGCTGGAATTGACTGCCCATTTGCCGAAGGTGTCGTAATAGTTTACGCTTTTTTATTTTATGCTGTCCCTCAACTCTTTCATTATCCTTGCCTGATCCTTCTGTGAAGTGGAGCTTTCCCCTCTCAGAGGTATAAACTGGTTCTGTATTGTGTTAAATGCTTCTTCAAATATCTTCTACTGGTCTTCAGTTCTTTCACCTATGAGCAGATTTTCCCGTTTATTGTGGACAGCTCTGTCTCATCTCATTTAAGTCGGCCTTTCCTAAATCTAAAATCCAATAGCTGATTTGTGCTTTTCACTTTTAAACATTACATTGAACTTGATCATGTTATGATCACTATTTGATAAATGTTCATGCACAATTAGGTTACTAATTAAATATGGCTCATTATTCATTGTTAAATCTAATATTGCTTGTTGCATCCAGGACATACTTCTGTAGGAAATTATCCCTGACATATCCAGAAATTCACTACCTTTCTGACAACTGTTTGACTGCCTCTTCCAATTTATGTTAAAGTTAAAATCCCCCAGTAATACTACTTTGCCTTTGCGGCACACTTGCCTAATTTTTGCATTTATACAATCTAACACTTCCGAGCTGTTATCTGGGGGGTCTCCACAAACACCTATTACAGTTTTAGGTCCTTTACAGTTTCTCAGTTCTACCCACAAGGTCTCCACTGGATTATTTTCCTTCATTATATCCTCTCTCACCAATGAATTGATTTTGTTTCTAATCAGTAAGGCTACTCCTGCACCCCCCCCCCCCCCCGGTTTAATCAATATGCTGTTTTGCCATTACCTATCGTACCTGAACTAGGATTCTTGACAGTTTCTTTACTGTGACTTGTTTTTGAAACAGTATTGCGCTTGGAGTGGGATTGACTAAATCTAGAAATGTGGATGAGCAGTAAGTGCTTCAAAAATAGTGATTGCCCATATGAAACATGAATGCTTGTCATTCAGGACAGGAAACTCTTGCTGATTTTGCTCTTCGCTAACCCAGGTGTGCAGCAGCTGGAAACTGCACTGCAGCCCAGCTGAATTGGCTCAGCATTGGTCAGGAATCAAACCAAGGATCTTCTAGTTGGTCTTTACCTACTGGACCATCAATGGAGCAGAATAGTTTGAACCCATAACCCCAACCTATATTTTCTACCTCCCTTTTCCATTGTGGTTCACTGCCTAGAAGAAAGAGAAAGTATTTAGGTGAGTGCTTTTTCATTTTTTTCCTCATAAGATTTAAGTACTATTGAACTATTGCATTCCTTAGCAAACATCATGCATAAATGTAGATACGCAGAATATTACAGAAAAGACAGATAATCTGATGAATTTCATATCTTGAAAGTATACATACTTTGAAAGCGCAATTTGATTTTCAGAATGAATATTACATTTTCATCCAATTTCTAATTTACTACAAGGTCCTGGAAACAAAGAAAAAGTAATTTGATGTCAATGATACAGTAAAGATACAAGGTGTATAATAAAAATACATATTGATTATTAAATGTCTTCTGCCCACAATAAATGTAAAACAAATTCAAGAATATTAAATTCCCTTCCCCAGGAATTTCCATCATATTTATTACTAATCTATTTTGATAATCATTGTTGCTGCTTTCGGTGAGAGGTAAGCTCATTGTGGAATCAATGTGGCAGATGAATAATTCAAATTCAATAACACTCTCTGTCTCTATCAATAATAAAACGAGGAAAGATGCAGTGGAGCTTTAATTGAATTTGTCAGACACTTTTCTTTATATGAACAGATTATAGTGATTTAAATGTTTTATACATCAGGTTTGTTGCTTAATTTCCTGCCAGCACTGAGGTTGCACCTTGGTACTGCCACAAACTCCATCCTAATGACCAAATCCATCCGCTTCTCTGATGAACCAGATTGTTCGCAACCTATTTGATCCCGAACTGAGTTTATAATCCAAAATCCTTATCGTCATCAAGATTGTCTTCTTATCCCACTGAATTATCGATGAAGGATGAACAATGTTTCCTTTTACAATGTTTCAACTTTATTGTGCAGCTTTGTGGAACTGTCCTCATTTGGTTCCAATGTTACCAATCCAATCAGAAACAGAGCATCTCCCATCCTGTCCCATCACCTTGAGAGTCCAAAATTGGAACCCGCTTTATTCACATGTTGCCTGTTGATAATATTATAGATTATTTTCCAAAAATATGTTGATAACCAGCATATTTTTCTCCTCTGCAACTTTTGACCACTCCACTGTCTCTACTTGCCCCCACACAGATTGTTTGGCATTCAATCTTGGAAAAATTGCAATTTCTTTCCTCCAGTTAAGACTTTGGACTTAAATCGATCCAGGGAGAGATGGCCAGTTTTGTGTGTGGCAGGCCAACTTTCTTTTTCAGAACAAATTATTCCTTTTGTGCTTGTTTGGCCAATTGGTTGAAATAAAACATTTTGACCTCGTGGAAATTTCCGCCCATTGTCTTCAACGCTTGCCTCAAACTCTGTATCCACATTATTGAAATCATGCCCCTCGCAAGTCACTGGAGGCACAAAGCTATTTAGATGTGTGTGTACAAAGCACACAGGTACAAAAATCATTAAGAAGACTTGTTGAGATTTTGGTCTTTCTCTCAAAAGAATTGGAGTTCACATTTTAGTTGTCGTATCTTGCTCAAGTCCTAACTGGAGTACTGCATTCACTTTTTGGCATCACATCTCAGGAAGGATATATCCTCAGAGCGGTCACAATGCAAATTCTCCACAATGATACCGGCTGTTCAGGGGTTAAATTATGAGGCAGTTTTGCAAAAAGGAAGCTTTCATTCCCTTGAGTTTAAATGGTTGAGGGTTGATCTAATTCAAGCGCTTAAAATGACAAAGGGACTTGAGAGGGTAGATTTAGAGAATCTAGTTCCTCTGGTGGAGGAATCCAAAACAAATGAATACAATATGAAAATTAAAGCTAACCATTGAGAAGTGAAATCAGGAGGCTTCTTTTTCCCACACATTTGAGAAAGTAGGTGTTGCCTCCTCCAAAATGCATGCTGCACCTATTGAAATGTTTAAGACTAAGATTGATAGATTTTTGTTGGCTGAGGGCATCGAGGGATAGAGATCATCTTTGATGGAGTTGAGGTACAGATTGGCCATGATCTGATTGCATGTCAAAATGGGTTGAATAACTGACTCCCGATCATATATTCTTATGAGTGCAGTCTACAATGCACTATACACGAGGAAGGGCAGTTACTGACGCAAGTCCTAGAACTCTCTCATTAAGATTGTTGGCATCTATGGGAAAGGTGATGACCTGGCTAGAGCTAGCAAATAGGGTAATGGTGACCTGCTTGATACAGCTATGCATGGAAGACTAATTTATGCAGTTAATTGACCTGTAAGAGCGTGGAAGGAGCCATCTGAACAAGTATGACTGTTAGAGCTTTGACAGCCATGGAAAAGTGAGGTCTCCTGGGCCAGCAGGCAGCACGTTGTTTCAGAAAGCTCATATAGAACATAGAACATACAGTGCAGAAGGAGGCCATTCGGCTCATCAAGTCTGCACCGATCCACTAAAGCCCTCATTTCCACCCTATTCCCGTAACCCAATAATCCCTCCTAACCTTTTTTGGTGACTAAGGGCAATTTATCATGGCCAATCCACCTAATCTGCACGTCTTTGGACTGTGGGAGGAAACCGGAGCTCCTGGAGGAAACCCACGCAGACACGGAGAGAATGTGCAGACCGCACAGACAGTGGCCCAGCGGGGAATCGAACCTGGGAACCTGGCGCTGTGAAGCCACAGAGCTATCCACTTCTGCTACCGTGCTGCCCTAATATATATCAGGGACATTCTTCCTGGAGAAGTATAGCCTCCTGATGCAGCGCTATGCAGTCATTTCCTATATACACATGGACTTACTAAGGCCTTATACAAGCTGTCCCCTTCACCTACTGTTCTCTGAGAGATTCACTGGCTGCCTACCCTGCTGTTGATGATGATCCTTTTCCCCAAATTGTTCCCCCAGCCAGAGCCTGAAGCAGAAATGACACCAACGAAAAAGTGAAGAAACTCAGTCAGTGTTAATGAAGTAAAAAAGGCAGAAATATGGAATCTCCAAACCCCCAAAATACACGATGCACAATAACGTTGGATTCTGGTGATCTAAGTACCTGCAGCTGAGCATTCCTTTAGACAATTCTTCCAGTCAGCCAGTGCCTGATACCAATTCCATTGGGTTTTACAGACTGGGTTCAAGGCTTTCATCCAGCCAAGTTAAAATTGCATTGGATGATAATTGTATCATTGCACCCTGATTTCCATGCATTCCTCAGAACCCTGATTTCTAAGCATTCCTCAGAACCTACCTCCCCCAGTTGGTATCTTCGTCAACTAGTTGATATTAGGAGTTAAAATGATGGCCAGAGTGCAGCGAGAAAATGGATGTTAGCAACAACAGCTTGCATAAATATTGTACCTTTCATATATTGGAATATCCCAAAGTTTAGAAGAGAGATAGAAAACAAAATTTGACAGCACATTGGAGGTATTAGGGTAGGTGGCCAAAATCTTGATCAAAGAAATAGGTTTGAAGGTCTGTATCAAAGAAGGCTAGAGTGGCACCTTTGAACACTCTTACCTGCAGCCACAATGGCAGCAGTCTGTGCTTGCATTGAAGTGAGTTGGGTTTATATGAGAGCAGCACAATGACGATAAACTGACCATGTGTTATAGAGCTTCGAGCTTCCTCTGCAGCATCCAAATGTTGGGTGGCATTTTCTTACGCTGCAGTGGAAACCGAGGCATCAGCCATCAGACACCACATCGTGATCAGGCACAGAAGTGCGTTAATGGAGTTATCTACGATATCCATATTGAAAAGGATGGGTTTCACGATCTATGCAAAACCTTGTGGCAAGGTGGTGCTGGACACTTGCCTGGTAAGCCTGGCACCTGTGCTATTCCTGTCCCCAGCACTGGCTCATGCCCCGCCTTCTCAATCTTGCACCTCGCCTGAGGTGTGGTGATCCTCAAGTTAAATCACCAGCAGTCAGCTCTCCTCCTCAAAGGGGAAAGCAGCATTTAGTCATCTGGTACTATGGCGACTTTACCTTTAGAGTTGGGATGTAACCTTTGAAGATACATTCACTGACGTTGACAACTCATGTGAGGTCACAGAACATTCATGACACTGCATTCAGATCCTCGGGACATGATAACAGACATTGACCACTTTAGATATTTGGTCACAAATTTT
Source organism: Scyliorhinus torazame (assembly GCF_047496885.1). Lineage (NCBI taxonomy): Eukaryota > Metazoa > Chordata > Chondrichthyes > Carcharhiniformes > Scyliorhinidae > Scyliorhinus > Scyliorhinus torazame. The sequence continues at coordinate 276,191,003 of NC_092711.1, forward strand.
CTCTGGGAAACCTCCAGGCATTCTGTGAATGGATCTTATCTTTCTTCCTATACATATCTTCTACATTGCTATTGGCTGCAGTGTGTTCAAGTTATCGCCAATGATTTAACTAATTAGCTGAATTTTGATGTTGAACAAAAAGAATTGAAAAACTGAAGTGATCTTCATTTTCAGTAGAATAAGAATGCTCAGTAAGATAGTGCACATTTCATGGTTATACGTTGTGTTCCTCACTGCCTGTTCAGATCAGGGTGTCTGGTTTATCAATACATTCTGTTTCATATTGCATTTGACAATAAGTTTCATTATTACAAATTCGATCTTACTACCTTAAATTTACTCGTTTAAAAAATGTAGACTTTCCAAGTAAATTACAACAGATATTAAGTTAAATGTAACCTTGGGAAAATGTCACTGATTGCAATGCTTTAGTAACATTGGATACATGTGAATAAAAGGTATTTTCTACATTCTAAAATAATCTGTTTACGATTTCACTGGAAATAGTAATCAAAGGAAAGATTACTGCGACTTAATGTTGCTAAGATATCTGAACCGAGATTTTTTTTTTTGACAGAGCTCATTTCTCTGGGTAATGGTGTCTATAATAGTCACGAAAACAAACAAGATGCCAGTTTAATATCCCATCTGAAGGCAATAGTGTAAACCCAACACCATGATTGGGGGATCAAAATCCTGCATGCTAACACTGTTATACGAGAGGTGTTTTCAGAACCCCAAAATGTATCATGGAGTTCAACCAACCTCTCCCTTTAATGGAGTGTTGCTTTTGAAGCACACGGCTTGTTCCCCAGGTGTGATATTACAATTATGGACACATGGTTTTTAAAACAAAACAATGTTTATTCCATGAACTCAAATTAACCTATAAAATAAACATTGGATCTCTTAACACCCCTTACTTCAAAGATAAGCCCGAAAATAATACAACACTAAATAATCCCTCAAAATGTTCCTTCAAAAATCCAAAAGGTTTCAAACCTTCAAAACAGTAACACACCAGGTCACAGAATATATATATTTTCTGTAGAATGGCAAAGATATATCAGCTTGGTTGACTTCAGCTCCAACACCTTGCTTTTCTTCCTGCAGCTCTCTGGAAACACACAGCCACACCCAAGCTGCTTTCTCCAACTGGCTTTCTCCCTTCAAGCAGCTCACAGCAAACCAGAACTTCTCAAGCTGCTGTCTCAAACTGGCTTTCTCCTTTTAATCAGGTCACAGCAAAACAGCCAGGCACTTTGAAGCTGCTCTCAGCAAAACAGCCAGGCACTTTGAAGCTGCTCTCAGCAAAACCAGCCAGGCACTTTTCAGCTGCTCTCAGCAAAACTGAAACCAAAAGCAGAAGTGAGCTCAGCTCCCCCCAACCTCTGACATCACTTCAGTAATATGATCAACTCCATTCCTTAAAGGTACATTGCTTAAACATCCATTTCTTAAAGGTACTCTCACATGACAACACCCAAAATAAACCTGGGTTCCCATTTATAGTTCTCTCCCCATCGCTGATGCCTGGCTTGCTGGGGCAACACGAGGAACCTGGGACAGGACATGCACAACTAAACTCCTTATCCTGATGGGGGAGATGGTGAGCATTGAATTGGCCATTGCTGATGTCATAGCCAACAGTAGACTGAAACCATCAAAGACTGAAATAGTGTTTTTAGCACCTTTCATTTCTATTTTAGGTTTATTTTGCTTTTAATGCTTAATTCACTGCACTTTCTCTTCCAGGAATGCCCAACATGAAGAAGTTCTGCTCTTCCCTCCCATTTTTCTCTTGTTCACATTCAATGTTTTCATTTCCCTTCTCATGCTTGATCAATTATCCACTAACGTGTGCTTTCACAGCCATGTCTCCTGCCTCTCTGGCTGCCAAATATTCCACCTGGATTCCAATTTAACTCCTATCGTTCATCTTTTGGATCCATGCATGCTTAGAGATGTATCCATGATATTCAGCATTCCTTGAACCACTGCTCTTGCCAGTTTTTGAGGTCTATGGGTAGGGGGTACTGATGGATATATGGCGTTGTCATCATTTGACCGCAATCTGATTGAAGGATGGAATAGGCTTGAGGGCTAAATGGCCTACTCCTGTTCCTATGTTGCAATGTTATGTGATGCCATATGCATGGCCTCAACCTCTTCAGCAGGGCCAATTCACTATATTTGACAGTTCTTCTGATCTGCTGTTCCAAAAAACGTTTTGTTTCCTTTCAGGTGTCAAAGCTTTTTTTTGGAAGCTTTTATGGTTCTTCACTTCTTCTGACACAATCCATCCAACCAACCTCATGCATTGTCATGTTCTTATTATCCCTTCTGATGTTTCCGTTTCTGACCTCAAACAATTTGCCATCAGTGAAGGTCTCAACATCATCCCCAAATCATTATACTTGTGTTTCTTTCAATTTAACATACGGTATTCACTGTTCATGATGCAACCTCCTCTGTACTGACAGCGAACACAAATGCATATTGGGAGGCCGTTTTGCTGCTATCTACGGTTGGAAAATCTGAACCCCATGGAGATGTTTACTCAGTTTTTCTCTCTATAGATGATGCCTGACAATGTCTGTGCCACAGCGGCAAAGTTGAATCAATGATTTTGAACAAATTTGTGATGCATCAGATTCAATTTGGGTTGCAGAAACAGCGAATGAGGTCATGTCAGCCTCCCATCCCATAATATCCCAATGAGAAGTAACCAACCGTAAAACAATCTACCACATTGCACACATTGGTTGTGGTGGCTCTGACCAGGCATGCTGTTATGTAACAACACAACTACGCAAATGTGCCAGAGGTTTTCTGGAGTGGCTTCACAGAGTGGCAACATATAGAGGCAGATTTAGCGACTTTAAAAAAAATATATATTTTTATTCAATTTTAACAAATTGAATTTTTACAGAAAGAAAAAAGAAAACACACTGAAGGACACCGCACGCCCAAATTATACAGAGAATTCCCCCAATATACAAACCCCCCCCCCCATGAAACAAGATAAACACATACCCGGAGACCCCCTCTTCCCCCCCCCCCCTCCCCTCTCCCCCCCCTGGGTTGCTGCTGCTACTAACCTCCTCCTAACATTCCGCCAGAAAGTCTAGGAACGGTTGCCACTGCCTGAGGAACCCTTACACAGATCCCCGCAAGGCAAACTTTACCCTCTCCAATTTAATGAACCCTGCCATGTCATTAATCCAAGCTTCTATGCTTGGGGGCTTCGCATCCTTCCACAGTAGCAGAATCCTCCGCCGGGCTACCAGGGACGCAAAGGCCAGAATACCGGCCTCTTTCGCCTCCTGCACTCCCAGCTCGTCCGATACCCCAAATAATGCTAACCCCCAGCTCGGCCTGACCAGGGTGTTCACCACCTTGGACATAGTCCTCGCAAAGCCCCTCCAAAACCCATCCAGCGTCGGGCACACCCAGAACATGGGCGTGATTTGCCAGGCTCCCTGAGCACCTCACACACCTGTCCTCTACCCAAAAAAACCTACTCAACCTCACCCCTGTCATATGCGCCCTGTGAACAACTTTAAACTGTATCAGGCTGAGGAGGAAGAATTAACCCTACCCAGGGCATCAGCCCACAGACCCTCATCTATCTCCTCCCCGAGCTCCTCCTCCCACTTGCCTTTTAGTTCCTCCACTGAGGCCTCCTCCTCTTCCTGCATCTCCTGACAGATCGCCGAGACCTTGCCTTCTCCAACCCATACACCCAAAATCACCCTGTCCTGAATCCTTCGTGCTGGAAGCAGCGGGAATTCCTCACCTGCCGTCTCACAAATGCCCTCACCTGCATGTACCTGAAGGCGTTTCCGGGGGGCATCCCAGATTTTTCCTCCAGTGCCCCAAGGCTCGCAAACGTCCCATCTATAAACAGGTCCCCCATTCTTTTAATTCCTGCCCAATGCCAGCTCAGAAACCCCCCATCCATTCTTCCCGGGATGAACCGATGGTTCTCTAGAATCGGGGACCAAACCAAGGCCCCCACCTCGCCCCGTGCCACCTCCACTGCCCCCAAATTTTCAAAGTCGCCTCCACCACCGGACTCGTGGTGTACCTTGTAGGCGGGAGCGGCAACGGTGCCATCACCAGCGCCCTCAGACTCGTGCCTACACAGGACGCCATCTCCAGCCTCTTCCACGCTGCCCCTTCCCCTTCCATTACCCACTTACGGATCATCGCCACATTGGCAGCCCAGTAATACCCATTCAGCTACACCAGCCTGCTGCGCTCCAGGAACACCCTTTTTACCCTCGGGGTCTTATTCGTCCACACGAATCCCATTATACTCCTGCTTACCCGCTTAAAAAAGGCCTTAGGGATCAGAATTGGAAGGCACTGGAATACAAAGAGGAACCTCGGAAGGACCGTCATTTTAACCGACTGCACCCTACCCGCCAGCGAGAGTGGCAACATATCCCATCTTTTGAACTCCTCCTCCATCTGTTCCACCAACTGTGTCAAATTGAGCTTATGCAGGGCCCCCCAACTCCTAGCCACCTGGATCCCCAGGTACCGAAAGCTCCTTTCCGCCTTCTTCAGTGGAAGCTCGTCTATCCCCCTTCCCTGGTCCCCTGGATGTACCACAAAGAGCTCACTCTTCCCCACATTAAGCTCATATCCAGAAAAGTCCCCAAACTCCCTGAGGATCTGCATTACCTCCGCCATCCCCTCCACTGGGTCCGCCACATACAATAACAGGTAATCGGCATACAGCGAAACCCGGTGTTCCTCTCCCCCCCGAACCAATCCCCTCCAGTTCCTGGACTCCCTCAATGCCATGGCCAAAGGCTCAATTGCCAATGCGAACAACAAGGGGGACAGGGGACACCCCTGCCTCGCCCCCCGGTACAGCAGAAAGTACTCCGACCTCCGCCGGTTCGTGGCCAGGCTCGCCACCGGGGCTTTATAAAGTAGCCTAACCCACCTGATGAACCCCTCCCCGAACCCAAACCTCCGCAGCACTTCCCAAAGATACTCCCATTCCACCCTATCGAAGGCCTTCTCCCCATCCATAGCCGCCACTACCTCCGCTTCCCCCTCCACTGAAGGCATCATAATTACATTAAGGAGCCTCCGCACATTGGTGTTCAACTGCCTATCCTTCACAAATCCCGTCTGGTCCTCGTGAATCACCCCCGGGACACAGTCCTCAATTCTTGTAGCCAGCACCTTCGCCAGCAACTTCGCGTCGACATTGGCCTGTACGACCCACACTGTAACGGCTCCTTGTTCCGCTTCAAGATCAGCGAGATCAGCGCCCTGGACATTGTCGGGGGCAGGCCCCCCCCCTCTCTCGCCTCATTGAAAGACCTCATTAGAAGTGGGCCCAACTAGTCCATGTACTTCCGATAGAATTCTACCGGGAACCCATCCGGCCCCGGTGCCTTCCCTGCCTGCATGCTCCCTAGCCCCTTCACCTGCTCCTCCAGTCAAATCGGTGCTCCCAACCCAACCACCTACTCCTCCTCCACCCTCGAGAACCTCAGCCAATCTAAAAATCGCCGCATCCCCCGCCGGGGGCTCAGACCTATACAGCTCCTCATAAAAGTCCCTGAATGCCCCATTTATTCCCACCGCGCTCCTCACCGCGTTCCCCCCTTTATCCCTAACTCGACCAAACTCCCTCGCTGCCTCCCGCTTACGGAGCTGATGTGCCAGCATCCGGCTCGCCTTCTCCCCATACTTGTACACCGCCCCTTGCACTTTCCTCCACTGTACCTCTGCCTTCCTGGTAGTCAACAAGTTGAATTCGGTCTGGAGGCTTCGTCGCTCCTTAAGTAGTCCCTCCTCGGGGGCCTCTGCGTAGCTCCTATCCACCCTTAATATCTCCCCCACCAATCTCTCCCTCTCTCTCCTCTCCTTATGGGCCCTAGTGGAGATTAGCTCTCCCCTAACCACCGCCTTCAGTGCCTCCCAGACTACCCCCACCTGCACCTCCCCTTTGTCATTGGCCTCTAAGTATCTTTTAATACACCCCCGAATCTGCCCGCACACCTCCTCATCTGCCAACATTCCCACATCAAGCCACCACAGCGGGTGCGGGTTTCTCTCCTCCCCCAACTCCAGCTCCACCCAATGCGGGGCATGGTCTAATATAGCTATGGCCGAATATTCCGTGCGCTCCACTCTCGGGATTAGCGCCCGACTCATAATGAAAAAATCTATCCGGGAGTAGGCTTTATGGACGTGGGAAAAAAAGGAAAATGCCCTGGCCCTTGGCCTGGCAAACCTCCATGGGTCCACTCCCTCCATCTGGGCCATAAACCCCCAAAGCACCTTGGCCGCCGCCGGCCTCTTACCCGTCCTGGACCTAGAGCGGTCCAGTGCTGGGTCCAACACCGTGTTGAAGTCCCCCCCCCCCCATTATCAGGCTCCCTGCCTCCAGGTCCGGAATCCGACCCAGCATGTGCCTCATGAATCCGGCATCGTCCCAATTCGGGGCGTATACATTCACTAATACCACCCGCACCCATTACAACTTACCACTCACCATCACGTACCGACCTCGATTATCTGCCACGATGTTCAGCGCCTCAAACGACACCCGCTTCCCCACCAAAATTGCCACCCCTCTATTCTTTGCGTCCAACCCCGAGTGGAAAACCTGCCCGACCCACCCCTTTCTCAGCCTAACCTGCTCAGCCACCTTCAAATGCGTCTCCTGGAGCATAACGACATCTGCCTTCAGTCCGTTTAGGTGCGCGAACACCCGGGCCCTCTTGACCGGCCCGTTCAGGCCTCTCACATTCCAAGTTATCAGTCAGATCAGGGGTCTTCCCCCTCCCCCCCCCGCCGACTAGCCACCTCCCTTTCTAGGCCAGCCACGTGCCCGCGCCCCCCGCACCCTCAATTCCTCAAGGCGTCGGACCCCCGTCCCGACTCTCTCTCTGAACAGCTCCCCTTTGGTCAATGCAGCAGCAACCCAGTTCCCCCCCCCCCCTTCCCGCCTCCCCCCCCTCCCCCCCCAGCTAGGTCCCCCTCTAGCTGTATTGCTCCCCCCCATGGCACTCCTGTGAGTCAGCTGACTCCTGCTGACCCCGGCCTCTCCCGCCACTCCATCGAACCCCAGTGCGAGAATCCCCTCGTGTGCGCTCCTCTCCAGCACCACCCTGCCCCCCCGGCCCTGCCCCCTTCCTTCCCTGGTGCCGGAAAAAGCCCGTGCTTTCCCACCAAGCCGGCCCTGCCCTCTCTGGCACAGCTCCCTTTTTGCGGCCTTGGCTCAACTCTCCCACCCCGGGCCTCCAACTCCCCCCCCCCCCCCCCCCCCTCAGGGCCCCCTCCTTCCAACCACCGACACACACACTCACACACAGCCCCCACTTCGAACCATTTCGCCCCACCCCACCCAGCACCAAAGAAAACAGAACAGAGCATCCCCCAAAACACAGTAACCCTCCTAGGCACACCCTCCCAACAAAACCTCAGTTCGAGTCCAACTTTTCAGTTTGGATGAAAGTCCACGCCTCCTCCGGCGTCTCGAAGTAATGGTGCCGATCCTGAAACGCGACCCACAATCACGCCGGCTGCAGCATCCCGAATTTCACCCCCTTCCGATGCAGAACCGCCTTAGCCCGGTTGTAGCTGGCCCTCTTCTTGGCCACCTCCGTGCTCCAGTCCTGATATATTCGGATCTCTGTGTTCTCCCACCTGCTGCTCCATTCTTTTTTGGTGCATCTCAGGACACACTCCCTGTCCACAAAGCGGTGGAACCGCATCAGTACTGCCCGTGGCGGCTCGTTGGCCTTGGGCCTCCTCGCCAGGACTCGGTGAGCCCCATCCAGCTCCAGGGGCCTCAGGAAAGCTCCCGCGCCCATCAGCGTGTTAAGCATCGTGACCACGTATGTCCTGGCATCCAACCCCTCCACTCCCTCCTGGAGACCCAGAATCCGAAGATTCTTCCTCCTTGACCGATTCTCCATGTCCTCAAACTTTTCCTGCCACTTCTTGTGCAGCACCTCGTGCGCCTCCAACTTCACCGCCAGGCCCAAGATCTCATCCTCGTTCTCCGAGGCCTTATGCCGCACCTCCCGGATCGCTGCCACTTGGGCCTTCTGGGTCTCGACCGGCTTGTCAATCGACGCCTTCATCTGCTCCAGCAGCTCTGCCTTCAGGTCCGCAAAGCAGCGCTTGAGGAATGCCTGCTGCTCCTGCGACCACAGCGCCCACGCTACTTGGTCTCCACCCGCCGCCATCTTGCTTCTCCTCCCTTGCACTTTTCGCTGCACCAAAATCACTTTTTTGGCCGCTCCACTCCTGCTCCAATCCATACAGTGCCGGGGGAACCATACTGTCACCTTCCCACACTGGGAACCGTCGAACAAATGCCGTTGGGGCCCCTCAAAAGAGCCCAAAAGCCCGTTTCTGACAAGAGCTGCCGAACGTGCGACTTAGCTCTGCATAGCCGCAACCGGAAGCCCAGATTTAGCGACTTATAGCAGCTTGGTCACCAAGGGCCTGGGATTTTCATCATAGATTTTCACATTTATATGATGTGTTGTATGTTGATTTATAACATGCAAATGTTGATATTTATGTATCGAATGTTACAATACTGTGTTGTTTTTGTTGAAGTCTGGGGTCCCATTAATTTCCAAGCATTAAAATGAGATTGAATTGGAAAAAGATTTGGGAAGAGCAGCTATAAAGGAAGGACTTCAACAACAAATTGTCGAATTCGCCCATGTAATTGAAAATGGTCCATAATGTCTGGGCAGTAGCACGTGTGATACATGTATGATACTCACATCATTGAACAGTTGGACTTTTGAATGTGTGAGCAGTAAGGGCACACATTCAAAACTGTAATTACTTTTGTTGCATTTAAAACTTTGACTAAAGGCTACAAATCTGAGAATAGTCTTAAACTATTAAGATGTAAAAAAAATGATGGAAATCATGAAGGGCAAAACAACTATAGTCACTGCTTTCTGAACTCTGATGATATCAGGCTTACTGACACTAAAACAAAGTGGCATTTGACAACGGACTGCTCTTTTTATTTGAAGCTGCCAGTAAAAATAGTTCTCTCATTTATAATTAAACTTAATGAATATATTAACCCAAAGGTGCTGCAAGGCAAATAGACAATGGAAATTGTGTTGTACTTTGAGCCAAGTTAATTGGCTTTCAAATGTGACATTAACCAAAAGCATTGCTATTCTACATAAACTTTACTTTCATAGTATGTGCTCTGATACACAATAGGGAAGCAATCGTAGCAGCGATCTCATATATGATTGTGCAGCTTTATTGCTGTCGTACCATAAAATAAATCAAGTGGCAAAGAAGAAGTTTATTATGTTGCCTTTAAAACTGCTCACAGCTCACTTTTATGACCTCTTATAGTTTATCACAATACAACTAATTAATCGCAAAATGTGAGAAAAAGCACAACCGACCCAAAACAAACCCTGCAGGACAAAAGGAGGAGTGATCTTCAGAATTACTTGTGTTATTCAAAACCAGGAAGGCCTTATTGGAAAATCAATATTCAGCTTTAAAATGAAATATGCTCGTGCTTACAAGTAAAAAGTAAAAAATAAAAGCTATGTTTCAAGTACTAATCGAATCTGCCAAATACAAAATCTATACTGGCTTTACTTTCCAGTAATGAAATGAACCCAAAGGTGCCTGGTCAACTGCAATATTTTTTTCTGTTCAAATAGCAATGTTGATTCACCTTGATTGACTCCATTAAGTAAAGGCACCATCTGCTTTTATTCAGAAAATAATCTACATAATAGACTTTCAAACTGTCCCCTCTGGATATTCGCATTTATCACCCTAATTATGACAGTGGCAACTTTGTCATTCCTTTCAGTCAGCTCAAATCAAATAATATTTTATGCCTGTCCTCAACACTGCTCAAAATGCTTCTGAATTATCTGCACAAAAGCATACTGAGATCTTTTTTTACTGGCACTCAAACCTGAAGCACTTTGATCAATACGTATTGTTATGATTCCTGTGGCCCGACAGGTTCTTCAAACTGTGAAAAATTTGCAAAGTTAGGCATAAATATGGATACATTTGCAAACAAAAATAAAATTCTGCAGATATTGGAAATCGGAAATAAAAAACGAGAATGCTGGAAACACTTAGGGCAGCAGCTGTGACCTTAATTGTTAACTCTGTTTCTCTTTATGCATATGATGCTTGACGTGCTGAGTGTCTCTGGCATTTTCTGTAAACATGTGGGCCACAAAATTTGGCTCCATGGTATTCCAGCGCAAGGGAAGCCCCTAACTCAAAACATGATTGCCAAAGTGCTTGTAGCCACCTCTGGGCAGGCTTGCTTACCACACCCTGACAGAAGACTCGTGCTAGACATGTGAGAAAGTCTGCAGAGTGGGCAGATTGGAACATCAAACATGCTGTGTGGCTTGCGATTTTGGACTACAGAGGTGCAGTTAATGCCCTCCCTTTAATACTCTGAATTGCTCAGCTGCATAAGAGAACCATATTGCCTTTAGGAAAGGGGCCAACCATTCAACCTCCAAGGTGAGTTGCTTTTGAATAACCATTTCTGGTGCAGAGTTAGTGGAAGTAATGTGTTCTTCAAGAGTTTTGTAAACATTTTGGCTTTTAAAGGGAGACAAGGGGGTCAGAGGAGTTGGAAAACCTATCGGGAGAGAGTCTGCTTCAGTTATAGGGCTATGATTGAAGCCCCTCTTGGGGTGCAGCATGATTTGGAAATGGAACAAAGCCAGCAGTGGGAGGAAGCAGTGCACAGAGAAAGAGGTCTCTCAATAGAAGGCCCCACCCCACCAGGGTCTTTCAGATTCTCTCCTCCCAATTCTACCTCACCTCATTGGTGGTCACTGATTTGTGCCACTCCTAGAACCTGACTTGCATTCGATTTCTATGACATCGGTTCTTTCCACTCAGAAGCAGGTGATATTAGCGACATCTTGCTATTCTCTTCCCAATGCTACATTGAGAAGATGACAGAGGCTCTGTCCTGAAGAATATAAGAAATAAGGAGCGCAATTCAACAGAAATAAAACAGTCCTGTGTCGAGCACATTTAGCCGGGTGTTTCCCAGTCCTGTGTCGAAAACGACCCCGCTATTAAATGGGACTCAGCTTCATTTCTGGGCCTCAGTGAGGATTGTCCTGCCGAGGCTGCACCTAATCCCGTTTCCTGCACTAACGAGCTCTGCACGCCAGTGCAGGAAGAAATCGGGGCAGGAATGAAAAATCGTGGGGCTGGATTCTATGCACCCCTATGCCAAAATCCCAGCAGTCGCCGGGGCGGAGAATCCATTTCGCGCACGAAAATGGGACCGGAGCCGGTTCCCCGATTCTCTGGGCCCCGAAAAACACGCGTATCCCCTAGCTGCAGCCAGTGCTGGAGGCCCGCCTTGCCATTCTCCGCCCCCGACCAGCCGAAGTCCCGACGGCGTGGATCTAATGTGGTCTTGCCGGTCGGGATACTAGCGTGGCGGCTGCGGGCTCAATCCACGGCCGCCTTGGTCGGGGGGGCGGGGGGGGGGGGGGGGGGGGGGGGCTTATATGGCACCGGGCTAATTATTGCCGGGCTGTCCGGGTTGGGTGCGTGGCCAATCGGGGCACTATTTGGAGGGTCCAGCTCCGTGGTCTGAGTCTGCCATGGAGCATAGCGCGGCTGCTGATGGCCGCCGCCATGCGCATGCGCGGCCTCAGACGCCGAAGTGTGGGCCGCGATTTCACTAAATGCGAATAAAGTACCTGAGCGAATGTAGCACTTAAATAGGGGGCCTCAGCGGGGAACGCGCGGCCGAGGGTGCACATACCCCCATTTTCCCCACTGAGGAGCTCTGGAGCTCCCGACATGACCACTGAACATCCTCCAAGCCCCAATTTGTATGAGAGGGTTCCTGCACCTCCTTCCAACACCCACACAGGGCACCTCCAACTCGATGGCCGCTGCGCGAAAAATGCTAGCTTGGCACCTTGGCAGTGCCAACCTCATACCCTGGCACCCGCCCATGATTTTACAAGTTGTACTGGAGGTAGTTACTTTCACAGCCAAATTAAAAGTTGAATACTGAAAGGTAAAAAGAGAGTTCATGATTTATGAGGTCATGGTGTGGCAGAGATTTTCCCAGAATGCTTTATATCCCAGGAGTTGAGTTGAAGTCCATGGGCAGGATTCTCTGTTGGGAGACTATGGGCTGAGTTCTCCACCTCACGATGCCCAAAGGGATGTGTGGCCAAGCTCAATCAGGGTGGGATTCACATCGCGACATCTCGTAAGATCGCGTTAGATCTCGTGAGATATTGCGAGCCGGGTAAATCCACCTGGGTGCCAGCCTAGCACTGCCAAAGTGCCCTGGTGGCACCAGGATTGGATCACTTTTTGGAAAATCTGCATATTCGAGCGAGGAGCCCGTTGGCAGTGTGGCACATTTTGTGTCCTTTTTGTGAAGGTGAGTTGCAAAAGTTCGAGAAGTGTGAGTTTACCTTTATTAAACATTTTGCTATCTTTACCTGGAAGGGCTTTAACTCAATAAAAATTAACCCCTTTTGTTCAACAAAACCTCAAGAAAACCTGTATGGCGGGATTCTCCGAGCCTCCGCGCCGAAATTGCGCTCGGCGCGGGGGCGGAGAATGTGCGTCAAACCCGAGATCGGGTCCGACGCCGCTCCCCCGATTCTCCGGTCCCTGGAGAATCTCCAGCAATCGGGTGCACGTGGTCGACGTGGCGCCGGACGGGGGCCATTGAAAGAGCCCCCCCCGCGGTGATTCTCCAAGTGCAGCTGGCTGAGTTCCCGCCGGCGTGGTTCTCTCTTGGTTCCACTCGGTGTGGCGGCGACGGACTCAGTCCGCGGCCACCCTGGTGGGGGGATCATTCACTGGGAGGGGGGGGGGGGGGCCTCCAGGACGGCCAGGCTATCGATCGGGGGCGTATCTTCTTGGTTCCGGTCCGCGGTGTGGGCCCACCATGTCGCGCGGGGCGGCTAGCAAAGGCCGCCGCTGTACGCATGCGCGGACCTCCAACTGGAAGTGCAGGGCCCCGTAACGGCAGCCAGAGCTGCGAGGAGCACTCCGGGGCCCTGCTAGCCTCCTCGAGGTAAGCGAATCGCTCCGGACTTTCTTCAGGAAAGTCTTGAGTGTTTTGCGCGCGGTTTTTCGTGGGCCTGGGGACATAGTCCCATTATTGGAGAGCCCCATTATTGGAGAATCCCGCCCGTAATTTTTACCTCTCCTAAGGATGTCATAACAATATAACGGCGAAGCAAGTTATCTGAAACCCTATATTTCACCTTTTTTTTGCGCATTATTAAATATTTCCGGATATTGAATATAGAAATTTTCCCTTGCTCTTACTATTTCTGAAAAATAATTGTATGAATTAAGATAGAAAAGATTATTGTAAAATATCGAATATATATCCTATTTTAGCTTCAGAATATAGGTTCCCTGCTGTGGAAAGCAAACCTCATGGTGATACAAACTTCATTACACTAGATTCTTTTAGTTGCAAAGCACAAATATGTTGCAGTATGGATTAATTTAATAGTGACAGACATGATTTCATTCAGCGAGAAGTTTAAAAATAAATAAATATGTGACAGTGATATCTTATTGATTTTTAAATTGTTATTTTAAAAGACTGATTCTGAAGACTGTCAAATCCTAGAAGAGAAAGACATGCTGCAAATTGACCAACAATTCAGCAATGGCTTAAAGGGGCCTGGACCTAAGCTTCTTCTTGCAATTTCACAATGCTCTCAATCAACCCTTTTTTGTTATTGGTAGTGTTCTGGTTACTGAGCCATAAGGGCGATAAACGCTGGATACAATGCAAACAAAAGTCATGAAACTGGTCTCAAGATTCAGGTGACTGAGGAAATATTGTGAGAACGTATGCTTTAAATACACCTCCCCTTCCACCTCCACCTTGATGCCATTGTCCTCATTATGGCCATTGCTCTCCCTCACCATAGCCATTCCTCCTGGTACAGCCCTCATCTCCAAAGGAAACAGCCTTGAATGGGTTTGTCAGGCAATTGGTTTGGCCATTGGCTGCTAGACCTGGCTGCACCACATAAAGCTCTCGCCTGTTAAAACTTCATTAATACAGGATCACCCTGGAGTACAAAAATAACCTCCAGCTGCTTTACCCATTGCAAACCATCTTTATAGACCCCTCCCCCCTGTTTCCCCCATGCTTACGCCCAACAGTAAGTATGAGGGCTTGTGAACTTCTTTGTCACTAAGATCAAGATAGTCTGATCAGCTACCTCTGCCACTTCCCCCTTTAGATTAGCCCATTGTACCAAACTTCCTCTAAAGCTCCCCCGCCTAGCCCTGAACTTGTATTAGTTTCACTCCGATAGCACCTCATGTCCTCTCTGAGCCTATCTTAACCATGGAAACCATCTCCTGCTCACTCTATCCTATTCCCATTCAATTGCTGACCACCCAGCCTCTGCTCCTGGTCCCCATGTTAGGTAATATTTTGAATGTTTCCCTCTTTTTGGGTACTGTTCCCCTCTCCTTCAACATTCTGTCCTTAACCCTCTCCTCGAAAAAACAATCCTTCTGCTCACTGTCCTTGTAAACTATCTCCTCATCTCCAATCTCCTTTTCACTCTAAAGTTTTTGAATGTGTTGTCACTTTCCAAATTCCTGGCATCCATTAGATCAGGTTTCTGGCTGCCACTGTACTGAAAAGACTCTTATCAAAGTCACAAATGACATCTTGTATTACTGAAGAAAAAGTAAACTCACCCTCTTGTCCTTCTTGACCTGTATATATCCTTTGATATGGCTGACCACATATCCTTTTGATCCTTGTTACACTGCAGAAGGAAGCCATTTGGGCCATATTTTCTGCACCAACTCTCTGAAATAGCAATACACCTATGTTCCCCCCCCCCCCCCATCGTCTCCCCATAACCCTGCCCAGTCTTCCTTCTCTCTCTTGAATATCTTGTTTGAATCTTCCTCCAAAACTCTCCAGCAGTGCATTCCAGATCTTAACCAGATCTTAACCCTTTGCTGCATGAAAATGTTTCTCTTCCTGGGCGCGATTCTCCACTCCCACGCCGGTTGGGAGAATCGCCTGGGCCGCCAAAATTTCCGGGGACGCCGGTCCGACGCCCTCCCGCGATTCTCCCAAGAGGCGGGAATGGCCCGGTCGTGTTTCGCGGGCCGCAGGCCGGAGAATCGCCGGAGACACCCAAAATGGCGATTCTCCAGCACCCCTGCTATTCTGAGGCCCGGATGGGCCAAGCGGCCAGGCCAAAACGGCGGGTTCCCCCCGGCGCCGTCCACACCTGGTCGCTGCAGTCGTGGGCGGTGTGTGAACGCTGGGGGGGGCGGCCTGCGGGGGGGCGAGGGGGGATCCTGCACCGGGCTTCACCTGGAATGTGGGGTGGCCCGCGATCGGTGCTCTCTGAAGGAGGACCTCCTTCCTTCTGCGGTCCCGCAAGATCCGTCCGCCATCTTCTTGCGGGGCGGACTTAGAGAGGACGGCAACCACGCATGCGTGGATGACGTCCGTTATGCGACGCCGGCCGCGTCATCTATGCGGCGCCGCTTTTACGCGGGCGTCAAGGCCTGGTGCGGGTAGATGACGCGGCCCCGATACTGGCCCATTGTCAGGGCCTGAATCGGTCGGGACCGGGGCCGTTCCGCGCCGTCGTGAACCTCAACGGCATTCACGACGGCGCGGCCACTTCGGCGTGGGGGTGGGGAATCCCGCCCCTTGTCTCCATTGCATCTTTTGTTCAGCTGGGTGAGACTCCATTCACCTGGTTCCCATCTTATCTATCTAATAATAATCTTTACTGTCACAAGTAGGCTTCCATTAACACTGCAATGAAGTTACTGTGAAAAGCCCATAGTCTCCACATTTTGGTGCCTGTTCGGGTACACAGAGGGAGAACTCAGAATGTCCAAATTACCTAACAGTACGCCTTTCAGGACTTGTGGGAGGAAACCGGAGCACCCGGAGGACACCCACGCAGACACGGGGAGAACATGCAGACTCCACACGGACAGTGACCCAAGTCGGGAATCGAACCTGGGACCCTGGAGCTGTGAAGCAAGAGTGCAAACCACTGTGCTACCATGCCGCCTATTTGGTTACAAATGCTAGACTTTATAAGACTGTTTTATCTGAAACCGATTCCTTTATTTCAAGGTGAAATGGAATAGTTTGGAGAGGGGGATGCAACCTAATCAGCCCATGACAAGCTCAGATGACTTCATATGAAATCTGCCTGGAGACAAACCCATGTGGTTCGCCCTGCTGCCTCACAGCTCCAGGGACCTGAGTTTGATTCCGACCTCGGGTGACTGTGTGGAGTTTGCACATTCTCTCCGTGTCTGTGTGGGATTCCTCTGGGTGCTCCGGCTCCCTCCCAAAGTCCAAAGATGTGTGGGTTAGGTGGATTGGCCATGCTGAATTGCCCCTTCATGTCCAAATGTTATGTGGAGGGTACAGGGATAGGGTGGGGCATTGGCCTGGTAGGGTGCTCTTTTTGTGGTTGGTGCAGACTTGATGGGCTGAATGGCTTCCTTCTGCACTGTAAGGATTCTATGGATTCTATGATCTACTTGTTATGGAGACAGAAACTCAAATTAAAAATTAACATCTGTAGGAGGTAGCTGCCTATGGTTTCTACTGACTCACAGGCTCTCAGAGTCAATCAGACAAAAGAAGAACCACAACATGTGTAGCTGTAAGCAGAGAAAAAGGACTATTTTGGAGCTAAGCACCAAGCAGAAAGCTGGTGGGGACAAATTCTGTGTTTAAAGAAATAAGGATTGTGGAGAGTTGCTGAAATTAATAAATAATTCTGAGAAAACACGAGGGGCGGGATTCTCCCGCAATCGGCGAATTGTCCCGACGCCGGCGCCAATAACGGCGCGAACCACTCTGGCATCAGGCCAACCAGAAGTTGCGGAATCCTCCGCACTTCCGGGGGCTAGGCCGGCGGCGGAGGGGTTGGCGCCACGCCAACTGGCAGCGAAGGGCCGGCGCGAGTTAGCAAATGCGCAGAACCTCCGGCATGGTTCCGCGCATGCGCAGACCGACTGGCATATTGGGTTGTCTACTCCGCGCCAGCCATGGCGAAGCCCTACAGAGGCCGGGGCAGAAGGAAGGAGGGCCCCCCCCCCCGTGGCCGGATCCACCCCCCCCCCCGAGGGCATCACCAGCCAGCCTACCAGCCAGGTCCCGCTGTGTGGGACCATGTCCATTTCACGCCAGTGGGACTGGTCGAAAATGGATGGTCGCTCGGCCCATTGGGGCCCGGAGAATTGCCGGGGGGGGGGGGCCGCTGCCAACTGCCCCCGACCGGCACAGCGTGATCCCCGCTCCCGCCTGAAAACCGGCGCTGGATAATACGGCAGCCGGCGACTGAGCGGCGGGGCGGGATTCACGCCGCCCCCCGGGGATTCTCCAACCCGGCGGGGGATCGGAGAATCCCGCCCTAAAAGTCTTTGGCCCTTAGCTGCCCAATAACGACAGTCACCAGGCTTATAGATTTAAACACAATTAAGTTTATTTTTTAAAAAGAAATTCTTATAAATTTAGAGTACCCAATTCATTTTTTCCAATTAAGGGGCAATTTAGTGTGGCCAATCCACCTAGCCTGCACATGTTTGGTTTGTGGGGGCGAAATCCACGCAAACACGGGGAGAATGTACAAACTCTACAAGGACAGTGACCCAGAGCCAGGATCGAAACTGGGACCTCGGCGCCGTGAGGCAGCATGGCTAACCCTCTGCGCCACCGTGCTGCCCTACAATTAAGTTTATTAATGACAATAACTATATTTAAATATGCAGCAAATACAACAGGTTAACTATTATCCAATTCTTAACCCTCCCACTTAAACTCGGCCCATCCTCCAGACACACACACACACAAGACAGACAAACACAGAGGCGAGGAGAGGGGGGGTAAAATAATAAATAAAAGGGATAAAAGTCTTTGTTTCAGATGGTTGTTTAATAGCACACCTTCCTTCTCTTCAATCTAACCTTTCAATTCAAGGTTTTTTACTGTGGATTCATGCAGATCATGCAATTATTCTTCTTTCAATCCAGGCTTTCAGTTCAAGATTTCTGCTTTCAATTTAAAATGACTTGCACTGTAGATTTATTCAGGTCTCAGAAATACAGCAGTTGGAGAAAGACAGGGAAAGATATAAAGGCTCACACAGTTCCTTTCCTCTGAGTGTGCAGGACTCAACTGCTTCCCATGACTCTCTGAAAATAATCCCACAGAGGCAGGATCCAATCGCTGTATGTTACCAGGCAGAATATGGCTTTTTGCCAATTCATTGGCCACCAGCTAACCAATCGAATCGAATTCCTCCAATCCCTCTTGGGTGCCACAAAGTCTGAGTTCTGCTGTCCAAAGGCTAGTATTTTGTTGTAATTTTTGGGTTCCCCATTTCCCCTGCTCGACCTAAAGATAAAAGTCCATTAAGCATTCATGGGTTAAAATTATCAAATTATAACAACAAATATAAAGAAAGGGGAATAAAGGGAATCAACAAGAATGATCCTTACACTATCCTCAGAGCAATTGTCCCAATTTAAATAATTCCAGCAGCAAACTTTTTGTGAATTTTAAAATAGGGAAATAGGGAAGGTTATTTATTATTACTCACCTACCCTGGAGTTTAAAAATATATGTCTCACTTACCTGGCTCACCCAAACTCTTACTCACACAAAGACAAGGGTGGGACTTTCTTCCATTTTCAAGGTACTGCAGTTTATTACCTTGTTTGGATGACTGTAGCAGGTTTAATGGGCGCGATTCTCCACTCCCACACCAAAGTGGCGCCGCCGTCGTGAACGCCGACGAGGTTCACGACGGCGCAGAACGGCCCCGGTCCCGACTGATTCAGGCCCTGACAATGGGCCAGGATTGGGGCCGCGTCATCTACACGCGCCAGGCCTTGTCGCCCGCGTAAAAGCGGCACCGCATAGATGACGCGGCCGGCGCCGCATAACGGGTGTCATTCGCGCATGCGTGGGTTGGCCGGCGCCAACCCGCGCATGCGTGGTTCCCGTCCTCTCTAAGTCAGCCCCGCAAGAAGATGGGGGACGGATCTTGCGGGGCCGCGGAAGGAAGGAGGTCCTCCTTCAGAGAGGACGGCCCGACGATCGGAGGGCACCGATCACGGGCCACCCCACATTTCAGGTAAAGCCCAGTGCAGGATCCCCCCTCGCCCCCCCCACAGGCCGCCCCCCCAGCGTTCACGCACCGCCCACGACTGCAGCGACCAGGTGTGGACGGCGCCGGGGGGAACCCGCCATTTTGGCCCGGCCGCTCGGCCCATCCGGGCCTCAGAATAGCGGGGGTGCCGGAGAATCGCCATTTTGGGTGTCTCCGGCGATTCTCCGGCCTGCGGCCCGCGAAACTCGACCGGGCCGTTCCCGCCGCTTGGGAGAACCGCGGGAGGGCATCGGACCGGCGTCCCCGGAAATTTTGGCGGCCCAGATGATTCTCCCAACCGGCGTGGGAGTGGAGAATCGCGCCCAATGTCTTTCGGAGGAACCGTGTCGGCAGAACACCTTTTGCTATTTTAAAAGCAGGAAAAAAACATAGCTATCTCAGAGTCCCATAACGAGTGTGTTTAGCTGGGTGTTTCCCGGCGCTTGGAGTGCTAAGAAACCCCATGCTATTCGACGTGAATCTGTTCCCCTTTGGGTACATTCATGGCCTCAACAGGGAACTCCCCGACGAGGCCGCATTTAGTCCTCTTTTCTGCACTAAGGAGCTTGACTCACCGGACCTCCTCAGTACAGGAGGAAATCGGGACACCCTTTTTAAATGGCTTCTCAATCTCTTGACCCCCCCAACATGACCCCCGAACCACCCCAAATCCCCAACACCCACTATAAGGGAGTCGTCAGGCCCCCCCGCAATGCTGTACACCCGTGGGCTCAATCCCCGTCGTGGGAACAATGCCACTTCGGCACCTTGGCACTTCCAGCCTGGCACTCTGGCAGTGTCCCTGCCCCTAGGAGGTTTAGAGGGAGTTTAGAATCTGGAACTCACTGTCTGAAATGTTGGTAGAGGTGGGCACCCTCACAAAATTTAAGAAGTATTTAGATGAACACTTGAAATGCCATTGCATACAAGGCTACGGGCCAAGTGGTTTAGAGTAGATAGGTGCTTGATGGGTGGCATGGACACGTTGGGCCGCAGGCCTCTTTCCATGCTGTAAAAGCTCTATGATTCTGTGTATTCTGACATATCCCTTTAAATGTCTGCTACTGAATCTCTATTGATCGATCCCTTAAGCACATTTGCTAGTTCACTCTAGCTAGCTCCACTTCCATGCCCTCATAATTGTCCTTATTTAAGTTTAAAATATTAGTATGGACACATTCCTCTCTCCCTCAAACTGAATGTAAATTCAATCATATTATGATCTCTGCGACCCAAGGGTGCCTTCACAATGAGGTTATCAATTAATCCTTTCGCATTGCACAATACCAGGTCTAGTATAGCCTGCCCTCTGGGTGGCTCCAAAATATGCTGTTCTAAGAAACTATCCTGAAAACATTCTATGAACTTCTCATCTATGCTCCCTTTGCCCATCTGATTTTTCCAATCTATATGTAGATTAAAACCCCCATGATTATTGCAGTACCGTTCTGACAAGCTCCCACGATCTCTTCTTTTATACTCTATCCTACTGTCTAGTTTCAATTAGTGGACATGTACAATACTCCCACAAGTAAGATTCGTGCATGAGCAGTTGGGAGAGAGCACATCCGGAGTGAGACACAGCTAGAGTGAGTATGTGCATTTTGGGAATTTGGAGCACTATGGGAATTTGGTGCAGAGGGGAAATGTGCTCCTTTGCTTTTTTTGTTTTCTAACCTTTTAATCTTCAGAGAGTGGTCTTACCCTGCTGCAGAAGTAGAGGCTACAAGGGAGAGAGCTGATAGGTAAGTAGTGGGTAAGTTGTTTTTCTTGAATTTAAAGCTATATTAAGGAAAGGTAAGAGCTCTGGCTTTTTAAAAAAAGTAACTTAAATAATGTTCTAATTGACATGAATTTAACCTATGAGTCTGTGGTGGTATGTATTAGGGGTCATGTGGGACCTGTGAAGCGGAGATGCTATTGGCTGACAGGTCCCGGGTCCTGGTTGGATCTGCCGACTTCTGGCTCCGCCCTGAAGGCGGAGTATAAGAGCCCGAGCTTCTCCCCGCAGCTTCATTCTGTTGCTGAGCTGTTGGGGCAAGTCTCGCTTAATAAAGCCTAGATCGACTTCATCACTTCTCGTCTCGCGTAAGTCATTGTGCGCTACAATTTATTAAGCGAGCTTAAAAGACTATGAAAACTCCGGATTGCCCCGGAATGCCTGTGGATCAGCCCCCACGCAGCGAACTTGGCAGCAGTATTCAAACACTGGCAAGCATGCTTTGAAGGCTACCTCCGAACGGCCCCTGGCCGGATCACAGAAGAGCAGAAAATGCAGGTCCTGCATTCGAGGGTAAGCCCGGAAATGTACTCTCTAATAGAAGACTCAGAGGATTTCCCGACGGCGCTTGCATTGTTGAAGGGAATCTACGTTCGGCCCGTGAACCAGGCCTACGCGCACCACCAACGCACGACAAGATGGCAAAGTCTCGGAGAATCGCTAGAGGAATTCTACGCCGCGCTGCTAATTTTGGGACGAGGCTGCAGCTGCCCGCCGGTGAACGCGATCGAACACACGGACCTGTTAATTCGTGATGCATTTGTGGCAGGTATGAACTCTCCCCAAATTCGCCAAAGACTTTTAGAAAGAGAGTCGCTAGGACTCTCAGAGGCACGGGCCCTTGCAGCCTCTCTTAATGTGGCCTCACAAAACATCGGCGCCTACGGCCCCTACCGCGCGGCAGCCCCTTGGGCTCTGTGGACCCCCGTCGCGACCAACTCCCCGGCACCCCCTCCTCGCAAGCTTGCGCGGTTAAAGCGCCAGACCATCCCGGGGGGGCCCGCTGCTATTCCTGCAGACAAGCGAAACACCCCCGGCAGCGCTGCCCGGCCCGCGCAGCTATTTGTAAAAGCTGCGGCAAAAAGGGCCATTACGCGGCAGTGTGCCGGTCCCGGGGGGTCGCCGCAATCCCCGGAGAAGAACGGGGCCAGCACATCCCAAACACCCCCCAGCGCCCCATGTGCCACCCGCGGGCGCCGCCATTTTGGGTCCCGGGCACCACGAGGGGAGGATGGGCGCCGCCATCTTGTGACCCCCCAGCCACGTGCGATTCATGGGGGCGGCTATTTTGTCCACCCCCGACCACGTGCGACCCATGAGGCGGCCATTTTGTCCAGTCCACCCCCGGCCGCGTGCAATTCATGGACGCCACCATCTTGGTTGACAACAAAGGACCCCAGCATCGACGGCTCCACGGGGTCCGAAGAAGACGCCGCGACACTACTACCATGACTGGCTTCGGTGACACTGGATCAATCCCGGCCCCGGACGCTCCAGACGACGACAACAACGGTGCTGGTCAACGGATACGAGATGCCATGCCTGATCGACTCCGGGAGCACGGAAAGTTTTATTCACCCAGACACGGTAAGACGCTGTTTTCTGACCATCCATCCAAGCACGCAAAAGATTTCCTTAGCTGCAGGATCCCATTCCGTAGAGATCAAAGGGTTCTGCATTGCAAACCTAACGGTGCAAGGGAGAGAGTTTAAGAACTACAGGCTCTACGACCTGCCCCAACTCTGCGCGCCCACATTACTGGGATTAGACTTCCAATGTAACCTCCAGAGCCTGACATTCCAATTCGGCGGCCCAATACCACCACTCACTATCTGCGGCCTCACAACTCTCAAAGTTGAACCGCCGTCCTTGTTTGCAAACCTCACCCCGGATTGCAAACCCGTCGCCACTAGGAGCAGATGGTACAGTGCCCAGGACCGGATATTTATTCGGTCTGAAGTCCAGCAGTTGCTGAAGGAAGGCATAATCCAGGCCAGCAATAGTCCCTGGAGAGCCCAGGTGGTAGTCGTAAAGACCGGGGAGAAGCAAAGGATAGTCGTAGACTACAGTCAGACCATCAACAGGTACACGCAGCTAGATGCGTACCCTCTCCCCCGCATATCCGACATGGTCAATCGGGTTGCCCAGTATAAGGTTTTTTCCATTGTGGACCTCAAGTCCGCCTACCACCAGCTCCCCATCCGCAGAGGTGACCGCAAGTACACCGCCTTCGAGGCAGACGGGTGTCTATACCACTTCCTAAGGGTCCCATTTGGCGTCACGAACGGGGTCTCGGTCTTCCAACGGGAGATGGATCGAATGGTTGACCAGCACGGGTTGCAGGCCACGTTCCTGTATCTCGACAACGTAACCATCTGCGGCCACGATCAGCAGGACCACGACGCCAACCTCCAAAAGTTCCTCCAGACCGCTAATGCCCTGAACCTCACATATAACGAGGAAAAATGCGTTTTTAGCACAAACCGTTTGGCCATCCTGGGATACATAGTGCGCAATGGAATAATAGGCCCCGACCCCGAACGCATGCGCCCCCTTATGGAATTTCCCCTCCCCCACTGCTCCAAAGCCCTGAAACGGTGCCTGGGCTTCTTTTCATATTACGCCCAGTGGGTCCACCAGTACGCAGACAAGGCCCGCCCGCTAATACAGTCCACTACCTTCCCCCTGTCGACAGAGGCTCGCCAGGCCTTCAGCCGCATCAAAGCGGATATCGCAAAGGCCACGATGCGCGCCATCGACGAGTCCCTCCCCTTCCAGGTCGAGAGCGACGCATCCGATGTAGCTCTGGCGGCCACCCTTAACCAAGCGGGCAGACCCGTGGCCTTTTTCTCCCGGACCCTCCACGCCTCAGAAATCGGCCGCTCCTCAGTGGAAAAGGAAGCCCAAGCCATAGTGGAAGCTGTGCGACATTGGAGGCATTACCTGGCCGGCAGGAGATTCACTCTCCTCACCAACCAACGGTCGGTAGCCTTCATGTTCGATAATGCACAGCGGGGCAAAATTAAGAATGGCAAGATCTTAAGGTGGAGGATCGAGCTCTCCACCTTCAATTATGAGATCTTGTATCGTCCCGGAAAGCTGAACGAGCCGTCCGATGCCCTATCCCGCGGCACATGTGCCAACACACAAATAGACCGCCTCCAAGCCCTCCACGAGGACCTCTGCCACCCGGGGGTCACTCGATTCTACCATTTCGTAAAGTCCCGCAACCTCCCCTACTCTGTGGAGGAGGTCCGTACAGTCACCAGGAACTGCCACATCTGCGCAGAGTGCAAACTGCACTTTTTCATGCCGGATAGAGCGCACCTGATCAAGGCTTCCCGCCCCTTTGAATGCCACAGTTTGGATTTCAAAGGGCCCCTCCCCTCCACCGACCGCAACGCCTACTTCCTGAACGTGGTGGACGAATACTCCCGTTTCCCCTTCGCCATCCCCTGCCCCGACATGACAGCGGCCACAGTCATTAAAGCCCTTGGCACCATATTCACACTGTTCGGTTGCCCCGCGTATATCCATAGCGACAGGGGGTCCTCCTTCATGAGTGACGAGCTGCGCCAGTTCCTGCTCAGCAAGGGCATAGCCTCGAGCAGGACGACCAGCTACAACCCCCGGGGGAACGGAAAAGTAGAGAGGGAGAACGGCACGGTCTGGAAGACCGTCCTACTGGCCCTACGGTCCAGGGATCTCCCAGTTTCCCAGTGGCAGGAGGTCCTCCCAGACGCTCTCCACTCCATCCGGTCGCTGCTGTGTACCACCACTAACCAAACGCCTCATGAGCGCCTCCTTGTCTTCCCCAGGAAGTCCTCCTCCGGAACGTCGCTGCCGACCTGGCTGGCGGCCCCAGGACCCATCTTGCTCCGGAAACATGTGCGGGCACACAAATCGGACCCGTTGGTCGAGAGGGTTCACCTTCTCCACGCAAACCCGCAGTAGGGCGTACCCCGACGGCCGACAGGACACGGTCTCCCTGCGGGACCTGGCGCCCGCCGGCAACACACACACAACACCGACATCGATCACCCCCTCCCTGCCACCGGCTCACCCCGCGACCGCCCCCTTCCCGGGCAGATCGGTCCTCCTCCCGTGCCCGCCCAGGAGTAAAACAGGAACAAACAGCGAAACGCTCCCGGAGACGACAACGCCCGAGCAAGCACCTGCACCACCACCGGGGCTGAGGCGATCGACGAGGAAGACCAGACAGCCCGCTCGACTCGTGGAATCCACGTGACACCAAGAAAAGCAAGAATGTTGTTGGAACATATTGCAAATAGTTCTCACAAACTTGTACATAGCCCAGTGTAGGGCTAAAGCTGTATTAACACTGTCCGAAATTCGTTCCAGGGCCAGCCTTGTAAACCTCTACCATCATGCGTACCACCACCCCGCCGGGTTCCCTTTTAACAAGGGGTGAATGTGGTGGTATGTATTAGGGGTCATGTGGGACCTGTGAAGCGGAGATGCTATTGGCTGACAGGTCCCAGGTCCTGGTTGGATCTGCCGACTTCTGGCTCCGCCCTGAAGGCGGAGTTTAAGAGCCCGAGGTTCTCCCCGCAGCTTCATTCTGTTGCTGAGCTGCTGGGGATAAGTCTCGCTTAATAAAGCCTAGATCGACTTCACCACTTCTCGTCTCGCGTAAGTCATTGTGCACTACAGAGTCTTTTAACTAAACGTTTGATTGGGGAACACAAACCCGTGTTTTGCATTCCTGCAGCATGTAGGAATTCCTAGACGCTCCTTGCAGCCTGGGTGACCATATTTGCCGGAAGTGCCACTGGTCGGCCCACTTGAGAACCGTATTTAGGAGCTTGAGTGTCGGTGAGAGGCACAGTGGTGCATCTGCGAGGTTGACATGGTCACCCCGCAGCTTAAAGAAGTGCAGTCAGAGAGAGGGAATCTGTGATCACCAATCAGAAGTAAGGAGGGTAGTTGGGAGGCGGGGGTCTGGGTCCAGGGGGGGGTGGGGGGGGGGGGGTGTTGACAGGCAGGTAGTCAGAAAATCCCCAGAGTGCATCTCACTCAAGAACCGTTTTTCTGATTTGGAAAATGATGAGAGTGACGGTTCCTCTAGGGAGTGCAGCCAGAGTCGGGTTCAGGGCACCGTGGGTAGCTCAGCATAGTGTGGCTGAAGTGGCTACTTATAGCCTTCAATTAGCCTCTTGAGTGGGAACGCTGCTCTACCCTTCCTACCAGGAGCTAAATCGGAATGGGGGGGGGGGGGGGCGGGAGGCAGGAAGATTGGTCGGGTGCCTATGCCATCCTCTCATTCCTGATCAGGCAGGAAGATTGGTCAGGTGCCTATGCCATCCTCTCATTCCTGATCAAACAGCCGCTGCCTCGAAACATGCCGTGGGGTGGAGAAGGTGACAGTAAATTCCATCAAGTGTTTCAGGTTTGTCAGAACCGGAACTATTAGAGATGTGACATTTGTGAGCGAGTACAGATAAGGGACTACCGGTAATCCCTTCAAAGAGAAGAGCAGAACTTCCTCAGAATGGGTGTTTTAAAAATGTTATATTTATTCATTTCCAGTATGTGGGCATCACTGGCAAGACAGCATTTTGTTGGCCATCTTAAGAGCCGTGGTGAAGGTGGTGGTGAGCTGCCTTCCTGGACTACTGCAGTCCATTGGTGACAGTTCTTCCTCATTGTTGTTGAGGAAGCTTTGATGAGTTTCTGGAAGAGAATTACTTGAAGTCAAGTGGCAGTATATAAATCACTAATGCAAAAGAAACATGCTGTGCTTGCTGGAAACCTGATATAAAGGCAGTAAATACTGGAAATAAATTATTATCTATTGGCTTACCCATGGGACTGCATGACCATAAGCTAAGCTCGAAAATAATAATTATTATTAAAACAATGCTGTTCAACCCACCTACTGCCCACCTACCACGTTGGTTATCTATATGGAGCAGCATTCCTGTGCAAGATCAACCAGAAAAAAAACCTTTGGATCAAGAAATGGGAAACATGGTAAGTCACCATGTTCCCTGTGACAAACCGTATCTGTCGAATGGCAGGGTCTGGACTACCAGGGAGGGAGTAGTCCTTGCTAAATATGTTGAGGACAGGCCAAGTACAACCAACCTCCACCATTGGAAACTCAGTACAAACGCCTTGTGCACTTGTGGAAAGACACATACAATGATGCACATTGCCGAGCCCCCCCCCCCCCCCCCCCCCACACCGTCGAAAGTGGCAGGCTAATCAACTCAAATTCAACAAATGAGGAAGTTATTGCTTGGCTTCAGGCATTTGCATTTGTGAAGCAAATAAATAAATAATACAGGGATTGATTCACAATTATAGGAATAATCACAGGTGTGTTATTCTTGCATAATTAAAGCGAATTACAGCATTGGGTAGAAAATTGTATGATTCAGAAACCTTTTTTTCCATCTGTGATCCAGAAAGCATTGGAGACGATGCAGCAGATAGCAACATGAAGAGGATCTATTGTTGCACAGCCATATTATTACCACAATCTTTAGGAACAGTGGAAACAAATTCAACACCGTACTGGTCTTGACAGCCTGCATGCAACACCATGGGGGTTGGCTAATTATTCTAAAAATGTTCTTTCAGACAAACTCAGTCGAGCAAAGGCTTCCTGTTTTTTCATTGCCTTTCTTCATTGCCTATCATTAGGATCATGTTGGCTACATTGAATGATTTAGTATCATTTTGTGCTGAAAAGGAGGACGATTTTCTGCTTTAAGGTTTGTGCCCACTGGAAACCTAGAACAGGCAACATCTATCATTCAGGTTATGCTGAGAACCAGCATCATAATTATGGCTTATTATGCTGAGTTACAGCAGATTTGACATGCGGATGTACTCCATTCATGTGGGGCATCGTGACAGGAAGAGACATTTAGTTTTGTTAACGCACATGTAGCCATATCAGTGCAGTTTTTTACTTTGACTTTTAAATGGTGATAACATTGGACAAACAGAAAGTATATTGTTGCAAAATGTTGAGCTTGGGGGGAAATGTACCAAGTAGAATTTGGTTTGGTTTGTGCAGAGAGGATAATGTGACATTGCGAAAAAGGTCATTTAAGTGCCTCATCCCACCAATCCTGGTATTCAACAAGTGGCAGGTGGGGGCCATACCATGTGGACAAACTCTGGTGGCATACCTGCAGCCTGATCGAAGTAGGGGGGGAGGTGGGAGGGGGAGGGGGAGGGGTGGGTGGGAGGGGTGGTAGCAGGGACCTCTTTAAAATGCCCTGTGTCCAATGGAGGGATCCACCAGTGTGAAGAGAGGAACCCACATGGAGCCACCTTCTTGCCCTTTATACTGAAACTCTCCTTGCCAGGGTCTCCCAGAGTGCTCCTGGTGATTTTGCACCACTTACCTGCATTCTGGGGCTTCAAACGACAATCCTTATACTCCTGCCTGATGCAGTAGTGGCCCTGGCCATCACTCCCAGTGACACTGATAGTACTGGAGACATTCCAAATTCTGACTGGCTGACAACACATGGAGGTGGGCTGGTGGGACATTTGCCCTGCAGGATAAATCTTTGTGAAAAATTCCCCCTACAGAAGCCAGGATTCTTGGCAGCAGCCTGTGTGGTAGTCTGTGTAGAGGTATTACGGTACCTGGTAATGCTGGAACACCATTGGTAGATATTGTATGTTTCCTATTGGTCAAGCTGTATGGTAGCTCTGCCCTGCAAGGCGGGGTACAAGAGCCCGTGCCGCCCCAGCAGCCTTCATTCTGTACCTGAGCTGCTGGGGGAAACATCGAGCTTATTAAAGCCATTAGTTGGACTACAACCTCGCTTTAGTGGTCATTGATCATTCATCGATTTAATAAGCTAGATTTAAAAGGATGGAGCTCCGAATCAAGCCGGAGTGTCTGCAACTCAGCCCTCACGCGGCAAACTCAGCGGCAATCTTCAAGCACAGGCTGGCTTGTTTTAAAGGATATCTCGGAACGGCCGAAAATACACCCACGGGAGAACAGAAAATGCAAGTCCTGCACTCGAGGGTGAGCCCAGAAATTTACACCCTCATCGAGGACGCGGAAAACTTCGATGCAGCAATAGAGCTGCTAAAAGGACATTATATTCACCCGGTAAACCAGGTCTTTGACATCTGCTAGCAACGAGGCGACAAATCCCTGGGGAATCGCTGGAAGAATTCTACCGTGCGCTCCTGGTGTTGGGGAGAAGCTGCAGCTGCCCGCAAGTTTCGGCGAGCGACCACACAGAACTCATGCTCCAGGATGCTTTCGTGGCAGGCATGCTGTCCTCCCAAATCCGCCAGCGATTGCTGGAAAAAGACACCCTAGGCCTCAAGGAGGCCCAGGCCCTTGCAGGCTCCCTGGATGTGGCTTCCAGAAACGCCCGCGCTTACATTCCCGACCACGCGGCAGCCCCCTGGGCAGCGTGGAAACCCTCCGCAGTCGACCCTGAGACATCCCCCATCCCCCCACAAGCTTGTGCTGCAAGGCGGCCTGGCAATCCCGGGGGGCCCCGCTGCTACTTTTACGGGCAGGCCAAGCACCCCCGGCAGTGCTGCCCGGCCCGCAATCCACCTGCAGGGGATGCGTTAAAAAGGGCCACTTCGTGGTGGTATGCCAGGCCCATGCGGTCTCCGGCGGTGAATGCGGACCACCACCACAAACCTCTCCACGGTCCCCGTGCGGCCAGCAGGCGCCGCCATCTTCCTACTCCAGGGCTACGTGTGGCCCCCGGGCGCGGCCATCTTGTACCGCAGACGCCACGTTCGATGGATGGGCACCGCCATTTTGTGCACCCCCAGCCATGTGCGACCAATGGGAGCTGCCATCTTGGATGGACTCCCAGAACTCCAGCTCGGCTGACCGCACATCGCCCAAAGAGAACACTCAACTGCTGAGATTAGCCTCGGTGACCCTGGATCAGTCCCGGCCTCGAACACACTCAACTGCTACAACAACAGTACTAATCAACGGGCACAAGACGTCCTGCTTAATCGACTCTGGGAGCACGGGGAGCTTCATACACCCCGACACGGTAAGGTGCTGTTCTCTCCTTGTCCACCCTGTTAATCAAAAAATCTTCCTGGTCTATGGTTCAAACTCAGGGGAGATAAAGGTGTTTTGTGTAGCAAACCTCACAGTCCAGCGAAGGGAGTTTAAAAATTACTGGCTCACGTTCTTCCCCACCTCTGCTCGGCCACACTCCTAGGTTTAGACTTCTAGTGTAATCACCAAAGTCTAACTTTCAAATTCGGCGGCCCTATACCCCCCTCACTGTCTGCGGCCTCGCGACCCTCAAGGTCGATCGCCCTGCCCTGCTTGCGAACCTCACCCCGGATTGCAAACCTGTCGCCACCAGGAGCAGACGGTACAATGCCCAGGACCGGATCTTTATTAGGTCAGAGGTCCAAAGGCTACTGAGGAAAGGAGTCATTGAAGCTAGCAACAGACCTGGGAGAAGCATAGGATGGTCATCGACTACAGTCAGACCATCAACAGGTTTACGCAGCTGGACGTGTACCCTCTCCCCCGCATATCCGACCTGGTAAACAGGATCGCGCATGACAAGGTCTTCTCCACGGTGGATCTTAAGTCCGCCTACCACCAGCTCCCCATCCGCACTAGTGACCGCATATACACGGCCTTCAAGGCAGATGGGCGGCTCTATCACTTCTTAAGGGTTCCCTTCGGTGTCACCAACGGGGTCTCGGTCTTCCAGCGCGAGATGGACCGAATAGTTGACCGGTACGGTTTACGGGCAACATTCCCGTATCTCGATAATGTCACCATCTGCGGCCACGACCAGCAGGACCACGACACCAACCTCCGAAAATTCCTCCAGACCGCAAAGATCCTTAACCTTACATATAACAAGGATAAATGCGTGTTTAGCACCGACCACCTAGCCATCCTCGGCTACGTAGTGCGAAATGGAGTTATAAACCCCGACCCTGAACGCATGCATCCCCTTATGGAGTTCCCCCTCCCTCACTGCTCCAAGGCCCTGAAGCGCTGCCCAGGGTTTTTCTCTTACTATGCCCAGTGGGTCCCCAACTATGCAGACAAGGCCCCTCCCCTGATCCAATCCACAGCTTTTCCCCTGTCGATAGAGGCCCACCAGGCCTTCAGCCGCATCAAGGCAGACATTGCAAAGGCCACGATGCACGCCATCGACGAGTCCCTTCCCTTCCACGTTGAGAGCGACGTGTCTGACGTAGCTCTGGCGGCCACCCTCAACCAAGCGGGCAGGCCCGTGGCCTTCTTCTCACGTACCCTCCATGCTTCCGAAATCTGCCACTCCTCAGTCAAAAAGGAGGCCCAGGCCATAGTAGAAGCTGTGCGACATTGGAGGCATCACCTGGCCGGCAGGAGATTCACTCTCCTCACTGACCAACGGTCGGTCGCTTTCAGGTTCGATAATGCACAGCAGGGCAGGATAAAAAACGATAAGATCTTGCGGTGGAGGATCGAACTCTCCACCTTCAACTACGAGATCTTGTATTGTCTCGGGAAGCTAAATGAGCCTCCTGAAGCCCTGTCCCGTGGCACATGTGCCAACACACAAGTGGACCGCCTCCGAGCCCTCCACGAGGACCTCTGCCACCCGGGGGTCACTCGCTTTTTCCACTTTATCAAGACCCGCAACCTGCCCTACTCCATCGAGGAGGTCAGGACAGCCACCAGGGACTGCCAAATCTGCGCGGAGTGCAAACCGCACTTCTACCGGTCAGAGAGGGCGCACCTGATAAAGGCTTCCCGTCCCTTTAAACGCCTCAGCATGGATTTCAAAGGCCAGATCCCCTCCACCGACCGCAACACGTACTTCCTGAACGTGATTGACGAGTATTCCCGGTTCCCATTCGCCATCCCCTGCTCCGACATGACCGCAGCCACCGTCATCAAGGCCCTCCATAGCATCTTTGCATTGTTCGGGTTCCCCACTTACATACATAGTGATAGGGGGTCCTCCTTTATGAGCAACGAACTGCGTCAATTCCTGCTCAGCAAGGGCATCGCCTCGAGCAGGACAACCAATTACAACCACCGGGGTAACGGACAGGTAGAGAGGGAGAACGGAACGGTCTGGAAGACCGTCCCACTGGCCCTACGGTCCAGGAATCTCCCAGTCTCCCGCTGGCAGGAAGTCGTTCCGGATGCCCTCCACTCCATCCGGTCACTGCTTTGTACCACAACGAACCAAACACCTCACGAACGTCTCCTTGTCTTCCCCAGGAAGTCCTCCTCTGGGACCTCGCTCCCGACCTGGCTGGCAACTCCCGGACCCATCCTGCTCCGAAAACACGTGCGGGCACAGAGGTCGGACCCGTTGGTCGAGAGGGTCCATCTTCTCCACGCTAACCTCCAGTACGCCTACGTGGTGTAACCCGACGGCCGACAAGATACGGTCTCCCTCCGAGACCTGGCGCCCGCCGGAGCCCCACGCACACCCCAGCCACCAGTTCCACACTCCCTCCTACCAGTGCACCTTACAGGAGGATCAGTCCTTCCGCCGGCCCCCACCGATGCACCCCGCAGACGGTGGGGGTCAACCGTTTTCCCACCAGTGTCGTCTAGGGGTGTCGAAGCTGCCACAAAGATCGAGGCCACGCCCCCGGAGTCACAGACACCTGAGCCACCGTAGTCGCCACCGAAGCTGCGACGATCACAGAGGACGACCAGGGACCCTGATCGACTGATTGCTTCATTTTAAAGTGTATAGTTAATTATGAATCATAAATTGTAAATAGTAAATAGAATTGTAAATAGTTGCAAAAGGCTGTATGGAGGTATTACGGTACCTCCATAACTATAATTTCTACCACGTTACCATTTTGTAATATCAGGCCACCACCCCCGCCGGACTCCTTTTTAACAGGTGGTGAATGTGGTAGTCTGTGTAGAGGTATTATGGTACCTGGTAATGCTGGAACACCATTGGTAGATATTGTATGTTTCCTATTGGTCAAGCTGTATGGTAGCTCTGCCCTGCAAGGTGGGGTATAAGAGCCCATGCCGCCCCAGCAGCCTTCATTCTGTACCTGAGCTGCTGGGGGAAACATCTAGCTTATTAAAGCCTTCAGTTGGACTACAACCTCACTTTAGTGGTCATTGATCGTGCATCAGCCTGGATTAGGATTTCACCCTGATGGGGCTCCGGGACATTGTTGTGGTGGTGTTGCTATCGGCTATCCAGGCAGTGGACGGGCCACCAATAAATTCACCCCCTGGTCCTGGCACAGAACTGTGGTATAAAGGTATTCAGCAGAGCAGAGGTTATTGTAGGACTGGAGAACAGTACCACCCATAGTATGATTGCAGACTCAGTGTGGAGCAGAATCTGGAAGAAGCAGGTAATAATACAGCACCCTTGTATGGCAGTACATAGTTATGTGTTGCAAATTAATCATTTATGTTTATCCATACAGCCTTCAGATCTCTCCACGAGACACCAAACATGCTCTACTTTTTAAAATTTAAAGTACCCAATTCTTTCTTTTCCAATTAAGGGGCAATTTAACGTGGCCAACCCACCTACCCTGCATAGGTTGGGTTTGTGGGGGGTGAGACAAAGGAAAAATGTGCAAACTCCACATGGTCAGTGACCCGGGGCCGAGATCGAACCCGGGTCCTCAGCGTCGTGAGGCAGCAGTGCTAACCACTGCATCACCGTGCCACCTCCCAAACAATCTTCACAACATATTGGCAATGTAGGATGGATCCCCAAATCCCAGAGAAGCTGGAGAAGGAACCCAGATACTCAAAGCATGAAGAGTTAAAGAAACTGAAGGCTGACCTTAGAGAAATGTGCCTAAATTGTAGACAATGCCTAAAAGGAAATCAAACACAGTTGGGAAGTACCGAAATAAAAAGATCCATTGCAGACTTTTAAAAAAAGCTGAAAGGCATCAGAAGAATCCACTGTGCAGATGAAAAGCCAGACCTGTTTGAATGCAGAGGCAAAGTCGAAGGACGTGCCCAGATCAGAGAATGACCGAGCAAATTTAAAAAAGTGGAACAATAGCTGAAAAAAGAATAATCCACTTGGCAGATGAAAAGAAGGCTGGAGATTTCTCGCCACAATATATGTGACACAAATTGAAGGAGTACAAAATGGGAATCAAATGGAGACAACCAAGCACCGAAAACATACTAGTACATGAAACATACGAAATTACTACAATTTCAACTCCAAACTGACAAAGCAACTGAGACTTTCATTCCTCCAAAAACGATAGAACAAAATCTGGAATAATTGTCAAACCTCCAGGACATCTGATTTTATAAAGTCAGAGACTTGAACGGGAAAGAAGGGTAGTAAAGAAACCTGTAACTTAGAAAGCTTGGAGATTTGAATTGAAGATTGCAATACCTGCCATGGTATGAACAAGCCAGCTGAGCCAGACTACACTTTGTAGAAATGGGAAAACAATTTGCTGCTGGGCCCTGTGGTGATTATGACATGCTCGTAAAGCTCATTGGGAGGTGAGCAAATTGAAATATGGACACTCTGCCTTCACAAAATGTATTCCAGAAAATTAGGTGACTTCTTTTGTTTCTCTGGATAAACAAAACAAACAATGCAAATGTCTTTTCCAGGTATAAATTGACCACACTCCAGCTTTAAATTGAAGAGATTTAAATGACAATGACTACTAGCTGTCCAGATTAAGATGGTATGTTGGCCCTTCGCCCCGGAGACCTTTGGCGAGTGCCCCACAAACAGGGATCAGGCGGAGCGGCACTTGGGGGGAATCTCCCAGGGGATCAGAGGTCCCCGGGTTATTGGCTTCATGGCACCCTGGAATTGCTGGTGTCACCTGAACACCTTGACAGTGCCAGGTGGCACTGCCCAGGTGGCAATGCCTGGCTGGCAGTGTCAAGTTGGCATTCTGCCTGTGCTGTGGATTGGGACTAGAGGTGCCCTGCCCATGTGAGGTGAAGTGCAGGGGGGGGCAAGGACCCCCTCATAGGGGGGTTGGCAGTGCCAAGTTGGCATTTCTCCCACGGTGGGGTCAGGCTCAGGGGCACCGGAGGGTGCTAAGAGGCCTGAGCATCCCCTTATAGGTGGGTTGGGGCTTTGGGGGGGGGGGGGGCCTGTTTGTAATCTAGTGGGGAAATGGTGAATAATGGTAGAGTCACTGGACTAGGGATACCGAGGTTGTGGGTTCAAATCCCACCATGACCGCTGGAATTTAAATTCAATTACTAAGTCTGAAATTGAAAGCTAATCTTAGTCATAATGACCACAAAACTATCATCAATTGTTGTTAAAAAACATCTGGTTCACTGATCTCCTTAAGGGAAGGAAATCTGCCATCATTACCTAGTCTGGCCTACATGCGAGTCCACATCCATAGCAATGTGGTTGATTCTTAACCACCCCTGAATTGGCCGAGCAAGGCACTCAGTTCAAGGACCATTAGGGATGGGCAACAAATGCAGGCCTTGTAAGAACATAAAAACATAAGAACTAGGAGCAGGAGTAGGCCATCTGGCCCCTCGAGCCTGCTCCACCATTCAATGAGATCATGGCTGATCTTTTGTGGACTCAGTTCCACTTTCCGGCCTGAACACCATAACCCTTAATCCCTTTATTCTTCAAAAAACTATCTATATTTATCTGTTGCTCTTATTAGCCTTAGTTTTATTAGCTCTGATTCTGTCACCTTTACTCACGAGTCGCCAGGTATCTTTCTGATACCGCCACGTGGTTCAAGCTCAAGTTATGATTAATAAGACAGCACACCGCTTAGTAAGATCAAAATCAACGGTCATTTATTATGTACAGCAATAAATACTCACACAATAATCCTACTTTCTATATCACTACCTACCACTACTGGCCAATACTTAACTTTTGGGAGTGGCCCACCAGGTCAGGGAAACGAATGGCTTATCGAATTGGGTCTGGCCTGCGGGATTCAAAGGCTGATACAGGTCGATGGCTAGGAGTCGCTATCGGGTAGCGATCGCTGGAGTCAAACTTACGGTTGCTGGTTGATGGTTCTTTCGATGGTTGCGAGCAGGAGAAGAAGGGAGAGAAGGGTCGATCTGAACTTGGCCCCGTACTTTATAGGGCCCAGGGGCTTCCCGCCTCTCCGGGCGGACCTTGACCCTGAGTCCCAAGTGATTGGACTTGTTCCCAATCACTGGGTTCGACATGCCCCAATAATGGGGCGATTCCTCGATCGGGGGGTGGTCGTTCACCTGTCTTTGTTTCGGCCACTGCTGGCGCCGAGAGGTCTGGCCCAGCATTCAATTGCTAATATGTTGCAATTGTTCCCGGGGATAGCCGATTAAACTGCAGATGTCTGGGTTGATGAGCTGCTAATGGTCGCAGGTATCGATCTGGGCCGACTTCCTCAAAGCCGAATACGCTATTCTGTCTGCAGCTGTCCGTTTGTGCGCTGTTGGCTGCTTTTCCCATCAGCCTTTTCGGTTAGCCATTTTAGATCGGGTTTTGGCCAAATTAATCGGGAATCAGCCATTTTAGGGTGGCTACTTATCTTAAAAACATTTAATGAAGGAGCCTCTACTGCTTCACTGGGCAAGGAATTCCATAGATTCACAACCCTTTGGGTGAAGAAGTTCCTCCTAAACTCAGTCCTAAATCTACTTCCCCTTATTTTGAGGCTATGCCCCCTAGTTCTGCTTTCACCCGCCAGTGGAAACAACCTGCCCGCATCTATCCTATCTATTCCCTTCATAATTTTATATGTTTCTATAAGATCCCCCCTCATCCTTCTAAATTCCAACGGGTACAGTCCCAGTCTACTCAACCTCTCCTTGTCATCCAACCCCTTCAGATCTGGGATTAACCTAGTGAATCTCCTCTGCACACCCTCCAGTGCCTTTCTCAAGTAAGGAGACCAAAACTGAACACACTACTCCAGGTGTGGCCTCACTAACACCTTATACAATTGCAGCATAACCTCCCTAGTCTTAAAGACACTTGCATCCCATTAAAGAATAAAAAAGATCTAAGTGCCCAATTATCCACCAACCTATCTCCATTATCCATCCCACCTACCATTTACTCACTCATCCACTCATCCATTCACTAACATAAAAACTAAACCTTTAAACTTACCATGAGGCAGCTAAATGCTGGAAAAAGGGAGCCTTTTCTGTTTTCCTTCAATTCTGCTCCGCTTTGATGGAGCTCCCTGAATGATAATGCAATGTGCATGTCTGTGAAAGCCAATCTCAGAGGATGCTTAATCAAATATGTTTCTGATGAATAATAATCTGGTGTGGTGGCTGGGGGCAGTCCTGAGTGGGTTAGATATGAGCCTGATCCACTCTGGTTTTGATAGCATGGATTTGGCCTCGAGAGCCACCAAAATGACAAGTGAAATTATTTTTAACACTTGGATGGAGAGTCAGGAAGAGCAGGACAGCGCACTTCTTCACTGAACTGCTGAGGGACACTGCTGGCTGCCATTGGCTTCACTCCCACTGTTCCCCACCCAGCACCCCTGCCATTAATCTATCTCTAACCCTAGTACATGTAGTGATCTCTGTATGTGCATGTAATCAGCAGCACCACATGATCACTAGAGGGCCGGACCAACAGGGGTATAAAAAGCAACCACATTGTGTCATTCTGGCTCTTTTGTGTGTACTGTGACCAGGACAGGAGTATCAGATTAGTTCAGATGGTTAGTGGAGTTATGTATAGTTTCTGTAGTTAGATCTTGTTAACCTTATCACTGGTATCAATGTTAAATTAAAGAACTCATGCAATTATTGTTATAGTTACTCAATAAACCTTTGTTACTACTGGACGAGTTCGAGTCTTCTTCATCGAGATTGGTGGTACTTGTGTTCTAATACGATATTCTCCTGCAGCAATGTGAATTTATTGTATGAGTTGCTCGGAAAATACAACATTTTATTATAATTTTCACAGATATACATGCACATCTGCCCCAATTCGAGCATGTAGCATATATCCTCTGTGTTTCCAAGCAATTTCAGTTCCTGACAACACTTAATGATGTGACTGGAACGAAAGAGACTCAAATGTTTGATACTGGGCTTTTGATGCACTCTACTTATTGCAGGACGCCTACGGTGCAAGCCTATTCTTATGATGTTTCATTAGTCCAGATGGATCACATCACTCTGTGAATGACGTTTTGTGATGTAGCCATCTGAGATGGCCACCTGCAAAGGACCATGGGAATTATGGCCAACCCAGGACTCAGACAGATACAGAGCTTCTGTGTATTTGAAACGCAGATAGCTAGACCTGATCGAAACCCCTGCTCGTTTGCATTCTAATGGCCCATTTCCTCAGACCAATAGGACTGCACGCAAGAAACTGATACAGACACAGACTGATCGGCGCTACTCCCTTTACTCAGAGAGCCCAACCGCCAAGGTCAATGACCGCTAAGGACCCGCCCAGCAACCAAGGCACCCGCCCCTTTATTGGCCAAAATCGAAGGCAGTGATCAAATTATTGGGTCCAATATTAAGGACTGCCCCAAAGAGCGCGAAACCCCGGAGGGATAAAAGGGCACACAGCCATGTGTTCAGTCTCTTTTGAACCTGGCCTGTGCCAGCCTCCTTTGAATCCGGCCGGTGCCAGCCCAACTGCAGCATAAGACCAGACAGCCAAGTTCAAGACCAACGATCGCTAACTGACGGATGAGCCCAGCAGAGCCAGAGCCACTTCTTCAAACCAGCCACGTGATCAAGACAAAGGCCTTATCCACTTGCACAGTGCTGGTCGCCTGAAGTTAAGTATAGGTTGTTGTAGTTGATAGGTGTAGTTTAACTTGTAGTATATTGTGCTTGCATGTCGAAGTAACCCTTGAGTGTAAATAAACCATCTTTGAACTTGAACTGACTAACTGGTTGTGTGGTCATTTGACCGATGTACGGGAAAGCCTTGTGGTTCAGTAAGAGAAATAGAAACACCCACAGTATTGGTGATGCTGTTGGGACATAACATCATATCATAAATAAAGCCTCAGTATCATATTGGCGACTCTAAAGAGCAACATTATTGGTGACGCTGGTGGGATAGTACTCCATTAAATTGGCAACAGTGAATTACACTGAAGTAGAGAACACGGGATAGATACAATAATGACTACCTGACAGAAATAACCATTGTGAAAGACAAACATGACACACCATTATGCTATTGACCAATTATTCCCAGGCGTCTATTTTAAGTGTACTCAGAAAATATAAAAGGTAGCCGTAATGTAATTGAACGTAATTATAGACAGGAAAGAGCCATCCATAATTATAAACATTATCACAATTATACGAAGAGCTCTATTTTACCTACCTACCTCCTTCCCCTGCAAAACACTTACAAACTGAAAAACATTATTATTCTCTGTACTTTCCTCTTTGTTTGCTGTTAGATTTTCTTTTCACAAGTTAGTTTAAATGTTCCTTTTTAGTCTTGAGAGCTAGCCGTCAGACACCCATTTTGCTCTTCCAACACTTCCTTCCTTTCACTATTGTGCGAAAAGCTTCCTGCACCATGCCTCTGCATTCTGGCTGTCTCTTCCTTAACTCTTTTCTTTGCTAACTCTCTGCCCTCCTTCAAAAGCATTGTGAAAATGTAACACTTTGACATTAATTTCCTCTAGACTTTATTTTGACTTTATTTTGACTTCCTTATGTTACTGCATTTCAAACTTTAGGACATAAACTTTGTGCACTTGTTCACCGCCCCCTGGTTTTCACATCTTTTCTTCTACTCTTTGAACTTTGATGGTGTCCTGAACAATGAGCCTTGTTCTTTCGCCTTAGTGGTTGAATAATATGCAGACAAACTATCGAGCTTAATGGAGAGAACGTCACCACTGAACAGCAAGTGAGTTTAAATGCTTCCCGTGGGAATGGGTGTTTAAATTTGTCAAAAATGTCTGGAATTCGGCTCGAGCACCAGAACATCTAGGTCTATGACAGTATGTAACCCCACTGGAAAGAGAGGTTAGCGACTTGAGTAGTAAACTCACTCCATTGCAGTGAAATTTCAAATGCCATTAAAGTTTAATGGCACAGACACATGTTTCCTGGGCCTCCTTAAACCTGTCATTAAAACTAAGGCAAGGGGAGGATGCTACATTTATGGAGCTTGTTAAAATTCAAGCATTTTACGCTCAATTTCACTTTAATAAAGCATTCAAATAGCCAGCAGGAGTTAGTTAAAAACTAGGTAGTTGGAAATAAAAAAGGGAAGTCAGACAGACGGATTTCACCTGAAAATATGGAATACGTCACCAGGAAGGTCATCAAAGCAGACAATATAAATGGGGACTTTTAAAGAAGGGCTAACTTTGTCCCTTACACCTGTGGGTGTCAATTCCTGGAATGTTAATGGCAGGAATTATCAATGGAGCCTTTTATTTTCAGGTCTCTACTCCATTTGTAGAAACTTTCCACAACTACAGCCAAATGGTGAAGTGGAGATGGGAATCTTTCTGCCGATCAGGAGCATTTAATACAAGTTGTAAGTCATATCAGACTGATGTAATAATGAAATTATACTAATTGAACTCTTCAGGCAGAATTTTAACTTTGATGATCCGTTCCTCATGATGGAATGGGAAAGCGCACCACTTATGCTTTCTTGCTCTGAACCACTTCCCCCGTGATTTCAACCGTTGGCAGCATGCATAGGAGCTGTGGAATTCCATGTTGGGGGAAGCTTTGCAATAGTGAAACCTGGGACTGGAAATGTGCATCGCGATTGGGCAGAGAATCAGGCGTCATGCAAAAATCGAGGTATGCGCTTTGCGTCATTTCGGACGCATTGTTGCAGTCCCCACCAGCCACGACATCTCAGGAAGCGAGATCCATCCGATTTCATTTTTCACCGCCCTCGTCTCCACCTTCTGTTCTACCTTGGATCCGTCTTCCATCTTGGTACAACACCTTGGACAAGAGAGCCGGCAATTCCAGCCTCACAATTCCAGAGTCACAACACAATTGAAATTAGCTATTAATTCTGAGAACACACTGAAAGTCTTTGGTCTTTGACTGCCCAAGAATTAGTCACCAGGTTTGTAAATTTAAACACAATTAATTTTTATTAATAACAATAACTATAATTAAATAGGTATGATAGGCAAAGAGTCCGGAAAGGAGAGTCAAAAAAGGTTTATTTCTAAGCCTTGGTTTAGGAAACGTTTGTGCACACAACAGTCTAAGTCCCAGCTGGGACTATTCTGCAATCCTGGCTCCTACCAGGGCCCGGTTTTAACCTGCTAAATTAACAAGCCCGCTGATGGGCCTCCACCCCTCAGCAGGGGAGCTTGTTCTCTACGAAGCTCATGGGAGATAAATTGGGTTATCCCCGTGGGTCTCGTGGAGGTGATAACATGCCTCCCCCCCTCAAAGTCCAAAGTCCCCCTGAAGTAGGGAGTGTACGAGGTTGTCTTTTCATCTTCGCACCTCCTGTGGCTGTGGGGCGGGGGTCGGGGTGTGTGTAGTGTGTCGTGGATGGTCGTTTCCACAATGACCGTCTGGGGGGTACCGCTGGTGACTGATCCCTGGCAAGATCGCTGTCAGAAACCTTGGATGCTTGGGTCTCCATCTCGGAATCCGAGATAGGCGGTGGTGTAGGGGTATTGTTGCTGGACAAGTAATCCAGAGACCCAGGAAAATGATCTGGGGACCTGGGTTTGAGTCCCACCACGGCAGTTGGTGGAATTTAAACTCAATAAAACATCTGGAATTGATAGCTTAATGATGACCGTGAAACCATTGCCGATTGTCGTTTCACTAATGTCCTGTACGGAAGGAAATCTGCCATCTTACCTGGTCTGACCTATATGTGACCCAAGACCCACAGAGGTGTGGTTGACTTTTAAATGCCCTCTGAAATGGCCTAGCAAGCCACTCAGTTGTATTCGAAAACACCAAAAAGGAATGAAAGCGAACGGATCCCCAGGCATCAAAACAGGCACCGGAAACAACAACAGCAAACTGAGCTCTGCCGACCCTGCAAAGTCATTCTTACTAACATCTGGGGGCTTGTGCCAAAGTTGGGAGAGCTGTCTCACTGACTAGTTAAGAATCATACCTTATAGACAATATTCCAGACAGCATATCACATTCCTGGCTATGTCCTGTCTCACCTGCAGGACAGACCCAGCAGAGGTGGCAGTACAATGGTACACAGTCGGGAGGGAGTTGCCCTGGTAATCCTCAACATTGACTCCGGATCCCATGAAGTCTCATGGCTTCAGGTTAAACGTGGGCAAGGTAGGCAGCGCGGTGGCAGCACTGCAGTCTCACAGCGCCGAGGTCCCAGGTTCGATCCCGGCTCTGGGTCACTGTCCGTGTGGAGTTTGCACATTCTCCCCATGTTTGCGTGGGTTTCGTCCCCACAATCCAAAAGATGTGCAAGGTAGGTGGATTGAACACGCTAAATTGCCCCTTAATTGGAAAAAATGAATTGGGTACTCCAAATTTATTAAAAAACAAAAAACGTGGGCAAGGAAACCTCCTGCTGATTACCACGTACCGGCCAATATAAGCTGATGAATCAGTACTCCTCCATGTTGAACACTATTTGGAGGAAGCATTGAGGATGGCAAGAACGCAGAATATGATCTGGGTGGGGGACTTCAATTTCCATCACCAAGAGTGGCTTGGTAGTACCACCAGAGAGCGAGCTGGTCAGGTCCTAAAGGACATAGCTGCTAGACTGGGACTGCAGCAGGTGGGGAGGGAACCAACAAGAGGGATAAACATACTTGACCTCATCCTCAACACTCTGCCTGCTGCAGATGCA
Organism: Scyliorhinus torazame; assembly: GCF_047496885.1. Classification (NCBI taxonomy): domain Eukaryota; kingdom Metazoa; phylum Chordata; class Chondrichthyes; order Carcharhiniformes; family Scyliorhinidae; genus Scyliorhinus; species Scyliorhinus torazame. Next base: position 276,233,755 of record NC_092711.1, read on the forward strand.
TCTTTCCATGACAGTATCGGTAGAAGTGACCACTGCATAGTCCTTGTGGAGACACCATGGACAGCATGGTAGCACAGTGGTTAGTACAGTTACTTCACAGCTCCAGGGTCCCAGATTCCCGGCTTGGGCCACTGTCTGTGCGGTGTCTGCACGTTCTCCCCATGGGTTTCCTCCAGGTGATCCGGTTTCCTCCCACAGTCCAAAGATGCGTAGGATGCTATATTGCCTATTAGCGTCCAAACAAAAAAGATTAGATGGGGTTACTGGGTTACGGGGATAGCTTGGAAGTGTGGGTTTAAATGGAGTGCTCTTTCCAAGGGCCGGTGTAGACTCGATAGGCCAAAGGGCCTCCTTCTGGTCTGTAAATTCTATGATTCTATGATTCACATTGAGGTACCCTCCATCGTGTTGTGTGGCACTACCAACGTGCTAAATGGGATCGACTTCGAACAGATCTAGAAACTCAAGATTGGGCATCCATGAGGCGCTGTGGCCATCAGCAGCAGCAGAATTGTATTCAAACACAATCTGCAACCTCATGGCCCTGCATTTCCCCCACTCTACTATTTCCACCAAGCCAGGGGATCAACCCTGGTTCAGTGAAGAATGCAGGAGAGCATGCCGGGAGCAACATCAGGCATACCGAAAATGAGGTGTCAGCCTGGTGAAGCTACAAGTAAAGTCTACTTGTGTGCCAAACAGCATAAGCAGCAAGTGATAGACAGAGCTAAGCAATTCCACAACAAACGCATCAGAAGCTCTGTTGTCCTGCCACGTCCAGCCGTGAATGGTGATGGACTATTAAACAACTCACTGGAGGAGGAGGCTCCACAAATATCCCCATCCTCAATGATGGAGGAGCCCAGCAAATATGTGCAAAAGACAAGGCTGAGGCATTCGCAACAATCTTCAGCCAGAAGTGCCGAGTGGATGATCTATCTCAGTCTCCTCCGGAGGTCACCAGCATCACAGATGCCAGTCTTCAGCCAATACGATTCACTCCACGTGATGTCAAGAAAAGGCTGAAGGCACTGGATACTGCAAATGCTATGGGCCTGATAATATTCCGGCAATAGTTCTGAAGGCATGTGCTCCAGAACTTGCTGCACATCTCGCCAAGCTGTTCCAGTACTGTTACAACACTGGCATCTACCCAGCAATGCGTAAAATTGCCCAGGTGTGTCCTACACAAGAAACAAGACAAATCCAACCCAGCCAATTACCGCCCTTTTAGTCTACTCTCCATCATCAGCAAAGTGATGGAAGGAGTCATCAAAAGTGCTATCAAGCGGCACTTACTCAGCAATAACCTGCTCACGGGCGCTCAGTTTGATTTCCTGTCCTGATTTCAGCTCCTGACCTCATTACAGCCTTGGGTCAAACATGGACAAAAGAACTGAATGCCAGAGGTGAGGTGACAGCGACTGCCCTTGACATCAAAGCAGCATTTGGCCGAGTATGGCATCAAAAAGACCTAGCAAAACTGGAGTCAATAGGAATCAGGGGGAAATCTCTCCGCTGGTTGGAGTCATAAATGGCACAAAGGAAGATGGTTGTGGTGGTTGGAGGTCAATCATCTCAGGTCCAGGACATCACTGCAGGAGTTCCTCAGAGTAGTGTACCAGGACCAAGCATCTTCAGCTGTTTCATCAATGACCTCCCTTCCACATAAGGTCAGAAGTGGGGAAGTTTGTGGATGACTGCACAATGTTCAGCACCATTCTCGACTCCTCAGATAATGAAGCTGTACATGTCCAAATGCAGCAAGACCTGGACAATATGCAGGCTTGGGCTGACAAGTGGCAAGTTACATTTGCATCGCACAAGTGCCAGGCAATGACCATCTCCTACAAGAGAGGATCTATCCATCACTCCTTGACATTCAATGGCATTACCATAGCTTAATCCCCCACAATCAACATCCTTGGGTTACCATTGAGCAGAAACTGGACTGGACTAGCCATAGTAATACCGCGGGTACCAGGACAAGTCAAAGGCTAGGAATCCTATGGCAAGTAACTCACCTTGTGACCACCCAAAGCCTGTCCACCATCTGCAAGGCACAAGTCAGAAATGTAATGGAATACTCTCCACTTGCCTGGATGAGTTCAGCTCCAACAACACTCAAGAAGCTCGACACCATCCAGGACAAAGCAGCCCACTTGATTGTTCCCCTTCCACAAACATTCAAACCCTCGACCACCGATGAACAGTGGCAGCCTTTTCAAACTCACCAAGCTTCCTTAGACAGCACCTTCCAAATCCACGACCACTACCATCTCGAAGGGCAAGAGCAGCAGATACCTGGGAACCTCACCATCTGGAGATTCCCCTCCGAATAACTCACCACCCTGACTTGAGGCCCCCTTCCCTGCTTCACTGTTCCTTCACTGTCGCTGGGGCAACACCCTGGAACTCCCTCCCTAATAGCACAGTGGGTGTACCTACACCTCAAGGACTTACGTGGTTCAAGAAGGCAACTCATCACCACCTTCTGAAGGGCAACTCGGGATTGGCAAAAATGCTGGCTTAACCAGTGACGCCCACATCCCATAAATGAATTAAAAAATATATATCTCTCGCATCTCGGTGTCATGGCCCCCAGGCCCTCATGTGCCTGGCTGACGTGGCTGGAAGTTGGTTCCTCTGATGGGGCGTGTCCTAACACTGGCTCCTTGGTCCTCAGGTGATTGAGGTGATTCCGCACTGTCCGTTCACGAGTCTTTACCTGGTACGAGTCTGGTCCGGATTGTTGTACCTGAAATCCTAAAGACTCCGTCCCCGAAGTTTCAGATGTACACCGCCTCCCCCAGTCAGAAGCACCTGGTCAGTGTCTGCCTGCCTCAACCTTGTCCCTGCGGGTCCTGACTGAATTACACTCTCCTGCCAATACCTGGGAACACAAGGCTAAGGTGGGTCCTGAGCCTCGGCTCATCAATAGTTCAGCCGGTGCTACGCCAGTTGTGGCATGTGACACAGTCCGGTAACTAAATAAAAATTGTGTTATTCTCATTTCTACGGGATGCCATGATCTGTTTCTTCATCCCTCTCTTGAAGATCTGCCCCGCTCACTCGGCCAGCCCATTCATGGAAGGGTGTTATGGGGCCATCCCAATGTGTCTCACCCTGTTTGCCTTCATAAAGTGTGTGATCTTCGCACTGATTAACAGGATACTATTGTCGGTAACTAGCATCTCCGGAATGCCGTGGGTGCTGAAGGAGAGTCGTAGCTTCTTCACAATGGCCTTTGATGTACTGAATGACATCCAATGGATGTTCAGTCACTTGGAGTGTGTGACGACCATGAGTAAAAATACAGAACCTTGGAAAGGCCCTGAAAAATCAGCATGCGAGCACACCCAAGGCCAGCTCGGCCATTCCCATCGGTGCAGTTGTGTGGCTGGGGGAAGCTTCTAATGGTCCGGGCATGAGGGAGACTGTTGGGCCAGTCGTTCGATCTCGTCATTCAAGGCTGACCACCCCTCATAGCTTCAGGCCAACATCTTCATTTTCGCCACACATGGATGTCTGTTCTGCATGTCCTGGAATATGGCCCTTCTGCCCTGGCTAGGGCTCGCGATACAACCCCCCACAGGAGGATACAATCCTCCACACTGAGCTCCTGCATCTTGGTGTCAAAGACCTGTAGTTCTTTGGACAGCTTCCCTTGATGCCCCGTGCAAGACGATGTGACGTATTTTCGCCAATGCTGAGTCCTTTTGCGTCCAGTCGTGTATCTGGGTGGCGTTGACCGACAAGGTGTCCATAACATTGAGCGTTCAAAAACCTCATCAGCTCTTGGTGGGGATAGCGGGCGTATTGGTAGTGGGAGCTGGTTCAGCACTTCCACATTCGCATTTTGTGTGCCTAGGTGATGCTTGAATATGTCCTCGTATGCCACTAACATAAGGGCCGATCGCTGTATCCGGGCAAACGCTATTGGTAGGATCATCTTGCCCTCTTTAAAAAACCCTAACCATGGCTTGTGGTCCGTCACAATGGTGAATCAATGGCCATATACAAATTGATAACATTTCTTCACTAAAAAGACGGTGGCCAGCCATTCTTTTTCTATTTGGCCGTAATTGCGTTCCGCCGCTTAATTCAGTCACCCAGCACTTGGAGGTTTGATGGGGTTGTAGGGAGAATGCGGGGGATCGAGCCTAGGTGGGGTGCTCTTTTGCAGGGTCAGTGCAGATGGATGGGCCGAATTGGCTCCTCTTGCACTGTAGGGATTCTAGGATTCTATGCAATGTTTCCTCCTTTTGCAGGATCCATAAAATCCCCCATTCCATATCTGAGTTACTCGCTGGAACAGGAATTTCTTCCACAACGCTCTTCTACCATAACCTCCAATGGGAATTGTGCTCACGTACACAAATTCTGGCAAACTTTCATCAAAGCTGTGGTGGAAAGGGAGAAGCCCACCGATAATTCCTTGTGATTATTTTCCGCCATCTTTGATAATTGAAAGTGACCTTCTACCTCTCTCTCTCTCTGCGAGCAGCTGTGACTGCTTTTGACAAGTCGCCTGGGTTGTTATGTTGCGAACAATAGCTTCACAGGGTCTTAGTTTAATACCAGCCTACATTGGCAGGATCTGAAACAATCTTATAATCTAACGGTTGGCACATTTTGAGAGGTCACACAAGTCACCGATCACAGTGACAATATCCAGAAGGGCACTGATGTACAGCAGCAACAGTGGTGATAGTAGTTTATAGATTTTCAGGTTTTCTTTAAAACTTACACAGTTGGCTGTTGGAGTCTCATTTGTAGATCTGAGCAAATGTTTGTTGGACAAAAAAATGGCTTTATATTTGTCTTTATTAAGGCGCTGTCTTTATGATGAATGTGCAGTACCTTGTCTGGATCTCCCAGCTGACAATAAATCATTTCAGTATTGATTTTTTGAGTGTTTCTTTCTTGCAGCGCTGTCCCATCAGGAGTAAAGTTTCTTGACTCTGGAGGCAAATTTTATTCTTTATTTTGCTGCATTCTGTTTGTTTGCTTATAGACATAATTGTGCAATCTGTGAAATTTAAACTTGTTTTCCATCTTCTGATTTTTTGCAATTGTATGATGTCAAAGAGCAATATCTTCTGCCACTTATTGCTTTGGTGTTTACGTTTTAATTCAATGAGACTCACAAACAATACAACACAGTGATTCAGTTGGAACCTAACGTGCTGACAGAGTATCATCCCAAAATCAGTTGGGAGATATTACCGTTAAAGACATTGATGTACACACCTCGGAAAATAAAACAGAAGGTACAAGGTGTGAGTCCCTCAGGATGTATCAAGGTTCAGCCTCCTGATTGAGTTTTTCTTTACCTTTTCCTTATCAAAGTAGGAGAACACTGTTTGGCATTCAGTCAGAACACCATAAATAAAAAGGTTAGTTGAATGTAGTTAGAATAATTTTAGCAATATGTAAGAATGAAAAGGCTGGAAGGGACAAATGTGGATGGCCTTGGTGCACCATTGAAAAATACCACACACTATTTTAGCACTCACATCCTTCATTTATTTTTGTCAAGAAAGAACAAAGTCCTATTAGTCCGTTACAGTGCAATCCAATCCTGCAGTATCAATGACTACTTCCAAATCTTCACATTCATATTCATAGTCCTAAAGGTTGGAGCTTTTAATGCAGAGTCACTATGTAATTGTCACTAGAAACAGAATGCAGGAACATGCTTTTATTTCTGACCTTCAGTCAACCATTGTCAGTCAACCCAGTTGTTTAACTAATTGACCTTGGGTGTCATAAGATTTTGTTATCCCACAGCCCATCATCACTTATCGATTCAGGTTTACCGATAGAGAGTTCCATTATCTCACCACATGCAGGGGGTGATTACATCATGTTCCAAGAATATACATATCAATAGTAAAGCACTACCAATGCTTAGATTATAGTTAGAGGAGCACAAATATGAATGGGGTGATTTTTGCAAGCACTTTATATTCACTGCTTTCAAACCTGCTGTTTGTTGGAAATGTAAAGAATGTGTTTGCCCTAATCCAATGTAAACTTCTCAATTTACAATGCCTTGCATTGTGGAAATGAGCACTGTGCAGTTAAACGGCAAAATCAGAAAGTGCAGTTAAACGGCAAAATCAGAAAGTTGCGATCTACCTTTCACTGCTCCGCCAGGAGCTTCACTGTACCAGGACCTTGCTGAGACACTTGGCAAAGTTTAGGACTTGAGCATTACACGTAAGTTATTTTTAAAATAATGTAACATGTCTTAATCAGTGACAAACAACCTTTCTAGCACTGTATCTGAGGGCAGCGTCCGATTCTGTCTGATTTTAATGATTAAAGGAAATTTATTTTTTTAACTTGACTTTCTCTCTTTTATCTCTCTTTCTTAATGCCATTGTTCTTTCTCTTTCAGGGTGAAATTTGCCTAACGTGGCCCATCGCCAAGCAGTAGGACATTTGGGGGTCGAGAAGATCTTGACAACAGGAGCAGGTTTTGCTGAGGCTCTATAACAGCCACAGCATCAACATCCTCCCGGGTGCCCCAGCCAATCAAGACAGAATAATGTGTCAATTCTGTGGTGTTGGGTGCTCTGAGGTACAGATGAACCAACACGGTTGCGATTGGTACAACGCAGTTTTATTCCAACTTGTTATTTACAGATCTGTCTTGGTACTCAGCACGTGGTGACTGTGTGAGTGTCTTGTTAATCAGGTCCTGTCCTTGTGCTTGTCTCCAGATGGACTGTCCACCAGGTGTCGTGTTTCTTGTCTTATACTGTGTCTGCTCTTGTCTGTGATTGGCTGTCGTGTTATGTGTGCTAATTGGTCTGTTGGTCTATCTATCATGATGTGTGTGTTTGAATATCATGACAAATTCTATCAAAGCAAAGATTTCTCATGAAAGGGACCATGACATGGATTGCAAAACGTTCACCAGCACTTGCAATTTGAGTCTGCCGCAACAATAGTAATGGAGAGAATAACTGTTCTTGGACTTCTCACCCAACTGGAGATCCTGCTGTGGGATCTCAGGGTCCCAGTAAAGTAAGCGCTCCTAACACTGGGAAGAGGCAGAGGAAGGCAGCACCAGGAGTGTTCTTCCTCCAACCAGAAGGTAGAGCAACTAAGAGGATCCAGGACCTCAAGGACACTTGACAGCGGAGCAAAAATGCATAATCAGGTGCCAAAACCCACACTCTGGCTTTCCTAACATTCTCCTGAAAAGCACTCCTCAAGATAACACAACTTGCAGTTGCATTCATTCCTCTCTCACCAGGTACCTCACATTCCCATTTAAGGTGCGCCCACTCACCCTCATCATAGTGCCATCTTGCACCCGTGCCTTATAATTATCCCCCACAAATCGTATCCATCCAACATCTCCACTGAAGCCGTTAGAAACACTCAGATTTCACTGCTTTCTTTCATTGGTGTGGGATGGTGGGTGGTCCTGCAGTGACATACACCCTGTTGGCGACTGGAAATGTGTGCCCATCAGCCCCACTCGGAAGGAGGTGTTGTTGCAAAAGGCTGAAGATGTCAACAGTGATCATCCATGAGATCCGAGCCTCCTGAGGCACCGATACTCAGACATGACAGGAGAGCTGATCCTCTACCCATAGACTGTGTGATCGGGGTCTTGCTTACTTCCAGCTGGATCTCTGGATCAATCCCCTCTGCCCTGTGAATCAAAGGAGAAGACAGCTAGTGTTGCTGCTGGAGTTCCTCTTTCTGCCGCTGGTGGTGGTGTTGTTCTTATTCCTCTTAAAGATCCTCAGAGTTGCAAATTGGAGCTGCATAAGCTGTTGGCATAATGTGTTGAAGGCTGGCAGCAGGGAAGTGCAGCTGAAGATAATTGAAGTGCTAGATTGGTGAAGTGCCTTCCAGGAAGTTGGCACTCATCAATCAAGCAGTGATTGCAGTCTCCGAGAGAAGAAGTGATTTGAATAGCAGCTCCTCACCTGGTCATGACTGTAACTGCACAAAGCCTTCCCAACCTGTGAGTTTCACTGATGAAGCTCTTCCTACTTTGCACTCACCTCGGCGACTCTGGAGAGTTATTGGTAAGTTGGGAAACAGGTAGAATTAAAATAATTAAATTGAGGATTTAAACACTGCTCAATGAGCCAGCTTAATGTTTTTATTACTTGTGCAACAACTGCAAGCAGTTCCCTACTCCCTTCCAATTCCCAGATATTTAAAAATTATTTCATGTGATATCATGAGATGCTGTCCATCCCTAATTGCCCTTGATGCTGGTCCTTTTCAGAGGGCAGTTAAGAGTCAACCACATTGCTGTGGGTCTGGAGTCACATGTAGGCCAGACTGGGTGATGATGGCAGATTTTCTTCCCTAAAGGACATTAGTGATCCAGGTGGGTTTTTATGATAATTCTGTCATTTATATTCCAGATTTATTAACTGAATTCAAATCTCACCAGCAACCTTGGTGGGATTTGAAACAATGTCCCCAGAGCATTAGCCTGGATTACTAGTCCTGTGACATTACCACTACATCACCATTTACACTATGGGGGGGAAGCCGCCCCCCCCAGCGTTCCCGCAGAGTTCCCGCCGGCAGCGACCAGGGGTGGATGGCGCCAGCGGTAACCTGTCGTGTCGTAGCAGCCGCTCGGCCCATCCAGGCCGGAGAATCGCCGCTCGCCGATTCTCCGAGTGGCCCGGTGCGAATCGCGCGCCGCTGGTTTCCAGGGGGTAGAGAATCGCTTGCGGGGGTCGGGGCGGCGTGGCGCGATTTGCACGGCGCCCCGGCGACTCTCCCACCCGGCGTGGGGTGGGGGGGGGGGGGGAGAATAGCGCCCATAATACTGGGCTTGATTGAATTAAATACTTCAAAGGCTGGTGCTGTCTGTTCACTAGTGACAGCAAAATGCCAATGAAGTAATCCAGCACAAAGATAAAGGTTGAACAACATTTATTTTAGCTCAAATGTAAAGCCTCACCTGTGGCATATAACACAAGTGACCCAGCCTTGGACTAACAGGAACTCTGGTGTGGGTCAAGGACAGTATTTAAAAGGCTCGATAATGGGTCCCCACCCATTACCATGGGAACTCATACTAAATGAGCCTCATGGGGAGACCGATGAGTGATCCCTCGAGGTCCTCATGAGGGTTATCACATCCCTCCCCGCCCCAAGTCCAGATCCTCCCCCTCATTCCCATGACCTTGAGGCCCCCTTCATTGCTTCATTCAAGGCCTTGAGTTCATTGTCAGTGGAGTCAGCTCTGGGGGCATAAAGTGGACAGGAGTTTGCCGTTTCCTTGCTGAGCATCAAAGGGCCACTGACGGGGTTCTACCTCAACATTGACTTCCGGCTCTGGTCCCGTTACCTCAGTCACCATGTCGAAGCCTGAGTCTTAATCCTCTTGGGGGATGATTCTTGGGTGTACCGTTGGTTGAAACCCCTGCCTGGTGATAGGTTCCAAGGATGATGAGGGCCCCAGTTGAGGGATTCCTGCGCCAAAGATGGTCCACATGTATTTTCACGGTCTCTCTCTGGTTTTGACCTTGTGGGGCATGGGGCCAGACTTCTCAGCCACCACTCCCAGGGTCAAAGGGAACTTGTCTCCAAACTTGCGAATATAGACGGTATCTCCTGGCCTGAAAATCCTATCAGGTCGTCGGGTGTCATAATTTTCTTCTGAGCCTCCTGTTTTGACTCCACTTTCCCATCTGGGTTGGGATACAGTACAATTAGTCTGGTCTGGAGGTTTGGCCCATTTCCAGGGATAGTGCCATTTCCATGGCTCTGTTAAGATCAAGAGCAGGTTCTGCAAACAGTTTTCTCTGTATTGCGACATTGTTTATCCTGAATAACCAGCTAGTTCCGTAGCATTTCTGGCAGGGAAGGCTCATACTAACAGTCTTCAATCAGTTTCCCGAGCCTGGTCAGGAACTCCATTACAGGTTCTCCAGGGATTCTTCCAGCTGTATCAAACCTGCATTGCTGGAGAATAACCGATGGTCTTGGGGCATAGTTGTCCGCCACTAAGTCTACCAGCTCAGCAAAATGTTTGAGTCTGGGGCTGCCGGGTAAGCCAACCTCCAAATAATGCCAAATGTCTGGGTTCCACATGCAGTCAAAAGGATTACCTTCTTTCGGTCGGCACGACCTATACCATTTGCACGAAAGAAATAACACATTCTTTCAGCTTACTGGGGCCAATCCTCTTGCATCATATCGCTTGGGTTTCCCAAACAATGGCATTTCCGGGTTCCCTTTATACACTTCTTACCAGAGTCGGTTTTTTTTCAAGCAGGGCTGCCCAAAATCCCGTTCTTGCTCTGCATCGCCAGTATAGTAATCCAAGGGACACAAAGATAAAGGTTAAACTTAATTTATTTTAACTCAAAAGTAAAGCCGCACCCATGGCATAGTAAAGTCACCATAGTCCCAGATGACCATAGGCTGCTTTCCCCTTTGGGGGGAGAGCTGATTGGTGGTATTTTAATCTGAGGATTACCACACCTCAGGCGAGGGACATGGTCGACAAGATGGCCTTCATGAATAACCTCAGCTGGTAAGGGGATTGAACCCATGCTGTTGGTCTCGCTTCGCATCATGTCCAGTCAACTGAACTAAACCAGCCCCGAAACAACACAATTGTCCCAGCCCAGGATTGCCAGGACTCTCGGTCCAGACCCGGGATGGTATTTAAAGGACTCGATAGCGAGTTCAAGCTGGGAGACCTCCGCCCATTACCATGGAAACTCATACTCCACAAGCTCCACGGGAAGATCAATGAATGATCCCTTGTGGTCCTCGTGAGGGTTATCACTGCCAATCATGGTGTTTTTTTCAGATATCAGAAGGCTAGATGAGGACAGTTCAGCTGATATTTTGTAGGCGGACTTTCAAAAACATTTTGATAAATATAATACATGTTAGACTAGTAAGGGCATAAAAGGCTTCAATAGGGTTTTTGTAACCATGCTTGATACAAAATTGACTATGGGATAGAAAACAGAGCGTTCTGATGAATGGTTGTTTTGGGACTGAAAGAGATGTTTAGGCAGGAGTTTCCTTAGGTTCAGTACTGGGACTAGTGTTGTTTTGATGTACATAATGACTTGAACATGGGAGTTAGAAACACAATTTCAAATGCAGTAAACAATGAGGAGTATATTAGTGGACTTCAAGAAGACATATCAGGGTAGTGAAATGGGTGGACAGGCGACAGATGAAATTCAATGCAGTGAAGTCTGAGATAATTCATTTTGGTGCGAAGAATGAGGTGAAACAATACAAGTTAAATGACACAAGCTTACAGGGGCGCAAGAAGAGAGAGACCTGTGTGTATGTTAGCACAAATCACTGAAGATGGAAGATGGATCAACAAATTAGTTAATAAAACTTTATAATAAAGTCTTATTAATAGGTATTATAAATCAAGGCATAGATTACAAATGCCAGGATGTTATGCTGGACCTATATGAAAACAATATTTTGGCCTCAGCTGGAATTTTTTAAATTTTAATTTTTAGAGTACCCAATTCATTTTTTCCAATTAAGGGGCAATTTAGCGTGTTCAATCCACCCACCCTGCACATCTTTGGGTTGTGGGGGGCGAAACCCACGCAAACACAGGGAGAATGTGCAAACTCCACACGGACAGTGACCCAGAGCCGGGACCTCGGCACCATGAGACTACAGTGCTACCACTGCGCCACCGTGCTGCCCCTCAGCTGGAATATTACGTTCAAATCTGGGGAGCACACATTCAGAAGGATGTGAAGGCTTTGAAGACGATGTAGAAGAAATTTACTAGAATGGTTCCCGGTATGAAGGATTATTGTTATGTGGATAGACTAGAATAGTTGAGGTTGTTCTCTTAGGAGTATAAACGCCGAAGAAAAGATTTGCCAGAGCTGTTTCAATAGTCGTTTTAAAAATGGAATTGGATGAATAATTGAAAGGGGAAAAGATTGAAGTGATATATGGGAAGTATAGGAGACTAATTGGATGTCCTTGAAAAGAGCTGGTGTACCAATTGTTTCCTGCTGTGCTGTAATATTCCATCATTTTTTAATGAAAGGATTCCCCCTGCTCAAACGCATATTCCCAATTGTAATTCTTCTAATCTGCACTGAGATAGGATCAAATAAATACTCACCATTCAAGTACCATTGTTACATTCTGAAATGGTTTGCTCTGGTTCTTTGTGACCAGCTGAAGGTTTGGTGGGACTGAGTGAAAGGCTTGGGAATTAGACAGGGACGCAAATATCTTAGGTGATCTTCAATAGATTCTGCGGGACTTAACTAGTTGAGTTGGATTGTATCTCTGAATAAATCAGTACATTCTCATTTTATGCACAATGTGGTGTTTTCAAGTGATGGTGAGATTTAAAAAAATATATACATTAATTGGTCAGGTTACCCAGAAAGCTAGTTCCTATATGTCTTGGGCCAGGTTTTGAATTGCCTTAGGTGTGTTTCTGACAATGTCCTTCAACAAAATTTTTCAGGTCCGGTTACGACCCACTTGGGGGCCAAGAACTAAGCCCTATACAATTCCCCCCCCCCCCCCCCCCCCCCGCCCTTTACCTCAGAGTATGAACCCCTCTGGTAATTGGGGGTTGGTTTTCCCCTTAACAAGGAGGGAACCTCTCAGTGTAAGAACCGCGACCTGGGTGCAGGTTGGGGAGGGTGGCATTCCGGCGAGAGGAGTTGTTGCTTTTGTAATTATTGTATATTCCGTAATAAACCTTTATGTATTCCTATCCTGCTGTGCATTCCTGCATCTCTTCCGTTGGATTCTACAGGTCCCTAATAGTCCATGTTTACCTCCAAGGGATGCTGGGAAATGTGAACATTTACCATCGGGGTTAAGATTTGCACAAAATTATAGTAAAATCTGTTGTGATCAATTCACAATATATGGATTAACTCTGGTATAAATCTGTCATCTCAAGATTGACCTCAAGATCAGTTTAATTGTCCTGTTGAAGTTACTTAGTTCAATATAATTTTGTCTCAACTGTCCGACATCAACATTTCTATTGCATACAAGATCAATGTGAATGGATCTAGTTAGCAGAAATGAAGCATATCGTACTTCTTTCTAGGTTACAGTATAAAACATTCAGAATTTACATTTGAAGTAAAGGTAAAGTCGCCATAGTCCCAGATGACCATAGGCTGCTTTCCCCTTTCGGGGGTGGGGGGGTGGGGAGTTATGTGTTGGGTGTTCTGGATCACAAACAGGTCACCAACACTGGAAGTGGTGCAACTCTATTTTATTATAAGGTTAACTATATTAACATACTTGAACTGTGGGTAAATGCAATACCAGCTTTAACTGTTGACCTTTGCCTAGTCCTAACCAGGTGATGCACTCAGCACATGGTGAATGTCTGTGTTGCAGGCTGTGAGCTCTGTGCTCCGAGCTGGCTGCTACTAGAATGAGTGGGAACTCTCCTGTCCCCCGTCTTTATAGTGCGTGTGCTCTCACTGGTGATTGGCTGCAGTGTTGTGTATGCTGATTGGTCCCACTGCATGTCCATCAGTGTGTGTGTGTGTGCCTGCACCATGATATACTGGTGTATATTATGACAGGGGGTGCGCAGAGCAGACTGGTGGTGATTTAACCTGCTCCTTCCTCAGGTGAATGAAGAGGTATGTTCCAGAAACATATATATAGACAGATTCAAAGATGCCAGACAATGCTTGGAATGCGAGCATTAGCAGGTGATTAAACACACACACTGAAGGAACATACCTCTTCATTCACCTGAGGAAGGAGCAGCGCTCCGAAAGCTAGTGACATTGAAACAAACCTGTTGGACTTTAACCTGGTGTTGTAAGATTTCTTACTGTGCTCACCCCAGTCCAACGCCGGCATCTCCACATCATCATCAATATTGTGATAGCTCTCTGACATTGTAGAGGTGCAGGGAGTACCTGGTCTGGTAGACTGCAGATTTGAACTTGCAATTCCTAGTAGACAGAGGCCCTGAGGGAAGCCATTGAGAATAGGTAAGGCCTTATTTGTTACGTTGACAGAGAGAAGTGTTAAAAAGAATCTAGAGAATATGGTTTTGGAATTGAAAATAGCAAGTTTGTGCAAAATGAGTTATGCATGTTATCAAGGGAAAGCGAACATAACTGTAAAGGGAATTTCTGAGGGGCAATTTGAGCCATCATCATAGTCAGATTGCCACATCACTCCTATTTACTTACACTGAAATGCAGCTGCACATCTCTCCCCCGACTTCCCGACTCGGGCTGGGTGAGTCCAATGTTTCCCGAGGCCTTCAGTTGCATGTAGGAGAGTCGGGTGAAAGGGAGCCAGTACCATCTTTTTACAGCATTAGCTGCCATAAAGCAAGCTAATGGAGATGCCGGTGTTGGACTGGGGTGGGCACTGTAAGAGGTCTTACATCACCAGGTTAAAGTCCAACAGGTTTGTTTGGAATCACTAGCTTTTGGAGCACAGCTCCTTCCTCAAGTGAATGAACAGGTGTGTTCCAGAAACACATATGTATACAAAGTCAATGATGCAAGACGATACTTTGAATGCAGGTAATTAAATCTTTACAAGACCAGGCGGAGAGACTGGAGAGAGGGATAATCACAGGTTAAAGAGGTGTGAATTGTCTCAACCCAGGACTGTTGGTAAGATTCAGCAAGCCCAGGCCAGATGGTGGGGGGGGGGATGAATGTAATGCGACATGAATCCAAGGTCCCGGTTGAGCCCGTACTCAGGTGTGCGGAACTTGGCTATCAGTTTCTGCTCGGCGATTCTGCGTTGTTGCGCGTCCTGAAGGCCGCCTTGGAGGACGCTTACCCAAAGATCAGGTGCTGAATGCCCTTGTCTGCTGAAGTGTTCCCCAACTGGAAGGGAACATTCCTGCCTCGGGAAATCCTTTCCTGCAGCATATGAGGTCGACAACGTTGGCCGAGTCGCACAAGTATGTAAGTATGTACCGCATACCTGTGGGTGGTGTTCACAGGTGTAATGGTGGTACCAATGTCGATGATAATAAAGCAAGTCAGTTTAAAGGTACCAGCCACTTAATGAAGCCGAGGAGAAGGTCAGTGTTTAATGTAAATGGATTGAATTGTTGGGGGTTGGCGGGGGGTTGGGGGGGCGGGGGGGGTTGTGTGGTCAGTGGGGGAAGGTCAGGTGGTCGGGGGGATTGAGCAGTGTGGGCATTGAATAGTCAGTAGGGGTGGGGTTGGGTGATCTTTGGGGCAAACGGGTGGTCAGTTGTGGACGAGCTGATGGGATAGTCGGGGATGTGGGTGCATAGTTCAAGGGTCAGGAGGTTT
The DNA here is from genome assembly GCF_047496885.1 of Scyliorhinus torazame. Taxonomy (NCBI): domain Eukaryota; kingdom Metazoa; phylum Chordata; class Chondrichthyes; order Carcharhiniformes; family Scyliorhinidae; genus Scyliorhinus; species Scyliorhinus torazame. Next base: position 276,249,045 of record NC_092711.1, read on the forward strand.
CCAGTGGGGTTTGGGTGGGTAGTCCAAGGGTCCTGTGTAGGGTCTTTGTGGGGGGGGGGCGGGTTGAGCATAGTTAGTCAGGAGTTAGAAGTGATTTTAATGGGCAGCACGGTGGCGCAGTGGGTTAGCCCTGATGCCTCATGGCGCCGAGGTCCCAGGTTTGATCCCGGATCTGGGTCACTGTCCATGTGGAGTTTTCACATTCTCCCCGTGTTTGCATGGGCTTTGTCCCCACAACCCAAAGATGTGCAGGGTAGGTGGATTGAACACGCAAAATTGTCCCTTAATTTGAAAAATTCATTGGGTACTCAAAATTTATTTTATTTTTTTAAGTGATTTTAATTATTTTGACTTTTCCTGGGTGAATATTCCTGCAAGGCAGTCAGAACCATCCAAAATCTGCGGGTTTAGCATATTGGACGGTTCCCAGTATAGAGCTTTTTGCCCAGCGGAAGTTTAAACTTCTTGGGCAATTGCATGCAATCTTTACACGGGGACTTTTGAGAGGCCCTCCAAGAACTTTGGGGTGCCTCCCTGGGTATGACACCATGGAGAACACAAGTTATAGGCCAATAGTGTCTCAATCCCCACTGTACTGATGTTTAAGATCAAACTAATTTGAAAGTGTGGAGCAGGTACTGGTTCTATAGACCTTATTAGACTCATTCAACATTTTTGAGAGGATTAGCTTGCAGAGATGAACATGGCTACTGGCATTTGGCATTGTTGCTAACTTGCTGGTGTCCCTTAATTTGGCTCTGTTTAATTATGTTTGCTCAAGAGTCACCAGGTATCTTTCGACACCGCCACAAGGTTCAAAACCGAATACTGATCAAAGACTCGATACACCAGTTAGTAAGTTTAAAAGCAATGCTCATTTATTTACCCACAGTCAAATCTACTCATGCATAAAACTCTACAACCTAAACTATCACTATTACTAAAGCCTATACTTAGCTTCGGGTGCCCACTCAGTCAGAGGAACAATGGCCGTTGCTCGGTTCTGAGGCTGCTGGGTTGAGCTTTTTACAGGATAGCAACTAGGAGCGTCTATCTCGTAGCGTGCGTTGACTTGGAACTTACTTGGTCTGGTGTAGCTGCTAGGCAGGTCTCTCCTCGCTGAGAGCCAAGGCCAAGAGAGCGATCCTTTCTTGAGGAGTCCTTTTTATACCCAAAAGGGCTTTGTGCGCTTTTGGACGGGCCTTGGACTTGGCCCCAATTAATTGGGCCGTTTCCCAATCGTTCCTATCGATTTTCCTCCAATAGATGGGTGGGTTCCCTGGTTGCTGGGCGTGTCTTAGGTGGCTGTTGGTTTGCTTTGTTTTAGTCTCCTCTGGCGCCGGGATGCCTGTCTTAGCATTGTTTATCTAAATGTTGCCTTTTGTTCCCGGGGATGGCTCATTAGTATGTAGATGGTTCTGCAGTACCGGTCCTGTCTGAGAGCTACAGCTCTAATCAACAGACAGACCTTGCACCTGCTTGCTTTTTCGGTATTGTCCAACTTTCCCTGCATTCTTTGCAAATGTCCATTTTGTAATCGGGACGTGGCCATCCCAGATGGGTACACTCCCTCCTTGTGATCCTCAATGCGAAGCGTGAAGGATCACATTACTGCATCATCTTCGTCCTCTGACCAAACGGGGCACCCATAATCAGGCTCTACTCTGCCCTATCCTATGAAACACAATTTTAACTAAATCATTTTAAATACATACATTATTATAAAACTCTACGGACATTAATGCATGCATTACAGAAACATAAAAAAAACTGGAACCTCTAACTATCCTCAATAAACTATCCTCATTCAAACAACCAAAAATAATCTACAACATTTTAAAAGTACAAAATAGCAGCACACAAATTTCTCTGGCCTGGCAGTCAGACACAGAGGTTTACATTTCTTTATTTAACCGAATACATAAAGAAAAATGGATGCACTTTAATTCATGTCAAGGAGTTTGGGGGTTTGGTTAAATCCGAAAATAGTGGACCTAATCCTGTATACCGGGGTGCGAGAGCGGTAGGCTCTTTTTCGCCATTTCCTGACTCTAAGTGTCTGCACGACACTGCAAAGTATCGCCTGTACTAAGAGGGCTTCTACTACATATGATAGTGAGTACCAGGTAATAAACTTATCACACCAGGTCGGGGTATTGTTAGCTGTCGCGGGGCTAGCTATCTCGGGTTCTGTGTATTGCGGGGGTGGGAATCATTCACAGCTTGTGTGGTAGGGTTCAGGGGGGTAGCGTCCGCGCGCAACTGAAGGGATCCTGCTAAGATCCATGTGAACACGAAGGCTGTCTTCATCTTTGTCTTCCTCTGGGGTTCCTGAGATTCTGGAGTTCTGAGAACACAAGCATGATATCTGTTATTATCTTGCTTAAAATCTCGCATGCCTTTCTGTCTGTCCTTTGTTGCCAATTTCCCTTTATAATTGGTCACCATCTGTGACTCCCTCATTTAGAATTTTTTTTTTTTAAACCAAATATTTGGACAAGACATCCGAGAAAAATACTGCCATAGTGCGAGCTGTTTCACAGCCTTTGCGATCTACCACCCCAGTGTTTTAGGATGTAAATAGCATACGGAAGCAACCTAAGGGTTGCCAAAACCAAACTAAAGAATTTCGAACTGAAAGTGCCAAAATGAGGTGCGTATGGGCCGCAGCAGGTAAGAAATGGGTGGAATTCCCGGGTAGGACGGTGATCAATGCCGTTTGTGCTCTACCCGAGCGTAGCTGAGCAGAGGGGGGTCGTCAGGCAGGGCGGGGACCAGTGCCGTTTCTCCACTGCCTGAGCAACCGGCAAGGACGGGTAAGAATGTGGTCGTCGTGGGGGGCTGCCTCTCGTGATCGAATCAGGAGAGTAGCTATGAGTAGTGTCTGTCGACAAACTAGTTACTCTGAACGGTTGTCTGGGGTCAAACCTGTTCCATTAACCGCCAGGAGGCGTTAAAGGAGTGGTGATGTGGGGCCGTGAAAAGCTTTCGAGTTTACGAACAACACTTAACATTAACACTAACGAACAAACATACAACAAACATGGTGCAGGTTCCATCAGAAAGGACACCGTATCTCTCCATCGGTTCCTTTTTCTCCATCATCTGGACACCTCACTACTCAATAGCGAACAGGGTCGTAAAAGGATTTGTTTGGTGGGAGTAAGACTCTATGTCATCATTTTCTCCCGTCTGCCAAACTCTTGACTGTAGTAACCGTGCTAAAGCTGCTTGGGGCGAATTGGGGTCCATCTCATCATTCCGGATGAGCCTGAATGAATTGTCTCGGTGCCAGAATCGTGTGTCGAGGTTGGAGCTATTAGGTTTCAATCCGTAATCGTCGGCGGTGGGTCTGGGTCAGGGGCTTTGATATATGTAATCTCAAAGGGGTCAGTGGAATCATGCTCGGATTCGCTGGGAGTGGGGCCTGGTTCAGGGGTATAGTCATAACGTGGTGTGCTGTGGCTGTCATCATTGCCGTCGCCATCACTGTCGCTGCTGGTTGAAGGAAGGGGAGGCGCAGTCATGCCTCTGGGGGTGGAGTTGAAGTCATGTCTGAGGGCGGGCTGGACTGGTTGGGGGAGGATAGGAAAACGTCATCTGTGGGTGGGGCGTGCTCGTCTGCTGCTGTGAGTAGGATGTGTGTGTGGTTATTCTGTGAGCCATAAGCCTTGAGCTGGATTATGTGGAACCACGCAGACGTACCATTGGGATATGTAATCTTGTATACCGAGGGGCTGACTTTGTCCGAAATGGAGTACGGTCCGGAAAATTAGGGGAAAGGAATGAACTGGGGTTGTATAGGGAAAGCATGACTTGCTGACCTACTGCAAACTCAGTGGCGTGTACTGTTTTGTCGAAACAAGCCTTGCTCTGTTTCTTCCTGGTTTCAAGTCTCACAGCTGCTGTGAGTTGGGCCACCTTTATGTTCTGTATCAATTGTTGAACCGCATTTTCATGCGTGAAGGCTGTAACTGCAGGGCTGGCCAAATCCAGTCCTAATAAATACTCAGTGCCTTTCATGGGGCGTCCGGTCATAAGGGTGTGGGGGGTGTATCCTGTGGATGTTGATACCGTGTTTCTTATAAACATTAAAGCAAATGGGAGAACTGAATCCCAGGTGCTGTTATTCTGCTGAACCATTTTCCTGAGGGTGGCTTTAATGTCCTATTCATCCTCTCTACAATACCACTCGACTGGGGGTGGTATGCGATATGAAACTTTTGTCGAATGCTGAAAATCTTTAGGACGTTTTTCATTACACGCCCTGTGAAATGGGAGCCTTGATTGGACTCTATACTGCGGGGGAGTCCCCATCTTGTAAAGATGTGGTGTGTTAATATTTTAGCCGTTGTCTTGGCCGTATTAGTTCTTGATGGAAATGCTTCCACCCATTTTGTGAAGGTGTCTATGACCACCAACACATACTTATAACCATTTCTGCAAGGGGTAGGGGTCCAATATAATCTATCTGGAGATTTGTCCAGGGTCCATTTATGGTGCGGGTATGACTAAGTTGAGCCTTTTTAGCATATCTGTCCAGATTGTTCTGGGCACAAATCAAGCGATTCTCTATGTAGTGCGTCACATCGGCTTTTAAATCAGGCCACCAGCAGAGCGGTCTGAGGTGGGCTAAGGTGGGTTCAATTCCTTGGTGTCCATGATTGTCATGGAACTGACAAATGATCTGGTTCCTGTCCTGGCTGGGAACTATATAAATGCATTCCTTTAAAATCACACCGTCATGTGTGGTTATTGCATTCTTGTATTTATCATATGGGACTTGGAAGGTACCCTTTAAAACTTCCCTGAGTTTCTCGTCCTCTTTCTGTGCCTTCGCTAGTTCCTGAACATTGGTCTGTGAGACCTGAACTACGTATACTGGGGTGCTTTCGGGGGTGGGGGGGGGGGTACCAAAAATAAACATGCCTGGAGCCTGCCTTTGCTAGGGCATCTGCTTTAAAGTTACCAGGGGGCGGGGAAGAACGGTGATGACTGCGAACCTTAATTATTCCATATTTTCTATCCCTCGCTGTCTCTAAGACATGGCGGAGTAATGGGGCTGAGGGTAGGGGTTTACCGTCCGCGGAAACAAATCCTCTTGTTTCCCACAGGGGTAGAAATTCTGTCAAACTATTACATACATACAAGCTGTCCAAATAGAGGTCTGCTGGGGTCAGGAATGAGTCGGGGTGGTCTACAATGTAAGCGATTGCTGTCAGCTCTGCTGCCTGCGAGCCTAAATGTCCTGGCAACTTTAGTGAAATCTCATCTAGGGCACGTCCCTGCGCGTCCTCTACATAAATACCGCAACCGGTGATTCTCTTTCCATTCAACACTGTGGAGGAGCCATTCACATAAATCTTCAGGGGTGCGCACGTGTCTGTGGGCTGGGGTCTCTGGGGTGTACTACCTGTTTTCCTGGGAGGTATTTTACGAATAAATGGGCCTGTGTTGTGTTTTGTGGTGATGATCTCACATTCATGAGGGGTGCCTGCATACTGCAAATTATCGGCAAGGAATGTGTGGGTCTTGGTTCGTTTTACTGTGATGACCCGTCCCTGTAAAAGAAGGATCCAACGGGCTGCATGGATTTGGCTGACTGTGCCATCTTTAAGTGTTGGGCACATAGCTGTGTTGGGGTGTGAACTGTGAGGATGGTGATGGGGTTGAGTCCTGTAATGTAGGCGAAGTATTGTACTGCCCAAAAAACTGTGAGCAGGTGCCTTTCACAGGCAGAAAATCCTATGGGTCTAACACGCGTGAGGCGTATGCTACGGGGCGTAATTGGTCATGGTGTTCCTGGAGGAGTACGGCCAAAAGGGTTCGATCGGTGCTTGCAACTTCGATTGCGTATGGGGAAAGTGGATCTGGGACCGGTAGTGCGGGGGTTGTGCTGAGGCTCTTTTTAAAGCATCCACGGCATCCGTATGCTGTGGAAGTCATTCCCAAGGTGCCTGCTTCTTGAGATGTTCGGATAGGGGTGCTACTTTAGTGGCGAAACCGTCAATATGGTTTCGGCAGTAGCCAACCAGTCCTAAAAATGACCGGAGGGCTGAGATATTGTAGGGAAGGGGCAATTTGACGATCGAGTCAATTCCTTTTTGCTTGATCTCGCGTTTACCATGTGTGATCACTGTTCCCAAGTAAATCACTTTCTCTTTCAAAATCTGGGCCTTCTTGGGGTTGACTTTACAACCAATTTCGTTTAGGAGTCCTGGGAGTTCGTCGAGAAGTGAAATGTGCTCTCCCTTTGTGTCTGTCTGTAGTAACAAGTCATCAACGTACTGGACCAGACAATCGGGGCGGGTAAATTTTGCTAAACCATTTGCCAGCTGTCGGTGGAAAATGGATGGAGAGTTGTGGAAGCCTTGTGGAAGGCACATCCACGTGTACTCTTGCCCTTGGAACGTAAAGGCGAATTTGTACTGGCACGCTTTAGCCAATGGAATGGACCAAAAACCGTTACTAATGTCCAAAACTGAAACGTTTGTTGACTGGAGTCCCTGTTTGAGCATGGTCTCGGGACTCGTGGCTACGGTGGGGGCTGGTGCTGAGGTTACTTTGTTCAGTTACCGGTAATCAATGGTCAGTCGCCATGATCCATCCGGTTTCCTGATGGGCCAAATTGATGCGTTGTTTGTGGAAGCTACTGACCTGAGTACGCCTTGATCCAACAAACTCTCTATTACTTTGGAGATTTCTCCCTCTGCTTCCTGGGAAAATCTGTACTGTTTCTGGGGTTTAGGGTCGGGACCTGTAATGTTCACAAAGCCAGCCAATTTGCCACAGTCGTGCTTGTGCTGTGCAAATGCTGCTTTATGTTCCTGCAGGACTGTCCTAAACTGTTTGTCTGCACTAATGGCTCGAGGGTCGAACCAGAAGTCTCCTACTGAGCTAATCCTGTTTACACACTCTCCTACTGTGTGCTGCCTTTGCCATTTTCCAAACTCACTAGTTAACTGGGTCAAAAGAAAGGTTATGAGAGCTCATGAAATCGATCCCAAGGATATGTTCTGCTGTCTGGGGCAGAGCAACCAAAACTACAGGGTGCTTAGTTGTAATGTTACCTATTTGTATTGCTACAGGGGTTATGATGTGTCCCTGTTGTAAATGGCCTGTAAAACCGCTGAGTGTGATGGTGTCTGTTATGGGCCACATGGCTCGCTGAAACATCGTAGAGGAATTGAGTGTGGTGCGGGACCCTCTTTTATCCCAAAGAAATTCTACGGGGTGTCCCTGAACTTTGCCTGCCACTACCGGTCTATCGGACTTGTCCCAAAGGGTGTCGCAGACCCAAATAGGGGAGCCCGAACACCGTCAGTCGATGCCGTTCATGTCTGCATTCTCTGAACGGGCGCTAATGCTATGGATCGGTTTTGCCCTATTCCTGTTTAGGGTGCCTGTCTGTTGGCTTCTCTGCTGCTTTTGGGGCGCGCTGCACTCTCGTGCAAAGTGTCCTAGCTGTCCACAATTGTAACATTCTTGAGCTTTGGGCTGGGGTGGGCTGTTCCTGCCCTCATTTACCCATGCGGGGTTCTGGTGTGCTTTAACTGGATTCATATCTGCCTGCTCTTCATCGGGTTTTATAAATGGACTGATTGCTCCCAAGTGCGGGACAATCTCTTCAAAACCCATTTTTCATTGTGGGCCTCGTCTGAGGGGTCATCATTTGCGCAAGCTTTCTGTCCTGCGTCTGTCGCGTGAGAGACTAGGATTTGAGTCCATTTGGCCATATAATCTGGGGACATATGGGCGCGGGCTAACTCTCCGAAAACTGCTGTGAAGTTTGTCCACAAGCGTCGAGCAAACGCTGTGGGCTGCTCTGCCTTCTTTTGCCTACTCTTGTTTAGGCCTTCTACGGGGTCTCCTCTGTTATAGCCGATCGCATCAAGGATTGCTGTGTGCTTCTCTTGGAGTGTGCCTCCTCCTACATTCTGTGGGTCGAGGCTTAAAACTGTGAGCTTCACTTGCTCCTTTTCGTCCAGGCCGAACATGGTAGCCTGCTGTTTGACTTCCGCGAAAAATTGGTGGGGGTCTGATGTGGGAAGAAACGGTGTAATTTTTCCACACACGTCCCGTAATTGGGTCACGGTTAACGGGGTTGTATAAAGCAAATCTGCTTCTCCTTCTGCTGTGGCCCTGCGGTGTGTGGATACAGGGTTCATGGGGGTGTGTTCTGTCTGTTCGGTTGGGGAGCTTTCCTTTTCTGGGGTTTTTCCTGCGTACATGTCCCATGTATGTATCTATGGGCAGTCTCGTTCAGTTCCTGCCAGTCGGGGCCATTTTCCTGATCTAACTGTGGTCCAAATGTGCTTTGAAACCCATTTTGAACAGACAGCAGAGATTGCAATTCTGCAATTTTCTTTACGGAGCTCTGCCTTTGTTCCGTCGGAAGTATGGAGTGCTTGTAAGGCTGCTTTCAGATCATTGCACTGTTTCTGCAATTTCTCAACTTGTTGCTCTGTCTCTTTTCTTACCAAGACCGCACGTTGCATGTTCTGGTAGGCCTTATCATATTGCGTTTGGTAGCTACTCAAATGCGCGAGACAAGACTGGTGTGCCCTCTTGGCGTCATCCACCTCTCTGTCCTTTGCTGCTAACTGCTCTTTTAAATCTCTATTCTCCTTCTCTACTTCGCTCACGTCCACCTCACTACTTCTGTCTCTCTCCTCTATCTCTCTACAGAGCGTCTTAACGACCTCCTCTGTGCCTCGCAATTGTGCCAAACAGAACATGATTGCCATCGGCTTGCGAACTTTCCCCAAGCTCTTCTTGTGTCTCTTTGACAGGTTCTCCCACCAAGTATGTCCCATACTCCCGGGACCAGTTTCCTCTTTAGCGCGGAATTCACTCCAAAGGGGCCATCCTTTCCCTTTGAGATATTTCCTGATCTCATCTCCCCAAACGGGACACTGTCCTACTCTACCGGTCCCTGCGACTACAAATTCCTGGGGGTTCATAAGGCATTCCATTGCCTTCATTGCCATTTTCTCTATCTAGGTTCTCTACTGAATTTGGAACAGGGGGTGATAAAGTGGTGATGTAAACACGGGTATGGCTTACGCTAATTTCCGGCCTACAAAACTCCCGAAGGTTTTACGCAACAAAATCTCTCAGGTTTACCTTATATCCCTGTTAGTACGCATGCATTAACACACTTCCGAATCTCGGAGGCTTGATCAGTATTGTTCTCATGCTTGTGGTTTTTCTGTTTCCAATTGGATTCTCAATTCAAATTTGGGTTCTCTCAGAGTGGTTAGGCCACTTCTAAATCGAGTCCCTCCGGAGTCGCCAGTAAATGTTGCTAACTTGCTGTTGTCTCTTAATTTGGCTCTGTTTAATTATGTTTGCTCAAGAGTCGGCAGGTATCTTTTGACACCGCCACAAGGTTCAAAACCGAATATTGATCAAAGATTTGATACACCAGTTAGTAAGTTCAAAAGCAATGCTCATTTATTTACACACAGTCAAATCTACTCAAGCATAAAACTCTACAACCTAAACTATCACTATTACTAAAGCCTATACTTAGCTTCGGGTGCCCACTCAGTCAGAGGAACAATGGCCGTTGCTCGGTTCTGAGGCTGCTGGGTTGAGCTGTTTACAGGATAGCAACTAGGAGCGTCTATCTTGTAGCGTGCGTTGACTTGGAACTTACTTGGTCTGGTGTAGCTTTGGCGGGTCTCTCCTCGCTGAGAGTCAAGGCCAAGAGAGTGATTCTCTCTTGGGGAGTCCTTTTTATACTCAAAAGGGCTTTGCGATCTTTTGGGAAGACCTTGAACTTGACCCCAATTAATTGGGCCGTTTCCCAATCGTTCCTATCGATTTTCCTCCAATAGAGGGGTAGGTTCCCTGGTTGCTGGGCGTGTCCTAGGTGGCCGTTGGTTTACTTTGTTTTAGTCTCCTCTGGCGCCGGGATGTCTGTCTTAGCATTGTTTATCTAAATGTTGCCTTTTGTTCCCGGGGATGGCTCATTAGTATGTAGATGGTTCTGCAGTACCGGTCCTGTCTGAGAGCTACAGCTCTAATCAACAGACAGACCTTGCACCTGCTTGCTTTTTCGGTACTGTCGAATTTTCCCTGCATTCTTTGCAAGTGTCTATTTTGTAATCGGGACGTGGCCATCCCAGATGGCTACAGCATACTGAATCGAAAAACTTATATTCAAATGATACCTTATATAGGTATCATCGGGATGTATTAAAATTCTTTACAATGAATGTCTTATTTTTAAAGTACAGTTATTGTTACTTTGTAGGCAACCATTGCAGCTAATTTGGGCAACACAAAAAATTCAAATTCAAATGTTGTCAATGGCAAGATAATCTAGTTTGGGGGGATAGATGAAGGAAACATGCGGGCTATGATCCAGGCATAATTCCCTGCTTTTCTTTCAAGGACCAGTATACCCAATTGCTTGACCATGTCAGATGATGTAATTCCTACATTTGTCTCCTTAGCAATGTCAGGTGCATAAGATGTGTTTGTTTCCCTATCATTCAGCTTGCTTAGGGCAATGGTGGCATTCACAAAAAGTAAAAGGCCATGGTTTCCCAAGACTGCAATTGATTAGAGAGTTATCAAACCCAGCAGCAAAACTGGTCTCCTAAACAAATTAAACTATTTTGTCATTAGGCTGCACATTTGTGCTGCAGGACATTTGCTCCGATTCTCTTGAGGTGGGTTCAACCATTGTGCCACCAATGGCGTAGGTGTACATTGCACAGTATATACATTTTTGTGATTTTACATCTTACCACCAATCCACTCTCAAGCCTTACAGAAGAACTTTACAGCTCAATGGTCACTTCCGCCCCAATATGCTAGCACACATTTGAGAAAAGAGTAACTGTGTGAAAAGACATAATGAAGCTTTAAAGACTTTTGAGGCCGGTCTAGCAGTAGTTGTGGATGATGGGTTGAAACCTGTGCATATGCCAAAAATCTCTATTGAGTTGTGTATGTTCTGAGATCTTTGTCAGTCTGATTTTAAATAAAGACTTTAGCATCAATAGCACTGCACTGCAGAGACAACTGTGTCCTTTTTCATAACAGTGATTGGTGAGTTTGCAGAGAGCATGTGCAAGTGTTCAGCACCCAGATATAGTTTGCATCTCTTTTATGTCTATTGGCATGGTTATCCTTATTCAGCTCATGGCAACATTAGTGCAGTATGCAGTCCATGGATGCAGCAGGAAAACATCTCCTGAATATTTTAATTGATCCTAAGAAAATTTGGAATCCAAGCTCCAAAATGAACTCATGTTTGATTGTAATTTATTCAGAGAAGGTTTATACTGAGGGATTATGAAGTTCTCATAAGTACCCAATCTTCTAAACCTGTACAATCTGTAGATAGACTGAAAACATGCTCTCTGCCACTGGAATATGTGGAATATTATATCATTTATTGGTTGGAACTCGTGTCACAGGCAAATCAAAGCCAATGGATGACTAAAAGTAGGTGTCATCTAAGAAAACCCTGAACTGATCCCGCAACTAAAGTCACTGACAGCACTTATGTAAGCCCAACATAAAGAATTTCCAACAAGTAAGGCATATCTGATGGCAGAGTACTTAAAACTCTACACCATCTGCGCTTCATAATATATTTGTTCTGTTTCTGCAATCTGCCAATCTTTCACTATACAAGAAATAAAAAGGGTTATTTTAATCCTACCTGCCTAAGTAAAAGCTGGGTTGATGGGCACATGAGTCAAATTGCACCTGGGACTTAGAACAATAAGAACATAAGAAATAGAAGCAAGAGTAAGCCATTGGCCCAATGAGCTTTCTCCGCCATTCAACAAAATTATGAGGGGCATGGATAGAGTGGATAGTTAGAAGTTTTTTTCCCAGGATGGAAGAGTCAATTAATAGAGGACGTAGGTTTAAGGTGCAAAGTGTAAAGTTTAGAAGAGATGTGCGAAGGGCGTTTTCTTACACAGAGGGTAGTGGGTGCCTGGAACTCGCTGCCGGGGGAGGTGGTGGAAGCAGGTACGATAGTGAAGTTTAAAGGGCGACTTGACAAATACATGAATAGCACTGGAATAGAGAGATATGGACCCCGGAAGTATAAAAGGTTTTAGGTTAGACATGCAGCAACGTCAGCGCAGGTTTTACCTGCATTTTTCTTTGTTCTTTGTTATTCAGCATGATCATCTTTCTCAACTCCACCTTCCCACATTATCCCCGTATCCCTCAATTTGCACTGTGCCCGCAAACCTACCAACCTCTGCCTTGAGAATCCACATCTTTTTGGAGTTGTAAGACAATAATGGCTTTACTAAAAGGAATAATTTCTTGCTGAGTTTGACCAAGTTGCCGTCATGCTTTGAGAGGCTGAGGATAGTTTTAAGAGAACGCCACTGTTTTCTATTAAAACTTGCTGAGTGTTAGCATTCTGTAGTAATCTTGTTTTTCCAGGCTGTGCTATTAATTGAACAAAGCCATTGTGTTCAGAGATGAAACATCTGTGTTGGAAATGTGTTAACAGACTTGAGAATTAACGAGTTTTCACCACTTCAATAAGACAGTAACAACTAATAATAACTGGCAATCCAAAGACACAAAATCGTTTGGAAGAATGCCAACACAGCTGAATATTGGAGGTGATGAATTACCCTAAGTATTCCAACTTATGAAACAAAAAGGAAAATTGAAAGAAGATTGACACGTCAAGGTGGGCATATTCAAACAATTAAGTGCTCAGCATCTAAATGGACATTTTTGGCTTGAAATGCTTATTGGACTGTAAGCCAATGTCAGTATACCTAATCCCTTCCTATAACTAAGGATAAAAGAAACTGTTCAATAAACTTTGGTGTTGCAATTTTGGGAAGAAATGACTTGCACTGCCACAAGAGAACTAGAATCAAAATTAAGTTCGCCTCCTGTGAGTAAATGTAGATATTTTGCTTGCTTCATATCTTTAAAAATCTGTTGTGCGTGCCAAGTAGTCGCCTACAGTTGGGCACAGATTTGCATTGTATGTTTTGATGTATTTTGAATGAACCTTACAATGTTGGATAGTTATTCCAGAAGTTTGAGTGCGCGCTATTATTTCCTGTGAGTCTCATGTCCAAGACAGAATAACTAGACAGAAAGCTCTACAGAACTCTAAAGATTCAGAACTCATTGCACCCCTTGACAACTGCTGACATCCTGCTCGCTTACCTCAGGTTCCAATTGTAAACTACACTCCTGAGCAGGCAGCAAAGACAACCACTGGATACCTGGTGGAATGGGAGTTAAAATCCACTTACTGCCTATTTCATGCTTTGTGACTACTTTATTGCAGTTACGTTCATTGGCTTTCTCAGAACAATTTTCTAAAATTGGCCGAACCAGCTCAAATCACAAATTACATCCTGCACAAACCATGTGACTGTGCTCTTTTGTCCTGGTTTATGAAAGTACTAAGGTATCAGGAATGATCAGACAAGCCTAATTATTTTCACCCTGATTTGTACTTCAGTAATGATTTCAACATGAAAAAGCACAGCATTTAAAAAGCACAGTCGTGTACATAGAAATCTTCAGATTATAATGCCCATTGTGATAAATGCCTGAAGGTCACCTATGCAGTTTAAAGCTTTTGTTATGTTTAACAACCATGCAAAATGGTAATGCCCTTCTCTGTATTGACTGGCTCAATGCTTTTAAAACACTGCTAATTAGCTGTTTCAAATTGGTTTAATTTGCTTTCTCTCAAACCTTTACACATATAAATTGTGTGACTATGTTACCTGACAAAGTCTGTGAATAAAATGAAAAGAATTGGGCTCTTTTGCTGAATAGGTTTATCCAATGAGTTATAGAGCCATAAAGAGAGGCTCCAGATTTGACCTCTTGTTTGTGACAAATTACTGAGGTATGCGATCTCATGCTGGACCTTATCAAAAGTTGCAACATTATACCTCTTTACCCTTAGATTGAAACAAAATAGTCATAGTTCTTCTATCTGATCCTATAGCTAATAATTTCTTCCACAAATATGTATGAAATGACAGAATCATCCTCCAGCAGCAGCTTAAATTCTACTCCTCATCCTCCTTGTATTTGCTTACTTGCACGTACATAGATAAGCTGTCTGCAAAAACAAAATGTTAAAACTGTTACTTTTTTTTGTTCCTTTCCAGTAAATGTTATTGGGAAACTCACTCTTGGATTTTCCTTCAGCTTTTGGGCCAGCACATGAAGAGATGTTTATGTTACTAGGCAAACAGAAACATTATTGGACCCCAATAATACCTCCGGGGCATGTGAAAAGTAGGGTTGGGGCAGGGGATGGCTGGATAGAGAACACTGCAATACCATGTGAGAACAGCATTTCAAAATGTGAAATTTCAACAAGGCCGCCAGGGGTTCCAGACATTATGAGTTGAAAGGAATGTGTGAGGGGTCTTTTGACTTAGCAGACTGTCTGTCTCCTGCTATAAAGCTTGGGTAATCAAATGCGAATGGCCTATGTGTAGCCCACTTTGAAGTTGGACTGTGCAGTCCTCAGGCGATCATTAGTGGCGCCTCAGAGATAACGGGTTGTGAGTTTTCTCGAAACTGCAAAGTGTCTTCTTTTGCTCTGAGGTCACACACAGACATAGGTTCAGCTACTATCAGGATCATGTTCAGCCAAGGAATAGTTTTAACATTTAGAAATAGCTGATATACATATTTTGTAAATATGTACAGCATAAGGTTCTATTCCATCATACTCTCAACCACGTGGACTGTTTATCACCATCTTTCCAGACCCAGGAGCAGATTAACAGGGAGGTCTTTCAGTCCGCCTGCCCCTCTCCTCGCCAGTGGCCAAAAACCAGCAGCATGGTGCTAAATAACAAGCAAAACTGAGGTATAGCCTGCTCAAATAATGGCAAAAAGGTTGCCAGCTCAAACATTGAGCGTAAACATGGGAAACAGGTTCCTCAAGGCCTCAGAAAATGTAGGGACTCTGTGAATCGTCTTAATCTTTTGGCGAACACGGTTGCAGTATGCAACATCCTCCACGCCAAATCCGAGATAGAGAAAGGGAGGATTCCTTCATGGAGAGCCCTCCACAGGGGGTCCCTGCCATCTCTAGACAGCAGGACAGAACACCACCATGTGTCTGCACAGCTGACAAGGGCAAGGAAGCAGCAGTCCATACAGGAAACCCCTTTGTGCAGAGTGGAATGACATACAGAGGATCTCTGTGAATTGGTCAATTCATGGGGTTCAGTCTCTCAATGTGAAATTCTGTATCAACGGGCAATGGGGTTCACTTCAGCCTGGAGTGCTCTAGACACTTGACCTGCCCCGACACCAGAAGTGCATTCGGGGATGAGTGCCATGTTTTTTATGGCTCTGGATAGTTTTGGACATGAGCTTGAGATCGACCCACACACATTGTGCAATTTCATTCTCTCTTTATAAGTGCTATAAGTACACAATTAAGCACCTGTGTATCTCGATAATATAATTAACATATCATTAACATGGACTGCACGAAGATATTATAATGATACATCGCTTGATATATTGCTGGGAACAGTGCGGAGTGGGAGAAAAACAACGACTGCAATGAAGAAGGCACACTCTGGGTTTAGTGCTTTCCTGACCTAATTAGTCCAGGTCAGTTTATTCTGTTGTGCACATCACCACTCTCATTTCGCCTAATCAAACCCATTTTATCACATCACTCCTTGCACTCAATTATCTTCAGGCACAACCATCTTTCAATGCACTTCCTCACATCCCCATCTATCAATCCGACCCCGCCACTCACCCTAACTCCTATGTAATTTGACACTTCTCCCTGATGTTCACTTTCACAAACTGCATTGCATTCATCAGTGCAACACATATCATTTTAGTCACTCCTATTGCAACAGAAGGGAGCATGGACCACTGGGTGAGGGAGAGGGAGAACATTGGATGTGGTATTTTGATGATGATGACTGCTGAGGAAACGGCAATAGAGATCAGTCGCATTATTCTGCCCCTGACCATGTGTGATGGAGTAACTGTGAACTTGCAGCTACCTGGTGACAACAACCCAATTGTCTTATAACTCTAAACATGTTGATTTGATGTGAAATAAAGGTAAAGTCACCATGATCCCTGATGTGTTGGGTGTTCTGGATCCGTGGAACATATACAGGTCACCAACACTTGAAATAGTGCAACACTATTTTATTGAATCATTAACTGTTTAACATAATCTCACTGTGGGTTAACACGATACTAGCTTTAACTAAAGACCTTTGCCTTGTCCTAACCAGTCGATGCACTCAGCACATGGTGAATGTCTGTGTTACAGGCTGTGAGCTCTGTCCTCCTAGCTAGCTGCAACTCGAATGAGCGGGAAATCTGATGCCCCCTGGTTTTATAGTGTGTGTGCTCTAACTGGTTATTGACTGCGGTGTTGTGTGTGTTGATTGGTCCCACTGTGTGTCCATCAGTGTGTCTGCACCATGATATACTGATGTATATTATGACATCCCCCCTTTTATAAAATATGTACCTGCGTGGCAATAAATAGTGTATGGTAAATGTCTCTGACTATGTGTGTGCGAAATATTTACAGGACTATGTACATGAGAACTAAGCTATTTACATGGGAAGGTGCCTGGTGCAGAAAAACAGTATGTGACAAGAATAACGAGATGAACACTATATACAAACTACGTAAACGATTAAACGGAAGAACAGAACAAATCAGAAAGTCCATAAGTCCAGAAAGTTCACAAATTAAGTCTCTGAGGTGGGCGACGAATTCTGGTTGATCGCCTCAAAGGTGGGTCAGGAGCCACCAGCTGAGGAGCGGGTTGGACTGCGTCAGAGTGAGGAGGATGCAGAGTGACCGGGATCTCTGCATAGTCCAGGGCAGGATCAGCAGGAAGGTGAGGCGACAGTGGAGGATCATGTAGCGAGCGCGGAACGCGACGAAGGGCACGTCGATTGCGGCGCAGAATGGAGCCATCCGGCAGACGAACCAGGAACGAGCAGGGGTCACCTACCAAAGGACCACAACGGTTGCAGACCAGCCACCATCCGGAAGATGGGCGCGGACGTTGTCATCTGGAGCCAGAGCAGGGAGATCAGTTGCACGGGAGTCATGAGCTGCCTTGTGCTGTGCACGAGACAGCTGCATCCGTCGAAGGACCAGAATGTGGTCGAGGTCTGGGGCATGAATGGACGGCACCGTCGTCCTCAGGGTGTGACCCATGAGCAGCTGGGCTGGCGACAGGCCAGTGGACAGTGGGGCGGACCGATAGGCCAGCAAGGTTAGGTAGAAATTGGACCCAGCATCGGCAGCCTTGCAGAGGAGCCGTTTGACTATGTGGATGCCCTTCTCCGATTTGCCGTTGGATTGGGGTACAGGGGACTGGATGTCACATGTGCAAAATTGCACCACCTGGCAAAGTTGGACCGTTCCTGGCTTGCGAAGCAGGGACCATTGTCTGACATCACAGTGAGTGGGATGCCGTGTCGAGCAAAGGTGTCCTTGCAGGCACGGCTGACTGCAGACAATGTGATGTCGTGCAACCGTATCACCTCCGGGTAATTTGAAAAGTAGTCCACGATCGGGACTAGTCTCTACCCAGCGCGTGGAACAGGTCGATGCCCACCTTGGTCCAAGGTGACGTCACCAACTCTTGGGGCTGCAGGGTCTCACCTGGTTGGGCCGGCTGGAAGCGCTGACAAGTGCGGCAGTTGAGCACTGTGTTGGCTATGTCATCATTAATGCCGGGCCAATACACTGCCTCTCGGGCCCGTCGGCGGCTCTTTTCCACGCCAAGATTTCCCATCGTGTAGCTGTTCTAGGACGAGCTGGCGCATGCTATGCGGGATGACAATGCAGTCCAGTTTCAGGAGAACCCCGTCTACTACCGCCAGATCATCTCTGCCATTATAGAACCGAGGGCATTGGCCCTTGAGCCACCCGTCCATTAGGTGGCGCATGACACGCTGTAGCAAAGGGTCAACCGCCGTCTCGCGGCGAATTTGGACGAGGCGTTCATCCGTGGCAGGTAGATTGGAGGCCACGAAGGACACATGGGCGTCAACCTGACAGACGAATCCCGCTGGGTCACATGGAGTGTTGACTGCCCTGGAGAGAGCGTCGGCAATGATGAGGTCTTTGCCTGGGGTGTATACCAGCTGGAAGTCGTATCGCAGGAGTTTGAGAAGAAAAAGCTGGAGGCGAGACGTCATGTCGTTCAAGTCTTTCTGTATTATATTGACAATGGTCGGTCTCGACGTTGAATTGTGGAAGTCCGTCCACGTAATCGTGAAAGTTAACCACACCGGTCAGAAGGCCCAGGCAATCCTTTTCTATCTGCGCGTAGCGCTTTTCCGTGGGGGTCATGGCGCGTGACGCATATGCAACAGGGGCCCATGATGAGGCCTCATCACGTTGCAGGAGCACTGCCCCAATGCCGGATTGGCTGGCATCGGTCAAAATTTTGGTCTCTTATGCTGGATCAAAGAAAGCTAAGACCGGAGCCGTGGTGAGTTTGGTTTTGAGTTCTCTCCATTCGCGCTTGTGGGCAGGAAGACATTGGCAGTCTGTTGTCTTCCTGACCAGGTTCCTGAGAGCCGTGGTATGAGAGGCGAGGTTAGGGATGAACTTCCCTAAAACGTTGACCATGCCCAAAAATCGGAGGACCGCCTTCTTGTCCTCTGGCGTTTTCATGGCTGTGATAGCAGCCACCTTGTCCGCATCCGGCAGCACACCCAACTGGGAGATGTGGTCCCCGAGGAATTGAGTTCCGTCTGACCAAAAGAGCATTTGGCCCTGCTGAGGCGTAGGCCCTGTTCACGTATGCGTTTGAACACGCGCTGGAGGCGACTGACGTGCTCCTGCGGGTGGTGGACCAAATGATTATGTCGTCGACATAGACGCGAACACCTTCAATGCCTTCCATCATTTGTTCCATGATCCTATGGAACACTTCCGAAGCAGATATGATCCCAAACGGCATCCTGATTTAACAATATCTGCCAAAGGGGGTGTTGAATGTACACAGTTTCCTGCTGGATTTGTCGAGCTGGATTTGCCAGAATCCTTTCGAGGCGTCGAGTTTGATGAAGAGCTTGGCGCGAGCCATCTCGCATGTGACCTCTTCGCGCTTGGGAATTGGACAATGCTCCCTCATGATCTTGCGATTCAGATCCTTGGGATCAATGCAAATTCTCAGCTCGCCGGAAGGCTTTTTTACACATACCATGGAACTGACCCAGTCGGTTGGTTCCGTGACTCTGGAGATCACTCCTTGGTCCTGGAGGTCCTGCAGCTGCTGCTTGAGGCGGTCCTTAAGGGGTGCTGGGACCACAGGCGTGGCGTTCTGTTTCAGTAAGATCTTGTAGGTGTATGGGAGCATGCCCATGCCTTCGAAGACGTCGTGGTGCTGGTCGATGATGGCATCAAGTTGCGCCCTGGAGTCAGTGTCCTGAAAGGCAGACGTGTCATCAGGAGAGAGAGAGTGAACTCTCTGAACTAGGTTCAACAGCTTGCATGCCTGCGCGCCAAGCAGGGAGTCTTTTGAGGAGCCCATGATCTCAAAAGGAAGGATGGCTTTGCGTGACCTCTGCGTCACTTCAAGTTGGCACGAGCCGCTAGCAGGAATGACATTGCCATTATAATTCAATAGCTGGCAGGCTGATGGAAGGATGGCTGGTTTGACATGAAGGCTTTGGAAGTCAGACCGTGCCATGAGATTGGCGGAGGCACCAGTGTCCAGGCGGAATTGTATTTGGGACCGGTTAACCGTCAGGGTGGCACACCACTCATCGTCTGGATCGATGCTGTATACCGACAGCAGCTGGTGTCTTTGCTTCGGGGACAGCCTGTTTTTTGTCACGTCACTGACTCAAAAAGGCGCCTTCGGGTCCTCGGTGTCACTCCTATGTGGGAGGTCAGCATCGGACTCAGTGACCGTGGGTTGAATTGCCCGGACATTCCTGCGAGGCTGGCTGAAGCGATATGAATTGGCAGGCTGAGCTGCTTGGCAGAAGGCAGCATAGTGGCCAAGTCTGCCACATCGTAGGCATTGTTGAGATTTGGCAGGGCATTGCCGTTTTAAATGGGCAGAGCCACAGTTGTTGCACATCGTAGCGTCAGCACGTTTGCTGCGCCACCGCGCATGCGCGGTGTGGTCGTGTGTGGTGCGCGCCTGCACATTGCGTTCTTCGACGTCGCCGTCCCCTCGTTTGGTGCGCACAGCGCGGGAGCCCGTGAAAAGCGCGCGAAATGTCCGCCCTCAGCCAGGCTGAGGCCCTGGAGTTGCTCAATCACTTGGACCCGTTTCGCCTCGTGGGGACCTTGCCGTGTCGTTTCAGCCACTTGGATGTGGGAATACCGACTCGTGGCGTTTTCGTGTAAGACACAGGTCTCAATGGCGGTCGCTAGGGTGAGCTGCTTTACTTTGAGGAGCTGCTGTCGTAGGGGGTCCGACTGAACACAGAAAACGATCTGGTCGCGTATCATGGAGTCGGAGGTGGGCCCGTAGCTGCAAGACTGCGCAAGGATGCGGAGGTGCGAGAGAAAGGATTGGAAAGGTTCATCCTTACCCTGCAAACGCTGTTGGAACACGTAGCGCTCGAAGCTTTCATTCACCTCTACGCTGCAGTGAGTGTCAAACTTGAGGAGGACCGTCTTGAACTTTGCTTTGTCTTCATCATCCGCAAAGGTGAGAGAATTGAAAATGTGGATGGCATGGTCTCCAGCCGTGGAGAGGAGGAGAGCAATCTTTCTGGTAACCGAGGCCCCCCCCCCCCCCCGCCCCCCGCCTGTGGCTTCAAGAAAGAGCTGGAAGCGCTGTTTGAATATCTTCCAGTTGGCCCCTAGGTTGCCGGCGATGCGGAGTGGCAGCGGCGGCCTGATGTTGTCCATGTTGCAGGATGACGGAAAGCTGGTGGAAGGCAGATCACTTGCAGGTAGGTCTAAGAAGTGCTAATATCCCTCAACTCCTGGTATCATGCTGTGTTGGGTGTTCTGGATCCGTGGAACATCTACAGGTCACCAACACTTGAAATAGTGCAACACTATTTTATTGAATCATTAACTGTTTAACATACTCTGACTGTGGGTTAACATGATACTAGCTTTAACTAAAGACCTTTGTCTTGTCCTAACCAGTCGATGCACTCAGCACATGGTGACTATCTGTGTTACAGGCTGTGAGCTCTGTCCTCCTAGCTAGCTGCAACTCGAATGAGCAGGAACTCTGATGCCCCCTGTCTTTATAGTGCGTGTGCTCTAACTGGTGATTGGCTGTGGTGTTGTGTGTGTTGATTGGTCCCACTGTGTGTCCATCAGTGTGTGTCTGCACCATGATATACTGGTGTATATTATGACGGTCCCAGGTGACCATAGGCTTCTTTTCCCTTTGAGGGGGAGAGCTGACTGGTGGTGGTTTAACCTTTTAAAAAAAATTTAGAGTACCCAATTAATTTTTCCAAGTAAGGGGCAATTTAGCGTGTTCAAACCACCTACCTTGCACATCTTTGGGTTGTGGGGGCAAAACCCACGCAAACACGGGGAGAATGTGCAAACTCCACACGGACAGTGACCCAGAGCCGGGATCGAACCTGGGACCTCAGCGCCGTGAGACTGCAGTGCTACCACTGCGCCACCGTACTGCCCTATGTTGGGTGGTTTAACCTGAGGATCACCACACCTCAGGTGAGTGCTAAGCTTGAGAAGGCAGAACCTTCATGAATAACCTGTCGGTACGGGAATTGAACCAGCACTGCTGGCCTTGATCGGCATCATAAACCATCTGTCTAGCCAAGTGAGCTGAACAGGCCTCCAATGATGTGAAACAAGATTATATTTATAATGCAAAGTTGCAAACTTCTTATTTGCAAAAATTAATGCATATCTTGCTCTGCACCCAGGGCATGTCCACATGAAGCAAGAGTCCTTCTGAGGATGCACCTCATAACATAATACATGCAGATACTCACACTTCAGTGAGTCCAGTTAGACAGATGTCCCCCCCCCCCACCCCCCCCCCCCGGTGACTCACACTTCACAAATGAAGAATGCAATAAGTTGTGGCAGATGTGGAGAGTCCATGCCAGAGGGAGCAGCCCTTTTCAAATTCTGCTCCACTGGACATAGGTGTATCCCAGGGGCCATTGATAAAAAAAGAGGGTCAATGAAGGCCAAATGAAAATCTGTGATGTGCTGACAGTTTTTCGAAACACATTATCCACAATTGCGGAGCGAATGCTGGAGAATGATTAGGTTGGTGCTGCATCGCGTTGTGAGGGCCTGTTGTGGGTAGAAGAGGATAATCTCCTGGTAACCTCGTACTTTTGGAGGCAGTTGGAGGCAGGTTCAAGGTTTTGTAGGCAGAGTTCCAGAAACATTACTCCAAAAGTACCACTCTGCTGTATTAAATTCCACTCAAACTTTCAGCCCACTTCAAATTGGCTGGCCAATCAAAACTCAGATTGTGATGAACAAAACCCAGATATTGAGAATTCATGCTGGGGATAATCTGCTACTTAAGACTTCACTGCTTAGACCAAGTTTTCTATTACATGTTAAATGCATTTATGTTGTACCTGGTATTCGAACTACTGCTCTATGGTATGTCAGCAAATAAAATCAATAGAATCTATTTTGCCTGTCTTTCTGCTTAGCAAGGTCCACTGCTGCACAGAGCCATATGGACCTGCATTTAGGCACTAACTGGATATAATGATCAAACAGAGGGCTTTCAATGTGGTGCTTTTAACCAAATTCCACATGTATTCCATACCGCTTGTGCTTTAATATTAACATCTGTGTTTAAGGTGACAGCAGGACAAATGCTTCGTGTACAGCTCTTTCAAAAAGCAGTCTTTTGTAAAATTTCACTTGCATAATATAAGTGTCAGTTGATGTATTTTGGCAGAAGGAATAGGGAGAGGCAATATAGATTTAAATGGCACAGTTCTAAAGAAATCCAAAGGGATCCGAGGGTGCAGGTGAAAATGACAGGACATATTGAGAGTGAGATTAGCAAAATATATGGGACCTTGGACTTCATAAATAGAGGTGCTGAGTATAAAAGCAGGGCAGTTATGTTGAACCTCCATTATACACTGGTTAGATCATAACTGGAGTATTGAATCTAGTTCTGGTCACTGCATCTTAGGAAGGATGAGGGGGCCTTTGAGAAGGCAGAGAGGAGAATGACCAGAATGGTTCCAGGAATAAGGGATTTTAGCTCCAAGCTTAAGTTGGTGACGTTGGTTTTACTGCATGGAGCAAAGAAGATTGAGGGGAGATTTGATAGAAGTGGGATCGAGGGTTATGACAGATTTTGATAAGGTAGATAAGGAAAGCCATTACTTTTAGTCGACAATACAATGACTGGGACTCAGCAATTTAAGGTTTTGGGCAGAAAATGCAGGGGGCTGTGAGGAAGAACTTTTTTTAAATGCAGCAAGTGGCCTGTTACTTACTGCCTATAAGTGTGGTGAAAACAGAGACAATCAATGATTTCAAAAATAAACTCTCAGGATGTTTGAGGGGGATAAACTTGCAAAGCAGCAGGAACAAAACGGGGGGAACAAGACTGATTAGACTGATCCATAGAGGGCTGGTTTGGTCTTGATGGGCCAAATAGCCTCTGCACTATGACTTATAATGGACGCAGATTATAACAAAACTTATAACTTATCCGAGGTAAAGTAAAAGTCTATTGCTAAGGTCAGGTAGACTTTCCTTAGATAGCCTGGCTTCATTTTAATGATTTGGAATTTGTAGGACACAACTATTCAAATATTGGACCATCTTAGAGGCTGCTGTTTAGTTATTTGAAATGTTGTTCAGCCATGTTCCGTATCCAGTGGTTTCAACACACACAATAAATAAGGTCATTTTCAATATAAAATATGAGTTTTATAACACTACTTTGTTCAATGTAAATACATCCAACATCACAAGGTCCTTCAGGTATTGTGAAAAAGGACAGAAAGTAGATGATGAAGCTGTCTTGATCTGTTAAGCTGTCACAATGGAAACATCCTCACAGCACCTCATTCATCAACAGCTATAATGTTGAAAGGGTATTCTTCAGACTGAAAGCCGTGACCTCGAATTAATAGTGGCTTAGTTAGTGATAAATGCCGTCTTCTCTTGGGCTTCAATATAGACATTAACCAGCCAGTAACCTCAGCTATATTGGAGCACTTAGATGTTTAGTGTTGTGTGATTCATAAATCACACAAGCTCACTAGCACTTGTCGCAGTGTCTTAACCCTCAGTTGTATCAGCATGAATCTGACAGCAGCAGCCCTTTTCCTTGCAAAAGGGCCTTGCAAGCCTATAGACTAGTTGAATATTTTGAGCCATGATAAAACAGCGGGACAGTTACTTGATTGATCAATCTTTGTTTTAAAAGGCTGATTTAATGATATCAGAGCATTTTTACTTTGCACTCCCTCCATCGTCAATCCAACTTTTGGGAATGTGAGAGACATGCATTGGAAAATAGAAGAAATATTGGGAGTCAAAAGAAATTACTGCGGCAGGAACTAAATAACAAATTTCATCAATTATTTGTCCTTAAATATTTGAGATTTGTTTTAAACTATCTGCTCCATTTAATTTTAATACTTCGTACCAATGTGCACGATCTATGCGTGAATCAATATATTTTTTATGGGACAGAATTAAGCACTGAGCTAAAGCTTAGACAAAATTATAGGAAACAGTGATTAGGTTTCTAGACCTAAAGCTAATGTACACCAATGCTCTAAACTGAAAAACATGATATCATGTGTATTTGGATATAAATCACCTTCTTACTTTCCAGTAAAAGCATGGGAGAACAGGTGATCGAAAAGCAAAAAACAGTAGATGCTGGAAATCTGAAATAAAAGCAGAAGCTGCAGGCCACAGGTGCAACCTTTTCAGCCAGGAACCTCCTCGTTGGGTTTGGAGTTCTTAGCTCTGATGCCCACCCACCAACACTGCCACACGGAAGCCGCTTCCAATAGGAGAGGCCTGCCTGTTTGGTCCCTCTAACATAGTTAATAATTTTCATCCTGGGGTGGCATGTGGCACAGTGGTTAGCACTGGGACTGCGGGGCTGAGGACCCAGGTTCGAATCCCGGCCCTGGGTCACTGTCCGTATGGTGTTTGCACATTCTCCCCATACCTGCGTGGGTTTCACCCCCACAAACCAAAGATGTGCAGGTTAGATCGATTGCCCATGCTAAATTGCCCCTAAATTGGAAAAACAATAATTGGGAACTCTAAATTTATAAAAATAGAATAATTTTCAGCCGTCCAAGGGTGCCTCTTTTTGAGGTGCCCTTCCATTATCCTATCTGCTTCAGCAGCACCCCACTCTGGAGTTGCTGGCTTTCCGATTGGGCTGGCAGCATTCGGAGTCCACCCGTCATCTTTAATTGAATAGTGTGATCAGAGGTGGCCAATTAGGAGGTTGACACTGGGAAAATAGCCTCCTGGTCTGGCTCTCAGCAAGGTGGGGTGGCGGGTGGCGGGCGGGTGGCGGGCGGGAGGCGGGGGTTGGGGGGTGGCGGTTACTGGGAAAGGAGGCTCAGAACCCTCATTTGGTCCTAATGTCAGGGTTCCAAAGCCAATGGGAAAATCGTACCTTTTATGTGCAGAGTTGTGGGGGACCGGAAGAAGAAAACAAGATAGAACAGAAAGTGGAGAGAGTCAAATGTGAACTTGGGAACCAGAAGTAAGTGAACCGTGTTAGCAAGTCCAGAGCAGGGTGATGCACTATCAATTACCACAAAGACGAGAATAGTAGAATAATCAAGGCTTTATTGAGCAATATGTTGTGCCTCCTGGAGCTGGAACCAGAATGGCTGCAGCACAGAAGAGCCCACACTTTTATACGCTGCCTACTGGGCGGAGCCAGCAGGCAGGGATTTACCCTTGTACCTCTAATATACGGGCAGTGCCGTAATACATATAATATACTACTAGTGGTGACTACCACATTCATCCCCTGTTAAAAAAAGAGTCCGGCGGGGGTGGTGGAAAACATTACAAGTTAAGTCCGTCGGGGGCCTTGACACTCCTCTGTAATCGCCTCAGTCCTGGCGGTGATGTGGGCGCCAACTTGGTCACCTGCGACTCCGGGAGCGTGTTGTCCTCGTCTTCGTCACCCCTGAGTGGAACCAGTGGGAGGACGGATCCTGCTGGGGTGGGGGCTGCGGTGAGGTTCGCTGGAGGGAGGATGAGTGGCGCAGGGGTGAACGAGGCAACGGGGGTGGGGGGGGGGCGGTGTCAGGTTGGGGTCGTGGGTGGGGATCCAGCGGGTGCCAGGTCCCGGAGGGAGGCTGTGTCCTGTCGCCCGCCGGGGTGTGCCATGTAGGCGTACTGCGGGTTAGCATGTAAGAGGTGGACTTTTTCGACCAAGGGGTCCAACTTATGGGTCCACACATGCTTCCGGAGGAGGATGGGTCCAGGAACTATCAGCCATGTTGGGAGCGAGACCCCGGAGGTGGACTTCCTGGAGAAGGCAAATACACGTTCGTGAGGGGTCTAATTTGTTTCGGAGCGAACGAATGGAGTGGAGCGCGTCGGGGAGGACCTCCTGCCAGCGGCAGACCGGGAGATCTTTAGACCGCAGGGCCAGCAGGACGGCCTTCCAGACCGTCCTGTTCTCCCTCTCCACCTGCCCGTTTCCCTGGGGGTTGTAGCTGGTCATCCTGCTCGAGACGATGCCCTTGCAAAGCAGGAACTGCTCATCACTAATGAAGGAGGATCCCCGATCGCTGTGGATATAGGTGGGGAAACCGAACAGAGTGAAGATGCTGTGCAGGGCTTTGATGACCATGGCAGAAGTCATGTCGGGGCATGGGATGGCGAAAGGGAACCGGGAGTACTCATCAATCACGTTCAGAAAGTACGTGTTGCGGTCGGTGGAGGGGAGATGCCCTTTGAAGCCCACTCTGAGGCGTTCAAAGGGGCGGGAGGCCTTCACCAGGTGCGCTCGATCTGGCCGGTAGAAGTGCGGCTTGCACTCTGCGCAGACTTGGCAGTCTCTGGTGACGGTCCTGACCTCCTCAATGGAGTAGGGCAGGTTGCGGGCCTTGATGAAATGGAAGAACCGGGTGACCCCCGGGTGGCAGAGGTCACAGTGGAGAGCCCGGAGAGCTGGCATATGTACCGCAGGATAGGGCATCAGGGGGCTCATTGAGCTTCCCCGGGCGATACAAGATCTCATAATTATAGGTGGAGAGCTCAATCCTCCACCTCAGGATCTTGTCATTTTTGATCTTGCCCCAATGTGTATTATTAAACATGTAGGCAACCGACCGCTGGTCAGTGAGGAGAGTGAATCTCCTGCCGGCCAGGTAATGCCTCCAATGTCGCACAGCTTCCACAATGGCTTGGGCCTCCTTTTCGACAGAGGAGTGCTGAATTTCAGAGGCATGGAGGGTGCGGGAAAAGAAGGCCACGGGCCTGCCCGCCTGGTTGAGGGTGGCAGCCAGAGCTACGTCCGATGCATCCCTCTACACTTGAAAGGGGAGGGACCCGTCGACCGCATGCATCGTGGCCTTGGCGATGTCTGCCTTGATGCGGTTGAAGGCCTGGCGGGCTTCAGCCGCCAGGGGGAAAACTGTGGACTGAATGAGTGGGCGGGCCTTGTCCGCATAATTAGGGACCCACTGGGCACAGTAGGAGAAAATCCCCAGGCATTGTTTCAGGGCCTTGGGGCAGTGGGGGAGAGGGAGTTCCAGGAGGGGGCGCATGCGGTTGGGGTCGGGCCCTAGAACTCCATTTCCACGACATAGCCAAGGATGGCTAAGCGGTTGGTGCGGAACACAAATTTCTCCTTATTGTATGTGAGATTAAGGAGTTTGGCGGTCTAGAGGAATTTTTGGAGGTTAGCGCCGTGGTCCTGCTGATCGTGGCCGCAGATGGTGACGTTATCTAGGTACGGGAAGGTGGCCCGCAGTCCGCACTGGTCAACCACTCGGTCCATCTCTCACTGGAAGACCGAGACCCCATTAGTGAATCCGAAGGGAACCCTAAGGAAGTGATAGAGGCGGCCATCTGCTTCGAACGCAATGTATTGGCGGTCCTCCGGGCGGATGGGGAGCTGGTGGTAGGTGGACTTCAAGTCCACTGTGGAAAAGACTTGATACTGTGCAATCTGATTGACCATGTCAGATATGCGTGGGAGGGGGTACACGTCGAGCTGCGTGTACCGGTTGATGGTCTGGCTGTAGTCAATGACCATCCTGTGTTTCTCCCCAGTCTTCACTACCAACACTTGAGCTCTCCAGGGGCTGTTGCTGGCCTCAATGACCCCTTCCCGCAGAAGTCTTTGGACCTCCGACCTGATGAAGGTCCTGTCCTGGGCACTGTACCATCTGCTCCTGGTGGCGACTGGTTTGCAATCCGGGGTGAGGTTCGCAAACAGGGAAGGTGGATCAACCTTAACGCTCGTGAGGCCGCAGACGGTGAGGGGGGTTAGGGGTCCGCCGAATTTTAAAGTTAGGCTTTGGAGATGGCACTGAAAATCCAGGCCAAGTAACAGGGCAGCGCAGAGGTGGGGGAGGACGTAGAGCCGGAAGTTGCTAAATTCTACGCCTTGGACAGTGAGGGTCGCGATGCAGTACCCCCCTATTTCCACGGAATGGGATCCGGAGACCAGGGCGATTTTCTGGGTGACGGGGTGTACCGGGAGGGAGCAGCGCCTTACCGTAGTGGGGTGGATGAAGCTCTCTGTGCTCCCGGAGTCAAAAAGGCAGGTCGTCTCGTGCCCATCGATCTTCACTGCACTGATCCAGGGTGATAGAGGCGAGCTGCACCAGATGCAGGGAGGTCCCGGGCTGGTCAGCGGTGGTGGAGGTAGTGGCAGGCGATGAACGGCCAGATGAGCAGGAGTGCTGAGACGCCGTCCAAAATGGCACCGAAGATGGCGCCACCCACGGGGCACACATGGCGGGCGGCATCAAAGATGGCGGCGCCCCTGGGCCGCACGTGGCTTGCAGTGAGGAAGATGCCGGCGCCCACGGGCTGCACGTGGCTAGCGAAGGGGAAAATGGTGGCGCCCCTGGGTCGCACGTGGGGAGTGTAGGAACGCCGGGCCTGGCAAACAGAAGCGAAGTGTCCTTTCTTCCCACAGACGCTGCAGGTCGCGCTCGGCCTGGGGTGTTTGTTTTGCCCGCAAAAATAACACTTGGGCCCCCCAGAGTTGGCTGGTTGCCGCACGGCGCAGGCTTCCGGTGAGCTGGTGTCGGCAGCTGGTGGGGCCCACGATGCCCACGAGGGTGCCGCACGGTTGGGGGCGTAGGACTGAACGTTACGGGAGGCCACTTCTAACGAATTAGCGAGCTGCCTAATTCCCGCAAGATCGAGCGTACCCCCTTCCAGCAGCCGCTGGCGGACGTACGCAGACTTCATGCCCGTGACGTAAGCGTCTCTAATTAAAAGTTCTGTGTGCTGGACTGCCGAAACTGCCTGGCAGTCACAATAGGATGTGCAGGGCACGCCAGAAATCGTCCAGAGACTCCCCGGGGAGTTGCTGTCTCGTGGCCAGGAGGTGCCTGGTGTATAGTTGATTTACTGGTCAAACGTAATGTCACTTCAGGAGCTCCATCGCTCCATGCCTCTCATTCTTCTAAACTCCATGAGTACAGGCCCAACCTACTTAACCTCTCCTCATAAGAAAATCACTCCAGACCCGGATCAAACGAGTGAACCTTTTCTGGACTGCCTCCAATATCAGTATACCCTTCCTTGGATAAGGGGACCAAACTGTTCACAGTATTCCAGGTGTGGTCGAACTAGTGCCTTGTATAGTTTTAACAAGACTTCCCTATTTTTACACTCCATTCCCTTTGAAAGAAAGGCCAGCATTCCAGTTGTGTTATAACCTGCCTGCTTACCATTGGCTGGGGACTAATGACAATCCCACAATCCTGTGGGAGTATGAGCTTCTCCAATGAGAGGGGCAGAGAAATCATTAGCAGACTCCCTGTATAAATAAAGCTGGCCAGTTTGGAACCAGCCAGGAAGGAGTGAGCAGCAAGCGAAGTTACTGCTGCTGCTGTTGTATACATATGTTATTGTAAATAAATGTTATTTCCTTGTATCCTTAAAACTCATGCTGGATTCTTCGTGGCCCTCAGAAAACTGGCGACGAGGCTTAAAGTGAATAGCTGTTTACACTGCTGAAGCCACCTCCCTGGATTTTTGTTGGATACAGGTTGGAAGTTGTTTTCTATTATACCATGCCTCTGTATGGACGTTTGGATGTTTTTGATGCTGCGCTGGAAAGCTGGAACCAGTACACACAACGGATGCGTTACTATTTCCGGGAAAACAATATCACCGAAAACGAGCACCAGGTGGTCATATTGCTCACCGCCTGCGGCCCGCATACGTTTGGGGTGATTCGGAGCCTTACGTACCCAGCTGCGCCGGACACCAAAACGTTTGATGAACTTGTGAATTTAGTGGGGCAACATTTTAACCCAACCCCATCCATGATAGTCCAACATTACCGGTTTAATACCACTGAGAGGACCCCAGGAAAATCCCTTGCCGACTTTCTATCCAGGCTACGCAGGATTGCGGATTATTGTGACTATGGTGAGACCTTGTCAGAAATGTTACGCGACCGTTTGGTTTGCGGTATTAACAATGCGGCCACCCAGAGAAAGTTGTTAGCTGAACCAACATTGACTTTTCAACAGGCCATTCAAATAGTATTGTCCCGAGTGAGCGCAGAACGAGGAGTGCAGGAGCTACCGGGAATGGAAGTGCATGCCTTGGGGCGCAACCCCTTCCGTCCAAAAACGTCCCCCCGCACTCCTGCGGTACCTTGGGCGAGGCAACGTCCGGATCGACGCCAGTGGCCGTCGGACATTCCTCCCTGAAGGGAGCCTTCTCCAGAACCAATGGATGAGGAGCCATATCCGTGTGAGACTTGTAGGCGCCGACCCCGTCGCGGACGCCGGTCCTGGGGGCGCCAGAGGAGTCGTCGTTCCGACCGAAACTGGGACCAGCCCAGGGGCCGTATCTTCCATGTGGATGAACCTGTGGCGACTACTCCTGAGGACGTGGAGACGGAGGACGACTGCCTGCAGCTGCATTGTGTGGCAGCTCCTCGTGTGACCCCCATTAAGGTGACAGTACGGGTCAATGGTCACCCGCTTGAGATGGAGTTGGACACTGGCGCAGCGGTCTCCGTGATCGCCCAGAGGACATTCGACCGTATCAAGCAGGGTATACAGACCCTTATATTAACTGACACACAGGCCAGGTTGGCCACCTACATGGGGAACCATTGGACATTACAGGAACTACGATGACCCCTGTTGTTTATGGACGCCAGGAGGGGCGTTTCCCACTTATGGTGGTGCGCGGCCATGGGTCCAGCCTTTTGGGTTGGGACTGGTTGCGCCATTTGCAGTTGCAGTGGCAGCACATCCTCCAAACAGTTTATGGAGGGTTGACTGAGGTGCCAGGATGATACCCAGATATATTCCATCCCGGTTTGGGGAAAATAAAAGGGGCCGTAGCCCGTATCCAAGTCGAACCAGGAGCCACGCCGCGCTATTTCAGGGCACACCCGGTACCTTATGCCTTGCTCGAGAAGGTAGAAGGGGAGCTCACTCATTTGGAGACTTTGGGTATTATCAGGCCCGACCGTTTCGCTGACTGGGCAGCACCAATTGTACCTGTAATGAAGCCAGATGCCACAGTTCGCTTGTGCGGCGACTATAAACCTACAGATAATACGGCTTCCCAACTCGACCGATAGCCAATGCCTCGCATAGAGGATCTCTACGCGAAGCTTGCATGTGGACTCTTGTTCACAAAATTAGATATGAGTCACGCCTACCTACAGTTGGAGCTGGACCCTGCCTCCCGACCATTTGTAACAATTAATACACACCGGGGTCTGTATGAATATACACGTTTGCCCTTTGGAGTATCCTCTGCCTGTGCTATTTTTCAACGCGTTATGGAGGGCATTTTGAGAGGCTTACCGCGTGTCGCTGTCTACTTAGATGACGTTTTGATCACAGGGACGTCGGAGCAGGAACATTTGGAAAATCTGGAGGCTGTCCTTAGACGCTTTTCGGAGGCTGGAGTCCGTTTACGTCGCACGAAGTGCATCTTTCAGGCAAAGGAAGTAGTCTACCTGGGTTATCAGGTGGACCGCGAAGGTTTGCACCCCGTCGCAGAGAAGGTGCACGCGATTCAACAGGCCCCCGCTCCGACTGACACTTTGCATCTTCGTTCTTTTCTCGGCCTCATAAACTATTACGGGAAGTTCCGCCCCAATCTGGCAACTGCGCTGACCCCGTTGCACCTTCTGCTAAAGAAAAATCACACCTGGGTTTGGGGTCAGCCACAAGAAACCGCTTTCCGGCGGGTAAAACAACAATTGGCGTCGTCTGGGTTACTAACCCACTATGATCCTGGAAAGCCTTTGCTCGTCACATGTGATGCATCCCCGTATGGTATTGGGGCCGTCCTGTCCCACAAGATGGAGAACGGGGCCGAGCGGCCGATAGCTTTTGCCTCCCGCACATTGACTGCAGCGGAGAAAAGTTTGCGCCGATCGAGAAGGAGGGCCTGGCAGTGGTCTTTGCGGTGAAACGTTTCCACCAGTACGTGTATGGCCACCACTTCACTATCATGACTGATCATAGGCCTCTGCTGGGACTTTTCAGAGAGGATAAGCCAATACCACCCATTGCTTCTGCACGGATCCAGCTCTGGGCTTTGTTGCTCGCTGCATACAAG
This sequence comes from Scyliorhinus torazame, assembly GCF_047496885.1. NCBI lineage: Eukaryota > Metazoa > Chordata > Chondrichthyes > Carcharhiniformes > Scyliorhinidae > Scyliorhinus > Scyliorhinus torazame. The sequence continues at coordinate 276,281,788 of NC_092711.1, forward strand.
TATTCTCTGGAGCACAAACCAGGAACGCAGATAGCGAATGCCGACGCACTGAGCCGATTGCCTTTATCAACCAGCCACATGTCGACCCCCACGACCGGTGAGGTGGTTGCAACCCTAAATTTTATGGACACCTTGCCTGTCACGGCATCACAGATCCGTGAGTGGACCCAGACGGAGCCAGTCCTGTCAAAGGTTCGACACATAGTCCTGTATGGTGGGCAGCATAGACAGCTACCAGGCGAGTTGCAGGCATTTTCCTCCAAGCTGTCAGAATTCAGCGTGGAAGACGGCATCCTCTTGTGGGGGACGCGTGTGATTGTCCCGGAAAAAGGACAGGAGCTGATACTAAGAGACTTGCCCAATGGGCATCCAGGTGTGACCAAAAATGAAAATGTTGGCCCGGAGCTATGTCTGGTGGCCAGGCCTCGACACCGACATTGAGACGGTGGCCCAAAACTGCTCCATTTGCCAGGAGCATCAGACCCTTCCGCCGGCCGTGCCCCGACATCACTGGGAATGGCCAGGGCGGCCTTGGGTGCGCTTGCATGCGGATTTCGCCGGCCCTTTTCAAGGATCCATGTTACTTTTATTAATCGACGCCCAGTCTAAATGGCTAGAGATGCATAAGATGCTAGGCACAACGTCCTGCGCAACAATTGAGAAGATGCGTTTGTCTTTTAGTAAGCATGGCCTCCCCGAGGTGTTGGTCACGGATAATGGCACTCCATTCACAAGTGAGGAGTTTGCGAGGTTCATGAAGATGAATGGCATATGCCATATCCGCACTGCCCCTTACCACCCGGCTTCAAATGGGTTGGCGGAGCGTGCAGTGCAGACATTCAAACGAGGCCTAAAGAAGCAGTCTTCCGGTCAATGGACACGAGACTGGCTCGCTTTTTGTTTTCGTATAGGACCACCCCCCCATGCGGTGACTGGGGTAGCTCTCGCAGAACTTCTAATGGGCCGGAGACTTCACACCCGCCTTAGCATGGTTTTCCCAGACATTGGCGCAAAAGTACACCACACACAAGAACGGCAGGGACATGGTTTTTCTCGGCATCGGCCGATTCGGCTGTTTGCGCCCAGTGACCCAGAGTTCGTTCGGAATTTTGCTGGTGTTGCCCAGTGGGTCCTTGGTGCAATCTTTCACCAAACGGGCCCTATAAACGGGCAGCAGACTCTGACTCCGAGATGGAGACACAGGACGCATCAGAGGGGGAATTCTCGGGCCCACGGTCCGTGGATGTACAACTATTACGCCGTTCATCACGGAAGCGCCGGTCTCCGTCTCGTTACACGCCACCCGATCCAGCGCCTCGTGCAAATGGTGTCGGGCCTGCAGCAAAACAAGTCCGACGCCCTCCTTCGCCAGGGTCTTTGGTGGATTCCTTGGACTTTGGGGGGGAGGGATGATATAACCTGCCTGCTTACCATTGGCTGGGGACTAATGACAATCCCACAATCCTGTGGGAGTATGAGTTTCCCCAATGAGGGGGCGGAGAAATCATTAGCAGACTCCCTGTATAAATAAAGCTGGACAGTTTGGAACCAGAAGGAAGGAGTGAGCAGCAAGCGAAGTTGCTGCTGCTGTTGTATATATGTTATTGTAAATAAATGTTATTTCTTTGTATCCTTAAAACTCGTGCTGGATTCTTCGTGACCCTCACAAAAATTTGCCTTCTCAATTACCTGCTGAACTTGCATGCAAAATCTATGTGATTTAAGTAAAGTACCCCCAAATCTCTCTGTGCTGCAGTTTACTGTAGTCTTTCTCCATTTAAATAACATCCAGCTCCTTTATTCTTTTAACCGAAGTGCATAATGTCACATTTTTCTACATTATATTCCATCTGCCAAGCTTTTGCCTACTCACTTAACCTGTCTATGTCCCTCTGTAGACTCTTTGTGTCATCCTCACCACTTGCCTTCCAACCTATTTTTGTTTCATCCACAAATTTGACAATAGTGCATTCACTTCCCCTGTTCAAGTCATTAATATATATTGTAAATAACTGTGGCCCCAGCACGGATCCTTGTGGCACTCCACTAGTTACAGGTTCCCATCCTGAAAATGGCTCTCTTATCTTAACTGTGTTTTCTATCAGTTAGCCAATCCTCTATCCATGCTAATATACTACCCCTAACACCATGGGTTCTTATCTTATTAAGTAGCCTTTAGTGTGGTACCTTATTGAAAGCTTTTCGAAACTCCAAGTATATTACATCAAACTAGTGAACCTTACAATATTGCGGCACGTAACGACCGTCGGTATTCCCGGAAGAGGCCTCTTGCGGGATTTACTGGCCATGTCCCGTCCCGATTCCGGCAAACTGTAGCCAGTAAATTGCGCCCTCTGTTCTTTCCTTTCACACTCTGGACATCATTAACTAAATAGCTGCTTTGTAATGCTGTCATATCCTTTTGCTTTGTAACATACCCACTCTGCAGAACCATCTACCCCTCTATTTAGTTTAACGCCCTCTCTACTAGGCAGTTTTCAAGAACCCTGTCCCAGCACAGTTGCACAGTTCAGATGTAGGCCATCCCAACAGTACAGCCCCCAATTTCCCCAACGCTGATGCCAATGCCCCACAACCCGAAACGTAGTTCTCCCCACCAGTCTTTGAGGCACGTCTTCATCTCACTAATTTTATGTGCACTTTGTCAATTTGCACATGGCTCAGGTAATAATCCAGAGGTTATAATCTTGGAGGTTTTGTCGCTTAATTTAGTGCCTCGCTCCTCAAACTCACGATGCAGAACCCCTTCTCTCGTTCTACCTATGTTGTTTATACCTACGTGGACCATGACAATGGGATCCTTCCTTTCCAGCACAGAACAGATGTCCTGAACCCTGGCTCCCGGCATGCAATGCAGCCTTTGGTATCCTCGATCCTGGCTACAGAGAACAGTGCCTATTCCCCTGACTATACTATTCCTGAAAAAGGACTACATTTCTCCTTTCTCCCCCACTTGAATGGCTCCCTGTACCACGGTGCTATGGTCAGTTTCCACATCCTCCCTATAATCCCCGCTCTCGTCCACACAGGGTGTAAGAATCTCAGACCTGTTGGACGAGGGTAGGGGCTGGGGATCCCCCTACCTGCCTCACTTTTAGTGGTCATCTTTTAGTTCACCTCATGCTGGTAGCTATTTGTTCACCCCTGCTGGGCACTTGTACCGAAAAAAGGGTAGAGAAGGCATCAAAATGTTCCTACAATCAGTTCAGAATGTTTGTAGAGTCTATTGGCCTCGATATAGCTCTTATAGGAGCACAAGCTTGGTGGCCATTATCTTCTTTTTTTCCTTGATCCCTGACAGTTCTGGATTGTCAATGTGTTTTTCTAGAGAGAGAGAAAAAAGCCTTTTCCATAGAATCTCTACAGTGCAGAAGGAGGCCATTCGGCCCATCGAGTCAGCATTGCCCATCCGAAAGGGCACCCCACCCAGGCCCACACCCGCCCCATCCCCGCAACTCCATAACCGAACCTATACATCTTTGGATGCTAAGGAACAATTATAGCATGACTAATCTAACTATGGGAGGAAACCGAAGCACCCAGAGGAAACCCACATCGACACAGGGAGAACATGCAAACTCCACACAGATAGTCACCCAAGGTCGGAATCAATCCTGGGTCCCTGGCTCTGTGAGGCAGCAGTGCTAACCTGCCAGAGGTGGTCTCATGTTACTCTGTAAGAATACTAACTCCATAAGAATTCTATAATAGTCTGTAAAGTATCATTTATTATGTCCTATTTGCCTGCAGCTTATTGGAAGGATTGTGTGTTGGAAGTTTGATGTTTACTTTGATCTAGTCCCCAATGTCATTCCAATAAATCTCATCAAAAATATACTTTCCATACTTGAACAGGATTGAAACAAACCTTTGTTGCGATTTGACTTTCAAAAGGTTACCGAGTAAATAGATTGGTTATCGGACAGTAAATTGTCTCAAGTAGCTTCTGATTGGCAATTCATCTTTCATCCAAGCAATTCAACTTTATCCTCACTCAAACTGAGAAAGCCATGGGATTAGCCATTTCAGAAGAAATTATTTGAGTTTTGTCTTACAGCCGATCTTAAAGAAATGTGAATGTCAACACGTGTGAAAAAGCAATAGGTGTTTGCTGCAGAGAGAAATCAGGCAGCCAAAAGGGTACCGAAGCTTAAATTTCTGCTAAATCGTAATAAAAACCTTCTTCTGTGTCAGAATTAGAGATTTGAGAGTAACTGTAGTTTGGACAGTTTCCTAGCCGGTTCGAAAAATGAGTGCAACAAAGACAAATCTGTTCTCCACATGAGACCAATCCCTACTGGTCTTCCCGAGTCGGATGCCACTTACCAGTGGTTGTACAGGATTCAGAATCAAAAGTTCGATTGAATTGTATGAATGTAAGAGGTCAATCGTGGTCAGCATGTAGAAATTAAATATTCCTCAAATAATTAATTTGGGCGGAGCCAGACTTGAACCAATGGCACCTTCCTTAGCTCATCAGGGTCAGAATGCTATGGGTTCAAGGTTTCAGACATCTGTGGAGTTAGGGGACTAGAAATCCAGTTTCTGAACACTGGGTTTGCGTACAGTGGGATACTCGTGCCTAATGGGAGCCGAGTTGTGATCCTCCCATCACATTTGATTGTCCTGCTGAACGGGAATTGTGGATCAAACTAAGGGCTTTCTTTTCATTCTGGAAAATCTTGGAACTGAAGGGGTATTTCAGCACCAAGTAATTAAAAGGCAATTTTCCTGGGTTTAAATCACAAATGACATATGGCTGCTCTTCCTGGCCATAAAAGAACCTTCCCATCCACTGCAGGTTGCTTACTGCCAGTTGTTCAGCTCTCCCCATCCCATCCTGATTGGCTACTCTCCTTGTAATAATTTTCCTTCTGCTTTGGCTCCCTATAGGATCCACTGGATTTCTTTATCTGTCTGACTGGCAGTTTCTAGATTCCATTCAACTGAGGTTCAACATGAAACTAGTTTAGACCTCTTGCTAGCCCATCAGGTTGGAAATGTGACTGCTCTACCACCACCTGCTCAACAGGGACTTCATAAAAAAAATTGACATGAGCGTATCCTTTCATGAGGAAAGGAGAAAAATATAGCGAATGCTTTTTTTGTGACTATTACTTTCAATAATTTAAAACCTGTCAGCAAGTTATGGGATAATCCACAGACGATTTAAATTACTCGCTAGTCCGCAACATGATTTTTTTCTTCAAAAATGTTCTGTTAATCTTATATTTATTTTGATTTCTTGAAAATAATTCCTCCTCCATTTTGGACTCTGTCGTGTATCATTCTGTCATTCAAGGGTGTAAAAGTGTGGCGCTTTTTAACATAATGCTGCACTGCTGTGCCTCTCTCTCGATAACCACTAGAAGCTGCACAAGAGCTGCCTGAAGTGACTCGGCTGCATATGTTACCCCCATTATGTGGAGAAGCAATTAATTTTTATTTGACATTTTCTCCTATGGTGCAGCTAAAATATGATATTGAGATAGCAACTCTTCACCTGAAAAGTGAGAGAAGTGTGAGTGTGCAATCGCACTCAATCTTGCAGACTCAAACTGACTGTCATTAGTGCTGTGCCTGACTTAGATGGATTTGTTTGGTGGAGGACGAAACAACTATGATAGTTTTTCTCTCGCTACAATGATTAATTGCCCACTTGATTATAAGCAATTTCCCCCTGATATTCCAGGCATGAATTGACAAAGTTGTCTGTCAATGTCAAGAGGTGATGATGGACCTGGGACTCATAGGGATTACAATTTATTTTACAAAACTTCAGGGTATTTTTTTCTCTCCTTCAAAACGCTGGGATATGGTTCCATGGACACTGGCAGTTCACTGATATGTCACTTGCATGACATGTGCGAATGCTGACAAGTAATATGACCACAGAAGGCATAGCAACAAAGATCCAATGCTCATCCAGTGTCCATACATACCCAGCTTATTACGCTACTTTAGTTGTTGCTTCAATTTAGATCAAGACCAAGATCTGAAATGAAGCTTTCTGGTGTATGACCTTCAATGTGGTTGTGAGATTTGTCCACATGCAATTGCAGGATACATTAACAGTTTGAATGTTGAATTCAAAAGAGTAAAATTACACTGGTGACATCTCAAATAATCAGTCGAATCATAGGATACCTACAGTGCAGAAGGAGGCCATTCAGCCCATCGAGTCAGCAACGACCCTCTGAAAGAGCACCCTACTTAGGCCCACTCCCCCACCCTTTCCCCATAACAACACCTAACCTGCATATCTTTGGACAAGAAAGGGCAATTTAGCATGGCCAATCCACCTAATCTCCACATCCTTGGACTGTGGGAGGAAACTGGAGCACCCGGAGGAAGCCCCCACAGACCCGGGGTGAATGTGCAAACTCCGCACAGAAAGTGACCTAAGGCCAGAATTGAACGTGGGTCCCTGGTGTGATGAGGCAGTAGTGCTAACCACTGTGCCACCATAACTGACCTTATACTATTATAGTAGAAATAACACCTCGTTGTGCAATAGTCAGAGATGAATAATAGCTCCACAGTCCCCTGGTAGCTAGAAGATAAAAAGAAAATAACAAAAACACAGAAAGTGTTGTAAAGCCACAGCAGGTATGACAGTAAAGAAAAAAAGCAAAAGACAGATTAGTAAGATGTATTATATTTATATGACATAAATGTGTATGTTTTAATGATAGGGGTATTTGGAAGGACTCCAAATTAATCACCTTGTTGTTTGAAATTACATTGAGTGATTAGTATCAACATATTTAAATAATCATATGAAATGTTTCTTTGTTGTAATAATTTTCCACAAATTTATTCACGCTGTCTTTGTTATTTAAATTGTTAACGTTTGTTTTGGTTTTTCAGTTTGTTGAAAAATATTGGACTGCAGAGTTAAGGCTAATTTGTTAGAATAGAGGACAGTCAACTCTCCCAGATGACCTCTGCAACCCACTAAACTGCAATTTCATTTTTGCTGTGGTTTTTCTTTGCATTCTATGTTAGCACACAACATTATTAGAAGGCAAATATGAAGACTCCCGGGGTCACACGTTTTCGGATGATTTCATCTTTCTTGGTTTAATCTATTTAAGCTTGAGATTTTCTTTTTCTTTAAAATTAATATTAATTTCTTGAAACAAACATTTATCTGTGGCAATTTAGGAGCAGCCTCTAGCAGTCCCTTTAAGGACTGTTGGTTTGGCTGCTTTATGGATCTTTCCAGTGAGAAGAGTTTGCATAGCACTGGTGCTGTATTCTTGCACATTTTTGGTTTAAAACATCTGAGGCGGGATTCTTCGCAATCGGCGCGATGGCCCGACATCGGCGTCAAAAACAGCGCAAACCACTCCGGCGTCGGGCCGACCGGAAGTAGCGGAATTCTCCGCACTTCCGGGGGTAGGCCGGCAGCAGAGAGGTTGGTGCCGCGTCAGCCGGCGCCAAAGGGACTGCGCGAGTTAGCGCATGCGCAGAACCGCCGGTGTGGTTCCATGCATGCGCAGACCGGCCGGCGTATTCTGCCGCATGCACAGGAGGGCATGGCAGGGCCCTGAAGCAGCCGGCACAGAAGGAAGCAGTGCCCCCACGGCACAGGCCTGCCCGCAGATCGGTGGGCCCTGATCGCGGGCCAGGCCACTATGGGGGTCCCCCACCGGGGTCGGATTTTCCCGCGCCCCCCCCCCCGAGGACCGCACCAGCCAACTTACCTGCCAGGTCCCACCGTGTGGGACCATGTCCAATCCACACCGGCGGGACTGGTCAAAAGCGGGCGGCCGCTCGGCCCATCGGGGCCCAGAATTGCTGGGGGGCTGCTGCCAACGGCCCCCGACTGGCGTGGTGTGATCCCTTCACCCGCCCGAAAGCTGGCGCCGGAGAATGCAGCAGCCAGTGTCAGAGTGGCGGGGCGGGATTCACACTGCCCCCCGGGGATTCACCGACCCGGCGGGAGGTCGGAGAATCCCACCCATAGTATTGGGCCTTCAATCTCATAGTTTAAGGTGGCTCCGATCTCTTTCTAGCAGGAATTTTAAAGCAACAATTTTGCTGCCCCAGTCATACCTCCAATGGAGAAATATCAATCTCAATTCTACTTATGCTAAAATCTCTTTTCAAAATGGCATTTGTTAAAGTTTTCATAGGAATCAAATTTACGTACGAGATTCTCTGGCCTCCCCAAGGCGTGTTTCACAGTAGCGGTAAGTGGCCCACTGTGAGCCGATGGTGGGACCTTCTGGTTCCACCACTGCCGATAGGATTTCCCATTGAATCCACCCCATGCTGCCAGGAAACCTGCGGTGGGGGTGCACGGTCGGCGGGCACAGAGATCGCACAGAAGATCTCGTCCACATGTCTTTGCTGAATTTCAGTGAGGAGTGTTAAAATGTGCCTCGAGAACAGTGACCTGTGACACCTTTGACTCATTGTTCAGGACTTACTACAAAATAAAAATAATTTTATTGTCTGTAATTTCTTTAAATAGGATTAAGTAAAAGTCATACAAATAGTAATACTTTGCACAAAGACGATGCAACCATCAGAGACCATTGGAAGGAGCATTACTACCGAAAACTTGTCAACTGGGAGTAAGCCGTATTGGAAAAAAGCATTGAAGCAATTCAACAGCTTGAGAGATGAAGATTGAGCATTCTGCCAACACTTGCTGAGATACAAATGGCTGTCCTGAAGATGAAGAACAACAAGATGTGTGGCCTGGACAACATTCAAGCAGAGGTCTATAAAGTTGATAGTTATGAGCTCCTGCTCAAAATATCTGACCTTTCTACAAAAGTCTGGGAAGAGGTGCTACCTCCAGACTCCCACAATGCCATCATCATTTCGCTTTTCAAGAACTGATAAATCAATTTGCGGGGATGGCAGAGACCTGCTACTGTCCAATTGAAGCACAGAGTATTAAAAGGATGGACCAATGAGCCAGTGTCTGAGGACATGAAGCCATGTTATATTAGGAAAGATGAATTAAGTTGTGAAGGTGACATCATACTTTGGGGAGCAAGGGTAGCCACCCCTATACCAGGAAGGGAGTTTCACTTGGCTGAATTGCATAGTGCCCATCCGTGTGTGTCATAAATGAAGATGCTCACCAGCGGTTATGATTGGTGCCCTGGCATACATGTCGACATTGAGAGCTTTGTGAAGCACAACGATCAGTTCCATTTGCAGCAGAAGTTGCCTGCTACAGCCTCTTTGCACCCTAGGAATAATGGCCTGGCCGGCCGTGGGTGTGTCCACATTGATTAAGTGGGGCCATTTTTGGGCACTATGTTTTTACTCCTGATAGGTGTCCATTCGAGGTGGATGAAAGTGTTGGAAATGAGGTCTTTGATGCGACATGCCACAGTTGAGAAATTGTGTCAGTGTTTTCCCATGGGATTCCTGAAATAATTGGGCCGCTTTCACGAGTGCCGAATATCAGAATTTCACCTCCATGAAATGAAATGAAATGAAAATCGCTTTTTGTCGAATGCAGGGCATTTTCTCGGACCATGCGTTCTGCCGCACCTCCAACACAAAATGGCATTCTCTGAAAATTTCTCAAAATGGCCACCACCCACTGGGACACAGCAAAGATGGTGTCGGCCGCGCCCTCTTTTTTCTCGCCACTTTCTTTTGTCTGGATCTCAGTGATTTGCTTTGTGTATTCTCACTGGCCTTGCATATTTTTATGGCATTTGCTAGTTTAAAATCGTTTCCCTTAACAATCGCTTGTGTAATTTACATTGCAGACCGTATACAATTTGGTCTTTTATCAATGAATCATGGAGGTCTGCAAAATGGCAAGATTGCGCTTTGAGACGTGGATCTGTGGCAAAACAGTCAAAGGTTTCGCTCCATTTCTGCAGTCTCATCCTGAATACATAGCGCTCAAAGGTTTTTTTTTCCGAATGGCAATAGTTTTCGAATTGCTCGATTACTTTTGAAGAGCTCTCCTTGTCTTCCTCTGAAGCAAACTGAAATGTATTATACAGATCAATTGCTTGAGGACTGGCTACTGTCATTAGGAGTGCTATTTTTCTCTTGTCCGAAGCTTCTAGGAGACCAAGAGATTGTACGTAAAAAGTGAACTGTTGCTTGAAAGCACGCGTGTTCGCATCTACATTACCAGTCGTGAGAAGTTGGCTGGGAGTCTTCAATGTTTCCATCTCGCTTTGACGATCCTGGTAGTATTTCGTTTTACAACCTATTTTTTATTTCTGAGTCTCCGCTTGTTCTCTTGTGTCTTCTCGACTTATCTAACTTTCCCTAACCGTTCTCTTTCAACATCCACTCCAAAGATACCGCATAATGTTATCTGATTGGGCTGATGTGAACAAAGAACATTAGACGTTGTTTTATAAACAAAGCTATTTATTATTAACACTACATTAACGAATAACTAAAATGTCTAAGATGAATACAGTTGGAAATAAATGTCAATCACTAACTTACACTGAGATACAAGAGAGCTGTTCTAACCTGCGACTGCTATCAACTCCTTACAAACACCTTCTAAAGGAACACATGGTGCATCCTGGGTCCTGGGACACTGTACATGCCCCACCTGCTGGTCGGAAGATGGAACTACAACAGTAAAACATATAATTTATAATACACATGCAGATCACAGAGCATAGAATTTACAGTGATGATTAACTACTCATATTATATACAGATGATAGTCTACCTATCTACCAGAATAACTCAATTTCTTCTAGGATACCAGACAATGCCACATTCAACAACATTCGTTATCAGAATAATCGATGGGCTGGGTCTCAGGACCAGGTTAAGTCTGGTGTTTCTGAATTTGCCAGAGAGAATAGAAGACAACAGAGAAATCAGAAGAAAAACCACAATTCAGGCAAGCAGCAAGGTCATTTGCAGTATGTATATGTCAGAAATTTTGAAAGTGGACCAATCTGGGTCCCAACAGCTGCTGTAGCCAAAACAGGACTGCTGTCTGACAAAGTGATTGTACAAGATAGAATTGTCAGTAAACATGTGGACCACGTACGGGGATGAGAGTTGTCCCAACAGCCAGTACTATAGCTAGGAAATGTTGTTGGTTGTCCGAGCATTGAAGTAATGAGTCAACCTGTGACAGGAGTGTTGTGTTATGCTTCTTTGTGTAGCATAAGCTGCTTTCAAAGTATGCTTTGACAAAGGAAGCTCCCAACTCGGAAATAGGTTTAACACATTTATTGAACAGTTAACAATTCTCCTACTTGAGTTCGACTCTCCTGCTAATCTAACTGTAGTAACTCAGTCTAACTAAACCAGTCTGCTCTAAGCCACGTGCTGGGTGTAATGCTTCTGATCAACCCTGATATATTCTCAAGATGTCTGTTTGTGGAAAGAGACAGAGCAAGTGTGCCCTGTTCTTTTATATGGGTTGTGTAATGCCCCCTTGTGGTAATGCCACCTCTGGGTGTCTTGACTGCTCATTGGTTGTGTCCTATTCTAAGTGTTCATTAGCTGCATGTTTGCATATCATGCCATCTCCGGTGCTCCCTCTAGTGTTTACTTAGTTGTGGTGTATTTACATTAACCCCTTGTGTATATACGGTGATGCATATCACCACATCCCCACTTTTTTCTTGTTACATATTTTCTGTACTTGGTGAAAGAAAATTAAACAAAATAGGTAGATAAGTGATGACATGTACAAGTCATGATGACAGTGATGATTATACAACACTAAATAATATTTGAGTCCAAAGTTCATGAACTTATACGGTCGAGTGGCTTTCTTGTTTTGTTATTGAAATGTTGATGTTGTCATTTCCTTGTGAATGCTGTCAGTGTTCCTGGGCTTAAGGAACCAAGAAGTCATCAGGAGGTGTTCAAATGGTCAAATCACTTTGTTGTCTGATTTGGACTCTTTTTTTTTCGATGCTTGTGGTAGCGATTCTTGATGTCACCTTTCTTGTCTGACCTGGACTGGTGTGTGTGTTTGCGGTATTGATGCCGCATGTCAGCTGCCTTGAAAGCTGGTCTGCTTATTTGTAGTGGAGCAAACATGAATTTGTAAGTTGCGTTATCATGCCACGGTATGTCTGCACACTTGCCATTGTCTTGAGCTGTGCTGTCACAGTGTCCTGCATTTGCAGAGTTGTACCATGTCGTACCAATCGTTGTTCCGTTGTTGTTGTTTTTGTCATGCTTGTTGTTGACGTTGGTGCCTTTGGTACGCTTCTTGTTGTTGTTGGTGTTGTCGTTTTTGTAGGTTTTGTTGTTGTGCTTGTTGCGCTCAATGACCATTCCGAGTGGACAATTCGAGTCCTTCACAAAGTTACTTGTGTCACATACAGTGGGTAGACCTTCAGTGTCTTCTTGTTGGTTAGATGAGCTGGTAGACTGTCAGAGTCTTCTTCTGGTGGCTCAAGTAATCTGGGTAGACTGTCATAGTCTTTCGGTTGTTCACGTGAGCGTGGCAGACTTGCATCGTCTGCTGCTGGTTGCTCAGATAAGGTGGATCGACCTTCATGGTCTTGTTCATGCATGGACTGCGCTTTGGAGTCTTGAGTTGCTCCCATTGTGGAGTCTGTCAACGAACTCACTATAGAGGCTTGTATCGCTCTCTGTGTGGAGTCTGGCACCTTTCCTTGTATGGAGTTGTGCAGTGGTCTCGCTGTAAAGTCGATCTGTGCGCTCTCAACGGAGTCGTGCAGTGGTCTCGCTGTGGAGAGTTTCATTGCTCTCTGTGTGGAGTCGGGGACTCTTCGTGTTGCATGGACCACCCTCTGTGTGGAGTCGGGGACTCTTTGTGGTGCGTGGACCACCAGTGTGGCGTCAGGCCGCTCTCCGTGGGCTTGTACCGCTCTCTGTCTCTTGGCGTCAGGCCGCAGCAGAATCCTGTACTCATGGGTCTGGATGTCATCTATGCTGGGCTGAGGATTGTCAAATCCGAAGAACTCATCCATGTTTGTGTAGGAAGCTTTAATGTACAAATCATCTCGTTGCGGTTCAGATTTGTTACGGTGCTCCCCACATGCAATGATGAAATCATCTTCTGAGTCGTAGTCTTCAAGGATCAAATCATCTCTTTGGGCGGTGCTAACTGTTTGTTGCAGGGTTCTGCGGAGGTTATTTTCATCTGCTGGTCGAAGTTCAGGCATTGTGCTGTCTTTCGTGGTGAAAGAATTGTGTTTTCTGGCTTTAAAACTCTTCTTCACTATTTTGGTCCGGGGCCTCTGACGTCATGACGCGCATGATGTAAAACGTAGGAATGGATGGTGCATGTGCAAATCGCTTTTCCTTTACTGTGCGCTCTTTTCGCAACTACGCATGCGCGGCTTCTCGCGCATGCGCAAAACACTGTTTTGCCGGTTTGCGTCTTCTGGGGAACTGCACATCAACGGACTGGGCCGGCTGGATACGCACAAGATGGCTGCCAATCAAAAATGTTGTTTGCTTCTGTTGCATCCCTACCTCTGCCTCGTGGTGAGTATAGGTGGCAGTTTTACCGATTTCTTTTGTGTTTACCTCGCAGTAGTTTTAAAACATGTCCAGGACTGTCTGGAAGTCTTTTTTGTCCTGCCCTTTGGAGTATTTGAAGGAATTGCAGATCTCTGTTGCATGCTCACTCGCAATGGTGAGTAGAAGAGCTATCTATTCAGCATCGGCCACGCCATTTAGGTCGGCTGCTTCCAGGTAAAGCTGAAATCTCTGCTTGAATGCACGCCAGTTGGCATTAAGATTGCCGTGGTACCTGAGTTGCCGAGGAACCAGAATCTCGATCATCTTGCCTGGCTGCTGTTGCTGGTTGTCACGGATCTTGCTGAGTTGAACTAAATAGATGTAACAGGCACTCCTGGTATTATGTTGTGTTATGCTTCTTCGTGTAGCATAAGCTGCTTCCTTGATGTATGCTTTGACAAAGGAAGCTCCCGACTCGGAGATGGGTTTAACACATTTATTTAACAGTTAACAATTCTCCTACTTGAGTTCGACTCTCCTGCTAATCTAACTGTAGTAACTCAATATAACTAAACCAGTCTGCTCTATGCCACGTGCTGGGTGTGATGCTTCTGATCAACCCTGATGTACTCTCTAGATGTCTGTCTGTGGAAAGAGACAGAGCACGTGTGCCCTGTTCTTTTATATGGGTTGTGTAATGCCCCCTTGTGGTAATGCCACCTCTGGGTGTCTTGACTGCTCATTGGTTGTGTCCTATTCTAAGTGTTCATTAGCTGCATGTTTGCATATCATGCCATCTCCGGTGCTCCCTCTAGTGTTTACTTAGTTGTAGTGTATTTACATTAACCCCTTGTGTATATGTAGTGATGCATATCACCACAAGGAGAGCCTGCTATCAGCACAGAAATGGATGAGATAGAATTGACACTACCTGAGGAGGTACCAGGTGCAATAGTTTCTGCAGAATGTACCCCAGCAGAAGCACCCAGGTCTGGGTTACGCTGCTCTGCCAGAAAGTGAAAACAACCATAGAGACTTAAAACAAAGTCTGGCGCATTTATTGGGATGTTTCTCAGCAGTTGTACCGCCAAGAAACACCCTGCTATTCAACGGCAATTTACCGTTTTTTTTCTGACCTTGGGGGCCTTGGGGTGGGGTTTCTCCCCACAAGGCCGCACTTAGATATTTCCTACTGGCAAGATCAGCTCATCGAAGGAAAGATTACTCTCAAATCTTAGCGCCATTTTGACTTCCGCCCCCACCCTTTCTGGCTCCCCTGCTTTCCGGCTCCCCCATCCTCCAACCTTCCCAGGGCCCCTGAGAATCCCCCCCTCACCCCCCTCCCATGGGCAAGACCCCCCGGACCCGAACCCTGACAGTGCCAAGCTGGCAGCCGGGCACCCTAGCACTGCCAGCCTGGCATGTGGCCAGTGCCCCTGGCAACGTGGTACTGCCAGCTGGACACCCTGGCAATGCCAGGGTGACACTGCCAGGGTGCCAGCCAGTCAGGCTGATAGTGCCAAGCTGCCCAGTTGTCAGAAGGAGTGCCAGGGTACCACCCTGCCCTGTACCCGACTATTTAATGGTATGCGAGACCCCCCAGGTGCCTTTAAGAGTGGTCCACGTTTGTGGGGACCAGTATTAAATGCCGCCCTGGTGATGCCTCGCATGTACGGCCATTGAGTCCCGGGCACCTGATGAATCCGGTGTCCATGTATTTCCAGACCTGGATTTTTCCCACCATGGAGCCTGATTTGGGGCTCTCATGCGATTCACCCGCTGCGCCCAGATCCGCACTAAGCGCAGTGGGGTTGCTGAATCGCGCACTAAAATCAATGACAGACTGGTTGAATGGGTTAAATGTTAAATTTATTGGGGAATGTATGGTTTAACTGTCATCATTTTATAAAAGGACTTAGAGGGGGAGGGATGAGCTTTTAGCCTCTTTTAGGGGCCTTTAGGCTCACATGAATTGGATAAATCAATCAGGGGACCAGGGTGAGGGTTCACCCTAACAAGTGCAGGCTTTTGCCTCAGGTCAATCCCCGATGCTGACTGGTAGCCACAAAGCTTTATGACTCTGTAAGATAGTATTCTATAAATAAACATTAGTTTTTTCATGCCAAAGTTTTTACAGATTTCACACTCAGACAGATGTCAAGCAAGGCTTTGTGGTTGTGCTAACTCTCTTCACTATCTACCTCATCCTGGACATGGAACTCATTTGTGACCAACTTCCATAATGGGTCATGCGTGAGTTTTGACTCGATGGGAAACGTTTTAACCTCAATGGACTGAGGGGCAAGATACCTGAATCACCATGACTGAGACAACTGCACACTGCAAGCTACATTCAGACAACTCTCAAACTCTTCGACTCCACTTACAAAAGGGTTAGTCTCTCACTCAACATCGGCAAATCCAAAATCCTCCACCAGCCCTCCCCGGACAAGCGCCAACACCTCCAGCTATTGCTATTGATGGGAAAAGTTTAGAAACCATTGAATGCTTCTCATATCTCAGTAGCTACCTTTTTCAAAGGGCATCGCTGAAGTTAAAATCCAGTACAGATTCAGCTGTGCCAGTGCAACTTTCCAAAAATATCACAATCAGATTGTTGATGGTAGAGACCTCCATTAGAGGATGAAGGCTTTAGTCTTCAACATTGTTGTTATCACCACCCTTCTTTATGGCATTGAGACTTGGGTTATCTAACAAAGGCACCTCGGGACACTGGAGAATTTCTACTAGCAGTGCCTTCACAGGATAACCAAATTAAAGTGGGTAGGCAGGTGAACAAACTCCAGCATCCTTCCTTTTTTTGAATTTAAAGTACCCAATTATTTTTTTTCAATTAAGGGGCAATCTAGCATGGCCAATCTACCCTGCACATCTTTGGGTTGTGGGGGTAAGACCCACGCAGACATGTGGAGAATGTGCAAACTCCACACGGACAGTGACCCAGAGCTGGGATCGAACTCGGGTCCTTGGAGCCATGAGGCAGCAGTGCTAATCACTGCTCTACCATGCCTAGCATCCTTACTAAAGCCAATTCATTGTACAAAACCAGCTTCACTGATCTGGACAAATGTCTCCGCATGCCAAATAAACATTTTCTGAAGCAGACCCTTTTTTCACAACTTAAGGATGGAACCTGACCTCAGGGAGGACAGAGAAAACATTTTAAGGTCACTCTGAAGGCTGATGTGTTGGGTACACTGGATCTGTGGAGACTGCGTTTACCTTAGCAGTAACATAGACAGGCTACCCAACACTTGCAATAGTATAACTCTATTTTATTTAACTTAGAGCTGTTGAACACACTTGCACTGTGGGTCGGCACTATGTTAGATTGACTGAAGACCTGTGCCTAACCTGACCAGCCTATACTGCTAGCGCATGGTGGATGTTTGTGCTACTGACTGCGGGCTCTGTCTGTCTCAGAGGCGGCATCCCGAATGAGCGGGAAAACTAGTGCCCTCTTTCTTTAGAGTGACCGTGCCCTAACTGGTGATTGGCTGCTGTGTTGTGTGTGTTGATTGGTCTTGCAGTGTGCCAGTCAGTGTGTGTCTCTGCATCATCATGTACTGATGTGTATATTATGACATCCCCCCTTTTCTAAAAACAATGTGTGTTTGTGGCAATAAATAATGTAGTATGTGAATGTTCCTAACTATGTGTGGCACATGCAAGCATATTTACAGGACTATGTACAGAAACTCTAAGATATTTACATTAGAAAGTGTCGAGGGCAGATGGACAGTATATAACACAAAATATAACTGGAACAGTATGTACAAACCAGTGAGTTAATCAAACAGGGTAATGAAACAATCAGTTCATGAGTTCAAAGAGTCCATGAATTCAGGCAGTTCATAAATTCAGTCTCTGAGGTGGGTGACGAATTCTGGTTGACTGCCTCAAGGGTGGGTCAGGGGCCGCCTGTTCTGGAATGGGCGGGACTGTGTCAGACTGCGAGGGTGGCAGAGCGAAAGGCAGATCTGCAAAGTCCGTGACGGGTTCGTCATGACGGCGGGGCAGGACATGATGATCTGGTGGCGAGCGAGGAAGGAGTCGCAGTGCCCGCCTATTTCGGCGAAGAAGAGAGCCGTCTTGTAGACGAACCAAAAATGACCTGAGGGCCACTTGCCTGAGCACCACAGCGGTGGCGGACCATCCACCATTGGGAAGTTGGACACGGACCTCGTCATCAGGAGCCAGAGCAGGGAGATCCGTGGAGCGGGCGTCGTACGCCGATTTGTGTTGGGCCCGAGACAACTGCATTCGACGAAGGACCGGAACGGTTGTTCAAGTCCGGGACATGAATGGCCGGCACCGTCGTCCGCAGCATGCGATTCATCAACAATCGAGCCGGTGACTTGCCGGTGGACAATGGAGCTGACCTGTAAGCAAGCTGGGTGAGGTAAAAATTGGATCCTTCATCAGCCGCCTCGCACAGGAGTCGTGTGACAATGTGCACCCCCTTTTCAGCTTTGCCATTGGATTGGGGGTAATGGGGACTGGACGTGACATGTGTGAAGTTGTATCGTTTGGTAAAATTGGACCACTCCTGACTGGCAAAACACGGTCCATTGTCGGACATGACCGTGAGTGGGATGCCAGGGCGAGCAAAGGTTTCCTTACACGCACGGATGACCGCAGTTGAGGTGAGGTCGTGTAGCCTAACTACCTCCGGGTAGTTTGGGAAATAGTCCACTATGAGGACGTAGTCCCGGCCAAGTGCATGGAACAGGTCGATGCCCACTTTGGTCCAGGGGGACGTGACCAACTCATCGGGTTGCAAGGTCTCCCTTGGCTGAGCAGGCTGGAAACGCTGGCATGTTGGGCAGTTGAGAACGTAGTTGGCAATGTCCTCGTTGATTCCAGGCCAGTACACTGCCTCACGGGCCCGTCGGCGGCATTTCTCCACTCCCAGGCGGCCCTCATGGAGCTGCTCAAGGACGAGGTTCCACATGCTGTGCGGAATGACGATCCTGTCCAGCTTTAGTAGAATTCCATCTACCACCGCCAGGTCATCTTTAATGTTATAGAATTGAGGGCATTGGCCCTTGAGCCACCCGTCTGTCAGGACGCATGACACGTTGGAGCAGGGGATTGGTGGCCGTCTCACGACGAATATGGATGAGTCGTTCATCCGTGGCGGGTAGATTGGATGCGGCGAATGCCACCTGAGCATCAATTTGGCACACGAAGCCCGCTGGGTCGCAGGGTGTGGTGACAGATCGGGAGAGAGCATCGGCGACGATGAGCTCCTTACCCGGGGTGTAGACGAGTTCGAAGCCGTACCGCCTGAGTTTAAGGAGAATGCGCTGCAGTCGCAGCGTCATGTCGGTAAGGTCATTTTGAATGATATTGATCAGTGGTCTGTGGTCTGTCTCGATTGTGAACTTTGGAAGTCCATAGACTTAGTCATGGAATTTGACGACTCCGGTAAGAAGGCCCAGGCACTCTTTTTCAATTTGCGTATAGCGCTGTTCGGTGGGTGTCATTGTACGTGACACGTATGCGACAGGAGCCCATGAGGAGGCGTCGTCACGTTGAAAGAGCACTGCTCCAATGCCGGACTGACTGGCATCCGTGGAGATCTTTGTTTCTTTGGCCAGATCGAAAAATGCCAACACCGGGGCCTTGGTCAGCTTCGCCCTGAATTCCTGCCATTCTTGTTCGTGGGCAGGGAGCCATTGGAACTCGATCGTCTTCTTAACCAGGTTCCTGAAAGCCGTGGTGTGGGAGGCGAGGTTAGGGATGAATTTCTCCAGGAAATTGACCATGCCCAGGAAGCGGAGGACCGCTTTCTTGTCCCCCGGTGTCTTCATGGCCTTAATGGCAGATACTTTGTCAGCATCCGGCTGCACGCCAAACTGTGAAATGTGGTCTCTGAGGAATTTAAGTTCTGTTTGACCAAAGGAGCATTTGGCCCTGTTGAGGCCGTGGCCATGCTCATGGATTCGTCGGAAGACACATTGGAGGTGATCCATGTGCTCCTGCGGGATGGTAGACTGGACGATGATGTCGTTCACATATACGCGAACCCCTTTGATACCTTCCATCATCTGCTCCATTATTCTGTGGAACACTTCCGATGCAGAGATGATGCCAAACGGCATCCGGTTGTAGCAATACCGGCCAAATGGGGTGTTAAAGGTGCAGAGCGTCTGACTGGATGCGTCGAGTTGGATCTGCCAGGACCCCTTGGATGAGTCTAGCTTGGTGAAAGATTTGGCGCGAGTCATCTCGCAGGTGAGTTCTTTGCGCTTTGGAATGGGATAAGTTCTCTCATAATATTGCGGTTAAGGTCCTTGGGATCAATACATATGCGTAATTCGCCGGATGTTTTTTTCACGCACACCATAGAGCTGACCCAGTCAGTCGGTTCTGTAGCTTACAAAATTATGCCCTGGTCCTGGAGGTCCTGCAGCTGCTGCTTGAGGTGGTCCTTGAGGGGTGCTGGTACCCTGCGAGGTGCGTGCACCACAGGCGTGGCATTTGGTTTTAACAAGATTTTATAAGTGTATGGGAGTGTGCCCATGCCCTCGAATACACCGTGGTATCGGGTGATGATGGCGATCAGCTGTGTCTGAAAGCCAGCGTCCTGAGATGCAGAAACATCAGCGGGTGACAGGGAGTGAACCCTTTGGACAAGGTTTAAAAGTTTGCACGCCTGAGCACCAAGCAGGGAGGCTTTCGTGGATCCCACTATTTCGAATGGCAGGTTAGCCTTTAATGACCGGTGCGACACTTCAAGCTGGCAAGAGCTACTGGCAGCAATGGCATTACCATTATAGTCCAGAAGCTGGCAGGCGGATGGCAGGATGGTAGGCTTGACATGGGGGCGTTCGAGGTCAGACCGCGTAATGAGGTTGGCTGAAGCGCCGGTGTCCAGGCGGAATCGGATGCGGGATTGGTTGACCGTGAAGGTGGCACACCACGCGTCGTCCGGATCAATGCTGAATATTGGGAGAGACTTGGCTTTTGTCTTCTGGAGCATCTTGTGTTTGGTGATTATGCCCACCCGAAATGGTGCTTTAGGGTCCTCGGTGTCAAGGTCCGGAATCAAGTCGGAGTCGGAATTGGTGACAGGTGGCTGGATGGTTCGGACATCCCTGCGTGGCTGGTTGGAGCGACGAGAGGTAGTAGGTTCAGCAGACCTCCATAGGGCTGCATAGTGGCCAAGCTTGCCACATTGGAGACAGCGTTGGGATTTTGCAGGACATTGCCGCTTTAAGTGGGCGGAGCCACAGTTGCCGCACGTCGTGGCGTCAGAATGTATGGTACGCCACTGCGCATGCGCTGTGCGGTCATACGTAGTGCGCGCCTGCGCAGTGCGGTCTTAGGCCTCGCCGTCCTCTCGGTCAGTGCGTGCATGCGCGGGAGCCCGCGAAAAGCGCGCGAAATGGCCGCCCTCATCCAGGCTTAGGCCCTGGAGTTGTTTAATGGCTTGCACCCGCTCTGCCTCTTG
This sequence comes from Scyliorhinus torazame, assembly GCF_047496885.1. Classification (NCBI taxonomy): domain Eukaryota; kingdom Metazoa; phylum Chordata; class Chondrichthyes; order Carcharhiniformes; family Scyliorhinidae; genus Scyliorhinus; species Scyliorhinus torazame. The sequence continues at coordinate 276,302,708 of NC_092711.1, forward strand.
GGGACCTTGCCACGCCATTTCAGCCACTTGAATGTGCGAGTATCGGTTAGTGGCGTGTTCATGCAGAACGCAGGTCTCGATGGCTTTCGCAAGGGTGAGCTGTTTAACCTTGAGGAGCTGCTGGCGTAGGGGGTCCGATTGCACACCGAAAACGATCTGGTCACGGATCATGGAGTCGGAGGTGGAGCCGTAATTACAGGACTGTGCGAGGAAGCGAAGGTGGGTATGGAAAGATTGAAAAGGTTCATCCTTACCCTGCAGACGCTGTTGAAAGACATAGCGCTCAAAACTTTCATTTACCTCGATGTCACAGTGACTGTCGAATTTGAGCAGGACTGTCTTGAACTTGGACTTGTCTTCACCTTCAGCGAAAGTGAGAGCGTTGAAGATATGGATGGCGTGGTCTCCGGCCGTGGAAAGGAAGAGAGCAATCTTCCTGGCGTCTGAGGCAGCTTCCAGGTCTGTAGCTTCGAGGTATAGCTGGAATCGTTGTTTAAAGATTTTCCAGTTCGCACCGAAGTTGCCGGTGATGCGGAGCGGCGGGGGAGGGCGGACGCTGTGCATACTAACGGACGGCTGATTGCTGGTCGAAGGCAGATCAAAGAACAAACAAAGAACAAAGAAATGTACAGCACAGGAACAGGCCCTTCGGCCCTCCAAGCCCGTGCCGACCATGCTGCCCGACTAAACTACAATCTTCTACACTTCCTGGGTCCGTATCCCTCTATTCCCATTGTATTCATGTATTTGTCAAGATGCCCCTTAAATGTCACTATCATCCCTGCTTCCACCACATCCTCCGGTAGCGAGTTCCAGGCACCCACTACCCTCTGCGTAAAAAACTTGCCTCGTACATCTACTCTAAACCTTGCCCCTCTCATCTTAAACCTATGCCCCCTAGTAATTGACCCCTGTACCCTGGGGAAAAGCCTCTGACTATCCACTCTGTCTATGCCCCTCATAATTTTGTAGACCTCTATCAGGTCTCCCCTCAACCTCCTTCGTTCCAGTGAGAACAAACCGAGTTTATTCAACCGCCCCTCATAGCTAATGCCCTCCATACCAGGCAACATTCTGGTAAATCTCTTCTGCACCCTCTCTAAAGCCTCCACATCCTTCTGGTAGTGTGGTGACCAGAATTGAACACTATACTCCAAGTGTGGCCTAACTAAGGTTCTATACAGCTGCAACATGACTTGCCAATTCTTATACTCAATGCCCCGGCCAATGAAGGCAAGCATGCCGTATGCCTTCTTGACTACCTTCTCCACCTGTGTTGCCCCTTTCAATGACCTGTGGACCTGTACTCCTAGATCTCTTTGACTTTCAATACTCTTGAGGGTTCTACCATTCACTGTATATTCCCTACCTGCATTAGACCTTCCAAAATGCATTACCTCACATTTGTCCGGATTAAACTCCATCTGTCATCTCTCCGCCCAAGTCTCCAAACAATCTATAATCCTGCTGTATCCTCTGACAGTCCTCATCGCTATCCGCAATTCCACCAACCTTTGTGTCGTCTGCAAACTTACTAATCAGACCAGTTACATTTTCCTCCAAATCATTTATATATACTACAAAGAGCAAAGGTCCCAGCACTGATCCCTGTGGAACACCACTGGTCACAGCCCTCCAATTAGAAAAGCATCCTTCCATTGCTACTCTCTGCCTTCTATGACCTAGCCAGTTCTGTATCCACCTTGCCAGCTCCCCCCTGATCCCGTGTGACTTCACCTTTTGTACTAGTCTACCATGAGGGACCTTGTCAAAGGCCTTACTGAAGTCCATATAGACAACATCCACTGCCCTACCTGCATCAATCATCTTAGTGACCTCCTCGAAAAACTCTATCAAGTTAGTGAGACACGACCTCCCCTTCACAAAACCATGCTGCCTCTCACTAATACGTCCATTTGCTTCCAAATGGGAGTAGATCCTGTCTCGAAGAATTCTCTCCAGTAATTTCCCTACCACTGAAGTAAGGCTCACCAGCCTGTAGTTCCCTGGATTATCCTTGCTACCCTTCTTAAACAGAGGAACAGCATTGGCTATTCTCCAGTCCTCCGGGACATCCCCTGAAGACAGTGAGGATCCAAAGATTTCTGTCAAGGCCTCAGCAATTTCCTCTCCAGCCTCCTTCAGTATTCTGGGGTAGATCCCATCAGGCCCTGGGGACTTATCTACCTTAATATTTTTTAAGACACCTCGTCTTTTTGGATCACAATGTGACCCAGGCTATCTACACACCCTTCTCCAGACTCAACATCTATCAATTTCTTCTCTTTGGTGAATACTGATGCAAAGTATTCATTTAGTACCTCGCCCATTTCCTCTGGCTCCACACATAGATTCCCTTGCCTATCCTTCAGTGGGCCAACCCTTTCCCTGGCTACCCTCTTGCTTTTTATGTACGTGTAAAAAGCCTTGGGATTTTCCTTAACCCTATTTGCCAATGACTTTTCGTGACCCCTTCTAGCCCTCCTGACTCCTTGCTTAAGTTCCTTCCTACTTTCCTTATATTCCACGCAGGGTTCGTCTGTTCCCAGCCTTTTAGCCCTGACAAATGCCTCCTTTTTCTTTTTGATGAGGCCTACAATATCTCTCGTTATCCAAGGTTCCCGAAAATTGCCGTATTTATCCTTCTTCCTCACAGGAACATGCCGGTCCTGAATTCCTTTCAACTGACACTTGAAAGCCTCCCACATGTCAGATGTTGATTTGCCCTCAAACATTCGCCCCCAATCTATGTTCTTCAGTTCCCGCCTAATATTGTTATAATTAGCCTTCCCCCAATTTAGCACATTCATCCTAGGACCACTTTTATCCTTGTCCACCAGTACTTTAAAACTTATTGAATTGTGGTCACTGTTCCCGAAATGCTCCCCTACTGAAACATCTACCACCTGGCCAGGCTCATTCCCCAATACCAGGTCCAGTACCGCCCCTTCCCTAGTTGGACTGTCTACATATTGTTTTAAGAAGCCCTCCTGGATGCTCCTTACAAACTCCGCCCCGTCTAAGCCCCTGGCACTAAGTGAGTCCCAGTCAATATTGGGGAAGTTGAAGTCTCCCATCACCACAACCTTGTTGTTTTTACTCTTTTCCAAAATCTGTCTACTTATCTGCTCCTCTATCTCCCACTGGCTGTTGGGAGGCCTGTAGTAAACCCCCAACATTGTGACTGCACCCTTCTTATTCCTGATCTCTACCCATATAGCCTCACTGCCCTCTGAGGTGTCCTCCCGCAGTACAGCTGTGATATTCTCCCGAACCAGTAGCGCAACTCCGCCTCCCCTTTTACATCCCCCTCTATCCCGCCTGAAACATCTAAATCCTGGAACGTTTAGCTGCCAATCCTGCCCTTCCCTCAACCAGGTCTCTGTAATGGCAACAACATCATAGTTCCAAGTACTAATCCAAGCTCTAAGTTCATCTGCCTTACCCGTAATACTTCTTGCATTAAAACATATGCACTTCAGGCCACCAGACGGGCTGTGTTCAGCAACTTCTCCCAGTCTGCTCTGCCTCAGAGCCCCACTGTCCCTATTCCCTAGTTCTCCCTCAATGCTCTCACCTTCTGACCTATTGCTCCCGTGCCCACCCCCCTGCCATACTAGTTTAAACCCTCCCGTGTGACACTCGCAAACCTCGCGACCAGGATATTTATGCCTCTCCGGTTTAGATGCAACCCGTCCTTCTTATATAGGTCACACCTGCCCCGGAAGAGCTCCCAGTGGTCCAGATAACGGAAACCCTCCCTCCTACACCAGCTGTTTAGCCACATGTTTAGCTGCTCTATCTTCCTATTTCTAGCCTCACTGGCACGTGGCACAGGGAGTAATCCCGAGATTACAACCCTAGAGGTCCTGTCTTTTAACTTTCTGCCTAGCTCCCTGAACTCCTGCTGCAAGACCTCATGCCCCTTCCTGCCTATGTCGTTAGTAACAATATGTACAACGACCTCTGCTTGTTTGCCCTCCCCCTTCAGGATGCCCTCTACCCGTTCGGAGACATCCTGGACCCTGGCACCAGGGAGGCAACATACCATCCTGGAGTCTCTTTCACGTCCACAGAAGCGCCTATCTGTGCCCCTGACTATAGAGTCCCCTATTACTGTTGCTCTTCTGCGCTTTGACCCTCCCTTCTGAACATCAGAGCCAGCCGTGGTGCCACTGCTCTGGCTGCTGCTGTTTTCCCCTGATAGGCTATCCCCCCCGACAGTATCCAAAGGGGTATACCTGTTCGAGAGGGGGACAACCACAGGGGATTCCTGCACTGACTGCCTGCCCTTTCTGGTGGTCACCCATTTCTCTGCCTGCTCCTTGGGTGTGACCACATTTACATAACTGCGATCTATGACGCTTTCCGCCACCTGCATGCTCCTAAGTGCATCCAATTGCTGCTCCAACCGAACCATGCGGTCTGTGAGGAGTTCCAGTTGGGTGCACTTTCTGCAGATGAAGCCACCCGGGACACTGGAAGCCTCCCTGACCTGCCACATCTCACAGTCAGAGCACTGCACCCCTCTAACTGACATTGCGTCAATTAATTAAGATTAAAATTAAAATTTTATTTTTCATTTTTTTAATATATTTTTTAAAAAATGTCAAAGTTACTGCTAACTATCTGTTTCCTAGCACTAGATTTCTAATAGAAATGTGAAAGCTAAATATAGTACTCTCCGATCACTTGAAGGTAGGTCTATTAAACTCTAACATCACATACTGGTACCATACTGGATCTGTGGAGACTGCAATTACCTTAGCAGTAATATAGACAGGCTACCAACACTTGTAATAGTATTAGTTAAATCTATTTTATTTAACTAAGAGCTGTTAAACATACTTGCACTGTGGGTCGACACTATGTTAGATTGACTGAAGACCTATGCCTGACCTGACCAGCCTATACTGCTAGCACATGGTGGATGTTTGTGCTACTGACTGCGGGCTCTGTCTGTCTCAAAGGCTGCATCCCGAATGAGCGGGAAAACTAGTGCCCTCTGTCTTTATAGTGACCGTGCCCTAACTGGTGATTGGCTGCTGTGTTATGTGTGTTGATTGGTCTTGCAATGTGTCAGTCAGTGTGTGTCTCTGCACCATCATATACTGATGTGTATATTATGACAAAGGCCTCATTTAAATGGGGGAAAATTGACATTGGTGGGTGGGAGGAACTTGCTGCTAACCATGTCATGGGCAGCGCCCCTCATCCAACAAGCTGCAACACAGTCAGAAACTGACTTCTCTGCTGAGAAATGACGAAAGTGGAAGGAGGGCAAGCAAAACTCTCTGTCCTCCGGGCAACTCTTGGCCTCGCTACCCAAAGATCTGTGGCTCCAGGATTGATCTGCTGAGTCACTTGAGGACACACATCATGAAACCTCGAGGGATTGATGATGATGATAACAACTGACCAGTTATATGATTGACATACTCACCTTGACATTACCCGAATACTTTGTAAGTTATAAAAGTTCTGAAAACTATAGCAAAAATACAAATATTTGGTGTGAATATACATGTTATAAAGTACAGTTAATGATGGATGCTATTTAGACCAAATCATTTGTTTTAATCTTGAACCAACAAAGGCTGTAGTTGTCAATTCTGTGATCCAGTACTTTGCACAGCTTCAATGCAAAACCTCACCCCGCATTGATCTGTAGAAATCTAACCTCTTTGAATTTAATGTATTGATCAGATTGATGGACATTTGGACAGGTGTAATCCACAAGAGATGGATTGACCAGAATAGTCTATTCCAGAAACATGTTTATTTAATGACATCAAATAAACTTTTACTCCTGAGTGGCATCACTGTCAGATTGAGGTTAGAGATCAATAATGCAACATGTAAAAGTTCAGTCTATGATAAAGGTTATTTGTCCACTGGTTTCAGTGAATAAGCATTTTTGTTTACATGTGTTATTGTTAATAGTTTTTAGGTATAATATTTTGGGATTATGTGTGGGGTGGGGTTTAATATTGAAGCCTATGGAAAGGATATAGAGTGGAGTGTCTTATGGGCGTAGTATCTGCTTTTGCAGTTTGCCTGCAACCCCCCACATCCACCTACTCACCTCACACTTTGTTGAATTTAAAGTTGTTGTGTTCTGTAATGTAGCCGTTATGATGTACACAGAACATATAGTTGATTTACTATAAAGATGGTTTATTAATAAACACGTGGTAAAGATAACTAAGGAATTATAGCACAGACAATGGTTACAAAAATAATTCAGTGAATTCTCCGAGAGCTACTCTAAGAGCGACTATCTTCATGTACGTCTTACTACCAACTGCTGGGTGCGTAGAGTCGTGTGATAGATCTCTATCGCCACCAGCTGGTTGGAGGTCACATTACTAACTATATGCAGAACTGTGCACAGGCATATCATCACATTAGTTTTAATTCTCTTTGTATACCATTAAGTGAGGCATGAAAATCCCAAAATATTAACAGAAGGAAAATTCAAAGGGGTTGAAGATGCTTTGTGCACCATCAGTTGTTAATGTATTTGAGTGAAATTACTTTGCTTAGTATTTTAACAAATTCTTGAGGGTTAACACTTTTGCTAAATTGCCAGGGAGTTTCAGATGAACTTTTTTTTGCATGCTTTATTAATATCACATAACATTTCACTGTTGCTTATTTTTCTGTGAAGTTAAGGAAGAAAAACTGGTCCCTCAATTCTGACTGCAATTGCCTATTATTGAAATTGGCTGAAAGGATAATTCTTTGCCATCATAAAAGTGTGAATGGTAGCACAATAGTGTTGTAAATATCTAGCTCATGGTTCATGTTAATATTTTGAAACTATTTTTTAATTCTGGAAAGAATAACATTGTAAGAGTAAGATAATTAAAATGCTGTTTTTTGGAGATTGCTAGAACACTTAAAGAAATGGGAATTCAAAAGGTGACCCATGTTGGTTCAATAAAGTAAGACGAGAAGAGGAGATGTCTGTAAACCTTGCAGTAATGGCATTCCAGAGAGATGTTGTTTTGGAACTTGGAGCTAAATTAGTTTAAAAACATTCAGCAAATCCTGAAAAGTTGTGAAATCCAGTTATTTCACCAGCTCAAAGAAGAAGTCGTAGTAAGGGATAATTAACTTGTAGATGGTTTGTGGACATCTTAGAACATGGCATGTTGTCATGGGGAAGGATGGAGCTTAGGAAGATACCTGGTTTCAATTTATTATTTATTAGGGTGATAGCTGAGAGGGGTATTTGCAGTTTACATCTTGTGTGGTTGCAGCTCCCTGAGAAAAGATAGCCAAAGTAAATGACAGTTAGCTAGGCCTGCATTGTAAGCAGAACAAAAGATAACTTCATAAGTCACTATGATAGGAGTGAGGCTTAATCTCAGTTTGAATTTTGTGAGGGAACAGAAGCTGGTAAATTGCCTAGTTTTAAACTAATGGAAGAATCTAAAGTACTCTTCGACAGAGTTGAATTGAGCAACCGGGAGATTAGTTTGTTAAGTATTGGAAAAGTAACCACAACAAGGGACTAAGGCACCCACAGTCAAGAGATGGTCATTAAAGTTTTACCTTTGAGAATAACTGGGGCCTCACAGCACCAGGGACCCGGATTTGATTCTGACATTGGGTGACTGTGTGGAGTTTACACTTTCTCCCCATGTCTGCCCCGGTTTCCTCCCACAGTCCAAAGATGTGCATGTTAGGTGGATTGGCCATGCTCGATTGCCCCTTGGTGTCCAAAGGTTAGGTAAGGTTGCGGGAATAGGGTGGGGGAGTGAGTCTGGGTAGGGTGCTCTTTCAGAGGATTGGTGCAAACTCGATGGGCCAAATGTCCTCCTTCTGCACTGTAGGGATTCTATGATTCTAAATAACTTTAAGACTGTTGTGCCTTATAAGAGAATTATTTGGTGAAGTAAGAAACAAACAGGAATATATAACAAATGTAGTTATAGATCATTCTGTTAAGCTGTGTTGCTTAATTCTTTTGTACACAATTTTAAAAATGGTGAAACAGAAGTAAGTTCTGGTAGTGTAGTTCTATTGGGTAAAACAAACTTTTCAGATTTCTCTTTAAATGTTAACGGTCCCATACTGAAGCACGAGGTATGACAAACATCAGTATTATAGCAAATATTTTACATTTGCATCACTTACTTTCCTGCTGAAATTTTAAAAAACATTTTTGTGTCTGATTTTTTGTGTCCAAAAGGTGCAAAATTGTGGTGCAACAGTTATGTGGGCCTGTTTTCAGGGGAACTGGAGTCTGATTAGCTGCTCATGTACAGTCCATTCAGAGTGATAGTGTACTGGATCCCATTTCTTCTTCCTCTTCCTCTTGAGGTGCTTGCTGAAGTCTTAGTGATAATGGCTCTGTCCACATCAGAGACAGATTATATAAAATTCAGCAGACCACCACAAATTTGGAGACACACTCTGGCGCGCACTGTGGGACTGCCCTCCCCTCATTCCCATCCCATTCCCACAACCACCACTGGGCGGTTGGAGCAGTGGAACTACCTTTTTTGAATGCTTGAATGGCGTTTGCTCCACAGCATTTCTGGTCACAGAATGGTCCTTATTGTATGTGGGGTTGGGTGGTGGAGGGGAGTCTTAAGCCATATGTAGAGAAGGTGGCCCTTGTCACCAAGTAACCAGTCTCCTGATTGTTGTGGTGGGTCAACTTTCACTGATACCAGATTGAAACATTGTGGCTGTGCCAGAATTATAGCCAATTAAAGCCTTTGAGGTACCAATACACCTCTTTAATATGTGGCACCCCCAGAGAAAATTGCCTGCACCATTGATGCAAAGTCATGAGTTCACTCTTCCTTCGTTTTGGTTCGTCAGAAGCCAGTTAAGCCATTTCTCCTCGTGTATGGGCCTTTGCGACCTCTCTGATGCAGTGATGCACGGTGAATTGTGAGATGTCGTTGATGTTGCTGGCTCCAGCCTATCAGTTTTCTGAGTCTTACAAACTGAGCGCAATAATGATCGGCATGGCCACTGGGAGCACTGTTCATGCCCAGTTCCAGTTGGAAGAGGTGGTTCAGTTCAGTGACCACCTCATTGGTGAACCGTAGTCATCCCCAGACTGAGGTGGAGGTAGGAGAAATGCCACCTGAAGATTCTATTGTGATTCGTCCTTATTCTCCCTCTGTCTTAAACCTCCCTTCCCTACTGTCTATGCTCCATCTCCTTGTTGTGCTGCAATGCAGGAGACAGTGCGATTATCGCCCCCATGATCAGAGGAGACTTTCTGCCAGAGGCCTTTCTCCCCCTCTCAACGACTCAGAAAAGTCCAGCATCACTCTCTACTGACAGCAAAAACTTGTCCAAGCTCCTCCAACAGTACATCCACTAATTCAACAGTAGGAAAACAAAGTAAAAGGCAAGGTAGGCAAGTTATCTGAAAGGCTGAAGCTGATGTCTTTAAATAGGGCCAGTGATGAGAAATGTCAGTTATGAGGATAGATTAGAGAGGTTTAGGACGATTCTCCTTAAACGACTCCCACATTTCAAATGTGGATTTACTCTTAAACAGCTGCACCCAATCCACATTCCCTAGCTCCTGCCGAATTTTGTTATACTTGGCCTTTCCCCAATTTAGCACTCTTCCTAAAGGACCACTCTTGTCTTTGTCCATGAGTATTCTAAAACTTACGGCATTGTGATCACCGACTGAAACTTCAACCACCTGGCCGGGATCATTCCCCAATACCAGGTCCAGTATGGCCCCTTCCCAAGTTGGACTATTTACATACTGCTCTAAAAAACTCTCCTGGATGCTCCTTAGAAATTCTGCTCCATCTACGCCTCCAACACTACATGAGTCCCATTCAATGTTGGGGAAGTTAAAATCCCCCATCACGACCACCCTATTGCTCCTACATTTTTCTATAATCAGTCTATATATTTGTACCTCTACTTCACGCTCGCTTTTGGGAGGCCTGTAGTAAAGTCTCAACAATGTTACTGCACCCTTCCTATTTCTTAACTCTACCCATATTGCCTCATGCTCGAATCCTCCATCGTGCCCTCCTTAATCACAGCTGTGATATCATCTCTGACCAGTAATCCAACTCCTCCACCCCTTTTACCTCCCTCTCGATCCCTCCTGAAGCATCTATACCCTGGGATATTTAGTTGCCAGTCTTGCCCTTCCCTCAACCAAGTCTCAGTAATACCAATAACATCATATTCCCAGGTACTAATCCAAGCCCTGCGTTCATCTGCCTTACCTGCTACACTTCTCGCATTGAAACAAATGCACCTCAGGCCATCTGTCCCTTTGAGTTCATCATCTCTTCCCTGTCTACTCTTCCCTTTAGTCACATTGAGTTGGAGGTGGGTTCAACTACATGGACAATTATGCAAAAGTTAAAGGGAAGAAGAACTCAGGAGGTGTTATTAATGGAGGTGTTAGGGTTCAAAAAGAAGGTATAAAAACTACCATAAGGCCACCAATTAATAAAATCATGGTGAAGCGGGCAATGAAAAAAGAAATAGTTGATGCATGTAAAAATGGAATGGCAATTATCATGCAGGATTTTAATCTACTTGTCGATTTGTCAAACCAGGTCGGTCAAGGCAGCCTTGAGGGAGGAGTTCATTGAATGTATCTGCGATTGTTTCCTTGAACAGTATGTAATGGAACCTACGAGGGAGTAAGCTATCCTAGGTCCTGTGAAATGAGACAGGAATAATTAATGATCTCATCTTTAGGGATCCTCTTGGAAGGAGCGATCACAGTATGGCTGAATTTAAAATATAGATGGAGTGTGAGAAGGTAAAATCCAACACCAGTGATTTGTGCTTAAACAAAGGCGACTAGGATGGGACGATGGAGGAGTTGGCTAAGGCAGACTGGGAGCAAAGCTTTATAATGGGACAATTGAGGAACAGTGGAGGACTTTCAAAGTGATTTATCGCAGTGCTCAGTAAAAGTATATACCAGTGAAAAGAACGTTCTGTAAGGAAAGGGATAATCAGCCATAGATATCTAAGGAAATAAAGGAGGGTATCAAATTGAAAGAAAATGCATACAAAGTGGCAAAAATTAGTGGGAAACTACTTGCTTGGGAAATCTTTAAAGGTCAACAGAAAGCCATGAATAAAGCTATAAAGAAAAGTAAGATATATTATGAGAATAAACTAGCTCAGAATATAAAAACAGAGAGCAAAAGTTTCTATAAATATATAAAACGAAAAAGAGTGGCTGAGGTAAACTCTGGTCCTTTAGAGGATGAGAAGGGATTTAATAATGGAAAATGAGGAATTGGCCGAGACATTGAACAGATATTTTGTGTCAGTCTTCAGAGTGGAAGACACAAATAATTGATGGCAAGGAAGCTATGGCAAGTGAGGACGTAGAAACAATCATTATGACAAAGGAGGTAGTGTTGGGCAAACTGGTGCTAAATGGGGCCAATGGTCGATAAGTCTCCTGGCCAAGATGGAATGCATCCCAGAGCACTAAAAGAAGTGGCAGGGAAATAGCAAATGCATTCATGGTAATTTACCAAAATGCGCTGAACTCTGGGGCAGTTCCAGCAGATTGGAAAACAGCAAATGTGATGCCATTGATTAAAAAAGAGGTAGACAAAAGGCGGGTAACTGTAGGCCAGTTAGCTTAACTTCTGTAGTGGGGAAAATGCTTGAATCTATCATCAAGGAAGAAATAGCAAGACATTTGGATAGAAATTGTCCCATTGGGCAAATGCAGCATGGGTTCATGAAAGGCAGTTCATGTTTAACTAATTTAGTGGAATTCTTTGAGGGTAATGTGTTGAGGTGGATAGAGAACTGGTTGGCAGACAGGAAGCAGAATGGGAATAAATGAGCCCTTTTCAGAGGGGCAGGCAGTGACGAGTGGGGTACCGTAGGGTTCAGTGCCGGGACCCCAGTTGTTCACATATACATGAATGATTTGGACGAAGGAATTGCATGCAATATCTCCAAATTTGCAGATGACACTGAGCTGGGTGGCAGTGTGTGCTGTGAGGAGGATGCAAGGAGGCTGCAGGATGTTGGACAGGCTGGCAAATACTTTAAAAATGCAATATAATGTGGGTAAACGTGAGGATATCCACTTTGGTGGCAAAAACAGAAAGGCAGATTATTATGTGAATGGTGGCAGTTTAGGAAAAGGGGAAGTGCAACGAGACCTGGCTGTCATGGTGGGACAGTTGCTGAAGGTTGGCATGCAGGTACAGCAGGCGGTGAGGAAAGCTAATGGCATGCTGGCCTTTAAAGTGAGAGGATTTGAGTATAGGAATAGGCATGTCTTGCTGCAATTATACAGGGCCTTGGTGATGCAACACCTTGAGTATTGTCTGCAGTTTTGTCTCCTAGTTTGAGGAAGGACATTCTTGCTATTGAGAGTGTCCAGCGAAGGTTCACCAGACTAATTCCCAGGATGGCAGGACTGACATATGAAGAAAAACTGGATTGACTGGGCTTGTACTCATTGGTGTTCAGAAGAATGAGAGGAGATTTCATAGAAACATATAAAATCCTGATGGGACTGGACAGGTTAGGTGTGGGAAGAATGTTCCCGATGTTGGGGATATCCAGAACTAGCAGTCACAGCCTAAGAATAAGGGATAAGCCATTCAGGACTGAGATGAGGAAGAACTCCTTCACTCAGAGAGTTGTGAGCTTTTGGGATTCTCTACCACAGGAAATTGTTGGGATCAGTTTGATATATTCAAGAGGGAGCTGGATGTGGTCCTTGCGGCTAAAGGGATCAATGAGTATGGAGAGAAGGCAGGAGTGGGATACAGAATTTGCATGATCAGCCATGATCATATTGAATGGTGGTGCAAGCTCGAAGGACCAAATGACCTACGCCTGCACCTATTTTCTAAGTTTCTATGTTTATTATTCGGTCAGTGGATAACGGGGAAGTGGTGGACGTGGTGTATCTAGATTTCCAGACGACATTCAACAACGTGCCACACAAATGGCTCTTGCATGAAATAAAGGTGCATGCCATTATGGGTAATGTAATAGCATGGATAGCAGAGTGGTTAACTAACAGGAAGCAAAGAGTGCGGATAAATGGGGGTTTTCTGGTTGCCTATCAGTGGCTAGTGGCGTGCATCAGGGATCAATGTTGGGACCGCAATTGTTTACAATTTACATAGATGATTTGGAGATCGGAACCAAGTGTAATGTGTCAAAATTCGCAAATGACACTAAGATGAGTGGTGGAGCAAAGTATGCAGAGGATACTGAAAGTCTGCAGAGAGATATAGATAGTTTAAATGAGTGGACAAAGGTCTGGAAGATGGAGTACAATGTTGGAAAATGTGGTCATCCATTATGGTAGGAATAACAGTAAAATGGACTATTATTTAAATGGTAAAAAATTGCAGCATACTGCTGTGCAGAGGGACCTGGCTGTCCTTGTGCATGAATCGCAAAACGTTGGTTTGTAGGTGCAGCAGGTAATTAAGAAGGCAAATAGAATTTTGTCCTTCATTGCTAGAAGGATGGAGTTTAAAAACAGGGAGGTAATGTTGCAGCCGTATAGGGTGCTGGTGAAGCCACAGCTGGAGTACTGTGTACAGTTGTGGTCTCTTTATTTGAGAAAAGATATACAGGTACTGGAGGCGGTGCAAAGGAGATTCACTAGGTTGATTCTGGAGTTGAGAGGTTAGGTTTATGAGAAGAGATTGAGTAGACTGGCCCTATGTTCATTGGAATTGAGAAGAATGAGGGGTGAATCTTATAGAAACATATAAAATTATGAAGGGAATAGATCACATAGAAGTAGGGAGGGTTTTTCTACTGGCAGGTGAAAATAGAATTAGGGGGCCTCAAAATATTGGGGAGCAGATTTAGGACTGAGTTGAGGAGGAACGTCTTCACCCAAAGGGTTGTGAATCTGTAGAATTCCCTGCCCAGTGAAGCAGTTGAGGCTATCTTGTTGAATAATTTTGAGGCAAAGATAGATAGATTTTTGAACAGTAAAGGAATTAAGGAATGGGTAAGTGGAGCTGAGTCCACAATAAGATCAGCCAGGATCTTATTGAATGGCGGAGCAGGCTCAAGGGGTCAGATGGCCTACTCCTAGTTCTTATGTTCTTTTTTGATAGAGATGTTTAAAATCATAAGTGGGCTGAACAGAATAGATAGGGAGAAATTGTTCTCACTCGTAAAATGATCAAGAACGATAAGGCACAGATTTAAAGTGATTTTGCAAAAGAAACAAAAGCGATGTGAGAAAAAACGTATTCACACAGCGAGTGGTTGGGATCTGGACTACATTGCCTGGAAGTATGGTGGATGCAGGTTGAATTGAGGTATTCAAGAGGACATTAGATGATTACTTGATTAGAAACAATATGCAGGGACTGAGGGAAAAGTATAGGAATGATACTGAGTCATGATGCTGATTTGGAGAGCTGGTGCAGACATGATGGGCAAATGGCCTCCTTCTGCACTGTAACAATTCTGTGATTCTGGAGGGGTGGGGGCGATGCAAGCTTCAGCATACCCATTACACATCCATGTGCTGGGTGGGCTATGCCAGGAACAGCTGGAAGTGGATAGCTCTGCATTTTCAATACTGCAGACCCCCAGAGTGCTGACAACAATGCTGCAACAGTCCAATTTTGTTAATCTACAACATTCTATTCATTTCTTTTGGGATGTCCTTTCTTTTTATTGAAAATTGCTGCCGCTCGATTCCCCCTTGCAGGTAGCTCCCATTTCCACTCTGCTATATGTATTACGATCCCAGACAAGATCCGAACAGTAGCTAGGATACTGGATAGAAACCCCAATATTTTATTTTAATTTTGTAACTGTGAGGAAAGGATAACTCTCTCCAGGAATGATTTCATGCAAAATAGGAGATGATATATTAAAACAAACTTCATTACAACACTGTATTAAAGTATATTTAACATCACACAAGAAAATAGCTTACCCCTTGAACAACGCTATCAATCCAATGAAGCAATAACTCTTAACTGCTATCTTTATTCCCATTCGAACAACAAAGCCATCTCAGCTCTCAATCCAGTTTTAAATACAATTAACAGATCCAAGATACTTGCTTATGAGTTGTTCTTTGAGATTGTTTCAAGAGATAGGCCTGAAGCCTGTCAAAACAATTCAGGATCTCTAGCTGAAGCCTTGAGAAACTGTCTTCATGGTTTGACTTCCAAGAACCAACTGCAAACTCGCCTGTCTCAACTCACTGTTGAAACTGCCTACCCTGTTCACAGCAAATCTTGAATTCACTGTCTTGAGATCAGCTGCATCTGGTCTGTCCCCAGTCAGACTTTAACTGAACTCCATTGAGAGCAAATGCATGACTTCCGCTCACATCCAAATCTTTACTCAGTCTTGCATTTTTTTCCAGATTTAAGCATTTCGAGCACCTGGCAGTTTCAGTAAGTATCTCTTTATACCTCCTTTGAAACAACCTTTTAGTTTGTCAGGCAAGAGGAACTTAGTTCCCCATTGGAAAGAGGCACCACTAATCCACTGTAACAAGAACACAAAACTTTAAAGGAGACTTAACAAATCCAAATCAAATAACATTTCCAGTGTGATGATGGGCTCCAGTACTGGTAGTGTCCACCAGTCACAGGCCTCAAGCATACCAGCAAACACAACATGCTCTCTGTCTAGGGAGAACCAGCTGAGGATGTAGCCATGTCTCTTTCAAGGTTCGCAAGTGAAACCCCAGTTAATGCCCACCACCTGCCTACAATTAAACACAATTAATAGCCAATTAAAACAATTTCAAGCTGTTGTCTCAAACACATTGGGAGCCTTCTTCAGATTTATCAATACAGCTTGAGATGGTTTGACACAAAAAATAAGCATTTTTAATAAAGGTGTCCGGTGCACCATCAATTCGTCATCCAGTTCCTGGGATGAAGGGCTTATGCTAGTAAGAAAGGTTGAAGTGTTGTTTTGAGGGTGGGGCTAGCGTCCAATTGAAATGCTTTTGAAATCAGTGTTGAAGATCACTGAAACGTGATTTATAATTGAGATCATTTGCGGTCAAACACTCTTGAATTTAAGCTGCTTTGGCAGCACTTGCACTGATAAAACCGATGCAAACTAATGGAAATATTAAGCCAAGGTATTTAAAGTTTTTTTAATACCACTTGCTTTTCTTAGCCACTACCCATCCTACCCTCGAACATGTCAGCATTTTAGTGGCCTGTACTTAGCTGCCAATATTTCTGCTGGTTCCTGGATGCACAAGTTTTTACAACTAAACCAGGGAATTGTTTTACTTCCACTGAGGCTCTGAAACAGACTACACAAGCCTCATTGCATAGCTGCTTGCCCTTTATACATGAGCAGCCCTCTTTGCTATTCCTAATCTTTGTTTTTCCTGGTTATAGACCCTTGTTAGGGTAAATATACCCATATGAAGTATATTTTGTTTGTATTGTGTGAATGTATGTTGTTACAATCCCAGATCAGTAACTTTCTGAAATGATTGAATCCTCACAAAGTCAACAAAAGAGAACTGCTGGACAAGATTTAACTTTAAATTAATGTTTACAAGCGGCATGTGGTGCAGTGGTTAGCACTGGGACTGCGACGCTGAAGACTTGGGTTCGAATCCCGGCCCTGGGTCACTGTCCATGTGGAGTTTGCACATTCTCCCTGTGTCTGCGTGGGTTTTACCCCCACAACCCAAAGGTGTGCTGGTTAGGTGGATTGGCCATGCTAAATTGCCCCTTAATTGGAAAAGAAAAATAATTGGCTACTTCAAATTTATAAAACAAAATTAAAAAAAACTTGTTTTTTACTGTAACAAACCAACTTTAATCAATATAATTCAAACATTAATTAACAGGTGAAGGATAAAAGTGTAAACTTCACTTTAAATAGTCGATACAAGAAGGATATGTCTCACATAGTTACAAGCAATTGCATTATTTCAAAGAACAAACAAAGACCAATACAGCACAGGAACAGGCCCTGTCGTGTTATTCACCCTGGGGTAACACGGACTGCAACACGATGCAGTTAAACGATTAAGCATACACCAAACATAGGCGTTGGTTCAATAAGATATATTGAACTTTAGTAACAAAGCACACAGCTGCCTGTGGGTTGACACTCTACTACCCAAAGTAAACTAACTCTAACTATCTAGACCCCCAGGCTAGCTCTGATCCATGTGTAGAAGGTGTTGAATGATTTGTACACCCTGATTGTCACTACAGTTGTCACCAGTGGAAAGAGGCGGAGTGCTGATGCCCTGTGTGTTTTATAGTTGGAAGCCCCCCTCTGGTGTTCTGCCTGGTGATTGGTCGTGTTCTGTTCTGTATGTTGATTGGCTCACCTGGGTGCCTGTCACTGCCTGCTTTTACCTCATGATGTGCATGGGTGCATGTTATGACATCCCCCATTTAAAAAAAATTTTGTCGGCTGCTTCGAGCGTATCCGACATATTTACAAAAGTAACTATTTACAGCAATTGGTGGGTGAATGCATATGTACATGTAAGGTGTCTAGCGTGCAGAAACATAACAGTATATATACAAAGGAACTATTTATAAGTCCAGTCGTTGGGGCTGTCGTCGGATTCTTGTGGACCGCCTGAGAGGTGGAGGTGGGGATGATGGTGTCTTGACAGGCTGGCATGCAGCCAGATTGGTGGCCTCGTGGAGCGAGGTGTCCGGATAAGCCATAACGACATCTGGGAACGTGAGATCCGGTGGTGGGCAGGCAAGTTTGCGCAGTGCCTTTCTGTTGCGCCTGACAATGGATCCAACAGCCATGCGAACCACAAATGACCTGGGAGCAGCTGTCGAACAACAACAGCTGGAGCTGACCAGCCTCCACCAGGCAACTTGATGCGAACATCGTCCTTCGGAGAGAGCACGGGCAGATCAGTAGCATGAGCATCAAATGTCAGCTTTTGCCGGGTTCTGATTTGCTGCATCTTTTGCAGCACTGGAAGGTGATCCAGGTCAGGTACATGAATGGCCGGAACAGTCGTCCGCAGGTTACGATTCATAAGGAGCTGTGCCGGAGACATACCGTTGGACAGAGGGGTTGCCCTGTACGCCAGAAGAGCAAGATTAAAGTCCGAAGCTGAGTCCGCAGCCTTACAGAGCATTTGCTTCACGATATGGACCCCTTTTTTGACCTTCCCATTAGGTTGCGGGTAATGCGGGCTCGAGGTGATGTGCTGGAACTGGTATTGCCTTGCGAAGTTGGACCATTCTTGACTATAGAAACAGGGACTGTTGTCGCTCATGACCGTGAGCGGGATATCATGCCTGGCAAATGCCTCCTTGCAGGCCTTTATAACAATCCTGGATGTTAGGTCGGACAGTTTCCCGACCTCGGGGTAACTGGAGAAGTAGTCAATTATCAGGACGTAGTCAGCCCGTTGGCGTGAAAAAGGTCAACTCCTATCTTAGACCACGGAGAGGTCACAATCTCGTGCTGCTGGAGCGTTTCTTTGGGCTGAGCAGGCTGGAAGCGCTGGCAGGTCGCGTAATTGAGGACCATGTTTGATGTATCCTCACTGATGCTGAGCCAATAGACAGCCTGCCGGGCCCTGCGCCTGCACTTCTCAATACCGAGGTGCCCCTCGTGTATCTGTGTGAGCACCAAGCTCCGGAGGCTGCATGGAATGACGATGCGATCCAATTTTAGAAGGATTCCCTCGACAACAGTTAGGTCATCCTTTACATTATAGTACTGGGGGCATTGCCCTTTCTGTCAGCCAATCATGAGGTGATGTATGACCCGCTGCAGAAGAGAGTCCTTGGCGGTCTCTTCTCGAATGATGATGAGTCGTTCGTCGGATGTCGGGAGGGTGCTGGCACACAGTTGCACCTGTGCCTCAATGTCATGTATGAAGTCTACCTGCTCATATGGCGAGGTGATGGCACACGACAGGACATCCGTGATGATTAACTCCTTTCCAGGCGTGTAAACCAGTTCAAAATCATACTTGCGGAGTCGAAGGAGAATGCGCTGGAGCCTGGGTGTCATGTCATTTAAGTCCTTGTGTATAATGTGCACTAGGGGTCTATGGTCCGTCTCCACTGCAAATGTTGGGAGACCATAGACATAATTCTGGAATGACACGATGCCAGTGAGAAGGCCCAGGCATTCTTTCTCTGTTTGAGCATATCGTTGCTCAGTGGGGGTCATGGCCCTTGACATGTAGGACACTGGAGCCCAGGACGAGGTGTCGTCCTTCTGGAGGAGCACCGCCCCAATGCCGTGCTGGCTGGCATTGTGGAGATTTTAGTCTCCCTCGCTGGGTCAAAAAAAGCTAGAACAGGAGCGGTGTTAGCTTCGCTTTCAACTCAAGCCACTCTGCTTGATGTGCGGTAGCCACTGGAACGTGGTGGACTTCTTCACAAGATGACTGAGGGCCGTGGTGTGTGACGCGAGGTTGGGAATGAACTCCCCCCAAATATTTAGCATACCCAGGAAGCGGAGGGCCGCCTTCTTGTCCTCTGGGTTCTTCATTGTGTTGATGGCCTTGACTTTGGCCGAGTCTGGTTGCACGCCCTGCTGGGAGATCTGATCACACAGAAACTTAATTGACGACATGCCAAAGGAGCATTTGGTTTTATTTAATTTCAGGCCGTTGGCGTGTATGCGTCTGACGACTTGTTGCAGATGAGAAATATGTTCCTCCGGGGTCGTGGACCATATAATGACGTCGTCAACATAAACCCGCACACCATCAATGCCCTCTAGCATTTGCTCCATTATTCGATGAAAGATTTCAGAGGCCGAAACAATGCCAAACGGCATGCAGTTGTAGCAATATCTCCCGAAAGGTGCATTAAACCTGCAGAGCTTCCTGCTGGACTCGTCCAGTTGTATCTGCCAGAAGAATTTGGCATATGCCATCTCACTTGTCAGCTCCTCCCACTTCGGGATCGGGTAGTGTTCCCTCATAATGTTACAGCTCAGATCCTTGGGATTGATACAAATGCGCAGTTCTCCAGAGGGCTTCTTGACACAGACCATTGAGCTGACCCAGTCAGTTGGTTCCGTCACCTTGGATATTACACCCTGATCTTGGAGCTCCTGCAGCTGTGCCTTTAGACGGTCCTTTAGGGGCGCCGGCACCCGGCGTGGCACATGGATGACGGGCGTGGCACCAGGCCTGAGCAGAATCTTATAGCGGTAGGGCAGCGTTCCCATCCCACTGAACACATCCAGGTATTGCAATAGTAGCTCCTCAATGTCGGCTTGAAGAGTGCTGTTGGCAGAGGACATGGCATGTACACGCTGGACGAGATGGAGTAGCTTGCATGCATGGGCACCGAGCATACATGCCAACATGCCTTGCCGGGCTTGATGATCTCAAACCGCAAAGTGGCCTTGATGGCCTTGTTGGATACACGGCAGGTGACAGGACCCTAACGCCGTGATGCATTTCCATTGTAGTCGAGCAACTGGCAGGCCGGCGGAAGAATTGTTGGCTGCCTTTGGATACAAGCAAGATCTGATTGGGATATTAGATTGGCTGAAGCACCGGTGTCCAGCTTGAACCGGATGCTACAATGGTTGACTTGTACTGTGGCACGCCACTCATCCGCATAATCCACATTGAGGATGGGTGTGTGTGTTGCTGAATGTGGGGAGGCCTTGTCATGCATGGTGATGATGCCCATACGATATGGCAGTCGGGCAGTCGTCCTCTGGATCCGTGATGGGATCAGGTTCCAAATCCAGCAGCCCTTGCTGCACACTTCGAATGCGTCTGCTTTGGAACTGGGATCGCTGGTCCCCTAGCGGAGGTGCAGACCTGCACAAAGCCGTATAATGGCCAGGCTTCCTGCAGTTGACACATCGCCTGCCTCTTGCAGTGCATTACAGCTTTAAATGGGCGGTGCCATAGATGGGGCACGTCATCACGTCGACGTCGTGATGCTCGGTGCGTCGTTGCACATGCGCAGTGTGGTCAGCCGCCGCTCGCACCTGCGGTCTTCGGCCGCTTCGTTCTCCCGACCGTGGTGCGCATGTGTGGGATCCCTGGAAAAGCGCGCAAAATGGCCGCCTTCATCGATGCTCAGGCTCTGCATTCGGGCGATAGCCTGTACACTCTCAGCCTTGTGGGAGGCAAGTTGGTCCTGCTCTGCCGACTTAAGGCGGGAATAGCGACTTTTCGCCTGTTCATGGACTTTGCAAGTCTCAATGGCTACTGGCAGGGTCATATTTATTATTTTTAGGAGCTGCTCCCGCAGGGCATCGGAGTGGACGCCAAACACGATCTGATCCCTGATGAGGG
Source organism: Scyliorhinus torazame (assembly GCF_047496885.1). NCBI lineage: Eukaryota > Metazoa > Chordata > Chondrichthyes > Carcharhiniformes > Scyliorhinidae > Scyliorhinus > Scyliorhinus torazame. The sequence goes on from NC_092711.1 coordinate 276,323,955, forward strand.
AATCAGCGGTGTCACCGTAGTTGCAGGATTGCACTAGAATGCAAAGATGATTGAGAAAAGACTGGAAAGGCTCATCCTTACCCTGAAGGCGCTGCTGGAAGACATAACGCTCAAAACTTTCATTTGTTTCGACCTCACAGTGACTGTCGAGTTTGGCTAAGACAGTCTGGAACTTGGTCTTGCCCTCACTGTTGGCAAACGTGAGTGAATTGAAGATTTGGATGACCTGGTCACCCGCAGTCGACAGTAGCAGCGCGATTTTTCGGGCATCAGATGCACTTTCGAGGCCAGAGGCCTCAATGTATAGACTGAATTTCTGCTTGAAGACCCGCCAGTTGGCGCCAAGGTTTCCGGAGATCCGGAGCTGTGGAGATCATAGAATTTACAGAGCAGAAGGAGGCCATTCAGCCCATCGAGTCTGCACCGGTTCTTGGAAAGAGCACCCTACCCAAGGTCAACACCGCCACCCTATCCCCAGAACCCAGTAACCCCACGGGCAATTTTGGACACTAAGGGCAATTTATCATAGCCAATCCACCTAACCCGCACATCTTTGAACTGTGGGAGGAAACCGGAGCACCCGGAGGAAACCCACGCACACACGGGGAGGATGTGCAGACTCCGCACAGACAGTGACCCAAGCCAGAATCGAACCTGGGACCCTGGAGCTGTGAAGCAATTGTGCTATCCACAAGGCTACCGTGCTGCCCCCTTATGATCTGGATCTTTTCCATGCCGCTGGAAGGCAGTTGCTGGTCGACAGTGAATTTTCGAAGGTAAGTTACTTAGAAGCAGTAGCCACTTCCGGTACCATGTCATGTTATGCACCCTGGGGTAACACGGACTGCAACACGATGCAGTTAAAGGATAAAGCATACGCCAAATGTAGTGTAGCGCACAATGACTTACGAGAAGTGATGAAGTCGATTCAGGCTTTATTAAGCGAGACTTGTCCCCAGCAGTTCAGCAACAGAATGAAGCGGCGGGGAGAAGCTCGGGTTCTTATACTCTGCCTTCAGGGCGGAGCCAGGAGTCAGCAGCCAACCAGGACCCGGGATCTGTCAGCCAATAGCATCACTGCTTCACAGTCCCACATGACCCCTAATACATACCACCACATTCACCCCTTGTTAAAAAGGAACCCGGCGGGGTGGTGGTTCGCATGGTGGTAGGGGTTTACAAGGCTGGCCCTGGAAGGAAAAATTTTGGACATGTTACTACAGTTTTAGCCCTACACTGGGCTATGTACAAGGTTTGCGAACTATTTACAATATGAGCAAGAGAAAAAATTTTTTTTTTTTGTTACAATACAACAACATTCTTGGTGTCACGCGGATGCCACGAGTCGAGCGGGCGGTCTGGTCTTCCTCGTCGATCGCCTCAGCACCGGTGATGGTGCAGGTGCTTGTTCAGGCGTTGTCGTCTCCGGGAGCGTTTCGGTGTTTGTTCCTGTTTCACTCCTGGGCGGGCACGGGAGGAGGACCGATCCTCCCGGGAAGGGGGCGGTCGCGGGGTGCGCCGGTGGTAGGGAGGGGATGATCGGTGTCGGGGGGGTGTGTGTCTTGCCGGCGGGCGCCAGGTCCCGCAGGGAGACCGTGTCCTGTCGGCCGTCGGGGTACGCCCGCGTACTGCGGGTTCGCGTGGAGAAGGTGAACCCTCTCGACCAACGGGTCCGATTTGTGCGCCCGCACATGTTTCCGGAGCAAGATGGGTCCTGGGGCCGCCAGCCAGGTCGGCAGCGACGTTCCGGAGGTGGACTTCCTGGGGAAGACAAGGAGGCGCTCATGAGGCGTTTGGTTAGTGGTGGTACACAGCAGCGACCGGATGGAGTGGAGAGCATCCGGGAGTACCTCCTGCCACCGGGAAACTGGGAGATCCCTGGACCGTAGGTCCAGCAGGACGGTCTTCCAGACCGTGCCGTTCTCCTTCTCTACTTGCCCGTTCCCCCGGGGGTTGTAGCTGGTCGTCCTGCTCGAGGCTATGCCCTTGCTGAGCAGGAACTGGCGCAGCTAGTCGCTCACGAAGGAGGACCCCCTGTCGCTATGGATATACGCGGGGCAACCGAACAGTGTGAATATGGTGCCAAGGGCTTTAATGACTGTGGCCGCTGTCATGTCGGGGCAGGTGATGGCGAAGGGGAAACGAGAGTACTCGTCCACCACGTTCAGGAAGTATGCGTTACGGCCAGTGGAGGGGAGGGGCCCTTTGAAATCCAAACTGAGGCGTTCAAAGGAGCGGGAAGCCTTGATCAGGTGCGCTCTATCCGGCCTGAAAAAGTGCGGTTTGCACTCTGCGCAGATGTGGCAGTTCCTGGTGACTGTACGGACCTCCTCCACAGAGTAGGGGAGGTTGCGGGACTTTATGAAATGGTAGAATCGAGTGACCCCCGGGTGGCAGAGGTCCTCGTGGAGGGCTTGGAGACGGTCTATTTGTGCGTTGGCACATGTGCCGCGGGATAGGGCATCGGACGGCTCGTTCAGCTTTCGGGACGGTACAAGATCTCATAGTTGAAGGTGGAGAGCTCGATCCTCCACCTTAAGATCTTGTCAATTTTAATTTTGCCCCGCTGTGCATTATCGAACATGAAGGCTACCGACCGTTGGTCGGTGAGGAGAGTGAATCTCCTGCCGGCCAGGTAATGCCTCCAATGTCGCACAGCTTCCACTATGGCTTGGGCTTCCTTTTCCACTGAGGAGTGGCAGATTTCTGAGGCGTGGAGAGTCTGGGAGAAAAAAGCCACGGGTCTGCCCGCTTGGTTAAGGGTGGCCGCCAGAGCTACGTTGGATGCGTCGCTCTCGACCTGGAAGGGGAGGGACTCGTCGATGGCGCGCATCGTGGCCTTTGCGATATCCGCTTTGATGCGGCTGAAGGCCTGGCGAGCCTCTGTCGACAGGGGGAAGGTAGTGGTCTGTATTAGCGGGCGGGCCTTAGATCCAGTGATCCACCATACTTTGATTTCTTGGAACAGCCTCCGCACAGGTTGGACTTGGCGTTGTTACAGGAATCTAGTGGAGGTTCTCTGCATACTAGAAGTAGGGGCTTAATGGAGACCGATCTGACTTATGGCCTAACAGCCAGTCGAGCTATGGGTGTGTCCTGCAACTCTGAGAACCATGCAGCCAGCTGCAACAGAAGGTCATCCGATGGTGACATGCTGGAGCCTAGGGTCAGTGCTCAACTGCACAGAAGCATTCAGAACAATCGGGAAGATACATTAAGCCGGGAAAGGAGGTCACCAAGCAGACCTGATCTGCCATACAAAAAATCTGCCCTCTAATGATGACCATAATCTAGTCTACCTTTTCAGCAGATGACTCCATTATTAACTTTGCTTTCATAATATTTTGTACATAACATTTCTACCTTAAACTGAACTGTTTTTAAATAGTTTTCTATGACTTTTGTTGTATCTTGGGAGACCAGGTCTTGAACCAGTATTGCCATTCTTTCTAATGTTTAGTCTGCTTAATCGAGTTTACCATTTTGAGAAAAAAAATGCTTGATCTGTTGCCTCCTTTTTACAGGTTTAATATGAAAAGAAACCCAGGCAACGTTTCAGGGCTTTGGAGCAGTGTGGGAGGGGAAATTCCATAAGGGGGCGCATGCGTTCGGGGTCGGGGCCTATTATCCCATTGCGCACTACGTATCCCAGGATGGCCAATCGGTTTGTGTTAAAAACGCACTTTTCCTCGTTGTATGTGAGGTTCAGGGCGTTAGTGGTCTGGAGGAATTTTTGGAGGTTGGCGTCGTGGTCCTGCTGATCGTGGCCGCAGATGGTTACGTTGTCGAGATACGGGAACGTGGCCTGCAACCCGTGCTGGTCAACCATTCGGTCCATCTCCCATTGGAAAACCGAGACCCCGTTTGTGACACCAAATGGGACCCTTAGGAAGTGGTATAGACGCCCGTCTGCCTCGAAGGCTGTGTACTTGCGGTCACCTGGGCGGATGGGGAGTTGGTGGTCGGCGGACTTGAGGTCCACGGTGGAGAAAACCTTATACTGGGCAATCCGATTTACCATGTCGGATATGCGGGGGAGAGGGTACGCATCTAGCTGTGTGTACCTGTTGATGGTCTGGCTATAGTCTATGACCATCCTTTGCTTCTCCCCGGTCTTTACTACTACCACCTGGGCTCTCCAGGGACTATTGCCGGCCTGGATTATGCCTTCCTTCAGCAACCGCTGGACTTCAGACCGAATAAATATCCGGTCCTGGGCGCTGTACCATCTGCTCCTAGTGGCGACGGGTTTGCAATCCGGGGTGAGGTTTGCAAACAAGGACGGCGGTTCAACCTTGAGAGTTGCGAGGCCGCAGATAGTGAGTGGTATTGGGCCGCCGAATTGAAACGTTAGGCTCTGCAGGTTACACTGGAAATCTAAGCCCAGTAATGTGGGCGCGCAGAGTTGGGGAAGGACGTAGAGCCTGTAGTTCTTAAACTCCCTCCCTTGCACCGTTAGGTTCGCGATGCAGAACCCTTTGATCTCTACGGAGTGGGATCCTGCAGCTAGGGAAATCTTTTGCGTACTTGGATGGATGGTCAGAAAACAGCGTCTTACTGTGTCTGGGTGAATAAAACTTTCAGTTCTCCCGGAGTCGATCAAGCATGATGTCTCATGTCCGTTGATCAGCACCGTTGTTGTCGTCGTCTGGAGCGTCCGGAGCCGTGATTAATCCAGAGTCACCGAAGCCAGTCGTGGTAGTAGTGTCACGGCGTCTTCTTCGGACCCCATGGAGCCGTCGGTGCTGGGGTCCTTTGTTGTCAACCAAGATGGTGGCGTCCATGAATCGCACGCGGCCGGGGTTGGACAAAATGGCTGCCCCCATGGATCGCACGTGGTCGGGGGTGGACAAAATGGCCGCCCCCATGAATCGCACGTGGCTGGGGGGGTCACAAGATGGTGGCGCCCATCCTCCCCTCGTGGTGCCCGGGACCCAAAATGGCGGCACCCGCGGGTTGCACATGGGGCGCTGGGGGGGGGGGGGGGGGGGTTGGGGAGCGTTTGGGCTATGCTGGGCTCGTTCTTCTCCGGGGATTGCGGCGACCCCCCGGGACCATCACACAGCCGCGTAATGGCCCTTCTTGCCGCAGCTTTTACAAGTAGCTGCGCGGGCCGGGCAGCGCTGCTGGGGGTGTTTCGCTTGCCCGCAGAAATAGCAGTGGGCCCCCCCGGATGGTCTGGTGCTTTAACCGCGCAAGCCTGCGGAGGGGGGGGGGGGGGGGGGGTTGTCGCGACGGGGGTCCACGGAGCCCAAAGGGCTGCTGCGCGGTCGGGGCCGTAGGCGCGGGCGTTTTGCGAGGCCACATCTAGGGAAACTGCAAGGGCCCGTGCCTCTGAGAGTCCTAGCGACTCTCTTTCTAAAAGTCTTTGGCGGATTTGGGGAGAGTTCATACCTGCCACAAAAGCATCGCGAAGTAGCATGTCCGTGTGTTTGATTGCTTTCACCGGCGGGCAGCTGCAGCCCCGTCCCAAAATTAGCAGCGCGGCGTAGAATTCTTCTAGCGATTCTCCGGGACTTTGCCGTCTCGTTGCGAGTTGGTGGCGCGCGTAGACCTGGTTCACGGGCCGAACGTAGATGCCCTTCAGTAATGCGAGCGCCGTCGGGAAATCCTCCGCGTCTTCTATGAGAGGGTAAATTTCCGGGCTTACTCTCGAATGCAGGACCTGCATTTTCTGGTCTTCTGTGATCCGGCCGGGGGCCGTTCGGAGGTAGCCTTCAAAACATGCTTGCCAGTGTTTAAATACTGCTGCCGAGTTCGCTGCGTGGGGGCTGATCCGCAGGCATTCCGGGGCGATCCGGACCTCCATAGTCTTTTAAGCTCGCTTAATAAATTGTAGCGCACAATGACTTACGAGAGAGACGAGAAGTGATGAAGTCGATTCAGGCTTTATTAAGCGAGACCTGTCCCCAGCAGTTCAGCAACAGAATGAAGCAGCGGGGAGAAGCTCGGGTTCTTATACTCTGCCTTCAGGGCGGAGCCAGGAGTCAGCAGCCAACCAGGACCCGGGATCTGTCAGCCAATAGCATCGCGGCTTCACAGTCCCACATGACCCCTAATACATACCACCACACGTAGGCGTTGGATCAATAAGATTTATAGAACTTTAGTAACGAAGCACACAGCTGCCTGTGGGTTGACTCTCTACTACTCTAAGTAAACTAACTCTAACTATCTAGACCAGGCTAGCTCGGCAGCACGGCTCTAGCAAGACTGAAGCAGCAGCAATAGGTTTTGTTCAATCCACAAACCATTGCCCTTCTTGTCGTTCCAACTCTAGATCACAGTAAAGGGCAGCACGGTAGCATTGTGGATAGCACAATTGCTTCACAGCTCCAGGGTCCCAGGTTCAATTCCGGCTTCGGTCACTGTCTGTGCGGAGTCTGCACATCCTCCCCGTGTGTGCGTGGGTTTCCTCCGGGTGCTCCGGTTTCCTCCCACAGTCCAAAGATGTGCAGGTTAGGTGGATTGGCCATGATAAATTGCCCTTCGTGTCCAAAATTACCCTTAGTGTTGGGTGGGGTTACTGGGTTATGGGGATAGGGTGGAGGTGTTGACCTTGGGTAGGGTGTTCTTTCCAGGAGCCGGTGCAGACTCGATGGGCCAAATGGCCTCCTTCTGCACTGTAAATTCTATGATAGCTCTGATCCACATGTAGAAGGTGTTGAATGATTTGTACACCCTGACTGTCTCTACAGTTGTCACCAGTGTAAAGAGACAGAGTGCACGGTACATTGTGGATAGCACAATTGCTTCACAGCTTCAGGGTCCCAGGTTCGATTCCGGCTTGGGTCACTGTCTGTGCGGTGTCTGCACATCCTCCCCGAGTGTGCGTGGGTTTCCTCCGGGTGCTCCGGTTTCCTCCCACAGTCCAAAGATGTGCACGTTAGGTGGATTGGCCATGATAAATTGCCCTTAGGGTCCAAAATTGCCCTTAGTGTTGGGTGGAGGTGTTGACTTTGGGTCGGGTGCTCTTTCCAAGAGCCGGTGCAGACTCAATGGGCCGAATGGCCTCCTTCTGCACTGTAAATTCTATGATAATCTATGATATGCTGATGCCTCGTGTGTTTTATAGTTGGAAGCCCCCCTCTGGTGTTCTGTCTGGTGATTGGTCGTGTTCTGTTCTGTATGTTGATTGGCTCACCTGGGTGTCTATCACTGCCTGCTTTTACCTCATGATGTGCATGGGTGCATATTATGACAGGCCATTCGGTGCTCCAAGCCTGCGCCGATCACATGTCCTATCTAGACCAACTGCCTGTATCCTTCTATACCCCATCTGTTCATGTACCTATCCAGATAAGTCTTAAAGGTCGCTAACATATCTGCCTCAAGCACCTCACTTGGAAGTGCATTCTAGGCCACCACCACCCTCTCTATAAAAAACTTTCCCCGCACATCTCCACTGAACCTATCCCCCCCTCACCTTGAATTTCTGCCCCCTTGTAATTTTCAATTCCACCCTGGGAAAGAGCCTCTAGCTGTTTGCCATATCCATACCCTTAATAATTTTATAAACTTCTCTCTGGTCACCCTCAGCCTCGGTCTCTCTAGGGAGAACAATCCCAGTTCATTCAATCGCTCCTCATTTCTTACATGAATGTGGGACCACGTAAAAACTCATTCTCTTTCCAACTTGGCCTCTGCTATGTAGGATTTCTCACTTCCCATGCAATTGTATCAGCTCTTGAGTCACAGCTCCCAGCAACCCTATTCTATACAAAGTTCCTGGGCAGTGGACATGGCGTATGTCTATGACCCTTCAGTCACCCGGATCATGACACTCTTGATGGCACAGAATCCCTAGAGACTCCCTTTTATGACCCCTTTATACTTCTGATAGGCTCTAGCAAGACTGAAGCAGCAGCAATAGGTTTTGTTCAATCCACAAACCATTGCCCTTCTTGTCGTTCCAACTCTAGATCACAGTCACACCAACTCTATTCTCAGAGGCCTGGTGCAATATCAGGATCTGTTCGAAGACTGCCAAACATAAAACCGCACCATTCTGAACAGTTTGTTGCCTCTTTATTCAAATACTCAGTTTGTTCTGACCTGGAAAGCAGAAAAAAAGCACACTGACCCAACCATATAATTAGCTTCCTATTTACCATTTGCCTCTTACCTGCCCATCCCTATGGCAATCTCAGATCACGTGGGAATTTCTTGGAGCCCAATGATGGCAGAATCAGGAAAACAATTAATCCTCTTTCACAGTACTCTCCAGCCTATTTTGGTCTTAAAGGGACATTGCGCAAAGTAAAATATGGGCTTTTCCCTAAGAACAGCTTTTCTCAAAGCATATAGGTAATCACAAATGTATGCTGTTAAAATTATCGCCTGAGGGTAAAACAATGTTGGCATGGCCACACACAGCTCATCAATCACTTCGATTGAATAAAGCTGTTGTAGTTAAGAGGGCACTAATGCACCCAGCCTCAGCTCAACCTCAATCTCACTATCTCACGGTCACAAGTTGGTTGGTGTTGGAAATGCTCAAATGCCATATTGTGATAGTAAGGAATTCACCTTTAAGGCCGAGGTGCCTTGTTGGTATAAACTAGAGGGAGCTTTACGATGCAACTAAGCATGCTACACGTGGCCTGCGATGTTTGATGCCAATACTTTCCATTTCAAATGAATATGTCCCTTGTTCCAGCACTAACATGACTTACCTCGGTGAGCTTCCACAACATTTACTGCAAAAAAACGCCTCAGAAAATAAACTTGGCGCAAGAATCTACCAAACCATGAAAGTTATTCTTCTGCTCAGAAGTTAAGTTTACAATTGGATTCAGCTGCTTGGGCTTTTCGCAATGTCCTATCATGAAAACAAAAATAATCAGGAACAGTTGTCAAATGGGTAAAAAATAATGCCTAGCTTTGAGCGTTCATAAAACATGTTTAGCCATTAAAAGGTACATTGTTGAACTTTGTTTGTGAGAGATATTTAATGTTCTGGCTCTGTGCTGTGAAATACAGCCAGCCACTTCTTGATTCGGTTCCAGTCATAGCGATGAAATATATTATTGCTGCTGAGGTACATAATTTTCCGACATACAGCGGCAGATGCACAGTGGTGAGGAAAATTAGAGTTGATAATAGTCCGTCCCCAGAATATTTTTTCTGTCCATAATTCTTTATCAGCATATATATTGAGTGCTGGCTGAATGAAAATGCAATCTCTCCAGGATTTGGTTCAAGGCAGGAAGCTGATATTTGAAAAGATTATCCAGAACTCCAGACACATTTTTGATAGCTTTTCAGATGATTGCTCAAGCTGCTTTATTTCCCATATAATGAAACCCAAGATCTCTCATTTTTATATAATATTAGGGTTAAATTATTATTGGCATTTCTCAGTTGGTAGTACTTTCAATTCTAACTCAGAAGGTTGTGGATTCAAGCCCCATATCGAGGATGAAACTCATCATCTCAATGACAATCCAATGTAATACTGTGGAATTGCTGCATTGATGGAGAAGCAGCCCTTCATTAAACTAAGGCTCTGTCCGTCTGTTCTCATGGTTCAGGCAGATCGAAAATTCATTCATCCCATTTATTGTTTGTGTGATCCTGCTGTGTGTAAAATAGAATGAGGAGAGATTGAGTTAGAGGTTAGAAGAACGAAAGGCAATTTCATTGAAATTCTTCGAGGGCTTGACAGGGTAGAAGCTGATTGGCTGATTTCTCCTGACTGGAGAGGTTAGAACAGTGGATCACATTCTCAGGAAAAAGGTTCAGCCACTTGGGAACCAAGAAGAGAAGAAACGTCTTCAGTCTGAGGGTTGTGAATCTTTGGAATTTTCTACTCCAGAGGATTGTGGATGCTCAGTTTATGAGCATATTCAAGACTGAAATCAGTATATTCTTGGTAATCGTGGGATATGGGGATGGAGTGAAAAAATGGACGAGAGATAGAAGGTCAGCCATGATCTTACTGAATAGTGGAGCAGACCCGAGTGCTTTGTCCTGCTTTCATCATAAGTTCATAAACTGGCTGCTTGTTTGCACACAAAATAGCTTCATTAATGGGAGACATTTCCAACATGTGCAAATCTGTTATCAAGAAATAATTTGATCCTAGAAATTGGATCCTTATATTATACATCCATTTCATGCTGCAAATTCACCCCAATGCCAATGTGGGGTCAGACCTTTTATAGGCGTGCAACGTGTCTGAAATTTACAATGTGGCTAGTGCAAACTGGGGTCCTGCACAAAACCTAAAGGGCCAAAATTCAATTTTAAAAAGCTCTGAAATTCTATTTTAAAATAGTTAAATAAATTATGGTTGCCCTTTGTAGACACATTTTAAAGAATCATCAGTTCCCAGGCAAATCACTGCTTTAATTGCTAATGTGCTACTTTTGGGAGCTTTATCAATTGGAATTTTTAATGAGGGGCTTATGGCAAATTTCTGTTTGGATTCATTGATGTGATGCTTGCATTACCATTGCGCCTGGAAAAGGAACAGGAGCAGGTGAGAGTCCAGGTATCTACATTGGCGGAATCGAGACGGAGAGGAAAGGAAGCTCTAAAGAGGCCTTAGCCACAGGAGCAGAAGTAGGCCTTTAAGCCTTTCGAGACTGCTCCACCATTCAATAAGATCACGGCTGAGCTGGTTGTGGTCGCAGCTCCATTTTCTTGACTTTTAAAAAAATAATTTACAGGATGCGGGCATCGCTGGCTGGGCCAGGGTGTTGACTGCCTCCGATAACCCTTGATTCCCTTGCCTAGCAAAACTTTGTTTAAGTCTGCCTTGAATAAATGCAATGATCCAGTCTCCATTACTTTCTGGGGAAGAAATTTTCACACACCAATGACCCTTTGGGAGAAAAAAACCCTGCTTGGGGGGGTGGGGAGCAGGAAATTATTTTCTAGCTGTTCTCGTCAGCGAGATCTTCTGGTCCTGTCGACGGTGGAGGTGTTGACCTTTGGTAGGGTGCTTTTTCCAAGAGCCGGTGCAGACTCGATGGGCCGAATGGCCTCCTTCTGCACTGTAAAGTCTATGAAATCTGTTCCGGTGATAAATGGTCCTAATAATCCTACAAAACAAAATCACAGGATGACCACAAAATTTCCAACACTCAATTGGGAAAGCAGCAAACATCCTCTCTCAGTTCACTCTATTCAGACAATGCATACAGCTATGTTTTCTGGGCCTGGGTTTTTCTGAACTGGATAAACAAGCCATAAAGGTCAAAGTTTCTATAGGCAATGTATACATCTAAAGACTGAACACAATGTAGTCAACACAAGAGGTCAATTATGAGCAAAGCTCTGTCACTGACCACACGTTCTGAAATTCATGTCCTTCAGCCAACAATCATGATGTTATTAAAGTACTTAATCAGCATTTAGAATTAGGAGAGAAATCTGAAAGTGATGTATCACAGCTGGAGTAAGAAAAGAATCAGATGAAAAGAAAGCAGCTTTAAATAGAAAGAGAAAGATAATTGGAAAAAGCCAGATTGGAGGAAAAGGAAATAGCGAAAGAAATAGAAATGCAAAATTTTGAGCTTGAGTTTCAAAGAGAGAAGAACTCAGACACATGGCTTGGCTGATTGGGGAGGCAAATTTATTGGCCAGATCGGCTCCTTAGAGGTCGGGCTGCCATTTGCAAAGGGTGCCTAATTTTTAGGTGAGATTCTGGGTCCCCTATAACCCATGCGCAATGGCACCCCCCACACACATGACAAGACCCCACACCCTCCCCAAATGCAGAAACCCCACTATGGGGTCACTGGGGGCCCCCATTTCAAACTGTCCCACACCCCTTTTGGGCCTCCCCCTTTTCACGCCCCCTATCCTTCACCCCCCCCCCCTCCCCCCACAACTTTCCGGAGTCCCACTTATACCTGCCCTTCACGCCTCACCCTCCATACCCCTATCATCCCAGCATTGACGGGCATCACTCCCCTCATGGCCCTGACCATGGCAGTGCCACCCTGACACCTGTGCACTGACACACAGACACCATGGCAGTACTCCTGATAGCCCGGCAGTGCCACCCTGGCATTTTGGCAGTGCAAGAGTGGCAGTGCCAAGGTGACTGGGTGTCAGGGGAAAACCAGAATGCCACCCTTCCCTGTCCCAGACAACCCAAGGGCCGCCAATTACCTGGGAGACGCTTCAAGCACTGGACCGCCTGGTCCTCCTTTGTGTGGGCCAGCACTAATCGTCACTCACAACACCTCTCGCTGGCGAGCCAGTTTGATACCATGTGGCTGTTAGATACGACGACCATCTCGTTAACAAGATGGACATTGGTGGCGGCCTGCGGCGGCTGCACCATGCATTGTGCAACATGGCGCCGGCGCACGCGGATAGGGCCTGCCAAAAACCGCCCCCCTGTTTAACTCATTTGCGGCACTTGGTTGGGCAATGTGAGTTCGGACATCCCTCTCAGAAATGTTACAGGACTGATCACGTGTGATATCAATAATTCAGCCATTCAACAGAAGCTGTTAGCAGAGACTAGACTGGATGTAAATCATGACATTGAAATCTCTCTCTCTCTCATGTGAACATGAGAAGTGTCTATAGGAACTACAAGGGTCCATTGATTATGGTGGGCTTAGCTTGGGTCACCCTTTCATTCAGACTCTGCGTCAGTTATGAGACGATGCAGGTCCGGCCAGAATTCCTCTGGCAGAGCAGTGCCCGAGGCAGGCTTGTTGCAGAGTTCTATTTGCAGGTGCTTAGTGTCCAAAAGGTTAGGTGGGATTATGGGGTGGGGCAGGGGCGTGGGACTGTGTGGGGTGCTCTATCGGAGGGTCGGTGCAGGCTTAATGGGCCGAATGACCTCCTTTTGCACCATAGGGATTTTATGATTTCTTTCAAGGTGGCTAATGATACAATTTGTATTCCAGACAGTTTTATGAAGTAAAAAATATTAGTAAAGGATATTAATTAAATTTAGAAACCTGTTCCTTTGCATAAAGTCAGTGTACAAAGTGACTTTGTAAATGGAATTATTCCTAGATAACCTATTGAAGGGGTAGGTTTTATTCTAGGTAATGATTTGGCTAATGGAGACAATAACACGGTAATGACTGTATTGCAGCAAGTCCTTGATCATGCTTATCTTACTAATGAGCAATTTAAAAAAAACTGATCAGTGTATCAAACCAACACACACATGAAAGACGGGGTTGGTAATGAAAAACAAGAATTGGTGAGAACAATTGAGCAGCAGTGGAATACTTGAATGTTTAATTGATGAACTTGCTGAAATTCAGTTGACACTTGATGAACTTTAAGCATCAGAAATCTCTTGTATCAGCTTGAGTAGGAACAGGAATTGCTGATCCAGCAGAACAGTTGGCTGAAAGCAGAATTAAAAGCTAAGAATTGTTAGAACCTTTTTGTTTTGTGTAATAATATACTTATTTTTTGCTCATTTAATGCAGGTTTCATTTTTTCGTTAAAATTTCATCAGCCGACCCCTGTGAATCTGTACAGTAACTGCTCTCCACGGTTTAAAGAAAAATGAAAGTTATCTCTTAATCACGGTTCCACTCTGGGATCTGACTGCCAGTATTAACATCAGCTGGGAGTATAACACAACTGATGCATTTGAGCAGTTAGATGGAGCATCTGATGCCCAAATCTATGAAACTAAATAAACTTTGAAAAGTTTAAATTGGACCTTGTTCAAATCATTTCAGCATTCAAAGGTAATTCAGAGGGGAAAAATAAATTCTTGTACTGCTATGATTCACCTCTCTGCAAAATTTCTGTTTTAAACTCCGGGGCAATGCAATTGACTCTATAATTGTGTGAGTGCATTCAATGGGAACATTTGAAAGACACACTGATCAGTTTAGCTCAATTGGTTGCATTCTGGTCCCTGGATGAGAAACTTGTTGGTTCAACTTTTATACAAGGCCTGAGTGCATAATGAAGGATGACACTTAAGCGAAGCACTAAAATGTACTCTATTACAAGAAGTGGGGTGATAAATCAAGTCCACATTTGCCTGTTCAGGCGGATATTAAAAAATTGTCATAGAAAGGGTAGGGATGATTCCCCCTTTTCTCACCTCATGGCTAACCAAAAACAAGTACGGTAACATAGTGGTTAACACTATGGCTTCAATGGCCAGGATCTCGGGTTTGATTCCCGCTTGGGTCACTGTCTGTGCGGAGTCTGCACCTTCTCCCCATGGGCTTCCTCCGGTTTCCTCCCACAGTCCAAAGATGTGCACGTTAGGTGGACTGGTTAGATGGGGTTGCTGGGTTATGGGGATAGGGGGGAAGTGTGGGCTTAAGTAGAGTGCTTTTTCGAACAGCCGGAGCAGACTCAATGGGTCGAATGTCCTCCTTCTGCACAGTAGATTCCTTGAAATTCTAAAAGTGTGCTTTTAAAGAAAGAAGATCTTTAAACCCCCAAGACCAGACAAATGACAGGTGTTCTCATTGCCGGGATTCTCCTACCCTGCGCCAGAGAATCGCCGGGGGGAGGGGGGGGGCACAAGAATCGCGCCACACCGCCCCGATGCCGGCTCGCCGATTCTCCGGCGATATTTGGGCGCCCGTGGGATCGCGGCCCCCCCCCCCCGGTCAGGGGCCATTGAAAACAGCCTCCCCGGCGATTCTCTGGGCCTCGACGGGCCAAGTGCCCGCCGAGTTCGGCCGAGTCCTGCCGGCATGGGTTACGTATGGTCCCACCCGACGGGACCTCGGAGTTCTGTATGCTGGGGTCGTCCCGGGGGGGCCTTCACGGTGACCAGGCCCACGATCGGGGCCTGCCAATCGGCGGGCGGGCTAGTTCCGTGGAGGCCTATGTTCCTCCGCGCCGGGCCCCTGTAGGGCTCCACCATATTGCCCGGGGGCCGGCGCGGTGAAGCTAACCCAAGCGCATGAGCGGACTCGCCGCAGGTGTGGCACGCATGCGCAAACCTGTGCTGGCCATGGCACACCGGCCTTCAGGTGCTGGAGCTGCGGATACCACTTAGGCACCGTACTAGCCCCGTGGGAAGGGGTGGATAGCTGCCAGTTTAGGCCCGTTGACGCCCTCGCGCCACTTTTCACGCTGGCGTCAGAACCTGGCCGCAGGATTGGAGAATCCCGGCCAATATGTTTTAAAAAGAAAGATGAATGTTAATTTTGAACACCTGAATGTATTTGTAACTACCTCACTCGCACACTCCGACAGACTGTTGCATAAACACACACACATAGACACACACATACACACACACACACACACACACACACATATATACACACAGGCATACATACACACCTTTGTTCCCAATTCCGTGGACCTGTAATCGGGATGTGCCTTTAAGCAGAAAACTCGCCTTTGAAACTGCCTGCTTGCCAGGACACTATTTCCGAGCTTTGTGTTTGGGCGAGGAGAGGCCAGACTCCTTGGGTGGATCTTGGGAACTGCATGTGGAAGGAGTCAGTTCGATTGGGTAACTCGTAGCTGGTGGGTTGACCAGGGACAGTGTTCTGCCTGACAAGTATCAGTTATTGGCCCCTGCGTGATGCTTTCTGGGAGAACTGGGCAGAAGTGTTGAGACTTTGGAAGTGAAAGGAACACTCTCCTGCTATATTGTTCTGAACGCAGTGACTGCCTGGCACATCCTTTACTGTGAACCAGAACTGATGCTGAGTGTGCAGAGAAAGTAAGAAAACCTTACCAGAGAAAAGGATCATCTCAAGCTTGAAAGAAAGAAGTACCAAAATGAAAGCCTGAACTTTAGAAAGACTTCAACTGGAAGTCAACCCAGTACATCAAAGATTCCTAACGTTTTATTTTCATTCCCTTTGCACCAACCTTTTCCCTCTGTGCTGTTTGTCTCTGTGTGTGTGTAGAGAGTGAGATGACTTTGTTGGGAAAGGATAGTAGATAGTCAGTTAAATTTTCTGTCTGTTTAATTATAATACTGTACATAATAAAAGGTTACTTGTGCTTTAAGTTACAAATCTGCCGACTGTGGTTCATTGGGCTCAACCAAGGACCTTGGGTATTTTAAATAAAATCTAATTTAATCTGTGTTACAACTCCAGGTCAACTGGGGCTGGAATTAACTCCACAATAGTCCAGGGTGTCAGGACAATACACACACATACATGCCATGCTCACACACACACACTCAAGAAAAGGCTGTGATTACAAAAGATAGCATTCATTTAGGTCTTAAAAGTTTGAAAGTTATCTGTCACACTTAATTTGGCTTGAGATGACATTTTTAAAGGTTTCTTGATCCACTGAAGGATAGAGTCTTGATATTTATAAAAACATATTCACTATGGTTCATTGCTTGCCATAACAGCTTTCTCTTGTTCCATTCCAGGTAAGGTGTATTTGGAGTCCTATGGTGAAACATTGGGCGTCATTCTCCGACCCCCCGCCGGGTCGGAGAATGGCCGTAGGCCGCCGTGAATCCCGCCCCCGCCCCCACCGAAGTCTCCGGTACCGGAGATTGGGCGGGGGCGGGAATCGGGCCGCGCCGGTTGGCGGGACCCCCCGCTGGATTCTCCGGCCCGGATGGGCCGAAGTCCCGCCCAGAAATTGCCTGTCCCGCCGGCGTAAATCAAAGCTGGTATTTACCGGCGGGACCAGGCGGCGTGGGCGGGCTCCGGGGTCCTGGGGGGGGGGGGGCGTGGGGCGATCTGGCCCCGGGGGGTGCCCCCACGGTGGCCTGGCCCGCGATCGGGGCCCACCGATCCGCGGGCGGGCCTGTGCCGTGGGGGCACTCTTTCCCTTCCGCCTCCGCTACGGCCTCCACGATGGCGGAGGCGGAAGAGACTCTCCCCACTGCGCATGCGCGGGAAACTGACAGCGGCCGCTGACGCTCCCGCGCATGCGCCGCATTTCCGCGCCAGCTGGCGGGGCAACAAACGCCATTTCCGCCAGCTGGCGGGGCGGAAATCCCTCCGGCGTCGGCCTAGCCCCTCAATGTTGGGGCTAGACCGCCAAAGATGCGGAGCATTCCGCACCTTTGGGCCGGCGCGATGCCCGTCTGATTGGCGCCGTCTTTGGCGCCAGTCGGCGGACATCCCGCAGTTGGGGGAGAATTTCGCCCATTGTTTCAGTTTCTAAATGGTGAGGTAAAAGCCAAATTCTCTGCCAATTAATGGTTCTTAGCCAAGGTCCTGTCTCTTTGCTGACCTGAATCTTTCTTCCCTGCTGCTTCTTGTTAAATGTCAAAATCTAGGGCGCAATTCAGCGGACAAAAGTTCAAGTTTGCTGAACTTTGCGTTTAGCCAGGTGTTTCTCAGGTGCCTACAATTATTTTTAAAAATAAATTTAAATTACCCTATTCTTTTTTTTTCCAATTAAAGGGCAATTTAGCATGGCCAGTCTACCTACACAGCACATATTTGGGTTGTGGGGGTGAGACCCACGCAAACACGGGGAGAATGTGGAAACTCCACATGGACAGTCACCCGGTGCTGGGATTGAACCCAGGTCCTCGTCGCCGTGAGAATGGGAGGCTATAACCCAGCAGCATAAAGTGATGGCCCACTGGAAGTACAAGAGTTTAAAGCACACTGACTTGCTCTGGGAAACTTTGTTCAAACCTCTGCTGGCTGAGGCTGTTTGGAACCTGCAACACAAGAGCCATGAAAAGCCAAGTTCAGCCCAGCACCAGCGAACTCAGAGAGGCCATGCTCCCTCTTTTTTAACTGCACTGGCTGCTGGAAAGCAGGTAGTTTTAAAGGGCCTGGTGAAATTTACAGGCCAGGAGGGAGGTAAGTGTCCAGGTGAGTGAATTGAATTTGACTGGGTTGGATTGAGTCATTGATAGGGTCGGTGGGGGCAATGAGCCGGGTCGGATCGGGTCTGGGGTCAGGTCGGGGTGGCCCGGCAGGGGAGGCATCAGGTCAGATTTGTGGGAGTTGCATCAGGGTGATCAGATTGCGGCAGTAGAGAGTGGGGGGAGTCTGTCAGGAGAGGGACTTCGAGTTGGGCCTATGGGTTAGCAGGGAGGGAGGAGTTCCATGTGACTGGGGGTCAGGGCAGAGGTGGACTTTCAATGAAACTCATAGCACTGCAGTGTGGGGCCCAGGCCAATGGGAGGAGGGCCCATATGGAGAGGTGACTGTTGTGGTGGGAACACCAATTAGAGCCTTGGTAGCTCTAAAGTTGCTGCTGTTAGCAGGCAATAAAAAACAAGCATACATCGACGTGTATTCTCAGTGGAGAAATGTTGGAAAAGGTATTGCTCATCATGACCTTCCAAACCTTATAGTAAAGCGATGTGTGCATTCATTCCAAGATGTAAATTATCTGGAAGTATTGAAGATGTGAAAATTAAAGCAAAATCCTTAGCAGAGTTTGAAAAGTACAACATTGCAATTTTGACTGTTTTGTGGAACAGTTTACTTCAAAGAATTAATGCTGTCAGCAAATTACTGCAACGTGTTGCTACAACTTTATTGCATCACAATGGTTAGCCTCAGTTAAAAATGTTGTCGTGGAAGTTGGAAATGACTATACCCCAGTGGAAGCAGAGACACGAACATTAGCCAAGGATACAAGTCCCTCTGATGGTGAGAAATGAACAAGGCACAAAGCTATTTTTTGTTGAAACTAGAAACAATTAAATTACTTTAAAAGGAAAAGAGAAGTTCATTGTTGAGACTACCAATGTTATTTGCGACACAATAATGGTTCAATTGTAGAGTAGAAGTGAATCTCTGAAGAGACTGTTGAGTTATTGTGTGTGCTTTATGACAAAGGTTTGGTGAGAATGCTAAAAGGCACTGCAGTAACAGGTTAATTGAATTTGATTAGGAGGACATAGACACAAATCTTTTTGAAGATGAAGTGAACCATTTCATCGATAATAATAAGCTCTGTGCTTCAAGATCACCAGATGATTTGTCCAGACTTGTACGTGATGGTTTGCAGGCAACCTTTCCAAATGTGGAACCCATTCTGAAGATCTTTTTGACAGTACCTGTCACAAGTGCTTCCGGTGAAAGTTCATTGTCTGTATTGAAAAGAGTGAATAAGTATCTGTGAAGTACGATGACCCAGGAATATTTGACAACTTCAGCAATAGGGACAATTGAAAATGCATCCTTACAAGGTTTTACCTATGGTGATGTGATTGATGATTTTGTGAAGAAAAAGTGCAGAAGGGAAAGCATCTGAGTTGCTGTGGATTGAAAACACCTGATAAAGCAAGAAAATCTTTAAAATATCTGTCCTTCTACCATATTCTCTCGTCTAAATTCTATTCTTTAAGAGAGAACATAGGCTGGTCTAATATAATGGCTGGTGCTCACTTACAGACAGATATAACCGGTGAGAGACCACCATCTTCCATCGCTATTTACTGGCCTTCAGACAAACACTTCTTACTCGTCTGGACAATTACAGAACAGACACCTGCCAGACAGTTGCCAGCAAAGCCACTGATATTAGACTTGGACTGGACATTCCACTTCATTTGAGTATTTGCCCCTGGAAGTTGACTTTTTCTGATTCAATCTGTCCTGTGACAGGTCTTCGTTTCTCATGAGGTAGGGATGCAACCGAGTCGCCCACTCTGCAATGTGGCCTCTCATGGGACCACACCCAAGAACCTCACAGTCGCCCCCAGTACTGACCCTCAGTATTCACCTTCTCCCATCCACTTTCCATCTGCCACTAAGGATTGGCACTCCCCCCGTCGTAATTTGGCACAAGCCCAGCAAGAAGGACACAAGAAGCGATGCCAGCATGCCAACCTGTAGACCCCCTTAAAACAATGGGTACTCCAAAGTGAATGGAAGGCAAGGTCTGTTAATGGCCCCTCTCCTTGAGATTGAGTTACTGAACCCCAGCCCTGCGTTGAACTTATCTGTCTCTCACCAACGTCCATTCCAATGCACTCTGAGCAGTGAAAGTCTGAGAAATGTTTGGCTGTCTGAGTGCTCACCTCTGATATCCCATCAGCAGTGAGGCTGCCAGGTTCATGCTTATGCAGACATGATGTAAATGGCATCAACGTGACGTCACACTGGTATCCAGTGAATATTCCATGAGAGGGGAAGGTCTGGAGCTCGTGCTTGCTAATGACATGGTAATGTATTAAAATGAGGCTCCCTGGCACCCGTGGTGTGAATCGCACCACTCCACCAAAGACCCGGGGGTGGGGGGGTGGGGGGTAAAACCAAGTTGGGGGGGGGGGGGTAAAACCAAGTCACACTAGTAGTACCGCATTTTTCGATTCTCTCCAGATTTTAGTCTGCGCCATGTTTCTCACGGAGGGAGAGTGCGGTTCAAAGTTGCCCCCAGTTTCTTTAATTATTTGGAGAAGTAATTAATTACTACAGGTTAACCTGTTGCATTTTAATGTCTTGCCCAGACATGAAGGAAAGCTCACGGATCTTGAGTAGTTCATGTGTGCAGAAAGAAAAAAACACCTGACCTCTTCATTTTATTTTGTTTTAAAGTGTCGTCAAATTTAAATCCATGAGTCAATATTATGTCAGCATGACAAATTCCATAGCACTATTTGAGTGAAGTGGATCTACCGTTTTTGTCAACATATCTCCCTCAACCAATATTATTGAGAAACAAATTAACTGGTCCTACTTGTGAGATCAAAATGTGGACAAAATGGCTGACATATTTGTCTAAATAGAAATTTTGAAATTCAAAAATGATTCATTTGAAAAGCGCTTTGAAGCGTTTTCACAACATTCAGATTGTTAAAATATATTTTTTAGTATTGGGTACTATTCTCCCCCCCCCCCCCCCCCCCCCCGCCAGGTGGGAGAATCGCAGGGGTGCCGCACGAATCGCGCCACGCTGCCCCGACCGTGATTCTCCCACCCCCCGGAAACCAGCGGCGGTCGATTTGCACCGGGCCGCTCGGAGAACCGGTAAGCGGCGATTCTCCGGCTGGATGGGCCAAGCGGCCGCTACGACATGAAATGTTCCTGCCGGCGCCGTCCACCCCTGGTCGCTGCCGGCAGGAACTCTGCGGGAACGCTGGGGGGGCGGCCTGTAGGGGGGGGGCTCCTTTACCGGGGTGGCCTCCGATGGGGTCTGGCCCGCGATCGGGGCCCACCAATCGGCGGGCCGGCCTCTCCCCCCCCCCCGGGCCTACCTCCTTCCACACGCGGCCCCAGAACACCGGCTCCATGTTGGTGAGAGGCCGGCGTGCGTAAGACATTCCCCGCGCATGCGCAGGATGGCGCGGCCCAACTGCACATGCGCAGGATTGGGCTGCCCCAACTGCACATGCGCGGGTTGGCGCGGCGACCATTTGGCGTCGCGTAAGGACGCTGGAGCGGCGTGAACCGCTCCAGCGCCGTGCTGGCCCCCTGTGGGGGCCAGAATAGGTTGTGTCCGGGCCCTGTTTGCACCGTCGTGAAATGCGACGGCGTTCACGACGGCGCGAACACTTGGCCTCAATATCAGAGAATCGCCCCCATTATTTCTGTCTGCAAATACACTTGCAAGTTCTCCTTGAAGCGGCACCGCGGCACAGTGGTTAGCACTGCTGCCTCACAGCGCCAAGGACCCTGCTCGATTCTGACCTCGGGTGACTGTCTCTGTGGAGTTTGCACATTCTCCCCGTGTCTGTGTGGGTTTCCTCTGGGTGCTCCGGTTTCCTCCCATGATCCAAAGATGTGTAGGCTCGGTGTATTGGTCGTGCTAAAATGGCCCATTAGTGTCCAAAGGTTAGGTGGGGTTACAGGGTTACGGGGATATAGTGGGAGAGTGGGCCGAGGTGGGATGCTCTTTCAGAGGGTGCGAACCAGTTGGGCCGAATGACCTCCTTCTGCACTGTAGGGATTCTATGATGTAAGCCACAAACCATCCTGACTTGGAAATACAGAATTGTTCTGTCACTGTCACTGGGTCAAAATACTGGAACTCCCTCCCTAACCACACATTGGGTGGACCTATACCACAAGGGCTGAACTACGGTTCAAGAAGTCAGCTCATCATCAGGGGCAATTAGTGATGGACAATAAATGCTGACCTATCCAGCCAAACCCACATCCCGTGAATGAATAAATAAGAAAAAAAATAGATTATAATAATGTCTACAATGTACTGAGGTATGCCAGTCATCCTAAGTGGCAATAACAAATGTTCTGTGAGAAAATGAAAAAAATCATGGTGTGTTTGCTGAGCAAGATGTCACACCAGAACTCAAAAGCTACAGCAAATCTCAGGTTTATCGAGATGGATGATAAGCATAATTTTAACTAATTCTTCATTGCAAATGAAAGGTAGTTGCCTATTGCGACACAAAGCTTTGACTACTCCTTCGGATTAGTAGCTCGGCCATCCTTGCAGTGAAGTAAGATCGAGCTACAATATTATCATTCTTGGCAGGCTTGAGTATAACATGTCGGAAATTCAAATGGGTAATCTGTTTTTCTTACTGATGTAACTAAAACTGAAAGACTGGTTCAGAAGTCATTCGTGAAATATGATTATGCAGAGCAAATACAAACAAAAAAAAATCATGCTTTTGTTCTGGACAAGAGGGGGTTTAAAATAAACAACGCTAATTTCTTCTCTCATCACCCGTCCATAAACAGAAAGGTGTTTTGATTTGCTTCCCCCTTGTTAAGCAGTGGCATATTTCCCAATCCCTTGGTTTTGATGTGATCCAGTTTTCTCTTAATGATCCCACAGCAAACTGGAGCCCACACTCAAAATGAAGGAGGAGGGCCACAGTGTTGCCTCCTTTGCATTTATACAGTAAAATAAAGATAGGGAAAATAAAGATTTACAGTGCAGAGACCACAGGGAAAATAAACTTTGTTTCAGGTGAGTTTCAGAGTCCAAAATCAAAGTTCAATAAGGTGTTCCTTCATGGAGCTCGCTGAGCTGAACAATGATGCTGAATAATTGACTTTTCCTGCAGTGTTGACTTTACGTGATAGGATAGGCAAGCAGAGATGAATCAGTCTTGTAGGTGATGGCACAGAATTTCCAGCAGAAGCAATGTAAATGAGCCATTTGTCCCAGCTATGTCAAAGCTGTGAGGTTGCTAGTCAGGTGATAAAAAGCATACTGAGACTTTGCAATTCAACAAGGAAATATTACTGGTTCCACAAGCCAGAGGCCCATGTCACCTGACTCCCACTTGTCCACACTGTCTTTGACAAAATACAAGTATTCCCCATCTGGGTCTCTGAGATTATTAAATGTCTCTGTGATCATATGCATCAGCAAACATGTAAATAATGATGGACACAACCTCTGACCAGTAGGTGGCAGTGTAAATCTACCATGTGACTCTGTACCTTGAAGAGTTGGGAGTGTTGCTCACTTTGCCTTAGTTTAATTGCTCTGTTTTATCACCTTTGCTCTTGAGTCGCCAGGTACCTTTATGATACCGCCACGTGGTTCAAGTCCGAGTAATGATCAATAATCCAATACACCGCTTAGTAAGATTTCAATCAAAGCACATTTATTATACACAGTAATCACTACTCATGTACAAATTCTACGTCTAAGCTACTTCTACAGCTAACAGGCCAATACTGAACTTGGAACTGGCCTACCAGGGCAGGGAAACAAATGGCCTTTTGTTCGGGTTCTGAGCCTGCGGGATTCAAAGTTGGTACAGATTGGTAGCTAGGAGCACCTAAATCGTAGCGAGCGTTGAAGTAAGACTTACTGGATATCAGCGGCGGCTGGACCGGTCACTGTCAAGGGTTGGTTCGCGTTGCTGAATGACCCGGCCAAGAAGAACAATTTGAACTTGGGCTTGATTCTTATAGTCCCCAGGGGCTTCCCGCCTTTCGGGGCGGACCCTGTACCTGGTTCCAAGTGATTGGACTTTGTCCCAATCACTTGGTTTGATTTTCTCCAATGCTGGAGCGGTTCCCTGATCGATGGGCGGTCCTGAGGTGGTCGTTCACCTCCCATTGTGTAGGGTTCTGCTGGCGCCAAAGAGTCTGGTTTGGCTTTATGTGTCTAAATGTTGCTCATTGTTCCCGGGGATTGCTCATTAATATGCAGATGGCTGGTGTTTTGTTATGCTGCTGGTTGCCGGTATCGATCTTGTCTGGCCTTTCCAGAGGTAAATACACACTCAACCTGCAGCTGCTCGTTTGTGTCCTGTTGGCTGACTTTCCCATCAGCCTTTGCCGTCCGCCATTTTAAATCCGGAGTTAGCCATTTTAACTGGCTACAGGAGTTAGTCGTGTTGGTGGATAGTCATACTTGCAATAGCTCTAGGATAATTTATCAGTATTAGTAGTTTGTAATATATTTCTTATAGTTACATTTGCTGTATTTTTTACTCGAGTGCATCACTACACTAATGGCGTCGGCTGCCTCTTCTACCTTCACGTCAAAACATTTGAGATTCAAAGTGCTAATCTGCTGTGCAGCTCGCTCACTGGCAAGACAAATTTTGAAAGCATCATCAAGCTGAAGCTCATTTTCTCTTAACAGGCGCTCGCGTACCTTGTCGTTAATAATCCTGAACACGATCTGATCGGATCATTGGTGACTGAGGGGGAGCAAAATTACACGACTGTGCTTTCAATCGCAAATCGGTCAGAAAACTATCAAATGATTTGCCTGCCTCCTGGCTGCGTGTACAAAATATGCAGCGCTCGAACATCTCATTTTATTTTGGAGAGCAATGCCGATTAAATTGCTTTACTACTTCCTCGAAGTTCTTGCTATCTGCCTCGCTATCAAAAACAAACTTATTAAATATTTCTATCGCTTGTGGACCTGCGGCAGTGAGCAGCAACGCTATGCGTCTCTCATCAGGCTGCGCCTGCAGACCAAGGGCTGCAACATAAGAGTTTGAATTGCTGTTTGAATACATGCCAATTCTTATCTACATTACCAGTGACTCGAAGCTGGTGTGGTGCCTTCAGACCTTGTATCCTGGACTTTGAAGTCTTACATAACATTGAGTACTAGTTGCCAGTAGTTCACGAGGTTAGTAGACATTTTTTGTCTTTTTGTACCTTCTTCTTCTTCGCAGATATCTTTAGTTGTTCGGATCTTCAAAGAATTGTATTCTTAGTAGATCTTCAGTCCTAGTATCATATTATACCTTCAAACCAATCCTGGTATCATGTTATGTTCTTGTGTTATGGCCGGTAGGAATGATACACAATAGAACATCTAGTCCTTGACTAGTTAAAGTATTTTATTATAAAACAAATGCATGGTAAAGATAACAATAAGAAATATATTACAAACTACCAATACTGATAAATTATCCTCGCGCTACTGCAAGTATGACTATCCACCAACATGACTAACTCCCAACTCCCCAAGGTACAGAGTCACATGGTAGGTTTACACTGCTACCTGCTGGTCAGAGGTCATGTACATCATTATATACATGATGGCTTATGCTTTTCATCACAGTCTCAATTCTCATTAAGAATTGAAAGGAAGTTTGCAAGACCCTTTGTCTTAGCAGACAGGCACACTCCTGTTGGCCTTTGTGTAACTTTTTCGAGTTTGGTCTGTGAGCCCATAGGGGGTCTTTAGTGGCTCTTCAGAGATATCGTTGTGCGAATTTCCCCCAAACTGCCAGGTAGTTCATTTTGTTTGGTGTCACAGATAGACATAGATTCAAACATTATAGGTCTTTGCCCAGTTTGAAATTTTTAGACACCAATGAGTATATCTCTCTGTATTTTATAAAAATAAAGTATAAGGGGAGGTCATAGTCCCTCACACTTTTCTATACCATTTACTCTGGTTGTTAAATATCATAACCCGTTAAATAATTGTTCATGACGATTTATTGTGTTCGATAGTTCTAGTAAAACTTAAGTTTCTTAATTTAGCCAAGTGGCTAATTCTTGCAATTTTGATTTCAATAGAAATAACAAGCAAGAAAAATGTTGCTAGACGCGTCAGTATCCACTTGCTATCGTGACCAAAGGAATTCTCATTGCTCATCCTTCCCCCAATTTATGGAGTCAAGTTGTTCAATCACAACGACAGGTGATAACATTTGCCACAAGTTGAATATTTTAGGTACTTTTATTAGCAAATAAAAATTTATAATGGTGAAATCATTACACTCTTTAAATGCAACGTAATTAATCTCCCATTTATTGTGTTCATGGAGTGAATGTTTGTGATCAGAATGACAATGGGTATGTTGTAAAATTAAGAAACAAAGCAGAATTTGACTGGTTAATATTTATTGATTGGGGGATAAAGATTGGAAACTGAGCCATATGATGTTCCCACAGCACACAAAGCCACATTTAATAATTCCCCAAAGTGTATCAACCCAGAATAATATCTGGCTTGAGTTTCTGAATATTATAAAAAAAGAAATGATCTGCTTACAGAGACAACCTCACCATGAAATAAATGATGATATTTTTTATTTGCAAACTCTTTTCTCAGACTCTGTGAATAATATTATTACTGATATGAAAGGCTGCCTTTTCACACTCTGACTGATCTTACTCTCAAATGAAATCTGTAGAGAGTAAAATTAGATGGGGGAGAAAATGAGTTATCATTTTCATTCAAAAATGGGGTTGGATTGAACCCAAACCAAACTGGTTATTAGTATCCTTCATTTGCAGCTGTTTCGACATCTGCTCTTATTACAGGTAGGCATGAACATGGCATCCGGAACTTCCACCAAAAACAGCTGGGAGTCACATTGCATACAAATAGCGGGTCAAGCAATGTCATTTAGACCCCAATCCCATTTTCAGCAGCCACTGCCTATCGTCAATTCCAGATAGCCAGCAAGGGGTACAAATGGTGGCTGGTTTAGCTCAGTTGGCTGGACAGCTGGTTTGTGGTCCGGAGCGAGGACAACATTGCGGATTCAATTCCCGTACCGGGTGAGGTTATTCATGAAAGCTCCACCTCTTCATCCTTGCCCCTTATCGGAGGTGTGGTTATCCTCAGGTTAAGTCGCCACCAGTCAACTCTCTCCCTCAAAGGGGAAAGGAACCTATGTTCGTCTGAGACAATGGCGACTTTACTTACTTGGTGCCGTTTGGATGGTGGTTATTTGGAGCAACGCTTACTCAGAGTCAGAGCAGCTCTCAGGTAAAGTCGTTGATCACATTTTTCTGGCAGTCACTTGTGGATATTCTGCCATAACAGATGTGAACATTCATGTAATAGCAGCTCTAGTTTCTGGACTTGGCTACTGCTCTGCAGTATTTCTTCTCCCTGAATAGATCTCTGTTTCTGAATCTCTGATTCCATTTATCTGCCCACCATGCCCCTCAGCTTGCCGAACCCCCTGCTATTATCTCAGCCTGAATCAAGGCTATTAGCTACCTTGGCATCTTAGTTGAAACTGAGATGGATATCCAACCCTACTTCCTCCCTATCACCAAAACTGTCTTATTGACAACTTAATAACATTGCCTGTCTCCATCCCTGCTTCAGCCCATCTGCTGATGAAACTCTCATCCATGCAGTTTTTAAAAATCTCTGCACTGGACTATGCCAATGTCATCCTGGCTGGCCTCCCATTTTCCACCCTATTTAACTGTGAACTCATCCAAAATTCATCTGCCTGATGCGCACCAAGTCCCCGTTCACCCGCCACCTCTCTGCTCGCTGACCTACATTGGGTCTGCAATAACCTGCATGTAACACGGATGAGGTTCATCCAGCTGGGGATGATTGTTCCCTTGTCCTGATTGGAGTAGGAATTAACCAGCATTTGTATACTAGCTCAGGAGTAAGGACCCGGTAATGTGTATCCGGACCCTATGTATGTGCTGCTGGAAAGCTGAATAATGGTCTCCCTGTGAACTCGCCAGAATCCCCTTGCCATTACTACATTGGTGACAAGGGGGATTGGAGCTGTCCCTGAAATCTCTTTGAAGAGTATTTTAATACCATGTGAACTGAGGTACGGACTATATTTTGTTGCTGTGCTGTCTTTTCCAGACCCTGTGTTGAGATGGAAGATGAGTGCTGAGCCGAAGTTTCTGATGCCGGCTTGTGGAGCTTATATGCTGCATATGTTCCGGGGTCCGCTGTATCTGGCAGTACTGGAATTGGCATCATCGGAGGCAACATCTGGTGGTGGTTGCAAATGGCCGAAGAATTCAAGTTTACGACCAAATCGGGGGTGGCGCTGCTTTTCCAACGCTCCGTCCCTCCAAAGCAGCATACTCTAGGAGTACGCCACGCCATATATCGACGGCCTCAGGACATTGCCTGAGGCCCGCCCTCCCCCCAATATTCCACCCTCGACCGGCCGAGTTCCCGACGGCGTGGGTCTCTCATGGTCACATCCGTCGAGAACTCAGTGTGGCGGCTGCGGACTCAGTCCACCTTAGTCAGCGGAGGGCCTATCCGCGGGCAAGGGGGGACATTATTCGGGGCTGGGGACACTATGGGGGGTGTGGTCCGGGACGCGCGAGCCAGCTGGAGGGTGGGATTATTTTGCGGGCCGAGTCCGCGAGCGGCTCCCACCATGAAGCAAGGCGCGGCCGCTGCAGGCCGCCTCTGTGTGCAAGCGCAGCCACGGACCCGGCAGTTCTCCTGGGCGTATTGGCAGCTATAGCTGGGTGCTCTACATTGCCTCCTGCTAGCCCCCAGCAAAACGGGGAAATGGCGGCCATTTTACGCCAGATTTCCTGGCCTAAAATGCCACCGTTCCTACCCCAGCATGGGGACATAGCCCCAGAATTGAAGAATCCAGACCTAGGTGTCTCACTCTAATATGCAGATTTGCTAGAATGTGATCTGCCCACAGTCCGCAGATTTCAAATCACAACGTTTAGCGAGGCGTGGTGAGTTCGGTAGATCCAGGAAAAGGGATCTCCCAGCATCTACCGGCCACGTTGCACCGCGCTTGGCCATCCTTCGGGTGTAATGCGGCTGGTAGATCGTGTCTTATGTCCCCGTGAAACACCTTGGGACATTTTCATATATTAAAGGTGCTCATACATTCAATTTACAGTCCAGAAGAAGGCCATTCGGCTCATCGAGTCTGCACCGGCTCTTGGAAAGAGCACCCTATTTAAACCCGCACCTCCACCCTATCCACGTAACACAATAACACCACCTCATCTTTTGGACACTAAGGGGCAATTCAGAATGGCCAATCCACTAAACCTGCACAAACATGGACAGTGGGAGGAAACTGGAGCACCCGGAGGAACCCATGCAGAAACGGGGAGAAAGTGCAAACTCCACACAGACAGTCACCCGAGGCCGGAATTGAACCTGGGACCCTGGAGCTGTGAGGCAGCAGTGATAACCACTGTGCCACCGCGCTGCCCTAAAGATGCAAGTTATTGAAAGAAAGTACCAAGAATCATGCTGGCATGATTAGCTGTCAACTACATTTGGATAACGGCTGAATTGGTTGCGGTGTTATGTCCGCATGTGATTGCGAGTTATTTTATATTGATTTCATTTAACAAAAGAAATAGCCCTGAATGCTGAGGAGTTTTACCTTGTTAAGTGGTTGCGAAATGATGGGAAAGCTGAATCTCTTCAGAACCTATCTAGCAATTGATTAACAGTCCACATTTGTAATAGGAGTAATGACAAGAAGAATTTGTAAACCAAGCAGGAAAAGATCAGATGAACTCCCTTTTGATATCCAGAGAGCAGTTCACATTTGCACTTGCTCTCCTGTCAGAACCGGAGGTTCCTCCATTTCCTTGCTTCTGCTCTGCTCCCTACATGGTTCAGCCTTTTCTTTTATTGCCAGTAGCTTTCAGCAGAAATGTCAAATATTACACAGTAGCTCCCTTTTCATTGCTCACCACTGCAGCTTATTCCTCAAATTTCTACAGTGCAGTTTCAGCATGTGGAGATATCATGGCCCCATGCCCAAGGACAAAAGAAGCCAATCTATAGAAATGACCTGATACCTGGTTATCGAGATACGCTAGGAAAGTGAAGTTGAGGATTATCAAGGATTGGTCAGTGTGAGCCATGATCTCATTGAATGGAGGATTCAGTGGGATGAATGGTGTACCTTTGCTCCTACGTCACATGGTAATATGGCTTGTTACACCTCTGAAGGGTTACAAATGTTATGTTTTTGGGGCTTGTCTGTCCTTTTTATTTCGCGCAGTAAGATGTTCATGTTTCATTCCGCAAATGGCTATATCTCAGTTTCACGGGATCCTTCTGATCTTCAGAACGCTTCAAAAGTGACTTTAACAGTCTATTTTAGGCTTCAACTTTCACACTTTCCCCAATGACTTCAAGTGTCTCATCTTTGAAGCAGATTTTGGAATCTCCTTGATTGTTCGTTCATTTTAAAAATTATCATACTCCCCAGCTGGATTGACACACATTGTATCCCTTACCATTTTTATACTGATTAAAAAAGGGTAATAGGTGATTTGTTTTACTGTAAATGCTTCCTGATTGGCTGCACTGTTGAGAACTTGTCATAATGACCTCCAAGAATGGGCACTGTGTACAATGTGTGTTTCTGTGACTTCTCACGAGGAGAGGAGACATATTGGGGCGGTTCTCTGAGCCCCGCGCCGGGCCGGAGAATCACCGCAACCGCGCCATGACGCCACGACGCCGGCGCGCGATTCTCCGAGGTGCGGAGAATCGGCACCATTTGCGCCGGCGAGTTTGGCTGGAATCGGCGGGACCGCCGATTCTCCAGCCCGGATGGGCCGAGCGGCCGGGATGATCCAACAGAGTCCCGGCGACGCCATTGACCCCTGGTCGCTGCCTGTGGGAACTCTGCGCGAACGGTCAGGGGGTGGCCTGTGGGGGAGGGGGGGCTCCTTCACCAGGGGGGGGGCCTCCGATGGGGTCTGGCCCGTGATCGGGGCCCACCGATCGGCGGACCGGCCTCCCCCCCACCCCCCACCCCCCAGGCCTACTTTCTGGTGCGGCCGGCCCCTGAACACCGACACGATGTTGTGTCGGGTCTGGCGTGCTAAAGATGTCCCCCACGCAAACACAGGTTGGCGCGGCCCAACTGCGCATGCGCGGGTTGGGGTGGTGCCCATTTGGCGCCGGGAAAGGAGGCTGGAGCGGCATGAACATCTCCAGCGCCATGCTGGACCCCTGTGGGGGCCAGAATCGGACATACCCGAGCCCGATTCGCACCGTTGAGAAACGCAACGGCGTTCACAACGGTGCGAACACTTGGGCTCCACATTGGAGAAACGCCCCCATTAACTTGCATTTAACACCATCAGCAGATTAATAACAAATTAAATCCCTTTGGTTAGGGTGGCTTTCTAAACGCAATATCTACAAGTTTGTAGTTTATGAAACTGTGATAATTCCTTGCAATTAACACTTATGATCTTAACAACTGAATTTATGTGGGAGTGTGAGATGATAATGGATTTAATATTTGAAATATCCTATTGAAATAGAATTTTTCTATCAAAACAATCAGGATTTAGTAAAGGTTCATTTAGAACCTCAGTTGGATTTGGCTAAAATAACTTCTGTTTCACATGTTATCTGAACAAAATGGGTCAATTATTATTGCTGTAACATATCAGAAAAAGTGTGGAGGATTTTTAGTGTTTTTGTGAAATTTGGAGTACAGGGAAGCAGAGAACACAATGCATTCGAAAGGTATTCAGGGAGAAGATAGTTTCTCTTTGGTGGGTGAGACCAATCCAAATAATAAGAATGAGTAGTAACAATTAAATATACATAACCCAGTGAACACTGAGTTGTTAAACTGAAACCTGGGGCGAGATTCTCCAACTCCACGCCGGGTCGGAGAATCGCCGGGGGCTGGCGTGAATCCCGCCCCCGCCGGTTGCCAAATTCTCCAACACCGGAGATTCGGCGGGGGGGGGGGAATCGCGCCGCGCCGGTTGTCGGGCCCCCCCGCGATTCTCCGGCCCGAATGGGCCGAAGTTCCGCCGCTAAAATGCCTGTCCCGCTGGCGTAGATTAAACCACCTACCTTACCGGCGAGACAAGGCGGCGCGGGCGGGCTCCGGGGTCCTGGGGGGGGCGCGGGGCGATCTGGCCCCGGGAGGTGCCCCCACGGTGGCCTGGCCCGCGATCGGGGCCCACCGATCCGTGGGCGGGCCTGTGCCATGGGGGCACTCTTTCCCTTCCGCCTTCGCCACGGTCTCCACCATGGCGGAGGCGGAAGAGTTTCCCTCCACTGCGCATGCGCGGGAATGCCGTCAGCGGCCGCTGACGTTCCCGCGCATGCGCCGTCCGGAGATGTCATTTCCGCGCCAGCTGGCGGGGCTCCAAAGGCCTTTTCCGCCAGCTGGCGGGGCGGAAATTAGTCCGCCGCCGGCCTAGCCCCTTAAGGTTGGGGCTCGGCCCCCAAAGATGCGGAGCATTCCGCACCTTTGGGGCGGCGGGATGCCCGACTGATTTGCACCGTTTTGGGCGCCAGTCGGCGGACATCGCGCCGTTTCCGGAGAATTACGCCCCTTGCCTGTTCAGGTGAATATTAAAGAACTCCAGTGACTGTTCAAAGAAGGAGTGTAAGAAGTCTTACAACACCATGTTAAAGTCCAACAGGTACCTGGTATTGTAAGACTTCTTACTGTGCTCACTCCAGTCCAACAGCGGCATCTCCGCATTATGTTCAAAGAAGGACAGAGTTATTTTGATGTTCTAAACAACATTATCCCCTCAGTTGACAATACATTGGCCTAGAAATTGGATTGCATGGTGTCAGAATTGTTCAATCTTGAGTGGGGCATGCACTTGCCTATTCACTGCCGCTATAAGCTGCAAACCATAGAGGGATGATATTTTGTAGCTGTCTAGGATACCTATGTGAAACATGTATTATATTGCCAATGCAAATCAGAGGCCTAGGGCAATACTTAATGGAGACAAAGGGGATCTCACCCACTGGCTGGAGAGTTGGCAAGAGTCATGCATTGCTTCTTCCAGAGCAGGTCTGCCCAATTTAAGTGACACTCTGGCGCTTAGCGGGACAGCAGTGGGACTTTCTTTCATTGACAATGATAGTCACTGTACTTCAAACATTAATCTTGATAAAGTGCCAGCAAAATCCAAGAATGGAATTTTATATGACCCCCAGGAACAGGTTGGCAGGCTGGTGGTGGGGAAAGAGGACATAAAATTGGGTCCATGGCTGTAGCGTCGTGCTTGTCACCTCCCCACCTTTGGCATTTTACCATTGAGGCACCAGGTGGCTCACCTGTCCCCGTATCAATGAAGGTCCTTAAATGACTGATTAATGGCCACTTAAGGGCTCTTCGCATAGTGGTTGGTATTTTACCATGGTGTAGATTTAGAACTGAGATGAGGGGGAATTACTTCTTGCAGAGGGTGGTGAATCTGTGGAACTCACTGCCCCACAGTGCAGTGGAACGGAGTCATTAAATGGTTTCAAGAAAGAGATAGATATATTTTTTATTTTTAAAATGGGTTAAAGGGATATGGGTAATGGGTGGGGAGGTGGATTAGAGACCAGGGAGAGATCAGCCATGATCTGATTGAGTGGCGGAGCAAGCTCGAATTACCTACTTCAGATCCGAATTCCTACGTAAGACCGCCATTCTTTTTGAAGGCTGATGCTGATCCTTTTGGGGCACCCTGTGCCCAACAGATAGCAACAGATACCCTGAAGATAGTGCCCAAGCAAATCCATGCTCCACACACACTCCAGGGCGGCCTGGTAGCAAAAGTGGATATCACTGTGGCTTCACAGCGCCAGGGTCCCAGGTTCGATTCCCCGCAGGGTCACTGTCTGTGTGGAGTCTGCACATTCTCCCCGTATCTGCATGGGTTTCCTCCGGGTGCTCCAGTTTCCTCCCACAGTCCAAAGACGTGCAGGTTAGGTGGATTGACCATGATAAATTGCCTTTAGTGACCAAAAAGGTTAGGAGGGGTTATTGGGATACGGGGATAGGGTGGAGGTGAGGGCTTAAGTGGGTCGGTGCAGACTCGATGGGCCAAATGTCCTCATTCTGCACTGTATGTTCTGAGTTCTAAGTTTCACCCCCCCCCCGAAAACCCCCCTCCCGAACTCTCCCCCCCCTTCCCCCCCCTCCCGAACTCCCCCCCCCCCTTCCCACCCCCCCCACTTCACCACCAAACCAAACCCTTAGGTAAATTTGGGTTTTACCTGCTTACCTAGAAATAGGGCTCGTCTTCGACGTCGACCTCCTTTAGTCCAAGCATTGGTCAGTACTGCTGGGACAAGAGAGCTGCTCGCCATTTGATTGGCCAGCAGCTGTTGGAGGTGGGAATCCCCCCCCCCACCAGATGGGAGAAACTAAATCACACACTGAGCCAATTAACTGTCCGATGTCCTTAAATTGCTGCCGGGCATCCCGGCCAAGGGAGGCCCCTGATTCTTCAGCTGGAGGGATAGATTCACCCCTCCTCCCTACAATTCCCATGCAACTTTCCTTTCCTTTTATTCCTCTTTTGTTTAGAACTGAAATTCAAGTTCAAATCAATATTTTGCATTTGTTAAAAGCGAAGATATATCTGGCTCTCACAAGTAACAGATTGTTTCTAATCAGATTTTGTTAATCCATTGTCATCATACCTGAACATGGACCTAAATAGGTCAATAAGGTAAACGGAATGATGACCTTTGCAGGCAGATGCACAGTTTGCATTTTCTTCAAGTTATCCAAAGACACAACAGCAGCATGATTTCTGTCTATGAAAGTCATCAGCTGTGGTGTATCTTCTATTCAGATGTATTTATAAATAACAAGGCGCTGAATGGCAGGGTAAGCCAGATGGGCTAAATCATTGTTAACTTCTCACGTTCTTATCATGCTGTCAAGGGATAGCTCTGAAAATATCACGGCTAAAAACTGTTTACAGATACAAAGTCTGATAATAAAATAGCTACCACATGTTGAATTTTATACCATGCTGCTCAACGAAACAAGGCCAATGATACTCCAGGCAGCCTGGTGAATCCCAGCCCTGTAATGTCAACAGCACGATATCCAGGTAATAAGGCCCTGAGCAAGTTCCATCACTCAGCGGCACACATTAGGGAAGAGACACGATCGAGCTAATCCATCATATTCACATGTTTAGATTGCGGGCTGATGCCCACTACAGTCTACAAAACCCATCACAACTTGTGGGAGCTGGGAACTAGGTTTGTGAAAATTAAATAAAGTATAACAAAATATTTTATTGATTTTTCAGAGTCTGTGTGCTCGATGCAGTAAGTTACGTGGTTATTATTTACATTTCCATTACCTGGTAGAATAGAATAATTGTATAATGTTAAAATAATTTGTTTTGATTCTAGTTCAGTGCCATCCAGATACTCCCAGGTAACAAGTATGCCTTAGAGATATCTGTTCCTGTTGACAACATTTATCAGGGTATGATAAATGATTATTCAAAAACCTCCGGGGGATTCTCTGTTTCTGAGGCTAAGGGCTGGATTCTCCGATTTTGAGGCTATGTCCGGAGGAAGATGCACAGTTTGCATTTTCTTTATGTCATCATTGGCTACAGGAATAGTGCCAGAGGACTGGAGGACAGCAAATGTGGTCCCTTTGTTCAAAAAGGGGAGCAGAGACAACCCCGGCAACTATAGACCGGTGAGCCTCACGTCTGTAGTGGGTAAAGTCTTGGAGGGGATTATAAGAGACAAGATTTATAATCATCTAGATAGGAATAATATGATCAGGGATAGTCAGCATTGCTTTGTGAAGGGTAGGTCATGCCTCACAAACTTTATTGAGTTCTTTGAGAAGGTGACTGAACAGGTAGACGAGGGTAGAGCAGTTGATGTGGTGTATATGGATTTCAGCAAAGCGTTTGATAAGGTTCCCCACGGTAGGCTATTGCAAAAAATACGGAGGCTGGGGATTGAGGGTGATTTAGAGATGTGGATCAGAAATTGGCTAGCTGAAAGAAGACAAGAGGGTGGTGGTTGATGGGAAATGTTCAGAATGGAGTACAGTCACAAGTGGAGTACCACAAGGATCTGTTCTGGGGCCGTTGCTGTTTGTCATTTTTATCAATGACCTAGAGGAAGGCGCAGAAGGGTGGGTGAGCAAATTTGCAGACGATACTAAAGTCGGTGGTGTTGTCGATAGTGTGGAAGGATGTAGCAGGTTACAGAGGGATATAGGTAAGCTGCAGAGCTGGGCTGAGAGGTGGCAAATGGAGTTTAATGTAGAGAAGTTGTTGACTCCCAAATTTCTTTCTCTGTCAGTCTGGCCTCAATAAAAGTTGAGATGGATTCGCACGTAAAAAGAAGTTATTTATTTAGCTTGCAAGCTTGATTCATTTCATAGAAATATAAGAGACATCCAGTTTCCTATATCCCAGAAAGCGAATGAACAAAGAAACAAAGGGATCTCTGCAAATCAATTCAAATGGTATCAAGTTTCACATACTCGACGGACATAGGTCAGCCTATGTCCCT
Source organism: Scyliorhinus torazame (assembly GCF_047496885.1). Lineage (NCBI taxonomy): Eukaryota > Metazoa > Chordata > Chondrichthyes > Carcharhiniformes > Scyliorhinidae > Scyliorhinus > Scyliorhinus torazame. The sequence continues at coordinate 276,360,228 of NC_092711.1, forward strand.
CCTGACATGTTCGATCTATTCTGATTGGCTCACTTCCAATCCCTTTCTCTGGCCCCTATCAATGCAGCATCACTCTCATAGACACACCTCTTCCTGCTTTTTCCATGCGGTCTCAAACCCCTTTGTCCCTAACTGCCAGAATCAAAGTGGCTTATTTCTACATTACATTAACTAGTATCTCTAAAGTAACTATGTTATATCACATTCGTCAAAGTGTGAGGTGATTCACTTTGGAAGGAATAACAGGAATGCGGAATATTTGGCTAATGGTAAAGTTCTTGAAAGTGTGGATGAGCAGAGGGATCTAGGTGTCCATGTACATAGATCCCTGAAAGTTGCCACCCAGGTTGATAGGGTTGTGAAGAAGGCCTATGGAGTGTTGGCCTTTATTGGTAGAGGGATTGAGTTCCGGAGTCGGGAGGTCATGTTGCAGCTGTACAGAACTCTGGTACGGCCGCATTTGGAGTATTGCGTACAGTTCTGGTCACCGCATTATAGGAAGGACGTGGAGGCTTTGGAGCGGGTGCAGAGGAGATTTACCAGGATGTTGCCTGGTATGGAGGGAAAATCTTATGAGGAAAGGCTGATGGACTTGAGGTTGTTTTCGTTGGAGAGAAGAAGGTTAAGAGGAGACTTAATAGAGGCATACAAAATGATCAGGGGGTTGGATAGGGTGGACAGTGAGAGCCTTCTCCCGCGGATGGATATGGCTGGCACGAGGGGACATAACTTTAAACTGAGGGGTAATAGATATAGGACAGAGGTCAGAGGTAGGTTCTTTACGCAAAGAGTAGTGAGGCCGTGGAATGCCCTACCTGCTACTGTAGTGAACTTGCCAACATTGAGGGCATTTAAAAGTTTATTGGATAAACATATGGATGATAATGGCATAGTGTAGGTTAGATGGCTTTTGTTTCGGTGCAACATCGTGGGCCGAAGGGCCTGTACTGCGCTGTATTGTTCTATGTTCTATGTTCTATGAAGTGTCTGGTTTTACGCTGAAAAAACTGGTGCCGCCCCCGCACCGATCCTCCAACCGGTGAGGGGCTAGCAGCCGTGCCATGTAAAATGCGCCGCCTGCCCGATATAAACGCCTGGAGCATTGGTCTGTGCCCGCGCATGCGCACGGCGACGACCTGCAGCGGTCGCGCCAAACAACATGGCCCCGGCTGCGCGCGGACCCGACCTGCCAGACAGTGTCCCCTGGGCCAACCCTACCAATCCTCCCAGCCCTCGCTGAAGCCCCCCCGCCGGCTAGCAGCACGGCTCCCGACCTGCCAGATAGTGTCCCCCGGGCCAACCTTACCAATCCTCCCAGCCCTCGCTGAAGCCCCCCGCCGGCTAGCAGCACAGCTCCCGCCCAACACAGTCTGCAGCATCACACTGCATTTGGGAACTCGCCCCATCGGGGGTGGAACATCAGGGGAGGGCCTTCAGGTAACGTCCTGAGGCCATCCCAACGGCGTGCGGCGTACTCCTCGTGAGCATCCGAAAACCCGATCGCTGACTACGATATCGGTGTCGGGCAATGGAGAATCCTGCCCATAGTGTTGATGCCAACGCAGAATTCATGGACTTTCACGATAGCAAAACTGGCGCCACACTTGGACTGATTCTGCTATTGTTTTTTTGATAAATTTTTGAGTACCCAATTCATTTTTTCCAATTAAGGGGCAATTTAGCCTGGCCAATCCACCTACCCTGCGCATCTTTGGTTTGTGGGGGCGAAACCCACGCAAACACGGGGAGAATGTGCAAACTCCACACGGACAGTGACCCACAGCCGGGATCGAACCTGGGACCTCGGTACCGTGAGGCATTAGGGCTAACCCACTGCGCCACCGTGCTGCCCCGATTCTGCTATTGTTAAGGGGCTAGCACCGGCGCCACATGGAACACAATCGATTCTAATGTGAAATGGTGCCGGAATTGCTGGTTTCACGATTGATACGCAGGAGGCTGACAAGCTGCAGCCGCATACACACACTTCACTCCACATACACACCATCTCAGCCAACAAGATGGCAGTAAGATGTGCAGCCCCACATTATACCCTGACCCGGGAAGGAGGCCGCCGCCATTCGTCGTGCCTGGTGCAAGGGAGAGGTGGTCAGTGCCATGTGCAACGTATTCCAACCGGCCAGCAGTGCAGAAAAAAGCTCATAACCTACCCTCCCCCCAACCTGGAGGGCGGCCGAAACTCCACCCTGCACCAAACGCCGGCACCCCTACCGGCCTCCATGTCCAGGTGCTCTGGTTACTGAGGCCACCAGCTGCCCACTCCCAGGACTGCATGAGTCAGACTATCTAACACTTTCTTTTTCTGTTTACCCCTCCACCCTCTCCCAGGAAAAGGCTGCGCACAACCGCCGGGAGCGCGAGAAGACAGAAAGGGGACCCACCGGACTTGTGGCCCCTCACCATGGCTGAGCAGAGTGCCCTGGACATGCGCAGTGGGCCTGAAGAAAGGGAGGTCACAGAGGTGGAGCTTGGACGAGGGCGAGGAAATGGGACCCCGCTTAGTTGCTGTTCCCCATGACATGTACGTGCCAATGGAACCCCCAATACCACCCTCACCCCCCCCCCCCCCCCCCCCCCCCCCCCCCCCCCGCCTGCAGTCTAATCCTGCATCTTGCAGGACCTGCAGGGGATAGGGCAGGTCCAGCTGGCGACCCCCGTCCCCTGCATGTGCCACAGCTGGAGCTCCCCCATGGGCCAAGCAGAGACTGGGAATAGCAGCTCAGGCAACAGCCCTCTGCCCGAGACTCCAAAGCTCAGGTCGGAGGATGACGGTGATTTTCCGTCATAGCTGTCTGCAACACCCTCCACCATCCCAGAGACACTCACCTCGGTGGGGCATGTTAGTGAAGAGGCTCCTGGGACACAATCTGGTGCTCACCACACAGCCCCTCCGGTACAGCGGGTGGAGGTAGGAACACCCGAGGGGACGGACGGTGGACGGCAGGTCCACTCCGGGAACTAGTTGCCGTCCAGATGCGTCTCAGGCTTCTGGAACAGACAGTCCCATTTGTAGTGGAGATGCAGTCAGAGAGCCAGGGATTACATGAGGGGTTGTCGGCGAGTATCCAGCACCTGCAGGTTCAGTTCGAGGAGTCCAACCACATGCAGAAACAGCAGGTGGTGCCGATAATGCATGCCACTCAGGCCAACACCGCACGGGTAATGTCCTTGGTGGAGGCATTGGGGGAGACGGTCGTGGGTATGGATAAGCATATCCAAGGCCTGAGGAGTTCTGTGCAGGTGCTGGCCGAAGCCCAGGGCAGGATTGTTGTCTCACAGGCAACCATGTTCCCGAGCCACCTGGACATCGCAGCGGGGCTCCTGAGCATGGTCCGGTCATAGCAGGTTAGGGCTGGGAACATCTGCAGCATTTCCCAGTCGCTGGCCGACGTGGCGCAGACACAGACGGAGGTAGCCCAGTCCCAGAGGGAGATGCCGCAGTCACTGGCTGATGTGACACAAATGCAGAAGGTCGTGGCACAGTCAATGGGTGATATGGCGGGGTCCCAGATGGAGATAGTCCACTCCCTTTGCTCCATGGCCACGAGCGAGGTGACCGTGGGCGAGACCAGAGTGGGCCTCCAGGACTGGCAGTGCCAGGTGGCATGGGAGTCTCAGGGGATAGCTCCACTCACATCCTCGCCCCTTGGAATAGCTCAGGGGCCACCGGGCAGCCCGAGGGAGGAGGAGGTGATGGGGCCCATGTTGGTGACTCCTGCAGGAGAGGTGCCAGAACGCCGCAGCACTTTGGACTCCTCCCTCCAGTCTCTGGTGCATTTGGTGGGCAAAACAGGGCGGCATCATGCCAGCCGGGATACTGGAGCAGCAGCCGTGCCCATTCAGGCCTGGTCGGCCCAGAAGATGCCCGCCAACTGGGATCCAGGACGCAGGACCGGAATCACAGCAGGCCACTACCACTCCTGTAGTACCATGTGGGGAACCACCTAGGCGTGGTGTTCGGGATCATAAGGCCAGAAAGTTAGAGCAGTTAAGTTGGCACAAGTGTAGGCACAGTTTAGTTATAGGGGCTAGGACACAAATCTGTATTTATTTGTTGACATTAAACATCTGTTACCACTGTTACAACCTGCATCAGTGCTCAGTCCAAGGGGTGAGAAGGTCTGGACTGCCCGGGGGGTAGGAGTGAGGGTGCATGGGGCGGAATGGACGGATGTTGGTGGGGGGTAATTGGCAGACCCTGTGGTGGCCTGGACCCCCCAACCGTATCCACCACTGTAACCCCAGGGATTCAATGGCACCGTGTGCAGGGATCACCCAGGTGGGTAGTGTGAAGTGCAACCATGGGCAGGAGTCAGGCATTGCCAAACTATGTGGAGCACCAGAGCACATCGTGGAACGGGGTGTCATCATTCTTCATCCAATGGACAAGATTCGCTGTTACCGCCAAGCCAGGACCCCCACCCGTAGTCCGACAGGTATGTATAACAGAGGGGGTTGCAGGCATGGGGGGGAGGGAGAGAAGTGAGGAGGTGTGGGGTCGGGATGTGGTGTCCATGCCCCTGGCCAGCCTCTCCACCACACCTCCCCCACCCAGGGTGAACCTGGAGGCGATCAGAGCGTTGCATGCGTGTTGACCCTGGCGCGCATGTCTTGCGGCCTCCCGTGTCTGCTTGGGCCCCATGTCCCGCCCATCCTCTCCCTCCTCCACATCCTCCTCATCAGACGAGGCCTGACATTCCTCCTCCAGCACATTGTCCCTCTGCTGCATGCTGTTGTGGAGGACGCAACAGTCCCCCACGAAGCGGGCAACCCTCTCAGTGTCATACTAGAGAACATTGCCAGAGCTGTTCAGTCACCTGAACCGCATCTTCAGGAGGCCAAAGCACTTTTCCTTCGCGCTCGTGGTCGCTGCATGGGCGTCGACGTAGCGGGCTTCCACGTCGGTCTGTGGTCTCCGGATAGATATCATCTGCCACAATCGCAGTGGGTGACCTCTGTCACCTCGGAGCCAAACTCCCAGCCAGGGTGGTGTCTCGAACTTCTCAGGAATTGTCGAGCGTGCCAGTATTAAGGAGTTGTGCACACAGCCGGGATATCGGGGCCCCTTTTTTCTCTTGACCCTTGGCTGAAGTCACAATTTCATATCATTGGCCCTTTTTCAACCTGTAGGTTTCTTACAGATTCTGTACACCAACATGTACCTACTCATTTACTAAACACCTTCTATGATAGAGGGTACCTTGCGGAAATCGTGTTTTATTTTTGTTTGACAATATCATTTTAATTTAATTTGTTAGTTAATGGTTTTCTAAATCAATAGAGATGGACCAACTAAGGCGTGAAAAATGTCAGTATCGTTCCCTTTTGATGGGGAGACCTTTGACTGTGCTCTTGTTTGGTTGGCGTGCCTAGCTTTACATATCTTAAAACAGAATCCTACCATGTTATAATTTGTGTCTAGGTAATTCTTGAGCCCAAACAGTTGATGATACATAGACACTTTGAAGAAAGGAGCAGGAGGAGGCCTTTTGGCCCTTCGAGCCTGCTCTGCCATTTATCACGATCATGGCTGATCATCCAACTCAATAGCCTAATCCTGCTTTCTCCCCATAGCCTTGATCCCATTCTACCCAAGTGCTATATCTAGCCACCTCTTGAATATATTTAATGTTTTAGCATCAACTACTTCCTGTGGTATGAATTCCACAGGCTCACCACTCTTTGTGTGAAGAAATGTCTTCTTATGTCTGTCTGAAATGGTTTACCCTGAATCCTCAGGCTGTGACCCCTGGTTCTGGACACACCCAGGGGCTTTTCACAGTAACTTCATTTAAAGCCTACTTGTTACAATCAGCGATTTCCATTTCACCCACCATTGGGAACGTCTTCCCTGCATCTACCCTGTCTAGTCCTGTTAGAAGTTTCTACGAGATCCCCCCCTCATTCTTCTGAACTCCAGCGAAATCAATCCTAACCTAGTCAATCTCTCCTCATATGACAGTCCCGCCACCCCTGGAATCAGTCTGGTAAACCTTCGCTGCACTCCCTCGAGAGCAAGAACATCCTTCCTCAGAAAACGAGACCAAAACTGCACACAATATTCTAGTTGTGGCCTCACCAAGGCCCTGTATAATTGCAGCAACACATCCCGGCTTCTGTACTCGAAACCTCTCGAAATGAAGGCCAACATATCATTAGCCTTCTTTACCGCCTGCAGCACCTGCATGCTTACCTTCAGCAACTGGTGCACAAGGACACCAGCTCCCGCTGCACACGCTCCTCTCCCAATTTACAACCATTCAGGTAGTAATGTGCCTTCCTGTTTTTGCTTCCAAAGTGAATAATAAAGTGAATGATGTAATGGTCTCCACTGTATCTTTCTCCCAATGGAAGATTGGCCACTTATGTGCCTCAATTAACAGCAAGGTGGGAAGTCCAATCATGCGCCATTCCAGTTCGAATGCACCACTAATCCGCCTATGCATGTTCCCTTCACACCTCCAAGCCTGCCACCGACGAAACCACAAGATTCTGCCCATTGTTCCTGAGCCCAGTACAATGGATAAATGCCACATAAGTGCAAACCTTTATTTCTAAGCCATCTACCAACTCCAAATTATGCAACAACAGCTTTCCTTCTGCAGGATTCCAAATATCTCTGATATTCCAAATTCCAAAGGCAGTCGATCACTCTTGTGAAAGCTGTGCAGAGAGTTTTTATATTTTTGGTGGGCATGTAAGCCTTTTTAAGTGCACAAAGCTCTTGAGCTGATATTCCGATATTCATAGAATTTAGACACCTTTTTAATGTGATGGTATTTCCATGCACCTCACTTTTACCTCTGCTTATCTTCCAACCCCAGATCAAATTCAGCTCATTTCTGCTAAATCAATCTACTTGACCCCCATTCTATGATTCCATCTTCAACATAGTTTGGATGAACTACATGCGAATAGGATAAGTTGTCCTATTTTCTTCCACATCCTGGGGTTAAGTAGATCAATTAAATGGCTCTAACTGGTGTCGTCTGCTATGATCAGCTCACACAGTACAGATCAAAGATTGAAGTTGAAAACTTATGGCTTGATGCTACAAGGGAGGTCCCAGTTTGCATACGTTGACCTATTTAGTTATCTGTATGGATAACATATTGGTGGTGTTCAGCCTGCAGGTAGAACCTTGGGTTCAATCAATAGCTGCAATGATTTTAAAAATGGATCGCACCCAGTTTTTTCTATCAACAAGGAAGTCTATCTTTCAGGCTTAGTTAATCATCAAGAAGCAACAGATTGAATTGGTTCAAAAGGACTAAAAGTAAAAATCCAATATCAGAGATCCTTCATAACGAACATGGCTCTCTCTCCCTGACTAGATCTATATACTTGATTCTGATTGTTTTCAGCTGAACCACACGGAGCTACAATAGTTTTACTATTGAGTATGACAGCATTACACTTGATGAGTGTAACATTTGTGAAAATGTCAAATATATAAAATGGTTAACAAAGGATGAGACTGGTGTTTTAATATTATAATTCAAGGACATTATGTGAAGGAATATGGCTAGAAGAAGGAGTTATAACATTAAAAGAGTGATTTTTCCTCTCGATTAGGGATTTAAAAAATTAAAAGCAGGGTTCACCTGCCTGTCATGAGTGGAAGAAGTTTGTGAACAGGCCGAGACATAGCTGTGTGCTGCAGGATATTAATCCAATTCCCTAACATAAGGCAGTTTCTGAAAAATAGGAACTGGTTTCTGAAAAGCATGGACATATCGCACCAGTAAGGCATTGATAATACCAGTTTTGTAAATAATCATGGTAAATTATCGCAATCTAACAATGGCTAATATTATTTTCTATGGATCCCCTAAATAACCTGTCAGCTGAATCCGGGAACCAGGGGCAGGATTCTCCAAACCCCGCCAGGTCAGAGAATCACCAGGGGGCGGCGTGAATCCCACCCGGCCGCTCCAACACCGGCTGCCGAATTTCCCAGCGCCGTTTTTTTGGCGGGGGCGGGGATCACGTAGCGGCGGTCAGGCGCCGTTGGCAGTGGCTCACCCGGCGATTCTCCGGGCCCCCATGGGCCAGGCGGCCGCCCGTTTTCGGCCTGTCCCACCAGCGTGGATTAGACAAGGTCCATATCGGTGGGGCCTGGGAGTCACCGGGGTGGGAAGTGGGGGGGGGGGCGGGGGGATCCTTCCCCGGGGGTGGCCCCCACGGTGGCGTGGCCTGCGATCGGGACCCACCGATCTGCGGGCAGGCCTGTGCCGAGGGGGCACTCTTTCCCTCTGCGCCGGCCTGTGTAAAGCTCCGCCATGGCCGGTGCAGAGAAGAAACCCCCTGCGCATACGCAGGGGTCACATGCCAGCGGTTCTGCGCATGCGCCAGAACACGCTGGTGCTCCTGCGCATGCGCCAACTCACGCAGGCCAGCGGAGGCCCTTCTCGGCGGCGGTTGGCGTGGCGTCAACCACTCCAGCGCCGGCCTAGCCCCCGGAAGTGCGGAGGATTCCACACCTTCCGGGTGGCCTGACGCCGGAGTGGTTCACGCTACTCTTTAGCGCTGGTACGGCCCGCCCTGATGGTTGGGGGAGAATCCAACTTTTCTAATCTTAAAACAGAAGAGACCACCAATTGCAATTCTCAACATCCGTTAGTTCGAAGGATGTGGACAGCACATGTGCTGATACCTTCCTGCAGACTGAATCTTTCCTTAAGGATGAAATAATTTGGATTTTAAAGGTAGAATGCAATGTAGGTGACTTCACCTCAAAAATGTCTGTCAATTTCGACTGTGCATCAATCACGAGCAAAAATATTGTGCCCGGGAGTGGACCAACATAATCGATATGGATTCGAACCCATGACCATCTAGGCCATTCCCAAGGATTGAGTGGTGCTTGACTAGCTTCTCAATATCAGCATCAATGCCAAACCACCAAACAACTTCTGGCAAGCATTCAACTTAGATGCCAGGATGAGCATTGTGTAATTCTGTCAGGAGCAGCTCTCTGTCTGGTACCCCAGAGTATGATGCCATCCTGACAATTCCATTCATTCTTGAGGGTAAAGAATGGCTTAATTTCCTTGGCAACTGGCTCATTAACCAACCTATAAGTATTTTGTCTCACTTTGGACAAAAGGGGATCTCAACTGGTCCAGTTCTTGATCTGTTTCACTGAGAGCGGCAATGTGCTTAAAATATTTAATGCCATGATGATTTTTTATGGTACTGGAGTACAGGTGATACTTTCTTGCAAGGTTAGGCAGCTAAGAGCATCCGCATTTGCTATATGTATTCCAGGTCGGTGCTTGAAAGTACATTCAAAGGCAGATATAATTAACGCCCATTGTTGAATTCTTGTCGCAGCGATCAGTGGGATAGCCTTTTACCCTTGAGACCCAAGAGCAGTTTGTGGTCAGAAACAATGGTAAAGCGTCTACTATGTAAGTACTCGCGGAATTTCTTGGTGCCAAAGACTAATGATAGTCCTTCCTTCACTATTTGTGAATAGCCTTTCTTTGCCTCCGAGTGTTCTTGACATATACCCTATTGGCCTTTCAGAGTCGTTGTCCATCTCATGGACAACAGCGTACCAACACGATATGAAGAGGCGTCGCAGATCAATATCTGTTCTTTAGATGAGTCAATGTGTTCTAACAGGTTTGAGGATTGCAACAAATCCTTTATTATGTTGAAAGCTTCTTCCTGAGGATCCTTCCAAGACTAACAATATTTCTTCAGCGGAATATGCAAGGAGGCCAATACCATTAGTAAGTTTGATAAAAGGTGTCTACAGTATTTTCTGATCCCCCCCCCCAAACAATTTCAGTTCTGTTGTGTTTGATGGGGCAGGCGCCTCCTTTATTGCTTTGACCTTGTCACCCACAGAGGGTAATTCTAGTGTATCTGCACCGTGCCCCAGGTAGGTCACCTCAGTGGCTTGAAAGGTGCACTTCTCTTTATTGAGGTAAACTTCAGCCTCCTGAAACCTCTTTAAACACCTCCTCTAAGTTTGCTAGCTGCTAGGCTTCTGTTGATCTGGTTATAAAGACGTCATCAAGGTAGACTCTCCATTGTCCTTTGAAATATTGCGCATTACAATGACACACAAAAAGGTAGGTGCATGCACTGGAATAAGCCTTTGTTTGTGTTTATCGTGACATACCCTCAGGAAATGTCATCGAATTAGAATTGCTGATACGCGTAACTCATATCCAGCTTTGTGTAAGATTGACCACCTGCAAGCTTTGCAAACACGTCTTCAATTCTCGGGATTGGATATTTTATCCAGCTTGGTGGCCTGATTAACTGTTAGCTTATAATCGCCGCAAATGTGGATCGTCCTGTCAGGTTTCAATATGCCGATTAAAAGTACTGCCCATTTCGAGAACTGAACTGGCTGGAAAATGTCTAGTTCTTCCAACCTCCACTTCCTCTTGTAAGGCATATGGCACCTCGTCACTGTCGGTAGACTGATACCTCCGTAAGCGGGTGTGAACACTGCCATGCTGGATGATGACAACCCGCTCTGCGATGAGCTGTAAGCCACGAATCGCTACTGACCGTCTGAGTCATGGCCATTTCTGAACACCACCACCTCGGTGTCCCCTCTATGCGTCAAGGACACACCATCACATGTCCATGTGGGGCCATGGGCGTTGCCGCACGGAGGACAAGGCGTGTTTGGTGTCAGGGTGGGGTCCACTCCAGGACTCACCTTTGCGATGATCCTCGGCCAGAACCATCAGTGGGCACCCCGACTTCCCCCTCTAACCCCCCCTCACCGCCACCCTCCCTTCCCCCCTAACCCCCCCCCACTCCGCCACCCCCGCTTCCTGCCCCTAAGCCCCCCACACGTGCTTCCCGCCCCTAACCCCCCTACACCACCACCCCCGCTTCCCCCTAACCCCCCCACACAGCCACCCCCACTTCCCGCCCCTAACCCCCCCACACCTGCTTCCCGCCCCTAACCCCCATACACTGCCACCCCCGCTTCCCCCCCTAACCCCCATCACCCCCAGAAAAAGGGCAAAGGCATGGAGGTTTGGAGTAGCAACATTTGTTGTGACAATGCAACACACGTGCCCTAGCCCCTATAACTAATCTGTGCCCTGCGCCCGTGCCAACTTACTACGTGCCTAACTTTTTTGCCTTACGGGCTCTACCACTACGTCTAGGTGTTCCTCCGGACGGTACAGCAGGAGCGGATGCGGACTGCTGAGAGACCTGCCCTTCGACTTGGCTTATGGTTAGACGCACATTTGCAGGATGCACGTATGAACACAACTTTATCACATGCAGGGGACACTCCGACCCACGCCATGGCACCTGCCCACGGGGGGTGGGGGGAGGGGGAAGGATCCACATGTGTCCCGGGTGCAATCAGCCCCCCCACCCCCCTCGGCCCCCAGTCACCCCACGTCCCCCACCCTGCCCCGCCCGCCCCCGGCGCCCAACCCCCGCCCTCGTCCCCGCCCCCGGTGCCCCCCCGCCCCCGGTCCCCCCCCCCTAGCGTGGGCTACAGGGGGGGCATTGCCCGGGGCACGGCTCAGGGAACTTGCCCTCGCTGCCCACATGAGGTCGTGCAGCTTCTTCCTGCACTCTTCCCCCATGCGGGGGATGTGCCCCACAGCGCTGACTGCGGCCCACACCTCTCACCATCCATGCCTCACGGTGCTGCTTGACTGCCGTTGTCCTCGTTGGGGGTAGATGATGGCCCTGCGCTCCTCCACTGCATCCAACAGTGACTCTAGGTCACTGTCCCTGAAGCGGGGTACGGCGCGATGGGGCTCCTCCATGTCGTCCCCCGGTGTTTCTGTGCGCCCTGTGCACTTCCTTATATGTGGCACGGCAACGCCACGATGACGGCGCCGCTCCAGCTTTCTGCACACGGCATTCCTCGCGGCGCTGAGGCTGGCCCCCTCTCAGGCAGTGAATTGGCTGCGGCGTAGGCCCGTTTGCGCCGTCGTGGAACGCGACGGCGTTCACGACGGCGCGGGCACTTGGTCTCCATATCGGAGAATCGCCCCCTTGATCCGATTAAATGGTGGGACAGGCTCAAGGAAATGAATGGATAATCCTGTTTCTGTGTATTGTGTTCAGTCCTCTGTGGAGGAGTCAAATGAGTCTATTCGGACAAAGGGAGGCATTCTTGCGAGTACATTTTTTTTCAGACTTCGATTAAAACCGGATACTCACAGGTGTTGGGCCAGAGGCAGTATCAGGAAAATTTATCCTCATCGCCAGATGTAAAGATGCACTTTCACAGACTTCATTTGAAGCAGCAAAGGTACTTATTAATAAGCAAACAGCAGCCTCATGGCTAGAGCTAGCTCCCAAAATGTCTCTGCCTGGAGCGAACCCCACCCACCAGAGTAATTCCAGACTTGGAATTCCAGACTTAGAGTTCTGTTTGGTCACACAGACCTTGTAATCCTTCCTCTGCCCTAAAAGGAACAATTACTACAATTGTATCTTATCATAGAACATAGAACATAGAACATTACAGCGCAGTACAGACCCTTCGGCCCTCGATGTTGCGCTGACCGGTGAAACCACTCGAAAGCCCATCTACACTATTCCCTTATCATCCATATGTCTATCCAATGACCATTTGAATGCCCTTAGTGTTGGCGAGTCCACTACTGTTGCAGGCAGGGCATTCCACGCCCTTACTATTCTCTGAGTAAAGAACCTACCTTTGACATCTGTCTTATATCTATCTCCCCTCAATTTAAAGCTATGTCCCTCGTGCTAGACATCACCATCCGAGGAAGAAGGCTCTCACTGTCCACCCTATCCAATCCTCTGATCATCTTGTATGCCTCAATTAAGTCACCTCTTAACCTTCTTCTCTCTAACGAAAACAGCTTCAAGTCCCTCAGCCTTTCATCATAAGATCTTCCCTCCATACCAGGCAACATTCTGGTAAATCTCCTCTGCACCCTTTCCAATGCTTCCACATCCTTCCTATAATGTGGCGACCAGAATTGGACGCAATACTCCAAATGCAGCCGCACCAGAGTTTTGTACAGCTGCAACATGACCTCATGGCTCCTAAACTCAATCCCTCTACCAATAAAAGCTAACACACCATACGCCTTCTTAACAACCCTCTTAACCTGGGTGGCAACTTTCAGTGATCTATGTACATGGACACCGAGATCTCTCTGCTCATCCACACTGCCAAGAATCTTACCATTAGCTCAGTACTCTGTCTTCCTGTTATTCCTTCCAAAATGAATCACCTCACACTTTTCTGCATTAAACTCCATTTGCCACCTCTCAGCCCAGCACAGCAGCTTATCTATGTCCCTCTGTAACTTGTAACATCCGTCCGCACTGTCCACAACTCCACCGACTTTAGTGTCATCTGCACATTTACTCACATCCTTCTAGGCACTCCTCCAGGTCATTTGTAAAAATGACAAACAGCAGTGGCCCCAAAACAGATCCTTGTGGTACACCACTAGTAACTGGACTCCAGTCTGAACATTTCCCATCAACCACCACCCTTTGTCTTCTTCCAGCTAGCCAATTTCTGATCCAAACTGCTAAATCACCCTGAATCCCATGCCTCCATATTTTCTGCAGTAGCCTACCGTGGGGAACCTTATCAAATGCTTTACTGAAATCCATATACACCACATCAACTGCTTTACCCTCATTCACCTGTTTGGTCACCTTCTCAAAGAACTCAAGAAGGTTTGTCAGGCACGACCTACCCTTCACAAAACCGTGTTGACTATCTCTTATCAAATTATTCCTTTCCAGATGATTATACATCCTATCTCTTATAAACCTTTCCAAGATTTTGCCCACAACAGAAGTAAGGCTCGCTGGTCTATAGTTACCGGGGTTGTCTCTACTCCCCTTCTTGAACAAGGGAACAACATTTGCTATCCTCCAGTCTTCTGGCACTATTCCTGTAGACAAAGAAGACTTAAAGATCAAAGCCAAAAACTCAGCAATCTCCTCCCTAGCTTCCCAGCGAATCCTAGGATTAATCCCATCTGCGCCAGGGGACTTATCTATTTTCACACTTTCCAGAATTGCTAACACCTCCTCCTTATGAACCTCAAACCCTTCTAGTCTAGTAGCCTGAATCTCAGTATTCTCCTCGACAACATTTGTCTTTTTTCTGTGTGAATACTGATGAAAAATATTCATTTAGCACCTCTCCTATCTCCTCAGACTCCAAGCACAACTTCCCACTACTGCCCTTGACTGGCCCTACTCTTACCCTAGTCATTCGTTTATTCCTGACGTATCTATACAAAGCTTTAGGGTTATCCTTGATCCTACCTGCCAAAGACTTCTCATGTCCCCTCCTGGCTCTTCTTAGCTCTCTCTTTATGTCCTTCCCAGCTAACTTGTTACTCTCGAGTCCCCTAACTGAACCTTCATGTCTCATCTTTACATAAGCCTCCTTCTTCCTCTTGACAAGTGTTTCGACTGCTTTAGTAAACCACGGTTCCCTTGCTCGATCACTTCCTCCCTGCCGGACAGGTACATACTTATCAAGGACACGCAGTAGCTGTTCCTTGAACAAGCTCCACATTTTAATTGTGTCCATCCCCTGCAGTTTTCCTCTCCATCCGATGCATCCCAAGTCTTGCCTCATCGCATCATAATTGCCTTTCCCCCAGTTAAAACTCTTGCCCTGCAGTATATACCTATCCCTTTCCATCACTAAAGTAAACACAATCGAATTGTGGTCACTATCAACAAAGTGCTCACCTACCTCCAAATCTAACACCTGTCCTGGTTCATTACCGAGTACCAAATCCAATATGGCCCCGCCTCTCATTGGCCTATCTATATACTGTGTCAGGAAACCCTCCTGCACACAATGGAAAAAAACGGACCCATCTAAAGTACTCAAACTATAGCGTTTCCAGTCAGTATTTGGAAAGTTAAAGTCCCCCATAACAACTACCCTGTTGCTTTCGCTCCTATCCAGAATCATCTTTGCAATCCTTTCCTCTACACCTCTGGAACTTTTTGGAGGCCTATAGAAAACCCCTAACAGGGTGACCTCACCTTTCCTGTTTCTAACCTCAGCCCATACTACCTCAGTAGACGAGTCCTCATCAAACGTCCTTTCTGCCACCGTAATACTGTCCTTGACTAACAATGCCACCCCTCCCCCTCTTTTACCACCTTCCCTGCACTTACTGAAATATCTAAACCCCGGCAGCTGCAACAACCATTCCTGTCTCTGCTCTATCCATGTCTCCGAAATGGCCACAACATCGAAGTCCCAGGTACCAACCCATGCCGCAAGTTCACCCACCTTATTCCGGATGCTCCTGGCATTGAAGAAGACACACTTTAAACCACCTTCCTGCCTGCCGGTACACTCCTGCAACTTTGAAACCTTACTCATGACCTCACTACTCTCAACCTCCTGTATACTGGAGCTACAATTCAGGTTCCCAAGCCCCTGCTGAACTAGTTTAAACCCTCCCGAAGAGCATTAGCAAATTTCCCCCCCAGGATATTGGTACCCCTCTGGTCCAGGTGTAGACCATCCTGTTTGTAGAGGTTCCACCAACCCCAGAATGAGCCCCAATTATCCCTAAAATCTGAAACCCTCCCTCCTGCACCATCCCTGTAGCCACGTGTTCAACTGCTCTCTCTCCCTATTCCTCGACTCGCTATCACGTGGCACGGGTAATAACCCAGAGATAATAACTCTGCTTGTCCTAGATCTAAGTTTCCACCCTAGCTCCCTGAATTCCTGCCTTACATCCCTATCCCTTTTCCTACCTATGTCGTTGGTACCTATGTGGACCACGACTTGGGGCTGCTCCTCCTCCCCCTTAAGGTTCCCGAAAACACGATCCGAGCCATCACGCACCCTGGCACCTGGGAGGCAACACACCAACCGCGAGTTTCTCTCGTTCCCACAGAATCTCCTATCTATCCCCCTAACTATGGAGTCTCCAATGACTAATGCTCTACTCCTCTCCCCCTTCCCTTCTGAGCAACAGGGACAGACTCTGTGCCAGAGACCTGTACCCCATGGCTTAACCCTGGTAAGTCCCCCCCCCCCCAACAGTATCCAAAGCGGTATACTTGTTACTAAGGGGAACGACCACAGGGGATCCCTGTACTGACTGCTTCCCCCCAGCCCCTCTCACCGTCACCCATCTATCTTTATTCTTCGGAGTAACTACATCCCTGAAGCTTCTATCTATGACCACCTCTGCCTCCCGAATGATCCGAAGTTCATCCAGCTCCAGCTCCAATTCCCTAACACGGTTTCTGAGGAGCTGGAGATGGGTGCACTTCCCACAGATTAAATCAGCAGGGACACTGACGGTGTCCCTCACCTCAAACATTCTGCAGGAGGAACATTGCACTACCTTCCCTGCCATCCCCTCTAGATAAAAAAGAAAAAGAAAGAAAGAGCTTACCTGTTATTCACTCCCCTTCTCACTTGACAACAGCTCCTCCACAAACCACCTTCAAGTTAGGGTGAGCACAACGGCGTATGCAAATTTCCCCACAACAGCCAATCAGCAGCTCCGCTCTACTGCTCGCTGCTGCATGCTTGTCTTCACCTGAACAGCTAGGGTCTCTTGCTCAGGTACACCTTCAAGTTAGGGTGAGCACAGTACAGGCCCTTCAGCTCACAATGTTGGACCAACCATTTATCCTAATCTAAGATCAACCTAACCTACACCCCTTCAATTTACTGCTGTCCATGTGTCTGCCCAACAGTTGCTTAAATGTCCCTAATGACTCTGACTCCACCACCTACGCTGGCAGTGCATTCCATGCACCCATCACTCTCTGTGTAAAGAACCGACCACTGGCATCTCCCCTATACCTTCCTCCAATCACCTTAAAATTATGTCCCCTCGTGACAGCCATTTCCGCTCTGGGGAAAAATCGCTGGCTATCCACTCTATCAATGCCTCTCATCACCTTGTACACCTCTATCAAGTCACCTCTCTTCCTTCTTTGCTCCAGTGAGAAAAGCCCTAGCTCCCTCAACCTTTCAGCACGGTAGCACAAGTGGATAGCACTGTGGCTTCACAGCACCAGGGTCCCAGGTTCAATTCACTGCTGGGTCACTGTCTGTGCGGAATCTGGACGTTCTCCCCGTGCCTGTGTGGGTTTCCTCCGGGTGCTCCGGTTTCATCCCACAGTCCAAAGACGTGCAGTTTAAGTGGATTGGCCATGATAAATTGCCCTTAGTGACCAAAAACAATGGTCAGGAGGGGTTATTGGTTTACGGGGATAGGGTGGAAAGTGAGAGCTTAAGTGGGCCAGTGCAGACTCAATGGGCCGAATGGCCTCCTGCACTGTATGTTCTATGTACTATGTACTTTCTTCATAAGACATGCCCTCCAGTCCAGGCAGCATCCTGGTAAATCTCTTCTGCACCCTCTCCAAAGCATCCACATCCTTCCTATAATGAGGCAACCAGAACTGGACACAATACTCCAAGTGTGGTCTAACCAGTGTTTTATAAAGCTGCAGCAAAACTTTGCAGCTCTTAAACTCAATCCCCCTGTTAATGAAAGGCAAACACCATATGCCTTCTTAACAACCCTATCAACCTGGGTGGCAACTTTGAGGGATCTATGTACGTGGACCCCAAGATCCGTCTGTCCCTCCACACTTCCCAGAATCCTGCCTTTTACCCTGTATTCAGCATTCAAATTCGACCTTCCAAAATGAATCACTTCACATTTATCTAGATTGAACTCCATCTGCCATTTCTCAGCCCAGCTCTGCATCCTGTCAATGTCTTGTTGTAACCTGCAACAGCCCTCGACACTATCTACAACTCCACCAAACTTCATGTCATCGGCAAACTTACTAACCCACCCTTCCACTTCCTCATCCAAGTCATTTATAAAACCACAAAGAGCAGAGGTCCCAGAACAGATACCTGCAGGACACCACTGGTTACCGACCTCCAGGCGGAAAACTTTCCGTCCACTATCACTCGCTGTCGTCTTTCGGCCAGCCAATTCTGTATCCAAATAGCCAAATTTCCCTGTATCACATGCCCCCTAATTTTCTGAATGAACCTACCATGGGAAACCTTATCAAATGCCTTACTGACCACACATAGTGGACAATTTCTGTTGAAAATTATAATGAATTTGAAAAGCTGCCTTATAGGCTGTTGGAGAGACAGACTATTTGAAACAAGAAGATTGTAAAGGTGATCAGTTACATTCCAAGAAAGTGTGTGCCTTTGTTGATGTGAAGTGATTAAAATACTGCATTTAATAAGAAGCCACCTTGCTTATGGCATCTAAGAAGTCCCGTACATGCGGATTAACCTGGAATATTATTCATGTTGCAGCAATAATAAGAGATAAATTGCATGGATGGAAATAATGGGGGTTCTTAAACCTGAAAAGAGATTGTGTCTATGGATGAGTGGCTGGTTAAGGGTTTGAAATTGATGGTGTGTCGCAAAGCCAGCAGCAATTTGCTGACTTATTCCCTTAATGCGGTCTGCTGCACATGGGAAACCCCTGTGAGGCAGGCAGGTTAGCAATTATGATATGAAAAGACCTCAATATCAGCTACTTTAACTGGGATTTCAGAAATTAACTGGGTGTGCATGGATTTCCTTTGCTTTATGCTTTTCACCAGGGAAATCAGGTGGGAGAACAATGGGATTTGAAGGGGATGAAGAAGTGACAGACATGAAATCCTTTAAATACTGAGTTCTCCTAAAAACGGCTTTTCCTCACAGGATTTGTTCTGAGAGTGTGCTTTCACTGCTTTGAAGGTGATTTCCAATAGTTTGAACGTCATTCCCAAGACTTTGAAGTTTAGTGCTTTCAATCTGCACTTCATGCGCTCAGCATGGGAGCCACTTACACAGCTTTAACTTGGAGCTCAGATAAGACCAAGATAAGTAGCAGCATTACTCAAACACATGCCATTCTGCAGGAGAGAGTGGCTGAGCGCACGTGTCCTGTTCATACGAGATAATGCCGTAACATTGGGTATACCGGCAGAGGCTAAGTTTCCTGGGCATGAGTGAGTAGCAATGCCTCAGGAAATTTAGGATTTTCCACCCGATCATTAGTTTCATCAGCAACCTCCTGGAAGATGATTGCCAACCGGATGGAGCAGGTGGGCATAAATTGCCAATGGCTAACATAGAATCATAGAATTTACAGTGCAGAAGGAGGCCATTCGGTCCATTGAGTCTGCACCAGCCCTTGGAAAGAGCACCCGACTTAAGCCCACGCCTCCACCTTTCCCCGCAACCCAGTTACCCCACCTTACTTTTTGGACTCAAAGGAACAATTTAACATGGCCAAATTACCCTTATTTGTTTCTTTGCCTCTGACTCCATCCTTGGATTTGTGAGTGATATTTGTAGAATCTCGCAATCAGCTGTCTACAAGCACATCGCATGTGTCCCAGGCATGGGACGCACTTGCATTTCTCAATTGATGAGGCCAATCAGCGTGAGCAGGAACTTGGTTTTGCTGCTCTGGCTGGATTCCCACTGTCATCAACAAGGTGCCCCCAGATCGCCCTGGAGTCCTCTCAATCCTATCAAGGCTAAGCTCATCTGTGACCACAAAAAGATCATCATGCCTGTTTGACAAAAGTTTGTCATGAAGCTGTCAGGATGCTTCTACCCTGCAACAGTCTAGCCTCCATGAGATCTCTGCACCTTGAAACAGAGTTAGTGGGAAGCTTCTTGGCGACAGGAGCTTTCCACTGAAGACCTGGCTGATGATACCTGTGAGGAATCCAGATGATGAGGAGTGCAGGTGATGATGCTCAGAAGAGTACAGTAGTAGCCACCCGTCAGAGACTGGTAACGAAAGCAATCAGGATGTTGGACATGCTGCTTCAGAAATTTGGGACGATGTCCTTCAATATGCACCAGTTGAGGAGCACAATAATATAGTGGCCAGCTGTGCCTTGCACAAAGATCAGCAATGAGGACTGGAGCTCCAGGCAAGGAAGGTGCTAAGCAACACTGCCCCTTTGGAGGGAGGGAAAGAGGAGGAGGACGAGAAGGTCGATTATGATTGTGATAGGGCACCACCAGCTAGACATGTAGATGCCAGGGAAACTCAAACTTAGACTGAGAGTGCACCCATCTGACATCAACAATAAATGTTTATATTTACAGTAAAATACTGACCACACTTTGGTCCCCCAGCCCCCACCACAAAGTCAACCCAGAATTAACAATTCATCCCTTTTGTAGATTCCCATTGCTTGTGTTTTAAATGACCATACCATTCCTCACAAGACACACAGTCAGTTGGCAATACAGGAAAATGGACCAACAAATAAATTTTATGGTGTAAAAAGTTGAACAGAACAATCTGATATTATGAAAAACATGATATGCATACATTTTGTTGCATTTACAATTCCTTCATCTTCCGTTTGTAACTATTGCTACATTGTGTTAGTTCTGTGGCTTCACTAGAGGCAGAGGCAGGCTGTTCAAATCTCCGCTCGGACTGTTCACATGCTCTTGGTTGATATTATAGATTCATAGAATCCCTATAGTGCAGGAGGAGGCCATTAGGCCCATCAAGCCTGCAACAAAAGACCACCCTAAGGGGCAATTTAGAATGGTCAATCCACCTAATCTGCAAATCTTTGGACTGTGGAAGGAAACCGGAACACCTGGAGGAAGCCCACGCAGACACGGGGAGAACGTGTAGACTCCGCACAGGCAGTCACCCAAGGCTGGAATTGAACTCGGGTCCCTGGCGCGGTGAGGCAGCAGTGCTAACCACTGTGTCGCCCCTTTCCTTTAGATTGTCTCACCTGTACTTATGCAGTGGAATCTTATCCACTGGGGAACAAACGGGGAGGGATTCTCCGTTTCTGAGCCTAAATGTTGACGCTGGGTAGAATTTGTGGACTTCCACAACAGCGGAACTGGCGCTGAACATGGATCAATTCAGCGACTGTGGCGGGGCTAGCACCGGCACCACGTGGAACACAATCGATTCCAATGAAAAACGGTGCAGTATTCGCCGGGACTGTGATTGACACTCGGGAGGCTGACAAGCTGCAGCCGCACATACACATTACAATCTCCACGCTCACTCATCCCAGCAAACAAGATGGTGTTGGTTGTGCATGAACATATGCAGATGGGTCGGCTGGGACCAGAGAGCACCTCGGGGGGTGGGGGGGGGGCGGGGGGGGGGGGGAGGGGGGGTGGTGGTGTGGCCTGGGGGGGATACCTATATCACCCATGGCCCTAAGTTCACAGTGGGCTTTTTGGGGTGTGAGCAGATGCATGGCTGCCTTGGCATCTGCAGCAATGGTGTGCCGTGCCCATTCACCCCGACCCATCTCTGGCAGGTGGGCTTGTAACACTTAAAGAGCCTGAATTTATTTTATGATTTTGATGATTGAGATAATTAGTAATGATATAGTTTTACATTATTAGCTCATGTTGTGGCCTTTAGAAAGGAAGCTGTTGGTTAAAATCCGTTTATCTCGTCTCATCTCAATTGCAATTTGAATGAAGAACTAACTGAGGAGTCCAATACATCTAGCAAAATAAAATCATTAACTAAACCAAAGTAACATCCGCCAATAAATCAGGGCTACTGAATTGATATGGAACTTTCCATTTTTGGCTTCTTTACACTGATACTGGTCAGTTTACATCGTAATCAATGAGTTTATTGATTGCGTGGGGCTAAACCAGAGGCATTAAACATTTGTTCTCTGATTTATAAGGAGTAATTTTCCATTGGGATGCTTTTAAGAGTTTAATTATATTATAAATTGCACTTATTTCTTTCTCTTCCATCAATCTTACTGTGCTAAATGAATCATGTGATTGCTTTCACTTCCACTGTAAAATATGTTCCTTTTCGGCAGTGTCGTATATTGATTAAATCAGATTTTGCTTTGGGCAATGTCCTTTGGTGGATTGAATGCAATCATATCCGAGTTTGACTGTACTTGTTAGAGGAGCAAAGCTGGTGTTCTCTAATGAAGAACAAGGGACAAAATAAGATCAAAGCAATGTTAGTTATCTTTATTCAATAATTTGCACATAGAAACCAAATGAGCAGCAATTCAAAAGGAACAAAAGAAATCTTCTTTTAAATTGATAACAGCTCTGTCAGTGACCTATTTCGGTATGAAACAATGTGGTTTGATCTTAAACAAATGTTCCAGATTTAATTTCTCAAGTTTGTTGACCTCAGCTAAGCATCAGTTAGGATGTTGAATCTGGCCTCATGTGTGGGATAAGAAATTAGCCAGGATTCTACTTTTCCTCGTTATCCAAAAGCCCCTGTTAGGAGGCGCGTGTGTATGGATGTCAGGGTCAAATGGGGCTCAACTGTAATATTCCACATGATTAAATATCTAGTTGATACTATGTAAGCATTTGAATTCATAACACTTTCTAGAATGAAGCGTTGAGCACCTTCAGAAAATAAGAAACGAAAGAAAATCAGATATAAAAATAACCTCTCAAAAAAAACAACCCAGTATGACAAGTGTACTGAGATCTGACCAGGCAATGTGCATATGCTCATTGTTGCCTCTGAGAGCAACACTAAAGTAATTTTGGCCACCTGTTTAAATGCTGATGTGTTGATATAACAAGTAACAAATGCACATGGTCAGGAGGAGGGGCAAACATTTTTGGAAGGGGTGGGGGTGGGGGTGGGGGTGGGGTTACTTTGGTACCTGGAGTGCTGTGACACTGCAGTTGATTTACTTTGAGCTGTGCTCCCCAGCAGGCTTTGCACCTGCCAGAAAAAGCTTGAAGTAAACCGTATAAAAAAACAGTATGTTTAGTACAACAGCCCAAGCCTCTTTGGTCTGGCCGTCTGATCTCACTTTTGTAGGGAATCGTGGAGCAATCTGGGCAAGGTTAAAAAAGAGAATTGGAAATTTAAATTCCCCACGCAAGGACAACAAACATTGGAACTTTCTCAGCGACTTAACCTGAGTCTTCACAGCTTCCCAGATCGGAAGAGGGGCGTCATTCTCCGCCGGCGGGAGTCTCCGTTTTGCCGGCGCCCGGGGGTTTCCCGACGGCGTGGGGCTGCCCCACAATGGGAAACCCCATTGACCGGCCGGTGTTACGGAGACTCCCGCCGGCCGGCCGGGGCAGAAATGTGGCGGGGCGGGTAGGAGAATTTCGTCCCAGGTCATTGAGTACACATGTTTTGTTAAACAAATAAATGAAGAAACTTCCTAGCAACATTTTGATGTGACTGTTACTCATAGCGTAAATCATATGGGCAACATGGTAGCACAGTGGTTACCACAGTTGCTTCACAGCTCCAGGGTCCCAGGTTCAAATCCCGGCTTGGGTCTCTGTCTATGGGGTCTGCACGTTCTCCCCATCTGCGTGGGTTTCCTCCGGGTGCTCCAGTTTCCTCCCACTGACCCACAAGATATTCAGGTTAGGTATATTGGCCATGCTAAATTGCCCTAAGTGTCCAAAAATGTTAGGTTGGGGGGTTACAGAGATAGGGTGGAGGTGTGGGGTGTTCTTTCCAAGCGTCTTGCAGACTCAATGGGCCGAATGGCCTCCTTCTGCACTGTAAATCCTATGTTGATATAAATTGAACTTGAAACAGGCTTTAAGTATAGATAACATGAATTTAGTAAATTAGATTTAAATACCAGAAACGTATTTTTCGAAAAAAGGTTAGTCTTTAAATTAAAGGATTCTACATGCACTTTGTGCCACTGCATATTTCCTATATATTCCGAGAACCCAGAAATTACTGATGTAGGTACACCAGAGAAAAAGATTAATACCTGCAAGTAGGTTAGGTCATTTCTTGTTGCAAATGCTCTTTGGCAACACCCCCAACATTCAGTAATGACAAACATACATATGGATGAATAGGCAATCTAAACGTTAAAACTACATTATTGAAGCCAAAAGAGACAGTGAAACAGAATGGGTAAAATGGGATTGGATATGTACTGGAACTGCCAGAAAAATGAAGCACGACTGCAACCCAGCTCCAACACACCCACCTGCATTTAGTAGAGGCACTTTTGGCTGCATACGAGTAACCTTCTTGCTGGAGTCAGTGTGATCATTAACACACAAACGAGTGAATAATCAACACACTGTTTAACCTCATAATTGCATGCAATTTGTTTTCCTGTTGACAGGGTGTGGGGGCGTTGGTCAAGCTCAGCATTATCACCATTCCTAATTGACCTTGAGATGGTGATGAGCCACCTTCTTGAATCACTGCAGTCCGTGTGGTGTAAGTGCCCACAGTGATTGAGGGAGGGAGTTTCAAAATTTGGATCCAGACCTGATGAACAAACAGAAATATATTTCTGAGTCAGATTGGTGTGTGACTTGGAGGGGAAATTGCAAGTGGTGGTGGTGTTTCCAATCACCTGCTGTGCCTGTTCTTCGAGGTGGTAGAGATCACAGATTTGGAAGGTGATGTTGAAGAAGCTTTACTGAATCTCTGCAAGTGTGCATATGGCTGAGGGAGTGGATGTTTAAGATGCTGCACGACGTGCCTGTCAAACGGGTTGCTTTGTTCTGGATGCTATTCAGTTTCTTAAGTGTTTCATGAGCTGCACTTATCCAGGCAATTGGATACTATTCAATCACATTCCTGACTTGTGCCTTGTAGATGTTGGAAAGACTTTGGGTGGTCAGGAGTTGAGGTACTTGCTACAGAATTCCCAATCTTTTGTAGTTACTGTATGTAAATGGCTGCTATCTTTACCTCCAGTTTTTCTGCATAAATTCCCCTCACCCACTTTCAGAACACGACTTCACATTAATATGGGGCCACTACTTTGATTAGCAACATGGGTGTCACTACAGCTATTTTAGAAGAGCATGCCACTGAGAATTACTATTCATCAGAAAATGTAGCCTCACAGAACCTAATTCTGACATTTGACATGGCCAGTGGTCAATGACTCTAATAATGGAGAAACCAAATGCTCAGTAATATTTGACTCCTGAGGCCACTAAATGTATAATTATGACAATAATAATGGATGATAGTTATTTATTAAACTATTGCGGCAGAATAAATTATGCAATGAAATGAGGAACAGAAAAGCATAATATGGTCAACTCAATGTGACATGGAAGGAACGTATTACTTGAAACTGTGATAAAGCAGAAATAATGAGTTGCTCTGTGTGCCATCAGTGGTATTTCATTAAATCTTCACAACATGTTATTGAAAACCATACACACATTTAGGCTTCCAGAGCCCTCTGGAGTAGAGATTACCAAAGATTCACTACCATTTGAGAAAATAAATCTAATCTCATCACCTTGGCTCCATGTTGCTTTCCCCTTATTTTCAAATTGTGTCCCTTGGTTCTAGAGTTCCTTACCAGGGGAAACATCTTACCTGCATCTGTTTTGGCTCTGCCTCTATGTATTTTGTAGGTTTTAATGAGATCTCCTCTCATTCTTCAAAACTGGAGATAATGCAAGCCCAATCTATCTTCATACGATAGTCCCAGCATTCCAGGAACCAGTCTGGTGTGCCTTCATTGCATTCCCTCTATGGCAATAATATCCTGCCTAAAGTAAGGAGACCAAAATTGCAGAAAATACTTCAGGTGCAATCTAACCAAGGTTCTATGCAATTGAAGCAAGACTTTGCTACTCCTTACTCAAATGCTCTTGTGATAAAGACAAACATACCATTAGCTTGCAAATTGCTTTTGGTGACTTATTGACAAGGACACACAGGACCCTTTGCATATCTACACATTCCAATCTCTTACCATTTAAGAAATACTCTGCATCTCTGTTCCTGTGTGGAAAACCTCACATTTTTCCACATCATATTCTATCTGCCATGTTCTTGCCCACTCTTTGAGTCTGTCCAAACCCCCTGGAAGCCGCTTTGTATCTTCCTCACCACACACATTTGCACTTAAAATTTTTGTCATCCACAAACTTGGATATATCACATTTAGTCCCCACGTACAAATCATTGATATATATTGTGAACAGCTGGGGCCCACGTACTGATCCTGGCGGTACCTCACCTCCTTATGCTTCATCAGCAATCACTCACTGACGAGTATGATTGTCCACCTAAGAAACTCCGTGGGCGCGATTCTCCGCTCCTGCACCGAAGTGCCCACGCCGTCGTGAACGCCGTTGAGGCTCACGACGGCGCGAAATGGCCCCTATCCCGACCGATTCAGGGCCCGATAATGGGCTAGGAGTGGGGCCGCGTCATTTACACGCTCCAGGCCTTGTCGCCACGTAAAGGCGGCGCCGCATACATGACGCAGGCCGCGCTGCATAACTGGCCTCACCCGCGCATGCGTGGTTGCCGATCGCGGGCCAGACCCCATTTGAGGCCCCCCCCGGTGCAGGATCCCTCCGCAGGCTGCCCCCCCAGCGTTCCCGCGCTGTTCAGGTGTGGACGGCGTCGGGGGAACCCGCCGTTTTGGCCTGGCCGCTCGGCCCATCCGGGCCTGAGAATGGCAGGGGTGCCGGAGAATCGCCATTTTGGGTGTCTCCGGCGATTCTCCGGCCTGCGCAGCACGGAACTCAACGGGGCCGTTCTCGCCGCTTGGGAGAATCGCGGGAGGGCGTCGGACCGGCGTCGCAGGAAATTTTGCCGACCTAGGCGTTTCTCCCAACCGGCGCAGGAGCGGAGAATCCCGCCCCATGTTACTGTCCATGGATTCTGTGGATGCTTCCGTGGCTGATGAGCCTGATCCGAGAGTCATATTTTCTTTTTTTTAAAAATAAAATTAGAGTACCCAATTAATTTTTTCCAATTAAGGGCAATTTGGCGTGGCCAATCCACCTACCCTGCACATCTTTGTATTGTGGGGGTGAAACCCACGCACACACGGGGAGCATGTGTAAACTCCACACATACTTTGACCCAGAGCCGGGATCGAACCTGGAACCTCGGCGCCATGAGGCAGCAGTGCTAACCACTGTGCCACCATGCTGCCCGAGAGCCATATCTTCAACTGCACACTTGGCAGGTGCCTTTGGGAGGTGGGATCGGTCCTTGCATTCAAGATCGCTGGTATTTCTTTCTCAGGCTCCTTTTCCGAGCCTCCTCTTGTGTCCTTGAAGAATTGTGTCCCTTTAATCAGGTGGTTCCTCCAAGTAGGTCTTTTCAGAACAAGGGTTTCCCAGACATTGATATCTGTGCTACATTTCATGAAGTGTGCTTTTAGGGTATCTTTGAAGTGCATCCTTTGCCCTCCCCTTGTTTGAAAGCCTTTCCTGACCTGGGCAAAGAAGATTTGCTTCGACAGTTGGGACTCTGACATCCTAAGCACATGGCTACCCATGGCGACCCCAGCGGAGTTGGTTTTAGATGATTGTGGCCTTGGTGCTGATGCTCTTG
Source organism: Scyliorhinus torazame (assembly GCF_047496885.1). Taxonomy (NCBI): domain Eukaryota; kingdom Metazoa; phylum Chordata; class Chondrichthyes; order Carcharhiniformes; family Scyliorhinidae; genus Scyliorhinus; species Scyliorhinus torazame. The sequence goes on from NC_092711.1 coordinate 276,387,563, forward strand.
AATCTTTCAAATATATTAAGACCATAAGACCATAAGACATAGGAGCGGAAGTAAGGCCATTCAGACCAAGAATTTATCAACTTCTGTCTTAAAGACACTCAACGTCCCGGCCTCCACTGCCCTCTGTGGCAATGAATTCCACAGACCCACCACTCTCTGGCTGAAGAAATTTCTCCTCATCTCTGTTCGAAAGTGACTCCCTTTTATTCTAAGGCTGTGCCCCCGGGTCCTAGTCTCCCCTGCTAATTGATGTTAATAAGCCTCTCCTCCCAGCTGATGAAGAGAACCCATCTCAGACAGCATTGCTGATACCTCTCATAGGGCTTTGAGGGGGCATCTGTACGTAATTCAGATTTCTGAGCCGTATGGAAGAGTTTGGAGGATGACCGCCTTGTACATCAAGATCTTGGTGTCAGCACGGTTGGCACGGTCATCAAAGACTCTGTTCTTAGGCATCCAAAGGAGGTGCTCGAGGATTGGATACGATCTTGGATCTCCGCATCGATGCCAACCTTAACGGAGAAGTGCTCCCCAGGTAGGGGAAATGTTCCACATTTGGGACGATTTCTCCCTTGATCTTGATGGAGGGAATGATCAGATCTTGCCCTGGGGTAGGTTGGTAAAGAATTTGAGTCTTCTTGAGGTTGAGGCTGAGACAGATTCTTTGGTATATATTCGCGAATGTGTCAAGCATGGCTTGGAGATTCTCTGATAGAGTGGAGATGGTGATGTCACACAAACTTACATTCACGAGGGATGTCAGTGTCGTTTTCTTCAGATCCCGTGGCCCCAGAGCATTAGCTTGAGTCTCTGGATTACTAGTCCAGCGACAACACTACTACTACTACACCACTGCTCCCCTATACACATCATTTGGTGTGTATAGCTTGTATTGGTTTGCTGTATATTGCATGGTGCAGGGCAATGTGTCTGCTCACACCCAAAGTGAGATTGGGCGATGCATTTCTTTAGGCTCATTTTCAAGTCAAAAATATTTGGTGCATACAGTATACTCCAGAAGCCGAAAGCCAGGGGTTCATTGGAAATTGTGTTGTGGAGATGCTGGTGTTGGACTAGGATGGGCACAGTAAGAAGTCTTACAACACCAGGTTAAAGTCCAACAGGTTTGTTTGGAATCACTAGCTTTCAGAGTGCAGCTCCTTCATCAGGTGAGTGAAGAGGTGGGTTCCACAATGATGCAAGATGATACTTTGAATGCGAGTCTTTGCAGGTAATTATGTCTTTACAGGTCCAGACGGTGCGACTGGAGAGAGGGATGATCACATGTTAAAGAGGTGTGAATTGTCTTAAGCCAGGACAGTTGGTAGGATTTTGCAAGCCCAGGCTAGATGGAGGGGGGGGGTGAATGTAGTGAGGCATGACTCCAAGGTTCCGGTTGAGGCCGTACTCATGCATGCGGAACTTGGAACTTGGCTATATGTTTCTGCTCTGCGATTCTGCGTTGTCACGCGTCCTGAAGGCCGCCTTGGAGAACGCTTACCCGAAGATCAGAGGCTGAATGACCTTGACTGCTGAAGTGTTCCCCGATTGGAAGGGAACATTCCTGCCTGGTGATTGTCGCGCGATGTCTGTTCATCCGTTGTCGCAGCATCTGCATGGTCTCGCCAATATACCACGCCTCGGGACATCCTTTCCTGCAGCATATGAGGGAGGCAACGTTGTCCGAATCGCACGATTGGAAATTGGGTTGCATGCCTGATCTGAATAATTCTAGAGAGTTGCAAATATCTACAGGCAGCTCTTTCAGTTTCCTCTGGACTAGTTTGAATTGTTTTGAGATGCTGGCAGCATTTCTCAGATCTTGGGAGATGAATGGACGAGGGGAGAACACAGACCAGCAGACATAACAATTACCATCTACACTAACAATACCACCCAGAAAAAAATTAGCTCTCCTCTTCTGTTGTTAAACATTGGATCTATAGAATCATAGAATGATAGAACACAGGTACAGCTATAGGTACCTACAAGCCCAATCCCTTGCTTTTCAATATGATAAACTATGACGATTTGGTGCATTCATTTATTACTGGTTATGAGCCATGCTGCTGGTCACTGGAAATGCTGCATATATGTGTTGGCAATACCTACAATTAAATATAAGGAAGCATTTATTTGCTTTATTGGCTAAACCGGTACATCTTCATATTGTATAACTGAAAATTAAGTTTGGATCCAATGAAGGAAACAAAGAGGTAAAATCAAATTTATCATTACTATTTTAACAGTAATATTAAAGTAAAATACTACAGATGTTGTAAATCTGAAATATAATTGGAAAATGCTGGAAATGTCTGATGGCATTTGTGGAGGGAGAGAAACAAGGTTAATGCTTCCTTGAAATGTTAACTTTGTTTCTCTATTCCCAGCATTTTCTGTTTTTACGACGTTAGTTTCAATGTTATCTATTTCCCAGTTTAATGCACCAACAGACTCAAACTTGTTGGCCAATTTGGCACTTACATTATCAATTAGGAGTACAAAGAATATGAAAGTCATATGCTGGAGCAGCTGAAATGTCAATTGAGATTGCATTAAATGAGAATGTCACCTGGAGAAGCAACATCATTGTTGAAGTGGGAATTTTTTGATTGGAAATGTTCACATTTGTGACATCAGCTGGAGAATAAGATCATCAAATGAACGTGTCAGATTTTATGAGACATACTTCTGAGATAATGAAGGCAGACCCGGGAAATATGAATCAGGAAATTAATGGAAAAACAGCCAGCAAACTTCTCTGGCAGGAACTGGAATGAGTGCATGACTCATTGTAATATGAGAACCAATTTAGATTACACAAAACAATGAGATTAGAATACGTTTACAGCAAAATAAGTAACCAAGAAGGATTAAGATTGAAAAAATATACCAAAGCAAAATAGGAAATAATGGAGGCCTTGCGGTACAGTGGGTAGCGTCCCCGCCCCTGAGCCAGAAGCTCCGGGTTCGAGTCTCATCCTAGGTCTTGATGGCCAAAGAAAGCGCATTCATAAGCAAGTTGAGTAACAACCTGCAAAATCCAATGATTCACCAAAGATCAGGAGAGACTCAGACATGCTTGATGCAGAGTGGCACCCCTCAAGCTAGTCAGTCGCCAAGACTCTACGAGTGACTAGCAACCTATTCCAGGAATAACTAGCAATGGAAATAGACAATAGTCTGCTTTAGTGCGCATCAGGAGTGAAATTCTCCGGAAACGGCGCGATGTCCGCCGACTGCCGCCCAAAACGGCGCCAATCGGACGGGCATCGCACCGCCCCAAAGGTGCGGAATGCTCCGCATCTTTGGGGGCCAAGCCCCAACATTGAGGGGCTAGGCCGACTCCGGAGTAATTTCCGCCCCGCCAGCTGGCGGAAACGGCCTTTGTTGCCCTGCCAGCTGGCGCGGAAATGACATCCCCGGGCGGCGCATGCGCGGGAGCGTCAGCGGCCGCTGACAGTTTCCCACGCATGCGCACTGAGAGGGAATCTCTTCCGCCTCCACCAGGTTGGAGACCATGGTGGAGGTGGAAGGGAAAGAGTGCCCCCACGGCACAGGCCCGCCCGTGGATCGGTGGGCCCCGATCGCGGGTCAGGCCACCATGGGGGCACCCCCCGGGGCCAGATCGCCCCGCGCCCCCCCCCAGGACCCCGGATCCCGCCCACGCCACCTTGTCCCGCCATTCAAAAGGTGGTTTAATCCACGCCAGCGGGACAGGCAATTTATCGGCGGGACTTCGGCCCATTCGGGCCGGAGAATCGAGCGGGGGGGCCTGCCAACCGGCGTGCCGCGATTCCCGCCCCCGCCGAATATCCGGTGCCGGAGACTTCGGCAACCAGCGGGGGCGGGATTCACGCCAGCCGCCGGCGATTCTCCGACCCGGCGGGGGGTCGGAGAATGACGCCCAAGGTGTGGGAAGAGAATTGGAAAGGAATGGAAAATAGGAAATCGAATAGAGTAAAACAGTCAACCATTAAGTTCATATCCTTTCCAGCACATCTCTCTGACATTAAGCACCATTCCCCCACCTATCTGTTCTGTATTTTGATGCTAGCAGAGTCCCACAAAAGACCAATTTGATCTACTCATGCCATGTCATCCATCCTCATTCCGTGCTACCCCCAATCTCCCATGCTGTTTCATCCTTCCAAAGATGTTCCTCATATGCAAAGCCTCACTCCCATTCCTCCTATGATATCTCCGTCCCTTGCCAACCCATTTGTCCTATGCCATCCCTCCCATGTTATTGATTCCCTCCCATGCCATCTCATCATATGCCATTTGATCCATCCCATGCTACTCCTCCCAGGCCAACCCTTCCATCCCATGTCACCCTATCCTATGGTGTTCCCTCCTTCCTATAACATCCTTCTGATTCCATCCCTTTCCTCTGTCTCCTTCCATCCCATCACATGCCATTCCATCCATCCCATGCCACTCCTCCATGCCATTCCCTCCCTCTCATGCAATTACCATCCCAAGCCATTGCATCCTTCTCATGCACTCCTGACAATGCTAGCAGAACCCTACAAGACATTTGTAATCAAATTAGTATTTATTATTGCCACAATACTTCTTTAAATGCAGGAATTCCCATTATTGTTTCAACGTGCATCAAAATCTCTCACTCTGAGGAAAGCTATGTAAAAAACAGACCTAGTAATGGAGATACAAATGTTATCAAAAGTATAGCCTTGTGTCTTATTTATTGTAAGTGAACATGGAAATCGAATCGGAAACTACTCTCCAGAATTGAAAAGGCAGATTTACATCTGATGGTCTCAATGGTATTTGAGGAATAAATATTTAGGGCAAGACTTTGTAGCTACCCTTCCCCCGTGACAAGAAATTCCTTCCTGAGCCTGAGGTCAATAGACCGTTAAATGATCCGTCGTATTTTGCATCCCGCCCGTGATGAACCCCACGGTGGTCAGGATTGAAAAATTTACCCCTTCATTGTTTTGTAATTTGTCTTTAATAATTTCAGTATCTTAATTTAAAGAAACCAGCTTTCTAACTGCGCATAATGGTCCTATACAAAGTCTTTGTTCAGGATTCATGGGCTGGATTCTCTGATTGCCGATGCCGAAATCTCGTTCAGCGATTGGCCGGAGAATCCGTTTTTAAGCCGAAATCGGGGACGGCACCATTTTCGGATGTTCTGTCCCCTCAGAAATGGCATAATCGCTGAATACGCCTCACGCCGTTGGGACGGCCTCAGGACGTCACCTGAGGTCCTCCAGCGATGCTCTGTCCCCGATGGGCCGACTTCCTGATGGCGTGGGGCACGTGTGCTCACAGTTTTAGGGGACCTCGCATTTCGGACTGTGCCCAACACTGCCACAGTTGTGGGGGGGGGAGCTATTCCGCTGGACAGGAGGGGGGGTTTTGTCGGGGGACTGGTGAGGGGAGGTCCAGAGGTGGCAAGGGGGGGGTTACAGGGGAGCACTATCTGGCAGGCCGGTACCGCGCACGGCCGGTGCCATGTTGTACGGCTCGACCGCTGCAGGTCGCCGCCATGCGCAGGCGCAACCATGGACCCGGCAATTCTCCGTCCGTATCTGCAGATAAAGCCGGGGCTTTACGTGGTACGACTGCTAGCCTCCCACCGGGCAGAGCATCGGTGTGGGGCGCTGCTGATTTTTTGGTCGTAAGACTAGACACATGCTCCGGACATGGCCTCGAAATCGGAGAATCCAGCCCCATTTTCAAAGTTTCAAGCAGCAACATTAAGTTTTTTCCCTGAGTCGAACCTTGCGCGGTGGAGTTAGACTGTGTTAGGAGCTCAACGACTATACTATTGAACTGAATGTACCATCGCTGCTTGCAGGGAGTTCCCCATGGTAGAGGTCACATGACTGTCACAAACTAAGTAGGACCTGTAGTACTGATTCAAAGCCCAAACATCCTTCCTACTTTTCATAATAACAAAAGACAAATTGTATACACTATCATGTGTAAGTGAGTTACTGAAGTCATCTGCTATATCACAACTGCTCTTACACATTCACAAACTGTTTCTTAGTCTCATCAATTGCTGCCGATGTATTGCAAGCATAGTTGATAAATCTTGAAGGTCTCTTAACAGCACATGTACATGTTGTCATTGGCTGTTTGTCTGGATGATGTTCCCTCTCCACAGAGTGTGATATCAGTGGCACTCGTTGCCATGGTAACTTGAAGTTGTTCCATTTTTGTTGTTGGGGACCAGTGAATCTCTGGGAGCGATGGTAACTCTGTGGGGCTGATGATATCCCATCTTCCTGATTGGCTGCCTGCAGTAAAGGAACACTTTTCCGAGTTGTTATATATGTCTGCGGTTACTCTGGTATCTTTGGTCATTCACTTCCTCCACGTATGATTGAGGTGACCGCTGCTCTATGCATTTTCCAAGTTGCCACATCGGTTAACTCCTTTTGAGATCATTTTTACCCTGACTGGCACTTCAATGCTCAACTCTGATAACAGTTTGGCAGGCTTGTCAAAATGAATTTTGACTTCCTGCCAGTTCACTGTGACTTTTTTCACTGAAGCCTGTTACTACTTCTGGTTCCAGTAGCTTTGTTGCTATTGGAAGAATAATTTGGCTACAGTATGACATTACTCTTTGAAGTGGACTCCATTTCATGCCTTCAATCAGTGTGTTTCGCCACTGGAATATTGCCTTAGATACATCTGTGGAAGATTTGCTCAATTTTTTAATGATTCCTTTGGTGAATTTAACTGCCGCCTCAGCCGTTCCATTTAACTGGGGATAGTGTGGAGATGATGTAGAATGGTGAATTTCCAAATGCTTTATGAAACGGCTGAATTTTTTACCCATGAACTGAGTGCCATCATAACTTATCATCATGTGTGGAATGCTGTAATGACTGAAGTGCGCTTTTTAACATTCTACTATCTCTTCTGTTATCATTGAAGTCAGCTGGTTTACCTCCCAGTAGCCAGAATAGCAGTCTCCAGTGACAAGATAATCAGTTCCTGCTAGAGTGAAGAGGCCAACTCTCAGATTCATCCATAGTCTGTCTGTGATACCATGCATCATAATAGCTCTCGAACAGGGCAGCACGGTGGCACAGTGGGTTAGCCTTGCAGCCTACCCGCCGAGGTCCCAGGTTCGATCCAGTGGCTCTGGGTCACTGTCCATGTGGAATTTGCACATTCTCCCCGTGTTTGCGTGGGTTTGCATGGGGCCTTGTATTCTTTGGCAAAATGTCCCAACCGTCCGCAATTGCTGCATTCTTGCGGTTTTGCTGGGGGGCTGCTCTTTCCCTCGTTTACCCAGGCGGGGTTGTGGAGAGTGGTTCTTACTGCCTGCGCGTCTGCGGCGGCTTGGTTTTCCTCAGGGATTCTAGATGCGGGTTTACCGTGAGCCGCTTGTTCCCAAACTCGGGACAATCTCTTGACCACCCACTTCTCATTATGAGCCTCCTCCGAGGGTCATAATTACTAAAGGCATTCTGTCCTGCTTCCGTGGCATGGGAGATAAGGGTGCGGGTCCATTTGGCCATATTGTCTGCGGACAAATGGGCACGGTCTACATTTCCGAAAACGGCTTCAAAGTGAATCCACAAGCGCCCTGCGAACGCTGTGGGGTGTTCAGACTTTTTCTGTCTGCACTTATTTAGACCGTCTACGGGGTCGCCCCGGTTGTACCCGATCGCATCCAGGATCGCGGTATGCATTTCTGCAAGGGTGCCTCCTCCTACATTCTGTGGGTCGGGAAGGGCTGCTGCGACCGATGGGTCTAAGCTGAGGACCGTGAGCTTTACCTGCTCTTTCTCATCCAGGCCGTACATGGTCGCCTGGTGTTTGACAGTGGCAAAGAAATGGTGTGGGTCTGAAGCGGGGAGGAACGGTGCGATTTTAGCACACGCGTCCCGTAATTGGGTCAATGTGGGGGGGGTGGAATATAAGACTTCCGCCTCGTCTGCTGTGGCGGTGCGGTGGGTTGTTACAGGGTTCATGGGAGCCTGTATTCCCTGCTGTGTGGGGGGTGGGGGTGCTCTCCTCCTTTGGGGTTTTCCCTGCGCACATGCTCCCTGAACATATCTCTGCGCTGTCTCTTGCAGTTCTTCCCAATCAGGGCCGTCTTCCTGGTCTAAATCTTCCCCAAAGGTGTCTTGGAATCCCTTTTGGACAGAAAGCAGTGATTGCAGGTCTGCAATTTACTTTCGGCACTTTGCATGGTCTAAGGTACTCTGCCTTTGTTCCGTGATTGCAGCGTGGAGCGCTCTCAAGGCTGCCTTGAGATCACTACATTGCTTCTGTAGTGTCTCCACCTGCTTCTCTGTCTCTTTCTTAGCCAGGATGACACGCTGCGTGTCCTGATAAGCCTTCTCATACTAGGATTGAAAACTGCTTAAATGCGCCAGACAAGACTGGTGACCCCGTTTGGCGTCAGCCACCTCTTTGTCCTTGGCTTCTAACTGCCTTTTCAATTCTAGGTTTTCCTTTTCCATCTCGCATACATCAATTTTACTCATACGATGTATGCCCTCTATTTCTTTTCGGAGCGTCCTGACGACCTCCTCTGCGCCTCGCAATTGTGCCATGCAGGACACGATTGCCATCGGCTTGCGCGCTTTCGCTAAGCTTTTCTTATGGATTTCACTCATGTTCTCCCACCAAGTATGCCCTATACTTCCAGGACCTGAGTCGTCGTTATTACAGAAACCGCTCCACACGGGCCATCCTTTGCCCTGGAGAAATTTGCGAATTTCCACTTCCCAAATGGGACCTGTCCCACTCTAACGCTGCTGATCGGTGCGACCGCAAATTCTTCGGGGTTCATGAGGCGTTGCATTTCCTGCATTGCCTGCATGGCTATCTCTCTTATCTGCTCGTTACGTTCAAATTTGGAACAGGGGGCTAAGGTGGTGTCGTAGACGCGGGTACGGCTTGCGCTAATTTCCGAAAATACAGACTTCCGACAGTTTTGACGCAACAAAATCTATCAGTTTTACCTTATAACCCTGTTAGTTACGCATGCATACACACGCTTCCGAATTGTGAATTATTAACCAGAACCGCTTGAACACTTGTAGGTTTTTGTTTTGTTTTTGTTTCCGATTGGATTCTATTCAAATTGTTGGGGTTCTCCCAGAGTGGTTTTCCACTTCTATGTCGGGTCCCGGCGGAGTCGCCAATTATGTTGCTCTTATTAGCCTTAGTTTATTTAGTTCTAATTACGTCACCTTTGCTCATGACTCACCAGGTATCTTTCTGATACCGCCACGTGGTTCAAGCTCGAGTTATGATTAATAAGTCAGCACACCGCTTAGTAAGATTGAAATCAACGGTCATTTTTATATACAACAAGTAATGCTTACACAATAATGCTATTCTCTATACAGAAACCTATCACTACTGGCCAATACTTAGCTTTAGGAAGGGCCCACCAGGTCAGGGAAACAAAAGGCTTATCCAATCGGATCTGGCCCACGGGATTCAAAAGGCTGATACAGGTCGATGGCTAGGAGTCTCTATCGGGTAGCGATCGCTGGAGTCAAACTTACGCTTTCTGGTCGATGTTCTTGCGAAGGTCGCGAGCAGGCGAAGATGAGAGACAGAGAGAGATCTGAACTTGGCCCCGTACTTTATAGGGCCCAGGGGCTTCCCGCCTCTCGGGGCGGCCCTTGACCCTGATCCCAAGTGATTGGACTTGTTCCCAATCACTGGGTTCGATATGTCCAATAACGGGTCGATTTCTTGATCGGGGGGTGGTCGTTCACCTGTCTTTGTTTCGGCCACTGCAGGCGCCGGTCTGGCCCGGCATTCAATTGCCAATATGTTGCAATTGTTCCCGGGGATAGCCGATTAAACTGTAGATGTCTGGGTTGATGTACTGCTAATGGTCTTGAGTATCGCTCTGGGCCGACTTCCCCAGAGCCGAATATGCTATTCTGTCTGCAGCTGTCCATTTGTGTCCTGTTGGCTGCTTTTCCCATCAGCCTTTTCGGTGAACCATTTTAAATCAGGTTTTGGCCAAATTAATAGGGAATCAGCCATTTTAGGTGGCTACACCCCCCACAACCTAAAGGTGTGCAGGCTAGGTGGATTGGCCATGCTAAAATTGCCCCTTAATTGGAAAAAATGAATTGGGTACTCTAAATTTATATTTTTTTTAAATAGCTCTCTCACTTGTTAACTTGGTACTCATTCCAAGCACTAGACTGGCTGATGTTTGGTCAGTCGAGCATCTTGCTTGTCTTCCTCATACTTGATACAATTCCTTGATCGCTTTTCTAGATATGCTTCAGCATCTCTCCTCTCATCTCCTGAGGGATGATGACTCTATTCCTTTGTAATCCCATCTTGGGCTGTCAATTCATCTCAGTCTGCCCAATAAGGTCTTGTGATCACAGGTGTGTCCCTGGTGTTCTCAAGTCATCCTTTCTTCATTACTTCTTGTAGCACTTGGCCAGTTGCATCTTGTTGGATGCTTGATTCGAGTGGCAAGATCTTCTGGCTGTTCACACGGTGGGATTTTCCAGTTCCACCGATGGCACACCCCTGCCGCAGGTTTCCGGGTGGCATGAGGTTGGCCATTGACAGTGGCTGGTCAACAGCGGGTCGCCTCCCGCATGCCGAGAAACATGCCGCAGGGAGGCCAGAGAATCTCGCCCACGGTCTCTGTTGGGTTCATGACTTCCAGATGCTGCTCTGAGCTGCTGTGTCACATTGAATGTGGATGATTTTGTATTCTGTTGTAGCATTCACAACTTTCTTTATGGTAAGCGCTGCTCTTGACAGCATGTCAGCAATGTATCTGTATTTCCGTTACGTATATGTCATGTCCAGATAATATCTTTGCAAACAAAGTAACGTTTTGTTAGAGCAGGTAGTAGCAGTTTGAGAAAAATATTTTGAAGTTTGTGATTGGACTCCACTGTTACTTTGTCTCTCCCAAGGAGGTATTGATGAAAATGCTCACAAGCAAAATCAATGGCCGCAATTCTCCAATTGTTGCAATTTATTTTTCCCGCTGGAAGCGTACCAGCACCAATGGGTTTCCCGGTGGCTTAGGATGGCTACAATGGGAAATCTCATGGACAAGCGGATGAGAGTATAGAATTCCGCTGCCAGCGAACGGTGCACCACCGAAAAACACATGGTTGAGGGACTGGAGAATAGCGAGCTACGTTCTCGTTCTGAGCACAGCATCGTTCAGTTTACATTAATGCCCTGTATATAAATGCAACTGGTTGTCCTTGTTGCTACAAAACCTGTCTTGCTGGTGTCACACTGAATGGTGACTTCATCATTGATGGCATGTACTTCAGCACTGGCGCTGTTGTCACTAGTTGTTTGATTTTAGAGAACGCTGCTTTATGTTCAGTGCACATCGTTAGCAGTGAGTTTGCATAATGGTTCACATTCCAATGACAAATTAGGTAAAGATTTTGCTAAACAGTTAATGAATCCAACAAACCTTTGCACTGCTTTCACATCTGTTGATCGTTTCATTGCTGCTAATGCTCCCACCTCATCAGGCTGTGGGTGAAAATCTTTTGCTGTTAAGCACGTGGCATTTGTAATTGTATTTAGGCATCTTCAATTGCAAGTTTTTCTTGTTCAGTTTCATGTCTGGTGAGCTCTCTAGAGCACAAGAATTGAATCCTGATCATGGTGGGCTATGGCTTCTCCTATTGTGTATCCACTATGGCCATCACTCAGGGTGATCATCGATGGTTACATGCTGTCTACATTGATACTCTACTGGAGCAATGGAAATGCCAAATGGGCATACACAACCATCAGTACCTCTGAACGGTATCCAGAATGTAGTTAGAACGTTTCTGCTTTCATCCAGCCATACTTGCCAGTAACCATCCTTCGTATTTAGGGCAATGAATACCGTTGCCCAGGGAAGTCGTGGCAATATTCCTTTGATGGTTGGTGTTGGGCAGTGAGATCTCTTCAGCACTTTATTTAGATCCTTTGGGTCTAAGCATGTTCACAGCATTCCAGGTAGTTTCACTGCTACCAGTCGGCAGTTAAGAAGGCAAATGCAATGTTAGCATTGATGTCAAGAGGGCTGGAATACAAGACCAGGGATGTACGTCTGAGGCTATATAAGGCTCTAGTCAGACCCCATTTGGAGTATTGTGAGCAGTTTTGGGCTCCGTATCTAAGGAAGGATGTGCTGGCCTTGGAAAGGGTCCAGAGGAGGTTCACAAGAATGATCCCTGGAATTAAGAACTTGTCGTATGAGGAACGTTTGAGAACTCTGGGTCTGTACTCGTTGGAGTTTAGAAGGATGAGAGGGGATCTTATTGAAACTTACAAGATACTGCGAGGCCTGGATAGAGTGGACGTGGAGAAGATGTTTCCACTTGTAGGAAAATCTAGAACCAGAGGACACCATCTCAGACTAAAGGCACGATCCTTTGAAACAGAGATGAGGAGGAATTTCTTCGGCCAGAGGGTGGTGAATCTGTGGAACGCTTTTCCGCAGAAGGCTGTGGAGCCAAATCACTGAATGTCTTTAAAACAGAGATAGATAGGTTTTTGATCAATAAGGGGTTATGGGGAGAAGGCAGGAGAACGGGGATGAGAAAAATATCAGTCATGATTGAATGGAGGAGCAGACTCGATTGGCCGAGTGGTCTTATTCTGCTCCTATGTCTTATGGTCTTATGCTGCTAACCCAGTTGTCACTTTCTGATTACTCTCTTCTTTTCCAGGTTTTCTATCTTGTTTTTTTTCTGTGTGGCTTGAGGGTAGCTGGAACTCTTCTCGGTGGATGCTGAACTGGTCTTATACTGTCAATTACTTCGAGATGATATTCTGCAGGTCGACATCCAAATCCTTTAAACACATCTTTGTGCTCCTTTAGGATCTGTTCAGCAGTCAATAATTTTTTGTCTCGTGACACGTTGTAAATCTCTGTTGACACATTCAGGGTCACCAGTCCAAGCTTCAGTCTTGCTCCGGCTGAGATGAATGGTTGCTGCAAACTGCCTTTGACCTGGAACTCCAGGTCATCATTAGTGCCATTGCTTTGGGCTCTGAGATTAATTTGTCCTCGGTATGAGTATTGTTCCATCATTTGTCTCAATTTTACTGTTGAGCACTTCATTTTTGGATCACCACATTGAGCCACTTTGCACAGGTCTGTCAAGGTCATGATGCTGCATGATGCACCAGTGTCTAACTGACACTTCTTGTTCACTTGATACTCTCCTTCTGTGGTCATCATTCTAACAGTCACAACCATTTATCCCCTGCAGACTTGATGGAACTGAACCTGCTGTATTGTGTATAGCCCTTCATCAGACTCTTCAGCTGTTGTCTCTCCAGTGGCCATCTGTGTAGACTTGTTTTGTTTCTTTCTAGCCATACACTTATGTGTGAAATGATTAAGCTTTTTACAGTTAAAACATTGCATTCACCACCCTGAACAATCCTGCTTTTCTTTTACATGACGTCCCCCACAGTATTGGCATCCTGCCCTTTGTCCATGATTGTTTGGCTCCTTTGCTTTGGAATGTCTCTCAGCACAATGTATCTCCTTGTCTGTTCTGCCGTATATATGTGCTCTGGCTGTTGTTTCACAACCTCTGTTTTTCTGCACACGTCTATCGTTTACTTGAGAATAGATTTCTCCTCTGTTCTTGGGCTCCCTCTCATTGTCAGATCTCTTAAGTCTAAGACAATTCTATCTATAATGAGATCATATTTTAGTTGTCTGAATTCACATAATTCTGCAAGTTGTGTTACAGCAGTCACATACTGATCAATGTTCTCTTTTCCACCCTGAGCCCTAATGTTGAACACATACCATTCATTAGTTCTGTTCACTTGGAGTTCAAAGTGTGCCTTCAAGGCTTTCAAAATATCTGCAGTCTGTTTTTTTTCTGTTCTTCGGATAGATTTAGAATGGAATACAATTTGTAGCAGTCTCTCCCCAGAAGTGTGAAAAATGTTGCTACTTGTATTGGCTCGGGCTTGAGGCGATGTGCTGTTTTCTGGTGGCGGGATTCTCTACTTCCGTTGCTGTCAATGAGTTTTCCCATTGAAGCCACCCCACTCTGCCAGGAAACCCATAGGCGGGGGTTCACTGACGATGAGACCTGAGAATCCTGCCACCAATGAACGGTCGGAGGATTCTTCCCCAAGTTACAAGCTCAAAGATCACAGTCCTTTTACTATAATATCTTTGTTGAGCTGAATGTATCATTGCATGCCTGCAGGAAGCCCCTAATGGCAGAGGTCATTTGACGACTGAAGCCAGAACGGATATTTCAAAATTTAAACAGACCGTGTAGAAACTCTGGAAGATGTCGACTGTTCCCAGCTTGTACATCTGTAGAGTCAACACTGTATTTGTTTCAGCTTTTTGAAAATATTTTCACTCAAACCGAATGAATCTTCACTTTGAGTGCAAAGAATAGCTTTTGAATAATAAAGTAGTATAGAGCAAATCAATGCTTTCACCAACTAGGGAATTCTAGAAAATCAGTACAATTTATTTCCTGAGTAGGCTATTCGCCGGCATTTCAACGGTTTGGGGATGGGTTTGAAGGTTGTGTCCAGTATTTATCCCTATTGTTCTGATCTTAGTACCGATGTCTGTGAGGGCTGGCCATGATGGTGCTGGATGGTGAGCCTAGGTGACATTGACACTCAGATATGGATTTATGTTGGCTTCTGGGTGGGCTACTCATTTTATTTTTGAGCTTTCCTGGTTTTACGGGGTATTGGAGGTCGTGTGTCTGGTCCTCTCTTTGTCTTTGTCATTTTGCCATCTGGAAGGAATGTTCCGCTCTGGATCTGAAGAAGATTTAAACTGTGCTATAAGAGTTAGTCGATTCCTCTTAGCTCTGGGGGTCCTGGGCAGCACGGTGGCACAATGGGTTAGCCCTGCTGCCTCACGGCGCCGAGGTACCAGGTTCGATCACGGCTCTGGGTCACAGTCCGTGTGGAGTTTGCACATTCTCCCCGTGTTTGCATGGGTTTCGCTGATGGGCCACACTAAATTGCCCCTTCATTGGAAAAAATGAATTGGCTACTCTAAATTTAAAAAAAACACTCTGGGAGTCCCTGGGCTTTGTTTTCTTCTTATGCCATTTTGTTCTGTCGCTATGGGTGAGTTGTAAGTTTATAATGTTGCCTGTATCCTGTTTGAGTGCAGAAAGGCTATTTATCCATGAAAGGAGTGGGTTGGGGATTCAGCCCCTGAATAATCCGGTCTTATTTGTTCCCAATTATATCATGACTATTGTGGTGGTATGTATTAGGGGTAATATGGTACCTATGAAGCCGAGAGGTTATTGGCTGACAGGTCCCGGGTCCTGGTTGGATCTGCTGACTTCTGGCTCCGCCCTGAAGGCGGAGTATAAGAGCTCGAGTTCTCCCCGCAGCCTCATTCTGTAACTGAGCTGCTGGGGAACAAGTCTCGCTTAATAAAGCCTAGATAGACTTCATGGCTTCTCGTCTTGTGTAAGTCATTGTGCGCTACAATTTATTAAGTGAGCTTAAAAGACTATGGAGCTCCGGATCGCCCCGGAGTGCCTGCGGATCTGCCCGCATGCAGCAAACCCGGCGGCCGTGTTCAAACACTGGCAAGCATGCTTTGAAGGCTACCTTCGAACGGCCCCCGGCCGGATCACGGAAGAGCAGAAAATGCAGGACCTGCATTCGAGGGTAAGCCCGGAGATTTACTCGCTTATAGAAGACGTGGAGGATTTCCTGACGGCGCTCGCGTTGCTGAAGGGCATCTATATTCGGCCCGTAAACCAGGTCTACGCGTACCACCAACTCGCGACGAGACAGAAAATTCCCGGAGAATCGCTCGACGAATTCTATGGTGCACTGCTGATTTTGGGACGAAACTGCAACTGCCCGCCGGTGAACGCGATCGAGCACACGGACATGCTAATTCGAGATGCATTCGTGGCAGGTATGAACTCTCCCCAAATTCGTCAAAGACTTTTAGAAAGAGAGTCGCTAGGACTCTCAGAGACACGGGCCCTTGCGGCCTCCCTTGATGTGGCCTCCCAAAACGCCCGCGCCTACGGCCCCGACCGCGCGGCAGCCCCTTGGGCTCCATGGACCCCCATCGCGACCGACTCCCCGGCACTCCCCACCCCTCCGCAAGCTTGCACGGTTAGAGCGCCAGACCATCCCGGGGGGGCCCGCTGCTACTTTTGCAGGCAGACGAAACACCCCCGGCAGCGCTGCCCGGCCCGCGCAGTTACTTGTAAAAGCTGCGGCAAAAAGGGCCATTACGCGGCAGTGTGCCGGTCCCGGGGGGTCGCCGCAATCCCCGGAGAAGAACGAGGGCAACACATACCGAACACCCCACAACCCCCCCCCCCCCCAGCGTTCCATGTGCAACCCGCGGGCGCCGCCATTTTGGGTCCCGGACACCACGAGGGGAGGATGGGTGCCGCCATCTTGTGACCCCTCAGCCACGTGCGATTCATGGGGGCGGCCATTTTGTCCACCCCTGACCGCGTGCGATTCATGGGGGCGGCCATTTTGTCCACCCCCGACCGCGTGCGATTCATGGACGCCGCCATCTTGGTTGACAACAAAGGACCCCAACATAGACGGCTCCACGGGGTCCGACGAAAACGCCGCAACACTACTGCCACGACTGGCTTCGGTGACGCTGGATCAATCGCGGCCCCGGACGCTCCAAACGACGACAACAACGGAGCTGGTCAACGGATACGAGACGCCATGCTTGATCGACTCCGGGAGCACGGAAAGTTTTATTCACCCAGATATGGTAAGACACTATTTTCTGTCCATCCAACCAAGCACGCAAAAGATTTCCCTAGCTGCAGGATCCCACTCAGTAGAGATCAAAGGGTTCTGCATCACGAACCTAACGGTGCAAGGGAGGGAGTTTAAGAACTACAGGCTCTACATCCTTCCCAAACTCTGCGCGCCCACATTACTGGGATTAGACTTCCAGTGTAATCTCCAGAGCCTAACATTCCAATTCGGCGGCCAAATACCCCCACTCACTATCTGCGGCCTCGCAACCCTCAAGGTTGAACTGCCGTCCTTGTTTGCAAACCTCACCCTGGATTGCAAACCCGTCGCCACTAGGAGCAGACGGTACAGCGCCCAGGACCGGATGTTTATCCGGTCTGAAGTCCAGTTGTTGCTGAAGGAAGGCATAATCCAGGCCAGCAATAGTCCCTGGAGAGCCCAGGTGGTAGTCGTGAAGACCGGGGAGAAGCAAAGGATGGTCGTAGACTATAGTCAGACCATCAACGCTAGATGTGTACCCTCTCCCCCGCATATCCGACATGGTCAATCGGATTGCCCAGTACAAGGTCTTTTCCACTGTGGACCTCAAGTCCGCATACCACCAGCTCCCCATCCGCCCATGTGACCGCAAGTACACCGCCTTCGAGGCAGACGGGCGTCTATACCACTTCCTAAGGGTCCCATTTGGCGTCACGAACGGGGTCTCGGTCTTCCAACGGGAGATGGACCGAATGGTTGACCAGCACGTGTTGCAGGCCACGTTCCCGTATCTCAACAACGTAACCATCTGCGGCCACGATCAGCAGGACCACGACGCCAACCTCCAAAAGTTCCTCCAGACCGCTAACGCCCTGAACCTCACATAAAACGAGGAAAAATGCGTTTTTAGCACAAACCATTTGGCCATCCTGGGATACATAGTGCGCAATGGAGTGATAGGCCCCGACCCCGAACGCATGCGCCCCCTTATGGAATTTCCCATCCCGCACGGCTCCAAAGCCCTGAAACGTTGCCTGGGCTTCTTTTCATATTACGCCCAGTCGGTACCCCAGTACGCAGACGAGGCCCGCCCGTTCATACAGTCCACTACCTTCCCCCTGTCGACAGAGGCCCGCCAGGCCTTCAGCCGCATCAAAGCGGATATCGCAAAGGCCACGATGCACGCCATCGACGAGTCCCTCCCCTTCCAGGTCGAGAGCGACGCATCCGATGTAGCTCTGGCGGCCACCCTTAACCAAGCGGGCAGACCCGTGGCTTTTTTCTCCCGGACCCTCCACGCCTCAGAAATCCGCCACTCCTCAGTGGAAAAGGAAGCCCAAGCCATAGTGGAAGCTGTGCGACATTGGAGGCATTACCTGGCCGGCAGGAGATTCGCTCTCCTCACCGACCAACGGTCGGTAGCCTTTATGTTCGATAATGCACAGCGGGGCAAAATTAAGAATGACAAGATCTTAAGGTGGAGGATCGAGCTCTCCACCTATAACTATGAGATCTTGTATCGTCCCGGAAAGCTGAACGAGCCGTCCGATGCCCTATCCCACGGCACATGTGCCAACGCACAAATAGACCGCCTCCAAGCCCTCCACGAGGACCTCTGCCACCCGGGGGTCACTCGATTCTACCATTTCGTAAAATCCCGCAACCTACCCTACTCTGTTGAGGAGGTCCGTACAGTCCCCAGGAACTGCCACATCTGCGCAGAGTGCAAACCGCACTTTTTCAGGCCGGATAGAGTGCACCTGATCAAGGCTTCCCGCCCCTTTGAACGCCTCAGTTTGGATTTCAAAGGGCCCCTCCCCTCCACCAAGCGCAACGCATACTTCCTGAACGTGGTGGACGAGTACTCCTGTTTCCCCTTCGCCATTCCCTGCCCCGACATGACAGCGGCCACGGTCATTAAAGCCCTGGGCACCATCTTTACACTGTTCGGCTTCCCTGCATACATCCATAGCAACAGGGGGTCCTCCTTCATGAGTAACGAGCTGCGTCAGTTCCTGCTCAGCAAGGGCATTGCCTCGAGCAGGATGACCAGCTACAACCCCCGGGGGAACGGGGAGGTAGAGAGGGAGAACGGCACGGTCTGGAAGAGCATCCTACTGGCCTTACGGTCCAGAGATCTCCCAGTTTCCCGGTGGCAGGAAGTCCTCCCGGATGCTCTCCACTCCATCTGGTTGCTGCTGTGTACCACCACTAACCAAACGCCTCATGAGTGCCTCCTTGTCTTCCCTAGGAAGTCCTCCTCCGGAACGTCGCTGCTGACCTGGCTGGCAGCCCCAGGACCCAGCTTGCTCCGGAAACATGTGCGGGCGCACAAATCGGACCCGTTCGTCGAGAGGGTTCACCTTCTCCACGCGAACCCGCAGTACGCCTATGCGGCGTACCCCGACGGCCAACAGGACACGGTCGCCCTGCGGGACCTGGCGCCCGCCACCAACACGCACGCACCCCCAACACCGATCACCCCCTCCCTGCCACCGGCGCACCCCACGACCGCCCCCTTCCCGGGGGGATCGGTCCTCCTCCCGTGCCCGCCCAGGAGTAAAACAGGAACAAACAGCGCATTTTTCTTTCCTTATTGTAAATAGTTCTGACAAACTTGTACATAGCTAAATGTTGGGCTAAATATGTATAACCACAGTTCAAAATTTGTTCCAGGGCCAGCCTTGTAAACCCCTACCACCATGCGAACCACCACCCCGCCGGGTTCCTTTTTAACAAGGGGTAAATGTGATGGTATGTATTAGGGGTAATATGGTACCTGTGAAGCCGAGAGGCTATTGGCTGACAGGTCCCGGGTCCTGGTTGGATCTGCCGACTTCTGGCTCCGCCCTAAAGGCGGAGTACAAGAGCTCGAGTTCTCCCCGCAGCCTCATTCTGTAACTGAGCTGCTGGGGAACAAGTCTCGCTTAATAAAGCCTAGGTAGACTTCATCGCTTCTCGTCTTGTGTAAGTCATCGTGCGCTACAACTATTACTTTGTGCTGTATCTATGGTACATTCTATTACTTTGTGCTATATCTGTTGTACATCGACATCTGTAGCTAACTTCCTGCTTTTGGTTGTCTGAGGCAAATTCTTTAAAAAAAAAATGAAAATCCTAACAAATCAACATTTAAAAAAAAAAAAATTCTTGGGACATAGGAGTCACTGATTAGGCCAGCACTTTCATTGCCATCCCTAATTGCCCTTGAGAAGGTGGTGGTGAGCTGCCTTCTTGAACAACTGCAGTTCGTGTGGTGGACACCATTTATCATCCCTCTAGTGGAAGCCCAAGCTGTGTCCATACTGGCACAGGCAACTTTGAAAATTATTCAGATGAACTGACTCGTGCCATTTCCAATTCTCTGGTGGGGTCAGGAACAACCGTCTTGGGCATAGTGAGATTTCTGCTCCACTGCAAATACAATGGCAGAACCCAATTAAGCATGTTTTGCCCCACTCAGTCTGAAACACTATTTCAAGATAAATTCTGACAACAGGACAAAGGGACACAAGTTCAAACTGGTGCTTGTCAGATTTAGGGATGCAGGATATTCTTTTTTACCCAAGGAGCTATCAATCCTTGCACTCCCAGGCAGACAGCTCAGTGAAAACAAACACAGAATCATTTAAGAAGCAACTGTGAGGATTGTCAGTTCTTGTGTGATTGGACTGATTTCCCCCTCATCCATGGTTTCTTCTACTTTTATGACAACGTAAGACTGGAAATGAAAGGCATGCATTTATATTGTACCTTTGACAACCACAGACACCTCACAGCACTGTAGCAAATGATCGACTTTTGGAGTGTTGTCACTGATATAATGTAGGAAATAGAGCAGCCAATTTGATATTGATTGAGGGTTAAATATCGGCAAGGGCAACAGGGATAATTCCCCACTTTTCTTCAAAATAGTGCAATGAGGTCTTTTACAATCTGAGAAGGAAGATGGAGCCTCAGTTTAATGACTCATCGGACCTTCAATTGCCCGACTGTCTTCATTGCCTGACTGCTGATTTAAGTAGCAGCATTGATTTTTTTTTTTCTCAAGTCACAGAATCAGAGAATTGTTACAGTGCAGATGAGGCCAGTTGGCCCATCATGTCTGCACCAGCTCACCAAACGAGCATCATGACTTGGTGCCATTCCTCTGCCTTTTCCCTGTAGCCCTGCACATTGTTTCTATTCAAATAAGCATCTGACGCCCTCTTGAAATGCCTCGATTGAACCTGCCTACACCACACTTCCAGGCAGTGCATTCCAAATGCGGACCACTCATTGTGTGAAAACGCTTTTTCTCACAACACATTTGCTTCTTTTGCAAATCACTTCATGTTCTGTGCCCTCTCGTTCTTGATCCTTTTACGAGCGGGAACAGTTTGTCACGCTATCGACTCTGCCCAGCGCCTCATTATATTTTTCTGATGTTTCTTTTTTAATTTATTAATTCATGGGATTCAGGTTTATTCGTTCTTGGGATGTGGGCATTGCAAGCTGGGCTAGCATTTGTTGCCCTTTTACTGAGTGGCTTGCTAGTCCATTTCAATGGGCAGCAGTTAAGGGTCAAACGCATCGCTGTTGCTGGCTAGACCATCATTTATTGCCCATCCCTAATTATCTTGAGAAGCTGGTGGTGAGCTTTCTTCTTGAATCATTAGAGTCTATATGTTATGTCTGCAGTGCTGTTAGGAAGGGAGTTCCAGGATTTTGACTCAGCGACAATGAAGGAAAGATGATATAGTTCCAAACTAACATGGTGGCCGGGATATTCCGAACCCCGCTGGGCCCGAGAATCCCGGGGGGGGGCGTGAATTCCACCTCGACGCCGGCTGCCCTATTCTCCGGTGCCGTTTTTCAAACGGATTCCCATCACTCCGGTGGGGGGCCGTTGACAGCGCCCCCCACCCCCCGGCGATTCTCCAGGCCCCGATGGGCCGAGTGGCCATCCAGTTTTGGCCAGTCCCGCTGGTGTGAATTACTCACCTCACACACGGCGGGACCTGGCAGGTGAGTATGCGGGGGCAGTCCTCGGGGGGGGGGGGGGGGGGGGGGGGGGGAGGGGGGGCGCAGGGGGATACGACCCCGGGGAGGGGGCCCCCAAGGTGGCCTGGCCCGCAATCAGGGTCCACCGATCTGAGGGCGTGCTTGTTCCGTGGGGGCACTTCTTTCCTCCGCACCGGGCCCCTGTAGGGCTCTGCCATATTACCCGGGGATGGCGCGGAGAAGAGAACCCCCCGCGCATGTGTGGAAATACGCCGGCCGGTCCGCGCATGCTTGAGATCACACCGGCCATTCCGCGCATGCGTGAACTCGTGCCGTCCCTTCAGCGCTGGCTGGAGTGGCGCCAACCCCTCCGCCGTCCACCTAGCCCCCGAAAGTTCCGAGAATTCCTTACTTTTGGGGGCTGTTGACGCCGGAGTGGTTGGCGCCGGTTTTCCCGCCGGTGTGGGGACTTAGTCCCCAGAAAGGAGAATACCGGCTAGTGTGGCTTGGACGGGAACTTGAAAGTGGTGGTGTTCTCATGCGTTTCCCCTGCCCTTGTTCTTCAAGGTGGTAGATGTCATGGGTTTGACTGATGCTGTCAAAAGAGTCTTGGTGAGTTGCTGCGACTGTGCAACAGTGGTGGAGGGGGTGGATGTTGAGATGGATTGGAAACCAATCAAGCGGGCTGCTTTGTCCTGGATAATGTTGAGCTTCTTAGGTTTGTTGGAGTTGCATTCATCCAGGAATGGAAGAGCAATTCATTACACTGATTCTGACTTGTATTTTGTAGATGGTGGGTGGACAGGTTTGGGGAGTTAGGAGTTACTTGGTACAGAATTCCCATCATTTGACCTGTTCTTGTCGCCACAGTATTTATATGGCTGGTCTAGTTCAGTTTCAGGTCAACAGTAACTCTCAGATTGTGGGGTATTTGGCAATGGTAATGCCGTTGAATGCGAAATGGAGATGGTTTATTGCCTAGAACTTGTGTGGCACAAATGTCACTTGCCACTTATCAGCCCAAAATCAAAAACTGTTCAGGCCTTGTTGAATCTGGGCATGGACTGCTTCAGAACTTCCTTTCAGAACTTTTATTCGGGAACCCTAATTAACATATCTTCGAAATGGTCACTTCCTAAATATTGAGTACACATATATTAATTACAACAGTTTCCAAATGAACTGTACCATAACAACCGATTTAATATAAATCTTTTAACCTATGTGGAATATGATATACATGGTCTTGTTCTTTTAAAGAACGTGTTGAAAGTCAATGATATCAGTATTCAGACATGCTCTGCAATATTGATTTTACAACATTTGTAACAGTGATGTTTTTTCACTGCAGTCCTCCACTAATCCTTGGCATCTGTTAATAAACTTGGCAAGATCAGCAGCACTGACTCTTCTTCATCTCTCCATGCTAACATAATCTGCTGACAGCAACTGGGGACTTTGAATGAAACAAGAGGTGAGCTATTTTTAGCCTTTTGTGTCACTACAGAGTTAAAGTCCAACTGAATATTTATGCTGAAGTTGACCATTCTGAAGTAAGTAAGTTCGATATATGTTACTCATCAGCTGCTTGGAGTACAACATCTCAGTAGATAATAATGTTTGTGATCACATAAATACGCAATTTTCAGGTTGGAACAACTTGAATAGAGAAGTCAGTAAAACATGCTAATAAGACATGACAGAACAGAAAGCTGTTTCTAATTTTGTAAGCATTAATTAAAGGCAAAGAAATATGGTGCGATTCTCCGTTAATGGGCGTTGACACCGGCGCAGAATTCGTGGAGTTCCACGGCAGCAAAACTGGTGCTGAACCTGGACCGATTCAGTGACTGTGGAGGGGCTAGCACTGGTGCCACGTGGAACACAATCGATTCCAATGAAAAACAGTGCGGGATTCACGGGGTCCATGATTGACACTCGGGAGGCTGACAAGCTGCAGCCGCATATACACATTACAATCCCCACACACACTCACCACATCCAACAAGATAGCACTGGTTATGCCAGAGGGAACCTGGGGAGGGTGGCCTGGGGGGACACCTTTATGACCCATGGCCTTAAGTTCACAGTTTGCTGTCAGCTGCGTGTGCAGCTGCATGGCTGCCTTAGCAGCTGTGGCAATGGTGTTCCATACCCGTCCACCCCAACCCCTCAGTCCACCTCCTGGCCATCCCCCACTACTCCCCCTGGACCTGGCAGAAGCTCCCTGGCCAGCGGCACAACTATGGAGATGTTGGACACTTTCCATACCGCCTCTCTCACCCTCAGCAGCCACGATGCCTGTTTCACGATTTTTCGCGCCGTCGGGAACTCGGCCTATCGGAGACGGAGAATCGCGGAGGCCCAAGAGAATACTGGGACATGCGCGCTAATGATATGCAGACGGTATTTATTGTACGTGCGTTCTGGACCACACTTCACGCCGCTGTCGAGGTGACTGGAGAATTGCGATTTGTCGTCAAATCGGCGCTAGCCAGAATTTTCGCTTCAGAACCTTTATTCTGCCAATCGCACTTCCCGATTTCGGCATCAGCCAATGGATAATCCCGCCCATGGTCTTTCCTCTTCATAAGAAGACAACCTGAGGGTCAAAACATAAGCAAGTACTGAGGCATTATCTTAAGCAACATATTGATTATATTTCAACATTCCAGCTATCGTGGGAAAGAAAATCACCCGTGTCCATTTTCCGGCTTAAATCATAGATTATCATAGAATTTACAGTGCAGAAGGAGGCCATTCGGCCCATCGAGTCTGCACCAGCTCTTGGAAAGAGCACCCGACCCAAGGTCAACACCTCCACCACATCCCCATAATCCAGTAACCCCACCCAACACTGAGGGCAATTTTGGACACTAAGGGCAATTTATCATGGCCAATCGACCTAAACTGCACATCTTTGGACTGTGGGAGGAAACCGGAGCACCCGGAGGAAACCCACGCACACACGGGGATGATGTGCAGACTCCGCACAGACAGTGACCCAAGCCGGAATCGAACCTGGGACCCTGGAGCTGTGAAGCAATTGTGCTATCCACAATGCTACCGTGCTGCCCTGTTTTATAAATGTTTTATAAATGTTTTTTTTATTGGGTTTTCAAACATAGTACATTTACAGATGCACACAAAAGAGAAATAAAAAACAGAAGGTACTATAGACAAGATAAAAACAACAACACTATATAGTTAGAAAAATCACGTGATTGACAAGTAAAGAAAAACACGTAGTGGAGGGAGAAAACTCGGGGAGTAACACACCTCCGGCAATACAAAACATGGGTATGGCTAGGGGGGTGGGGGGCTGGGTGGCACCCCTGATGTTGTTACTTGCTTCTCTTGGTCGGCCTTTGTGCCGTTGTTGTTGCGCGTTCGCCTCTGCTTCGGCTGTTCGTCATTTCTTCCTCCTGTACTTTCTTACTCTCTGTTACTGTGTTTGCCGTGGTTGTTGTCATTTCCTGTGCTCTCCGTCCAGTTTGTGTTCCCTCGTCTTCCCTCCCCCCCCCCACCCCCTGCCCCCCTCCCCCGCTCTGGTTCCCCTCTATTGTTCTGTGCCTCCTCTCTTTCCTTCTTCCCCCCCTCGCCTTCCCTGCAGTTGACCTTTCTTTTCTCTTGAGTTTGCAATCTCCCTGCACTGTTTCCCCCCCCCCCCCCCCCGTGTCTTTCCCTCCTTCTCATGTTGGCTACTTTCCCCTGGCTCTTGGCTACTTGATTACTCTTCAGCTTGCTCATTGGCTACAAACCGGTCCCAGAACAGTTGGCTGAATGGCTACCACGTTCTCTGGAATCTGTCGTCCGAACCTCGAATGGCGAATTTGATTTTCTCCATTTGGAGAGATTCCGAGAGGTCGGACAGCCAGTCTGCAGCTTTCGTTGGTGCTGCTGACCGCCAGCCAAGCAGGATTCTACGGCGGGCGATCAGGGAGGTAAAGGCAAGTGCGTCCACCCTCCTCCCCAGGAATAGATCTGGCTGGTCTGAAACCCAGAAGACCGCCACTTTCAGGCATGGCTCCACCCTCATCCCCACCACTTTGGACATTGCCTCAAAGAAGGCTGTTGAGTACCCAACAAGTCTGGGGCAACACCAGAACATGTAGGCATGCTTAGCCAGGCCTCCTTGGCACCGTTCACATCTGTCCTCCACCTCCGGGAAGAACCTACTCATTTGGGTTCTTGTTAAGTGGGCTCTATGTACCACCTTTAGTTGCGTCAGGTTAAACCTTCCGCACATGGAGGTGGATATGACGCAATGCAATGCTTCATTCCAGAGTCCCGACCCTATTTCGATCCCCAGGTCTTCCTTCCATTTCTTTCTTGTTATGTCTAGTACGGTGTCAGCTCTCTCTACCAGTCGTTCATACATGTCGTTACAGTTTCCTTTACCTAGGATGTTCGTGTCAAGTAACTCCTCTAGTAGTGTCCATCGTGGCGGTCGTGGGTACGTCCATGTCTCCTTCTGTCGGAAGCTTTTAAGTTGTAGGTATCTTAGTTTTTTCCCCCAGCTTGCTGAAATCTCTCCGTCAGTTCATCCAATGTTGTGACCCTGCCGTCGATGTATAGGGCCCTGACTGTCAGTGTCCCCCCGTCCTGCCTCCACTTTTTAAAGGTGGCGCCAGTGAGCGCTGGGGCAAACCTATGGGCGTTGCAGGTGGGGGCTTTGTCCGACATTTTGGTCAGGCCGAATTGCTGCCTGATACACAATCAATACTCTTGAGTCCACGTGGAGTCATAGCGATTCAGCTTTAATCAGATAGAACTGTACCCAGCAGCGAAGTTACAGAAGTGAAGGCTGCTGGGATGGCATTGGTTCTTATACCCCGCCTCTCAGGGCGGGGCTATGTACATTGCCCAATGGTAGACCCCGCGGTCTAGTCAATGGTCATTCCTCTCTCTGGTACCGCAATATCTGGTATTACCACATTGCCGTAGTTGGTTTCAGGTCTGGAGAGTGGCTATTTTCCGGTTTAAAATACGTGATGAACTCCAAGCGTGCCAGAGGCTAGAGATCATAATTGTCTGCAAAATTAGTTATTGGCTTACAGTTTCATTATATATGCCTCACTGGCTGCAGCATCCCCAGGTATGTTGCGGAAGGTGGGGTGGAGGAAATTACATCATTGGATGGAAGGA
The DNA here is from genome assembly GCF_047496885.1 of Scyliorhinus torazame. Taxonomy (NCBI): domain Eukaryota; kingdom Metazoa; phylum Chordata; class Chondrichthyes; order Carcharhiniformes; family Scyliorhinidae; genus Scyliorhinus; species Scyliorhinus torazame. The sequence continues at coordinate 276,414,407 of NC_092711.1, forward strand.
GGTGGGGATGTGCAGTATACATTTACAGAGACCGACAGTAGTGCTGTGGAGGTGGGAAGCGCATCCTTGTTCCACCCAACTTCCTATGAAAAAAATTAAAGACAAATTTCCCAACCATTTTTTCAGCAGTCTGTTGAAATCTCTTTAGGGCCGGCATGATTAGACCACTGCAGAACTACATGCGCCAGTCAGAACATGGATGCCAAAGATTTTTCACAAATTCTGCTTAGAGGCCATGAAACAGTTGCAGGAGCGGACAATGCACCAAATCATTTTCAAAAGTACCTCCTGAACCCATAACCTTTTCCACCCAATAGGACAAAGGCACCACTTGAAGGATCCCCACCAAGCTACAGTCTTGGAAATATATCAGGATTCCTTCGCCATTGCTGAGCCAAAATCCTGGAATTCCCAATTTTACAGCATTGTGGGAAGACCTACAACACACTGACTGAATTAGACGTGGACATCAAATGATGCACTTGCCAACGACACATGAATGATTTAAAATAAAAGAACTGCCCCTTCTTGGTATATTAAAACTGAATCAGTATAGATGTATGACTGCCATCAGACATGCCGACAATAATTTGCCTTATACTCAAAAACCAGTTCCTGTTGCGTCCAGTTACACCAAAAGAAAACTCAAAATGCACACCATTGTCTTCTCTGCAAAATCGAAGGTGAATAAAGTAAGGGGAAAAGATTCCCTCTGGTCACTATGATTTGCACTATTGCTAAATGGAGGTCACTCACAAATATGCCGCGTTAGAACATTGTGAAGAGGAAAAATGTTCCCTAATCATGAGGACATTTAAAAAATAATGGTTTGTGCACTTTGAGTCTTCTTCATTGTGGTTATATGGGCCAACAGTTCAATGGCTCACAATTTTCTTTACAAACTGTTTCCTCAATGCTAGGCTATGTCACAGAGGATCCCCCCCACCCCACCCCCCGCCTCTCCATTCTTCTTGAACAGAGTGCTAACTTGAGTTTGGATCTGTAACATTTTACGAAGCATTCAACAGAGATGGATATTGAGAAAAACAGTACAAAAGGTCAGAAAGTAACCACTCATTTTGAAGTTTATCCAATCAGAACTACTTCACTCCTTTCAATAGGAATCTTGATAAGGTTATAACATTTTGGACAGGTGTGCGATCTATTCCAGCCCCATTTATCCTGGAGTCACAACACAAGTGAATTAACAAATAATTCTTATAAAAATACTCAATCTTTGGCCCTTGGCGGCCCAATAATTACAGTCACCAGGTTTGTAGGTTGAAGCACAATTACTGTTTATTTATAACTGGAACAAATATGAAACATGTAGTGAGTACAACTGCTTAACATCAAACTAATACCCGACTCCTCCTTGAACATTCCCCCTTAATGGTTAAGGCCAGAATGCAAGAATCCTCGCTTCAGATGATGAGTTCTTCAGTGCACCTTCTTCACAGTATGAGTATGGTTAAATGGGCACGATTTTCTGAGCCCCGCTCCTGGCTGGTGAATCGGCGCAACCACACCACGACGCTCCGCCGGCGGCGAGCGATTCTCCGAGGTGCGGAGAATAGGCGCCATTTTCGCCGCTGCATTTGACGCACCGCGGCCATGGGCCGCTGGAAATGGCGGGGCCACCAATTCTCTGGCCCGGGTGGGCCGAGCGGTTGCGCGGAAAAAGATGAATCCTGCCGGCGCCGTTCACCCCTGGTCGCTGCCGGCAGGAACTCTGCGCGAAGGGTCAGGGGGCGGCCTGTGGGGCGGGGAAAAGCACTCCTCAACCGGAGGGGGGCCTCCGATGGGGTCTGGCCCGCGATCGGGGCCCACCGATTGGCGGGCCGGTGTCTCCCACCCCCGGGCCTACATTGTTGCGCGGCCGGCCCCTGAACCCCTACGCCATGTTGCGTCGGGGCTGGCGCGCTGAAGAAGTCCCCCGCGCATGCGCAGGTTGGCGCTGTGCCCATTTGGCGCTGGGAAGGGAGGCTGGAGTGGCGTGAACCGCTCCAGTGCCATGCTGGTGCCCTGTGGGCGACAGAATCGGTCATTCCCTTGCCCGTTTCGCGCCATCGTGAAACGCGACGGCGTTCACGACGGCGCAAACATATTGTCTACATTTTGGAGAATCGCCCCCAAAGTCTCAGGCTAAAGCCCGTCATGATCTTCCTTGTAGTTAGCAATATCTTACTCACAGGTTCTCTAAGAGTGGCCACGAGTTCTAATCGGCCTGCTCTGCTCTCTGCTTGCATCAGCCCCTTTCTGCAAAGAGAGAGTGATCAGATTCTGAGTTCTGCTTACATCAGCCCTTTTCTATAGAGGGAGAGAGAGTTGGTTCGCAGAGTGACCTTTTTAATGAGAATTCACTGTTTATTTATGGAGAAAACAGAGTGGGGAAAAAAGAGAGCTTTTCTCCCTCAGCTGCCAAAGCCAAACTAAAAGCACCTCAGGTCTCAGAGCCATCTCAATGGGAACAGAACCAATCACCACCTGTTACCAGGCAGGGCACCGGCGTTTTGGCCCATCCATTGACCACAAGCCACATCAATCAATCCAAATGATCACTGATGGCAGTCAAAAACAGCACAGCCTTCTGGATCTTCTTGTTTGAATTAAAGAGACAGGCTACTTCTTTGCCTTAAAGTCACATGTCCATTAAGCAACATGGATCAAAAATGTAACAGCAAAAATATAAAAGAAAGGAAAAAAAAGGGAGTAAACAGGAACAAACAAGAAGGACCCTTACAATAATTAGACACACGGAACGTAAATCTTTCACAAGTGAACTTGGCTCTTCTGTCAAGGGAAATTGGTAAAGATCTTATCGTGATGAGTGAAGAAAAAAGGTTGAGGTTGCAACCAAATGGATATTAGAAGAGGAACATCTTCAATATTTATTCATAACCATGACTTTTGGTGCAGACAAAAGTAACGTTAATTGTAGTTATGACTCTATTGTCCCATTTCAACTCCTTGTACAGGATAAGCATATTAATCATAGAGGAATTACTATAGAAGGTACTCTGCTAGCCCTCTTGTGCTCGATGGCAGCTACCTTGTTGTCTTGTTAGACATCCGTTTCTTAACGACTGTGTCATGATCAATGGTCATCACACAGCAAAGAGTATTTTTTTGAGAAGTGTTACATTTTTCATTTGACAAGGGATTCAGTCAAGATTTATCCTGATAACAAACTCAGAGAAATATTACTCCTGGGCATACGTACCAATATTATGGATGGGATTATACTGTAGCTAGCTTTGCCAAGCAATACTGGGTGCGGAGAGGATATTTGATTTCAGTGTGGCTCTTCCACATGCCAGAAAAACAAATTCCAGATGATGGGTCAGACTACAGATAATAGTGATATATTATCCCCAAAAGATAGGGATGAACCAATCAAGATACCACCACCAGCAATGACTGTTTCTTCACAATACTTATTCATTGAAGAAACACAGTAGGTACAGTGGCTGATTATGACTCAGATATATTTTTTAATAATGAGAATTGTTGACTGCTATTGAAAAATAGTTCTTAAACAATATGTTACCAAGACAGTGCAGAGAAATATGGTAAATACTGGGCCTTGAATTCTGCCTGAGTCAATGTCCAGCTCAGATGGTTGGGATAAATGTTTCATGTCTGCTGGCTGTAAGGGTCCAATGCAAAATGAAATGGAGCCGTCTCAGCCCTCTGCATTTTGGGTGCAGGTGGGCCCACAGTACAAAATTACTTAGAGAGGCCATATTATGAGTTGCGCAAGAAAAGGAAAGATCGAACCAGATCCTCAGCTCCGTGAGGCAGCAGTGCTAACCACTGCGCCACCCCCATCAGTGCATTTTAAGTAGTTTTCAACCAATAATCATTTAGCTGAGCAGAAATCAAATAGTCCTACACCCGAGAGATAAAACAGCAAGATTTATTTTGGGCACATATTAAATTCCAAACTTTCTAATATCTGTGCAATTTTGCTGAAGGCTGATGCTTAAAGTGAGTTAGAGGTTGGTGGCATGTCCCTGATGACCTGTTAAAGAGTGTGGTAACTGGTCCATGATACAACTAAATTCAGAGTATAAATATCAATTGTTTGTTTATTTGTTTATTCCCTTTAGAGCTTGTGGCAAAAAAATTACTGCATAAATGTTACACTTCGAGATGATTGGCTTTGGCTAATTATGAACATTGCACACTTTTGAGCTCTATAATCCCTTTAAGGCTCTTTTGATAAAGCATGCTTGGTTACTTTATTGTATTCAACTGGTCACACTGACACATTCAGTTCCAATGCTAGTCATGTCATACATTCTGTCGATATTTGTCTGCTGGACGTCTTCCAAAAGTCTTATACAGTGACAGTCAAGGGTGAGATGTACAGGAATTGCACAATACACTGACATTTCTGTGGAAAATTCCAGTCAAATGCTGCACGTATCTGAACATCTTCCAAGACAATGTTCTGCACTGCTTTTTTTTCTAATTGTAGAAAATTGATGCTGACATCTGAAGGATTGTGGTATGAGTCCATTGTTGCTGCAGGCACGATCAGCAACAGAGAGCGCAGGTCAGAAATGCAAACGTTTGCTGCCTGAATTGACCTGGTTAACAAAATATTTGGTTGCTTACTTACTTTGATAGTCATGAAAATCAGAGAGCGTCTTATTTTTCAAGCACCCTGGGATGAGCTTGAGGGTCATTCTTTCATTTGCGGGGTGGGGAGGGAAGGAAGAAGGGAAGGAGGGAGGGAAGTTCTCAGAAGCCTGTCTTTTCCCCTTAATGATCCTGAATACATTGGAAAAGGATGACTTTTAGGACCATAGACATTTCATAGAAAGGTATTGTGACGGCTGGGTAAGGAGGGGTAGGATGACTCCTCTCTTTTTCCACTTCTCATGTGACCACAACAGGAGATTTTTAGAAAGTGTACGCTTGCCAATTCAGTAAGTGTTTAACTGTTTAAGTGCTGTGACTGTAAAAGACACACATGGACAGGTTTCCTTGCAAGTTTCTAAAAGAAAAGAAACAGTATTTATTGTACTTATTACCCAATTTAAATAAAAGTAATAAATCTTCTCAATCTCTCAAATGTGCATATATATATTAAAGAGTTCACATATGTGCACACAAGTAAGTTATCGAGTGGCAGGATTCATTTACAAGTCCAAAAAAACCTCAGTTGTATATGGGTCTCGTAGATTGATGCCTTGAATGATTCCAGACTGAACCTGATTCCCATGGAGGGATGATTTTAAAATGTTGATGGGTAATTTCCATTTGGTCTCCTGTAGTCAGTAGTGCTGGGTTGGTTTTTCAACACTGTCTGTGTCATTTAGCTGGTCAAACAATAGGCAATGCTCAAACCTGCAAGGTGGATTGGGAGAGGGATAGAGAGAGAGAGAGCCCACTCAGAGTACTTCCTCTCCAGTGTCTCTTCCTTTTCTGTTCTGACTGGTCTGAAGAAAAGCTGTTTCTCAAACTCAACTAACCAGTTACATAAATATGGTCTTAGCAGGTTGATTCCAGATCTATGGTTTAGACATGATTAGATTATGGTTGGAAGAGCTCCCTTCTCAGCCATAGTCCATTGGCCAAGTGATTCTTGGACAAGTGAACCAGCGCAGACGCAATGGGCCGAAGAGACTTTTTTATGCTGTATGAATCTATGATTGCATCGAATGGCTTTTTGCACACTCAGCTAAAAACACAGATGATTGGATGTTTTGTGAATAGTTCAAGAGATGGGATCATTCACAATCCTCTAAGGTGATTGCCTCTGATGGATTCTTCTCGACAGCTTGATTCCATTTTAATGGCTTTGGAATTTGTAGGATTCAGTTTTGCAAATGTTTGGCCATCTTAGAAGCTGCTCTGCTAAGTAACTAAAAGGCTATTGTTCAGTCTTTTAAAACCCAACTTTCAGCCCAATAAACAAATAAAGTCATTTTTGACATAAAGCATAGCGTAATCTGTATTGCATGTTGCATATTGATGAGGGTCAAGGGGATCAGGGGTTATGGGGAGAAGGCAGGAGAATGGGATGAGAAAACTATCAGCCATGATTAAATGGCGTAGCAGACTCGATGGGCTGAGTGGCCCAATTTTGTTCATATCTTATGGTCTTATGGTCTAAGGTCCGATAGCACGTGGTTAGAACTTAGCCAACACGGTGGATTAAATAATATGATCACTGCAGCGAAATCTGTGACTTTGAGTGCTAGCCTTTCAGCCTGAGATGTGACAATAGGGGGGAAATGTGTTCATGTAGCATTGATTCTCGCAATGCGACACACACTTACACTGATTCCCTGTTGAGGGTGGGAGAGGGGAGTAGTGTATGCTGCACAGGCAAGAACCTATGGTGCCACCTGTCCCTGGGGAATCAACGTAAGTCTGTGTAGCAATGCCGAAATCAATTTCTCCTCCATAGGTTTTTAAAATGCATGTTTTTCATCACAGCAGGAGTTAGTCGAAGAGCGAGAGATTGCTGAAATGTACAAAACAATATGGTGCTGTGGAGCATGGATAAAAAGTTGTTTACAATAAATATATGGGTCAAGGAAAGATGGCACAGACATGTAATAATAATAATAATCTTTATTGTCACAAGTAGCCTTACATGAACACTGCAATGAAGTTACCGTGAAAATCCCTTTGTCGCCACACTCTGGCACCTGTTCGGTTACACAGAGGGGGCGTTCAGAATGTCCAAATTACCTAACAGCACGTCTTTCAGGACTTGTGGGTGGAAACAGGAACACCTGGAGGAAACCCACGCAGACACGGGGAGAACGTGCAGACTGCGCACAGATAGTGACCCAAGCCGGGAATCGGACTTGGGACCCTGGCGCTGTGAAGCAACAGTGATAACCACTGTGCTACCGTGCACTAAGGAGCAATTGATTCTTAGCCGTACTATCAGGGCGATGTAGAGAGAAAGCTTTGCTTTGCATCTAACCAGTGCTACATCTCACCTGGGGGTGGAGTGGGGGTGGGGAGTGGGGGGGTAGGGGGGGGTTAATGCTGATGGTGATGGGGTAATTTTTTATCAGGAATAGGTAAATGCTGCCAGCAGGAACCTTGCTTATTGGAAGCATATATCAGAAATGTGGGCATGCACAGCCAATGATTTTGTAAATGATAATTGTATTGTGAACCTCCCACACAAATAATAAGTAATATGGCTGTTGCTTAATATTTTGTTTTTTTTAGTTCTTCTGGTGCTCAGCATGGAGAAGAATGTTTGTTCAGGAGAAATTGGACACATTTCATTTCAAATCTCGATAGTTGTAACATTGTTGGTATTGTATACCTACATAAGTACAATATTGGCACCTTGGCAGTGCCAGCCAGGCACCTTTGCAGTGCACCAACCAGCTGGTAGTGCCACCTGGGCACATTGGCAGTGCCATGGTGCCAGGTTGGCAGCACTAGAGTGCCCAGGTGGCACCAGGAGGGCCAGGGTACCATCCTGCCCAGAGGGAATGCACCTGGGGCCTCTGATCCCACAGAAGACCCGATGAGTGCCATTCCAGCTGATTCCCTTTTCTGGTTTGTGGGGACCAGCACTGAATAGCGCTTGCTTGAGGTCTCCAAGGTGAGGGGGTTAAATCCCATGTGTTGGTTAGATCTCGGGGCTGCATATTACAGAGAGACTAGCAGTCTCACTCTAATATGCCGATTTGTCAGTGGGTGATCCCACCCACAATGGGCAGGATTCACATCGCAACGCCTCGCTAGATTTTGTTAGATCTTGTGAGGCATGGCGAGCTGGGTAGATCCCAGAAGATGGATCACCCGGCATCCAACGGCTATGCCACAATGCTTTTCAGGCAAAATGTGGCCGGCAGATCCCGCCTATGTTCTCCCGCCGGAGGCGATCGATTTATGTTCCCCCTGGGAGCGCAAATTGCGAAGCAATTCAGTAGAAGGAATTCCTAAGGGAATCCCGCTATCAGGTCGGCATTTTTACGGGGGCAGCCTGGTAGCGAAACCCGAACACCGGCCATCCTCCAGTCCCCCTGTTGCCCCACATCCCCGCACCGCAAAGCAACCCCCCACCTCTGGATTTCCTGGGTGCAACCCCCTTCGCCAAGTACAGGCATGACCCAACCTGGCCCCCTCCCGGGACTCCATAACTAGGGAGACCCCTCCCCGAGGTCACCATAACAGAAGACTGGCCCACGGACCCCCTTAATAGTGAGAACCCCCAGGAACCCCCTTAATAAGGAGACCCCACCAGGGACCCCCCTTAATTGGGAGACCCCACAGGGAGCCCCGAACTAAAGGGACTCCTACCAGGATCACTTGATGGAATGAACATCTCCACAGGGACCCCCTAACTGAGGGCCTCCCCAACAGAGGTGCCCTAACTAGAGGGACCCCAACAGGCACTCCTTGACTAAAGCCATTTGCCCCCCCTCCCCCCACACACGCACACATACCCCCCCAAGAAAAGAGACCCCTGACTCTGGAAGCTATGGAGCAGTCAGACAGGGGTAGTGAAAAATAAAATAATTACAGCTGTAACACTTACCTGGAAGCACCATGTGTCCATTCCTGGAAGGAGAACAGCTGTGACTTATGTTTAAACCCCTCAGATCCATTAGCAGCAAACCACTCATTCATTCCTAGCATCATGTATTAGTGACTGGAAGTGGTGAAACCCCAATGTTTACAAACATAATCCACATCAAAGAGAGTTAAATGTATTTCAATCACTAAGTGTACTGAAGTCTGAAACCACAATGTTTGCAAACATAAACCGCATCAAAGAGCGATAAGTGCATTGCAATCACTCAAGCTTGTGATTGCAATACACTTATCGCTCTTTGATGTGGTTTATGTTTGCAAACATTGTGGTTTCAGACTTTAGAGTCACTCATCCATGAAGTGAGATGAATGAATCAAGAGTGTAGTTGTTATGTGGAAGCTGTCAATCACAGCCCACCACTGGAAATGAATCAATCAATGGCTTGCAGCTAATGCATCTGAGAGGTTTAAGGAGAGGTCACAGCTGTTCTCCTTCCAGGAACAGGTAAGTGTTACAGCTGGAGTTCTTTTCATTACACCTGTCTGGACTGCTCACTAGCTTCCAGACAGAGGTCTCTTTTGCAGGCTGGCACGGTGACATCAGTGACACCCAAAGGTCAGCTGGGTCCCACAAGGTCCAGATCCTCTAGAGGATTCCCGCCAAGGGCATTTCAGGCTATAGGGTGTGGAAGGCAGCAGGCTGCTGCCTCTTCTGATGTACATCCTGGAAAGACACCTAAACATAGAGCTAGGCCACGCAAGATTAAGAAGTTTTAGGAGCAGAGTTGACATGGGTGAAGGCAGATGCATAGTTAGGCAGTAGATAATTGTAACTGTAAATGATCAGCATTAAAGATTAGCGCACGTCAAAGCCACAACTAGTCCATCTTTGAACGCTTTCCCACAAGGAGTTTATCCCCCCCATCTGTACTCAGATCCTCCTACAGGCCTTCCAAACAATCCCAACAGTGCGTGCCCTTGCGACCCAAACTGAGAGACATCTTGGAATGACTCATTGAACTCTAGGCCTTGTCCATTTCTACACCCTCCCCCAGGCGAGTGCTTGGGTCAAATAAATGTGTCTTTAACCCTCACTCAGATCTGAGGCTAGGAGTCTGTGTGCAGTCAGAAGACAGGAGGGAGTCAGATTTTAGCAGAGCCAGAGGAGCATCACCGCTTTCCTCACAGCATGTCATCAACTTGCTGACACTGCCAACCCAGGCCCTTCACCCTGGTGCGATATCAATGAGACCCTCTGAGACGGGTGGGAAAGCACGATTCTTGGTGTGAGAGTGGAGGAGTTCCGGGAAGGGGGGTGAGGAGGGTGGAAAATGGTTCTTGGAGAGTGGGGGGAAAGGAATCTGAGAGTGTGGAAAAGTGTTTTAGGTTGCAGGGGAGATGTTGTTGAGCACCGAGACACCAAGTTCCTAATTGGCATATTTGGAGGTTGTGGGAGCCTTACTGGTCCTCCTGGTATGTTGGATCCTTGCCGTTGCCTGTCCTCCATCCTCTGGGTCCTACTTGGGCTCTCCTGGTCTGCCTCCTCCTCAGAGGAAGCTGCATGTTCATTCTGCTCCTCCAGAATGTTGCCCCACTGCTGCGCCAGGTTATGGAGGGCACAGCAGACTACAATGATGCAGGAGATTCTCTGGGGGCTGACCTGCAAAGCACCACCAGAGCAATCCAGGCAGTGGAACTGCATTTTTAGCAGCCCGATGCATCACTCAATGACAGTCCAGCTGGCAGTATGGGCCTCATTATAATGGGACTCCACTTTGGCTTCGGGCCGCCGCACTGGCAGCATCGACCATGACCTCAGTGAGTATCGCTTGTCTCCCAAAAAACCATCAGCCTGGGATGGTCCTTGAAGACTCCGGGGATCTCTGAGTTCCCCAGGATAAAGCTGCCATGCACCCTTTCAGGATAGTGTGCATACACGTGCATGATCTTGAGGCGGTGGTCGCATGTGATTTGGACATTCAGGGAGTGGAATCCCTTCCAGTTGATGAAGGGCACTCCCTGATGCCACGGTGCTCTCAAGGCGACATGCTGCTGTTGATGGACCTGAGGCATCCTGGCAATGGCAATGCATCCTGCAGCCCAGGCATCTTGGTCAGCCTGGTCCAGGTCAAAGTGAATGTAGTAGCATGATCGGGTATACAAAGCATCCATGACCTTCTGAGGTACTTGTGGGCTGGTGATTGTGAAATGACACACAGGTCCTCACTCGAGCCCTGGAATGACCTGGTGGCAGAAAAGGTCAGGACTACTTTGATGTTCACAGCTACCAGGAGTGGGTGTTGTCTTTCTTGGGTCCTCAAGGAATCTTCGGCGGCACATGGCAGCCTCCTCTTATACCTAATGAGTGGCCAGGTCTTGAGCTTGACCACCGGGCGGCCCACTATTTTTCTGCTGCAGCCTCCGCTCTGGGTTGGCCTTGCCGCAGCCGACGACGTATGTCTGCCACCACAGCATTATTACAGGATTATTGCCAGTCTGACAGGCTGTATTCCAAAATTCATTGTTACTTTGGAAGGAATAGGAGAAGGAGAGAGAGAGAGAGACAGTTAGTAAGACTATTCAACTTGGGACCCTCAATCCCTCCCAACACACCTTGTTCTCATAATTCTGGAGGCTGACAACCCTACTTCACCTCCGACCACATGCACCATCTCAATTAGCAGCTGGCCATAAAAACATCATCACCTCAGAGGCCATGGGCACTGCCCGCACCACCTCTTAGTCGCCAATGGTCTCCCGTCCAGCTGTTTCTTCTCTTCACATCAGCTGCAGTAGGACCTTCATTGCTATGGCTCATGGACAACCAAGTGAGGCATGATGGCTTCTAGATCCTCCAGTGTATTTAGGTGGTCACTGCTGTGAGGCGCAAGCCTACCCCTCGCAATGCCCAGCCCCAACCTTCAATCCTTGATAACTAAGGATTCTATCGTTAACCCTGACTTGGAAAGTGAGGCAGCTGAGAGTGGTGAAGGATATATGATGATGTCCATTTCAATGGATGAGCATGACTGGCAGGAATGTGACAGGACACACGTCCTTTCAGAGGCAGATAGGGTCAGACCAGTCTGGACTGTGGACACCCGGGCTTGTACAACTCGCAATCTTATTGCTGTCGTGCCATAAGACTCAAAGCATCTATGCAGTCAATGCATGACCTATGACTTAAAGTACAACAGGGAGTCAAATATTGCTCCAATCCCCTACCCTTAACATGACTGTCCTACTTTCTCTCTCTCAGAGTGACATGAAGCCAGCACCTTGGACTGGCAGCTTTCAGTCTTTAGACAAAACAAGATCAGGAGCCCTGATTCCCCAGGCCATTGGCAACAACATGTGGGAGATTGTGCTCATGTCAGGAATAACAGTGGCTATGAAAGGTCCTCATTGGTGGAATTCTTCCACTTTTATTTCTGAGTGGACCCACCTTCTATTATGGTGAAAACTAACTTCCAGGAAAGGCAGGCAGTTCAGACTAGTTTCAAAAAATCTCATTCTAAAAATAATGAGCTCAGACATAACATTCTAGGAAACACTTCAGAGTTCATGGAGCATGAGGTGCTTTGTTAATGTTCAAAATGCCACATTGGTTGAGGCAACAGCTGCCGGACCTGATGCTTGGAATAGTTAATGGGATGTGCAATGGGATGTCTGCAAAAAACCACGGAGCCTTTAAATCTAACAGAGAGCAGAGTAGACATTGAAATTGGCAAAAAATGAAATACATCAAACTTTTCCATACGCTGAGGGATGACTAGCCACATGACTCCTGGTCTAGCAGGGAGACCTCTGACCTGAAACCCTCCAGCCCAGCTCATTCACAGCTTCTTTGAAGGCCCCCCCCCCCCCCCCCCCCACCCCCCCACCACCACCACCACCCCATGGCAGCAGCTGATTTGCCCTTGGGCACCCTGGAGGTAAGTGATGAGTGTTACTGACCACCTTGCTTTCCTTCGCAGTCCTAGGCATGGGGTCCTGCTTTTTTGTGGCTTCCTGCTGGGAATGGGGGGAACATTGCGGGAAGCTAGAAGATCTGGCATGGAACTCACTAATCAAATGTAAATGCATTCAGATAATAATAATCGCTTATTGTCACAAGTAGTCTTCAATGAAGTTACTGTGTAAAGCCCCTCGTCGCCACATTCCGGTGCCTGTTCGGGGAGGCCGGTACGGGAATTGAAGCCGCGCTGCTGGTCTTGTCCTGCATTACAAGCCAGCTGTTTAGCCCACTGTGCTAATCAGCATCTTACACTTTCTGGGTGAGATCTGGGGTGGGATTCTCGGAGCCTCCGCACTGAAATCGCAATCGGCGCAGGGACAGAAAATGGGCATTGACGCTGAAATCCGGCGTGACATTGTTCCCACGATTCTCCGATCCCTGGAGAATTGCCGTGAATCGTGCGAGCACGGTCTTCGCGGAGCGGGTAGGGGGCCATTGACAGAGGCCCCCGCGGCGATTCTCCAAGTGTAACTGACCGACTTCCCGATGGATTGGGTCTCATTGTCTCACCCATCGGGAGCTCAACGTGGCGGCTGCGAACTCAATCCGCGGCTGCTTTGGAGGGGGACGGAGGGATCCTTCACCGGGGGGGGGGGAGTGGCCTCATGGACGGCCAGGGCAGCGATCGGGCGGCACCGATCCGCGGGCGGGTGCGATCTCGGGAAGACCTACGTTACAGGTACTGCTTCGTGGTGTGAGTCTGCCATGTCGCAAGGGGCGGCCGCCAGAGGCGCATGCGCGGACTCCCGACCGGAAGTGCAGGGCCCCGTATCCGCAGCCAGAGCTGCGGGAAGCACTCTGGGGCCCTGCTCGCCCCCTGCAAAGAACAAAGAAATGTATAGCACAGAAACAGGCCCTTCGGCCCTCCAAGCCTGCGCCGACCATGCCGCCCGTCTAAACTAGAATCTTCTACACTTCCGGGGTACGTGTCCCTCTATTCCCATCCTATTCATCCATTTGTCAAGATGCCCTTTAAACATCACTATCGTCCCTTCTTCCACCATCTCCTCCGGCAGCGAATTCCAGGCACCCACTACCCTCTGTGTAAAAAACTTACCTCGTACATCTCCTCTAAACATTGCCCCTCGCATCTTAAACCTATGCCCCTTAGTAATTGACCCCTCTACCCTGGGAAAAAGTCTCTGACGATCCACTCTGTCTATGCCCCTCATAATTTTGTAGACCTCTATCAGGTCACCTCTCAACCTCCTTCGTTCCAGTGAGAACAAACCAAGTTTATTCAACCTCTCCTCATAGCTAATGCCCACCACAGCAGGCAACATCCTGGTAAATCTCTTCTGCACCCTCTCTAAAGCCTCCACATCCTTCTGGTAGTGTGGCGACCAGAATTGAACACTCTACTCCAAGTGTGGCCTAACTGAGGTTCTATACAGCTGCAACATGACTTGCCAATTTTTAGACTCAATGCCTCGGCCAATGAAGGCAAGCATTCCATATGCCTTCTTGACTACCTTCTCCACCTGTGTTGCCCCTTTCAGTGACCTGTGGACCTGTACACCTAGATCTCTCTGACTGTCAATACACTTGAGGGTTCTACCATTCACTGTATATTCCCTACCTGTATTAGACCTTCCAAAATGCATTACCTCACATTTGCCCGGATTAAACTACATCTGCCATCTCGCCGCCCAAGTCTCCAAACAATCGAAATCCTGCTGTATCCTCTGACAGTCCTCATCGCTATCCACAATTCCACCAACCTTTGTGTCGTCCGCAAACCTACTAATCAGACCAGTTACATTTTCCTCCAAATCATTTACATATACTACAAACAGCAAAGTTCCCTGTACTGATCCCTGCGGAACACCACTGGTCACAGCCCTCCAATTAGAAAAGCACCCTTCCATTGCTACTCTCTGCCTTCTATGACCTCGCCAGTTCTGTATCCATCTTGCCAACTCACCCCTGATCCCGTGTGACTTCACCTTTTGTACTTTTTGCGAATTGCAGAATCATTCTGGACTTTCTTAGGGAAAGTCCAGAGTGAAACGCCCACGTTTTGACGCTGGCGTGGGGACATCGTCCCATTATTAGAGAATCCAGCCCTGGTTCGTGCCACGGGGAGGGCCCAGGAAGATTGAAACAGTCATGCGCCCAGCGCAAATCCTGTTTTTCTGACATCACCCCCATAATATCTGACGGCTCTCTTTTGAAGCAATGTACTTAGTGACACTCCCTCCCCTACTCCTTGTAGCCCTGCATGTTCCTCCTTTTCAGGTAACAATCCAACTCCCTTTTGAATGCCTGGATTGAACCTGACTTCCTCATAAGCTCAGGCAATGCATGCCAGGACCAACCACTCACTGTATGAGCGAAGATTTTCATAATGTTGCCATCGCTTCTTGTGCCAATTACTTTAAATCATAGAATCACTACAGTGCAGTAGGAGACCATTCCCCCATCGAGTCTGCATTGACCCTTGGAAAGAGTACCCTACCTAGACGCACCATCCCCGACCCTATCCCCTTAACCCAGTAAACCCACCTCACCTTCTGGACACTAAGGTGCAATTTGCCATGGCTAATCCACCTAACTGCACATCTTTGGACTGTGGAGGAAACCGGAGCACTCGAAGGAAACCCACCCAAACACGGGGAGAATGTGCAAACTCCACACAGACAATCACCCAAGGCCAGAATTGATTCCGGGGGTACCTGGTGCTGTGAGGCAGCAGTGCTAACCACTGTGACACCGTGCCAACCCCTCCTATTTTCAATAGTTTCACCAGTGGGAACAGTTTCTCTTATCTACTCTGCCCACGTTCTTCATGATTTTGCTTGCCTCTTTTCAGATCTCCTCTCAACCCTTTCCTTTCCAAGGCAAACTGTTCTAACTTCCCCTGTTTATCCCTGTTTATCTTTGTAACTGGAGTTTCTCATCCCAGGGACCATTCTCATTTTTCTCTAATCTTTTCTGCACTCTGTCTCATGCTTTCAGATATTTTCCAAAGTGAGGCACCCAGAACTAGATGCAATTCTCCACTTAAGCCTGAACCAGTTCAGGTTTGCCATAACGAGGGCAGCACGGTGGCGCAGTGGGTTAGCCCTGCAGCCTCACGGCGGCGAGGTCCCAGGTACGATCCCGGCTCTGGGTCACTGTCCGTGTGGAGTTTGCACATTCTTCCCGTGTTTGCGTGGATTTCGTCCCCACAACCCAAAGATGTGCAGGCTAGGTGGATTGGCCTCGCTAAATTGCCCCTTAATTGGAAAATATTAATTGGGTACTCTAAATTTATATCAAAAAAAAGATTTGCCATAACGTCTTTGCTTTTATATTCTATTCCCCTGTTTATAAAGCCGAGGTTGCTTTATGCTTTATTAGCTGTTCTCTCGTATCCTATCCTGCCACCTTTAATGATTTGTAAACATGTCTACCAGGTTCCCCTGTTCCTGCACCCACTACAAAATTGTACTCTTTATTATATATTGTCTTTCCTCATTCTTCTTCATAAAATGCTTTGCTTCACAATTCCTTTTTTGTCACAGGACCTCAAAGTATTGGAGCCCTCTGTCTCCTGTTCCACCTGTGTGAAGGTTTATCCATTTCACGACATCCTAATTTAAATTATTTTTGAATTACCTTTCATTCTTAATGGTGTCTTACATGGTCTTTGACACTTAACCCTCTCAATAACAAAATGAGGTGGATCAAAAATGTTCTCTTGCCAGAAAGATTGACATGCTCCTGCCGCCGTCTATTAAACAAATTACTTTGCGATGCGGAGACCGACATGGAGGGAAGCCATATACCCGATACCCAGGCCACCCTGAAGCTGAAGTCCGAGGATGGAAATGTCTCCAACACCCTCCACCATCCCAGAGAATCTCAGGTGTTATCTCTGCTCGCATCCCCATCCCATGAAGTAGCATGAGGCCTTTGGACACCCTGAGGGAGGATCAGGTGATGGAGCCCGGAACACAGCCCGGAACCTCGGACTCACCCCTCCTGTCCCTGGTGCACCTGTTGGGTAGTGGGTGGCACCACACCATCTGGGGCACCCGAGCAGCAGCTGGGCCCGTCCAGATCAGGTTGCCCCAGAAGATGCCCGCGAAAGGGGACCCATGTCCTTGCCAGACAGGAGCCACTGGAGTGAACATGTCATGAAGGATTCCACTGACTGATGCAGATTACTCCGTGGCTGCTGCATGTGAATTCTGGCAGTACAAGCAAAAAGAATTCCACTTCTTCCAGCTGCTGTGTGACCATGTGTGGGAATCACAGCAGGCCGCCTCCACTCCTGATGTAACGACTGGGGATCCAACGAGGCATAGCGTTATGGCCCATAAGGCCAGAAAAGTAGACACCAGTTAAGTTGGCACGGATGCAGGGCACAGTTTAGTGACAGGGGCTAGGGCATTGATCTGCATTTGTTCACATTATACACCTGTGCACAATGTTACAACCTGCCTCGATACTCTGTCAGAAGGGTGTGAGGGGTGGGCTGGTCTGGGTTGACCAGAGAGGACGTTGTGGGTGGGCTTGGCTCAAGGACGACAGTTCAGCCAGTGCTCAACCCACCCTATACTCCTCCAACACCCAGGGATTCGATGGCACCGTGAGCTAACGTTCAGGGACCATCCAGGGGAATCATAGATTATCATAGAATTTACAGTGCAGAAGGAGGCCATTCGGCCCATCGAGTCTGCACCGGCTCCTGGAAAGAGCACCCTACCCAAGGTCAACATCTCCACCCCGTCCCCATAACCCAGTAACCCCACCCAACATTAAGGGCAATTTTGGACACCAAGGGCAATTTATCATGGCCAATCCACCTAACCTGCACATCTTTGGACTGTGGGAGGAAACCGGAGCACCCGGAGGAAACCCACGCACACACGGGGAGGATGTGCAGACTCCGCACAGACAGTGACCCAAGCCGGAATCGAACCTGGGACCCTGGAGCTGTGAAGCAATTGTGCTATCCACAATGCTACCGTGCTACCGTGAGCAGGAGTCAGATGTTGTCAAATGATGTGGAGTACCAGAGCTCATCCCAGAGTGGGTCATCATCATCCTGCATCCCATGGACCAGCCCCGCTGTTACTGGCAACCGAGGGCCTACATCCCATAATGTGGCAGGTATGTATCACGTATCACGGACAAGGTCGCTGGTGCGAAGGTGGCCGGGGGAGGGGGTTTGTGGGGTGGGGTGCAGTGTCCGTGCCCTAGGCCAGTAACCCCCCCCCCCCCTTTCTCCCCCGCCCCGGCCAGTGAACATAGAACATAGAACATACAGTGCAGAAGGAGGCCATTCGGCCCATCGAGTCTGCACCGACCCACTTAAGTCCTCACTTCCACCCTATCCCCATAACCCAATAACCCCTCCTAACCTTTTTGGTCACTAAGGGCAATTTATCATGGCCAATCCACCTAACCTGCACGTCTTTGGACTGTGGGAGGAAACCGGAGCACCCGGAGGAAACCCACGCACACACGGGGAGAACGTGCAGACTCCGCACAGACAGTGACCCAGCAGGGAATCGAACCTGGGACCCTGGCGCTGTGAAGCCACAGTGCTATCCACTTGTGCTACCGTGCTGCCCCTGTGCTGAACGTGCTACCGTGCTGAACCTGGAGGCGATTAGAGCATTCCATGTGCGTTTCCTGATTCCGGCGTCAACCGACGGAGAATCCTGCCCAGTGTATCAGGCATTCCTGTTTCATGAAGCCCCCCCCCCCCCCGACGGAGAATCCTGCCCAGTGTATCAGGCATTCCTGTTTCATGAACCACCCCCCCCCCCCCCGACGATGGTGACTGATCTTCCCCTGATTTGCCTTCATCCCAATGACTGATCTGTCTCGATCTCTCTTTTGCTGTGATAACTGATCCCTGCCCAGGCCCGATCTTCTGCTGGATAGCTCCCTTGTTGCAATGACTGATCTCCCCTTTGCCATGATGACTGATCTCCCCATCCTGTCAGAGGTTTTTCCTCCTGCTCATTGGCCAGCTTGTCAACTTTGGCATTAAAAGTGGGCAGGAAATGGAACAATAAATATACGAGAATTCTCAGGCCGTTATGATTCACTTTTCCCACCAGCCATGCACCCTTGCCTGCCGCGTTGCGGACAATGTGGGGTGGCTTCAATGGGAAATCCCATTGACAAACGGCAGAGGAGACCCTTGGCATCAGCGAATGGTGCGCCGTTGAGAAACTTGTGGCTGGGGAACTGGAGAATCCAACACATAATGTGGTCCTGCTGTTAATTTCAGCAGCCTTGTCAGATTCTTTGACTCTTTTCAGACCTCTCCCAGCACTCACTCCCAGCACAGATGGGTGGCACGGTGGCATAGCGGTTAGCAGTGCTGCCTCACAGCGCCATGCACTCAGGTTCAATTCTGACCTTGGGTGACTGTCTGTGTGGACTTTGCATGGGTCTGCATGAGTTTCCTTCGGGTGCTGTGGTTTCGTCCCACAGGTTAGGTTGATTGGCCATTATAAATTGCCTTCTTAGTTTTCAAAGTTTACGTGCAGTAACACGGATAGGGTGGGGCCAAGGACCTAAGTAGAGTGCTCTCTCAAAGGGTCAGTGCAGACTTGATGGGATGAATGGCCTCCTTCTGCACTGTAGGGATTCTATGATTCTCCAGCTTCCCTGTCAATATGGGGCCAAAATTGTTTCCCCAATAAGCTTCACTTTGTTTGAAGTATTACACTTTGAATAAATGGAACTTTGCTGATGAGTATATTGTCCTATTGTCATAGAGCAATCTTGTATTAAATTGATTTGTTTATTAAAGGATTTGCAATTGCCTCTCTACGAGGATCAGAGCTTCTTGAATCAAATCCAGGCACACATGAACAAAAAGAGTTCACACTTAATTAATTCACAGATGGTGCCTGACCATAGAATCAATGTTTTGCAGATAAATAGGAATAATTGAAAGAAGCAGCCATGATGTGTCATTGGGCTAATCAAATTTCCAGCAGAAAATGCAGAATTGGAGATTTGTTTGAGCGACCAGAACTTCATCTATGACTTCCAATTTCATTAGCAGAGAATTAACTTGGTTTGGACTTCTGTTATTATTCATCAACTGCCAGCTCCACTTGCAAGAAAAGTTTCATGTTAGGTCTGGTGTAATTAAGTGTGGGTGAAGTTTATGCCTCCTGGCACCAACCTCCTCCACC
Organism: Scyliorhinus torazame; assembly: GCF_047496885.1. Classification (NCBI taxonomy): domain Eukaryota; kingdom Metazoa; phylum Chordata; class Chondrichthyes; order Carcharhiniformes; family Scyliorhinidae; genus Scyliorhinus; species Scyliorhinus torazame. Next base: position 276,434,102 of record NC_092711.1, read on the forward strand.
CTGCCCCGCCCCTCCGCAACCAACATGGGAGTGGACTGGGAGATGGAAGGCCTTTAAAGTGAGAAGGTGGAGAACCTGACAGGATCAGGGAAGATCACAGCTGGCCTTCCCAACTGGAAGTCAATTCAGGCCCTTAAGTGGCCATTAATGGTCTCTTAGGGTTACATTCCATGGCTGCTGGTGCATATCAGTGGCAGGCCCTGAGGGGCTGGGCACAAGGGGGTCACTCATTTAAGAAAGAAATGAGGAGGAATTTCTACTTTCAATGGGTAATGAATCTGTGGAATTCTTTATCGGAGAGGGCTGTAGAGGCTGGGTCGTTAAGGAAGGCTGAGATATACATATTTTTAATCAATAAAGTAATCAAGGGTTATGGAGATAAGGCGAGAAAGGGGAGTTGAGGATTATCACATCAGATCAGTCATCATCTCATTGAATAGTGAAGCAGACCTGCTGGCCTGCATTTGTGCCTACATCTTATGGTCTGCCAGAAGAACTCACCCCACCGACAAATGTTGCTCCCGCTGGAAGCGTCCTCCATCCTCCAAAATGATCCTCCCCCCTCCATTCCACCCCCCCCTCCCCATCCCCTCCCTGCCCAACCCCAACTAGGACCTGCCCGATTGGCCCTGGCAAGCCAGCCCCATTCCATTCTTTTCAGGCTCCATGACTGCTTCTGGCCCGGGAGCCCCTTTCAGTCCCAGCAGTTGCCACCGCTCCCAGTGGCACTGTTGGGACTCTGGAGCTGCCTGCTATCGGGGGCGTCATTCTCCGACCCCCCGCCGAGTCGGAGAATGGCCGTTGGCCGCCGTGAATCCCGCCCCCGCCCCCGCCGACGTCTCTGGTACCGGAGATTGGACGGGGGCGGGAATCGGGCCATGCTGGTTGGCGGGACCCCCCGCTCAATTCTCCGGCCCGGATGGGCCGAAGTCCCGCCCAGAAATTGCCTGTCCCGCCGGCGTAAATCAAAGCTGGTATTTACCGGCAGGATCAGGCGGCGTGGGTGGGCTCCGGGGCCCTGGGGGGGGCATGGGGTGATCTGACCCCGGGGGGTGCCCCCACGGTGGCCTGGCCCGCGATCGGGGCCCACCGATCCACGGGCGGGCCTATGCCGTGTGGGCACTCGTTCCCTTCCGCCTCCGCCACGGCCTCCACCATGGCGGAGGCGGAAGAGACTCTCCCCACTGCACATGCACGGGAAACTGTCGCCGGCTGCTGACGCTCCCACGCATGCGCCGCATTTCCGCGCCAGCTGGCGGGGCAACAAACGCCATTTCCGCCAGCTGGCGGGGCGGAAATCCCTCCGGCGTCGGCCTAGCCCCTCAATGTTGGGGCTCGGCCCCCAAAGATGCGGAGCATTCCACACCTTTGGGCCGGCGTGATGCCCGTCTGATTGGCGCCAGTTGGCGGACATCGCGCTGTTGGGGGAGAATTTCGCCCCTGATGTCAGACAGTGGACTGCTAGATGTTTAATTCCAGAGCTCTGAGAAATGGCCATGGTGGGGTTGCCATCAGCTTTCCAGTTGGTGGACAGGGCCACTGCCACAGCCAGCTTGTAGCATGGGTTCGCTCAACTCCTATTTTGTCATCCATACAAAATTAGGACTCTGATCCTCTCTTTAAAACTGGATGAAGTGTTATCTGATTTTTTAGCCAGTTTTATTTTCAATGTTGGCCTCTTTCAGGAAATCATCAACCCTGTCAATCGTCTCCTGCAGATGACAGCAGAAGAGAATCTTCCTTAAATAAGAACAAAAGTATGTTTTTTTTCATAACAATCTCATTTTTGAAGCGCGCTTGCATGTTGCAGCGTGTAGGAGAATATCATGAGTGGTTCCCCAATTTTCTGTTCAAAAATCTTAATGGATGTTGGAATGTGGGAAGAATCCTTGATTTCCTGATGAGCTGCGTTCTTGGGTGAGTCTCTGTTTTAGAAGCAGATCTTCAGAGAACTGGCTGTATGCTGAAATGATTTGATTATGTATTGACTGAGTCCAAGAGGGTGGCAGAAAGGTAACTGAGAAACATCTGATTAAGTTTGAAGCAAAAGAAAAATCAAATAGGAGCAAAGGATTTCTTTAAGCAAACAATTCTCTTTTATGATAGTGCAAAGTTAGAGTCTCTTTTGATGCACACAGTTATAGTTCAGTTCGCACTGGGTTTGGGTCCACAACTACCCAGTTGTGAATTTGACATTTAATTTCGTGTTCGTTATTTCTGAAACTAAGAACTGATATCGTAGACGAGTGAAATGTCATGTTGTTGCAATCAGGATATGAGCTGCAGAACTTAAGGTCAAAGTGTATCGTGTTTGAATGAAGCCAGAAGTCCTGTAATGATGCTGTCTGCTTCAGTCCTGCTCTCAGACATTCACTGAGCATTCTTACTTGATGTGACATGTACTCATTTCTGTCATTTGAAATATATGCAAATTTTGTAATCGTGATTAATATTAATCTTGAAGTAGGAAGCATTTTAAAATATTTATTTTTCTTCATTGCCACCATGCAAAAACATACTTGTAAAAACCTAAGGGGTTTGATATGGTATGAAAACCTGGATGGTTTTCAGGCCCCAAAGTGGTGAGCAAAAAGCAGGCACACACTCCTGACAGGAAGTGCCTTACCTGCCATGCTGGATAAAGACAATCAAGAAATGTTGTTTTATAAGGTAAAAGCAAATTACTGCAGAGGCCAGAATCTGAAACAAAAACAGAAAATACTGGGCAATCTCAGCAGGTCTGACAGCATCTGTGCAAAGAGAACGGAGCTAACATTTCGTGTCTGGGCGACTGTCAAAGCTGGAGGTAACTGGAAATAGGGTCAGATTCATACTGTCAATTTATGGGATGGGGGGCGTGGAGCAGTGGTGCTGGATAGAGGGCCAGCGATAGGTGGGCATTGGCAAAGATGATAACCTTCTATCTTTGCCTGATGCAGTGGTTAGGTCATTTGCATATGCAAATAATGGATTTAATCCAAACTTCAGGTCCCTGAAGTTGGTTTGTTTAGAGGAAATATCTTAAACATTGCATTCCAAAGATGTGCACGTTAGTTGAAATGACCATGCTAAATTGCCCTTGTGTCCAAAAGATTAGGTGCTAACTTATACTTGCAGCTCCGTACAGGTCGTTGGTCATCTTCCAACATTGCAGGGCAGTCCTCCATGTCATGCTGCCCACACTGACACCTGCTGCCACTGCCTCCCAAGTCGTATTGCAGCTGGTTCCCCCGGAGGAACAGGATGTCCCGTCTTGCATCCACTGCATACTGAAGCATGGCCATATTGGCATTGCCAAAGCGAGGAGCAAGTCTGCGCACTGCTATACTTGTATGTTGAATGGGAGCAAGTGGTGAAGGAGTGTTTAAAAGCAGCTCCCTCTTGTTAACGATGAGACGCTGAGTCATGGGTTTGGCTAATCAGACGGCGAGACAGCCTGTAATGGCGAGAAGCTCATGGCTTTTTCCGGCACTAAATGCCATTAAATACGGACTACAATGTTGCCAACGTGGCCATTGGGAAACACCCTGCCAATCGTGCCCGAAATACCACTTAAAACTTTTTCTGTTAAGTCGCAGCCTGTAAGTTTCAATCAGATTGTCTCTCATTCTCCTAAACTCCAATGACTGCAGGACCAACTTGTCCACCTTTCCTCAAATGACAAGTCATTCATCCCATGAATCAGTCAAGAGAAACTTCTTTGAACAGCTGATAATGCAATTATGGGTGAAATTCTCATTTGAGAGACTTGTTCACCCATCAGAGCTGAATTACACCTGATTTGTGCTCCCTGGAACTGCTTTCCAACCCTTCGCCATGTAAATTTATGGGGGTGGTGTGATGGGCAGGTTTTGCATTGTTGGGGTTGGGGGGGGAAGGTGGCCTCGGATGGACTTCGGGGGCAACTCCCTTAAAGAGTTATTCCCTTGGCCCACCGTGAGGTCCATCGCGTTAGGACCACGCTTGTCAATAGCAGTAGTAATTCTTGCCCAGGTGATTCCTGGACCAGACAACTGGAGAAACACATAGGCCCAATAAATGTGGTGCCCGGCCCGCTAAATGAATCCATTAAGTCTCATTTGCATCCTCCCACTGGTGTGGCACTGCCAGGGTGCCCAGGTTGACAGGTTGCCAGTGTTCGGGTGCGCAATTGGCATATGCGATGGCAGGCTACCACCCTGCCCAGAGCCCGACCAGCAAGGGGACCCTGATCCCCTGGGAGACCACTCCCCCAAGTGCGTTAACGCCTGGTCCTCGTTGGTGGAGACAACTGTTGACCAGTGCTCTCTTGGCGCTTTACTGCAGTACTTTAATATGTAGATTATCCAGCTCTAGATCCCACCCATAGTGGGCAGGATTCAGATTACAATGTTTTGCGAGATCCTGTTAGATCTCGTAAGGCGTGACAAGATGGCTATATCTCGCGAGAGGCCTCTCACAAGATTTACTAGCCATGTTGAGCCCCGAGTCAGGAATGGCTGTTAGATCGGGCCCACGATTTCACCCATCCCCTATATAATTGTAGCAAAGCATCTCTACTTTTACATTCAATTCGCCTTGCAATAATCAACAACTTCCATTTGCTTCCCTAAACTCTTGCTGTACCTACACACTAACATTTTGTGATTCGTGTGCTAGGACACTCAAATCCGTCTGTACTTCAGAGTTTTGCAATCTTTCACCATTTAAATAATATCCTGCTTTTTATTTAAATAATATCCTGCCAAAGTGGACAAGTTCACATCTTACCACATTATACTCCACCTACCAAATTTTCAACCATTCATGTAAACCATTTAAATTAAATTCCTGGCTATTTAAGGGCATTTTCTCTCAATTTTTAGGCTGGTGGGCAATCAAGGGAAGGAAATAGGAACATTTTAAATCCCAAATCTCGGATAGGAAAGGGGGTGAATGCCTCCATCAGAAGATGCGATCTGACTTGGTGGGGGCCCCTCCCTTCATCGCCCCCCCCCACCCCCCAGCCTATCCACCGATACCTCAATTGACCCCGCCCATGAGTCCCTTACTCTGCCCACCCTGGCACCCCTGCCTCTTACCTGGTCCCATGTCCCAACACTTAGTCGCAGGCACATTGCTTGAGTGCTGCTTCCGGTCACTGCAACACTTTGTCTGGAGATACTGGAGAGTTGTCAGCCAATCTGATTGGCCGGCAGCTTTCAAGGTGGGACATCTGTCTAAGTGATGATGAAATTCACGCCTGCTGCCAATCAATACTTATTGGATCATAAAATGGCTGTAGGCATGTTCGGATGGCAGGGATCGAGCCATTTGATTCAAACAGAATTAAGTGCTGCCAATTTCTAGCTGACCACTTCAAAATCACTCAACCATGAAGGGAGGTGATTGAAAAGCATGTAGTTCTGTTTGAAGTGGTCCAGTAGCTGTCAATCACAGCTTGATGTTGATAAACATTGCAGTTAGAGCACTTGAGAGTGACTCAGCCATGAAGGAAGATGAATGACGCAATGCTGACAGCTGGGGAGTATGAAATCTGTCAATCACAGCCTGGTAAAATCAATATCAAAGAGAAATGAATGAATAGCTTACAGATGAAATATTGCTGACTGTTTTTGTCTTTCCAGGAGTTGACAGATGCTGCCTCCTCTGCCTGAGCCGGCAGGTGTATTGCCCAGGTGAGTGTTAAAGCAGTGTTATGGGCCAGGGTTTAGAGAACCCCAAAGTGTATCATGGAGTTCACCTGACCCACAACTTTTAATAGATTGTGGTAAGGGGAGCACACGGCCCAGTCTACAGGTGTGGTACAGCAGAAATGGAAAGTATGTTTTAAAGCAAAACAATGTTTATTCTATGAACTCAAGTTAACCTTTTTAAAACATACAGTGAACAGCTTAGCAACCATTAATTCAAATACAACCCGCAAAGAATACAACACTAAGTAATCCTTAAGCTGTTCTTTTAACATCCATAAGACTTAAAAAAGAACTTTTAACAGAAGCACATCAGGTTAAAGTCATGACTGAGAGCAGTTATTAGTTTTAAATCACCAAAGGATCGATTAACAGTTTTTAGATTACAGAGAGAGAGACTAATACCCCTTCTGGCTGTGACTGCAGCTATCCAACTCTGAAAACGAAACTAAAACACACCCTGCAGCAAACAGCCTAAAACGAAAGTAAAAAGCTGACAGACAGCCCAGCTCCACCCACTCTCTGACATCACTGCAGTAGTAAACACCCATTTCTTAAAGGTACTCTCACTACAGATATTTATATACATACCCATTTATAAACACCCATCTCTTAAAGGTACTCTCACATGACAGCAGTTAATTTATTTTCACTTCCTCTCTAGGTTCCAGGCAGGGGTCTCTTTTCTGGGGGAGCTTCCTCACAGGGATCTCTTTTAGAGGGGTCTGTGGTAGTCTCCATACTCTGGGGGAGTCTGTGGGGGGATTTCTTCATTGAGGGGGTCTCTTGGGGGGTCTCCATATTTAGGGGGTCTCTGTGGGGGTCTCTTTATTTAGGGGGTCTCTAGGAGGTCTCATTATTTAGGGTGTCTCGGAGAGGTCTCTGGTTGGGGGCGGTGGGAGGGTCTTGCATTGTGGGGTGGTGGGGGTGACCCCCGGATGGACTTTGGGGTCAACACCCTTAAAGAGTTACCCCCTTGGCCCACTGTGAGGTCCACTGCATCACGTACGCGTTTGTCAGGACCTGTTGTGATTTTTGTCAACTTGATTCCCAGCCCAGAGGACGTTAGGTGGATGCAAAATGGGCCCTTATGACGCGTTTGCATACTCCCGCGGGCGTATGCGGTGAACCTCGATCCCAATGCCAGAGGGAGGCCAGCACATTGGAAACGGGTTAGTTCCAATCCCATTTTCTTCTCCACTGCTAGATTGTCCGCCTCATTGGTAACTCCTCTGCCGGCGGTGAGAAGTGGAGAATCTAGCCCCCTGTCTGTGCAAAATCACAAATATACTTTGATAAATATATTTATGACATTCCAAAAATATTTCACATAAGCCTTTGACCCCTGGCCCCAAAGCTGCCACAGTCTCCTATTCTGTTCAAGCTCTCCATGTTATGCACTGCCGAATAGACTATTAAAATAAATTTTAGCACAATGGGCTAAACAGCTGGCTTGTAAGACAGAACAAGACTGGCAGCGCAGGTTCAATTCCCGTACCAGCCTCCCCGAACAGGCGCCGGAATGTGCCGAACTAGGGGCTTTTCACAGTAACTTCATGGAAGCCTACTTGTGACAATAAGTGATTATTATTATTATATAACCCAAATCTAAAGCCTACATTGCCTGTTACCTCTGGTAGTATCTTGCTTCCAGTTAGTTTTGTCCCTTTGATATAATGTACGTGGAGTTACCCATTTCCTCTACCCTCTGCCTTCACTTCAACAACTTGCGGAGCTAGCAATTGTGAACCATGCTGGTATGGGCTTCATGACAGAAAAATGGCCTGCCTAAAAGTGTTCATAGATTATCATAGATTATCACAGTGCAGAAGGAGGCCATCTGGCCCATCAAGTCTACACCGGCTCTTGGAAAGAGCACCGGCTCTTGGAAAGAGCACCCTATCCAACGTCAACACCTCCACCCTATCCCCATAACCCACTAACCCCTCCCAACACTAAGGGCAATTTTTGACACTAAGGGCAATTTATCATGGCCAATCCACCAAACCTGCACATCTTTGGACTGTGGGAGGAAACCGGAGCACCCGGAGGAAACCCACGCACACACGGGGAGGATGTGCAGACTCCGCACAGACATTGACCCAAGCCGGAATCGAACCTGGGACCCTGGAGCTGTGAAGCAATTGTGCTACCCACAATGCTACCGTGTTGAAAGGTAGTTTGCATAATCATAGAATCCCTACGGTGCAGAAGGGGGTCATTTGGCCCATCGGGTCTGCACCGACCCTCCAAAAGAACACCCTAATGAGCACACATGGGGATGCAGTGGCGTAGTGGTATTGTCGCTGGGCTAGTAATCCAGAGAACAAGAATCATGCTCTGGGGACCCGGGTTCGAATCCTGCCATGCCAGATGGTGAAATTTGAATTCAATAAAAATCTGGAATTAAAAGCCTAAAGGTGACCATGAAACGATTGTTGTAAAAACCCTTCTGGTTCGCTAATGTCCGTTAGGGAAGGAAATCTGCCGTCCTTGCCTGGTCTGGCCTACATGTGACTCCAGACACACAGCAATGTGGTTGACTCTTAAATGCTCTCAGCGATGGGCAATAAATGCTGACCCAGCCAGAGACTCCCGCGTCCCATGAACGAATAAAAGAGAACTCCCCCACCCTTTCACCGTAACCTGCTGAGAAAAATTGTTTGTTTAAAAATAATCCTCAGACAGCTGAGAAAGGACTTTTGCACGGTTTCAGTTCACGCAGCTAGTTTATGGGCATTCAGCGCCTGTGAACTCAGGCACTTTCTGGTTTAACTCAACAAGGGAATTTATTTATTTTTATGATATGCTTAACTACTTTAGGTGCGATTTTAAAAATAATAATCTTTATTGTCACAAGTAGGCTTACATTTATACTGCAATGAAGTTACTGCGAGAAGCCCCTAGTCGCCGCATTCCGGTGCCTATTCGGGTACACAGAGGGTGAATTCAGAATGTCCAGTTCACCTAATAGCACGTCTTTCGGGATTTGTGGGAGGAAATCGGAGCACCTGGAGGAATCCAGACACAGACACAGGGAGAACGTGCAGTCTCCGCACTGACAGTGATCCAAGCCGGGAATCGAACCATGACCCTGGCGCTGTGAAGCAACAGTGCTAACCACTGTGCTACCGTGCTGTAAATGGCAGATTTTCTGGAACTTGTTCTATCACTATGATACCATTTTGTGCAGTATGTTGGAGGTGGGCACATCATCTATGAGCAGCTAATTTTACCAGAAATATGGCTGTTATTTTAAAATGGAGTAACTCTTGTCATAAATTACGTACATCCTGAATTCCAATGCATTCCACCAGAACTGAACCACAATGGTGCCAAAATACAATCAACATTTCAGACCTGTAGACACACTTACTTACTTCTCACCAATACTATACCTTATAAAAAATATTTCTAACAGCTGTGGGCTATTAAATCTTTAAGACTTTTCCCCACTGGCAAATTGAAATTGAAATTATTAGCATGTCTCAACTTTATTAAATCTCAAAAGCTGAGAATTAAACCTGGGAATCTAGGCTTTTACGGTTAGATGACAAACTGTTATGGAGCTGTGGATGTACTCTATAATATTGATGTAAACCAGGGAAATCATGCTAGATTAGATTATTATTATCAATGGTGCAGGTTATGGGAATGAGTGTGTCTAATCATATAACTACAACTTGTCGGCAGGGTAACAACATAACATGTGAAAATGATTTGAATTACTCTCCAGGGACTGGAATTGGCATTGGAAGCTTTTTGCATAAAATATTTTTAGAGGGATTTTAATTTGCCTCAGTAACACATTAGTTGAACTTGTGTTATGTGATATCAGCAAATGAAGCTTGTGTCTGTTATTTTAGTGAAGGTGCTCACTTGTTTGAAATGAAGTGGTGAAAAGGAGTCGGCGGCAGTTTAAGCTAGATAACTCCTTTATTAAATTAATAGGTGGATTTCACACAACTATAATAAAGCATTTGTGGCTAATGTTGTGCGGCCCAATTTCAACGCCTAAGTGTCAGAATGAAGACATGGAAAAATATTGTCAGGTTATGGCTTTAAAAGAAGCTTCAAAAAAGGGTTTACCTGAACATAGAATTGGATTATAACTGTAATATGTACTGCCTCTGTGGTATACTGTCAAGTAAATTAATCTGAAGTTTTTTTAACGTGTATAACTCTATAATTGAGAGAAAAAAAAGCATTCACCATTTTACATATTCATTAAAGTACCCTAACACAATACTACACAGCATGGATGAGATTTCAATCATGACAGTAACTTTGCAAGCAAAAAAAAAATTCTGTAATCCAGTGCTCAAAATCATGCAAAACTATGAATTAGAGAACCTGTGAATGGTCTCTTTTGATGAAACTGTTTCAGGAGCTGAACAGATTGAGTGGTTAACATGTTCCTCGCAGGCGCAAAAAGGATTTGAATCCAACCAGGGAAAAACAGAAAATGTAACTGAAATATCATTGTAACAAAGTAAAAGTTTCATATTTTTCATGGTAGGAAACCACATGAACAACTAAGGTCGACTGACATCGCCAAGCCTAGAAAGAGTAAAAATGCCGGCAAAGTGGATCACAAAGCTGCAATTTGCATGGGCTTTAAAGGCGAACCGGTTTTCGGAGGAAGGAGCACTCAAGGCAAATAAAGAGTGGAGTATTTTAAAATCTCTGGAAATAAATTTACATAGAGGGGAATGGCACCATGAGTCTTAATTTCAACAGAGTGAGGAGGTAGGCTATGTAATGAGGAGGTAGACTATGTAGTGAGGAGGTAGTGAGGATGTAAACTATGTAATGAGGAAGTAGTGAGGAGGTAGGCTATGCAGTGAGGAGGTAGTGAGGAACATAAGAACATAAGAACTAGGAGCAGGAGTAGGCCATCTGGCCCCTCGAGCCTGCTGCGCCATTCAATGAGATCATGGCTGATCTTTTGTGGACTCAGCTCCACTTTCCGGCCCGAACACCATAACCCTTAATCCCTTTATTCTTCAAAAAACTATCTATCTTTATCTTAAAAACATTTAATGAAGGAGCCTTAACTGCTTCACTGGGCAAGGCATTCCATAGATTCACAACCCTTTGGGTGAAGAAGTTCCTCCGAAGCTCAGTCCTAAATCTACTTCCCCTTATTTTGAGGCTATGCCCCCTGGTTCTGCTTTCACCCGCCAGTGGAAACAACCTGCCCGCATCTATCCTAGCTATTCCCTTCATAATTTTATATGTTTCTATAAGATCCCCCCTCATCCTTCTAAATTCCAACGAGTACAGTCCCAGTCTACTCAACCTCTCCTCATAATCCAACCCCTTCAGCTCTGGGATTAACCTAGTGAATCTCCTCTGCACACCCTCCAGTGCCAGTACGTCCTTTCTCAGGTAAGGAGACCAAAACTTAACACAATATTCCAGGTGTGGCCTCACTAACACCTTATACAATTGCAGCATAACCTCCCTAGTCTTAAACTCCATCCCTCTAGCAATGAAGGACAAAACTCCATTTGCCTTCTTAATCACCTGTTGCACCTGTAAACCAACTTTTTGCGACTCATGCACGAGCACACCCAGGTCTCTCTGCACAGCAGCATGTTTTAATATTTTATCATTTAAATAATAATCCCTTTTGCTGTTATTCCTACCAAAATGGATAACCTCACATTTGTCAACATTGTATTCCATCTGCCAGACCCTAGCCCATTCACTTAGCCTATCCAAATCCCTCTGCAGACTTCCGGTATCCACTGCACTTTTTGCTTTACCACTCTTTGCTTTCTATTAATTAATACATCCTCTATCCATGCTACTACTTTACCCTTAATGCCATGCATCTTTATTTTATGCAGCAACCTTTTGTGTGGCACCTTGCCAAAAGCTTTCTGCAAATCCAGATATACCACATCCATTGGCTCTCCATTATCCACCGCACTGGTAATGTCCTTAAAAAATTCCACTAAATTAGTTAGGCATGACCTGCCCTTTATGAACCCATGCTGCATCTGCCCAATGGGTCAATTTCCATCCAGATGCCTCACTATTTCTTCCTTGATGATAGATTCCAGCATCTTCCCCACTACCGAAGTTAAGCTAACTGCCCTATAATTACCCGCTTTCTGCCTACCTCCTTTTTTAAACAGTGGTGTCACGTTTGCTAATTTCTAATCCGCCGGGACCACCCCAAAGTCTAGTGAATTTTGGTAAATTATCACTAGTGCATTAGCAATTTCCCTAGCCATCTCTTTTAGCACTCTGGGATGCATTCCATCAGGGCCAGGAGACTTGTCTACCTTTGGCCCCGTTAGCTTGCCCATCACTACCTCCTTAGTGTAACAATCATCTCAAGGTCCTCACCTCTCATAGCCTCATTTCCATCAGTCACTGGCATCTTATTTGTGTCTTCTACTGTAAAGACCGAACCAAAAAACATATTCAGTTCCTAAGCCATTTCCTCATCTGTTCAGTTCCTCAGTCATTTCCTCATCAGTTGGCTGTGTAGTCTGGAGGTGGTGAGGAGTTGGCTATGTAGTGAGGAGGTAGGCTATATAGTGAGGAGGTAGCGAGGATGTAAGCTATGTAGCGAGGAGGTAGTGAGGAACTAGGCTATGTAGTGAGGAGGTAGTGAGGAGGTTGGTAATGTAGTGAGGAGGCAATGAGGATGTAAGCTATGTAGTAAGGAGGTAGTGAAGAGGTAGGCTATGTAGTGAGGGGGTAGGTTATGCACAGGGTTTTTGCATGTACACCAGTTTCTAAGTTAAGAATTAGAACTAATTAGTATTTGGCTGTATAGTGGGTTAACAATATCTTGGCCTAGGATGAATAGTGGTGCATTCTCCCAAGCTGGAACATGTATACATCATGAGTTGTGTAAAACTTGTCTCTCGGGGTAGTCTGAATAACAAAATGGCAAATTGATGATCATAATCTCAAAAAATGCCGTACTAAAGTGAGAAAACTATACGCCGGTGAAAATGATATCGGGAAGATGGACATGTTTTCTGATTTAAAGGCAGAAGGCTTTCCCTAATATCTAGGTGAGGGGAGAAATCGAGCAAATCAATCGCCAAAGAGCTTTCTAATTTTAATAATGGAGACCTGTTACTTTAATTATAACTCTTCTTTGAATTTTAGCTTTGGACTCCCTCTAATTTGCATCCAGAATCAGTCCAGAAGCTGTTAAGTTTCCATTGCAGTCTATGATTGACAAGGCCCATTACTGACATCAATTAATCATTTTCTTGAATATAGGAGACATTTGAAATAGCAGATAATCTGAGAAGGGGCCTGTTAGGTTAACGTATAAATGGATAAAAGCTACTAAGACAACCTTCCATTTAAGACTGCTTATTTAAGAATATTTAAATAGGGGAAATACATATTCACATTGAAAGATTGTTGCATTTAATTCATGTGATGCTTGGACCTATCTCATGTTGGATGTTTAGGAAGTCTGATTGTTTTTAAATTTGGCTCTTGGTTAATTGCAACTGCAATTTTGCCTGTTATCTGACAAGTAATGCATATTTGATTTGTTAAAACATAGGAGCATTGTTTCTGACAGGTGCATATATATTATGCATGCAAGAGAACAATCATAAATAAAAATCACATAATATTACATTTAGTGGATTATCAAATCTGGTGGAATTTATGGTATCAAAATTCACCCCACCATTCAAAAGGGGAATTTCACATATTTCTATTTATTTTACAAATGAAAGTCAGTGATTCTGCCCTATTTTATCACAGTTTAATGTATTGGTCTAAGAGTAGATTATACTTGACTGACATAGTAATATTGAAAAGGGGAGCAGAAGTTGGCCATTTGGCCCATTGCGCCTGCTCTGCCATTCATTCTGATCATGCAACTCATTAATCTATTCCCGCTTTCCCCCCATATCCTTTGATCTCTTTAGCCCCAAGAGCAATTTCTAATTCCTTCTTGCAAACACGCTTAATTTTGGCCTCACCTACTTTCTTTTTGTGAGAGCAAATTCCACAGGTTCACCACTCTTTGGGTGAAGAAATTCCTTCTCATCTCAGTCCTAAATTGTTTACCCCATATCCTTGGACTGTGACCCCTGGTTCTGGACTCCCTAGCCATCAGGAACATCTTTCCTGTTAGTCCTGTTACAATTTTAAAGGTTTATAAGAGATGTCCCTCATTCTTCTAAACTCCAGCAAATATAATCCTAACCGATTCAATCTCTCCTCATACTCTAGTCCAGCCATCCTAGGAATCAGTCTGATAAACTACTCTGCACTCCCTCTTTCGCAACAATATCCTTCCTCAGATAAGGAGACCAAAACTGCACATCAATATTCCAGGTGTGCCCTCTCCAAGGCCCTCAGCAAGACATCCCTGATCATGTACTTGAATTCTCTCGCTATGAAGGTCAACATACTATTTGCCTTCTTTACCGCCTGCTGAACTTGCATGCTTACTTTCAGCGACTGGTGTAAAAGGACACCAAGGTCTCATTGCACACTAGTCTCTCTCAAGCTATAGTCATTCAGGTAATAATCTGCCTTCCTGTTTTTTCGTTACCAAAGTGGATAACCTCACATTTATCCACATTATACTGCATCTGCCATGCATTTGCCCACTCACTCAACTTGTACAAATTACACTGAAGCATCGCTGCATCCTCCTCACAGCACACCCTCCCACCCAACTTTGTATCATCTGTGAAGTTGGAGATATTACATTTAGTTTCCTAATCTAAATCATTAATATAAATTCTGAATAGCTGAGATCCGTGTACAATCCATGCGGTACTCCACTAGTTACTGCCTGCCATTTGGGTCACGGGGACTCAGAGCCGCCTGAAGCAGTGGGGTGGATGAGTAATCTGGTGGAAATTCTGCACCTGGAGAAGTTCTGCTATCAGGGGTTGAGGAGAGGGGTTCTTCTTGAGGTAGAGGTTGTTCATTGACTTCTTTAAGGAATGGTAAGCGTCAGCAGAGGGGGGGTTGCTATGGTGGGGGGGGGGGGGGTGGTTTGGTGAGGAGGGTTTCCTTTTGGATATTATAGTTAGAAAAAGGGGCAGGAGATGTGGGTTGGTATATTGGGGTTCTTTTTTGTATTTGGAATTTGGTGTTGGAACAACGGTTATTGGTGCTGTGAGCTGCTTGTAGATAACAGAAAATACCTCAAATAAAAATATTTTTTAAAAAGGATTGACTGTTAGCCCACCCAAACTGCCAATGATGTCAGCAATACATCACATGATTGGACTTTTACTATGATCTTGTTCCAACCAGGAACAAACATGAATGCACAACACATTCCTCCCCCTTTACATTAGAGATTCCTGCATTGAAACACAATATAACATTAACAATCAAAATTTACAATATTAGCAATTTATAAGGATAACAGTCAATAAATTCGATGCTTTGGAGGACATTGATTTCTGTGCGGCTGTCAGCGAACCTCAGGCCTCTGCGTTTTCGTGTTGACTGCAACCTCTGATGTTTTTGGTGTTTGGCTCTCGCCCGAAGTTGTCACAACTGGAGACAACATCGTGTTACCAGATTGACTTGGGAGTTGAAATGTCCTCAACCACGGTAGTGCCTGTCAATGTTGTTTCGGGAATGGTCAGTTTTTCAGGAATATCTATGTTATTTGGCACAGTTTATTGCGGATTCTTGGTCAATTCTGTCTCTGGCAAACTAATTCTGGTTGTTAAAGGTTGATCAGCATGTCTTCCCACACTACCCCGAGTTTGAACAGTGCACGGGCCGGTCCTGTCTGTACTAAGACAATGGCAGTTATCCAATTCACAATGGTGGTGTCGTTCCATGCCAATACTTCCTCACCTTTTGCCCTGTTTAACGTCCCAAAACCTGACTTTGTTGTTTCCTCTTAACAATTTCTTTTGGCTTAGGCGGCTTCAGCAGATCAAACGCTGTGTGTAACTGACGTTTTACCATGAGTAATGCCGGAAAACTTTGGGTTGTCGAATGTGTTGTATTCCTGTGTGTCATCAGGAATTGGCTTAGTCATTTAGACAATGGTCCTTGCTCACAAGTTACCTTCAATGAATGCTTCATTGTCTGAACAAACCTTTCAGCCAGCCCATTTGTGGCAGGATGATAAGAAGTGGATCAGATGTGTGGATTCCATTCTCCTTTAGGTAATTTGTGAATTCTGGATTTTGCAAAATTCTAATCAGTCTTTCTATTGTTCGTTCTGAGAACGTAATCTTCATAATGGCAACTTCCTGCCATTTCAAGTGCAGATCTACCTCAATGGTCTGGTATAACCTATGTAACCTCTATGCCAGGCTCCTTATGGCTATTCCCTTGTATGTAATGGTGCAAGTAGCATCAGGTTTTGAACCTTTGCAGTTCATTCCATTTTGAACTCGAGAGTTTCATTATGGTAAGGAGTTTCGAGGTGTACCTCAATTTCTTTTCCTCTGTAGTTTGGAATTTACAAAGGGAGCATGTAAATGTATTCTGGTCATCCTCGCTGAATTGTTCAGCATACTTTTGACCTTAATTTTCGTTAAAGCATGCATATGCATCTTTCATAAGCTCTTCATTCTTTGCTTCTTGATCCGCAACCACATTTATAACAGAGTTTTGAGCCTTTGTCACCTTGGTCCTAGTACTGCTAGCCTGAGCCTTGGCCACAGCTTTTTTTTTTAGAGCTTTTTCAGCAGCTACTACCTTCTGTTCCTTTAGGCATTTGTTTGGGCCTGCTTCGAACTCTGACATGAGATTCACCTCAGCCCCGTTTAGCTTGATTCTCTGTAGCCAGCTTCTCCTCTTTAATTACCTGTAATGATGTACAGGGATGTACTGGGTAGTTACTTGTAATGATGTACAGGGGCAACTCTCCGGTCTGTCTGTTTAGCTGCACATTTACATCAATATGGCCCCTCAATAGCACTAATTCCTAATTCCCTGGTATAGGTTTTGAGTATTAACTTTGAGGGTTTTAAGGTGATATGCCAGTTTCTCTTGGTAAACAGCTTCTGGTACCAATGAAATGGCTGCACCAGTGTCGTCCTCCATTTGCACTGGTTGTCCATCCAGTAAATGAGTGATCCAATAACAGTTTGTTGCACCCACAATAACAGTGCATTCAATGGCAGTTCATATCTGACTGTGATACTGGTCCTTTTTCATACCTTTTTTGTATCATGTGGGTATTTTTTCCTCTATTGAGTTTCCCATTTGACACAAATGGTTATTCCTTTTAAAGTCTTTTTTTGGAACTTCTTGTTTCTTTCCCCAACACGCATATTCGATGTGCCACTTTTTATCACAATTCCTGCATTTTGCATCTTTGCACCAGCAGACTGCTGCTGCGTGACTAGTTTTTGCACATTGGTAGCAATTTTGAACAAAGAACAAAGAACAAAGAAAAGTACAGGAACAGGCCCTCCAAGCCCGTGCCGGCCATGCTGCCCGACTAAACTACAATCTTCTACACTTCCTGGGTCCGTATCCCTCTATTCCCATCCTATTCATGTATTTGTCAAGATGCCCCTTAAATGTCACTATTGTCCCTGCTTCCACCACCTGCTCCGGCAACGAGTTCCAGGCACCCACTACCCTGAACCTATATCTGTGTTTGTGTGTCTCAAATGATATTTTATGGATTTTAATGCTCAAACTTAATTGTTGGACTTCCTTATCTGCCAATTCCATAGACATCACGACTTCTGAAACTTTCTTTGGGTTTAAGTTGCTTGGGGCAACACGGTGGCGCAGTGTTGGCACTGCTGCCTCACGGCACTGAGGATCCGATCCCGGCCATGGGTCACTGTCCATGTGGAGTTTGCACATTCGCCCCATGTTTGCATGGGTCTCACCCTCACAACCCAAAAAAAGATTTAAGTTGCTTTCTGTTGACAGCCTTTTTGGGATAGTTTCTCTTCTTAACCCATACACTAGTCTGTCTCTAATGGTGTCGTTCAAAACATTTCCAAATTCACCCACCTGCTGCCGCCAGTATTGGTGTCGCAAAGTTTTTAGCTTCTTAATTCTTTTTGGATGTCTGCGCACAGATGAACAATTTTTCCAGATATTTTTTCTTCTCCAGGAGTCTGCCAGAGTGGTCCCAACCTCTTCAGCTAATTTCTTCAAAGTAGCTACTAACTGTGAGATTGATTTACCATCTTGGATACATTTATGGAACCTGAACCTCTCGGCAATGACCAAAGGTTTAGGTGAGACGTGACCCTTCACTTTTTCCACAATCTCTTCATAAGGCTTTTGAATGTGGTTTTTCTGGCTGCACCAGACTTTGCAAGAGGTTGAATGTTTTTGTCACCCCTCCCTCCCACATTGTACTCAGGAAAGTTGGGACTATAATGTTTGCCGCAATTTTGTTTGCTTGGACAAAATAATCAAATCTTTCAGTATATGAGCCTACAACGCTTGGTGTTGTTGCTAATTGTGTTTCTCTTAATTTGGCTCTGAAGATGGCGGCCAATATGGTCACCTTCCTTAATTCTAATTACGTTTGCTCTAGAGTCGCCAGGTATCTTTCGATACCGCCACAAGACTCAAAACCGAATACTAATCAAAGACTCGATACACCAGTTAGTAAGTTCAAACTCAATGCTCATTTATTTACACACACAGTCAAATATACTCATGCATAAAACTCTACAAACTAAACTATTACTACTGCTAAAGCCTATACTTAGCTTCGGGCGCCCACTCAGTCAGAGGAACAATGGCCGTTGTTCGGTTCTGAGGCTGCTGGGGTCAAGTTGGTACAGAATAACAGCTAGGAGCGTCTGTCTCATAGCGTGCGTTGACCTTTGACTTCCTTGTTTTGATGGTGCTGTTGGGCAGATCTCTCCTTGGTGAGAGCCGGAGCCAAGAGAGCGATTCTCTCTTGGGAGATTCTTCTTATACCCAAAAGGGGCTTTGCATGCTTTTGGGCGGGCCTTGAACTTGGACCCAATTAATTGGGCCATTTCCCAATCGTTTTCATCGATTTCCTCCAATAGAGGGGTGGGTGCCCTGATTGCTGGGCGTGTCCTAGCTGGCCGTTGGCCTGCTTTGTTCTGGTCTCCTCTGGTGCTGGGGTATCTATCTTGGTATTGTTTACTTAAATGTTACTTTTTTGTTCCCGGGGATGGCTCATTAGTATGGAAATGGTTTGCAGTATCGGTCTTGTCTGGGAGCTATGGCTCCAATTAACAGACGAACCTTGCACCTGCTTGCTTTCTTAGTATTGTCCATTTTCCATGCAATCTTTGCAAAGTGTCCATTTTGTAATCGGGAAGTGGCATCGCAGATGGCTACACACCCTCCTTGTGATCCTCAATGCGAAGCGAGAAGGATCACATTACTGCGTCGTCTTCATTCTCTGACCAAGCGGGACACCCATAAGCAGTTCATGGGCTCTACACTGCCCTATCCTATGAAACGCAACGTTTTACTTAAAATCATTTTACTTACATACATCAGGATAAAACTCTACGGGGCGCTATGACATTCAGGCATGCATTACAAAATTTAAAAAACTGGAACCTCTCACTATCCTCAATAAACTATCCTCACTCAAACAAGCAAAAATAATCTACAACACTTTAAATGTACAAAATAGCAGCAACACAAGTTTCTCTGTCCTGGCAGTCAGACATAGAGGTTTACATTTCTTTATTGAACAAAACACACTTAAAGAGAAGCGGATGCACTTTAATTCATGTCAAGGGGATCGGGGTTTGGTGAAGCCCGAAAATAGGGGACCTAAATGTGTACCGTGGGTGCTAGAGCGGTAGGCTCTCCTTCGCCATTTTCTGATTCTAAGTGTCTGCACGACACTGCAAAGTATCGGCAATACTAAGAGGGTTTCTACTATGTAGGATAGTGAATACCAGGTGATAAACCTATCACACCAGGTCGGGGTATCGTTAACTGTCTTAGGACTAACTGTCTCGGGGTTCTGTGTATGGCAGGAGTGGGAATCATTCACGGCCTGTGTGGTAGGGGTCAGGGGGGTCGAGTGTGCGTGCAACAGAAGGATCCCGCTAAGATCCAGGTGAAAAAGATGGAGGTCGTCTTCATCTTTTCTTCTTTCTGTGTTCTTTTTTGTCTTCCTCTAGGGTTCCTGAGGTTCCGGAGTTCTATGGACACAAGCATAATATCTGTTAACATCTTGCTTAAGATCTCGTATGTCTGTCTGTCTGTCCTTTGTTGGCAATTACCAATTATGATTGGTCACCATCTGTGACTCCCTCATTTTTAAAAAAAACAAATATTTGGACAAGACATCCGAGAAAAATACTGACATAGTGCGAGCTGTCTCGCAGCCTATGCGATCTACCATCCTAGTGTTTGAGGATATAAATAGCATAGGGAAGCAACCTAAGGGTTGGCAAAAACAAACAAAAGAAGTTTGAACATAACGAGCCAAAATGGGGTGCATATGGGCCGCGACGGG
This sequence comes from Scyliorhinus torazame, assembly GCF_047496885.1. Classification (NCBI taxonomy): domain Eukaryota; kingdom Metazoa; phylum Chordata; class Chondrichthyes; order Carcharhiniformes; family Scyliorhinidae; genus Scyliorhinus; species Scyliorhinus torazame. The sequence goes on from NC_092711.1 coordinate 276,454,196, forward strand.
TAAGAAATGGGTGAAATCCCCTGGTAGGACGGTGAACAGTGCCGTATGTGCTCTACCCGAGTGTAGCTGACCAGAGGGGGGTCCTCAAGCAGGGCGGGGACTAGTGCCGTTTCTCCACTGCCTGAGCGACCGGCAAGAACAGGTAAGAATGTGGTCGTCGTGGGGGCTGCCTCTCGTGATCAAATCAGGAGAGTAGCTATGAATGGTGTCTGTCGACAAACTAGTTCCTCTGAACGGTTGTCTGTCAACAAACTAGTTTCTCTAACAGTCTTTGGGCGTCAAAGGGGTGGCGGCGTGGGGCCATGAAAAACTTTTAAATTTACAAACAACAAACATGTACATTAAACAAACAAACATACAACAACATGGTGTAGGTTCCATCAGAAAGGACACCGTATCTCTCCATCGGTTCCCTTTTTTCCCCCATCATCTGGACACCTCATTGATCAGTAGCGAACAGGGTTGCAAAGGGATTCGTTTGGTGGGTGTCAGACTCTATGTCATCATCTCCTCCCGACTGCCATACTCTTGACTGGAGTAGTTTGGCTAAAGCTGCTTGGGGTGAATTGGGGTCCATCTCATCATTCCGGATGAGCCTGAACAAATTGTTGCGGTGCCAGAATCGTTCGTCGAGTTTGGAGTTGTTAAGTTGTAATCCGTAATCGTCGGGCGGTGGGTCTAGGTCAGGGGCTTTGATGTACGTGATCTCGAAGGGGTCACTGGAATCATGCTCAAATTCACTGGGAGTGGGGCCTGGTGCAGGGGTATAATCGTAACGTGGTGTGCTGTGGCTGTCATCATTGCTGTCGCTATTGCTGCTGGTTGAAGGAAGGGAAAGACGGAGTCATGCCTCAGGGGGTGGAGTTGAAGTTGTGTCTGAGGACGGCTGGACTGGCTGGGGGAGGGTAGGAATACGTCATCTGTGGGCAGGGCGTGCTCATCTGCTGCTGCGAGCAAGATGTGGTGTAACTGGTTGTTCTGCGAGCCAAAAGCCTTAAGCTGGTTTATGTGAAACCATGCAGACTTGCCATTAGGATATGTGATTTTGCATACCGAGGGGCTTACTTTGTCCGAAATGGAGTACGGTCTGGAAAATTTGGGGGAAAGGAATGAACTGGGGTTGTATAGGGAAAGCATCACTTGCTGCCCTACTACAAACTCGGTGGCGTGTACCTTTTTGTCGAGACAAGCCTTGCTTTGTTTCCTCCTGTTCCCAAGTTTCACAGCAGCTGCGAGTTGGGCTGCCTTTATATTCTCTATTAACTGTTGTACAGCATTTTCATGCGTGAGGGCGGTGACTGCGGGCTGGCCAAATCCAGTCCTAATAAATACTCTGTCCCTTTCATGGGGCGTCCGGTCATGAGGGTGTGGAGGGTGTATCCTGTGGACGTGGATACCGTGTTTCTTAGGAACATGAAAGCAAATGGGAGAACTGAATCCCAGGTGCTGTTGTTCTGTTGTACCATTTTCCTGAGGGTGGCTTTTCGAGCCCAATTCATCCTCTCTACAATGCTGCTTGACTGGGATGGTAGGCTATGTGGAATTTTTGCCTGATTCCGAAAATTGTGAAGACGTTTTTCATTACTCGTCCTGTAAAATGGGAGCTTTGATCGTATTCTATACTGCGTGGGAGGGCCCGTCTTATAAAGATGTGCTGTGTTATGATTTTAGCTGTTGTCTTGGCCGTATTCGTTCGCGATGGAAAAGCTTCCACCCATTTTGTGAAGGTGTCGATGACCACCAACACATACTTATAACCATTTCTGCAGGGAGGTAGGGGCCCTATGTAGTCTATCTGCAAATTTGTCCAGGGGCCATTAACGGGGCGGGTGTGACTAAGCTGAGCCTTTCTTGCATATCTGTCCGGATTGTTCTGGGCACAGATCAAGCAATTCTCTATGTAGTGAGTAACATCGGCTTTTAAATCAGGCCATCAGCAGAGATGTCTGAGGTGGGCTAGGGTGGGTTCAATGCCTTGGTGTCCATGATTGTCATGGAACTGACAAATAATCTGGTTCTTGTCCTGGCTGGGAACTACATAAATGCTTTCTTTTAAAATTACATCGTCGTGTGTGGTGATTGCGTTTTTAAACTTATCACATGGGGCTGGGAAGGTTCCTTTTAAAATTTCCCTGAGTTTTTCATCTTCCTGCTGTGCCTTTGCGAGATCCTGAATGTTGGCCTGTGAGGCCTGAACTGCGTGCACTGGGGTGCTCTCAGGGGGGTTCCAAAAGTAACCATGCCTTCGCTAGGGTGTCTGCTTTAACGTTACCGGGGGGGGAAGAACGGTGATGACTGCAAACCTTAATTATGCCATATTTTCTATTTTTGGCTGTCTCTAGCATATGTCGGAGTAATGGGGCTGAGGGGCTTTCCGTCAGCGGAAACAAACCCTCTAGTTTCCCACAGGGGTAGGAATTCTGTCAAACTATTACAGACATACAAGCTGTCCGAATAGATGTCTGCTGGGGTCGGGAACGAGTCGGGGTGGTCTACAATATAAGCGATTGCTGCCAGTTCTGCTGCCTGCGAGCCTAAGGCAACTTTAGTGAAATTTCATCTAGGGTGCGTCCCTGCGCATCCTCTACATAAATGCCGCAACCGGTAATTCTCTTTCCGTTCAAAACTGTGGAGGAGCCATCCACATAAATTTTCAGGGGTGCGCACGTGTCTGTGGGCTGGGGTCTCTGGGGTGCATTACCTGTTTTCCTGGGAGGTGTTTTGGGTATAAATGGGCCTGTGTTGTGTTTTGTGGTGATGATCTCACACTCATGAGGGGTTCCAGCATATTGCAAATTATCAGCTAGAAAGGTGTGGGTGTTGGTTCTTTAAACTGTAATATCCCGTCCCTGTAAAAGAAGGGTCCAACGGGCTGCACAGATTTGGCTGACTGTGCCATCTTTAAGTCGACCGTCTAATAATAGCTGTGTTGGGGTGTGTTCGGTGAGCATGGTGATGGGGTTGATTTCTGTAATGTAGGAAAAGTACTGTACTGCCCAAAAAACATCAAGCAGGTGCCTTTCGCAGGCAGAAAATCCTTGCTCGACAGGATCTAACACGTGTGAGGCGTATGCCAAGGGGCATAATTGTTCATGGTGTTCCTGGAGGAGTACGGCCGAAAGGGTTCGGTCGGTGCTTGCAACTTCAATTGCGTCTGGGGAAAGTGGATTTCTGACAGGTTCGCCCACCAACTATGTCCTATACTCCCGGGACCTGTTTCGTCATTCGCGCAGAATTTGCTCCAAAAGAGCCACCCTTTCCCTTTGAGGTACTTTCTGATTTCCTCTTCCCATAAGGGACACTGTGCTACTCTACTGGTCGCTGCGACCTTGAATTCCTGGGGGTTCATAAGGCGTTCCATTGCCTTCATTGCCATTTGCTCTATCTGGGTTCTCTACTGAATTTGGAACAGGGGGTGATAAAGTAGTGATGTAAACACGGGTACGGCTTACGCTAATTTCCACCTACAAAACTCCCGACAGTTTTACGCAACAAAATCTCTCAGGTTTACCTTATATCCCTGTTAGTACGCATGCATTAACACACTTCCGAATCTCAGAGGTTTGATCAGTATTGTTCTTACACTTGTGGTTTTTCTGTTTCTAATTGGATTCCAATTCAAATTTGGGTTCTCTCGGAGTGGATAGGCCACTTCTAAGTTGAGTCCCATCAGATGTCACCAGTAAATGTTGCTAATTGTGTTTCTCTTAATTTGGCTCTGAAGATGGCGGCCAATACGGTCGCCTTCCTTAATTCGAATTACATTTGCTCTAGCGTCGCCAGGTATCTTTCGATACCGCCACAAGGTTCAAAACCGAATACTGATCAAAGACTCGATACACCAGTTAGTAAGTTCAAACTCAATGCTCATTTATTTACACACACAGTCAAATATACTCATGTATAAAACTCCACAAACTAAACTATCACCACTGCTAAAGCCTATACTTAGCTTCGGGCGCCCACTCAGTCAGAGGAACAATGGCCGTTGTTCGGTTCTGAGGCTGCTGGGTTGCGTTGGTACAGAATAACAGCTAGAAGCGTCTCTCTCGTAGCGTGCGTTGACCTTGGACTTACTTGTTCTGATGTTGCTGTTGGGCAGGTCTCTCCTTGGTGAGAGCCGGGGCCGCAAGAGAGCGATTCTCTCTTGGGGGATTCTTCTTGTACCCAAAAGGGGCTTCGCGTGCTTTTGGCCAGGCCTTGAACCTGGCCCCAATTCATTGGACCATTTCCCAATCGTTCTCATTGATTTCCTCCAGTAGCGAGTTGGGTGCCCTGATTGCTGGGCGTGTCCTAGCTGGCCGTTGGCCTGCTTTGTTCTGGTCTCCTCTGGTGCTGGGGTGTCTTGTCTTGGTATTGTTTACTTAAATGTTACCTTTTTGTTCCCTGGGATGGCTCATTAGTATGGAAATGGTTTGCAGTATCGGTCTTGTTTGGGAGCTATGGCTCCAATCAACAGACAAACCTTGCACCTGCTTGCTTTCTTAGTATTGTCCATTTTCCCTGCAATCTTTGCAAAGTGTCCATTTTGTAATCGGGAAGTGGCCATCCCAGATGGCTACAGTGTTCTCATCATACAACGCCAAAAATCCCCACCATTTTTACCATTTTTGCTTGCATAAGCACGTTGTGGACTGTTTAGCACTATCTCACTGCTTTTTTCAAATCCCTGATCTTCACCTGTTTCCTTCCGAGTTTGTGAGACCCCAGCCTAAAATATTGTTGCTACTCACAGTGGAGGGAGCACTGTTCCAGAACTTGCCAGGCAGAGCACGTGGTGAGCTACTTTTGATGCTGTTTTCTCCAAACTCTGTGTTTACATTTTGGTTGCCTCACTGGCTGCAGCGATTATTCGGCACCACCGCCTCCCAGCCCCCACTCCCCCACCTGCCGCCACCAGTTATGGTGTAGCAAAGTTTTTTGCTTCTTAATTCTTTTTGGATGTTTGCGCACAGATGAACGATTTTTCCAGATTTCTTTTCTTCTCTAGGAGTCTGCCAGAGTGGTCCCAACCTCTTCATCGGCTGTTTTTCTTTGTGGTATTTTTGAAGTGTAGGCTTGCAGACCACAAAGCTACAAACAGACAAGAGCTTTATTGGAAAGATGTTTACTTTCAGACTTTAAGGATGGACTGACTGTTAGCACACCCAAACTGCTGGTGACACCATCATGTGATCAGACTCTTAAAGTGACCTTGTTCCAACTCGGAACAAACACGAATACACAACAGAATTCAGCACTTTATCTCATCTGAAAATTAATTTGAACACCTATTAACATAATAGGACCACAAAGTGTGAGCTACCAAGTCCCCAGCAAGATGGTGGAAGATGGAGTGGCAATGGGAAAAGGGTGGGAAATGTTACACTGAAATAGTCATTATGTTGCCACCTTATTCCATCCCTTAAGGCAATGAAAATCAACGCCATGGCAGGGTTTTTATTGGGCCTGATGGAGAGTTATGGGAAATGGGAGGAAATTGTGTGGAAGAGCCCATTGTTTTACTAGTACTGCTGCCATTTTACCAGTGATGGAGGAGATGACAGATGGCCCTCCCACACTGAAGCCAATTGAGGCGCTTAAATGAGGCCACTTAAAGACTTCCTCCTGCTGACACTGGCATTGTTACAGCAGCAGGTGCGTCCTTCACAATGTGAGGAGACATCCAAATATGTTCTGGTAGTCTCCTTGGATGGGTGGACGTGGTGGGGGAATCTCCTGAGCAGGCAATCTATGGTCCACGATGGGCCATGGCAAGGGCAAGGGTTTGCTGTTCCAGGCTGGTTGCAGTTCAAACAATGACCACCACTCCCAATAGCACTGCTGGGACTGAAGAGCTGCCAGCCTTCATATTAGAGGCAGGACCTCATTCCATCAAGCACAGTTTCTCAAACCTTTCCAGGCATGAAAACTCTTTGACCTCCCAAGAATACAGCGAAACTCCTGAGAAACATTTGCATTGTGTTGAAGAGTTAAACCATAAAAATGATTGTTTTCCCGCAATGGGTCCAAACATACAAAAACCTAAATTATAGAAATCTATTCTATTTCTAGATATATATACTTAGAATTAAAAAGTTCTCTTATTAATATTTATCATGGGAAGGGTGGTGTTGCTTCTTTGGTTCGATTGTTTAATGGGAAGAGTGCTGCTGGAATGCTGGATTCTCATATCGGACGCATACACAAACGCACATTGCACACAGGCTTTTACCTTTCTCTCAGACACAGTCCCACACACATTCACAAGAATACATACATTCATTCCCACCTCTCTCACACAGACTTCTTTCTCACACACATTCATTAGGACGGCAGGGTGGCACAGTGGTTAGCACTACTGCTTCACAGTGCCAGGAACCTGGATTCGATTCTGACCTCGGGTAACTGTCTGTGTGGAGCTTACACGCTCTCCCCATGTCTGAATGGGTTTCCTCCGGGTGTTCCGGTTTCCTCCCACAGTCCAAAGATGTGCAGTTTAGGTGGATTGGCCATGCTAAATTGCCCCTTCAGGTAGGGCTACAGGGCATGGGGTTGGGCCCAGGTAGGGTTGTCTTTTGAAGTGTCAGTTCAGACTCGATGGGCTGAATGGCCTCTTTTTGCACTGTCGGGATTCTGTGATGATATCATTCCAAATACCGCTCTCTCATTCATAATTACCTACTCTCTCTCCCACACACATACGCTCACCTCTCTTTCACACACACACACATTCTCACCTCTCTCTTTCTCTCTCACACACACACTCATCTCCATTCCCTTGAATATTACGGTCTGGTATTTTTCCAGGCAAGGTTAACTCACTCAGGAGATAGGACAGGTGATTTTCAACAGGCTTTCAATCTTTCAGTTACAAGCACAAAATAAGTCAGTCACCTCATATATTTCTTCCCACTCCTCTTCTGCAATAGTATGGATAAAGCTGCACGTCTGTAGACAAATGGTGTATTATTTTGAAAGCTGAAAGGTCCAAGTTAATAGCACTGTCAAGAAAGTATGACAGTAGTATTCCCTATATATCTTTCATCTATAATGGTACCATCTTTTTCAATTAAATAAAATAAATTCAACTACTTGCTTTGGTAATGACATACTTACATTTAGCTGAACAGGTTAACAGGGATGATTCGTAAATCTAGCAGGAATGGGGCAACTCGCAAGAATGTTTATCACAGATGTCACTACCAGTATTCTGCAAATCTATCAAGTGACAGAATGTTGTTATTCAATTTACCGAATGCAAGTAAAAGCGAATGGTGTTCAAGAGAACTAAAACTAATGGATTAGTGAAAAATGTCGAATCCATATTTGGCAACATGAGCACAGAAGCTGACCATTCAATTTTTTGAGCCTCTTTTACCATTTCAGTAGATCATGGCTGGGAGGTACACCCATTCAGCCACCTTGGGGTATATTTAAGGCTCTCTCACCAACAGATTTGGAGGTGTACAGGATATGTTAAATCCGGTGCGCCACCTGCCCCACCTTGTCTACCTGACTGTCCCAGCCCCACCCCAATTATTTTTTAAAAAAATGTATTTTATTACCAACATGAAAACAGCGCGCGAGGAGAGACAGCCGGGAGAGTGAAAACAGTGCACAAGGAAAGACAGCCGGGAGAGTGAAAACAGTGCGCGAGGAGAGACAGTCAGGACATTGAAAACAGAGTGAGTAGAGAGCGCCGGGACATTAAAAACAGAGAGAGGAGAGAGACAACCAGCAGAGTGAAAGCAGCCGAGAGGAGAGACAGTCGGGACATTGAAAACAGAGAGAGGAGAGACAGCCGGGACATTGAAAACAGCGCGAGAGGAGAGACAGCCGAGAGAGTGAAACCAGCGCGCGAGGAGAGACAGTCGGGACATTGAATAGCGGGAGAGGAGCCGGTGATTTAAAAGCGTGGGACAGGAGCCAGTGATTTCAAAGCGGGAGAGGAGTCAGAGAGTTAAAAGAGCGGGAGAGTAGCCGGAGATTTAGAAGCAGGAGAGGAGCCAGAGATTTAAAAGCGGGAGAGGACCTGGAGATTTAAAAGCGCAGGAGAGGAGCCGGAGATTTAAAAGCAGGAGAGGAGCCAGAGATTTAAAAGACCGGGAGAGGAGACGGAGATTTAAAAGCGTGAGAGAGGAGCCGGAGATTTAAAAGCGGGAGAGGAGCGTGAGATTTAAATACGGGAGAGGAGCCGGAGATTTAAAAGCACGGGAGAGGAGCCGGAGATTTAAAATCTGGAGAGGAGCCAGAGATTTTAAAGCGTGGGAGAGGAGCCGGAGATTTAAAAGTGGGAGAGGAGCCGGAGATTTAAAAGGGTGGGAGAGGAGCCACCTCCTCTAACCTAAGGGGTTGAGTGAATATCAGGTAAGCTCTTTCTTTCTATCTTTTTCTTGTTTTATCCGCAAGTAATCTAGAGGGGATGGCAGGGAAGGCAGTGCAATGTTCCTCCTGCAGAATGTTTGAGGTGAGGGACACTGTCAGTGTCCCTGCTGATTTCACCTGTGGGAAGTGCACTCATCTCCAGCTGCTCAAAACCGTGTTAGGGAACTGGAGCAGGAGCTGGATGAACTTCGGATCTTTAGGGAGGCAGAGGTGGTCATAGATAGAAGCTTCAGGGATGTAGTTACTCCAAAGAATGAAGATAGATGGGTGATGATGAGAGGGGCTGGGAGGAAGCAGTCAGTACAGGGATCCCCTGTGGTTGTTCCCCTTAGTAACAAGTATACCGCTTTGGATACTGGTGGGGGGGGGGGGGGGGGGCTTACCAGGGGTAAGCCATGGGGTACAGGTCTCTGGCACAGAGTCTGTCCCTGTTGCTCAGAAGTGAAGGGGGGAGAGGAGTAGAGCATTAGTCATTGGGGACTCCATAGTTAGGGGGACAGGTAGGAGATTCTGTGGGAATGAGAGAGAATCGTGGTTGGTGTGTTGCCTCCCAGGTGCCAGGGTCCGTGATGTCTTGGATCATGTTTTCAGGATCCTTAAGGGGAGGGGGAGCAGGCCAAGTCGTGGTCTATATAAGCACCAACGACATAGGTAGGAAAAGGGATGGGGATGTAAGGCAGATATTCAGTGAGCTAGGGTGGAATCTTAGAGCGAGAACAAACAGAGTTATTATCTCTGGGTTGTTACCCGTGCCACGTGCTAGCGAGATGAGGAATAGGGAGAGAGAGCAGTTGAACACGTGGCTACAGGGATGGTGCAGGAGGGAGGGATTCAGATACCTGGATAATTGGGGCTCATTCTGGGGTAGGTGGGACCTCTACAAACGGGATGGTCTACACCTGAACCAGAGGGGTACCAATATCCTGGGGGGGAAATTTGCTAATGCTCTTTTGGAGGGTTTAAAGTAATTCAGCAGGGGGATGGTAACCTGAATTGTAGCTCCGGTGTACAGGAGATTGAGAGTAGTGAGGTCATGAGTAAGGTTTCAAGGTCGCAGGAGTGTACCGGCAGGCAGGAAGGTGGTTTGAAGTGTGTCTACTTCAACGGCAGGAGCTTCCGGAACAAGGTGGGTGAACTTGCAGCATGGGTTGGTATCTGGGACTTCGACGTTGTGGCCATTTCGGAGACATGGATAGAGCAGGGACAGGAATGGTTTGTAGCCACCTGGGATGGCCACGTCCCAATTACAAAATGGACACTTTGCAAATAATGCAGGGAAAATTGGACAATACCGAGAAAGTAAGCAGGTGCAAGGTTTGTCTGTTGATTGGAGCTATAGCTCCCAGACAAGACCGAGACTGCAGAACCATCTACATACTAATGAGCCATCTCCGGGGACAAAAGGGTAACATTTAGGTAAACAATGCTAAGACAGACACCCCGGCGCCAGAGCAGACTAAAACAAAACAGATCAACGGCCACCGAGGACACGCCCAGCAATCAGGGAACCCACCCCTCTATTGGAGGAAAATCGACAATGAACGATTGGGAAACGGCCCAATTAATTGGGGCCAAGTTCAAGGCCTGCCCAAAAGCGCGCAAAGCCCTTTTGAGTATAAAAAGGACTCCCCAAGAGAGAATCGCTCTCTTGGCCTTTTGAGTATAAAAAGGACTCCCCAAGAGAGAATCGCTCTCTTGGCCTTGGCTCTCAGCAAGGAGAGACCTGCCAAACCTGCTCCAGACCAAGTAAGTTCCAAGTCAATGCACGCTACGAGATAGGCGCTCCTAGTTGCTACCCTGTAAACAGCTCAACCCAGCAGCCTCAGAACCAAGCAACGGCCATTGTTCCTCTGACTGAGTGGGCGCCCGAAGCTAAGTATAGGCTTTAGCAGTAGTGATAGTTTAGGTTGTAGATTTTTATGTATGGATATATTTGACTGTGTGTGTAAATAAATAAGCATTGAGTTTGAACTTACTAACTGGTGTATTGAGTCTTTGATCAGTATTCGGTTTTGAACCTTGTGGCGGTATCGAAAGATACCTGGCGACTCTTGAGCAAATGTAATTAAACAGAGCCAAATTAAGAAACAACAGCAACGAGCAACAGGCTGTTGCAGGTTCCGGGGTTTAGATGTTTCAGTACGCTCAGGGAAGGTGGTAAAAGAGGGGGAGGTGTGGCATTGTTAGTCAAGGACAGTATTACGGTGGCAGAAAGGACATTTGATGAGGACTCGTCTACTGAGGTAGTATGGGCTGAGGTTAGATATGGATTTCAGTAAAGCGTTTGATAAGGTTCCCCACGGTAGGCGATTGCAGAAAATACGGAGACATGGGATTGAGGGTGATTTAGCGATTTGGATCAGAAATTGGCTAGCTGTAAGAAGACAAAGGGTGGTGGTTGATGGGAAATGTTCAGCCTGGAGTTCAGTTACTAGTGGTATGCCACAAGGATCTGTTTTGTGGCCACTGCTGTTTGTCATTTTTATAAATGACCTGGAGGAGGGCGTAGAAGGATGGGTGAGTAAATTTACAGATGACACTAAAGTTGGTGGAGTTGTGGACAGTGCGGAAGGATGTTGCAGGTTACAGAGGGACATAGATAAGCTGCAGAGCTGGGCTGAGAAGTAGCAAATGGAGTTTAATGCAGAAAAGTGTGAGGTGATTCATTTTGGAAGGAGTAACAGGAAGACAGAGTACTGGGCTAATGGTAAGTTTCTTGGTAGTGTGGGTGAGCAGAGAGATCTCGGTGTCTATGTACATAGATCCCTGAAAGTTTCCACCCAGGTTGATAGGGTTGTCAAGAAGGCGTACGGTGTGTTAGCTTTTATTGGTAGAGGGATTGAGTTTCGGAGCCATGAGGTCATGTTGCAGCTGTACAAAACTCAGGTGCGGCTGCATTTGGAGTATTGCGTGCAGTTCTGGTCACCGCCTTATAGGAAGGATGTGGAAGCATTAGAAAGGGTGCAGAGGAGATTTACCAGGATGTTGCCTGGTATGGAGGGAAGATCTTATGAGGAAAGGCTGAGGGACTTGAGGCTGTTTTCGTTAGAGAGAAGAAGGTTAAGAGGTGACTTAATAGAGGCATACAAGATGATCAGAGGATTAGATAGGGTGGACAGTGAGAGCCTTTTTCCTCAGGTGGTGATGGCTAGCACGAGGGGACATAGCTTTAAATTGAGGTGAGATAGATATAGGACAGATGTCAGAGGTAGGTTCTTTACTCAGAGAGTAGTAAGGGCGTGGAATGCTCTGCCTGCAACAGTAGAGGATTCGCAAACATTAAGGGCATTTGAATGGTCATTGGATAAACATATGGATGATAATGGAATAGTGTAGATGGGCTTTGGATTGGTTTCGCAGGTCAGCGCAACATCGAGGGTCAAAGGGCCTGTACTGCGCTCTAATGTTCTAATGTTCTAATGTTCTCTAACATGTATCAAAACAGGTTACAGCAAATAAACCCCCGGGAAGCATACTTCCCAGCAATCAACTCTGTAGTTTGTACAGATTATTTTCCCTTTCTCCCCCCCCACCCACCTCCCGTGGCAAACAGCTCCTCAAACAGGGCCACAAACTTCCCCCGCCTTTTCTCAAACCCCCTGCAGAGCCACTTAACTCATACTTTATCTTCTCCAACTGCAGGAAGTTGTACAGGTCACCCAACCAAGCCGCTACCCCCGGTGCTACCTCCATGCAATCAGAGAGGTGAAGGTCAAGACTGGTGTGTTATGTACTCTGGGATAACACAGGCTGCAACTGGATGCAGCTTTAACCAAAAGATACTCCAGACCTTGAAGTTAGTTCAATCTGATTTATTGAACCAGTAACACAGTTAGCACAGTTCTCTATGAGTTCGACTCTCTGCTAACCTAAGTGTGGTTACTCTGTCTGACTGAACCAGACTAGCTCTTAGCCACGTGCTGGAGGTGTGATACTGTACATACACCCTGACACACTCTGTAGATTTTCATCAGTGGAATGAGGCGGAGTGTGAGTGCCTCGTGCCTTTTATAGTGAGATACCACCCCTGAGTGTCCTGCCTGCTCATTGGTCATGTCCTGTTCTCTGTGTTCATTAGCTGCCTGCCTATGCCTGTCTGTATATCATTATCTGCATGTCTGCATAGTATGACATCTCACCTTTTTTTTAATGTTTTGTTGGCACATGGGAACGTGCTTACATGTGCTGGCATATATTAACATATTTACAAGCGGTGGCTTATGTGTATGTATTTACATGTGAAGACAGCTGTCTAATGTGAGAAAACAGAACATGGCAAACAAAACAAATGTTCACAAGTCCAGTCTCTGGGGTTGCGTCTGATTCTTGTCGACCGCCGGAGAAATGGTGGTGGGGACGACGGCACCTTGACAGGAGGGATGGAAACCTGACTGGTGGCCTCGTAGTTCAAGGTATCAGGAGGTGGCAAAACAATGGAGGGAAAAGGGAAAGAAAGCGGTTGCGGGCAGGCAACTTTGCGCAGTGCCCGTCTGTTTTGTCGCACACAGAACCATCAGCCATACGTACAACATACGAGCGGGGCGCAGCCTGTCGAACAACGACAGCTGGAGCAGACCAGCCACCATCCGGTATCTTGATCCTGACAGTGTCTGCCGGGGATAACACGGGCAAATTGGTGGCATGAGCATCACAGCCCTGCTTTTGCTGGTTTCGGAGCTGCTGCACCTTCTGCAGCACCGGGAGGTGATTCAGGTTGGGCAAGTGTATGGCTGGAAGTGTCGTCCGCAGGTCCCTGTTCATCAGGAGATAAGCCGGTGACATGCCAGTGGACAGTGGGGTTGCCCTGTCCGCAAGCAGCGCGAGGTAGATGTCAGAAGCAGAATCCGCGGCCTTGCAGATGAGCTGTTTCACAATGTGCATCTCTTTTCAACCTTCCCATTGGACTGCGGATAGTGTGGGCTGGAAGTGATATGTTTGAAATGGTATGGCTTGGCAAACATAGACCACTCGTGGCTGTTGAGGCACGGGCCATTGTCACTCATGACAGTGAGTGGGATACCATGGGCGGGATTCTCCGCCCCCCCCGCCGGGCCCGAAAATCGCCGGGAGCTAGCGTGAATCCAGCCCCCGCCGGTAGCTGAATTCTCCGGCACCGGATATTCAGTGGGGGCGGGAATCGCGCCGCGCCGGTCGGCGGGCCCCCCCACCGGCGATTCTCCTACCCGCGATGGGCCAAAGTCCTGCTGCTGGAATACCTGTCCCGCCGGCGAGGATCAACCCACCTCTCTTCCCGGCGGGACCTGGTGGCGCGGGCGGACTCCGGGGTCCGGGATAGGGCGCGGGACGATCTGGCCCCAGGGAGTGCCCCCACGGTGGCCTGGCCCGCGATTGGGGCCCACCGATCGGCGGGTGGGCCTGTGCTGTGGGGGCACACTTTTCCCTCCGCCTCGGCCACAGCATTTACCATGGCCGACGCGGAAGAGGCACCCCCCCCTGCGCATGCGCAGGGATGACGTCAGCAGCCGCTGACGCTCACGCCAGCCGGGGGAGCGGAAACCACTCCGGCGCAGGCCTAGCCCCTGAAGGCCCCTAAAGGTGCGGATGGAGCGGCCCGACGCCGGAGTGGTTCCCGCCACTCCATCCGCCGGGTAGGGGAGAATCCCGCCCCATGCCTGGAAAACGTCTCCTTACACGCCTTGATGACAGTCCGAGATGTGAGGTCTGAGAGCTTCACGACTTCAGGGTAATTGGAGAAATAGTCAATAATCAACACGTAGTCACGACCATTCGCACGACAGAGGTCGATGCCAACCTTGGACCACGGGGTGGTCTCTATTTCATGCTGCTGGAGCGTCTCCTTGCTCTGCGCTGGCTGGAAGCGTTGGCAGGTCGCACAGTTGAGGACCATGTTCGAGATGTCCTGGCTAATCCCGGGCCAGTAGACAGCATGCCTGGCTCTGCGTCTGCACTGGCTTTGATTTTTATGTCATCATTGGATACAGGAATAGTGCCAGAGGACTGGAGGATAGCAAATGTGGTCCCTTTGTTCAAAAAGGGGAGCAGAGACAACCCCGGCAACTATAGACCGGTGAGCCTCACGTCTGTAGTGGGTAAAGTCTTGGAGGGCATTATAAGAGACAAGATTTATAATCATCTAGATAGGAATAATATGATCAGGGATAGTCAGCATGGCTTTGTGAAGGGTAGGTCATGCCTCACAAACCTTATCGAGTTCTTTGAGAAGGTGACTGAACAGGTAGACGAGGGTAGAGCAGCTGATGTGGTGTATATGGATTTCAGCAAAGCGTTTGATAAGGTTCCCCACGGTAGGCTATTGCAGAAAATACGGAGGCTGGGGATTGAGGGTGATTTAGAGATGTGGATCAGAAATTGGCTAGCTGAAAGAAGACAGAGGGTGGTGGTTGATGGGAAATGTTCAGAATGGAGTTCTGTCACAAGTGGAGTACCACAAGGATCTGTTCTGGGGCCGTTGCTGTTTGTCATTTTTATCAATGACCTAGAGGAAGGCGCAGAAGGGTGGGTGAGTAAATTTGCAGACGATACTAAAGTCGGTGGTGTTGTCGATAGTGAGGAAGGAAGTAGCAGGTTACAGAGGGATATAGATAAGCTGCAGTGCTGGGCTGAGAGGTGGCAAATGGAGTTTAATGTAGAGAAGTGTGAGGTGATTCACTTTGGAAGGAAAAACAGGAATGTGGAATATTTGGCTAATGGAAAAGTTCTTGAAAGTGTGGATGAGCAGAGGGATCTAGGTGTCCATGTACATAGATCCCTGAAAGTTGCCACCCAGGTTGATAGGGTGGTGAAGAAGGCCTATGGAGTGTTGGCCTTTATTGGTAGAGGGATTGAGTTCCGGAGTCAGGAGGTCATGTTGCAGCTGTACAGAACTCTGGTTCGGCCGCATTTGGAGTATTGTGTACAGTTCTGGTCACCGCATTATAGGAAGGACGTGGAGGCTTTGGAGCGGGTGCAGAGGAGATTTACCAGGATGTTGCCTGGTATGGAGGGAAAATCTTATGAGGAAAGGCTGATGGACTTGAGGTTGTTTTCGTTAGAGAGAAGAAGGTTAAGAGGAGACTTAATAGAGGCATACAAAATGATCAGAGG
The DNA here is from genome assembly GCF_047496885.1 of Scyliorhinus torazame. Classification (NCBI taxonomy): domain Eukaryota; kingdom Metazoa; phylum Chordata; class Chondrichthyes; order Carcharhiniformes; family Scyliorhinidae; genus Scyliorhinus; species Scyliorhinus torazame. The sequence continues at coordinate 276,469,649 of NC_092711.1, forward strand.
GTTAGATAGGGTGGACAGTGAGAGCCTTCTCCCGCGGATGGAAATGGCTAGCACGAGGGGACATAGCCTTAAACTGAGGGGTAATAGATATAGGACAGAGGTCAGGGGTAGGTTCTTTACGCAAAGAGTAGTGAGGCCGTGGAATGCCCTACCTGCCACAGTAGTGAACTCGCCAACATTAAGGGCATTTAAAAGTTTATTGGATAAACATATGGATGATAATGGTATAGTGTAGGTTAGATGGCTTTTGTTTCGGTGCAACATCGTGGGCCGAAGGGCCTGTACTGCGCTGTATTGTTCTATGTTCTATGTTCTATGCACTTCTCGACGTCCAGGTGTCCCTCATGGATTTGGCGGAGCACCAAGGTCTGGAGACTGAGTGGAATGACAATCCGGTCCAGCTTGAGGAGGAGACCATCAATCACCGTCAGGTCGTCCTTTACATTGTAAAATTGAGGGCACTGCCCTTTCTGCCAGCCATTGGCGAGGTGGTGCATGACGCGCTGCAAGAGGGTGTCTTTGGCTGTCTCCTCGCTGTTCCGAACCACCTTCTCATTAGACGCCGGGAGGGTGCTAGCACACAGCTGCACCTGTGATTCAATCTGCCGGATGATTTCCAGTGGTTCACTAGGCAATGTGATGGAGCGGGACAATGCATCAGCGATGATGAGCTCCTTGCCAGGCGTGTACACTAAGTCAAAGTTGTACCTTCTGAGTTTGAGGAGGATGCGCTGCAACCGAGGCATCATGTCATTAAGGTCCTTGTGGATAATGTGGACCTGAGGCCTATGATCCATCTCGACTGTGAATGTCGGCAGGCCGTAGACATAAGTCGTGAAACTTGAGAATGCCAGTGAGAAGACCCAGGCATTCCTTCTCTATTTGAGCATACCTTGTTTCGGTGGGTGTCATGGCCCTCGATGCGTAGGCTACTGGTGCCCAGGATGAAATGTCATCGCGTTGAAGCAGCACAGCACCGACGCCATCCTGGCTCACATCTGTCAAAATCTTTGTCTCCCTGTCTGGGTCGGAAAATGCCAAGACGGGTGCAGTGGTGAGCTTGGCTTTCAGCTCCAACCACTATGCCTGATGTGCTGCCTTCCACTCAAAGGCAGTGGACATTTTCAGCAGGTTTCATAGGGCCGTGGTGTGTGAGGACAGGTTTGGGATGAACGTGCCCAGAAAATTGACCATGCCCAGGAAGCGCAACACCGCCTTCTTGTCTTCAGGGACCTTCATGGCTTTAATGGCCTTGACCTTGTCTGTGTCCTGGCGCACACCCTGCTGAGAGATCTGGTCACCTAGGAACCTGAGTGTCGACATGCCAAAGCAACATTTGGACCTGTTCAGCTTCAGGCCATTGGCATGGACATGGCAAATACCTGCTGGAGACGGGAAACATGCTCTTCAGGGGTCGTGGACCATATGATGATGTCGCCCACGTACATACAAACCCCTTCAATGCCCTCCATCATCTGCTCCATGATGCGATGGAAGATCTCCGATGCCGGGACAATGCCAAACGGCATGCGATTATAGCAGTATCTGCCAAGCGGTGTGTTGAAGGTGCAGAGCCTTCTGCTGGACTCATCCAGCTGGATTTGCCAAAATCCATATGACGCATCTAACTTGGTGAAAAAACGTGCGTGTGCCATCTCACTGGTGAGTTCCTCCCGCTTCGGGATGGGGTAATGTTCACTCATTATATTCTTATTGAGATCCTTGAGATCAATGCACATGCGCAGGTCTCCCGAAGGCTTTCTAACACATACCATTGAGCTGACCCAGTCAGTCGGTTCGGTTACCTTGGAAATAATGCCCTGTTGCTGAAGATCCTTGAGCTGTGCCTTCAGGCGCTCCCTCAGCGGAGCCGGGGCCCGGTGTGGTGCGTGGACCACTGGCTTGGCATCAGGTCATAGCAGAATCTTGTATCGATATGACAGTGTGCCCATCCCGTCGAACACATTCGGATACTGAGCGAGGATGTCGTCAATGCTGGCCTGAAGATCCAAATTGGAGGATGCCGTTGTGTAAACCCGCTGCACGAGGTTCAGCTGCTTGCAGGCATGCGCACCAAGTAGGGATGCCCTGTCTGGCTTGACAATTTCAATACGTAACTGCACATGGGTGCTCCAGTTGGAGACGAGTAGATGGCAGGATCCCAGTGCCGTGATGGCATTTCCGTTGTAGTCAGGAGCCTGCAGGCTGCTGGAAGGACCTTGGGGGCTTCTTGATGCGTTTGAAATCTGCCTGTGAGAGGAGGTTGGCAGAAGCACCTGTGCCCAGCTTAAACTGGGTGGAGCAGTGGTTGACCTGCATCACCGCATGCCATTCGTTCGCAGAATCCACAGCAAGGATGGATTGAATTTGTGATGAGTTGGATGTGGCATATTCACATTTGGTAATGATGCCCACACAGTAGGCGGAGTCCAGACATTCTTCCTCTCGATCCGTTGTGCTGCCAGGATCAGAATCCTGTAATCGTTGTTGCACACTTTGAACGCGCCGTCGTCGGAATTGGGAGTGCTGGCCCCTGACTGGTGGTGCAGACCTGCACAAGACTGCATAATGTCCAGGCTTCCCGCAGTTTAAACATCACCTGCCTCTTGCAGGGCAGTGTTTCTTTAAGTGGGCGTTGCCGCAGTTCGAGCGCACGTCATGACATCGAAGTCCTGATGCTTCGCGCGTCGTCACACATGCACAGTGCGGGTGTCGGCCGCTATGTTATCCTGTTCGCATCGCGCATGCATGGGGCCCCAGGAAAAGCGTGCAAAATGGCCGCTTTCATCAATGCTGAGGCGCTGCATCCGGGAGATGGCCTGCACACTCCCTGCCTCGTGGGAGGCAAGTTTCTCATTTTCAGCCGATTTGTACTGGAAATAGCGATTTTTGACGTGCTCATGCACTGTGCATGTTTCAATCATGAATGGCAGGGTCATATGCTTGATTTTCAGTAGCTGCTCTCTCAGAGGATCAGAGTGAACTCCAAAAATGATTTGATCTCTGATCATGGAGTCAGCAATATCACCAAAGTTGCAGGACAGCGCTAGCAGGAGGAGGTTAGTTAAGAAGGAGTTGAAAGATTCATCTTTACCTTGTAGACGCTGTTTGAATATGTAGCGCTCGAAGATTTCATTGGTGTCCACTTCACAGTGACTGTCAAACTTGTCCAGGATGGTCTGAAACATTGTCTTGTCCTGGCCTTCGGTGAAGTGAAAAGAGTTGAAGAATTTGATGGCTTAATCACCCGCTGTTGAGAGGAGAAATGCGATCTTCCTTGCATCAGATGCACCCACGAGGTCTGAAGCTGCGATGTACAGCAGAAACTTTTGCTTGAGTGTCCGCCAGTTGGCACTGAGATTGCCGGAGGTCCTGAGCTTGTGAGGAGCCTGAATCTTCTCCATAGTGCCGGGATACATTCACTGGTCATCACGGAACGGACTGAGGTAAACCACCTAGATTAAGCAGTCTCCTGGTAGCATGATGTGTTATGTACTCTGGGATAACACAGGCTGCAACTGGATGCAACTTTAACCAAAAGATACTCCAGACCTTGAAGTTAGTTCAATCTGATTTATTGAACCAGTAACACAGTTAGCACAGTTCTCTATGAGTTCGACTCTCTGCTAACCTAAGTATGGTTACTCTGTCTGACTGAACCAGACTAGCCCCTCCCCACCCCCACTCCTCCGCTCAAGGAAGAAGGCTCCCTGCTGACCTTATGCTCCCCCAACCAAACAAGACTTCTCCTGAACTCCAGGCAGCCTTCTCCAAAAGCAAACAAACAAATGTTAAACACTAACAGTCCCACAAAACAGGAGGGCGGGACGGGAACATTCATCCCCACATAAACCCCTTACAATCCCAACAGTAAACACAGGACACAGCTGCGTGGGAACCGGGTGAGGAGCTGGAAAAAGGGGATGGCTAATCGACAAGGGGGGGGGTAAAAAGCCCCCCAACCCGGCTGATCACGTGGAACGTGAGAGGGCTGAACGGGCCGATAAAGAGGGCACGGGTACTCGCACACCTTAAGAAACTTAAGGCAGACGTGGTTATGTTACAGGAAACGCACTTGAAACTGATAGACCAGGTGAGACTACGCAAAAGTTGGGTGGGGCAGGTGTTCCATTCGGGGCTAGATGCGAAAAACAGGGGGTGGCTATATTAGTGGGGAAGCGGGTAATGTTTGAGGCAAAGACTATAGTGGCGGATAGCGGGGGCAGATACGTGATAGTGAGTGGCAAACTACAGGGGGAGACGGTGGTTTTGGTAAACGTATATGCCCCGAACTGGGATGATGCCAATTTTATGAGGCGTATGCTCGGACGCATCCCGGACCTAGAGGTGGGAAAGTTGGTAATGGGGGGAGATTTCAATACGGTGTTGGAACCAGGGCAGGACAGGTCGAGGTCCAGGACTGGAAGGAGGCCGGCAGCAGCCAAGGTGCTTAAAGATTTTATGGAGCAGATGGGAGGAGTAGACCCGTGGAGATTTAGCAGACCTAGGAGTTTTCGTTTTTCTCCAATGTCCACAAAGTCTATTCGCGAATAGACTTTTTTGTTTTGGGAAGGGCGTTGATCCCGAAGGTGAGGGGAACGGAGTATACGGCTATAGCCATTTCGGATCACGCTCCACATTGGGTGGGCTTGGAGATAGGGGAGGAAACAGAAGGGCGCCCACCCTGGAGAATGGACATGGGACTAATGGCAGATGAGGGGGTGTGTCTAAGGGTGAGGGGGTGCATTGAAAAGTACTTGGAACTCAATGATAATGGGGAGGTCCAGGTGGGAGTGGTCTGGGAGGCGCTGAAGGCAGTGGTTAGAGGGGAGCTGATATCAATAAGGGCACATAAAGGAAAGCAGGAGAGTAGGGAATGGGAGCGGTTGCTGCAAGAACTGCTGAGGGTGGACAGGCAATATGCGGAGGCACCGGAGGAGGGACTATACAGGGAAAGGCAAAGGCTACACGTAGAATTTGACTTGCTGACAACGGGTACTGCAGAGGCACAGTGGAGGAAGGCACAGGGTGTACAGTACGAATATGGGGAGAAGGCGAGCAGGTTGCTGGCCCACCAATTGAGGAAAAGGGGAGCAGCGAGGGAAATAGGGGGAGTGAGGGATGAGGAAGGAGAGATGGAGTGGGGAGCGGAGAGAGTGAACGGAGTGTTCAAGGCATTTTATAAAAAATTATACGAAGCTCAACCCCCGGATGGGAGGGAGAGAATGATGGGCTTTCTGGACCGGCTGGAATTTCCCAAGATGGAGGAGCAGGAAAGGGTGGGACTGGGAGCACAGATTGAAATAGAGGAAGTAGTGAAAGGAATTAGGAGCATGCAGGCGGGGAAGGCTTCGGGACCGGATGGATTCCCTGTTGAATTTTACAGGAAATATATGGACTTGCTCGCCCCGCTACTGATGAGGACCTTTAATGAGGCAAAGGAAAGGGGACAGCTGCCCCCGACTATGTCTGAGGCAACGATAGCGCTTCTCCTAAAGAAGGAAAAGGACCCACTGCAATGCGGGTCCTATAGACCTATTTCCCTCCTAAATGTAGACGCTAAGATTCTGGCCAAGGTAATGGCAATGAGGATAGAGAATTGTGTCCCGAGGGTGGTCCAAGAGGACCAAACTGGGTTTGTGAAGGGGAGACAGCTGAATACGAATATACGGAGGCTGCTAGGGGTAATGATGATGCCCCCACCAGAGGGGGAAGCGGAGATAGTGGTGGCGATGGATGCCGAGAAAGCATTTGATAGAGTGGAGTGGGATTATTTGTGGGAGGTGCTGAGGAGATTTGGTTTTGGAGATGAGTATGTTGGATGGGTGCAGCTGTTGTATAGGGCCCCAGTGGCGAGTGTGGTCACGAATGGACGGGGATCTGCATACTTTCGGCTCCATAGAGGGACAAGGCAGGGATGCCCTCTGTCCCCATTATTGTTTGCACTGGTGATTGAGCCCCTGGCAATAGCATTGAGGGGTTCCAAGAAGTGGAGGGGAGTACTTAGAGGAGGAGAAGAACACCGGGTATCTTTGTATGCGGATGATTTGTTGTTATATGTAACGGACCCGGCGGAGAGGATGCCAGAGATAATGCGGACACTTCGGGAGTTTGGAGAATTCTCAGGATATAAACTGAACATGGGGAAAAGTGAGTTGTTTGTGGTGCATCCAGCGGAGCAGAGCAGAGAAATAGAGGACTTTCCGCTGAGGAAGGTAACAAGGGACTTTCGTTACTTGGGGATCCAGATAGCCAAGAATTGGGGTACATTGCATCGGTTAAATTTAACGCGATTGGTGGAACAAATGGAGGAGGACTTCAAGAGATGGGACATGGTATCCCTGTCACTGGCAGGGAGGGTGCAGGCGGTTAAAATGGTAGTCCTCCCGAGATTCCTCTTTGTGTTTCAGTGCCTCCCGGTGGTGATCACAAAGGCTTTTTTCAAAAGGATCGAAAAGAGTATCATGAGTTTTGTGTGGGCCGGGATGACCCCGAGAGTGAGGAAGGGATTCTTACAGCGTAGTAGGGATGGGGGGGGCTGGCACTACCGACCCTAAGTGAGTACTACTGGGCCGCCAATATTTCAATGGTGAGTAAGTGGATGGGAGAAGAGGAGGGAGCGGCGTGGAAGAGATTGGAGAGGGCGTCCTGTAGGGGGACTAGCCTACAAGCTATGGTGACGGCCCCATTGCCGTTCTCACCGAAGAAATACACCACAAGCCCGGTGGTGGTGACGACTTTGAAAATTTGGGGACAGTGGAGACGGCATAGGGGAAAGACGGGAGCCTTGGTGGGGTCCCCGATAAGAAATAACCATAGGTTTGCCCCGGGGAGAATGGATGGGGTATTTGGAATATGGCAAAGAGCAGGAGTAACGCAACTGAAAGATCTGTTTGTGGATGGGAAGTTCGCAAGTCTGGGAGCGCTGACCGAGAAATATGGGTTGCCCCAAGGGAATGCATTCCGGTATATGCAACTGAGGGCTTTTGCGAGGCAACAGGTGAGGGAATTCCCGCAGCTCCCGACGCATGAGGTGCAGGACAGAGTGATCTCAAAGACATGGGTGGGGGACGGTAAGGTGTCAGATATATATAGGGAAATGAGGGACGAGGGGGAGATTATGGTAGATGAGCTGAAAGGGAAATGGGAAGAAGAGCTGGGGGAGGAGATTGAGGAGGGGAAGTGGGGGGATGCCCTAAGTAGAGTAAACTCATCGTCCTCGTGTGCCAAGCTAAGCCTGATTCAATTTAAGGTGTTACACAGGGCACATATGACTGAAGCACGGCTCAGTAAATTTTTTGGGGTAGAGGATAGGTGTGCGAGATGCTCGAGAAGCCCAGCGAATCACACCCACATGTTCTGGTCATGTCCGGCACTACAGGGGTTCTGGGTGGGGGTGACAAAGGTGCTTTCGAAAGTAGTGGGGGTCCAGGTCGAACCAAGCTGGGGGTTGGCTATATTTGGGGTTGCACAAGAGCCGGGAGTGCAGGAGGCGAGAGAGGCCGATGTTTTGGCCTTTGCGTCCCTAGTAGCCCGGCGCAGGATACTGTTGATGTGGAAGGAAGCCAAGCCCCCGGGGGTGGAGACCTGGATAAATGACATGGCAGGGTTTATAAAGCTGGAACGGATTAAGTTCGTCCTAAGGGGATCGGCTCAAGGGTTCACCAGGCGGTGGCAACCGTTCGTCGAATACCTCGCAGAAAGATAGAGGGAATGGAAAAGAAGAAGGCAGCAGCAGCAGCCCAGGAGGGGGCGGGGGGGGGGGAGGAACCAGAAGGACTCTCAGGGTTGTTAATATATATGTATAACATGTATAGGTCGTTGCGATAAATAATTGCATATTGGACTGTTAAATCATATTTTTGGAGAGTGTTTATCTGAGACAAGGCAGTTGCCATTTAGTTTTAGTTTTAGTTTTTGTTATATATTATTTATTCTTTGTTTATAAAACAGGTCATTGTTATTTATACTGTTATATTATTGTGTAAAGGATACACAATGTACTGTGATGGTTGACCAAAAATTTTCAATAAAATATTTTTTAAAAAAGGAAGGAAATCTGCCATCCTTACCCGGTCTGGCCTACGTGTGACTCCAGATCCACACAGTGATGTGGTTGACTCTTAACTGCCTCCTCCCTAGTTCAAGGGCAACAAGGCTGGGCAACAAATGCCCAACCAGCGTCGCCCACACCCCAATAACGAATAAAAAAAGATGTGGCACCCTCTGACTGACTGGCAGATCTCTGTTGTGGGGCTTCTTGTTACTGACGGGCAGAAATCCGGCCTTCAGCCCCCCCCCCCCCCCCCCACCCTGCAACATTTCAGCTGGGACGGGGTGACCTGTTTAATTCAGTCCCTTCTCTCCAATACATTCAATGCATCTACTGAATTGAAATCAATCTCAATTTGAAAATTTTAATTGACGCTGCATCCATCGCCATCAGAGAAGAGAGTTCCAGATTTTCACCATCCTTTTTGATAAAAAGCGAGTCCTGATTTATGCCCTATTCTGTTTCAGAAACCACAGGACATCGCTTCTAAGAGATGAATCCTGACCCTCAGAAATGGATGCATTAGGTTCAGGCCAGATGTTAACATTTTAGAAATCTCAAACCCATGCAGAAGTGCCTCGATGATCCAACGTGGGGTGTTCATTATGGTGAGGAGCTATTATGATGAGGTACAGATTGATTGAAATGCCATTTGCAATGTGTGACACCAGGAAACCTGGTCTGCTGTTGACACAATCGTGACCTGGTTTTATGGCAATGTGAATTTGATTTTTGGCCTTCTTGTGATATTCTCCACTCTAGCCCACCATGACGCCCATCACGAACGGGCATGGAGAAACCTAGCCATTGAACCTGATGGGCAAACATCTTGCTTAGATCAAACAAACTGAGCAATGGGATGCAACTCTCCAAGGTGTACAAAGAACAAAGAACAAAGAAATGTACAGCACAGGAACAGGCCCTTCGGCCCTCCAAGCCCGTGCCGACCATACTGCCCGACTAAACTACAATCTTCTACACTTCCTGGGTCCGTATCCTTCTATTCCCATCCTATTCATATATTTGTCAAGATGCCCCTTAAATGTCCCTATCGTCCCTGCCTCCACTACCTCCTCCGGTAGTGAGTTCCAGGCACCCACTACCCTCTGCGTAAAAAACTTGCCTCGTACATCTACTCTAAACCTTGCCCCTCTCACCTTAAACCTATGCCCCCTAGTAATTGACCCCTCTACCCTGGGGAAAAGCCTCTGACTATCCACTCTGTCTATGCCCCTCATAATTTTGTATACCTCTATCAGGTCGCCCCTCAACCTCCTTCGTTCCAGTGAGAACAAACCGAGTTTATTCAATCGCTCCTCATAGCTTATGCCCTCCATACCAGGCAACATTCTGGTAAATCTCTTCTGCACCCTCTCTAAAGCCTCCACATCCTTCTGGTAGTGTGGCGACCAGAATTGAACACTATACTCCAAGTGTGGCCTAACTAAGGTTCTATACAGCTGCAACATGACTTGCCAATTCTTATACTCAATGCCCCGGCCAATGAAGGCAAGCATGCCGTATGCCTTCTTGACTACCTTCTCCACCTGTGTAGCCCCTTTCAGTGATCTGTGGACCTGTACTCCTAGATCTCTTTGACTTTCAATACTCTTGAGGGTTCTACCATTCACTGTATATTCCCTACCTGCATTAGCCCTTCCAAAATGCATTACCTCACATTTGTCCAGGTTAAACTCCATCTGCCATCTCTCCGCCCAAGTCTCCAGACAATCTAAATCCTGCTGTATCCTCAGACAGTCCTCATCGCTATCCGCAATTCCACCAACCTTTGTGTCGTCTGCAAACTTACTAATCAGACCAGTTACATTTTCCTCCAAATCATTTATATATACTACAAAGAGCAAAGGTCCCAGCACTGATCCCTGTGGAACACCACTGGTCACAGCCCTCCAATTAGAAAAGCATCCCTCCATTGCTACCCTCTGCCTTCTATGGCCTAGCCAGTTCTGTATCCACCTTGCCAGTTCACCCCTGATCCCGTGTGACTTCACCTTTTGTACTAGTCTACCATGAGGGACCTTGTCAAAGGCCTTACTGAAGTCCATATAGACAACATCTACTGCCCTACCTGCATCAATCATCTTAGTGACCTCCTCGAAAAACTCTATCAAGTTAGTGAGACACGACCTCCCCTTCACAAAACCGTGCTGCCTCTCACTAATACGTCCATTTGCTTCCAAATGGGAGTAGATCCTGTCTCGAAGAATTCTCTCCAGTAATTTCCCTACCACTGAAGTAAGGCTCACTGGCCTGTAGTTCCCGGGATTATCCCTGCCACCCTTCTTAAACAGAGGAACAACATTGGCTATTCTCCAGTCCTCCGGGACATCCCCTGAAGACAGCGAGGATCCAAAGATTTCTGTCAAGGCCTCAGCAATTTCCTCTCCAGCCTCCTTCAGTATTCTGGGGTAGATCCCATCCGGCCCTGGGGACTTATCTACCTTAATATTTTTTAAGACACCCAACACCTCGTCTTTTTGGATCACAATGTGACCCAGGCTATCTACACCCCCTTCTCCAGACTCAACATCTACCAATTCCTTCTCTTTGGCGAATACTGATGCAAAGTATTCAATGGGAAGTAGGGATGAAAGATAGACCAGACAAACCAAGGGTACACCCATTGTTATAAGAGAGTATGGGGCATAAGGGGATGAAGTGATCTCCCAAGAGACATAGATTGATAGAATTTACAGTGCAGAAGGAGGCCATTCAGCCCATCGAGTCTGCACCAGCCCTTAGAAAGAGCATCCCACTTAAGCCCACACCTCCACCCTATCCCCGTAACCCAATAACCCCATCTAACCTTTTTGAACACTAAGGGCAATTTATCATGGCTGGTCCACCTAACCTACACATCTTTAGACTGTGGGAGGAAACTGGAGCACCCGGAGGAAACCGACGCAGACACAGGGAGGACTTTTTATAAGAAGGCATCTTGTATAAAGGAACTAAAGTCATCATCACTAAAGTGATTGAAAAGAAACGCTGAAGCATATCCATTGAAGCCCGTAAGAAATGAGTCTAGTCTGGTCAAACATGGGCAATGATATCAGGGGCCATATCAGTCAGTGCAGTGTTTGTAATGTAAATTAAGCTAAGCAAATTCAAGAGAAACTCATGGATCGTGACGTCCCAGAGAGACCATGGCTCAAACTTGGAATAGACCTCTTAATTCTCTGACTATCTCGTCACCGTTAACTATTATTCCGAATACTGGGAATTAGACAAGCTGACCTCAACAACATCATCGTAGAATGCCTGAAAGCACATTTCAGTTGTTATGGCATTCCTGACATAGTCATGACCGACAATAGCCCTCAGTTCATGAGTGAAAAATTCAAATGCTTTGTAAATGACTGGGCAATTCAGCATTGGCAGGATGTTAAATGAATATTTCATGTCTGTCTTCACCAAAGAGAACGAGGAGGCCGATATGGAACTCGGGTAGAGAGATTGTGAGGTTATTGAACAAGTTGTCATAGGGAGGAGCAAGGTACTGGAGGTACTGGAGGTGTTGGCTGGCTTAAAGTGGAGAACTCTCCAGCTCCGGATCAATTGTGTCCCAGGTTGCTGTGGGAGGCGAGGGAGGAGCTTCCAGGGGCTCGGATCCAAATTTTTAATTCTTCTCTGGCCATGCAGGAGGTGCTAGAGGACTGGAGAATCGCGAATGTGGTCCCACTGTTTAAGAAAGGCTGTAGGGATAAGCCAGTGAGTCTGACATCAGTGGTGGGGAAACTAATGGTTAACAATGAAGAAGAGAATCTATCTCCACTTGGAGAGGCAAGGTTTGATCAGGAGTAGTCAGCATGGCTTTGTCAGAGGAAGGTCATGCCTAACAAATTTGACTAAATCTTTTGAGCACGTGACTAAGGGTGTAGATCAGGGTAGCACAGTTGGTGTAGTTTACATGGATTTCAGCAAAGCATTTGCCAATGTCCACACGGGAGACTTATAAAGAAGGCAAATGTAAATGGAATACAGGGGAACTTGATAAGGTGGATTCAAAGCTGGCTGAGCTGTAGGAAACAGAGGGTGATGACAGATGGCTGCTTTAGTGACTGGAACCAGTGTCCAGTGGCGTACCACAGGGATCTGTACTGGGTCCCCTATTATTCATCATTTATAAAAATGACTTAGATGACTATGTGGGGGTTAGGATCAGTAGGTTTGCAGATGACCCAAAGATAGGCCAGGTGGTTAATAGTGAAGCCGAGAGTCTTGGGTTACAGGAAGATATCGACGGGATGGTCAAATGGGCAGAAAAGTGCCAGATGGAATTTAATCCTGAAAAGTGTGAGGTGTTACACTTTGGAAGGAGCAATTTGACAAAGAAATATTCAATGAATGGCAGCACACTGGGAAGTCCTGTAGAACAAAGAGACCTTGGCATGTCTGTAAATAGATTTCTGAAGGCAGAAGGGCAGGTTAATAGGGTGGTGAAAAGGCCTATGATACATTTGCCTTTATCAATCGTGGCATAGATTACAAAAGCAAGGAAGTCATGCTGGAGTTATATAGAACATTGGTGAGGTCACAGCTGGAGTGCTGTGTGCAGTTCTGGTCGCCACATTATAGGAAGGATGTGATTGCACGGCAGGGGGTGCAGAGGCGATTCACTAGAATGTTGCCTGGGATGGAGCATTTTAGTTGTGAAGAGAGGTTGGATAGGCTTGGGTTATTTTCGCTGGAGCAGAGAAGACTGAGGGACGACCTGATTGAGATGTACAAGATTATGAGGGGCACAGACAGGGTGGATAGGGAACAGCTATTTCTCTTAGTTGAAAGTTTGATTACGAGGGGACAAAAGTTCAAGGTGAGGGGCGGGTGGTTCAGGGGGGGATTTGAGGAACAACGTTTTTACCTAGAGGGTGGTGACGGTCTGGAATGCACTGCCCGGGAGGGTGGTAGAGGCGGGATGCCTCACACCTTTTAAAAAGAGCCTGAATGAGTACTTGGCACATCTTAATATTCTAGGCTGTGGGCCAATTGCTGGCCAATGGCATTAGCATTGGCAGATCAAGTGCCTTTCATGCCGCGGTGCAGACTTGATGGGCCGAAGGGCCTTTTCTGCACTGTATTCTTCTGTGATTCTGTGAAGACCCATCATTTTCACATTGCTCCCAGTCAAATGGAAAGGCTGGGGAAGGCGTGAAAATTGCCAAAGGGATTATTTAAAAAACTGAGTAAATGCAGCACAGATGTATACATGGCAATCCTAGAGTGGAGCAACACACCTACTGAAGGCATGGAAAGCTGTCCAGTTCAGCAAATAATGTCACTCAGCACCCAAACTACTTTTCCAACAGCTAAAACACTATTGAAACCAAAAGTAGCAATGAGGGGGAGTGATAAAATCAAAGTGAAATGACAAAAAGCCAAATTTCACTTTGATAGAGCTGCCAAATCGTTGTCAGAGCTGAGAATTGGAGAACAGGTCAGAATACAAGCATTTTATGCATTCAGCAAAAGTAAGCCCATGTGGCAACTTGGACCCTGTGTAGAGAAGTTGTCACCGCTATCAATTATGGTGAACGACCAGATATACATGGCCCGCCACAGGCATGTGAGCTCTGAAGGCATCCTTGATGTAGGAGCAGGAGCCATTTGGTCTAACATTTGGAACATTGTTGAAATCACATTTTTGTGCCTCCTAATGTACTATGATTTAGTGGCAGCACATACGAAGTGAAGAGATCAGAGGTAGGCTTGATATAAGAGGTTTAATTAACCATTGCATGTTGGAGTCACACTGGATTAGAGTGTGTGGCAAGTGGGTCCTCATGGTGAACCATGAACTAAATAAAGATCTGCACATATATATATGTTGAATAGTATAGTATGATATACCTGAGCACTCATGTTGGATTTTAACATAAACTCATGAAAGACCTGCTGATTCTGTATTGTTACAACTACCGTGACAAAAAGAACCTTGAACATGAAAACAGTCCAAACACCTCATGGTGTCACGTGAAGCACTTTCTCATGGTACACAGGAGTTTGGACCTGTTGTGTTGAGGACAGCTTTGGTGGGAACTTTAACTCCTCACGCATTGGATGGGCAGGCAACTAAAATGAGGTAGCTGAAATACCCCCTCTGCTTTTGATTCATTCCATTTTTGAAGTATCTGATTTTTTTGTATGCCTACAGCCTTACCTGATTGAAGCGGGTATCTTAAACACTTATCCAAATTGTGGTCCTGTTCTATCAGTAAGCTAACAAAACCAAAGGTATCCCAGATGAGTGTGGAGTGACTGATGTTGGTGACCCTGTCAAAATCAGCCAGGTCTGAAGATGGAAGAGTCCTTTCTGGGTAAGTTTAAGCCTTTCTTTTGTGTGCTCAGGAAGGGCAGAAGAAAAAGCATACCTTGCTCCAGACACACCATTTAAGTGAACATTGACCATCTCAGAATATCCATCCACTCTAGTTCCTTCATCACTGTTGAGCCCAGTTGGTTTTCATTGCGTCATCCGAATTTCCATCACTTTCCACCAGCTTCTCATCCATTTTGAGTGAAAACACGATTACCCAGAGGGTGGTGATGGTCTGGAATGCACTGCCTGGGAGGCTGGTAGAGGTGGGTGTTTTGCTACCTGTGTGGTAGGTAATATGTGCTACTCAAGCCTTGGTTAGTGATGAGGTCTTCTGAATCTCGATGAAGAAGACTCAAACTCATTCAGTAGTAACAAAACGTTTATTGAGTAACTATAACAATAATTGCGTGTTTGCTTGCTTCCATTTTTGAGTCTGTCACCGAGCTGTCTGTGGAGGCTTGCATCGCTCTCTCTGTGGAGTCCTTCATCACTCTCTCTCTGGAGTCTTTCATCGCTCTCTCTTTGGCGCCTTTCATCGCTCTCTCTCTGGAGTCTGTCATTGCTCTCTCTGTGGAGTCTGGAGTCGTGCAGTATTCTCGCTGTAGAGTCGATCTGTGCTCTCTGTGTGGCATTGTCTTCTTTTTGGGTATTGCTGTCATCCAATGTATCGACGCTCTGCCATGGCATCATGGTATTGGAATCATCTACCATGAATAGTGTCGTGTTGAGCTTTGCAACTGTGTTGCTGATGCTGTGATCAGCATATCCGAATAACTTAGCCATGTCTGAGTAGTATTGTATATATTGTTCGGTAGACAAATCAACTCTTTTTGTTTCGGAGTTGTTATCGTTCTCTTCATGTTCAATGAACAAATCATCTCCTTGGGTTTCTGATTTGTCATTGTGCTCTTCACTTTGGGTGGTGTAGACTGCTTGTTCCAGGGTGTTGTGAAAGTTATTTTCAACTGCTTGTGTAAGTTCGGGCATTGTTCTGTCTTTTGAGGTAAGAAAATTGGGTTTTGCAGCTTTATATTTCTTTTTACTCATTTCCGTGCATTTCCCTTTTAAGTGGGCGTGGTCCGGGTCCTCTGACGTCATGATGCTCGTGACGTCTTGCATAGGAATCGATTGCGCATGCGCAATCCGACTGTACAGTGCGCTCTTTTTCCATCTGCGCATGCACGGCTTCTCGCGCATGCGCGCAAGTGTATTTTGCCGTTTTTTTTCTTTCTGAGAAGTGCGCATGTGCTTACTGGCCGGAACGCTCTCGCTCAAGATGGCTGCCAATCAAAAAGTGCTATTGCATCGAGTGAGATCCTGCCTCTGCCTCGTGGTGAGTGTTCGTGCCATTATTACCATTTTTGTTTTCTAGATACTGATTCTGTGTTTGTAAAGACTCACAGTATTGATTTTGTTTTTGTTCATAAGCAAGGCATTTTTGTATAGCAGTTTCTAGAGTTAGATACCTACCTTGTGAAAGTTTTTCCTTCAAATTTTTGTCAGATAGTCCATAAATTAATTGATCCATGATCATAATGTCTCTGAAATCAGCATAATCACAGCCTTGTGGTATTAACTTGAGATTTGTAATAAAATCAGTGATGGGCCCTTCGTTTCTCTGGCATTTATGACAAGAGTTAAATCTTTCCAGCATCTCACCAGACTGACTCTTACAGTGTTCATCAAATGCTTTGAGTATTACTTCTAATTTGGTGTTGTCTTCACCTTCTAAGTAATTAAAGCAATTATAGATTTCTCTAGTTTCATGCCCCTTCTATTGAGACTAGTAGTGCTATTTTTGTTGCGTCCGTGCTTAAATCATTAGCTGCGATAAATATTTGGAATATCTGTTCAAATCTTTTCCAGTTATAACTTAAATTACCGGTTGTTTCCAGCTGCCCTAGAGGTCCAATGAGTCCCATAGTTAGTCGTTGAGGATCCATTTGCTGCAATGTCTTCCACAGTTGAATATCCAGTCTGAATTTTCTTCTCTTTTTGTCTAATCTAATCTAACTAGTTCTGTTAAAGCCAACATGCCTGGTACCATGTTTTATTACCTGTGTGATAGGTAACATATGCTATTCAAACCTTGGTTAGGGATGAGGTCTTCTGAATCTCGATGAAGAAGACTCGAACTCGTCCAGTAGTAACAAAAGGTTTATTGAGTAACTATAACAATAATTGCATGAGCTCTTTACTTTAACTTTGATACTAGTGATAGGGTTAACAAGACCTAACTACGGTAACTATACGTAACTCCACCAGCCATCTGAACTAGTCTGCTATTGCCCTGGTCACAGTGCACCCAAGAGAGAGCGAGAGACCTAATGTGCTTGCTTTTTATACCCCTGTTGGTCCGGCCCTCTAGTGATCATGTGGTGCTACTGATTACACATTAACCCCTTGTGTACATGCACATATAGAGATCACTACAGTGGGATGCCTCAATCCTTTAAACAGTACCTGAATGAGTACTTGGCACGTCTTAATAGTCAAGGCTAGTAAACGGAGTCTTGCTATACCTCTTTCCTGCCAGGGGCACCTTTAGGTTTATGCATCCATGCCTTTTTATAAATGCTGCAGGCCATGTTGTGCCCAAAATAAACATTGTCAAATTCATGAAATATAAATTCTTATTGAAGGTACCACCCAGAAAGAAAACTATCCATGACTCTTAAACTTGATAAATTACTACGCTGCTCATTCACATCTCGGCCCATATTTTTGTGGGGCTGGGGACTCGAATCCAGAAGTCCTGCCCTTATATCTGGCATGCACCATTTTCGCTGAGGGGTTTTGGGGAATGCAAGTGAGATGGATTTCACATGCGGTTCGCATTGGGGACTTCACATTTAGAAGTGCAACTACCTGCAATCAGAAGTGGCTTTCCAGAACCTGACCTGTGTGGACTGGTGATTTTGAGCTAAAGTGAGCGGAGGGTCTTTGGTAAGGCTTCAGAGTAGCTTAACATGTTTCAGCATGTTGACAGTAAACCACACACAGTGCAACAGGGCACTTCCCTATGGATGTGACTTCACAGATGCAGAGGACCAGGGATAAGGGCCCTTGCAGGAACAGCTGTTGTCACTGGGACTGGTAGAGTAGACGAGCATGCTGACAGAGCGACTAGGGAGTTGGAAGAAGATGAGAGTGCTGAAATATTCCCCCTTCACTAACCTCCAAAGCCCTAGGTTGGGCTTCAGGCAGGTTGTTTGCTGGAGGGCAGTGGTTATCCATTCCAACAACCATTATACAACCAGCATGGGCGTCTTGTTAAGGGAACTCAGTTCGTCATGTATCCCTGGATGCCAGCCCTCATACTCTGAATGGATTGTTTCTGGGGTCAGTGGACTTGATTCCATCGTGCATCTGCCACCCCAGAGAATCCAGTGAAGTTTCTCCCGAGACAGGTATTTGGCGGGGGGCGGGGGGAGGGGGGTCCAATATATTTCCCAACTCTATGCACCCACCTTGGGAGTGAAATCCCTGGTCTGAATGTCTCATGAACATAGTTTTGGATCATCACAGGAAGTAAACTTAAAGTAACTCAATATCACCGTTAAATTTAAACCATGACCAGTGGCTTAGTGATTATCATTTAAATCATTTCCTCTTTTGGCGAGAAAGGTTCCAAACTGCATGTGTTTGCAAAACTAAAACCCAATCTTCAATATGAACTCAAATATTTTTCTGCCTTCTGCACAAACCATCTGGCACATCAGAACATAGTGTAACAGCGCCAGAAACAGCTTTGAGGATGAAGACAGGCGACTGATTATGATATTACCAATTATACAAAAGTCTGTACAAGGTGAGGAATAACAAATTTATTCCAGCAAACTATTCTGCATACTGTGTGTTTACACAGGGTTTCTGTAATCCACAGACGTGACCTGGCACAATGCTGTCCTGATTTTTCATGTGGGATTACTCAAACTATTTCCATTCTTCATGACAATGAATAAAGTGCGCAGAAAATGTAATGCATCGTAAACACATTCTAATCTCTTGTAATCTTTACTAATATTTGAATTTGACCTTCCAAATGGATGACTTTTCATCCTAAATAACACTTTATCCCTGGGAACAACCTTTGCCCGAATTAGTCAGATTTTTGTGTGAAGATGAAAAAATTTTCATTTTAACTGTCTTGATTAATGTGCTGGCATTTGAATTACTCAATGGATATGATGTCAGACGTAATGCGATGCTCCACAGAAGTACTGATGTTTGCCATCCAGATCTCCATAGTGTGGCTATTTAGGATAAAATCTTCTGTAAATTGTTAATGACATAAAATATGGATTTATCATGTCATTACTGTTTTGCAAGCCAACTCCTCCAATTCATATTTAATATAATAATTCAACAAACTTGCATGCATGCCCTAATTCAATAAGGATATAGAGTATCATTCCTTTTAAAGATCAAACAATTAGAAATAATTATATTTAATGTGCTTTCGTTTTTCTCCATCCATATCTCTTGATCAGCTGACTCATTTTGTTTAAACATTGATCATAATGATTATGACATCACCAGGCAAACTGACTGGAAGGCGTTAATGAGCCAGAGTGTGTCAGTCGCCTAATTGCATAGAAATAAAGATACAGTTGTTAACTTAAGTTGTACTAGCAATCATGTCATTTTAAATGTGCATGCTAATTCAGTTCCAGTGCATGACCAACTTCAGTAACTCCCACGAGTCAGTTTTCTCCTAATAAAGTTATCAATACTTACCGTGAAGAAAGCTGTTTAACAAATCAAAAGCAATGATCAGAAAAAAGCAATTTAATCTTAGCTTTTAAAAGTGATTCTCATTATTTGTTTTGCTTTATAAATTATACATTTATGTCATATTAAAAGATGTGTTTCAATATATTTGATTTGTTGCATGATTCATCATCTTTTTGTGCTTCAAAATAGCTAGCTGATTAGGGGTTACTGTTAATCATTCGATCACTTAGAATAATTATTTATCTATATCTCAGGTCTGAGTTACTTAATTAACTTTTGTTCATAAGTTTCACGTCAGAGTTAGCTTAAGCACAAAATTGACTTCCCATCAGTAGTATCCAATTTTATTTGAATTTTTATTTTTCCTCACCTGGAGATTTGCTGGGGTGGGCTTGCATCAAGACTGGTAACCCTCAGGCATCTCACTGAGGTGTACGTTCTTTATGCATGACCCCAGATGAAGAATGTTGGCAGTCTCGTTAATCATGTTGGAGATCACAGTTGAACTAGATCCTACCTTCATTCAACGTCCACACAATAACCTTTCAACAGGGATCATTGGATATTGGTCATGTTCAGAATTTCTGCCTGATCCTTTTTCTCTGCCGAAGTCAAAATATACTGAAGTCAATTCACCCAAACACAGGCCCCCATTAACTCAATACACGAAGAATTAGTTCAAGATCTCAGATGTGTATGGATCAGTTACAAGTTGCGTTTATCATTAGGAAGTTATAAAGAGTAGTTGTACTGCAGTTAGTTATCCAACTCTATAACCGAATGACTGCTGATAATATCTCCTTACACTAATAATATCTCTGATAAAATGGTGGGGAAAGCACAGGTGGCATTTTAGATAGGAACACACATTAATCAAGGACAGCCACTCAGCTGAGCAACAAGTCAAGCTGGTCAGATACGCCAGCAAGGTTGACTCATCGATATCACACGGCACAGACTTACCACATGGAATTGATTTACAAATTAGCTCACCCAATGAGTGAAGAGTTGAAAAAAGCAAAGCAGGCAGTTGGGTGAAAGTAAATACCTGACAACTTTAACATTTTTGTCTCAGGTTAAAGTTCTCATTGCCAGCAGAGAATTGCTTCAGAACTATTGTCACTTGTATGAAGATCACCTTTGACTGTTATTATCAGGTGTTCAGAAGACCTGTTCAGTTCACAATGAACTGAAAAGCTAAGCGTAAGGGAACACACAAGGCCTAATTTTCCCTCTAAGGCCAGGAGATAGAAATTAGGACTGTTCCCAGGCCCCTAACCTGCTCCATTTGGGGAGGCAGAAACTGGCCATGATTTTCACAGGATGGATTGCTAAGTGCTGGAACACACATTGGATGGCCGATGAGCAGTCGTGGGGATAGGATTTGGAGGCAGGAGACAGGACTGAAACAGTGTGGACCAGAGTTAAACAGACAAGATCAGCCAATACTGCGCCTGTTGTTTTACTGATTTAATTGCAGTAACAGACATGGAGCAGGAAAAATAGAGGATTGGAATCTGAAGCAGAGCTGATCCTCGCTTTGCAGGTCCAGACCTAAAGGTTCTCCTCGAGGCAATGATGGAGAGGAAGTTGGTCCTCTTTCTGGAAGGGGATCAGAAGAAAGCCACCCTCCCAAACCAAAGAAGCTTGGAGCTTGGAGAGATGGAGCTGAGAAGGTGAGAAGACAGGTGTTGTCAGGGGAACGGAGTGCAGTGCAGGAAAAAGTTAAATAACCTTATTCAATCTGGCAAAGTGGGTGCAACATCAGACCCTTAAAAAAAAAAATTGCTTATTGTCACAAGTAGGCTTCAAATGAAGTTTCTGTGAAAAGCCCCGAGTCGCCACATTCCGGCGCCTGTTCGGGGAGGCTGTGACAGGCCTTTGGGTATTCAACCTCCAGCACTCACTCCACCTGAGGAACCTGAGGGTATCTGCTGCTCCTGAAAATGGGCGAGATGTCTTTCCAGGCTACATACTGAACCATCCGCAAGGTTCAGGTTTGTAGTATTGTTACTGACCTGCTAGCACTGTTATAAACAGCTCCTGATGTCAATGGGCCAGCAGTGCCTTAGCTTTCTCTCTCTCCTTCATCCCAAAATCTGAGAGG
Organism: Scyliorhinus torazame; assembly: GCF_047496885.1. Classification (NCBI taxonomy): domain Eukaryota; kingdom Metazoa; phylum Chordata; class Chondrichthyes; order Carcharhiniformes; family Scyliorhinidae; genus Scyliorhinus; species Scyliorhinus torazame. The sequence goes on from NC_092711.1 coordinate 276,490,886, forward strand.
CATACTGCCATTATCAGCTGCAGCCTTTATGTGCTCAAGTGGCCTCTCAATTATGTCTGGGAGTCATTCCCTCTTTTATGCCGCACAATATCAGAAGGATGATGACCACTAACATTGTCTGAACACCGAGACAACACTCACCCTCCAAGCTCCATGCACTCAATGGCATCTGTGTCCCAATGGTTGAGTGCCTTCTCAACGGTTCTTCCTTTTAAGTGTTCACCTAATTTGTCGGGTGGCCTGATTCGTGTGTGACCCATACACTTTCATCAAAATCTCAAGCTGGCCCTCTACAAACTCTCAATTAACTCCTTAATTCCCCTAATTTGAATGATTTGGTCATGTTTTAAGGGGTCGATCTTTCTCTACGCTAATAAAACTCACTGTTGCTAGGACCAATGATGGGAAATCAGCACCGCCATTTTCATCATCTGCCTGGAACCTTAAAATCTTGCAATCGGTTTTTTAAAATGACTGATTACGCTTATTAATTCCTTCTTCAATGGTTGATATAATCATGGGCTGTCATAGTACATTCGATTTTGAACTCCAACCTGCTGGCCTGATACAAATAAGGTGCAGTTCTCAGAATTGTCTGGTCCTAGTCCCTGAAGGACTCTCGGTTGCCCGACTACCACTCTTGGAGAAAATCCGACTATCGTATGGAAAACGGAGCAGAGAAATTGTCCGTGACTTAAAGTTGAGAAGGATAATGTACAGTTGTATAGATTAGAAAGCAAAAGTTATCTTTGTTTTTGCCAAAGTTAATTGCAAACTTCCCAATGAGCACATTTATTTAAATCATTTATTTGTACCGGAAAAAATTAATCCTCTTCAGATTTTAATTGAAGAATGACATATTTTAGAAAATGACTTGAGTTGCTATTTTGCTATTGCTCTTGTGATTTTGAGGCAGCAATGCAAGGGATTAGCAAATATCTGTTTTGCCACCATTCAGTACTCTGTGGCTATTTTTCTGGAAAATCATCCAGGTGATTTTTATGGGTTTTGTGCAGAAGCATGCTTAAAAGAGAACATTGTTTCAAAAGCTCAATGCTGCGTTACTTATTCATAGCAGAGGAAATATCATTAGAATGCAGAATGAGCCATTTTGTTTTGCATAAATCCTATAAGCCTATTTAGCAACGTCTGATCATTCAGGAGTCGTTGTGCTTCTCGGTGTTGAAATATTTCTTTCTTCTCTATTACGCTTTTAACAGGGGCTTTTCAAAAATTAACAGAAAATATAGAAACCATCAAGCTAAGATAGTAGTAATGCTGCAAAAGGAATGAAAACAGCCTATATGTATCACAGGAGCGTTAAGAGGCAAACTGTGACACCAAGCCACAAGGCAACTTCAGGGCAGATGGACGAAGGCCTGGTGGTCAAAGGGGAAGAATTTAAGGGACATCACGAAGGAGAAAAGAGAGGAGAGCAGCAGAGAGTTTGTGAAATCAGTCGGGCAGTAACAGGCTGTAAGTGTGGGAACTTTGCCCGACTCAGAGTGAGCTTGTACTTTTATATTGAAGACCAGAGAATGTACAAATGTCCTTTGTTTTTGGAAAAGTACATGACGTTGATGTGCTATTTGAATTTCATTGTACTCAATGTTTTGTACCCACTGTTACTTTCCTTCTTTCCGCTGTAGCCCTCTAAGATTCTGAACTCACCCCCCCAATTCCAAAATCCATGCCCATCTTTCCTGGAACGCCATGATTGAATCCCCCCAATCAGGTTTCTGGAATACTTAAACAGCTCTTTTCAAAGTCACTGTGACTGTGGCCATCTACATGATATACTCCTAAATTTCCATGGAGTGGGACTTAGAGTGGGATTTCCACTCTGTTCCCAGTTACTGGAAATGAAGCGGCGACTTTGTAGCCTGACCTTCCGACTCCGGCTGGGTGAAAACAGTGAAGTGCAGAGTGCTCCTGAGGCTGTGTGTCAAGGGCAGGAGAATTAGAGGTAAGGAAGCCACACCCCTTTTTATTACAGCACCAGCTGCTGTAAAGCAAATAAGTTTAAAGTTCCAACTGCTTTGAGAATCCAAAGACAAGGTATGTTTGGAAGGTAAGTGTGCAGGATGGCAGGGGTGGGGTAGGGGGTCAGGTGGTCAATGTAGTGGGGTATCAGGTGGTCAGCTGGAGAAGTGGTCAGTGGGCGGGTTGGTCAGTGGAGTTTGGAGAAAGCAGTCGGGGGGGGGGGGGGGGGGGGGGATGGTTGTTGCTGGTGGAGGGTGTGATATAACTGAAAAGTTTTCAAGTGTAATTTTGGACATGATTGCCGAGGTGTATTTTTACAACCGACATCACAGTTCATATTTAACGGATCGTGCGAGACAATGGGCATGTGGGAAGTTTCTATCTTTACCAGAAAACTCCTAGAAACTCACAAACCCCAAGCACAAAGCATGGCTGAACTGGTATCGGGGATTTTCTAGATATTTAAAAAGGCCAGGCCTCACTGCAAAGGTGAGCATTGAGTAGGTACGTATGCTGTTATATACGATGGGTGGATGTGCAGATGATAACCTCATTAGGCAGGGTATCAAGGAGTTAAAAGCCACATGTGATGAAGCAGTCAAAGCACTTGATACATACTTCAATCTGAGAAAGCATGCTATTGTTGAGCCTGCTAAATTTAGCAAATGTACCCAACAGCAGTGGAAAGTGTGACTGCATTTATAAATTATCTGTGTAGACTTGCAGAGAACTGTGAGTGTGGCATCTTGAAAGATGAGTTGATCAGAGACAGAATTATCGTGGGAGTGTTGCATGATGCCTTGTCTGACCACTTGTCGTCGAGAGATGCTCTAACCTTCGTAAAACAATCCAACTGATCAAAAGAAGCTGTTGTCAGAAAGCAAAATCGTTCTGTGATTTTTGATGATGGGAGGAACTCTAACTCAAAAGCAGCAGACTCAGTAGGGCTTGTCAAATATAAAAATGGAAACAACTGTTGTAAATAAGCAGGGGAGGATAGACCCAGATAATTGTGATTGGTGTGACAGCGAAAAGCATAGGGATGAAAACTGCCCTGTCAATCAGGCCAAATGCCATTGATGGGCAGAAAGTTGGACCACCTCCATACTACATGGTCGTGGCAAGAAACCTATTGTCATGCAAGTATGCCTTTAAGAAATGGATGTGTAAGCAATGTACCTTTCAGAAAACAGTGATGTCAGAGAGTGGGTGGGGCTGGGCTTCAGTTCAGCCATTTTGCAGTCTGTGTTTTGCAGGTTTTTAGTTTCAGTTTGAAAAGAGCCTGGCTGTTTTTGCTGAGAGCAGTTTAAAAGTGCCTGGCTGTTTTGCTGGAGCTGAAGGCGACCAAGCTAATATATCTCTGCCATTCTACAGAAACGATATATATCCTTTAACCTGATGTGATTCTGTTTAAAGGTGTTAAGTCTCTTGGAAGTTTGAAGGAACATTTTAAGCAAGTATTTACTGTTGCAATATTTTCTGAGTTATCTTTGAAGTAAGGGGTGTTAAGAGATCCAATGTTTATTTAAGATGTTAAGTTGAGTTCATGGAATAAACAGTGTTTTGTGTTTAAAAACCCACGTGTCCATAATTGTAATATCACACCGAGGGAAAAAGCCGTGTGCTAGGAAAAGCAACAAATCCATTAAAGGGAGAGGTTAGTTGAACTCCATGATACATTTTGGGGTTCTCGCCCATAACACTATGCAGAATATGCACAACGGAAGCCTTAGAATGATGGCAAGATCCCCAAAATAAATGCGAGCCATGATATTGAGGTGCCTTTCATAGGGAGATCCAGCAAACAAGCAGAAGCTACTGGAGTGCTGAAATCCTAGTCAAGGGAAACAGGATGCAATTTAAGTTAGACACAAGTGCAGCAGTTTTGCTTCTTTCTGATGCTGAACCATATTTTCCGAGAAGCCTGCTTCAGCCATGATGCATCAAATTGTACAGGCCGGGAGAAATAGAAATCAAAGTTATAAGAGTACTGGATCACAACCCTCCTGTATCGAAAGATAGAAATCGCAGAGGCATTGATTGGCTGGGACATTATGATCCTGCCCACAGCGGGAAATGTCACGGCCAGGACGGAAAAGTTGGAGAGGCAACCAAACTGCGGCAGGATTTTAATCCCAGATATTGTATGTTGTTCAGCAACAGAGTTGCTCTTTGTTGAGCAGGGAGGCCTGTGCCACCTTGTATCTGATTTGAAGAGGTTTGAAATCGAAAAGCTGAGAAAATCAACCCAAAAAATTTCTGAGCCGTATTCCCACAGCTCTCCACAGTGCCAGGAAAGCTGAAGACAACATTCCACATCACTCGACATTGGGAAACGAAGCCAGTGTATCTGTCTACACCCAGAAAAGTTCCTTGTCTACTCTTACCAAAGGTAAAGAAGGAAATTGACTTTGGGTTGTAGCAAGGGCTTATTTCACCTGTGATGAAACCAACACGTTGATGCTCAGGGATGGTCCCTATCAGAATTTGCATAGATCTTACACAGCCGAACAGAGCAGTTAAATGCAAAGTTCAGCCAATGTCATCTGGGGAGGAGAGCTTAGATAAATTGGGAACTAGTTCAACCTCAACACAACAGTGAAGCTGACAGACAAATGCAGATAGTGAGAGCATTGCTGAACAAGCACAATGATATCCAACTTACACTTCTGAGTTATAGTTCAACTCCACTCCAAAATAATCCAGCACTATGTGAAATCCTCATGGGAAGATCACAGAGAACTCAACTCCTCCCTCTTTCACATATTGAAGCCGCAGCTGCAAGCTGATGTCTTAGGCAGAGTGAGAGAGCAAGAGGACAAATATCATTGCAACCAGATGTGGAACTATGACAAATATCACAGACAACACAACTCCAATCAGGGTTGCCAGTTTGGATCCAAGGCCAAACTAGCTGAGGCCAAATGGTACAACAGGCACCAACCATATCCATGGTCCTACTTCATCCAAACAGAGCAGTCATCAAACCAATCTCGCTGGCCAGAGATGCTGCATTCATCCATCGATCCAGATGACAATCTGACTGGCGAATCTGAGACATCTGCCAACTCTCCTCCTGTCCCACAGAATCTGAGAGACCACCCACATGTCTCAAACCCCTCCAAAAGAGATAAACATGATCTGGTAGTTATGTGAAACTGCCACAATGGTTGTCCTTATAAAATAAGTGGAGAAAAGAAGAGGGCCTAGGAGGAGAAAACAAGATTAAGGACTGCAGCACACCAGAGTTTAAAGTCAAACAAACCCAAGAATATTATAACTAGAAGTATATTTTCTTCAAATCTCCTTTTCAAAGGCATCCTAAGGTCTGCCCATGGCTATGGGGGACACATGGGGGAACATGGAAGGGGATGGGGATATGGGAGTGTGGGCTATAAGAGGACATGGAGGGTGCATGAGGGGTCATAGAGGGAGCACAGATGATCTGAGGGTGAATCGAGGGGGCATGGGGGTACATGGGGGTAGGAAGGAGAATGGAGGGGGCATTGGGGTATTCAGGGATTTGGGGGTATCGGGATTAGGTGGGGGGGGTGAAGGATTGAGAGGTGAAGGCCTGACATTCATCATTATAACTGACTGACATTCCAGTGAATGGAGGCTGGTGTTCTAGTCTGCCCACGTCCATTGCCACCTTGGCAGCAGGTGCAAATCAATCCTGTCCTCCCCCTCCGCCCTCCCCCCACCCCACCCCCCACCCGAAATATATATATTTTGGGTGGGGCCTCTTTAAAGGAGATGGGTCTGCCAAGGTAGGTGTTTTTCCAACTCCACCTTCCTGCCTCCCCCACAAATTCAGGCCGTTAGTCACTCATGCTCTGCTACTGTTGTTATACTCCCCTCCTGACATAATGTGCTTGATTTTGTTCAAATTGTTACTCTGCTCCACAGCCTTATATTTTTGCTTCAGATTATTTTTTTACTCACAGCTAAACCCTCCCTCCCCTTTCTGAAGAAGCCCTCATGCTATTGCAGTTTTTTTACAAGCTTTGTAAAACAACTTGAACAAAAACTTTAGGATCACGGCTGGCATTAGCTGAGTCCAGGCAGGAAACAAATTCAACAGAATATTGCGTTTTAGTTTAAGTACTGTAAGCCCGAATCTTTTTGATACAGATTCCCTAAATCAACAAAACAGGTTGGAATTGCAGTATTAACGAGATCATGCACACATATTTTAAACAAAGGCACTGGAATTCGACATCTGAAGATTTAGCTTGTGACAATTTTCTAGTTAGATCCAGACATGGAGGCTTTTGATCTGTCTGTACAGATGAGTTGGGCATGAAGCAAATAATATATGCGAGGATACAAAGCACTTAAACACAATGGAAATCAAGGGCTAATTTCTCTATCATGATTTTGGCCTAATGCCCAGTGCAGTGATTGCTAAGCCCAGTGCAGGACATCAAGAAATGTTTTAGAAGTAGAAAATTCCATTATAAATGAATGTTGAATTTCTACGTTGGCAACAGACTGGAACTGAATTTTTAATAATTGTTTTTGCCAGCATTCAGCAACTTTAGGCCAATTAAAATATGTCGGTGGCAGTACTGGTTCTAATATCTCCTGTCCCTGGTGATTTCTGCTCAGCTTCCTTGGAACAGGAAATAAAATAGCAGGAATTCAGTAAATGCAACAAAGCCAACACAATGAATAGCTTTGACAGTGTTTGCATTTAGTGCACAAGCCAGAGGGATGAAATGGAGCTTTCATGGAAGATTCACAGCCCTTGGTATCAGATACCTCAAAAGCACAACTGTTGGCTGAGGGATGTACAATATCTGAGGTTACGAAAGTAGACTTAAGCCATCTTGTGGAGCTCCAGGAAATTGTGCAATCCACGACAAACACAACATTGCCTAAATGATCACAGCTTTACAATTTTATGTTTAAGGTTCTTTCAAGCTGCACAGTGGATTTCACAGGAATATACCTTCACTCAATTAGTGATGCATGTCATCAACACTGAAGCCTGTAATATGATATATGGCCCTAAGAATTTATTTGTCGCAAGACTTCTTCATATTGGCAGTTGCCCATGGGTACACACATCGTTTATTATACACATAACCATGCAAGCATCATCAGACCAAGCTATGGTATACAAAATTCGGAAAAAGATATTGTTCTGTCAGTGTGTAAATTATTTGTGATGCCAACCCAAGTTAATTCCAGTGAGTTATGTAAACTCATCCTGTTCTATTGAAGCATTGCAGGGGATTCTGACTATCCTAATTGAATTTGATTATAATTGCCATGTCAACAAGTAGCGATAAGCAGCATTTATAATGAGACCCTTACCAAAACCCAAATGTGCTCTTTCAATAGACTTTTAGCTCTGAAATTGGGAAGGAAGCCAATGAAAATTCAGCCTGCAATTTTCTGAAGGCTGCGTAGACCAAATAATATTTTAATAGACAGCACTGCAACTCAAAAACAACTCAAAACATACCTCTTTGAGATGAGTGTTTGCCATCACTCCTGGGCGAAAGAAAAACCATGGGCGGGATTCTCGTGAACGCCGTCGAGGTTCACAACGGCGGGAAACGGCCCCTATCCCGACCGATTCAGGCCCCGACAATGGGCTAGGATCGGGACCATGTCATCTACACGCGCCAGGCCTTGTCGCCGCGTAAAGGTGGCACCGCAAAGATGACGCGGCCGGCGCCGCATAGCTGGCGTCACCCGCGCATGCGTGGTTGCCGTCCTCTCTGAGTCCGCCCTGCAAGAAGGTGGCGGACGGATCTTGCGGAGCCGCGGAAGGAAGGAGGTCCTCCTTCAGAGAGGACGGCCCGACGATCGGTGGGCACATTTGAGGTACCCCCCGGTGCAGGATCCCCCTTCCCTCCCCCCCGCAGGCCACCCCCCCCACCCCCCAGCGTTCCCGCGCTGTTCCCGACGGCAGCGAGCAGGTGTGGACGGCGCCGGGGGGGAACCCGCAGTTTTGGCCTGGCCGCTCGGCCCATCCGGGCCTGAGAATAGCGGGGGTGCTGGAGAATCGCCATTTTGGGTGTCTCCGGCGATTCTCCGGCCTGCGGCCCGCGGAACTCGACGGGGCCATTCCCGCCGCTTGGGAGAATCGCGGGAGGGCGTCGAACCGGCGTCCCGGGAAATTTTGGCGGCCCAGGTGATTCTCCCAACCGGCGCGGGAGTGGAGAATCGCGCCCCTTGAGCTTTACAGACCAATTATATTAATATGTGTTCTTCAGTCTAACAGTCACTACCAACTTATACCTGAATTTGCGTTATATATGACAGACTGACCGCAAGATTGCTATAATATTATAGCTTGCAGACTAAATGTCAGTATTATGATTCCATTTTTCCATTTAAAATTTTACATAGACTATTCCAAAGTGAAACAATTTGTAGATCTGTCTTAATTTTACCAATAGAATATGTCCCCGTAACTGTAAAAAGTACATAACTTTTCTATCTTCTTGCTTCCTTACCTTATTCATTCTCGAGTGCAGATTCACATAGAACCATAGAAACGTTAAAGCACAGGAGACCATTTAGACCATCATGTCTAAGTTGGCCGATAAAGAAAATAAGAAAACACTAACTGCCCATTCTAGTCCCACCTTCCAGGATCTGGTCCACAGCTTTGCAGGTTACAGCACTTTAGATGCAGATCCAGATACCTTTTAAATAAGTTGAGGGCTTCCTCCTCCAGCACAAAACGAGGCAGCAAATTTCAGACATCCATCACCCTCTGGGTGAAGAAACCTTTCCTCATGAACTCTCTAATCCTTCTGCCAATCACCTTAAATCTGTGCCCCCTGGTTATTGACCTCTTTGTGAGGGGAAACAGGTCTTTCCTGTCTTCTCTATCTAGAATTCCAACAGTGGAGAAGGAGGCCGTTTAGCCCATCAAATCTGCCGACCCTCTGAAAGTGAACCCCACCCAAGCCCACTCTCCATCCCATCGCCATAACCTTACCTTACCTTTGGACCTGATGGGGTAATTTAGCATTGCCAATCCACCTAAACTGCACATCTTGTACTGTGGGAGGAAACCTGAGCACCCGGAGAAAATCCACATAGACACGGGGAGAATGTGCAAACTCCACACAGACAGTCACTGAAGGTCGAAATTGAACACAGGTCCCTGGCGCTGTGAGGCAGCAGTGCTAACCACTGTGCCACTGTGCTGCTTCTCATAATCTTATACACTTCAATTAAGTCACCCTCAGCCACCTCTCTTCGAAAGAGTTCTATTATCCAATCTTTTCTCATAGCTTTATGTGGTGTATTTTGAAGGTTGTAGTGTTGCAAATTCTTTCTTGAAGGGCAGACCGTTTTTGCTACTGTCATTAAGTTGTGATGACATTTAAATTAAAGAATCTTATAATTGCGAATGTGTTCATGTGAATGTACGATTAAAAGAGTGCAAACTATTTTCAATTGAAAATTGGTTAGGAAAACAGGTTGACCGAGGTCATTGATATGCCGATTAGTCGAGTAACCCTACAAACAGATATTTACCAAAGATAAGTGGATAGCAATAGGGCATAACATTTCAGGAGTTAAAGCACAGAAGGTAAAAGTTCAAAAGAGAAGATGAAGATGAATTTCACACTTACGGCTCCCGGTGACATGTTTCTTCATGGCAGGAGGTGGCCCCCTGTTGGCCAACAGCGGGTCTTCTGGACCCGCCACTGTCAATGAGATTTCCCATTGAATCCACCCCATGCTGCCGGGAAACCCACTGCGGGGTACACATTAGGTAGGATGGAAGATACCGCTGGTGTGAACAGCCAGAAGGTCTCACCCTTAGATTCTAAAAGAATGAGCTTGTGCAAAAATGTCATTCAGCGAAACTTCTGAGACAAGTTGTTCAGATAAGAAAAGATCAGAAGAAAAAGCAGTATATCAGTGGCAGGGTTCAGCCTATACAGTGAGCTTAACTCAGTTGAGCTGAGCAGAGCTGGTCCAAGATCAGAGCACAGCAAGAAACTACGTTCACTCCAAAAAGGCCAATGCCTGAGGAATCCTCTTTGAACCGTCAGTTGTTTCTATTCTAAACCAGAAGCAATCCCAAAAGAGACATAGGTTCCGAGTGTGGAACTGGCATTCCAATTTTCCATTCTGGGATTTGGAATACCCTAGCATTTAACATCAGGTGGTTTCTTAACACCAGTGACGGCTATAGACAAAATTAACCAAGCAAAATATGATGCCATATGTTATTCGTTGAAATTATTTACCTTGATGTTTTCTTGATGTTGTGGAGTTTTCCTCTTTAATGGTCTCCCTGGTTACAGTGACATGAACTATGTTAACAGAGCTTGGTTACTGTGTAACTCACTGAACCACAAATCTGCTACCGGCACGACGACAGATTATTGACAAACAAAACCATTGAAACATGTTTTGTTGGTTGGAGTAATTGTGACAGTTTCTCCTACTCCTAAATTTTCCACAACAGTGGGAATATTCACAGCTAACTGATTACAGGATTGCTAAGTAGCACAAATAAACATTTTGTATCTTTAAATTTCCAAAGTTAATTATAACTATTTAGGCTGCGATTTAACAGTAAAATTTCTAAGTCATTTTGTATGCGATTGGTGACGTGCTTCTTGACGGACCCATTGGCAAAACGGCGGCCTGAATTTACTGGTACCTAATGTCAGAAATGAACCTCCAAGAGCTTCTCACCATCACTGGCTGCCTCACTATCTGATTCACTAGGCCCAGGCATCAGGGTCCTGCCGCTATTAAAGAGGAGCTACTTTTAAGCGCTTCCTCACCACTCATTCCAGTCAACAGACAAGCATGGCAGCGCGCAGACCGGCTCCGCGCTTTGGGGATGCCGACCTCATAAGGCGTCTTGATGCTGTGGACACGAGATGGGACATCCTGTTCCCCCTAGGGGGTTGGAGGCCCAGCAGCAGGGTCAGCTATACCGCCGGCGAGGCAGTGGCAGCAGCTGTCAGTGCGGGCAGCGTGGCCAGGAGAACCAGCATCCAGTGTGGGAAGAAGATCAATGACCTCCACAATGACCAATACCCCGCTCTGCTGACTTGCTGTAAAGCTACGTGGGCAATTTTCGGCGGTCTCTTAGGAGACTGTATGTAAAAAGTTAAACATAGACGATCACTCGTTGTGAAACAGGCAAGATGGCTTCTCTGCAATTGTTATTCACTTTTCCATGATTTGCAATAGCTTGAGTTTGAACCACCTCTCTCCTGGTATCAGTTCAGCCTGCCATCACTCAAATTCCCAACATCCTACCCTCACAAATCACTGGCTGACACCTCGCATCCTCCCCACATCTGGGGCGTCATTCTCTGACCCCCCAGCGGGTCGGAGAATGGCCGTTGGCCGCTGTGAATCCCGCCCCCGCCGGTTGCCGAAGTCTCCGAAGGGAGAAAAGTCAGCGGGGCGTTAATGTCGCCGCTGCCGTCGGAGAATGTCACGGGTCTGCGCAAGGCAGCCGATTTTCGGCCTGCCGATATTCTCCCTTCCGGATGGGCCAAAGTCCCGTCGACGTGATGACCGTTCACGTCGACGTAAATTAAACCTCCTTTTCATCGGCATGACCCTGTGCTCCAGGTTCACGCCGACCAGCGTGGAGGTGAGTGACGGCCTGGGGGGTTGGCTCTGGGCAGGCGATGGCGTGGCCGCAGTCTGAATGCGTGAGGAGAGGTGTGTCTCGGGTTGTGTGTGTGTGTGTGCGGGGCGGGGGGGGTGGTTAGAGTGGGCTGGGCTCCGGGGGAGTGCCGGGAGGGGGTCCGTGCCGGGGAGGGGGATGGGGGTGGTCCGTGCCGGGGTGGAGGTTGTGGGGGGGTCCGTGCCGGGGAGGGGGATGGGGGGTCCGTGCCGGGGTGGAGGTTGGGGTCTATGCCGGGGTGGAGGTTTGGGGGGGTCCGTGCCGGGGTGGAGGTTGGGGGGGGTCCGTGCCGGGGTGGAGGTTGGGGTGGGGTCCGTGCCGGGGTGGAGGTTGGGGGGTGGTCTGTGCCGGGGTGGAGGTTGGGGGGGGGGTCCGTGCCGGGGAGGGGGATGGGGGGTCCGTGCCGGGGTGGAGGTTGAGGGGGGTCCGTGCCGGGGAGGGGGATGGGGTGTCCGTGCCGGGGTGGAGGTTGGGGTCCGTGCCGGGGTGGAGGTTGGGGGGGTCCGTGCCGGGGTGGAGCTTGGGGGGGGGGGGGGTCCGTGCCGGGGTGGAGGTTGGGGGGGGTCCGTGCCGGGGTGGAGGTTGGGTGGGGGTCCGTGCCGGGGTGGAGGTTGGGGGGTCCGTGCCGGGGAGGGGGATGTGGGGTCCGTGCCGGGGTGGAGGTTGTGGGGGGTCCGTGGCGGGGTGGAGGTTGGGGGGGTCCGTGCCGGGGTGGAGGTTGAGGGGGGTCCGTGCCGGGGAGGGGGATGGGGTGTCCGTGCCGGGGTGGGGGATGGGGTCCGTGCCGGGGTGGAGGTTGGGGGGGGTCCGTGCCGGGGTGGAGCTTGGGGGGGGGGGTCCGTGCCGGGGTGGAGGTTGGGGGGGGGTCCGTGCCGGGGTGGAGTTTGGGTGGGGGTCCGTGCCGGGGTGGAGGTTGGGGGGTCCGTGCCGGGGAGGGGGATGTGGGGTCCGTGCCGGGGTGGAGGTTGTGGGGGGTCCGTGCCGGGGTGGAGGTTGGGGGGGGGGGTCCGTGCCGGGGTGGAGGTTGGGGGGGGTCCGTGCCGGGGAGGGGGATGGGGGGTCCGTGCCGGGGTGGAGGTTGGGGTCCATGCCGGGGTGGATGTTGGGGGGGGACCGTGCCGGGGAGGGGGTCCGTGCCGGGGTGGAGGTTGGTGTCCGTGCCGGGGTGGAGGTTGGGGGGGGTCCGTGCCGGGGTGGAGGTTGGGGGGGGGTCCGTGTCGGGGTGGAGGTTGAGGGGGGGGTCCGTGCCGGGGTGGAGGTTGGGGGGGGGTCCGTGCCGGGGTGGAGGTTGGGGGGGGTCCGTGCTGGGGTGGAGGATGGGGGAGGTCCGTGCCGGGGTGGAGGTTGGGGGGTCCATGCCGGGGAGGGGGATGGGGTGTCCGTGCCGGGGTGGAGGTTGGGGGGGGTCCGTGCTGGGGTGGAGGATGGGGGAGGTCCGTGCCGGGGTGGATGTTGGGGGGGTCCGTGCCGGGGAGGGGGATGGGGGGTCCGTGCCGGGGTGGATGTTGGGGTCCGTGCCGGGGTGGAGGTTGGGGGGGGTCCGTGCCGGGGTGGAGGTTGGGGGTGGGTCCGTGCCGGGGAGGAGGATGCGAGGGCAAGTGAGTTGGTCCACCTGGCCAGGTGCCAGCCTCCAACAGTTGGACCCATGCGGTCCATGCCACCTGGCTGGGGGGAGGAGGGGATATGGGCAATGATGACATGTCGGCGTTCCCCTCCCCCCCCATCAGGCCGTCATGTTTTCCCATCATCCAGTGATGTTGGCCACCGTGGCGGTAGCCGCTAATGTCTATGTTGCCCTGGATGAGGAGGAGGAGGAGCGTGCCAGAGAGGCGGCGCAGGCTGCCGCAGAGGGTCAGGCGGCAGCCGCCCAGGCTGGAGGGACACCTGACCGACAGGATGAGGAGGGGGAGGAGGACGTCGCGACCCCACGGCAACGGAGGCACCCGAGGGCGCCCCGTGTGTACCGGCCCCGGCAGTCATACCAGGACCTCACGGACTGGGAATGCAGGAGGAGGCTCCGGATGAGACGGGAAACCGTGGCACACATCTGCCACCTGCTGGCACACCTGTCACCGTGTGGCACTGGCGGGGGACACCCTCTCCCCGTGTCCGTCAAGGTTACAGTGGCCCTGAACTTTTATGTAACGGGGTCATTCCAGGCACCGAAGATCATCAGACATCGGTGCATCGGTGCATCCGGGCAGTGACAGATGCCCTATATGCCATGGCGCACCACTACATCTGCTTCCCCGTGGACCGGGCCAGCCAAGATGCCCGGGCCGTGGGCTTCTCTGCCGTGGCCGGGTTCCCCATGGTCCAGGGCGCAATCGATGGGATGCACGTCGCCGTGCGGCCACCTGCAGATAACAGGGCCGTGTTCACCAATAGGAAGGGGAACTATTCGATGAACATACAGGTGGTCTGCGACCACCGCATGATGATCCTGCACGTCTGCGCCCGTTACCCAGGCAGTGTACACGACTCATACGTGTTGTCACGGTCATCCATCCCCGGCATGTACGAGTGACGCCATCCCCGGCTGAGGGGCTGGTTGCTGGGCGACAGGGGCTACCCATTGCGATCGTGGCTGATGACGCCTATACGGAGGCCACGCAATGAGGCGGAGAACCGTTACAATGATGCCCATGTAGTGACAAGGGGAGTGATAGAGAGGTGCTTTGGCGTGCTGACGATGCGTTACAGGTGCCTGGACCTCTCTGGGGGCGCCCTCCAGTATCGGTCAGATAGGGTCGGCCGCATCATTGTGGTGTGCTGCGTCCTGCACAACATAGCCCAGCAGAGGGGCGATGTGCCGCAGGCAGGTGAGGGCGGAGTGGAGGAGCAGCAGGAAGAGGCGCAGTCCTCCCAGATGAGGGGGATGGGGGTAATGGTCAGGGCAGATGGGGTAGACACAGGCGGGTGGCTGTCCACCGTTACCGGCTGGCCCAGCGGGCACGGGACAGACTGATAGCCGCCCGCTTCACTGACTAGATGGGCGTGGGAATCGGGTAGTATGGCCACAGACCGCACACCATGGCAACAGCCGACCACCCACACCCCCCACCCATCCACCCACCCAGCACCCTCACCCCCCTCCCCAACCCCACCCACCCCACCCGCATGCACACCACCCCCCCCATTGCCGATCCACCTGCGGCACAACGGGCCGGGCTCACACAGTTGCGGGTGGACGCGTGTCTATTGCAGGCCATGGAGGATGATGACAACCCGCCCTGCCGTGAGCTCCTGGCTCTACATCGTTGGACTATGTCTGACCCATGGCCACAGTACCACCATCCACCCGGACCATCCCTGCATGCGGCTTTGACACTGCAGCGCACGGTCCCGTCCTCTGCCCGGGGGATGTTGATGGCGGCCCAGGGGGAAGGGGGCAGACTCACCTGGGGCTGAGGTAAGACCACCCCTCACACACACACTTGCGCTCAACGTACATGACACCCCCGCACGCTTTGGACAGAGCACAAAGGCAGCTTCTGTAGGTGTAACATTGACTTTAATAACCAAAGGAGTTCATGCACGTGCCCTAGCCCCTAAAACTCATCTGTGCCCTGCACCCGTGCCAACTTACTCAGTGTCTAATTGTTTGGCCTTACGGGCCCTTTGACTACGTCTACGTGGTTCCCCAGACGGTATAGCAGAACTGGAGGTGGACTCCTGTGATTCCTGCCCTCTGACACTGGATCCCTTTGGCGGCCGTTTCCTGGGACGTCCTGGCCTAGATGGGCCAGGCTGCGGCCCGGGCGACTGGGATGGCGAGCTGCCAGCCTGTCCTGCCCGTTGCCCACCCGATGCACCTGGGACGGAAGGGGGGGAGTCCAAGGTTTCGCGGTGTACCGGGACCTCCCCTACAGGGGGAGCCGGGACGGACCACACCACCTCCTTCTCCCTCAGGGTGCCCGATGGCCCCCAGGCCTCTACATGGGTGGGGGATGCGAACGGACTGGCCATCCGACGCCCCCCCGACATCTGGCGCTGCCAGTCCTGGAGGCCCGTGCTGGTATCGACAGGGGTCTGCAGGTTTGCAGCCATGGAGCCCAGGGGGTTGGCAAACCCTGTCTGTGACAGTGCGACGCCGGCTCGCACATGGCCACGGGCGCCGATACCCTCAGCGATGGCCTGCAGAGACTGGGCCATGGCCTGCTGAGACTGGGCCATGGCCTGCAGAGACTGGGCCATGGCCTGCAGAGACTGGGCTATGGCGTTGAGCGCCTCTGCCATCTGGCGCTGGCACTGGCTCATGGCCTCCTGTGAGAGGGCAGCCATGTCCTGGGCCACAGACGCCGCCTGCATGGAAAGCCCCAGGCCTCGAAAACCGTTCCCCATATCTGACACCGTCGCACCCATTGCCTCCACCGCGGACGCCACCCGTGCGGTGTTGGCCTGGGTGGCACGCATGACCGGCACCACTCCCAGCTCCTGGACGCGGGTGGACTCCTCCACCTGCGACTGCAGCCACCGCAAGCCGCCCGTCACCCTCTTCGCTCATCTCCGGGTCGGTGGTTGCATCGGATCTATGTGTGGGTGTAGTAACTCCAGGAACCCGGGATCCATCTGGGCGGCAGATGTTCGCTTGGGCTGTGCTGCCCTCCGACCGCCCGGCCCCTCTGCTGCTCCTACCTCCACCTGCTGTACCGGGACGGCTGTGTTGTGAGCACCAGTGTTTGTACCAGACGCCTCATCACTAAAGTGCCCAACCGAGGTGAGTGTTTCTGCGATGGTGGAGGGTGTTGGTGACAGCAGTGGCGTTGTGTCGTGCTCTTCGTCCCACTCTGAGTCCATGGCACTTTGGGGTGGGGGTTCGTCTCCACCCATCCACTCGGAGTCACTGTCCGGTATTTCGTCTTCCTGGGTGGTGCTGTCCCGGGTAGGGGTGTCCTGGGCAGTGCTGTCCCGGGTAGTGGTGTCCCGGGTAGTGGTGTCCTGGGTAGTGGTGTCCTGGATAGTGGTGTCCTGGGTAGCGGTGTCCTGGGTAGTGGTGTCCTGGCTCGGATGTGACGGGGGCCTGTGGCTGCCCCCCTCGTCGCTGGGTGGTCGCTCCCGCACGTGACGGGGGTGTCGTCTCCCTGTTGCTCCAGGTCTCTCCGTCTCCCGTGGTGTGCGAGGGGCATCCTGCGGGCGTCGCATGCTGGAGGGTCCGGGTCTCTCCGTCTCCCGTGGCCTCCGAGGGGCATCCTGCGGGCGTCGCATGCTGGAGGGTCCGTGTCTCTCCGTCTCCCGTGACCTCCGAGGGGCATCCTGCGGGCGGTCTGCATCTGCGGGGATGGGTGCCTGGACGTTTGGTCCTGCGATACACAGTGAAGCATGCATGGTTAGACACGCAGGCAGTGATCAGGTGATATGGGGGAGGGGGACATAGGGGAGGGGGGATATGGGGACGGGCTGTCGGTGGCTCACTTGCTACTACGCTCCGGACATCTGCATCAGCAACCTCCCGGTCCTCAGGTCCGCCAGCCAGTTCCAGGGCCCGTTCCTCGTGTTCGGTCAGTGGCCTCTCATCAGCGGGGCCTCCTCCAGTCCTCACATGCTCCCTATTGTTGTGTGCGCGCTTATCCTGTGGGGGGGGTGGGGTGGCAGGGGTAAAAGGCAACACTGTTAGGCAGGTATATGAATGCACGCCATCGGTTGCGCATGCATTGCAGAGGTTAAGGTTAGGGCTGGATTCACTTGGGGATATGGGGGCTATGGGGGAGGGGGGGATATGGGGGAGGGGGGATATGGGGGAGGGGGGATATGGGGAGGGGGGATATGGGGGAAGGGGGGATATGGGGAGGGGGGATATGGGGGAAGGGGGGATATGGGGGAGGGGGGATATGGGGGAAGGGGGGATATGGGGTAAGGGGGGATATGGGGTAAGGGGGGATATGGGGGAAGGGGGGATATGGGGGAGTGGGGATATGGGGGAGGGGGGATATGGGGGAGGGGGGGATATGGGGGAGGGGGGATATGGGGAGGGGGATATGGGGGAGAGGGGATATGGGGGAGGGGGGCATATGAGGGAGGGGGATATGGGGGAGGGGGGATATGGGGAGAGGGATATGGGGGAGGGGGATATGGGGGAGGGGGGAAATGGGGAGGCTCACCCTGCCTGCTCTGACGAGGTCGTTCACCTTCTTGTGGCACTGGGTGCCTGTCCGTGGTGTCAGGGCCGCAGCGGTGACGGCCTCTGCCACTTCCCTCCACAGACGCCGGCTGTGGCGTGGGGCAACTCTGCGGCCGTGCCCGGGATACAGGGCGTCCCTCCTCTGCTCCGCCGCGTCCAGGAGCGCCTCCACATCCCGTGCCTCGAACCTCGGGGCTGAGCGGCGGCCAGCCATCCAGTCGGGTATGACACTGCACGGCGTGAACCACTGCGCATGCGCGGATATCGTTACGTCGCTGCTAGCCCATTTCGGGCCGGAGACCTTCGACCCATTTTTCCGACGTGACGCAAGTCGGATTTGCGCCGTTTTTTGCGCCGATCTGCGGACTTTCCGCCGATAACGGAGATTTTCGCCCCCTATCTTCGTGCTTGCTCCTCAGAACCACTGGCACCCACCAGCACAACCCCTTCATATCCAGTTGCAGTATCCACACATACCACCTGCCATAGAGCCCCTGAGTCATCAGGCATGCAGCGCACAAATCCCTCTCTTTGTCCCCGCAGGAGAAGATAGCCCATAATAAGCGGCAAAGGGCTATGACAGGGGGAATGGAGTACCAGAGATCTGGGGTGAAATTCTCCGGTATCGGCGCGATCTCCGCCGACCGGCGCCCAAAACGGCGCAAATCAGTCGGGCATCGCGCCGCCCCAAAGGTGCGGAATCCTCCGCATCTTGGGGGGCCGAGACCCAACCTTAAGGGGCTAGGCCCGCGCTGGATTAATTTGCGCCCCGCCAGCTGGCGGAAAAGGACTTTGGTGCCCCGCCAGCTGGCGCGGAAATGACACCTCCGGGAGGCGCATGCGCGGGAGCATCGGCGGCCGCTCACGGCATCCCCGCGCATGCGGCGTGGAGGGAGTGTCTTCCGCCTCCGCCATGGTGGAGACCGTGGCGAAGGCGGAAAGAAAAGAGTGCCCCCCCACGGCACAGGCCCGCCCGCGGATCGTTGGGCCCCGCTCGAGGGCCAGGCCACCGTGGGGGCACCCCCCGGGGCCAGATCGCCCCGCGCCCCCCCCAGGACCCCGGAGCCCGCACGTGCCGCCTTGTCCTGCCGGTAAGGTAGGTGGTTTAATCTACGCCGCTGGTCGGCGGTCTCCCCCCAGCAATTCTCTGGCCCGCGATGGGCCGAAGTCCTGCCACCGTCAACCCTCGCCAACCGGCGTGGATTGAACCACCTACCTTACCGGCGAGAGCAGGCGGCGCGGGCGGGCTCCGGGGTCCTGGGGGGGTGGGCGCAGGGCGATCTGGCCCCAGGGGGTGCCCCCACGCAGGCCTGGCCCGCGATCGGGACCCACCGATCGGCAGGCGGGCCTGTGACGTGGGGGCACTCTTTTTCTTCCGCCTTCGCCATGGTCTCCACGATGGCGGAGGCGGAGGATACCTCCTCCACTGCGCATGCACGGGGATGCCGTGAGTGTCCGCTGACACTCCCGCGCATGCGTCGCCCGGCGAAGTCCTTTCGCCGCCGGCTGACGTGTGGCGCCAAAGGCCTTTCCCGCCAGCCGACGGGGCGGAAATCAAGGTGAGGGCTTGGCCCCTAAACGTGCAGAGAGTTCCGCACTTTTGGGGCGGCGCGACGCCGGAGTGGTTCCTGCCACTCCATTACGCCGGATTCCCCCGCCCTGCCGGGTAGGGGAGAATCCCGGCCCACATGTCCATTTTCTCGCAGGATCTCCATCTGACGGGGCCGGGCCATCTGGAGTCATCCTCCCGCCACCACCCAGGGGACCACCTCAGAGGAGAGCTCCAAGGTGACCACTGGTGAGGCATCACAGTTGTATCTTCCACTTTCCACCGGCGCAGAGACACCAGTGGGCGACATCAGTGGACAGGCTTCTGGGGCACAATCTGGTGAGCACCACACAGTTGCTGATGCACATTAGGTGGAAGCAGGAACATCCAAGGGAGTCAGCAGTAAAAGGTCTGGATCCCAGGCCTCTGCAGAGTCCCGGTCAGATGCGGAGCCTTTGGATAAAGTTATCTCAGAGCTGATGCAGATGCTAGGACACAGCCATGAGCTTCAGGAGGGGATGTCAGTGCCATTTCAGCAAGTGCTTAGCCGATTGGAGGAGTCCCAAAGCTTACAGACACAGGAGATGATGTAGACAATGCATCACACCGAGGCCAACACTGTGGTGGCCACAGTGGAGCATGAGGTCACTGTCTTGGGTGGTGGTGTCCAAGGCCTTTTCAGTCCATGATGACCATGGCTGAGGGCCTCGACATCATGTCCCAGTCACTGAAGGATGTGTCCCAAACGCAGGTGGATATTACCAGGGCACTGCAGAGCATGGCCCAGTCATTGAAGAGCATCGCTGAGGGCAGCAGCACCATGGTATAGACAATGGGGAGGCAGCAGGATTAGTAGAGCCAGGTAATGCAGAGGCCTCTGGAGCTCATTCCAGCTGCTTTCCCATCAATGGTGGCCCCCGGGGTCTACAGGCACCGCCAGGGAGTAGGAAGTGCTGAAGGTCAATGAGGGGCCTACCACCAAATTCTTCCAAACCCCCTCTTCTGACACCTGCACATCTCAAGGGCAGCGTGCAGAATACAGTGGCACGACGATGCTAGTGACACCAGTAATTCAGCCGGGGTCCTCTGGTTCCAGGTCCTCCAGAGGACATCTGCCAAGGGCATCAAAGGCCACAGGGCGTAAAAAGCAGCAGGCTGCCCACACCTCTCATGTGCATCCTGGGACACATCTAGACGTAGAAATAGACCACGTAAGATGAAGATGATTGAGGATCATTATGTGGGCAATGGGGGTGGGGGGGGGTGCAAGGGTCACTATCTGTAGCTAGTGGGTGTGATCTGGAACATGCCATCGAGAGTAGGCCAGTTAGATGGCAAACTATTTCGCACCTGGTGCAAATCTCGATTTTGGCCATTCCTGCTATTTGACCGGCGTGCTCAGATCCACGTCGGGTGCAACGCGGTGGATAAATCACACCCTTCGGATAAAATCAAGGGATGAATTTTACGAGTGCAAATTAGGTGGGTCACTTTCCCACCCTTGCGTAAAATGTCGTGGTGATTTTGAGTCGGCAATCCAATGTCAACCCCTTAGTCACCAATGAAAAGTGAGCAGGTGCCGAAATTGGAAGACAACCCGTTCTTTTGAAAAGGGTTCGAATCCCGGCCCTGGATCACTGTCCGTGTGGAGTTTGCTCATTCTCCCCGTGTCTGCATGGGTTTCACCCCCACAACCCAAAGATGTGCAGGCTAGGTGGATTGGCCACACTAAATTGACCCTTAATTGAAAAAAAAAATAATAATTGGGTACTCTAATTTATTTTTAAATAAAAGGTGGCAGCATTGGCTGTTAGTAGACTCTATTTGTTCAGTTTTTTTATCGGCTGGTGTAACAGTTAAAGAGAGATTGAGAAGGAGGAAGACCTTGGTGGATAGAACCAATTTCCAATTCACGGCAAAACTCTTCAGCCTACCAGACATCCCTGCCTAGATGCCTGATAGGACCAAGAGCATCCAACACTAATTCACTGGCTGGTGTTTGATTCGACTGCAGAAATGGCAGGAGAGAGAGAGAGAGAGTGGAATTCTCAATTCCCATTCCATTTCCCTTCCCAGTCAGTAACTAGAAAGTTCAGCTCAAGGAATAGGAATTTGGAATGAATTAAGATTAGTGGCTCTGCAACAAATACATTTTGCTTTCCTTATCCATCTTTACTTTAATTCACTCAGTGGTACCTATGAAGCTACAAGATCCGTCACTACATTTCTTCAGAAATTACAGCTTACTACTTAGTTGGGCTAAGATGTGACTCCAGTGCACACCGATTTTCATGTCCTCTGCAGCATTCTAGCAAGCTGCAAGAGAATGTCAATAACTCAAGGTCAATGGGGCATCTCGGAATCTGCAACATTTATGACTTGCCCCTTTTGTGCATACAGTGAGAGTCCAGTCGGGATCAGTGCAGCATAACGTAAACACATGTAAAGTTGATTAAGGATGGGGAATTAAAACAGGCGGGATTGCATCTGCTGACTGTTATATGACATGCCCAATAACCTATTGAAAACAATGGAGCTAGATATTAAGGGGATCATATAACAGGTGATGGATGCAAAACCACCTGTTTTATATCTCATCCCAGGACCAATTTCACCCCCAGCAGATTTTTAATCATAAGGTTTTTTGCCCTTTCTCTTGAAGTTGCTAACACTTGTCCTGGGTAAAGTCTACTAGTGCCAAATGCTGTTTAGCACATCGCCATATAATTGAACAATTATTTTCAAAGTTGTGCTATTTATGGAGTCACTGCTCAAACATATTTCCTTTCCAATAGGTGGCAGAAAGATTTAATTTTGCAATATAATTTTTGTACCATTCATTGCCACCGGTGTTTTTGTAGGGGAGACGGTTGTGCAGTGACAATGTCACTGAGCTCGTAATCCAGAGACTCAGACTAATGCCCTGGTGACATGGGTTCAAGTACCCCCTTGGCAGCTAGTGGAGTTTAAACAAAGTTAGGCTTTATCTGGTTAACCAACTGATTGATCAAGGAAATCTGCCATTTAAGTCAGGCCTACATGGGATTCCAGATTCACATGTGGTTGCCTCCTAGCTAGTAGCGAGCCACTCAGTTCAAGGGCAATTGGGGATGGGCACCAAATGCTGGCTTTGCCAGTGACCCACCAAAGAAAAATGTGCTGGTTGAATGCTTGCACATTATTCACTGTTCATTTTAATATAGTGTCTACCCTTCGACGGGAGGTGGAGTATCCTAAAATTCCACAAATCGCAACAAGGTGAATGACCAGAAAATATTTGATTTGTTGGTATTTTACAGTAACAGATGCAATCTTGATAACAGGATAATATGGCAACTAACAAATGATATAAACCCAAGACATTAGGGGCTGCAGCTGATACAAAATGAAACTCAGGATACAGATCATTATCAGTACACAAAGATTTTTCTGCCAAGAGATAACCTGCTTCATGTTATCCTTATATCAAATAAAATTGAACAACAGTTGTATGTAAAAATTATAGCAGAATATTCAACCAAGCAATTCCTACATCTATATCAGGCAACTGACACTGCAATCATGGGCGTCATTCTCCGACCCCCCAGCGGGTCGGAGAATGGCCGTTGGCCGCCGTGAATCCCGCCCCCGCCGAAGTCTCCAGTACCGGAGATTGGGCGGGGGCGGGAATCGGGCCGCGCCGGTTGGCGGGACCCCCCGCTCAATTCTCCGGCCCGGATGGGCTGAAGTCGCGCCCAGAAATTGCCTGTCCCGCCGGCGTAAATTAAAGTTGGTATTTACTGGCGGGACAAGGCGGCGTGGGCGGGCTCCGGGGTCCTGGGGGAGGCGCGAGGCGATCTGGCCCCGGGGGGTGCCCCCACGGTGGCCTGGCCCGCGATCGGGGCCCACCGATCCGCGGGCGGGCCTATGCCGTGGGGGCACTCTTTCCCTTCCGCCTCCGCCACGGTCTCCACCATGGCGGAGGCGGAAGTGACTCTCCCCACTGCGCATGCGTGGGAAACTGTCAGCGGCCGCTGACGCTCCCGCGCATGTCACTTCCGGGCCAGCTGGCGGGGCAACAAACGCCATTTCCGCCAGCTAGCGGGGCGGAAATCCCTCCGGCGTCGGCCTAGCCCCTCAATGTTGGGGCTCAGCCGCCAAAGATGCGGAGCATTCCGCACCTTTGGGGCGGCGTGATGCCCGTGTGATTGGCGCCGTTTTGGGCGCCAGTCGGCGGACATCGCGCCGTTGGGGGAGAATTTCGCCCAAATGTCTTTTGGTGCATTGGTGTAACCTGAATATTCACTTCTGTGAATATTAAAGGATGGTAACATTACCTATCTACATATTAGAATAAAATGGCAAATATGAGCTTTACAGTCAAGCAGAATCCCACACTATAATTATACTCTACATGACAGTTGAAGTAACTGCTGCTATTTCTTTCTAAATCACTGACATTTTTCAAATGGCCTCTTGGGGGACATTTCAGGTATTAGTCAAACAGCAATTCCAAAACTGATTACAGAGGTGACAGCAGCACTCATCTTGATGAAAGCATAACCTGCATCGCCCATCAACCCATGGTTAAATAATATTGTGAGATGATGGATTCTATTATGAATGCTGTCCAATTCACACCATCACACATGTGGCTTTCTCTCACCTACTTTTAATGCAATTTTAATTATGGTTAGTTCCAAATGGGCAAAAGGAAGTCAGTGTACAATGCTAACAGCATTACACCCATTATCTTGTTTGTCACAGCTTTCGAAATTATGATGTACATACAACATTACCTGGAAAATAAGCATTTTCCTGAATTGCATACCTTGTGTTCACCATAACTTGCCAATGTTGAGATGAGGTGAACAATAATACGTAAGGCTTTTTGGAATTATTTTTATGTTTCAGGTGTAAATCTCCTGCGGGCTTTACATGTGCTGGTCTAGTTGCTGGGATAGGAGGTGGGGAATAAGTTGCAATCAACAGACACCATGGCTTCTGCACTGAAAGCGTCCCAACTCCACTTTAAATATGCTATCAGCATCCATTTTCCTGACGCCCAGGTCTCACAACCACCACTCTCTCATTTGTAAGACAAAAGTCTGAGATTTAAGCCATCTTAACCCCTGATCCTGTACCACCTGAAACACAACATTCCAGCTCATTTTATTTGAGGCTTTCCCTCAGAGTGTTTTTTTCTTAATAACTGTTGGACTTGCTACGTCTAGTCCTACCAGGGAATGAAACAGCTGCAAAAGGGAAGTGAAAATTGCGGTAAAATGTTGGGCACTGTTCGGTGGGTCTTATTCAGGTATTTGTAGTCTTAGGTAGTTCAACAGTAAGTATTTGTTAACGATGAGAAGCTGTGTACAGAGGTCCAGTAAAGGTTCAAGCTAAGAGCTGTATTGTCTCCATGCTTGCTTCCACATACAGCTCCGTTCGACACCACATTAAAACCCTTGGTGAAGGTCATGTGTGCTCTTATGTCATTGTGTGGGCGGGGTTCTACTCAGTCCCATGTTAATACTCTTGTTCTGCAAAAGAAGGGTTATATGGACTCAAACGATTAACTGCTTCTCTCTCCACAGATGCAGCCAGACCTGTTGAGTTTTTCCAGCATTTTCTGTTTTTATTTCAGATTTCCAGCATCCGCAGTATTCTGTCTTTACTACAAAAGTCTTAATTGGTTACAAATTGGTGCTAAAATCTATAGTGGGAACTTTATCTTGCAAGTACAATAAACATGTTAAAGCCAAGTAATTCCCTATAAAATCAGTGGTTCCAACACTGCAAGCCTTTGATTATTTCTAATAAAATTCCCCAGTTGTTGTCACTTCCTTTGAACTGAGGTTAAAGCAGTGGAAGTGCAACAAATTCTGCAGTTTGCGGGATGAACAGCAGTAATGCTTGTTGTCAACAAAGCAGTATACTGCAGGGAAGGGATTTAAACAGGACCTCATGGGAGGAAGGGAACAGAGGCCAAGGCAAGATTTGTGAGGGCCACGAAGAATCCAGCACGAGTTTTAAGGATACAAAGAAATAACATTTATTTACAATAACATTTTTATATACAACAGCAGCAGCAACTTTGCTTGCTGCTCACTCCTTCCCTGCTGGTTCCAAACTGGCCAGCTTTACTTATACAGGGAGTCTGCTAATGATTTCTCCATCCCCCTCATTGGCGAAGATCATACTCCCACAGGATTGTGGGATTGTCATTAGTCCCCAGCCAATGGTAAGCAGGCAGGTTATAACATCCCTCCCCCCCAAAGTCCAAGGAATCCACCGAAGACCCTGGCGAAGGAGGGCGTCGGGCTCGTTTTGCCGCAGGCCAGACACCATTTGCATGAGGCGCTGGATCGGGCGGCGTGTAACAAGACGGAGACCGGCGCTTCCGTGATGAACGGCGTAACGGTTGTACATCCACGGCCCATGGGCCCGAGGATTCCCCCTCTGATGCGTCCTGTGTCTCCATCTCGGAGTCAGAGTCTGTTGCCTCCGTCATCTCGGCGTCTCTATCTCCACGCGGTTCTGTAATGATCTGCGCAGGCTTTGAGTGATGCACCAGAGGAAAATTGTGAGGACTACTTTCCATTGTCTCTGGTCTCTGTGGCTGTGGCAATGAGCTCCGGGGGTGGGGAAGGGATAGCCTTCTGGACCGAACGTGGTCTACATGTTTGCGCTGGAGACGACCCTGGGCTTGCACCTCGCAAGATATAGTGCCTGTTTGGCGAAAGATTACGCCAGGGACCCACTGGGCACCACCAGCAAAATTCTGAACGAACACTGGGTCACCGGGCGCAAACTGCCGAATCGGCCGATGCCAAGAAAAACCATGTCCCTGCCGTTCTTGTGTGCGGCGTACGTTTGCGCCAATGTCGGGGAAAACCATGCTAAGGCGGGTGCGAAGTCTCCGGCCCATTAGGGGTTCTGGGGGAGGTACCCCAGTCACCGCATGGGGGGGTGGTCCTATACGAAAACAAAAAGTGAGCCATCTTGTGTCCATTGACCCGAAAGACTGCTTCTGTAGGCCTCGTTTGAATGTCTGCACTGCGCGTTCCGCCAACCCATTTGAAGCTGGGTGGTAAGGGGCAGTGCGGATATGGCGTATGCCGTTCAGCTTCATGAACCTCGCAAACTCCTCACTTGTGAATGGAGTGCAGTTATCCGTGACCAGCACCTCGGGGAGGCCATGCGTACTAAAAGACAACCGCATCTTCTCAATTGTTGCGTAGGACGTTGTGCCTAGCATCTTATGCACCTCTACCCATTTAGATTGGGCGTCGATTAATAAAAGGAACATGGATTCTTGAAAAGGGCCAGCCAAGTCCGCATGCAAGTGCGCCCAAGGCCGCCTTGGCCATTCCCAGTGATGTAGGGGCGCGGCCGGCGGAAGCTTCTGATGTTCCTGGCAAATTGAGCAGTTTTGGGCCACCTTCCCAATGTTGGTGTCAAGGCCTGGCCACCAGCCATAGCTCCGTGCCAATATTTTCATTTTGGTCACACCTGGATGCACATTGTGCAAGTCTCTTAGTATCAGCACCTGTCCTTTTTCTGGGACAATCACGCGCGTCCCCCACAAGAGGATGCCGTCTTCCACACTGAATTCTGACAGCTTGGAGGAAAATGCCCGCAACTCGCCTGGGAGCTGTCTATGCTACCCACCATACAGGACTATGTGCCGAACCTTTGACAGGACTGGCTCCATCTGGGTCCACTCACGGATCTGTGATGCCGTGACGGGCAAGGTGTCCATAAAATTTAGGGTTGCAACCACCTCACCAGTCATGGGGGTCGACATGGGGCCGGTCGATAAAGGCAATCGGCTCAGTGCGTCGTCATTCGCTATCTGTGTTCCTGATTTGTGCTCCAGAGAATACTTGTATGCAGCGAGCAACAAAGCCCAGCGCTGGATCCGTGCGGAAGCAATGGGCGGTATTGGCTTATCCTCTCTGAAACGTCCCAGCAGAGGCTTATGATCAGTCATGATAGTGAAGTGGTGGCCATACACGTACTGGTGGAAACGTTTCACCGCAAAGACCACTACCAGGCCCTCCTTCTCGATCTGTGCGTACTTTTTCTCCGCTGCAGTCAATGTGCGGGAGGCGAAAGCTATCGGCCGCTCGGCCCCGTTCTCCATCTTGTGGGACAGGACGGCCCCAATACCATACGGGGATGCATCACATGTAACGAGCAAAGGCTTTACAGGATCATAGTGGGTTAGTAACCCAGACGATGACAATTGTTGTTTTACCCGCCAGAAAGCAGTTTCTTGAGGCTGACCCCAAACCCAGGTGTGACTTTTCTTTAGCAGAAGGTGCAACGGGGCCAGCATAGTTGCCAGATTGGGGAGGAACTTCCCGTAATAGTTTACGAGGCTGAGAAAAGAACGAAGATGCAAAGTGTCAGTCGGGACGGGGGCCTGCTGAATCGCGCGCACCTTCTCTGCGATGGGGTGCAAACCTTTGCGGTCCACCCGATAACCCAGGTAGACTACTTCCTTCGCCTGAAAGCCGCATTTTGTGTGACGTAAATGGACTCCAGCCTCCGAAAAGCGTCTAAAGACAGCCTCCAGATTTTCCAAATGTTCCTGCTTCGACGTCCCTGTGATCAACACGTCATCTAAGTAGACAGCGACACGCGGTAAACCTCTCAAAATGCCCTCCATAACGCGTTGAAAAATAGCACAGGCAGAGGATACTCCAAAGGGCAAACATGTATATTCATACAGGACCCGGTGTGTATTAATCGTTACATATGGTCGGGAGGCAGGGTCCAGCTCCAACTGTAGATAGGCGTGACTCATATCTAATTTTGTGAACGAGAGTCTGCCTGCAAGCTTCGCGTAGAGATCCTCTATGCGAGGCATTGGATATCGGTCGAGTCGGGAAGCCGTATTCACTGTAAGTTCATAGTCGCCGCACAAGCGAACTGTGGCATCTGGCTTCATTACAGGTACAATTGGTGCTGCCCAGTCAGCGAAACGGACGGGCCTGATAATACCCAAAGTCTCCAAATGAGTGAGCTCATCTTTTACCTTCTCGAGCAAGGCGTAAGGCACCGGGCGCACCCGGAAATAGCGCGGCGTGGCTCCTGTTTCGACTTGGATATGGCCTACGGTCCCTTTTATTTTCCCCAAACTGGGCTGGAATACATCTGGTTACCGTCCTAGCACCTCAGTCAACCCTCCAGAAACTGTTTGGAAGATGTGCTGCTACTGCAACCGCAAATGGCGCAACCAGTCCCGACCCAAAAGGCTGGGCCCTTGGCCGCGCACCACGATTAGTGGAAAACGCACCTCCGGCGCAGCTGGGTACGTAAGGCTCCTAATCACCCCAAACATATGCGGGCCGCAGGCGGTGAGCAATATGACTATCTGGCGCACGTTTTCAGTGATGTTGTTTTCCCGGAAATAGTAACGCATCCGTTGTGCGTACTGGTTCCAGCTTTCCAGCGCAGCATCAAAAACATCCAAACGCCCGTACAGAGGCATGGTGTAATAGAAAACAACTTCCAACCTGTATCCAACAAAAATCCAGGGAGGTGGCTTCAGCAGTGTAGACAGTTATTCACTTTAACTCTTGTCGCCAGTTTTGTGAGGGCAACGAAGAATCCAGCACGAGTTTTAAGGATACAAAGAAATAACATTTATTTACAATAACATATATATACAACAGCAGCAGCAACTTTGCTTGCTGCTCACTCCTTCCCTGCTGGTTCCAAACTGGCCTGCTTTATTTATACAGGGAGTCTGCTAATGATTTCTCCGTCCCCCTCATTGGGGAAGCTCATACTCCCACAGGATTGTGGGATTGTCATTAGTCCCCAGCCAATGGTGAGCAGGCAGGTTATAACAACAAGGAAGGCCTTAAACTCCTCTGGGCCATCCAAGGAACTGAAGAACTTAAATTGGATCCACTTCCTGTTGTTTTTACCAGGCATTCTATGAACAGAACCACTAATGCATCACATGGCTAGCCAAAACAATATGCAACTACTGTAGTTATCTGGGACATGAAGTCATGCCCTTAGCTAAAGACATAACAGTCTCTTTCACCTTTTTGCACGCTGATGGTGCATAAGTCAGACTTTTGTCTGTAGCTAAGGGAATAATGTACGGTAAAATCCCCTTATAGATCCAGAAGGCTGCTTTCCCCTTTGAGGGAGAGAGCTGATTGTTGGTAATTTAACCTGAGGATTAGCAAATCTCAAGCAAGTGGCAAGGACCTTCGTGAATAACCTCAGCCAGTAGAGGAATTGGACCCATGCTGTTGGCCTTGCTCAACTGTTTAACCAATGAACTACTTCTGGAATAGGTCACTAGCCTGTCGCCAGATTTGTATAGCTAGAGAGGCATGACCCCACATCAAGCATAGCCATAGCCATTCACACACACGCACACACACACACACTAAGGGGCAATTTGGCATAAAATAAATAACAGTGACACACCAAAATTAAGCTTTTTGGCCCATTCAATCAAAGTATGTTCCACAGCAATGGCAAAGTGATTGGATGTCTTCTGGAGGATTCTGCATTTCTTTAATCTTATCTTACGACACCAGTGCCTTACAGTCAATGGAAGGTGAGCACTGCCGCCATAATGCCTATTCCTGAGAGCTTGAGCAGCATTGCGGTGTCCTGAAAAAACAATTGTCTTTCTGGATTATTTAAAGGATTATTTTACAGCATGTCCCTGGCAACATGAGAAAGTAAGAAGTCTTACAACACCAGGTTAAAGTCCAACAGGTTTGTTTCAAACACTAGCTTTCGGAGCACTGCTCCTTCCTCAGGTGAAGTTAGTGATGGTGCACTGGGTTTTTCATATTATCCTAAGAGGCATCAGCATGCTGCACACTGACATAGTGCAACCCTTAGGATGAAGAATGACTTGAGGATGTGGCTACTGTGACCAAGGTGTTATCATCAGGCAGCTGCCACATCAACAGCACATTCTTCAGCTGACCCGCAGCAGCATTAAGTGTTGAAATGCCATGAGTATACGAGGCCTGTCCCTGTGACATACATGCCAACCATCATCTTTTTCAAGCTGATTGTCTTTTTTCCAGCAACTTCTTCTTTGGCTTGGAAATTGTTAATCTGAACCAATCAAATCAACCAGAAAGCAGAACTGGAGGCTGACAAAACCAATCAGATCAGCAGGAAGGAGAAGGCTGTTGGAGTGCATGTGTTTTTTAAAAAGAATTTCTGAATTGTGAAAACCTCAATGATTTCAAGAGAGTTTCACCGTCAGAAATATCAATCATAGCATCCCCGACACAATCGCTGCTCTGCAAACTAAAGCACAGGGTTTGGACAGTGTACGAATCTGTAAGTGGGTCTAAGAACATAAGAACATAAGACTATTGACTCTCTCCTTCAAAGAATTGAGGATGACCAAGCAGCTTTATATACTGACAGTCAGTGGAACAAATTAGCTTGTGTTTTTCAGTGCTAAACTCAAAATATTTAGTGAATTCAATGTGCACTGTGTTGGAAGGCACGAGGAAAATGCAGCCACTTTGACCGTAGCCATTTGATGTATAGATGATCCTTGATTGGTTCAAGATAGTTGACATATGTCAGTGGACATCCTGAACTTGCATTTCTCTATAGCACCTGGAAATGCAATCGGATTTTTACCATGAAGCTCAGTGATCTTTCAATCCCACAACATGTTCAAGTATCCCATGTTGCAAATGATCTACAAAGGATATCCATCCCTCAGCAACACACTTGAAAGCAATTAATATGAATCCCTGCAAAGAGCCTCCTGTTCCCTCTAATGCTTTTGATGAACACCCTGAAACTCAGCTGTGCTATCATCTCTAGGTGATATTTACTTTTGTTGAGAAAGTGAAGCACTTGTGTTAAGAAATGTGTTTTGTAAACGTTGTGCTCCAACATATATACAAAGCAGCTTTCTGCAGCAGGTTTAATCTGTCACAAATGTAGGATTCTTCATTAGAATGGGTGAGACTCTCAGTTTGGGGGACTTGTTCTCCCGCCGGAGATGAATTGCACCGGGAGCTCAAATCAGGAAGCTATTCCCAATCCTCAGCCATGCAAATTTATGCATGATGAGGGCTGCGAGGGATTCCCGATGGTGAGGTCTGGTGGCTGGCCACCCCACTCCCCCCATGTCGCAAAGCTGCTCCCCACCTGGACGCTCTGGGTTCCCGCCCTCTTTCCCCCAAGTATGAGGGTGACCCGACTCCCCTCAGAGACGACCTAAATAGAGAGACAACCCACAGAGTGCCACTAGATAGGGAGACACCCCTCCCATTGACACCCCATAGACACCCCAGAACAGAGACCCCTGTCAGGGAGCCCCCCCGGAAAAGAGAAACCTGTCAGGAAGCCCCCCAGAAAAGAGACCCCTGGTTGGAAACTGGAGAGCACACACAGGCAGTGAAAAAATTACTGTTGTAACACAGACCTCGGCAATACACCAGCTCAGATACAGGAAGCACCACCTGTCAATTCCTGAAAAGAGGAAGCAGTGTTTAAACCCTTCAGATCCTTGAGCTGCAAGCCACTCATTTCCTCACCGGGCTGTGATTGAAAGTTTCCACACACACACACACACAGCTGCAGCCTTGCTTCATTCATCTTTCTTCACATTTAAGAAACTCTGAAGTGCCCTAACCACAATGTTAATAAACATCAACCACGTCAAAGAGAGTTAAGTGCATGCCAATCACCCCACTTCACGCTTGAGTGATTTTGAAGTGCTCAATTGGAAGTTGACAGCACCGATGGAGTCACCCCAAATTCATGGACTTGGCACCAAGTCACTACCTGCTACAATCCTCGGCCCAGGCTACCACCCGCCAGCAAGCCCGACAGTTTTCAATGTTTTTTCAGTGTTCTTCTAGCTTCCCGCTCCCCCTTTGCAGCTACGGCTCCCAGCGTTTGTGAATATTTATAGTAATTCATGCCTGCGAAAAAATCGCCGCCGGTGGGGGACAAACAGCGTAATCGCTACCAGTGAGGGACCTGAGCACGGTGCCAGAATCGGACCTCGATTTTGGCCAGATGCTCCATTCTCCACTCGGTCGCAGTTCGCGTTTGCAGCATTTAGCCAGAATTAAAGACTAACAGCCAGAAATTGAGTATGTATCTCCTAGAACATTTGGAGGTAGAACAATTTATTTTCAAGCAGTCAAGCAAATCCAATATTGATTGTGTTCGTACCATAATAGACAAAAGGATCATAGCATGTCATAATATCCTCGAGGTGTTGACACTTCACTGTATTCATACGATAAATTTTGATCAAATGTTGCATTGGTTAATATTTTAAGCCCCAGCTATCAAAATTTCTTGGTCAACTATTCCCCTCCATTTTGTACTGAAGCAAAACAAAAAAGCCCAAGGATGCAACTTGACCACTGCATTGCTCCTGGCGTAGATCTGGGCACGCTGGTTGAATAGCAGGAAAGACCAAAACCGGCGCAAATCAGTTTGCTATCTAACTGGTCCGCTCCCGATGGCAAGTTCTGGATCTTACCCATATTATATGGTGAGCATATCATTAATCCTCATTTACATTCATTTCCATCTCATGAGTGAGATTGAAGCTGAATGCAATGGCCTCCCGGAATTAACCGTCTTCCCAGTGACTAATCATTCTGGCATCATTTGGTGCTCCTTTTTAAAAGCTTGACGCTGGTGCAATGGCTGCTGAGAGGAACTGAGGAAGTGATTAGCTATTTCATTTTCAGGCAAACAGCTCAATGGCACTGGGGTAGTGGGGGATCCCTCAGGGGTGATTTGGTTTGGTCAGGGGACTGAAGCATTCCAGGTGGGGGGGGGGGGGTGAGGGCCTTCAAGCCATGTTTAAATATTGTGGAAACCCATAACAGGAGCAATCACAGCTATTGATAATTTGAAATTGGCCTTGTAAGTTATGAGAGCACTTCACAGCTCTCAAGTGGCTGTGTAAGGTGTGTCTGCTGAATGCTCCTGCTTTGGCTGCACGGTGCCTGCAGGCCTTTTTTTTTGTTTGCTGCTGCCTCTTCTGCTTCTGTGGCCTGCAATAAAAAAATGGGAGGCTGCAAACAGGCCTACTATCAGTCAAAAGAAAGGGGATGCTCTCTCACTCGTCTGCTATGCTTTGTATTAGTGTGGCTTTCAGGTAATGATTGTTCCTGCCTTAAGAGTCTGCTGCTGGGAGCTGCCAGAGAGGAGAGAGAGGAAGAGTCACCCGACTGCTGTTGTTGCGACTTGAAAACTGTGTGTCTGCTTGCTGCCGCCTCTTTTGCTTCTGTTGCCTGGAGTGCTGATGAATAGCAAGGGTGATGTCAGATTCAATTTGGCAACTTACTGGAGGTATGAAGAACTGCCCTTGCAGCTTGTTGGAGCTTTTCTTGTACTGCTGACTGCAATGTGTCATGTCCGGAGGCCACGTGTTTACATGCTCTCGCCTCTTTTACTTCTGTGGCCTGGACCAAGGACTGGGTGGAGTTGGTGACCAGAAGCTCGTACAACAGGAATGGAGGGGTGGTGACTCGATTTGACTGAGCAACTTGCTGAAGATATGAAGACTTGCTCGTGCAGCTTGCTGGTATATGATTGGTGTACTACTGACTGTTTAATGTTTGGAAGTGTGTGTTTACTTGCTGTTGCCTCCTTTACTTCTGTGGCCTGGGTCAAGGACAGGGTGGAGTTCTGACCAGACTCCGGTACTACAGGAGGGGAAGGGCGGCAGCTCGCTTCAACTGAGCAACTTGAAGTTTTTGAAGAAATGAATTTGAAGATGTTGGTGGTTTTATTGTGCTGATGACTATTTACTGTTTCAGGTTTTGACGTCGTGCAAATTGTTAGTGCCTTTTCGTACTGTTGCTTGTTTTTGTTAAATGTTCGGAAGCCGTATGCTTGCTATTGTGCTGTTGCTGTTTACTATTTAATGCCTGGAAGCTGTGAGATTGTTTGCCTCAGCCCCTTTGCTTCTGTGGTCTGGAGTCCGGAATCACTGCTAGTGCTGGACAGGGGAAAGGTGGGATCTCTCACTCTTCTGCCATGCTGTGTGCCCCTATGCTTTTTCTGATATATTGTTTTGCTCATCCATGAGCGACTTTCCACTGATGCGATCTACTGCTGGAAATGCAGGGATGGAGTACTGTTCATGGTTTCCTGTTTGATGTCTGAAGCCATGTGTTGTCTGCTGCAGCCCCTTTTGGCTGTGGCGGGAGTCCGGGAAGTGGTGCTGTCTCGCTCGTCAGAGATGCTCTGCATCAGTGTGGCTTTCCGGTATATTGTTACATTATCCCCAGGCGACGTTCCACTGATGCGAGTCTGCTGCTGGCAGCTGCGGGAGTGGGAGAGAGTGATGGGCTGATTTGATTTCTGGTAACTTCATTGTACTGTTGCCTGTTTGGTATTTAATGCCTGGAAGCTATGTGTTCGCTGTAGCCCCTTTTGTCTGCGGCAGGAGTCCGGAAAGGGATGCTCTCTCACTCTTCCGCCATAGTTGGCATCAGTGTGGCTTCCCAGTTAGTCTTCTGCTGCGAGCTGCAGGAGGGGGAGGAGGAGGGGGTGGTGGGTTGATTTGGATACTGGTAACTTCTTTGTACTGTTGACTGTTTCATGTTTAATGTGTATTTGATTTCTTTGTGTAACTACACTGTTGTGGTTTTTTATGTTTGTACTGATATTGTGAAGTGAACAGGTGCCTATATGTATGGCACGGTTCCTTTTCCTTCTCGGTTCATAGTTAGTATGGTATGTGGACTGTTCAGTTGTTTGTTTTTATACTTCTGTATTGTTGACCATTAATAAACAAAATATTCTCAAGTAGCCTCTCGTGGGTACACGTGCCATGTTCGAGATGATGAGTATTGCATCGCATTTCAATTAAACTTTAAAGCTTGAACAGTTTTCCTAAACTCCAGAAGCGTCAGCACCATAGAAGCAGCAGCCGACAATCTAACACTCGAGAGCTGGGCTTCAGCAATGGGGATATTCCCGCAACCAAAGGGTGAGTGTGTGGATCAGGAGAGGAAACCTGAGCACAGTCTCCCTAATGTTCCTGGCAGGGGTCTGGGGTCTAGGGGCTCCTGTTGTGGCCAGGGGTGAGTGTGCAGAGCGAGGTATTCCAGCACAAACAGCTCGGTGGATCGCACTGAGAGAAGGCGGGACATGTAAGGCTGGGACAGGCTCAGAGTTGATCGTCCCGAGGTGGAAACCCTAACTGATTGTCGGTCTTTGTCCTTCTCCAATTTCTTACCGATATAACAATATGGCTTGCTATGTCCGTCCTGCAGAGGCTGCCCTGGCGGTGCTGGTGGCAGCTGAGGAAGGTAGATGCCGGAGAAGTCAGTAGCAGTGTCGACATAAGCTGGAGGTGGCACTCCATGTGTAGGGGGCCGCCGCACTCCCTGAACAATGGGGTCCTGATCTCTTCCTGTATTGAGGAGTTCTAGCAAGTAGAGCTATCTGAAAGTCTGAATAAACCACATCCACCAGTTCTCCCTCGTCAACTCTACTTGGTACATCATCAAATAATTGCAATAGATTTTCCAAGCATAATTTCCCTTTTGTAAATCCATGTCAGATTAAAATGCTGTACTATGAAATCCTTGATAATGGATGATACCCGCCCGCTGCTTGGATCAGCTGTCCCTTCGAACGAACATCAATTGACTTTTGGCTTGATTGATGTATCTCCCGTGACGGGTCCCGCCATGACAAGGCCGCAAAATCCCGGATTAGCTTTGTCAAAATGTCTTTCTGTTGGTTGTGCTTTAGAACTATCAGCAATCATTTTAGCAAACATTACACTTTGGTAGCTTTTGTGATTGTTTACAAATAATTTATCCTCCCCACCCCATCCCTGCCCCCTTGGCAGGCTTTGAGTTGAGTTGAGGGAAGCGTATAATTATATGGATGAGATTTGAATTCCATTTGGGATCACACCCCCTCTGGGATCCCACCCACCCCGATCTGAGCAATTGTATGGTGGGGCAGGCACTATTTTAAGGTGAAACCCACCCCTGCCCCAATTTAGACCCATAAGTGGCCACCCTCAATTTTAGGCGGGCAAGCGCCGGGTAGATGAGAGAAGAAAATAAAGTAATCTGAAATCTGAAATCGCAGGTTGTAATATGGGTGGGAGGACGGACCTGCATCAGAAGCCTTCTTCCGGCTGGAGTGTGGGGGTGGGGAGATTCCTCCCCTGACGGACCGGACATCTCAGAACCTCCCTCTCCCCACCTACCTAACCTTCGGTACCCCAATCGCTCCTCTTGTGCTCTCCCACCAAGAGTCCTCTACCCTCCCTTTCCTGGGATCCCTGCCACTTATCTGACCTCCACGACCCAGCACTTAGTCCCAGACATTTTTCTGCTGTATCTTTTCTGGCCATTGTAGTGCTGTGCTGGGAAGGACTGGAGATCTGCCAGACAATCTCTGACCAAATGGGGGCAGAAGTCCCCTCTGCTGCTAATCATTGTTCATTACAGCATAAAATGGCAACAGGCCTGTTGGAATCGGAGGGGTTGGCTCAACCCACCCATCCTAAAAATCAGGCCTATGTTCTCATTGTTTAATCTGTGGCGAGGTTCGTGACTTTAGGAGTGAATCCCTTGGGAGGGATTCTCTGTTCCCCAGCCACGTGTTTCTTGGCAGCGTGCTGTTCGCTGTTGGTGGGACTCTCTTCCCACCGCTTGTCAATGGGATATCTCATTGAAGCCAACCATTCTGCCAGGAAACCCATAGGCAGTGTTCACTGCCAGCAGGAGAAGAGTATCCCAAGGGCCGGAGAAATCCGGCCTTTTTATCAGAGGTTTAAGTGGTTTTAAGTTGAGGCAAACCTCTTTATGCAAGGATCCATGTGTGATATGGTATGAATTAAGTAATGGCATGATGGGAAAACTGGTCAATGGGAAGCCTGGTCAAAACGTTTGATACAATACAAGAAAGACTGAAACTATTCATTCCAGCTCACCAGGCCCAGGTAAAGAATGCTGCCCTAACCATTTTCAGACTAGTATGGCCGTAGGCCAACTCTGCATAACTTGAAGTCTGAAAAGATCAGCGAAGGTCGAGCCATTCCAAAACACCGGACCTCGGCAACTCCTGATAAAACTAACTCGTCATAACCCAGGCCCGTAGGAATTTAAAACAAAGATAAGTTCAGGAAGAAACAAGTCTATTCTGACCTTTCAATGTTCCCTCCGAGGACTAAATAATGGTATGAGTGATATGACCAAACATGGTCTGGTCTTTGCTTCCGTTTGTATTTCCGATCAAACTCCTGACCATACTGTTGTCACATAATCTTGATAAAGATAATGTGTAAATATTGAGCTAATTCTCCGCGAAAGTGCGGAACTTGTGAAAGACAGAGCAGTTTTGTTGACTGCTCTCTGACTTCAAGTTTCAGCCATTACTGCATGCAGTTGTTTTCGAAAATAAAGCTTGTTATTCTGTCTTAACGAGTGTGTTGTATCTTTCTACTACAGAAGCGGGAAAATATTGACTTTGACACATGGTCATACAATCTGAATTAATCTTTCAGAAAAATGAACCTTTTACATTTCTTTTCAGCATTTATTCGTAAGAAAATAACATTTATTGAACTTTGTGGGCGGGATTCTCTGACCCCCCCCCCGCCGGGCTGGAGAATCGCTGGGGGGCGGCGTGAATCCCGCCCCGACGCCGGCTGCCGAATTCTCCGGCTCCATTTTTTTGGCGAGGGCGGGAATCGCATTGCGCCGATCGGGGGCCGTTGGCAGCGCCCCCCCCCCCCCCCGGCGATTCTACGCTCCTCGATGGGCCGAGCGGTCGCCTGCTTCCGGCCAGTCCCGCCAGTGTACATTACACAAGGTTCTTACCGGCAGAACCTGGCTCTGCGGGTGGCCTGCAGAGTCCTCGGGGGGGCGCGGGGGGATCGGGCCACGGGAGGGGCCCCACGATGGCCTGTCCCGCGATCGGGGCCCACCGATCTGCGGGCAGGCCTGTGCCGTGGGGACACTTTTTCCCTCCACGCCAGCCGCTGTCAAGCTCCGCCATGGCCAGCGCGGAGAAGTATAGAAGTATAGAATTTACAGTGCAGAAGGAGGCCATTTGGCCCATCGAGTCTGCACCGGCTCTTGGAAAGAGCACCCCACCCAAGACCACACCTCCACCCTATCCCCATAACCCAGTAACCCCACCCAACACTAAGGGCAATTTTGGATACGAAGGACAATTTATCATGGCCAATCCACCTAACCCGCACATCTTTGGACTGTGGGAGTAAACCAGAGCACCCGGAGGAAACCCACGCACACACGGAGAGAACGTGCAGACTCCGCACAGACAGTGACCCAAGCCGGGAATCAAACCTGGGACCCTGGAGCTGTAAAGCAATTGTGCTAACCACAATGCTACCATGCTGCCCTAAAAGACAACCCATACTTTTAAGTTCCTGAGGTGTACAAACACCCGCAACCTTTTTAAAAAATAAATTTAGAGTACCCAATTATTTTTTTTTTCCAATTAAGGGGCAATTTAGCATTGCCAATCCACCTACACTGCACATCTTTTGGGTTGTGGGGGTGAAACCCACGCAAACACGGGGAGAATGTGCAAACTCCACACAGACAGTGACCCAGGGCTGGGATTCGAACCAGGGTCCTCAGCACCGTAGGCAGCAATGCTAACCACTGTGCCACCATGCTGAAACCCACTGCGCATGCGCAGGAATCACGGCAGCTGTTCTGGGAACACGCTGGCGCTCCTGCGCATGCGCCAACCCGTGCCGGCCGGTGGAGGCCCTTCGGTGCTGGTTAGCGTGGCGCCAATCACTCCAGCGCTGGCCTAGCTCCCAAATGTGCGGAGGTTTTCGCACCTTCCGGGCGGCCCGACGACAGAGTGGTTCACGCCACTCTTTGGCGCCAGTTAGGCCCGCCCGCCGGATACCGGAGAATCCCGCCCTATAACTCTTCATCACAGCTGGACTTCTTCCCAAGTTCCTTCACAAATTGGCATACCATCAAGATTCATGTAATTTTAAAAATTCATTGATGGATAGATGTCACTGATTAAGTCAGCACTTACTGTTTCCCTATAGAAGGCAGTGGTGAGCCGTGTAGTTTAAATGCTGCAGTCTCTGAGATATTGGAACCAGGTTGCTAGGGTGGAAGTTCCATCATTTTGAAGAAGCAGCAGATAGTCAGGATTCTGTGTGAGTTAGAGTGGAGGTTTCAGGTGGTGGTGCTGTCTTGCATCTGCTTCCCTTGTCTTTCTAGTTGGTAGAGGTCCCGTCTTGATAGGGTCAATACTGAAAGAATGTTTCACCTGGCTGGCAAATACAGAACGAGGTGGCTCAGTTTCATAATGAAGGGACAATCACTCAGAGTGGAGCTGAGGAAAGATTCCTTCACTTCCAGAGTTATAAATCTTCGGTGTTCTTTGCCCCAGTGGATTGCGGGTGTGCTAACATTGAATTTATTTGCAGTGGAGATGGACAGAAATGATCTTTCAGCGAATTAGTAGATAAAAGGATCTGAGGAAAAATAGAGTTGAAGCCAAAGATCAGCCTTGATAATATTGAATGACGGAGCAGGCTCAACAATCTGGCAGTTCCATTAGTACTGCCAGGGATAGAAAGATGGCAGTGGCTACTGCTGGACAAGGAAGAAACCCAAGTCCTTGTATTGCCAGAGCAAATACGTTTGGCATATTGGGTCGTGAGGATTTAGGTAAGTTAGGGAGAGGGGAAATGGGAGGTAGAGGAGGGTGGGTTTTAGGGAGTGGGTAGAAAAGACTGGAATTGTTCAATCTAAGGGGAAGGGAGCATCAAAATCAAAAAAGCGCAGCCTCCAAAAAGTGACGTCCCTTTGCTTTGCGCCCTGTAATCACAAGGGAAAGAAGCAGGCTTCCCGCTTTCACCTGATGCTCACAGCAAATGTGACTGACTCTTAATTGTTAATTTAAAAACGTTGGGCATGCTGCCGATTTCAGCCTGCACCCTCCCCCTGCCAGGAAGCTGATGGGATGAGCATCCACCTTGTTTTATGCCCCCCCCTCCCAATATTACACACACCCCTGCGGGGAACACACCCACTGAGGGCATTTAAAATTCTGCCCCTAGAGTGTCAGTTTGTTATATATTTAAGGATTCTGTTCTTCTTGACAGTAGAAACAAAGGATGAAAATGTTGCCACACTGTAGGGTACTTAACCAGATAGTCAGACTTTATTAGACTGGTGTTGCTCGCTCTCAGTCCTTGGTGAAGGAGAGGAAAAATCTCCCACGTCCTCTAATGATGTCATGATGTATCATATGACACAATACACAGAGATTGGTTTACAGTACATTCCTCCCCCTTTAATTCAGTCATACAACAACTAACATTAACTTTAATTATTACTCACTATGAACAATAATTATTTTCCCAAGCATCATTGCACAGTTTTATATACATATACAAACGAGAGTCTTTTAGGTGGACGTTGGTTCTGCATCGACTGAATCCGTCGTTCAGGAGTTTTTGTTTTCACACTCTCGGTGGTCTGTTCCATACTTAGTTCAGGCGCATCATGTGATAAAGTTGATTCTTCTTCAGCTTCTACAAATGCTGTTAGTTCTACTGACATAGAATCTGAATTTGACTCAGTCATGATCATAGGCTCAGGGATTTCCAAACCTTGAGTGTCAGATGTTGGTCTTTCAGATACTGACTCTGCAAATTCTCTTTTTGAAGCGAGGATTTAATCTGTATGTCTCCTCCAAACTCTCTTGGCATCGGTTTGCACTGTACACGAATTTGGGAGTATTGTGGCAGGTACTCACTTCTCACTAAAAGAGTAGTTTCTCGCTAAAATTCTTTCGCCTTGATCAAAACATCTTGATTTTGATGTCTGTTCACAGTGAGTAACTTGGTTTTGTTGTTGTGCTCCACAATAGCAGAAGTGTAGGTAGTAACATGACAAATTGTTCAATACTTTCACCTTGCGCTTGGCTACATCGGTGAAATCTGAGTCTCTCTGCAATAATCAATGATATGGGCAAGAAGTGTTCATCAATGATCTTTGTCAGTTCTTCATAAATTTTGGTACCAAGCTTTGTCGGATGGAAAAGACTTTGTAATAGGGTGAAGGTTTTCCATCCTACTACACTCAAGAAAGTTGTTTTTTAATTACATCTGTATCCTGTTTGCAACAAGGTAAAATTGAAATCTCTCTTTGTAGGAGCTCCAAACTTCCACATTCTCATCAAATGGTTCCATAGCACTACCTTTTCCTGCCATCAGAATTACCTGCTCTAAAGTTGCAATACTTTCTTTAACTTTTGCTCCTCTCTAATTTCTTTGCTTACTTGGACTGTGGCTTTAAAAAATATATATCTTTTGTGAACACCGACCTGTTTTCATACCAGAAGATTTCAGCTTTACTTCTGCTTAATCGTGGGCATTATTGTGCCATTATTATTTCTTTTTCCATTCTGAGCAGTTGTCTTTCCAAAAGCAGGTTTGTCTTTCTCTGAGTTTGAGAATCATAACCCTAACCTGCCACGCGAAAGATGCGCACCTGGAAAAGACTCCCCAGCTTCGGCAAGTAAACTCGCTTTTTACACAGCCAACCCCCTTATTTGCTTTCTTTTGCTCGTTATCCAGGAAATTTTGAGCCCACCAATTGTTTGAATCACCCAGTAATACCATCAACACGTTGGCTGAAAAAACTTTTATTTTCCCGCCTCCGACTCCCTGAGTGCTCCCAGGGTTATGGCCGAGTTAAAAATATTAAGGAATAGTCTGACTGTTTTCTATTAATTTTAAAATGAATGTACCCCCTTAGCAAAGGCTAAAAATCTGGTGCCAATGGCCAGATTTCCACTCTTCAATCGGTGGTGGGTCTCCTGAAAATCCATCCTTGACCCGAGGTCCAGGTGTGAATTGTTTATTCTGACTATTTTTACTGGAAAGTCCCCCTTTTTGCCAGCTTTGCCGTTATATTTTTAGTTGTTCTACTCTCCGCGAGTCAGACTTTATTGGCGAGGCATTGCTTGCTCACATTCTTGAGGTGAAAGAGAGGGAAATCTCCAAGTGTCTCTAATGATGTTACCACATAATCATGTGACACTACACAGAGATGCATCGGTTGACAATACATAACACAGCCAAAAGCCTATCTTGAGACCCACTTGTGTGAGTAAGTGAGGAGGTACCATGCCGAAACATTGTATTCTATTGTTGCACTGAGGGTTCATTGTTCCAAATGATTTCTACTGCATATGAGAATGCATGTGTAGCTTGGGTGGATCTGTTTTCTGAACATAGGAACATAGGAAGCAGAAATAGACCTTCAAGCCTGCTCCACCATTCAATCAGATCATGGCTGATCTCTTCCTAGTCTCAAATCCACCCCATATCCCTTTAACCCGTTTTTAAAATCAGAAATATATCTAGCTCCTTCTTGAAACAATTTAATGATTCTGATTCCACTGCACTATGGGGCAGCGAGTTCCACAAATTCAACAGCCTCTGCGAGAAGTAGTTCCTCCTCATCTCAGTTCTAAATCTACCACCTCTCAACCTATATCAATGACAGCCGGGAGTCTCCGACAAAAATAATAATATGATGAGAAGGAGCTATTTTCAGGATATATTCTTTATTTAGGACCCTAAAATATTGGCTAGTCTCACATTAGTTAAGTTTCGAGACTAATAACCTTTTTTCCTATCTGCTCTTGTGTCCTTTCGCTGATTGGCAGAATAGCTTGACATTTCCTCTGAGTTCTAAGTATGAAAACATCATAATCTGGGCAGAATATAGAATCGGGGAAAGAGATGATTAAGTTTAGTATGCACTATTTTCCTGTCTGCCAAAATTTCATGTGGATTTTGAAGAAGTAGTGTCATATGCCTGCCCATATATGATGATATGTGAATGAGCAAAATACATCACGGGAAATTCATTGGCATCTATGCTGTGACCAACATGATGGTCTGTAAAGCATCCAATGATGTTAAGTGGATCAAGAATAATAATTTTGGAAAGGTCACAAGTTTATTTAACAATGTAGTATACTTCTTACAGTTAAAAACTTTTAGCCAGCCTTTGGACCCATTAGCACAACAGCAAAGTGTAACAGCAAGTTTTTCTTCTCCCAATTGAATTCTTGGAATAGACATCCACACAAAACATTTAAATACCCCTGGTCCCAGGAAATGGACAGCAGAGCGCTTCTAGAGGAAATTTGGAGCCAATATCCATCATCCTCTGCCAAGCAGACTGAATAGTTCTCTTATGGGGAGTAACTCCCTTTGCTGCATTTCTTGCAGAAGCAGTTTCAAAGCAGTAGCCAAATCCTGGCTGCTCTTATATTGAGGTCAGCCATTACCAATTTTTCACTCTGCAGTAACATAGCTGTCTTTCCAAATTGATTTTGCAGTCTATAAGAGTTGCAGATATGCACTATTTCCCAACTCCATGCCCTCTGTCACCTAATTCCTGGCAGCTAGCAAACCTAGAGCATACAGATATTGATCCCACTTGGGAAAACCTATGATGAAAATGAAATGAAAATCGCTTATTGTCACAAGTAGGCTTCAAATGAAGTTACTGTAAAAAGCCCCTAGTCGCCACCTTCTGGCGCCTGTTTGGGGAGTCTGGTACGGGAATTGAACTGGTGCTGCTGGCCTGCCTTGGTCTGCTTCCAAAACCAGCGATTTAGCCCTGTGCTAAACCAACCCCTGGTTCATTTCATTTCATTTTTCATTTAATTTCAATCCAAGCCCACTCCCTCACCCTATCCCCCAAACCCCCAAACCTAACCTATACTAAGGGGCAATTTACCGTGGCCAATCCACCTAATCTACACATCTTTGGACTGTGGAAGGAAATGGGAGCACCCGGAAAAAACCCAGACATATGTGAGTAGAAAAAGCAAACTCCACACAGGCCGTAATTGCATTTTGGTCCCTGGCGCTGTGAGGTAGCAGCGCTAACCACTG
Organism: Scyliorhinus torazame; assembly: GCF_047496885.1. NCBI lineage: Eukaryota > Metazoa > Chordata > Chondrichthyes > Carcharhiniformes > Scyliorhinidae > Scyliorhinus > Scyliorhinus torazame. Next base: position 276,535,110 of record NC_092711.1, read on the forward strand.
TGGTACTCTACCGGTGGATAGCAAATTGACAGCAAATTTACTATGGATAGTATGGAGACTATGGGATACTATGGATACATAGGATACTATGAATAAATGGATAGCAAATAGATAACAAATTTATTTAAAATAATCAAAAATCTAGGTGTAAAGTTTCATTTATTCAGATTGGAGGAAGGTGAAAAGCGGTGTTCCACAAGGATGAGTTCTGGGGCCACTATTATTCATAATTCATATTAATAGTAAGTAATAGATCATGGCCGGGATTCTCCGAGCCCGCAGCGGGTCAGAGAATCGCCGATGACGTGGGAAATTCCCGCTACGCTGCACCAACGGCAGGATGGGATCTCCGGCAACTGGAGAATCGGCGCCAATCGCACCCGTGCGGTCAGCGGTCGACTGGCTGAAGTCCCACCGAGTTCTGCCAAGTCCTGCCGGCGTGGTTCCAACCTGGTACCACCCGGCGTGAGCTGGGACCCATGGCCGCGGTGGCCGTCCTGGTGGGGGGGCGGGGGGGGGATCAGACTCTGGGGGCGGCCTCCACGGCATCCAGGCCCACGATCGCGGGCTACCGATTGGTGGGCGCCCACGATCTGGAGGGGGCCTACCTCCTTCCATGCAGGCCCACTGTAGGGCTCCACCATGCTGTGCAGCGCTGGCGCGGAGACAGCCACCACGTGCATCCGCCGGCACGGAGATAGACACCACGCACATGCGTCGGAGCGGAGACGGCCGTCGCGCGCATGCGCGGACCCACGTCAGCAGTGCAGTGCCGTGTATCGGTGCCGGAGCAGCGCGCCCCACTCTGGTGTCGTGCTGGCCCCCTAAGGGCCACTGAATCGGCTGGCATGCACCACTCCTGTGTTTACGTCGGCGTCAACACTTGGCCGGGATTTCGGAGAATCCCGGCCCATATATTTCCTTTGAATAGTCAAGACCATGAGGTGACCTGATAGAGATAATTTAAATTATGTATGTACTGCATAGGGTAAATATGAAGAGAGGATTTCTACGTGCTGCTGAACCCAAAACCTGGAGACATAACTACAAAGCTAATAATGTAATAAATCCAACAGGGAAATGTGAAAATGTATTTACTCAGAGAGTGGTTAAAATGTAGGACTGATTACCACAAGAAGTGGCTGAGACAAATCGCTTATTGGAAAACTCTATGTGCAGTAAAGAAAAAAGGGGAATGCTGAAAGGCTGAACTGGAATGAGGGGAGACTCGGTCATGTGCACTATAAATTGGTTTCTGTGCTGTATATTACTGTGTAATTCTATATAATTCTATGTAATTGGATTATTCCAGTGGTGAACAATATCAGAATATTGAGAGGAAATATCCAAGAAGTGCACAAATATGGGATATTATTACATTTGAGATAGTTTTTTAAATTTATAATACATATCTATATCTTTGAATTAAGTCTTTGTAATATTAGTATAAGAAAGCTTAAGGGTAGATTTTGTGAGGTGTAGCTCAACTGGCAGGACCTCATAAAGCAGCCTGATCATATCAGAATTTTTTTTCTTTTTCAAAGATATTAAGGGATATGGGCCAAGGGCAGGTGCATGGAGTTAGGCCACAGATCAGCCATGATCTCATTAAATGGCAGGACAGGCTCGAGGGGTTGAATGGCCTACTCCTGTCCTTATGTTCCTAAAGTGCCAACCATGCTGCTTACAAATTTCTGTTACTTTCTGGACCTATTCTGGGCATATTCAGGTAATGCACATCTCTTGGTTCTAATAACATTTATGTGTGAAAGACCATTAGATACACTCCTTACTAGTTTTGAACACAAACCAGACTGATAGGAATATGCCTTATTTGTCCAATGACAGACCTACATGGAATGACTTTGGTAAATTGCAGACTTTCTATTAATTCAGAGAATCCCCAGTGCTATAATCTGTCTTCTGCCCTGTTCATTCCGAATGATCTGGTCATCATCCAAATCTATTCATTATTTAACTGATGATTCCGTTCTACATTCATCAACTTTGTCGAGATAACACAGCTCAGCATTTACCATCTCTAATACTTCCAAAGTGCAGGTAAATGGATGCAAATTAATACTGTACTCTTCCACAACAATGTGCTTCAATCCCAAGTGCAGAAGAACACACCCTTCTCTTTCGCCCCCCCCCCCCCCCCCCACCACCCATCCCCCCTTTAAGCAATGTGATAATTTTTCCAGTTGCCTTTTATTGTGTGTGTTAAGAAGATGTTAAATGTGAGGGTATCCCAAAGCCCAGACGCGTAACTTGGAATGCCAGTTCTTAATTATTTATTTTTAAATTTGGCACAATGTGAGGAAAGATATGCAAACCAGTGAGGAAATGTCCAATCTTGTTGTAATCAGTCAAATAAAAGAATGTTTATTGATTTGTAAAAACACACAACAATGGCGGCCACACATCAAAACAAAGGCATACAATAATGGCTACACACACACAAACTCACGCCTCACGGCGCCGAGGACCCAGGTGCGATCCCAGTCTGGGTCACTGTCCGTGTGGAGTTTACACATTCTCCCTGTGTCTACGTGGGTCTCACCCCCATAGCCCAAAGATGTGCAGGGTAGGTAGATTGGCCATGCTAAATTGCCCCTTAATTAGAAAATAAAATAATTAGGTACTCTAAATTTATTTTGAAAAATCATTGAATTAATCCTGCTCCGCACTTCTCTATGTAGCTGAACTCTGAGAAATGTCCCTTGTCCCAAAACAATATCCCACATAGTTTAAGTCGATGAGCTAAATCCAGCAAAAATTATTACTCCACCCAAGCTGTCTCTTTACTTTGTGGAAGCCTTTCTTCTGATTCAGCATAGACTTTCTGAAGTTTTCAAACAGCAGGTTCTAGCATAAAGTCCTGCTTTTTGGGGGACTTCTCTTTCCAGCTGGGTGTGGTTATACTCTTAACAACTCACCAGCTGATTATCCTGCAATACAAAGCTAACCCTGCTACTGTTAATGGTATTTCCCTTTTGATCTAGTTCTATATAAACAACACATACAAGAAGCCATGCTTTTTGCATACAAGTTTGACAGGCATTCTTATGCACTCATCTCTTCTGTAGTTTTAACACTTACAATTCTATACTCTGTTGTTCTCCACTTCACTTAAGTAAATATCTGTTTACCCTGCTGCTAAGCTAATTTGCATATCAAATACTATCCAGGCAGCTGCACTTTTATTAATTTCCTTTTATCCAATTCTTAAAACGTTCTTTCACCAAGCATCTTTATTTTATCCAATTGTGATAAAAACTTGACTGAAAATTGGAATGACATCTGTGTTAAGGGTCAGTTCCCAAAAGAAACTGGGTTGAGGTCCTCCAAACCAATTTTGTATCACTTTTAGAAAAACTCAGTGAGGTGATATATAAAGTTAGATTGCAGCTCAGACATAATTTAATTGAACGGTGGCATAGGGTTTGAGGGGTTAAATGGCCGACTCTTGTTCCTATATTCAGATGTTATGACAAATATGATGATGCACTGATTTATTTGCAGGATTATATTTAATGGGAACAGATGTTTTAAAATAAGTTTGAGAAATGTCAAAGATAAAAACAGCATCCTGCTCCAAATCCACTTTTCCATTATAATTTTCTGCAATAAGTAATCTCAGTGCCACATTCAATTTGAAACAATAACAATGACGAAAGTAGACATTTCCGGGCAATGTGCTTGACAACAATTACCTACATTGATTCCAACTATTTCTTAATGCCTGAGAAACATAGGTTTTCTGCATATTAATAGCTTTTACATTCCAGTCCAAGCAATTGACTACAACTCAAGTTTCCACAAACATAATTATAATTTAGATAAACTGGACTGTGGAATGGTTCATTGATTTAAATATAGAAATAGCTGCAATATCCTGTCCTAAAATATCGCTTCTGTCTATGATTTTATTTGTACTGATTATCAAAAGACAAAATGTGAATTTTGACAAATGTCTAAAATCTAACTTCTCATTTGCATTTTTCTTTCCCTCCTTACCGTTTAATATTATTTCGCAGAAGCCACGAGCAAGATATAGATTAACAAACCCAGGTATAATTCCTTATAAAAATGACATTGATCAATTAAAAATAAAGAATTGAAAGCTTTGTATTGATGTAGGATTTCTTGCTTCTGCTTCTGCTTCATTGTGCTGTCCTCATAGTCTAGTATCTGTATTCTAACAGCATTTCTATGGGTAATGTTAGTTAAACCAGCCATACTCTACTGAAACAGTAGTCCTTATAATGAAAATTTCTCAATGGAAATAAGTTATCAACGGATCTCAAGGGATGGGGAGGTGACTATTTCCATGGGCAGCACGGTAGCACATTGGTTAACACGGTTGCGTCACAGCACCAGGGTCCCATGTTTGATTCCCGGCTTGGGTCAATGTCCGTGCGGTGTCTGCACGGTCTCCCCATGTCTGTGTGGGTTTCCTCCAGGTGCTCCAGTTTCCTTCCACAGTCCAAAGATGTGCAGGTTAGGTGGATTGGCCATGCTAAATTTCCCTTAGTGTCCAAAATTGCCCTTAGTGTTGGGTGGGGTTACTGGGTTATGGGGATAGGGTGGAGGTGTGGTCTTGGGTAGGGTGCTCTTTCCAAGAGCCGGTGCAGACTCGATGGGCCGAATGGCCTCCTTCAGCACTGTAAATTCTATGTTCTATGTTACGACAGCCTGGGTTAGGGCGCCGTCAATTCCAGCCTTCCTTGACCTGGATTCACAACACAATAGAATTATCAAATAAGTCTTACAAAAATACCCAAAATCTTTGGCCCTTGGCAGCTCAATTATTACAGCCACCAGGTTTGCAAATTTAAATACAATAATTTTTTTATTAATAACAAGAAGTATAAGTAAATATGACCAAATCCAATTGGTTAACAATCGTCCAATTCCTAATCCTCCTGATTAACTTGCCCCACCTTTTGCACACACATTACAGAAGACAATCACAAACAGAGGGGAAGAGAGGGGGTGTAAAATAATAAGTAAAAGGAAAAAGAGTCTTTGTTTCAGATGATTGTCTTTAAGCACACGTTTCTTCAAAGTAGGCTTTCAATTCAGGTTCTCTGCTTTCCAGTCTGTAATGCTTTCCACTGTAGATTCATTCAGGTCTTTGCAGTTTCAGAAATACAGCAACTTTTCTGGAGAAAACATGAGAGGTAATTTTCCCTGGATTCAAGCTGAACTTCCCATGGCTGTCTGAAAATCATCCCACTCAGGCAGGACCCAATCACCACCTATTACCATCTCTTGAGTGCCACAAAGTCTGAGTTCTCCTGTTTGAACAATTGCACCATACTATGTTGCATGCCTCATTCTCTCTGCTGCTTGACTTAAAAATAAATATCCATTAAGCATCCATGGATCAAAAATGATAACTGCAAAAATAAAGGGGAAATAAGGGAATCAACAGGAAGAACCCGTAAAACTTTAATATACTTGTGGCCTCAGAATATCCTAACATGTTTTACAGTCAATTAATTATTATTGAGTGTAATGACTATTGCATAAGGAAAATATCAGGAAAAGCAGAAGCCAGAGTTATATACAGCCATTTGGAAAGATAGGTTCTAGTAGGAGGGTTCTCTACTTTTCCCCCAAAATGCAAGGGGTTCTTTTTACACCTATTTGAAAGATAACACTTTCACCAGACCAGGATTCCCCCAGTGCTACTCTGAAGTAACAGCCTAGATGCTGTGTTCAATTCTTTGACTTGGATTTTAAACTGCTGGGAGAGAAAATGGTTTTCATAATACTTCTTCAAGTGCTATTCCTTATGAATATCATTGAAGAATGCCATGTGGGCCACACCGAGACAAGCGTGCCATCATTGAGCTAGATCTGACAAACATGAGCTGATTAAGATATCCATTAAATTAATGGACAAAGGAGTTTCATGCAAATCCGTTAATACATTTGTTCCTCAGCAATTTAAAACCAAAAAATCACTCCTTAAACCTTTTTCACATTGGACCATTGAAATTATTCTTATCTTCAAACTGTTATAATAAGGACTTTAAGAAGGACTGATTGCTCAGGGAACTCCAGATTATCCAAATTATGAATGCAGGTTTGTCAATTTGTCAAGATGCTTTCATTGAGCTGCTCTGTCTTCACTCAAAAATGAGCTATATTGCACTTAAATTTGTTTTTGAAGCTGCTCATAACATATTATTACATAATATTTAATAGTATTAAAGCAAAAATATACAGTAGATTATTTAAACAGTGTTGGTATCAAACATTAAAGAGTTAGTAATTGAATGCACTGTGTTAAATCAAAATTATCGATTTGCAATTAAAGGAAACTTCACCATTCTCATGTAATAATGGTGGTACCAAAGCCAATCCTCCTGCATTACAACATAACACAGGATAAAACTGAATCTTCAACCCTGATTCCGTGCATCTTACATTATGATTTCCCCCTTGCCTGCCCATTTACTTTCATATGACTGATTAGTACAGCACACAATTTAACTCTGAATTGACTTGACAATGTCACAAAACAAGTACAATTAAAACTGTAACTCTCCAAATGAATAAGGCTGCAAATGCAGTTTTTACTGTATTAAAAAAAATCAACTGGACATTGCATACAAGGAATGTCTCCTGTGCAGCAATGAAGCTCAACACCTATAATTATACAAAATCCACACCTATCTAGACATCTATCAGAGATTATGATGGACTCAAATAATTAAAATATTTAAATACCTTTTGTTCCACATGAGCATCGCATGGACGTATGTTAGAGAAACATTTTGAACACAGAAAGCTTCAGCAAGAAGGTAAACGTCTTCAATTCAATGCCTATGAGATTAGCTTTGATATATCAGACTATAAAGATTTTTCATTCCAGCCTACAAAAATAGCAATCAGTAACGTACATTTAAATTTTGGATTATGACATTAAAATATATATCCCTGAATTTTCTGCCGGAGCTATTCTGAGGAGCTGCATGGAAAATTATCTAAGGAGCTGCTTTTGTTGGTTCAAGATGTCACACTCTGAATCATGGGTAAGCAGGGAACAGCTTTGCTCTTAAAATTCCATTTTGTCCCTCTACTACCACTCATTGGGGTGGCACGGTGAGTGCAGTGGTTAGCACTGCTGCTTCACAGCTCCAGGGATCTGGGCTCAATTCCTGCCTCAGGTGACTGTGTGGAGTTTGCATTTCTCTCCCTGTCTGCATGGATTTCCTTCAGGTGCTTCGGTTTCCTCCAGTCCAAAGATGTGCAGATTAGGCAGATTGGCCATGCTAAATAGTCCTTTAGTGTCCAAAAGGTTACGGGGATAGGGTGGAGGCATGGGCTTAAGTAGGGTGCTCTTTCCAAGGGTCGGTGCAGATTCAATGGACCGAATGGCGTCCTTCTGCACTGTAAATTCTATGATTCTATGCTAAATTGTCCCTTAGTGTCCAAAAGGTCAGATGGGGTTACTGGGATGGGGGCAGGCGTGGGATTAAGTAGGGTGCTCTTTCCAAGGTCTGGTGCAGACTCGACCGGCCGAATGGCCTCCTGCTGCACTGTAAATTCTATGATCCTATGCTTCTTCTCATGGGTGAGTGGGTTAGAGGCCAGAAGCAGACTCACCCTCAACTTATTTCTTTCATCACCACCCTGCTTTTCTATCTGTTTCCTTCAAAGGAATTTTGTTTGCTTTCAAAATTCAATGTTTGTTTTCTTTTAAAGATCATTGCCAGGATTCTCCCCTACCCGACGGGGCGGGGCGTTCCGGCGGGATGGAGTGGCGGGAACCACTCCGGCATCAGGCCGCCCCAAAGGTGCGGATTTCTCCGCACCTTTAGGGGCCAAGCCCTCACCTTGAGGGGCTAGGCCCGCGCCGGAGTGGTTGGCCCACCGCCGGCTGAAGGGAAAGGCCTTTGCGTCACGCCAGCCGGGGCCGAAGGGATTGCGCTGGCCGGCGGAAGTCCGCGCATGCACGGGAGCATCAGCGGCTGCTGACATCATCCCCGCGCATGTGCAGGGTGAGGTGCCACTTCCACATCGGCCATCGCGGAGGCTTTGGCCGAGGCGGAAGGAAAAGAATGCCCCCACGCCACAGGCCCGCCCGCGGATCGGTGGGCCCCGATCGCGGGCCAGGCCACTGTGGGGGTGCTCCCCCGGGGCCAGATCGCCCCCCCCAGGACCCCGGAGCCCGCCCACGCCGCCAGTCCCGCCAGTAAGGTAGATGGTTTGATTCACGCCGGCGGGACTGGCATGACAGCAGCGGGACTTCGGCCCATCGCGGGCCGGAGAATCGCCGGGGGGGGGGCCCGCCAACTGGCGGGCCGTGATTCCCGCCCCCGCCGAATGCTCGGTGCCGGAGAATTCGGCGGCCGGCGGGGTCGGAGAATCCTGCCCCATATTAGAATGAGGAGTTGACCACTGAACCAGTGAGGGCTGTTTTACATTAATTCCATGCTTCCACTTTGGGAGATCCGTTGCCAAATTATCTATTGACAGGATCATGATCAAAGGGGGACAAAAAGCAAAGAGCAAATGGAACACAGGCAGAAAGTAACTGCTTTGTAATTGCTCTCCTTTTAGCTCCAATTCGCTTTGGCAATTGTTTGCCTGTTTTACTTGATTCTCACATTTTTCCTCTCTCCTTCTGTTTCCTAGGTACTAAACAGACACAATTTCCTCTGAACCCCCAGTTGCTTTCTCTTTCCAAAGATTACAGAACATAAAAGTACTCTGTCATGCACAGTTAGGCCAGTAATCTTCTGTGTCTTAAAACCCTTTACCCTTCATGGCCAAAATGTTTTATTGAATCTTGCATGGTTACGCACAGCACCCTCAAGGCAACATCAGAAGTGAATGAAATACATGAATAAATAGGAAGAATTCATATACATTTAGGATATTATGCTTTAGAATTGAGAAATTAGACTAATATTCATGTATCACCATTTTTACCTTGATGCCTTAAAGCATATATATGGACAGTATTAACTGACAGCTTTGGTTTCAACCGGCATTAAACAGACGTTGTCTGCATACACATAAACGCAAGGGCCTTTCAAGTTCTTTTAACATGAAGAAAAGACAAGAAAAAGCTCAAGTCCTTTTCAAAGGAGCTTCCACCCTATCCCCATAACCCAGTAACCCCACCTCGCCTTTTGGACACTCAGGGCCAATTTATCATAGAATCATAAAACTTAAAGTGAAGAAGGAGACCATTCAGCCCATCGGGTCTGCACCGGCCCTTGGAACTGTCATAATATACACCAGTATATCATGTTGCAGACACACACTGATGGACACACAGTGGGACCAATCAACGTACACAACACCGCAGCCAATCACCAGTAAAAGCACACGCACTATAAAGACAGGGGGCATCAGAGTTCCCGCTCATTCCAGTAGCAGCTAGCTAGGAGCACAGAGCTCACAGCCTGCAACACAGACACTCACCATGTGCTGAGTGCATCAACAGATTAGGACAAGGCAAAGGTCTTTAGTTAAAGCTAGTATCGTATTTACCCACAGTTCAAGTATGTTTAAATAGTTAACCTTTTAATAAAATAGTGTTGCACTACTTCAAGTGTTGGTGACCTGTGTGTGATCCAGAACACCCAACACATCATGATACCAGGAGTGGTTGCATGCTAGCACTTCTTAGACCTACCTGCAAGTGATCTGCTTTCTGCCAGCATTCCGTCATCCTGCAACATGGACAACATCAGCCCGCCGCCGCCGCTCCGCATCGCCGTCAACCTCGGGGCCAACTGGAAGATTTTCAAACAGCGCTTCCAGCTCTTCCTCGAAGCCATGGACAGGGAGGGCACCTCGGACACTAGAAAGATTGCTCATCTCCTCTCCACGGCCGGAGACCATGCCATCCACATTTTCAACTCTCTCACCTTTGCAGATGACGAAGACAAGACGAAGTTCAAGACGGTTCTCCTCAAATTTGACACTCACTGCAGCGTAGAGGTGAATGAAAGTTTTGAACGCTATGTGTTCCAGCAGCATTTGCAGGGTAAGGACGATCCTTCCCACTCCTTTCTAACGCACCTCCACACCCTTACGCAATCTTGCAGCTACGGGCCCACCCCCGACTTCATGATACGCGACCAGATCGTTTTCGGTGTTCAGTCAGACCCCCGATGTCAGCAGCTCCTCAAAGTAAAGCAACTCACCCTAGCGACCGCCATCGAGACCTGTGTCCTACATGAAAATGCCACCAGTTGGTACTCCCATAAACAAGCGTCTGAAACGGTGCGGCAAGATCCCCACGAGGCGGAACGGGTCCAAGTGATTGAGCACCTCCAGGGCCTCAGCCTGGATGTGGACGGCCATTTCGCACACTTTTTGCGGACTCCTGCGCTTGTACGCACCAAACGAGGGGACGGCGACGTGGAGGAACGTAATGCGCAGGTGCGCAACACGCACGACTGCACCGTGCATGCGCGGTGGCGCAGCGAACGTGCTGACGACAACTGCGGCTGCGCCCATTTAAAGCGGCAATGCCCCATAAAATCTCGACAATGCCTAGGATGTGGAAGACTTGGCCACTATGCTGCCTGCTGTCGAGCAGCTCAGCCTTCCAATTCATATCGCTTCAGCCAGCCTCGCAGGAATGTTTGGGCAATTCAACCCACGGTCACCGAGTCCGATTCTGACCTCCCACACAGCAGTGACACTGAGGACCCGAAGGCGCCTTTTCGAGTCGGTGTCGTAACGAAAAACATGCTGTCCCCGAAGCAAAGACACCAGCCGCTGTCGGTATACAGCATCGATCCAGACGATGAGTGGTGAGCCACCCTGACGGTCAACCGGTCCCAAATACGATTCCACCTGGACACTGGTGCCTCCACCAATCTCATGGCATGGTCTGCTTTCCAAAGCCTTCGTGTCAAACCAACCATTCTTCCATCGGCCTGCCAGCTATTGGACTACAATGACAACATCATTCCTGCTACCTGCTCATGCCAACTCGAAGTGACGCACAAGTCACGAAAAGCAGGGCAGCACGGTAGCCTTGTGGATAGCACAATTGCTTCACAGCTCCAGGGTCTCAGGTTCGATTCCCGGCTTGGGTCACTGTCTGTGCGGAGTCTGCACATCCTCCCCGTGTGTGCGTGGGTTTCCTCCGGGTGCTCCGGTTTCCTCCCACAGTCCAAAGACGTGCAGGTTAGGTGGATTGGCCATGATAAATTGCCCTTAGTATTGGGTGGGGTTACTGGGTTATGGGGATAGGGGGGAGGTGTGGACCTTGGGCAGGGTGCTCTTTCCAAGAGCCGGTGAAGACTCGATGGGCCGAATGGCCTCCTTCTGCACTGTAAATTGTATGTATGTATGTATGAAAAGCCATCCTTCCTTTCGAGATCGTGGGCTCCTCGAAGGACTCTCTGCTTGGCGCACTGGCGGGCAAGCTGCTAAACCTCATTCAACGAGTTCACTCTCTCTCCCCTGATGACACGTCTGCCTTCCAGGATGCTGACTTCAGGGCGCAACTCAACACCATAAGCGACCAGCACCGCGACGTCTTCGAAGGCATTGGCACGCTCCCATATACTTACAGGATCATACTCAAACAGAACGCCACGCCTGTGGTGCATGCACCTTGCAGAGTCCCAGCACCCCTCAAGCAGCAGCTGCAGGACCTCCAAGACCAAGGAGTGATCTCCAGAGTTACGGAACCAACCGACTGGGTCAGTTCCATGGTGTGCCTAAAAAAGCCTTCCGGCGAGCTCAGAATCTGCATTGATCCAAAGGATCTGAATCGCAACATAATGAGGGAGCATTACCCAATCCCCAAGCGCGAAGAGATCACATGCGAGATGGCTCGCGCCAAGCTCTTCACCAAACTTGATGCCTTGAAAGGATTCTGGCAAATTCAACTAGACAGATCCAGCAGGAAACTGTGTACCTTTAACATCCCTTTTGGCAGGATGGCCAGAATGCCATTTGGGATCATATCGGCATTAGAAGTGTTCCACAGGATCATGGAGCAAACGATGGAAGGCATTGAAGATGTTCGCGTCTATGTCGATGACATAATCATTTGGTCCACCACCCCGCAGGAGCATATCAGTCGCCTCCAGCGCGTGTTCAAACGTATACGTGAGCAGGGCCTACGCCTCAACAGACGCCAAATGCTCCTTCGGCCAGACAGAACTCAAGTTCCTAGGGGACCACATCTCCCTGTTGGGTGTGCGGCCGGATGCGGACAAGGTGGCTTCCATCACAGCCATGAAAAAGCCAGAGGACAAGAAGGCGGTCCTCCGATTTCTGGGCATGGTCAACTTCCTAGGGAAGTTCATCCCTGACCTCGCCTCTCATACCACAGCTCTCAGGAACCTGGTCAGGAAGACGACAGACTTCCAATGGCTTCCTGCCCACGAGCGCGAATGGAGAGAACTTAAAACCAAACTTACCACGGCCCCGGTATTGGCCTTTTATTGTCCAGCGAAAGAGACAAAGATTTCGACCGATACCAGCCAATCTGACATTGGGGCAGTGCTTCTGCAACGCGATGAGGCCTCATCATGGGTCCCCGTTGCATATGCGTCACGCGCCATGACCCCCACGGAACAGCGCTACGTGCAGATAGAAAAGGAGTGCCTGGGCCTTTTGACCGGCGCCGTCAAGTTTCATGATTATGTGTACGGCCTTCCCCAATTCACCGTCGAGACCGACCATCGCCCGCTGGTCAATATAATACAAAAAGACTTGAACGACATGACGCTTCGCCTCCAGCGCATTCAAACTCTGGCGATACGACTTCCAGCTCGTATACACCCTGGGCAAAGACATGATCATAGCCGACGCTGGGTCCAAGGCAGTCAACGCCCCGTGTGACCCAGTGGGATTAGTCTGCCAGGTAGACGCCCATGTGGCCTTTGTGGCCTCCAATCTACCATCCACGGATGAACGCCTCGTACAAATTTGCCGCGAGACTGTGGCTGACCCCCTGCTACAGCGTGTCATGTGCCACCTAACAGACGGGTGGCTCAAGGGCCAATGCCCGTAGTTCTACAACATCAGAGATGATCTGGCGGTTCTCGATGGTGTCCTCCTGAAGCTGGACCGCATCGTGATCCCGCACAGCATGCGCCAGCTCGTCTTGGAACAGCTACACGAGGGCCATCTTGGCGTGGAGAAGTGCCGCCGACGGTCCCGAGAGGCAGTGGACTGGCCCGGCATCAATGACGACATCGCCAAAACAGTGCTCAACTGCCCCACCTGTCAGCGGTTCCAGCCGGCTCAACCACGTCAGACCCTACAGCCCCATGAGTTGGTCACTTCCCCTTGGTCCAAGGTCGGCATCGACCTGTTCCACGCGCTGGGCAGGGACTATGTTCTGATTGTAGCCTGCACGACATCACATCGTCTGCAGTCATCCGTGCCTGTAAGGACACCTTTGCTCCTCACGGCATCCCACTCACTGTGATGTCGGACAATGGCCCCTGCTTCGCAAGCCAAGAATAGTCCAACTTTGCCAGGAGGTACAACTTTGTGCATGTGACATCCAGTCCCCTGTATCCCCAATCCAATGGCAAAGCGGAGAAGGGCGTCCACATAGTCAAACGGCTCCTCTGCAAGGCTGCCGATGCGGTATCCGACTTCTACCTCGCCCTGCTGGCCTATCGCTCAGCCCCACTGTCCACTGGCCTGTTGCCAACCCAGCTGCTCATGGGTCGCACCCTGAGGACGACGGTGCCGTCCATTCACGTCCTAGACCTCGAACACGTTCCGGTCCTTCAACGAATGCAACTGTCTCGTGCACAACACAAGGCGGCTCATGACTCCCGTGCAGCTGATCTCCCTGCTCTGGCTCCAGATGACAACGTCCGCATCCATCTTCCGGATGGTGGCTGGTCTGCAACTGCTGTTGTTCTTCGGCAGGTGGCTCCCCGCTCGTTCCTGGTTTGTCTATCGAATGGTTCCATTCTGCGCCGTAATCGACATCCCTTCGTCTCGTTCCGCGCTCGCTACGTGATCCTCCGCCAGTGCCACACCCTCCTGTTGTCCCTGACCTGGACTATGCGGTGATTCCGGTCACTCTGCATCCTCCTCACTCTGACGCAGTCCAGCCCGCTCCTCAGCCAGTGGCTCCTGACCCACCCTTGAGGCGGTCAACCAGAATTCGTCGCCCACCTCAGAGACATAATTTGTGAACTTTATGCACTAATGGACTCTCTGGTTTATTCTGTTCTTCCGTTTAATCGTTCAAGTGGTTTGTATATACTGTTCATCTCGTTATTTGTGTGACCCACTGTTTTTTCTGCACCAGGCACCTTCCCATGTAAATGGCTTAGTTTTATGTACATTGTCCTGTAAATATTTTGCACACATGTAGTCAGGAACATTCACCACACACTATTTATTGTCACGCAGGCACATTTTTTTATATAAAAGGGGGGATGTCATAATATACACCAGTATATCATGGTGCAGACACACACTGATGGACACACAGTGGGACCAATCAACATACACAACACCGTAGCCAATCACCAGTAAAAGCACACGCACTATAAAGACAGGGGGCATCAGAGTTCCCGCTCATTCGAGTAGCAGCTAGCTAGGAGCACAGAGCTCACAGCCTGCAACACAGACATTCACCATGTGCTGAGTGCATCAACTGGTTAGGACAAGGCAAAGGACTTTAGTTAAAGCTAGTATCGTATTTACTCACAGCTCAAGTATGTTTAAATGGTTAACCTTTTAATAAAATAGTGTTACACTACTTCAAGTGTTGGTGACCTGTGTGTGATCCAGAACACCCAACAAATCAGGAACTACTTAAGCCCACGCCTCCACCCTATCCACATAACATTTCGGACACTATGGGGCAATTTAGCATGGCCAATCCACCTATCTTTGGACTGTGGGAGGAAACCAGTGCACCCAGAGGAAACCGACGCAGACAAGGGGAGGAAGTGCAAACACCACACAGTCACCTGAGGCAGGAATTGAACTCAAGTCCTTGGAGCTGTGATGCAGCAGTGCTAACCATTGTGCCACCATGCCGCCCCAATGAATGGTAGTGGAGGAATCAAATGGAACTTTAGGAACACACCTGTTTTGCGATATTATTGGGCTGGAGTTTCTGTTCTGGAGAATAAGTGCTCCTGCCAATGAAGACACGTGACTGGTCTCCGCTGGCGATAAGGGCGGCACCCAGGTGCAATTCCATCTCCTTTACCATGCAAATTTATACAAGGAGGAGAGCTCACGGGACCCTGGCATTGGGGCACCATTTGAGCGGGCAGGTGGCCTGTTACCAAGATCCAGTGGCCAGTCCTCACAATGCAAATCTTGCCCCTCCGCTCTGCTGGCAAGTAGGGGCATTATTCACCCCCCCCCCCCCAACCACAGGAGTAATGGGTCAGCCCCTGCCGCCTCCCACAGCCCGAACACATGAGGGTGACTTGAACCCCCCAATCTCCCATCAGATTCCCCTATCAGACCTCCCATAAGACTCTCCCTTCAGAACCCCCCCATCAGATCCCCACAACAGACCCCCATTGGACACTCCCAAAAGATGCCCCCAACAGATCCCCATCAGGCCCCTAATCAGAGACCCCCATCAGAGACCCCCTTCAGAGACCTCCAACAAAGACCCACAACAGAGACCTGAACAGAAAGCCCCACAGAGGCCCCCATCGGACACCCATCAAAGACCTCAAATAGAGACCCCAAATAGAGAACCCCATCAGAGACCCCATCAGTCAATCCTGCCTGAAAGCTGCAGAGCAGTCCAGACAGTGAAGTGAAAAAGCATTGGATTTACATTTACCCTTTGCTAATATCTGCTGCCACAGACAAAAGTATTTAAAGTAGCAGCTGTTACAAGTGTCAGAGGCTTCCTCCAAAGCCCTGTATACTTCGTAGAGGTTCAAATCACTTGACAGCCTTTGAAATGCAAATTGTCCATTCAATTTCACACAGCAATGCATTGCATTAGCTAGTGAGTGACAATTTACTTACTCTCGATACAGCTGCTTGATCTATCCCTCCCTTCACACTTGAATGCACCTCCATAACCCTGCTAAGCACACTGTTTTTCAACACTTTTCCTATGATTGACAGTTCCTCACCATACCAAAAGCCTGGTGCCGATCCCATTTTCCGACCGACCCTCCATTCTCCATCGGATTGGAAAAGCATTCTCAGTACTTAGCTCGGCATATTAGAAAAACAGATTTTAAAAAATCTATTCCTTTGTTAAAAGTTAGAAATCACTTCTATAAAAAATAGGAACAATTGGAGCAAAGCCGGAAAGATTTAAGAACATGATGACCATATATCAGGCTCACAGCATGGTTAAGAAAAAATATTTCAACAATAAAATCATAGTGACTAATAAGAACACATCTAAAATGAGGAGTTAATCAAAGAAGCAACACTCGTTGCAGCTAAAGAGTTATGTGATCTGGTTTAGAAGGGTATTCTTGTTCCAGCTTCCTTTCAGAAAATCAGGAATATAGTAGAAGGGTACGGGAAGCACCCTCTCAGTGTTTCTCTGGTTGTCAAGGGGTTGGACATCTCGAAGCAGACAGCTTTTGTATCCAACTTCACAACAACAGATTGATTTAGCTGCAGCTAAATCATTACTTTGAATACTGAAGGGTATTTTTAAATTGGCATTAACTATGGCACTGTATTTGTAAAGTTTTACTGGATTCTGTATTAGAACCAAGACTGTGGGCGAGATCTTATGGCTGCTCATGCTGGTGGTGTATTCTAGTCCTGCCTACGGCGCACTCTCGTCATGGGTTGCCCGGCAGCATAGGGTGGATTTCATAGGAAATCACATTGGCAGCAAGGGGACCGGAAGATCTTGCTGCCGGCCAATGGCGGGCTGCCTCCCATCACTGAGAATCACGCCCAATATTTGTTTATCTTTTATAGTCATTAATTTTGCAACATACTTATCCACTTTAAAGTGTATTGTATGTTAAATGGTTCTGTAATAAAATTGTAAACGAGTGGGTGAAGTATAACGTCGCTTGTATTCTTCTGTATGCAGAATAAGAATCTACCTCTCTTGTATTTTCTGAAAGTGGGAAAATAAGAGAGATCCCCCAACCCTTATAATATCCGGGTAGATATAACTTGGCCAACAAATTATACAACAGACTATCTGGGAAAAGGTAATTTCTCTGAATAGTTGCTTGCTTGGGAGAGACGAGGTTCACTTTCTCAGACCCAAAATAAATGTCTGTGTGAGGTCGATGCCTTGAACTCAGGTGAGGGTGATAGTTAAGAGAGTGCTCCAGATCTAGGGTGGTCTAGATTTGGGGCTAGAGTTATAATCCATTTCACAGGTGTGCAAAAATAGATACCTTTCTGCTGTCGCCTAAATACCACAAATACATTTTAAAAATATTTTAACAAGCTTTTATGGATGCAAATCAGCTTATAGATATTATAAGCTTTAGTTTAATGCTTTCAAAACCCACATATTAGTAATCTAGGCCTTTGACCCACTTTGGTTTATTGTTTTGTCTTTGATTTCAATGGTGTGGATAACAGGTGTCAATCCAATAGTTCTTGCAAGGGGCAGATTTAATCTGAGTGTGATAGCAACAACAATTTATATACATATATGTATATTTGATATATATAAATTACCTGGATTAGGGAACCAAATGTAACATTTCCAAGTTTGCTGACCACACAAAACTGGGATTAGATGTGAGTTGTGAGGATACAAGGGGGCTTCAAGGTGACTGAGACAAGTAGAGTGAGCAGGCAAACACATGGCAGATGCGGCATAACATGAATAAATGTGAACTTCAGTGTGCCAAACAGAAAGGCAAAGTATTATTTAAATGGTGACATATTGGAAAGTGTGGATGTACAAAGGGATTTGGGTGTCCTGTACATCCAATGAAAGTGGAGAGACAGGTACAGCAAGCAGTGAGGAAGGCAAATGGCATGTTGGCCTTCATTGCAAGAGGAATTGAGTTCAGAAGTAGGGATATCTTGCTGCAGTTATGCAGGGCCTTGGTGAGACCACACCTGCGTGCAGTTTTGGTCTCCCTACCTACAAATGACATTCCCCAAAATGCTTCACAGGAACATGATAAAACAAATATAGACACCAAGTCATGCAAGGTATTAGAATAGATGGTCAAAAGATTGATCAAATAGGTAGTTGTAAAGAGCGACTTAAAGAAAAAAATAGGGAAAGCATCAGAAAAGTTTGGAGGGATATTCAAATGCTTAGGGCTCAGGCAGCTAAAGGCATGATCATCAATTGTGAAGCAATTAAAATTTGAGATATTCAAGAAGCCAGAGTAAGATGACTGCAGTTATCCTCGAGGGTTGTTGTGATGATTGTCCCTTTGAGAGCAACCTTGCTGAGTGAGGGCCATATGGTTTGAATAACCAATTAAGACTCAGAGTGGGGAATCGCTCCAGCGGGAGGGGTTTTTCTTCGTAGACGAGTGTACTGTTGATGAGCTGCAAGCATGCGGCCTTGTAAATAAAGTTCTGTTGTTCAACTAAAGAAGTCTCCGGGAGTACATCTTTTCAATTGCAGCACTGGAGGAAATTACACAGATGCGGAAGGGCAAGCCAATGGTGGGATTTATAATAAGAATGAACATTTTTTAATTCATATGTTGTTTGACTGGGAGCCAATTTGTGTCAGTGAGCACAGGGACAATAAAATGAACTTGGTGAATGTAAGGACCTGGGCAGCATAGCTTAAGATAACCTCAAGCTCACGCGGAATAGAAAGTGGGGGTCCAACCAGGAAAAATGAAATGCAATTCACGTGAAATGTTGGGCGAGATTCACTCAGAAAATGACTAAGCGGGTTTGACGGGATGATTCGGGCTGGCTTTTTTGGTGAGATCCAGACCAGTATTCACTGAGTCATTTTTTCTGAGCTGGGGGAGTTTCTCACCGGTAAATCCCACAGTTCAAATTTCTTCTACAGTGGGGAACTAAATTCGCCGGCAAGACTGGCTCCTTGGAAATCGGAGCGCCATTTTGAAAGGGTGTCTCTATCTCAAAGTGAGTTTGAGGGCCCCCCAGACCCCTCACCCACGGTCAAAATGCCTCCCACCTACCTCCGCCCCCGCAGACACGGACAACACCCACAATCCCCGAATCCCAAAGGGCAACCTCCCCCAATACTAAAATTTAGCATGAGCATCTCCCCCAACGCCACCCAGGCATAAGGGTGATGCTGGCCCACACCCATCCAACCTTGTGGGCATCGCCATCCCCACAAATGAGCATACCCCATTAAGGGCCCCTTGACTTTAGGGTCCTCCCTTCCAGGTCACCGTTTCAGGACCCCTCCATCCCCACCCTTCATGATGTCCCTTCATACCCCCTTCATTGATGTGGCCCCCTCAGATCCCTCCCGTTGGCACTGCCACCCTGGTAGTGCCAACCTAGCACTCGGGTTCTGCCCCTGGCAGATTAGCACTGCGAGGATGCCAGTCTGGCACTACCAGAATGCTAGGGTGCCAGGTTGGCAGTGTCAGGGTGCCAGGAGCAGTGCCAACTGCCCAGCCCTGTCCTTGACACCCCCCTCCCCCCCCAATGGGTCTCCAATGGCCACTGGCCTCTGAGCCCCCTAGCATGGCCAATTGTGGAGACCAGTACTAATTCGCACTCGAGTGAGGTCTCACTGGTTTGGCTGGTGACTCCCAAGAGCCGGGATAATGGGGCCTCAAACGGGTGCGCATATTCAGATGTGCCAATTGGATCATTTAAACATGATTATCTGGAACCTGCTCAGCAAGGGCATGATCTAGATTGCGCCGGGCGTAGCAGGTTAGGTGACTCGCGATCGGCTCGGCGCTCGGCGCTGGGCACTCGGGACTATGGTTTGGGCCTCTCCCGTGATGCACAAAGCACAACTTGATCAGTGCCAAATGTAATGCAGTTGAAAAATCATGCCCGTTAACTCTTTTTCTTCCTCAACAAGTGCTGTCAGACATGCTCAGTATTTTCAACATTTTTCTGTATATTTTGGGCAATTGGTTTGCTCATTCATCGTCAGATTGGGCTGGATCCCATAAGGCAGCATTGGTTCCTGTTTTCCTCCACCAAAACTCATTATTCCAGGACAATCCTAAAACACAAAGAACATCCTCCGTTAATCTTATCTCCTGCAATCCTCCCCATGGTGAATGTCTGTGTTGCAGGCTGTGAGCTCTGTGCTCCGAGCTGGCTGCTACTAGAATGAGCGGGAACTCTCCTGTCCCCCGTCTTTATAGTGCGTGTGCTCTCACTGGTGATTGGCTGCGGTGTAGTGTATGCTGATTGGTCCCACTGCATGCCATCAGTGTGTGTGTGTCTGCACCATAATATATTGGTGTATATTATGACATCCCCCCTTTTATATAAAGAACATGTGCCTGCGTGACAATATATATCATGTAGTGAATGTACCTGACTATGTGTGTGCATGTTATTTACATGACTATGTACATGACGCTAATCTATTTACACGGGAAGGTACTTGGTGCAGAGAAATAAGGTGTCACACCAACAACGAAATGAACATTATATACAAACTACTGGAACGATGAAACAGGATATCAGAACAGATCAAAGAGTCCAAAATCGTAAAACTCACAAGTCAAGTCTCTGAGGTGGGCGACAAATTCTGGTTGACTGCCTCAAGGGTGGGTCAGGAGCCACCGGCTGAGGAACGGGCTGGGCCACAGCAGAATGAGGAGGATGCAGAGTATTCGGAATCTCCACATAGTCGAGGTTGGGGACAACAGGAGGGCGTCGCACTGGTGGAGGATCACGAAGCGAGCGTGAAACGAGACGAAGGGCACGCCGATTGTGGCGGCGAATGGAACCATCTGGCTGACGAACCAGGAACGAGCGGGGAAACACCTGCCGAAGAACCACAGCACTTGCAGACCAGCCACCCTCCGGAAGACGGCTGCTGACGTTGTCATCCGGCACCAGAGCAGGGAGATCAGTCGCCCGAGCCTCATGCGCCGCCTTGTGTTGTGCACGAGACTGTTGCATCCGCTGAAGGACTGGAGCGTGGTCAAGCTCTGGGACGTGAATGGACGGCACTGTGGTCCTGAGGGTGTGACCCATGAGCAGCTGGGCTGGCAACAGGCCCGTGGAGAGTGAGGCCGAACGATAGGCCAGCAAGGCGAGGTAGAAGTCAGATCCTGCATCGGCAGCCTTGCAGAGAAGCCGTTTGACGATGTGGACGACCTTTTCCGCTTTGCCATTGGATTGGGGGTGCAGGGGACTGGATGTCACATGCACAAAGTTGTACCTGCTGGCAAAGTTGGACAATTCCTGGCTCGCGAAGCAGGGGCCATTGTCCGACATCACAGTAAGTGGGATGCCGTGACGAGCAAAGGTCTCCTTGCAGGCACGGATGACCGCCGATGATGTGATGTCGTGCAGGCATACGACCTCCGGGTAGTTCGAAAAATAGTCTACAATCAGAACATAGTCCCTGCCGAGCGCATGGAGCAGGTCAACACCTACCTTAGACCAAGGGGACGTGACCAACTCATTGGGCTGTAGGGTCTCACGTGGTTGGACCGGCTGGAACCGCTGACAAGTGGGGCAGTTGAGCACTGTGTTGGCAAAGTCCTCATTGATGCCGAGCCAGTACACAGCCTCTCGGGCCCTCCGTTGGCACTTCTCCACGCCAAGATGGCCCTCGTGTAGCTGTTCCAAAATGAGCTGGCGCATGCTGTGCAAGATCACGATGCGGTCCAGCTTCAGGAGGACACCATCGACTACTGCCAGATCGTCTCTGATATTGTAGAACTGCGGGCATTGGCCCTTGAGCCACCCGTCCATCATGTGACGCATGACACTCTGTAGTAGGGGGTCAGCCGCAGTCTTGCGGCGAATGTGGATAAGGCGTTCATTTGTGGCCGAAGGTTAGGAGGCCGTGAAGGCCACATGGCCGTCAACCTGGCAGACGAACCCCTCTGGGTCAGACAGGGTGTTGACTGCCCTGGACAGAGCGTCAGCTATGATCAGGTCCTTGCCCGGGTGTATAGGAGCTGGAAATCGTACCGCCGGAGATAATCAGAATGCGCTGGAGGCGAGGGGTCATATCATTCAAGGTCTTTTTGTATAATGTTGACCAGCAGGTGATGGTCGGTCTCGACAGTGAATTGGGGGAGGCCGTACACGTAATCACGAAATTTGTCGACACCAGTCAGGCCCAGACACTGCTTTTCGATCTGTGTGTAGCGCTGTTCTGTGGGGGTCATGGCACGTGACGCATATGCAATGGGGGCCCATGATGAGGCCTCATCGCATTGCAGAAGCACCGTCCCAATGCCGGATTGGCTGGCATCCGTTGAAATTTTTGTTTCCTTCGTGGGATTAAAAAATGCCAATACCAGGGCCGTGGTAAGCTTGGTCTTAAGCTCCTCCCATTCGCGCTCGTGGGCGGGAAGCCATTGGAAGTCTGTCGTCTTCCTGACCAGGTTCCGGAGAGCTGTGGTATGAGAGGCAAGGTTGGGGATGAACTTCCCCAGGAAGTTGACCAGACCAAAAATCGGAGGACCGCCTTCTTATCCGCTGGCTTCTGCATGGCCGTGATGGCTGCCACCTTGTCCGCATCCGGCCACACACCCAACCGGGAGATGTGGTCCCCTAGGAACTTGAGTTCCGTCTGGCCGAAGGAACATTTGGCTCTGTTGAGGCGAAGGCCTTGGTCCCTTATTCGTTTGAAAACGCGCTGGAGGCGACTGATATGCTCCTGCGGGGTGGTGGACCAAATGATGATGTCGTCAACATAGACGCGCACACCCTCAATGCCCCCCATCATTTGCCCCATGATCCGGTGGAATACTTCTGATGCCGAGATAATCCCAAACGGCATCCTGTTCTAGCAGTATCTGCCAAACGGGGTGTTAAAGGTACACAGCTTTCTGCTGGACCTGTCTAGTTGAATTTGCCAGAATCCTTTCGAGCCGTCAAGTTTGGTGAAGATGTTGGCCCGAGCCATCTCGCACGTGATCTCCTCGCGCTTGGGGATAGGGTAATGCTCCCTCATTATGTTGCGATTCTGATCCTTTGGGTCAATGCAGATCCGGACGCTCGCCAGAAGGCTTCTTTACGCACACCATGGAACTGACCCAGTCAGTTGGTTCCGTCACTCTGGAGAGCACTCCTTGGTCCTGGAGGTCCTGCAGCTGCTGCTTGAGGCGGTCCTTGAGGGGTGCTGGGACTCTGCTAGGTGCATGTACCACAGGCTTGGCGTCTTGTTTGAGCAGGATTTTGTAAGTGTATGGAAGCGTGCCCATGCCTTCGAAAACGTCGCGGTGCTGGTCGATGATGGCATTGAGTTGCGCCCTGAAATCCGCATCCTGGAAGGCAGACGTGTCCTCTGGAGAGAGAGAGTGTACTCGTTGAGCGAGTTTTAGGAGTTTACACGCCTGCGCGCCTAGCAGAGAGTCCTTCGAGGAGCCCACGATCTCGAAGGGAAGGATGGCTTTTTGCGAGTTGTGCGTCACTTCGAGTTGGCATGAACCGGTAGCAGGAATGACGTTGCCATTGTAGTCCACTATTTGGCAGGTCGACGGAAAAATGTTTGGTTTAACACCAAGGGTCTGAAAGTCTGACCACACTAGGAGATTAGCGGAAGAACCAGTGTCCAGGCGGAATCGTATCTGGGATCGGTTGACCGTCAGGGTGGCACACCACTCGTCATCAGGATCAATGCTGTGCACCGACAGCGGCTGGTGGTTTTGATTCGGGGACAGCCTGTTCTTTGTTATAACAGCGACTCGAAAAGGCTCCCTCGGGTCCTCGGTGTCACTCATCTGCGGGAAGTCAGAATTGGACTCAGTGAACGTGGGTTGAATTGCCCGAATTTTCCTGCGAGGCTGGCTGAAGTGATGCAAATTGACAGGCTGAGCTGCTCGACAGCAGGCAGCATAGTGGCCAAGTCTGCCACATCGTAGGCATTGTCGTGATTTTGCAGGACATTGCCGCTTTAAATGGGCGGAGCCATAGTTGCCGCACGTCGTAACATCAGTACGCTCGTTGCGCCACCGCGCATGCATGGAGCAGTCCTGCGTGGTGCGCACCTGCGCATCACGTTCCTCCACATCACTGTCCCCTCGTTTGCCGCGTACAAGCACGGGAGGCCGCAAAAAGCGTGCGAAATGGCCGCCCTCATCCAGGCTGCAGCCTTGGAGGTGTTCAATTGTTTGGACCCGTTCTGCCTTGTAGGGATCTTGAAGCGCCGTTTCAGCTGCCTGTATGTGGGATTACCGGCTGGTGGCATTTTCATGCTGGACACAGGTCTCAATGGCAGTCGCTAGGGTGAGTTGCTTAATTTTGAGGAGCTGCTGACGCAGGGGGTCCGACAGAACAACAAATACGATCTGGTCGCGTATCATGGAGTCGGAGGTGGGCCCGTAGCCGCAGGACTGCGCAAGGATGCGGAGGTGGGTTAAAAAGGATTGGAAAGGCTCGTCCTTACCCTGCAAGCGCTGCTGGAACAGGTATCTTTCGAAGCTTTCATTGACCTCTATGCTGAAGTGGGTATCGAATTTGAGGAGAACTGTCTTGTACTTTGTCCTGTCCTCGTCGTCTGCGAATGTGAGGGAGTTGAAGATGTGGATGGCGTGTTGCCCGGCCGTGGAGAGGAGCAGAGCAATCTTCCTGGTGTCCGAGGCGTTCTCCCTGCCCGTGGCTTCGAGGAAGAGCTGGAAGTGTTGTTTAAAAATCTTCCAATTGACCCCTAGATTGCCGGCGATGCGGAGTGGCGGCGGCGGGTTGATGTTCTCCATACTTCAGGATGCCGGAATGCCGATTAGTTGCAGGTGGGTCTCAGAAGTGCTAGTATGCAACCACTCCTTGTACCATGATGTGTTGGGTGTTCTGGATCACAAACAGGTCACCAACACTGGAAATGGTGCAACTCTATTTTATTATAAGGTTAACTATATTAACATACTAGAACTGTGGGTAAATGCAATACCAGCTTTAATTGTTGACCCTAGCCTAGTCCTAACCAGGTGATACACTCAGCACATGGTGAATGCCTGTGTTGCAGGCTGTGAGCTCTGTGCTCCGAGCTGGCTGCTACTAGAATGAGCGGGAACTCTCCTGTCCCCTGTCTTTATAGTGTGTGTGCTCTCACTGGTGATTGGCTGCAGTGTTGTGTATGCTGATTGGTCCCACTGCATGCCATCAGTGTGTGCGTGTGTGTCTGCACCATAATATACTGGTATATATTATGACACCCACTGCCTGCTCCCTGAATCTTATTCCCAATAAATTGCTGATCTCCCAACTTCCTTTCCTGATCCCCATGTTCACTGACATTGTCAATGGTTTTCTCTCTTCAGGTACTGTCACTCTCTCCTGCTGTCACCTACCCTTTTTACAAAAAAAAACCTTGACTCTCTTGTCCTTGTACCATCCACCTTTCACTCCTATTTCCTCTACAACGTCTTAAAGCCCAATTTATCTTTCCTGAAGCGCCAAGTTATCCATCCTATCAGGTTTCCACCCCTGCCGTGGCAGAGGTACAGCTCTTATTTAAGAAACAAATGACATCTTCTGTAGCTGTGACAGGGGCAAACGAGCCCTTCTCCTCCTTCTCAACCGGTCTACAGACTATAACATGTTTGACCACAGGATCTTCCTCCAATGTCATCTAGCTGGGTGAAACTGCATTAATATGGTTCCATTCTTATCTATCCAATTGTAGACAGAGAATCACCTGACATATCTTCCCATTCCTACATCATTACCCTGGAACTATCCTTTCCCCCTTCTTATCCACATGCTGCCTCTCAACAATATCATCCAAAAACACATCACCCAGTTCTACCTCACCACTCCCCCTCTCAATCTGCCATAGCCCCACACTGTCTCTAAATTGTCAGGCTGCTTGTTCCTAAACCAATATTGAATGAGTAAACATTTCCTCCAATTAATTATTGAGGAAACCAAAGCCATTTGTCTGATCTTTGGACCTTCTCTTTGACAACTATCTAAAGCTGAAGCAGACTGTTCACAAACTTGGTCTTAAATCAGCTTCTGACCTTGCATTATGCCATCAGTAAGACCAATGACTCAGCTCAGTTGATGCTGAAACCCTCATTCAAGCCATTGTTACCAGACTAGACTTGACAATATCAATGCACTTCTAGCCCATCTTCCATCCTCCATAGACTTAACCCATCCAAAATGTCTGCTGTCTATATCCGAGAACAGAACCAGTCCTATTCGTCCATCACTACTGTGCTCACAGATCTATATTGTCTCCTGATTAAGCAACACCTCGATTTTAAAATTCTCATCCTTGGTTTCAAATCCCTCTACAGCCTCACTACTCCCTACGTCTTCAGCCTATCCTGCCCTACAACCCTTCGACATGTTTGCAACTTTCCAATTCAGGCTCTTGCATGTTTCCAATTTTAAATGATCTGCTGCTTTATGTTCCTTCAGCTCCATAGGCCCTAAGTCTAGGAGTCACTTCTTAAACCCCACTTCCTCTTACCTCTTTTTTGCTCCTTTAAGATGCTCCTTAAACCTATCTCGTTGACCAAGCTTTTGGTCATCGGCTTGAAGAACTGATTCTATGACTTGGGTGACTCTGTTGATAAAGTGCCTTTGTGGCACCTCAGGACCACATGTTATTGTATTAAAGCACTATATAAATGCAACTTGTTGTTGAAAGTGTTGACTTGAAATTGATTTGAGCAAATACAGCAAACCATATGTTTAATAGGGCATGTTTAACATTTGATTAAAATGGCAAACAGTAGAATTAACACATTCATCGTGGTACAATGTCATTTCACAAGTATGCTTTGAGTACTAATGGTGATATATGAGGCAAAATTACCCGTCAATACATTTTTTGCCAAAAAATGCCACACAATCCTATTTTGAGCTTGCACAGTTTTTCCACTACAATCACCGACAAGAAGAATTGTATCCTTTGACGAAGGTACAAATTAGACTGAATGCTGCAACAGTGATTCAGTGAAATCTTCCACCACTGCAATGCAGACAAAATGTGAAATCCTTGTGTATGCTCCAACGGATGATTAGTAGGGCAGCTCCAGTGTCTCAGGCAGAAACATTACCACCACCGAAGACACTTGGCAGATCAATGCAGCAGCGACAATAACTTGCAGGAGGAAGAAACATAGCTGCACATACAAATTGCCCATCATATAAGCTCTTTTACACCGTGGATCAAGCCCCTGTGGAATGCTGTTCCACCTGAGTGGCTTATGACTAATGATCATCTGAAAGAACAAGATTTCAGGACAGCAGTACACAAGTACTCTGAAAGAAGCATATGTTCATTCTTTTCTTCCCGCAAAGTTAACAAGGTTATATTTTTCTTACTATTGTCTACATTGTCTGCATTGCGGCTTAGGTTAATGGTGTTAGTTTAAAAAGAATCAATCAATAAATGAGCAGGACTATCAGGATGTGGATGTATCTTGGTATATTATAAAGAATACCAAATGCGCCACAAATCATTAAAGGAGCGAAATTCCCCAGAATATTCAAGCCAGCTCATGTTTGAAACCCATGTGGATAAGAAAGGAGAAATACTCACGGTAATATTTTGAATTTTCATTACTCAGTTTTCCATGGAGCTGATTGCTCAGAGGAGCCAGTTAAATTGTTAGCAGCTGAACTGACAGGTATTCATAGTGGCCAGTAACCTCGTCTGTGATAATAGAATTTTGAGATCAATGTCCAAATTAGAAAGATGACTTAAAGGGACAGAATATCACTAAATGGATCACTTCAAAAGAGAATGGTATGATTTAAGTTATCTCATATAATCCCTCCAGGGAAGAATTTTGATCTCAACTGGGTGTCTGAAGTGATATTAACTTCTAGTAAGAAAGTTTACTGACTGTGGATAGAAAACTGAGTTGTGAGGTTAACCCATGCTGTTTTCAGACATCCACAATTGTCTAATGACATTCCCCAAATTTACAATAGCACCTTTGACTACCATGGCGCGTTACAACTAAATGGGAACACAGTCCCATGGCAAGCACGTTTAGCTGCGTGTTTCCTGACGCTCGCAGCACTGAGAAACACATGGCTATGCAACATCACTCACATTAATTAAGGGGCCTCAGCATGGAACGGGTGGCCGAGGCCGCACATAGCCCCGTCTTCTACACGGAGGAGCTCCACTTGCTGGGCTGACACCAGCAGTGCCAGGGTATGAACCCGCCCTGGGAGACCCCCATGAGTGTCGTTCCGACTGGTCCCTGTTTGTGGGGATCACTGCTGAATGAGGTCTCTGAGGTGAAGGGTAGAGGTCCCAACGCCTTGGGAAACACAGGAATGTGCACATTAAAATGGGTCGAGCTGTCTTGCTCTAATATGCAGATTTGCGAAAAAGTGATCCCGTCCACGAGTAATCTTGCGTTAGGTCTCACGAAGCTTTATGGGCCGGGTAGAATCCGGGAGTGGTGTCTCCTGGCTTTTATCAACCTTACTGCGCTGCGGTGAGCTGCTTTTCAGGTGCAGCATGCCCGTTGGATCACACCTCCAATATTTTGAGGCCCTATCTGAGTAAGAATAAAAATATGTCCTCTTCATTATTCAGAAACACCAGGACAAAATGCAACCTAACTTGTGGGTGCTTACAGGGAGCATTGGAGGCTGCCTCCAATAAGGAACGTGTTCCTCTTGAACTGCTGGAAAACAGCTGGTCACTGCTCATAGCCTCAGTTCTCCCAATTGTGAATTTTACTACCCTGATCACGACTGCAGAATCTACATCCACATCCCCCACCACCCCGATTGCCACTGTCAGCTTTACCGATCCTGATCACTGTTACCCTCCATGACCCTGGCCATTGCTACCCTCCCTACTTTTCGCCCTTTAACATCGCCCTTGTGTTGGCCCTCCTCCTAACCGTTGGTTCTTGTCCAATTGTCCTACTCCCACAAGTATTCGCTTAAAGTCATTCCACTCGCCGGGCCTCCCTCCTCTCTGTGTTGCTCCCTTCCCGATTGATCCTTTTTGTGGACTTTACTGAGGGTCTGTAAATGATTGCCTGGACCAGATCAATGATAATGAAGCACAAGGTAAAATACAGCAGCTTGAACCTGAAAGAGTATTTTTTATATCTACTGAATGTCAAACCTCAACATTATGCTAATAAATTCCATATATTTTTAAATTTAAAGCATTGCTTGTGATATTTTCGCTTCTTTGGGCGTTTCCCGCCGGAATCAGGATGGGAGCCGATAGATCCCGTGAGAGGCCTTCGGGTTTCCCGACGGTCGTTACGCCCCGGGGGACCTAACAAGTTCTGCCGAGACATTGTGATTTGGATCTCACCCATCCAGACTTGCATTGTGAAATGAGTTTGACTATGCCAGATCTAACCGGCCCCGGGATCTACCTGGCCGAGGAGACCCTAGCCGGGCGCCGTTTAGCACTGGTCCCCACAAACGGGGACCAGGTACAACGGCTCGTGAAGGGGCTTCCCAAACAATCGGAGCCCCCCCGGGTGGTTGGAATCTGAGTTAAGGGCACTGCTGATGCCACCCGGGCACCATGCCACTGCCAGTCTGGCACCCTGGCAGTACCACCTGGGCACCCTGGCAGTGTCACCTGGGTGCCAACCTGGGACTGAAGGACTCCCCAACAGGTGAATTGGAGCATTGTGGATCCGGGGATCACGTCGGGGGGGTTGAGAGAAATGGCGCACTGATCTCTTCCTGTACTGACGAGCGAAGCTCCACTGAGACCCAAAAAACCCAGAGTGCCGTCCAATGCTACAAGCGCTGGGAACCTCCCCGCAATGGAATTAAATGGGAACTATTCACCCTTTAGTGTCTTTACTGCCACAGTGCTACTAAACAGCACTATGCCAATGGATGCAGCATGGCTGGTGGAAGGCGGCTCTCACCGTTCTCACAGATGGCCTCACAGAATGACCTTCAGCAGCTCTGAACCTTGAGGGCCTCTCTTTGGGCTGCACCACTGTGACATGGGTAGTAGCAGACTGACTGATTTAAAGGTAGCAACAAGGAAACTAGCAGAATGCCAGTGACCGGCACACAAATCTGTCATCCTGACATAGAACAGCAAATTGCACGGTACCTCTGACACTACCTCGGGAGGCCTCTCATCAATCACTGTAATCTATTTGAATTCAACTTGCTAGACAGCTGTGAGATCCTGCAAGCCCCTTGAGTACTGAGCTCTGAAGCTGTGGTGGCAGCAGTGTGTGTGTCTGCATGTCAACCACCATGCAGGATCTCATGACCTCAGTCTGCATTTCCACTGCTGTTAGGTGGCTTCCGCCTGTGTGCAGTAGTACCTGAGACACCAGTAGTCAGGCATCACAGATTTGACTGCAAGTGCTGTCATGGAGTTGACCACGGGTTTCATGCTGGAAAGGATGTGCGAAGCCCTGTGCCATGTCGGAGCTGGATTCCCCTATCCTGCTTGACAGTCGGCTGTCTGGCAGGCCTGCTAATGCACCAGGTTATTTTGGTGAGCTGTTCACCACTGGTCTCCTGTAGGCTGCCTGATTGCCTTATCAATATTCTGTCTGAATCCTTGCAGCAGATGTCGTGTTGCTCAGCGACGGGACATGGGCTGACATTGGCCGACAGCATGATTTCCTGGTCCAGTCACTGTCAGCGTAATTTCCCATTGAATCCATCCCCCGTCGCCGGGAAACCCATGGAAGGGGTGTGCCATCGGCGGCAACGGAAGATCCCACTAGTGGGAACAACCAGAAATGGCCCCCCTCCGCCCCCCCCCCCCCCCCCCCAGTCATCTGCTGACAGCACTTGAGGCAAGATCAAGAATGGCCTGAAATGTAGTTTTCCCCCTCTGATAAGATGGTTTTATCCAGTTAAAAACATGAACGGTCATTGACCAAGCTGTCTGGCTACCGGTCTGCACTGCTCGTAAGCAATTGATGCTAAATATTTTTATTGGATGTATTATTCCAAAATACCTTTTTTTTCTGTTCAGGCATCTGGGACCATATTATGCAGAGTTGTACATTGCTTGGATTTTCTGCTGGGGTTCTACTGTAGCATCAGCACAAACTCACTTCTCCCACCCCTCCCCCCGTCACCTGTGACATCACCCTCCATGAAGCTGGCACGTGAACTGTTTTGTTCACCTGGCCTGTCCACTGGCCAATGCTACCCGCTGATTCAGCACATGTTAGTCCAAAATCAAAATACTGTAGATGCTGGAAATCGGAAATAAAAACAGAAAATTTTAGAAATATTCAGCAGGTCAGGCAGAATCTGTGGAGAAAAACAAAATTAATGTTTGAGGTGGATGATGAACTTTCATCAGAATTGAGGAAAGATACGAATGCAATCAATTTTAAGCCAGTGGAAGTGTGTGCGGAGGGAAGTGGAGGGGGGCTGTACGATTGGTTGCTGGCAGGAAGAACAAAGGAAATATCTTTGATAGGGTGAAGGACAGGAGAGATTCAATGAAGAGTTTCATGGTACCAGAGATGGTGGATGTGGTGAGGAAACAAGAGATGTGTCCAGATGAGGTGTGACTGCAAATTGCAGTGGAGAATGTGATGGTGTGTCGTGTCTTGAAGCACGCCACCTACACATTTCAACCTTCTGCTGATAACAAGATATTGGAAGACAAGCAGACTCCACTTTCTAAAATTATTTTCGAAGTGTTTTTTCATTAGTCTGTTTGATGATGTAAAGCACAATCCTGATGATACATTATAATGATGCAGTAAATACATGACTTTTATTGTATAGTTTGGTTTGATTTATTGAATTCATTATGTTTATTGAAAATAGTCAAGATGATTCACCAGCCATACAGATCAGAGATTTTGAAAATTAAACAATATATTTAAGCAGGGAAGGAAAATGAATTGTTCATTTATTCATTACTAATCATGTATGCTCATTTTCAAATGAATGTAATGATTAAAAATCTTCCTGCTGTTTTGTTCATTCTACAAGCCAGTGAAACACGAGCTTGAGGGGAACTGAATAGTTTCCATGATGGATTTGCTTCACTGTCACAGATGAAGATCTGGCCAAATAGGCCAGATGCCAAAACTTTCTGCTGGTACCCAAAGTACCATAACTTAGTGAGAGTTGCCTACTTCAGAAAATAAATATTTGCACATATATTTTCTCGCATATCTTAAGCAACCCAAAAGTTCTTTACATGAGATGAATTATTTTAAAGTACAATGCAGTGTTTGGTGGGTTGGTGAATGCAGCCACTGACTTGTCACATAGTTAGGACTCATAAATAGCACTGAGATGAATGTTTGTCAGTCTCTCCCTTTGCACTGGAAGACCCCCTTTCAGGTCGAAACATCCTTGCCTTTACACGGGATATCAATGGCGCACACCAACTTTGGTATTATTCCACCAAAAATGTGGTGCACCTTTCTTAAACTACCAAACAATCATACAGATTCACAATAATACCGGCTGCTTAGATTCCCTGTGAGCCAGAGTCTGTCTTGGTGATCAATCATCTGACGAGCCATCTGTGGATATCTTTGGTATGGTTGACCATATAGCTCTAACCCACTCCAGCAATGGTGCTTTTCCTTTTCTCCTATTTTTGGCTCTGACTTCGTGCCATATCAGGTTGTACCCGTTTATAGCCCATTTCATTGTTTTTCAATTAGGTCAGTGGCTTTTCCCTTCTGTTTATGCCCTCAGCCTCTCACAAGGCCTTGCTTGAAATATTATAGCCAGATTGATTCTGCTTTTTATCTCTTGCCCCAGGGTTTTTTGAACTGTGGATCATGACCCACGGGTGAATCGCGGGCGGGCGTCTGGAGGGTTGTGGAGCGATCGGTCGAGGCTTCCTGATCGCGGGATTAGCGCTCAGCAGCAGACACCGGGTTTTAGATTGAGAATGCCGGCTGAGACCGGCTTTTAAATTGAGAATGCCGGTCATGACCAATTTTTAAATGGAACGATGCAGTCTTCCGGCAAGAACATCATGCGTCGTGTACGTCCGTGCTTTTGGCGCGAAATCACGGAAGAGAGATTCCTCTATTTTTCAGCTGTGAGCAGGAAAGACAACAGAACTATGAAGATCTGCAGTTGGATCGTCTTAAACAAAAAAAAACTGAAATTGGGAACAAAGCAGTATTGGGATGATTTCTTGAGATATGGTATTGTTAATTGTGCCAGTGCAAATCACGATGCAAAGCTGATGTGTGTTATATGCAGGGAAGTTCTGGCAAATGAATGTTTAAAACCCTCAAAACGTCAAAGGCAATTGAAGATTTGCACTGAGTGCTGAATTTGGTGCATTTGAGTGCTATATTGAGAGTTTGGTGACTGAGGGAGTATAAGGGTTCATTTTTATCTAAAGTCTAGTCTTTCTTTTATTTAGTTAATTAACTTAAAAGGTGCTGTTTGGTTTGAAGAAGGTGAATTTTAAATCAGCTTTAAACAAAGGTTCTACTTGTAGGTACTTGCAGCTGGAGCTTGTTAATTAGTTAATTGGATTAGGCCAGTTTTCAGAGGCTAGATTCACAGTATAAAAGTGATCCACCTCAGTGCAGACTTTGTTTGCACCGAGTGCTGAATTTGGTGCATTTGAGTGCTATATTGAGAGTTTGGTGACTGAGGGAGTGTAAGGGTTCATTGTTATCTAAAGTCCAGTCTTTCTTTTATTTAGTTAATTAACTTAAAAGTTGCTGTATGGTTTGAAGAAGGTGAATTTTCAATCAGCTTTAAACAAAGGTTCTACTTGTAGGTACTTGCAGCTGGAGCTTGTTAATATGTTAATTGGATTAGGCCAGTTTTCAGAGGCTAGATTCACAGTATAAAAGTGATCCACCTACAGTGTAGACTATGTTTGCACCGAGTGCTGATTTTGGTGCATTTGAGTGCTAGAGTAAGAGTTTGGTGACTGAGGGAGTTAGGTGAGGAGC
Organism: Scyliorhinus torazame; assembly: GCF_047496885.1. Taxonomy (NCBI): domain Eukaryota; kingdom Metazoa; phylum Chordata; class Chondrichthyes; order Carcharhiniformes; family Scyliorhinidae; genus Scyliorhinus; species Scyliorhinus torazame. Next base: position 276,569,006 of record NC_092711.1, read on the forward strand.
GAGTAAGGTGCTACTTTCATTTTGTTTCCGACATTTCCGCAAAGAGCAATAAGGGAGCCACGGGTTTACAGAGAGTGCAGCTGACTGGGAGCAGAGTAAGAGGGCGGAGGTCCAGTTGGTTCACAGGGCAGCTATCTTCTGTAAGGTAAGAGGGGATGGAGGCTAGGCCAGTTGCATGCTCCTCCTGTAGGGTGTGAGTGGTGAGGGATACCACCAGTGACTATACCTGTGGGAAGTGCACCCACCTCCAGCTCCTCAGAGACCGTGTTAGGGAACTGGAGCTGGAGCTGGAAGAACTTCGGATCATCCGGGAAGCAGAGGGGGTTATAGAGAAGAGTTACAGGGAGGTAACCACACTCAACGTACAGGACAAGAGTAGCTGGGTTACAGTCAGGGGAAAGAAAACAAACAGGTAGACAGTGCAGGGATCCCTCGTGGCCGTTCTCCTTCAAAACAAGTATACCGTTTTGGATGCTGTTGGGGTGGGTGATCTACCGGGGGAAGGTCCTAGCGGCCAGGTCTCTGGCACTGAGTCTGGCTCTGGGGCTCAGAAGGGAAGGGGGGAGAATAGAAAAGCAATAGTCATAGGAGATTCAATGGTTAGGGGAATAGATAGGAGATTCTGTGGTCGCGAGCGAGACTCCCGGAAGGTATGTTGCCTCCCGGGTGCCAAGGCCAGGGATCTCTTGGATCGTGTCTTCAGGATCCTTAAGGGGGAGGGGGAGCAGCCAGAGGTTGTGGTGCACATTGGTACCAACGACGTAGGTAGGAAAAGGGGTGTGGAGGTAATAAATGAGTTTAGGGAGTTAGGCTGGAAGTTAAAAGCCAGGACAGACAGAGTTGTCATCTCTGGTTTGTTGCCGGTGCCATGTGATAGCGAGGCTAGGAATAGGGAGAGAGTGCAGTTGAACACGTGGCTGCAGGAATGGTGTAGGAGGGAGGGCTTCAGGTATTTGGATAATTGGAGTGCATTCTGGGGAAGGTGGGACCTGTACAAGCAGGACGAGTTGCATCTGAACCAGAGGGGCACCAATATCCTGGGAGGGAGGTTTTCTAGTACACTTCGGGAGGGTTTAAACTAAATTGGCAGGGAAATGGGAACCGGATTTGTAGTCCAGCAACTAAGGTAGCCGATATTCAGGACGCCAAAGCGTGTAGTGAGGTAGTGGGGAAGGGAACACTGACAAAGGAGAGTACTTGCAGGCACGGAGATGGGTTGAAGTGTGTATACTTCAACGCAAAAAGCATCAGGAATCAGGTGGGTGAACTTAAAGCATAAATCGGTAATTGGGACTACGATGTGGTGGCCATCACGGAAACTTGGATAGAAGAGGGGCATAAATGGTTGTTGGAGGTCCCTGGTTATAGATGTTTCAATAAGATTAGGGAGGGTGGTAAAAGAGTTGGGGGTTGGCATTGTTAATTAGGGATAGTTTCACAGCTGCAGAAAGGCAGTTCGAGGAGGATCTGGCTACTGAGGTAGTATGGGTTGAAGTCAGAAATAGGAAAGAAGCAGTCACCTTGTTGGGAGTTTTCTATAGGTCCCCCAATAGTAGCAGAGATGTGGAGGAACAGATTGGGAAACAGATTTTGGAAAGGTGTAGAAGTCACAGGGTAGTAGTCATGGGTGACTTTAACTTCCCAAACATTGAGTGGAAACTCTTTAGATCAAATAGTTTGGATGGGGTGGTGTTTGTGCAGTGTGTCCAGGAAGCTTTTCTAACACAGTATGTAGATTGTCCGACCAGAGGGGAGGCCATATTGGATTTGGTACTTCGTAATGAACCAGGGCAAGTGATAGATTTGTTAGTGGGGGAGCATTTTGGAGATAGTGACCACAATTCTGTGACTTTCACTATAGTAATGGAGAGGGATAGGTGCATGCAACAGGGCAAGGTTTACAATTGGGGGAAGGGTAAATACAATGTTGTCAGACAAGAATTGAAGTGCATAAGTTGGGAACATAGGATGTCAGGGAAGGACACAAGTGAAATGTGGAACTTGTTCAAGGAACAGGTACTCCGTGTCCTTGATATGTATGTCTCTGTCAGGCAGGGAAGAGTGAAGGAACCATGGTTGACAAGAGAGGTTGAATGTCTTGTTAAGAGGAAGAAGGAGACGTATGTAAGGCTGAGGAAACAAGGTTCAGACAGGGCGATGGAGGGATACAAGATAGCCAGGAAGGAACTGAAGAAAGGGATTAGGAGAGCTAAGAGAGGGCATGAACAATCTTTGGCGGGTAGGATCAAGGAATACCCCAAGGCCTTTTATACATATGTGAGAAATATGAGAATGACTAGAGCGAGGGTAGGTCCGATCAACGACAGTAGCGGGAGATTGCATATTGAGTCTGAAGAGATAGGAGAGGTCTTGAACGAGTACTTTTCTTCAGTATTTACAAATGAGAGGGGCCATATTGTTGGAGAGGACAGTGTGAAACAGATTGGTAAGCTCGAGGAAATACTTGTTAGGAAGGAAGATGTGTTGGGCATTTTGAAAAACTTGAGGATAGACAAGTCCCCCGGGCCTGACGGGATATATCCAAGGATTCTATGGGAAGCAAGAGATGAAATTGCAGAGCTGTTGGCAATGATCTTTTCATCCTCACTGTCAACATGGGTGGTACCAGGGGATTGGAGAGTGGCGAATGTCGTGCCCCTGTTCAAAGAAGGGAATAGGGATAACCCTGGGAACAGTTAGTCTTACTTTGGTGGTAGGCAAAGTAATGGAAAGGGTACTGAGGGATAGGATTTCTGAGCATCTGGAAAGACACTGCTTGATTAGGGATAGACAACACGGATTTGTGAGGAGTAGGTCTTGCCTTACAAGTCTTATTGAATTATTTGAGGAGGTGACCAAGCATGTGGATGAAGGTAAAGCAGTGGATGTAGTGTACATGGATTTTTAGTAAAGCATTTGATAAGGTTCCCCATGGTAGGCTTATGCAGAAAGTAAGGAGGCATGAGATAGTGGGAAATTTGGCCAGTTGGATAACAAACTGGCTAACCGATAGAAGTCAGAGAGTGGTGGTGGATGGCAAATATTCAGCCTGGATCCCAGTTACCAGTGGCGTACCACAGGGATCACTTCTGGGTCCTCTGCTGTTTGTGATTTTCATTAATGACTTGGATGAGGGAGTTTAAGGGTGGGTCAGTAAATTTGCAGATGATACGAAGATTGGTGGAGTTGTGGATAGTGAGGAGGGCTGTTGTCGGCTGCAAAGAGACATAGATAGGATGCAGAGCTGGGCTGAGAAGTGGCAGATGGAGTTTAACCCTGAAAAGTGTGACGTTGTCCATTTTGGAAGGACAAATATGAATGCGGAATACAGGGTTAACGGTAGGATTCTTGGCAATGTGGAGGAGCAGAGAGATCTTGGGGTCTATGTTGATACATCTTTGAAAGTTGCCACTCAAGTGGATAGAGCGGTGAAGAACCCTATGGTGTGCTAGTATTCATTAACCGAGGGATTGAATTTAAGAGCCGTGAGTGATGATGCAGCTGTACAAAACCTTGGTAAGGCCACATTTGGATTACTGTGTAGAGTTCTGGTCGCCTCATTTTAGGAAGGATGTGGAAGCTTTGGAAAAGGTGCAAAGGAGATTTACCAGGACGTTGCCTGGAATGGAGAGCAGGTCTTACGAGGAAAGGTTGAGGGTGCTAGGTCTTTTCTCATTAGAACGGAGAAGGCTGAGGGGCGACTTGATAGAGGTTTATAAGGTGATCAGGGGAATAGATAGAGTAGACAGTCAGAGACTTTTTCCCCAGGTGGAACAAACCATGACAAGGGGACATAAATTTAAGGTGAATGGTGGAAGATATAGGGGGGATGTCAGAGGTAGGTTCTTTACCCAGAGAGTAGTGGGGGCATGGAATGCACTGCCTGTGGAAGTAGTTGAGTCGGAAACATTAGGGATCTTCAAGCAGCTATTGGATAGGTACATGGATCACGGTAGAATGATATAGTGTATATTAATTTGTTCTTAAGGGCAGCACGGTGGCATTGTGGATGACACAGTTGCTTCGCGGCTCCGGGGTCCCGGGTTTGATTCCAGCTTGGGTCGCTGTCTTTGCGGAGTCTGCGCGTCCTCCCCGTGTGTGCATGGGTTTCCTCCGGGTGCTCCGGTTTCCTCCCACGGTCCGGGGATGTGCAGGTTGGGTGGATTGGCCATGGTGGATTGCACTTGGTGTCCAAAATTGCCCTTAGTGTTGGGTTGGGTTGCTGGGTTGTGGGGATAGGGTGGAGGTTTTGACCTTGGGTGGGGTGCTCTTTCCGGAGGCCGGTGCAGACTCGATGGGCCGAGTGGCCTCCTTCTGCACTGTAAATTCTATGACAACATAAGAACTAGGAACAGGAGTAGGCCATCTGGCCCCTCGAGCCTGCTCAGCCATTCAATGAGATCATGGCTGATCTTTGTGTACTCAGCTCCACTCTCCGGCCCGTACACCATATCCCCGAATCCCTTTATTCTTTAGAAAGGTACCTATCTTTTTCTTAAAAACGTTTAAAGAAGGAGCCTCAACTGCTTCACTGGGCAAGGAATTCCAGAGATTCACAACCCTTTGGGTGAAGAAGTTCCTCCTAAACTCGGTCCTAAATCTACTTCCCCTTATTTTGAGGCTATGCCCCCTAGTTCTGCTTTCCCCGACCAGTGGAAACAACCTGCCCGCATCTATCCTATCTATTCCCTTCATAATTTTAAATATTTCAATAAGATCCCCCCGCATCCTTCTAAACTCCAATGAGTACAGTCCCAGTCTACTCAACCTCTCGTCATAATCTAATCCCCTCAACTCTGGGATCAACCTAGTGAATCTCCTCTGCACTCCCTCCAGTGCCAATATGTCCTTTCTCAGGTCAGGAGACCAAAACTGAACACAATACTCCAGATGTGGCCTCACCAACACCTTATACAATTGCAGCATAACCTCCCTAGTCTTGAACTCCATCCCTCTAGCAATGAAAGACAAAACTCGATAAGCCTTCTTAATCACCTGTTGCACCTGCACACCAACTTTTTGCGACTCATGCACCAGCACACCCAGGTCCCTCTGCATAGCAGCATGTTTTAACATCTTACCGTTTAAATAATAATCCATTCTGCTGTTATTCCTCCCAAAATGGATAGCCTCACACTTGGCAACATTGAATTCCATCTGCCAGACCCGAGCCCATTCACCTAACCTATCCAAATCCTTCTGCAGACTTCCGGTATCCTCTGCACTTTTTGCTTTACCACTAATCTTAGTGTCGTCTGCAAACTTTGACACATTGCACTTGGTCCCAAACTCCAAATCATCTATGTAAATTGTGAACAACTGCGGGCCCAACACTGATCCTTGAGGGACCCCACTAGTTACAGGTTGCCAACCAGAGAAACACCCATTTATCCCCACTCTCTGCTTTCTGTTAGTTAACCAATCCTCTACCCATGCTACCACTTTACCCTCAATGCCATGCATCTTTAGTTTATGCAGCAACCTTTTGTGTGGCACCTTGTCAAAAGCGTTCTGGAAGTCCAGATATACCACATCCATTGGCTCCCCGTTACCTATTGCAGTGGTAACGTCCTCAAAAAATTCTACCAAATTAGTCAGACACGACCTAACCTTTGTGAACCCATGCTGCGTCTGCCCAATGGGACAATTTCCCTCGAGGTGCCCCGCTATTTCCTCCTTAATGATAGATTCCAGCATTTTCCCTACAACCAAAGTTAAGCTTACCGGCCTATAATTACCCGCTTTTTGCCGGCCTCCTTTTTTAAACAGTGGTGTCACGTTTGCTACTTTCCAGTCCTCTGGGACCACCCCAGAGTCTAGTGAATTTTGATAAATTATCACTAGTGCGTTTACAATTTCCCTAGCCATCTCTTTTAACACTCTCAATGCATCCCATCAGGGCCAGGAGACTTGTCTACCTTCAGCCCCATTAGCTTGCCCAATACTGCCTCCTTAGTGATTACAATCATCTCAAGGCCCTCACCTAGCATATCTGTATTTCCATCAGTCACTGGCATGTTATTTGTGTCTTCCACTGTGAAGACTGACTCAAAAAACCTGTTCAGCTCCTCAGCCATTTCCCCATCTCCTATTATTAAATCTCCCTTCTCATCTTCCAAAGGACCAATATTTACCTTAGCCACTCTTTTTTGTCTTATATATTTGTAGAAGCTTTTACTATCTGCTTTTATGTTCTGAGCAAGTTTACTTTCATAGTCTACCTTACTCTTCTTTATAGCTTTTTTAGTAGCTTTCTGTTGTCCCCTAAAGACTTCCCAGTCCTCTAGTCTCCCACTAATTTTTGCCACTTTGTATATTTTTTCCTTCAATTTGATACTCTCCCTCACCTCCTTAGATATCCACGGTAGATTTTTCCCCTTTCTACCGTCTTTCTTTTTTGTCGGTATGAACCTTTTCTGAACACTGTGAAAGATCGCTCGGAAGCTTCTCCACTGTTCCTCAACTGCTTCACCATGAAATCTTTGCTCCCAGTCTACCTGAGCTAGTTCTTCTCTCATCCCATTGTAATCGCCTTTGTTTAAGCACAAAACACTAGTGTTTGATTTTACCTTGTCATCCTCCAACTGTATTTTAAATTCCACCATATTGTGGTCGCTCCTTCCAAGAGGATCCCGAACTATGAGATCATTAATCAATCCTGCCTCATTACACAGGACCAGATCTAGGACCGTGTAGCTCTTGTTCCCTTGTAGGTTCCATTACATACTGTTCCAGGAAATTATCCTGGACACATTCTATAAACTCCTCCTCAAGGCTGCTTTTACCAACCTGGTTAAACCAATCGACATGCAGATTAAAATCTCCCATGATAACCGCTGTACCATTTCTACACGCATCCGTTATTTCTTTGCTTATTGCCTGCCCTACCATCCTGTTACTATTTGGTGGCCTATAGACTACTCCTATCAGTGACCTTTTCGCCTTACTATTCCTGATTTCCACCCAAATTGATTCAACCTTGTCCTCCATAGCACCAATATCATCCCTTACTATTGCCCGGATGCCATCCTTAAACAACAAAGCTACACCACCGCCCTTACTGTCCATTCTATCCTTTCGTATAGTCTGATACCCTTGGATATTTAACTCCCAGTCGTGACCATCTTTTAACCATGTTTCAGTAATGGCCACTATATCATAGTCAGTCACGATGATTTGTGCCATCAGCTTATTCACCTTATTCCGTATACTACGAGCATTCAGGTAAAGTACACTTATGCTGTTTTTTATGTCTTTGTTATCATAGATTATCATAGAATTTACAGTGCAGAAGGAGGCCATTCGGCCCATCGAGTCCGCACCGGCTCTTGGAAAGAGCACCCTACCCAAGATCAACACCTCCACCCTATCCCCATAACCCAGCAACCCCACCCAACACTAAGGGCAATTTTGGACACTAAGGACAATTTATCATGGCCAATCCACCTAACCTGCACATCTTTGGACTGTGGGAGGAAACCGGAGCACCCGGAGGAACCCACGCACACACGGGGAGGATGTGCAGACTCCGCACAGACAGTGGCCCAAGCCAGAATCGAACCTGGAACCCTGGAGCTGTGAAGCAATTGTGCTATCCACAATGCTACCGTGCTGCCCCATGCTACCGTGCTGCCCCATTATGAATCCTAACACCTTGATCAGAAACTTTTCGCAAATTATTTTTCCTCTTACCCTTTCTCCTAATTTTCCTTGTCTTTGAACCCATATCTCTACATAATAACCTGTCACGTAACCTGCTGCCTTGCTCTCCATCAACCATTATATTGTCCATAGCTTTACCCTTCCCTTCCCCCCAACTTGCTAGTTTATCATAGATGATAATCTATGATTAATCTAGGACAAAGGTTCGGCACAACATCGTGGGCCGAAGGGCCTGTTTTGTGCTGTATTTTTCTATGTTCTATGTTCTAAGACTGAGCATGGCGAGTTCGAGGACAAACCTCTTGATTTTTTTTCAAAGTGCACAGCAAGAACTTAAATTATCAGTTGAAATCCTTAGCAGAAATGTAACATTGAATGACAAATCGAGTGAGATCATGAGGACCAAGCTGGCTCATCAGTTGCATTCAAGATAAACAAAAATGATGTGTTGCTAAGATTGGCCAGCGTGAGTCGTTAAGATCAGCTGGCGTGGGTCATGAAGATCAGTCGACGTGGGTCCCGAAGGTCGGCTGGTTGGTAAAAGTGGATCCCGGGAAAAAAAGTTTGAAAACACTGCCTTGCACTGTTAACAATCCCCTGGCTGATTCAGACAGACATCTTTATTACCTCTAGCGAGCACAAAGGGGGATCTATCTTTCCCAGCGTTTGAGGCCAGTTCTCCTGCATAGTTTAATTCATTTTGCAGACCTTACTAATTCTGCCAAGGCTGTGCCTTGACTAAGTTGTTCATCCTGCCTTGCACCCACAATGCAGTTCTTTATGTGCCTTCAGTCAGGGTATTGCTTCTTTTTGATGTCATCACCATGACACAACTCACACAGGTACAGGAAGAAATTTCCAGCTAAGCCACATAAGACTAACAGCCAATCATTCACCCAACTAACTGAAGAGGATTGTGCATGCCATAATCCCCATGAGGACCACGGGGAAACCATTGCTGACCTCCCCGTGGGACTCATGGAGTACGAGCTTTCCAGGTAGGGGACGGAGGCCTCCCAGCTGGAGCTTGTTATAGACCTACACATAAAAGCTGGCCCAAGCAGAACCTGGAGTTGTTGGTTGCCCCAACAGGGACTGGATTGGGTCAGAGTTACTGACAAGGTCAGAGTATTGTACATAGTTCAATAAATCTTTGTTCCACTCCTGCTGGCTTCCTCAAGTTACTAAAGCACATGAGCTCTTTCAAAAACCTTTCCAACACAGGAGCACTCAAGAAAGAAGACAGGGAGATAGAGAAACTAGTGGAGTGGTGCAATGACAACAATCTCTCCCTCAATGTCAGCAAAACTAAAGAGCTGGACATTGACTTCAGGAAGCAAAGTATCGTACACACCCCTGTCTGCATCAGCAGTGCCGAAGTGGAGATGATTGACAGCTTCAAATTTCCAGGTGTACACATCATGAACAACCTGTCCTGGTCCACCCACATCGACGCTCTGACCAAGAAAGCACAACAGCGCCTATATTTCCTCAGGAAACTAAGGAAATTCAGCATGTCCACATTGACTCTTACCAACTTTTACAGATGCACCATAGAAAGCATCCTATCTGGCTGCATCACAACATGATATGGCAACTGCTTGTCATAAGACTGCAAGAAACTACAGAGAGTCGTGAACACAGCCCAGTCCATCATGCGATCTCGCCTTCAATCAATTAACTTTGTCTACATCTCCCGCTGCCTTGGGAACGTGGGCAACATAATCAAAGACCCCTCCCACCTGGCTTATTCACTATTCTAACTTCTTCCATTGGGAAGGAGATACAAAAGTCTGAGAACATGCACTAAGACGTTCAAAAACAGCATCTTCCCCCCTGTTACCAGACTCCTAAACGACCCTCTTATGGACTGACCTGATCTCTTTACACATCTTCTCTACTGAGTAGTACTGCGCTCCTGTATGCTTTCATCCGATGCCTATATCTACTATTTACTTTGTGTATTCATGTATGCCCTATGTTTTTTTTTCATGTATGGAAAGATCTGTCTGTACTGTACGCAGAACAATTATTTTCACTGTGCCTCGGTACACATGACAATAAACAAATCCAGTTCAATCCAACATGATATATATTAGAGAGAAGTTTCTTGGTGAACCAGGCAGGAATATCTTGGTCAAAGATCAACTGTAAGTGGCCCATAGTCTTCCCAAATTGACCACCTGAGAAATAACTGTATGATAATTGAAACTATTTTATTTAGAATTCTTAAATTAGATTTAGTATGGGATTGGGTCAATCATAATTCCTGGTCACCTAAGAGAAAGAGCAAAGCAGACTAAAAATCCCTTGGAACAAAATGGGAAAAGGCCGACATCGGGCGGGAAAAGGGCCTTTGAACAATAGTGGCTTTTTCCACCGTCTCATCCCACATTCAAAACTTAAAAGGGTGGGTTCCACATCGGAACGCTGACAGGGTGGCCTCTGATTCGCCTGCCCTGCCAGTAACTTAGTCCCTGGATGATCGTTGCATCATGTTTAACCGCTGTCCCAGTGCAAAGGTGTTCACCTGGAAACTCCCCACCTGCACTGCCCCCTGGCACTGCCCCTTGGTACTGCCTCCTAGCACTGCCTGGATTCTGCCATTTGCCAATGCCTCTTGGCACTAGGCAGTGCAAGGGGCAGGGCCCAGGCATGACCCTCTCCCCCGAGCGCTGCACTCATCAGAGCTAACCTGGGAGGTCTGTTTGCCAGATGCATGCCTTGGGAGACAGTCGTGATTCACACCGTTCTGTCCTCACACCGACATGAGTGCATTTCCTGATGGGAAGATGATTCAGGCGTAAAGGCCTGATAATTAGATGCTAATGCACTCAAATCATAGAATCATAGAATTTACAGTGCAGAAGGTGGCCATTCAGCCCATCGAGTATGCACCGCCCTTAGAAAGAGCACCCCACTTAAGTCCATACCTCCACCCTATCCCCGTAACTGGAGCACCCGGAGGAAACCCACGCAGACTCTGCACAGACAGTCACCCAGGCGGGAATTGAACCTGGGACCCTGGAGCTGCGAAGCAACTGTGCTAACCACTGTGTCACCGTTCTGCCCCTAATGATGTTCCTAACATTGAAAGTCGGGAAACATGCCCCGTCATTGACTGGGGAGGTAATAGTGGCGTCATATGTTTACGTCGGCATGAAATGTGATTTGGGAGTTGTCGCAAAAATTTCCTCTCCCATCATCAAACCGGTCCGACGAAAACGGGAGCAAAAAATCCCAGCCTATATTTTATTTGATCACCTGGTTCCCCAGCTCTGTCCTCTCGTGAATTCCCAACTTCCTTTGCACTACCACTAGCAACTATGTCTTCAACTTTCTGGGCTATAAGCTCTGGAATTCCCTCCCTTAATTTCTCCACTGCTCCCTCTTCTTTTAAGGACTCTTAATCTGATTAACTCATATCTGCACTCGAAAATGGCCTCCAAGTCCCTCAGTTGTATTCATGAAGATCACAACCATCTTCCCAAGGTCAATTAGAGATGGACAATAAATGTTAGCCTTGCCAGAAATGCCCACATCCTGTGAATGAATGAAAAGAGAGTCATCATAAAGAATCAAATGGATTGCATTAAGAAATGCAAACAAAAGCAAGGAGACACAAAGCCAGCAGTTCTGCTGCCGAAGAGATTGCAAACTGTGCTTCTTTTTTTCGCAAAAGGTCAGCATCGTGATCTGAGCAATTATAAATTTGTTAGCTTTAAATCTACAGTAGGCAAAGCTGTACTATCTATCACAAAGGAAAAAATTCAAGCATGATTAATAAGAAAAATCAATAATTCCAAGCCAACAAGACTTTATGAAAGGCAGGTCATACTTAACAAATGTAATTGCAATTCTTTGCGGAGGGAATAAAATTAAGAGACATGGGTTATACACCAATATTATAGAAAGTGATTGATCAGCGACTGTACTTGTACTTGGGAGACTGTTGGCCTGTTGAGTGCCCTGGATCAATTCGGGCACCACTGCTGTTCATAATGTACCAAAATTAACATGGATGTGCCGGCAGAGGAGAGCCTGATTAGAATGAGGGGCAGAATTCTCCAGAAACGGCGCGATGTCCGCTGACTGGCGCCAATCAGACGGGCAACGCGCCACCCCACAGGTGCGGAATGCATCTTTGGGGGCCGAGCCCCAACATTTTGGGCGCCAGTCGGTGGACATCGTGCCGTTTCCGGAGAATTTCGCCCCTCATTCTAATCAGGCTCTCCTCTGCCGGCACATCCATGTTAATTTTGGTACATTATGAACAGCAGTGGTGCCCAAAATCCGCTTACCACCAGCTCCCCATCCGTAAATCGGACCGGCCATACACCGCCTTCGAGGCAGACGGCCGGCTATATCACTTCCTTAGGGTCCCCTTCGGCGTCACCAATGGGGTTTCGATCTTCCAAAGGGAGATGGACCGAATGGTCGACCGGTATGGCTTGCGGGCCACGTTTCCGTACCTAGACAATGTGACCATCTGCGGCCATGATCAGCAGGACCACAACGCCAACCTCGCTATAATTCCCCGCACCGCCACTCTCCTCAACCTCACGTATAACAAGGAGAAGTGTGTGTTCCGTACAAACCGCTTAGCCATCCTCGGCTACGTGGTCCAGAACGGAGTTCTTCTCATATTACGCGCAGTGGGTCCCAAACTATGCGGACAAGGCCCGCCCACTCATACAGTCAACTCATTTCCCCCTGATGGCCGAGGCCCAACAGGCCTTCGCCCGGATCAGAGCTGATATTGCCAAAGCTGGAATGCACGCTGTAGACGAAACACTTCCTTTCCAAGTAGAAAGCGACGCATCGGACGTTGCCCTTGCCGCCACACTCAACCAGGCAGGCAGGCCTGTGGCATTCTTTTCCCGCACCCTCCATGCCTCCGAAATTCGGCACTCATCCGTCGAAAAAGGCCCAGGCTATCGTTGAGGCTGTGCAACATTGGAGGCATTACCTAGCCGGCAGGAGGTTCACTCTCCTCACTGACCAACGGTTGGTAGCCTTCATGTTCAACAACACACAGCGGGACAAGATCAAAAATGATAAAATCCTGCGGTGGAGAATTGAGCTCTCCACCTATAGGTATCGCCTTGTCAAACTCAACGAGCCCCCAGACGCCCTATCCCGAGGTACATGTGCCAGCGCACAAGTAGACCGATTCCGGGCCCTGGGGGTCACTCGGTTGTACCATTTCATTAAGGCACAATATTTGCCCTACTCCATCGAGGAAGTAAGGACAATCGCCAAGGACTGCCAGGTCTGTGCGGAGTGCAAGCCGCACTTCTACCGGCCGGACCTCGTGCACCTGGTGAAGGCCTCCCGTCCCTAGAATGTCTCAGCATGGATTTCAAAGGCCCCCTCCCTCCTCCGATTGACACACATATTTCCTCAGTGTGATCGATGAATACTCCCGGTTTCCCTTCGCCATCCCATGCTCCGACATGACGTCTGCCACCGTCATTAAAGCCCTTAATTCTATCTTCACTCTGTTCGGCTTCTCCGCCTACATCCACAGTGACAGGGGATCCTCATTCATGAGTGATGAGCTACGTCAGTTCCTGCTCAGCAGAGGTATCGCCTCCAGCAGAACGACGAGCTACAACCCCCGGGGAAACGGACAGGGAGAATGGGACGGTATGGAGGGTCGTCCAGCTGGCCCTGCGGTCCAGAAATCTCCTGGCCTCCCGCTGGCAAGAGGTCCTCCCTGATGCACTACATTCCATTCGCTCATTACTCTGCACTTCTACCAACAGTACACCACATGAACGTCTTTTTGCCTTCCCCAGGAAGTCCACATCCGGGGTATCGCTCCCAACTTGGCTCAGAGTTCCTGGAACCATGCTTCTCCGTAAACATATGCGGCTCCACAAGGTGGATACATTGTTGGAAAGTGTGCACCTTCTCCATGCAAACCCACAGTACGCCTACGTGGCGTTCCCCAACGGCCGCCAGGATACTGCTTCCCTCAGGGACCTGGCACCAGCAGGTTCCACTCCCGTCGCCCCCAGCACCACCCTCCCCTCCCCCACCACCCCCATCACCCTCCCTAGGACTGTCTGTCCTCCCCCTGCTCACGCCCGTTGATGAAGAAGATTTCAGCACGTTCCCAGATTCAACTTCGACCACGACAGCGCCAACATCGCCGTCACCACTTTGTCCATCACAAAGGACCACAAGGCGCCGGACCGGCTGAACTCTGAACCTCTGACCGGCCCGCCGGATGACCAGAGACATTTTTTTTACTGATCTGTAAATATTAAAAACTGCTAATTATATATAGTTATCCACCACCCTCGCCGGACTCAATTTTAACAGGGGGTGAATGTGGTAAACCACTGTGTCTGATATTAGAGGTTGTACGGTAGAACCTGCACTACAGGTTCACCTATGGCCCCTGCATGCTAGCTCGAACCAGGAGGCGGGTTATAAATATGCATGGCCTCCAGCTCGCAGCCATTTTGTCAGCTGCTGTGGGAGGCCACACATCTGACACTAATAAAGCCTCAGTTTAGATTCAACTTCATCTCCAGTCAAATTGATCATGCCTCAGACAGGCGCACGCTTACCTCTCTCTAACACACTGACACAAACCTCTCTCTTCATTCACACACAATTCTCTCCTCTCCCCCTTTCTCTTTCTCACACACACACACATACAGACACATTCACATTCCCACCTCTCTCTCTCCCTCTCAAACAAACACACACACTCACACTCCCTCTCTCTCACAAACTTGCACACTCTCACCTCTCTCTTTCGCACACACTCACAATCTCATTTCTTTCTCACACAAACACTCACACTCTTATGTCTCTCTCTCACACACACATTCACACCTCTCTCCCAAATCACACACTCACCTCTCCCTCTCTTTCATTTACACATACTCAAACTCTCACCTCTCTCTCCCCTACACTCTGCCATCTCTCTTTCACAAACAATCTTACCTCCCCCTCTCACTCTCACACAGACATTCACATTCCCAAATCTCTCTCACTCACAAACACCCACCTACATATTCACACTTCGTTCTCTCACACATAGACTGTCTTGCCTCTCAAACACATGCACACACACCCCCTCACCTCACTCTCACACACACTCACATCTCTCCCTCTCACACACACATTCACACTCTGACTCTTACCTAACTCTCTCTCTCACACATACACTCTCCTTTTTTCACACTCACACACACACATTCTCACTTCTCTCTTTCTCTCTCACACACAAAAATTCTTACATTTCTTTCACACACACTCACACTCTTACCTCTCTTTCAGGCACACACTCTCACCTCTCTTTCTCACACACACTCACATTTCACCCATTGCTCTCGTACACACTCACTGATCTCTGCCGCACAAGTTCACACCTCTCTCCCTCACACACACTCTTACCTTTCCCTCTCTCTCACACAGTCTCACCTCTCCCTCTCTTTCAGACACATACACACTCACGTACACACCTTTCTCTTACATAGACTCACACCTCTCTCCCTCACGTGCACTAACACTCTCACTTCTCTCACACACACATACGTACTCACACTTTCACTTCTCTCTCCTACACACACTCTCATCTCTCTATCAGAGACACAGAGACACACATCTCTCTGCCTCACTCACGCACACACATACACACACTCATCTCTCTCACCCTTGCTCTGTGTCCGCTTCCCGTCCCTTGATCCATGCCCACTAATTACCTCCCACCGCATGGCCACTGCCTACCTTGTTTGAGCTGTTCTCCTCCACTCTCGCTCTTGCTTGGGACTTTGCAGCTAATTCCACTTTACACAATCAGAGGCTGACCTTTCAGTGCATTGGCTGCTGATTGGCTGACTAGTGCCCCCACCAGTCACCAATGCAATGTGAAATGCCTCAAATTGGACAATCTGGAAGGACAACTTTTTTCAAATTTACAATGGCTAGACCTACTGCAGAACCCTTGGATGTATCCTACAGAACTCCAACATTCTGCAGAACCAACTTGGGAAACGTTGTCCTACATAATAATAATCGCTTATTGTCACAAGTAGGCTTCAATGAAGTTACTGTGAAAAGCCCCGAGTCGCCACATTCCGGCACCTGTTCGGTGAGGCCGGTACTGGAATTGGACCCGCGCTGCTGGCATTGTTCTGCATCACAAGTCAGCTGTTTTGCCCATTGTGCTAAACCAGCCCCTGGAGAAGATTACAATCCTTGCAAATTCACATGCGCAATTTTCCTGTAGTCTCAACCAAGGGCAATTGTTAAGAACAATGTGTAACTTTTAGTTGAATTAATATTTGTATTTGTGCGTTATGAAGGGTGTGTCAGGTTTCTAGTTTCATTTCAAGTATTTTGTCAACTTGGTGCCAGGAAGTCTGGAGGTCCTATTTGTATACATGTATTTTTAATGCAGTTTTATAACCCTCAAAGTGCAGAGATGGGTCATAAAGGGGTCAGCAGTTTGGTGAATTTATAAGTAAAGCATATAGTAGAAATAACTTTGCTGTTGTCTCGAAACAGAGATCCAGGGACACACAGAGACACAGGGCAATACAGAAAGGCAGGGCAGTCAGTGCGTGTGTACCAGAGAGTGAAGGCAGGAATTGTCAACTCTCTGAGAACAAATCCTGCAAGACTGCTGAGGAACTGAGTTTAGGGCACTCATGTCTTTATTCTGAATTTGAAGCACAGTGAGTTTAGGGTATCAGAGGGAGAGATACCAGCTCGGGGAAAAGCATCTGGTGAATGCTTAGAAATTCGTCAGAAGAAAACCATTGCAACTGAGTCAGCCCAAGCGAGAAGCGTTGGTGTTGAGATAGTGGTAAATATTCACTGGGGTTTTGTGTCTGTAAGGGCATTGCCGGGATAAAAGGAATATTGTGAGTTTGAATCATGTTCTGGTGTTTGCATTCCAACCATTATTTTTCTTGTGTAATATAGTTTATTTTTTAATTTGATAAATGTTTTATTCTTTGTGATAAAAGTATACTAGCAGACTCTTGTGACTGCGTTCAGTAACTGACCTCCATAGTTTCTATTAAAAAGCAAAGTTAGGATCTATCAAGCCAGGATTCACTCTGGGATCTGACTTGTTCAGTAGTAACATTATCTGTGATCATAAACTAATGTGAAGAAGTCATATTTCTTTGCATACAGAGCCTCAGTAGCCCCTGTTAGGTAGCAGTGTTTGGTTAACTGCAAGGTGCTGCTTATAACTTCAGCAGCTGCCTGGAAGGAGCCAGGCACATAAATGCTCAGAGCCATGGTCACCACGACAGCCACAGGTAATGTGAGTCATGATATGCAGACATGCACACAATGAGATACAAACAGGCAGCTAATGAATACAGAGAACAGGACATAACCAATCAGCAGGCAGAACACTTGGGGGTGGTTTCCCACTATAAAAGGCACAAGGCACTCACACTCCGCCTCTTTCCACTGGTGACATCTACAGTGTGAGTCAGGGTGTACAGATCATGTAACTCCTACAGCACGTGGCTAAGACCTAGTCTGGTTCAGTCAGACAGATTAATCACACTAGGTCAGCAGAGAGTCGAACTCACAGAGGATTGAGCTAACTGTGCGACAGGTTCAATATATCATATTGAACTAACTTCAAGGTGTGGAGTATCTCTCAGGTAGAGCTGCATCCAGTTGCAGCCCGTGTTATCTTACTGTGCTTAACACGACATGATACCAGGAGACTGCAATCCCAAGGTGATTTACCTCAATCTGTTCCGTGACGACCAGCAAATGTGTCCCAGCACCATGGAGAAGATCCAGGCTCTTCAACAGTTGCGGAACACCGGCAATCTCAGTGCCAACTGGTGGACTTTCAAGCTGTACATCGAAGACTCAGACCTTGAGGGTGCGTCTGATACAAGGAAGATCGCGCTTCTCCTCTCAATTGCGGGGGATCAAGCTATCCAACTCTTCAATTCGCTGAACTTCACCGAAGGCCAGGACAAGACAAAGTTTCAGACCGTCCTGGGCAAGTTTGATAGTCATTGTGAAGTGGACACTAATGAAATCTTCGAGCGCTATATGTTCAAACAATGCCTCCAAGGTAAAGATGAATCTTTCAACTCCTCCCTAACTAATCTCCGTCTACTAGCGCTGTCCTGCAACTTTGGTGATATTGCTGACTCCATGATCAGGGACCAGATCGTTTTCGGAGTTTACTCTGATCGTCTGAGAGAACAGCTTTTAAAAATCCAGAATATGACCCTGCCAGTCGCGATTGAAACATGTACAGTGCACGAGCACGCCAAAAACCGGTATTCCCAATATAAATCGGTTGAAAAGGAGAAACTTGCCTCCCACGAGGTAGAGTATGTGCAGGCCATTGCCCGGATGCAGCGCCTCAGCTTGATGAAAGCAGCTGTTTTGCAGGCTCTTCTCGGAGCCCCATGCATGCACGATGCGACTGGGCTGATGAAACGGCCAATCACCACTCTGCGCAGGTGCGAACATCTGCCGACTGCACTGCACATGTGTGACAACACATGGAGCGTAATGACGTCATGACGTGCCCGAACTGCGGCACCCCCACTTAAAGAGACACTGCCCTGCAAGAGGCAGGCAATGTTTAAATTGTGGAAAGCCTGGACACTATGCAGCTGTGTGCAGGTCTGCACCACCAGTCAAGGGACAGCCCTCCCAATTCCAACGCAGACGTGTAAGGAGTGTACAGCAAGGTTTACAGGATTCTGATCCTGGCAGTACAACGGACCCAGAGGACAACTGCCTGGAATCCCCCTACCATGTGGGCATCATTACCACACGTGAACATGCCTCACCGACATCATCACGGAGCCTGCCCATCCTCACTGTGGATTCTGCGGACGAATGACATGCAGTGCTGCAAATAAGTCAAAGCTCAATCCAGTTCAAGCTGGACATAGGTGCGTCTGCCAATCTCCTTTCACAGGCGGATTTCAACCACATCAAGAAGCCACCCAAGCTCCTTCCAGCAGCCTGCCAGCTCCTGGACTATAACAGCAATGCCATCACAGCACTGGGATCCTGCCATCTGCTCGTCTCCAACAGGAGCAATCACACAAGGCTACGGTTTGAGATCGTCAAGCCAGACAGGGCCTCCCTACTTGGCACACAGGTATGCAAGCAGCTACACCTTGTGCAGCGGGTCTACACAATGACCTCCCCAACGGGGATCTTCAAGCCGGCATTGACGACATCCAAGCTCTGTATCCGGATGTGCTCGACGAGATGGGCACTCTGCCATATCACTCTGCCATATCGGTACAAGATCCTGCTACGGCCTGATGCCATGCCTGTGGTCCACGCACCATGCCGGGTCCCGGCTCCACTGAAGAAGCGCCTGAAGGCGCAGCCCAAGGCTCTTCAGCACCAGGGCATCATTTCTAAAGTTACAGAAGTGACTGACTGGGTCAGCTCGATGGTATGTGTAAAAAAGCCTTAGGGGGAGCTGCGCATCTGTATTGATCCCAAGGATCTCAACCAGAATATAATGCGAGAACACTACCCCATTCCGAAGCGGGAGGAACTCACAAGTGAGATGGCACACGCCCGGTTTTTCACAAAGCTAGATGCGTCCCAGGGATTCTGGCAAATCCAGCTGGATGAGTCCAGCAGAAGGCTTCTCACACCGTTTGGCAGGTACTGCTACAATCATATGCTGTTTGGCATTGTCTCGGCCTCGGGGATCTTCCATAGAATCATGGAGCAGATGATGGAGGGCATTGAAGGGGTTTGTGTGTATGTGGACGATGTTATCATATGGTCCAAGACCCCCGAAGAGCACATCTCGCGTCTCCAGCAGGTATTCCGCCGTGTCCATGCCAATGGCCTCAAGCTGAACAGGGCCAAGTGTTGCTTTGGCATGTCGACACTTAAATTCTTAGGTCACCAGATATCTCAACAGGATGTGCGCCCGGACGCAGACAAAGTCTAGGCCATTGAAGCCATGAAGACCCCTGAAGACAAGAAGGCGGTACTGCGCTTTTTAGGCATGGTAAACTTCTTGGGCAGGTTTATCCCAAACCTGGCCTCACACACCACAGCCCTCAGACACCTGGTGAAAATGTCTACTGCCTTTGAGTGGCAGGCAGCTCATCAAGCAGAGTGGTTGGAGCAAAAAGCCAAGCTCATCACTGCACCTGTATTGGCATTTTTTGACGCTGACAGGGAAACAAAAATCTCGACAGATGCGAGCATCGGTGCGGTGTTGCTCCAGCGCGGTGACACCTCATCCTGGGCACCAGTTTCCCATGCATCACGGGCAATGACACCCACCGAGCAGCGGTACGCCCAAATTGAAAAGGAATGCCTGGGCCTGCTAACTGGAATTCCCAAGTTCCACGATTATGTCTACGGCCTGCCGACGTTCACAGTCGAGATGGACCACAGGCCTCTGGTCCACATTATGCAGAAGGACCTGAACGGCATGACACCCCGGCTGCAGCGCATTCTCTCAGACTCAGGAGGTACGACTTTGAACTCGTGTACACGCCTGGCAAGGAGCTCATTATTGCGGATGCCTTGTCCCGCTCCATAATCTTGCCTGCTGACCCACCGCCATTCGTCCAACAGATCGAATCACAGGTGCAGCTGTGGGCCAGCAACCTCCCGGCGTTGGATGAAAAGGTGATTCGCGAGGAGACAGCCAAAGACTCTCTTCTGCAGTGTGTCATGCGCCACCTCGCCGATGGCTGGCAAAAAGGGCAGTGCCTTCAATTCTTCAATGTGAAGGACAACCTGACGCCAGTTGATGGCATCCTCCTCAAGTTGGACCGCATTGTCATTCCACTCAGTCTCCAGAGCTTGGTGCTCTGGCAAATCCATGAGGGACATCTTGATGTTGAGAAGTGCAGGCGCAGAGCCAGGCAGACTGTCTACTGGCCAGGGATCAGTCAGGATATCTCAAATATGGTCCTCAACTGTCCGACCTGTCAACGCTTCCAGCTAGCACAGGGCAAGGAGACGCTTCAGCAGCACAAAATTGTGACCTCCCCGTGGTCCAAGGTGGGCATAGTCCTCTTTAATGCCAATGGTCGTGATTATATGTTAATTATTGATTATTTCTCTAACTACCCAGAAGTTGTGAAGCTCTCGGACTTCACATCCAAAACCGTCATCAAGGCCTGTAAGGAGACGTTCTCCAGGCATGGTATTCCACTCACTGTCATGAGTGACAGCGGTCCTTGCTTCAGCAGCCAAGAGTGGTCAAGATTTGCCCAGGTATATCAGTTTCATCATGTCACTTCCAGCCCGCATTACCCACAGTCCAACAGGAAGCTTGAGAAAGGGGTGCACATAGTGAAGCAGCTCATCTGCAAGGCCGCGGATTCTGCTTCTGACGCCAACTTGGCACTGCTTGCGTACAGGACAACCCCTCTGTCTACCAGCATGACACCGGCTCAACTCCTGATGAATAGGGACCTGTGGACGACTCTTCCAGCCATACGCTTGCCTGACCTGGATCACCTCCCGAAGATGCAGAAACTCACGGACCGGCAAAAGCAGAGCTATGATGCTCATGCCACTGATTTGCCTGTGCTACTCCCGCAGGATGCAGTTCGGATCAAGCTACCTGATGGAGGCTGGTCAGCTCCAGCTATTGTTGTTCGACAGGCTGCTCCCCGATCATATGGTGTGCGTATGGCTGATGGCTCTGTTGTGCGGCGCAACAGACGGGCACTGCGCACAGTTGCCCGCCCGCAACCACACTCTTCATTATTTCCATCAGTTATTGTGCCACCTCCTGATTCCTCAAACCAGGAGGCCACCAGTCAGGCTTCAATCCCGCCTATCAAGGCGCCGTTGTCCCAACCACCACCTCTCCGGCGGTTGACCAGGATCAGACGCAAGCCCCAGAGACTGGACTTATGAACACTTGTTTTGTTTGCTATGTTCTGTTTTCGCACCTTCGACACATGTACATATGTTCCCATCTGCTACTGTATGTAAATAAGTTAGTTTTTCGACCTACACATGTAAATACTTTCACATAGGCCATAGAAAAACATTTCAAAAGGGGAGATTTCATGATATGCAAACATGCACATAATGAGATACAAACAGGCAGCTAATGAATACAGAGAACAGGACATAACCAATCAGCAGGCAGAACACTTGGGGGTGGTTTCCCACTATAAAAGGCACAAGGCATTCACACTCCGCCTTTTTCCACTGGTGACATCGACAGTGTGAGTCAGGGTGTACATATCATATAACTCCTACAGCACATGGCTAAGTGCTAGTCTGGTTCATTCAGACAGATTAATCACACTACGTTGGCAGAGAGTCGAACTCACAGAGGATTGAGCTAACTGTGTGACAGGTTCAATAAATCATATTGAACTAACTTCAAGGTGTGGAGTATCTCTCAGGTAAAGCTGCATCCAGTTGCAGCCCGTGTTATCTTACTGTGCTTAACACGACAATGTGATCCTTGCCCTGCTTTGATGTTGCAGTTGTTGGCAGATTTTGCCAGTGAAGCGAAGATATCCCGTGCGTTATTCCTCATTGAAGTTCAGCTAAGAGAACTGCTTCTTCGTGGGTATAGCTTTCTGCTGAAAGCTCTGCTCCGCCTCATCCTCCCTGCTCTTCTAGAAGCTTGTTCTACTCTGTGTGGACTTTCTCAATCCCCTCGTCATACTCAATTCCAAGAGCAAGACGTACCATGTCATTCATGTCTGAAAATGATTTATTTCAGCTCAGGCTTTTATAAGTATTTCAGCCAAACTGTTGAAACTTTAGAGAATTATAATGAAGATCCAAAAACGTGTATAATTATACCTGTATCCAGAAGAAATAATCCAGCATTTCTCTGCTGAAATATTTTTCGCTTAGTTTCTATGAAGCATGTTGGAACGTTTTTTTCTCAATTAAATATGTTATATAAATTCAACTTGTTGCTGATGCAATGTTATTGGTTTGACCCACAGACTGATTCAGAATCCTGCACGTCACTTGTTGGTCCACATCAGAATTTTGCAATCCTAAATCGGTAAATCAGTTTTGAGCTCAGAGGCTGCCTGCACCTTTTGTAGAATATTTCACATATCCTCCAGGCAGCTGCAGGGGATAATTTAGAGGGTGGAATTGAAAAGAAAGCACTGTAGATATTGAGCACCAACCATGTTGATGCATGTATGGAATTTTCACTTCAGATTTGAAATAGCCAGGGTTGAGCTCCAGGGGCAGGATCTTCGCAGCTCCGGGAATAACCAAGTCGAAGATGGGGTGGCTGGGAAAATAAGCGGAACGAGTGGAGGGAGGCATGGGAGAATTGGAGCTTTTTCTGCCACAGAGCATTTCCTAGCAGCAGATCCAGACTTAGATCAGTTTTTATAAATAAATTTAGAGTACCTAATACATTTTTTCCAATTAAGGGGCAATTTAGCGTGGCCAATTCTTCTACCCTGCACATTTTTTGGGGTTGTGGGGGTGAAACCCACGCAAACATGGGGAGAATGTGCAAACTCCACACGGACAGTGACCCAGAGCCAGGATCGAACCTGGGACCTCAGCGCCGTGAGGAAGCAGGGCTAACCCACTGCGTCACCGTGCTGCCACTAGACTTAGATCAGTTGCCCACTGAATGCGAAAGCCATTCAAATTATTAAAAATGTAAATGCTTAGGGCGGCATGGCGGCACAGTGGTTAGCACTGCTGCCTCACGGATCCGAGGACCCAGGTTTGACCTCGGCCCCGGGTCACTGTCCGTGTCTGCATGGGTCTCCCCCCACAACCCAAAAAGATGTGCAGGATAGGTGGATTGGTCATGTTAAATTGCCCCTCAATTGGGAAAAAAAGAATAGTGTGTTCTAAATTTTTTAAAAATGAAGTGATTAAAGGCTTTATTAAGGACTATTTTCCTGGCCTGCTGGCATTTTGCCAGCAGCTGAATATACCTCCTCACCACCCCAGAGGAAGGCTGTCAAATTCATGGATTCATAGGAGCTTGAGGTTCTGTGTCACAACAAAGATGCAGGCAGGGAAGGCTATCCCTGGGGCCCCAAAGGTCCACTGAGGGGTATGCCTAGATCTCCCCTCTCTGCCTAAGCAGCCCCCATTCCTCCTTCAGATTGGGTAACAGCTACATTTCTACCACCATTATTAAATGGATGACAAACCCAGAAGTGGCCAATCAATTGGCTGTCTTGGGTAAAATAGTTGCATCAGTCCAGCTGCTGGCGAGTGAAGGCTTGGGTGCCCCATTTTGTCCCAATGTCAGGATCCAAGGACTACTATAAATCCTGCCCCATGAACCTCCAGCCCAACCTAGATTATATAAGGTAAGGAAAAGTTGCCAAAGTCCCAGGTGACTTTGAGGGGGAGAGCTGACTCTGGTGATTTGTACCATGCAGAGAGAAAGAGAGAGACAGAGTCACTAGAGCAATATGTGACGATGATCTAGACACTGTGCACATAAGCAAATGAGCGCTCAGTGTCAGGCTTTTACTCAAGCCCAGATTGCAGGACCTTTCAAAGCACAAAAATTGAGAAAATTCTCGTAACCTTCACTGACAGGGTAAACTGGTTTACCCACTGACGCAATCACTGCTTAATTGACCATGCTGTCTTAAGAACTTGTTATGAAGACAGTTATTCCCTTGGCAGAAATGTTAGCAGTGCTCGAAAATAAAAATCTTTGTGTATGAATACGAAGACGTGGATTCTTAGAATCTAAGGGCAGAGAAGTCATCATCTCCACTGTCTAAAGCCTGTCAACATCGACAGTGGGTGTCAACTTAACAGATCCATTAGAAATCTTTCTTCATGACCACTACTTGCTTCTTTGAAAAGTTCAGTGAGTGCATCTGCCATCTTTTACAAGACATGCGAGCAGTTTGGAACAATGTTAGTGAAGCCTTTGACTGGTGTCAAATTGGAGCAGCAATGATTTCTCTCCCAGAGGAACTGAAAATGCGAGATCTCCCATAACTCTTCTCAAAATGAAAGTTGCTAGGTAACGGTTCCTTCATCTCCAATACCAGACTGCAAAATTGCTTGGACCCTTGTGACAGGAAAAGTCAGATGCAATAAATTTAAATGTTGCCATTAAAATGTGCTTTAAAGAGCAAATTGCCACTTTGCTTAGAATTTACTCATCGTTAACATTTTCTTTTACAATTACATCAAGCTGAAGCACAAATTAAGCCGAACATTTTGGCAAATATCAATAAAAAAGCCACTGAATTGTGTACTATATGAAATAATTCGATGAACATGTTTTGTCAGTTTGCATGAGTTTCATTTAAATTTCTGGGGCGGGATTCTCCGACCCCCCGCTGGGTCAGAGAATCGCCAGGGGTCGGCGTGAATCCCGCCCCACCGTCCCCCGAATTCTCCGGCCTCCCAAAAATCACCCCAATGTGAATCGCGACGCCCGCCTCGGAGAATGGTGGGGACTAGCACAACTCAATGGGCCCCCTGGCCACCCGAATTCTCCGGCTCACGATGGGCCGAAGTCCCGCCCGTCTTTTGCCAGTCCCGCTGGTGTAAATTGGAGTAGGTGCTTACCGGGGGGATCTGGCGGTGCGGGCTGCCTCCGGGGTTCTCGGGGGGGACGGGACACGGGGGGATCTGGCCCCGGGAGGTACCCCCATGGTGGCCTGGCCCGCGATCAGGTTCCACCGATTCGCGGGCGGGCCTGTGCCGTGGGGGCACTCTATTCCTCCACATCGGCTGCTGTGGTCCTCCGCGATGGCCAATGCGGAGACGAACCCTCCCGCGCATGTGCCAGGATGAGGCCAGCACACGCTGGCGCTCCCGCGCAGGCGCCAACTCGCGCCGGCCGGCGGAGGCCCTTCGGCGCCGGTTGGTGTGGCGCCAAGTCCCTACCCGGCGGGGCGCAAACCATTCCGGGGCAGCCTAGCCCCTGAAGGTGCATAGGATTCCGCACCTTTGGGGCAACCTGACGCCACAGTGGTTGACGCCACTCCTCGGCGCCGGGACCCCCCGCCCCGCCGGGTAGGGGAGAATCTGTGGGATTTGTGGCGGTGTGGGCGTGGGTTTCAATAGGAAATCCCATTGACAAGCAGAGGGAAGATAGAACTCCACCGCCAGGGAATGGTGCAGCGCCGAGAAACACGCGGCTGGGGAACGGGCTATTCCTGCTTTTGGTGTCAATGCACCCCACATTTAAAGTTATAGCTGCCAGGCTTACATGGGAAGTGTCACCATTTGGGAAAGACCTACAGCTTGCACTGATAGAAATATATATATATATAGGGTGGGATTTGTTTGGATCCGCCACCACAGGGATCATTAGTTCCGGCAAACATCAAAGGATTTTTGGCTTTACCGCTGCATCTCCTCCAACGGGTCACCATGGCGGGGCTGGAAAATCTCTGCCTGTTCATGGCAGCGGGATTCTCCGGTGCCGCTGCAGTGAATGGGAGATTTAGCTGAGCGTCAAATTCTCCGTCCTTGCTAGAGAATCCTGGTTTATATTTCAGAATGGGGTCAACACCTTCAGTGGAGAGAGATGAAAATAGGGAAAGAATTTCAAGAAATTATTGTTACGTGCAGACTATCTTCTGGAATATTTCACTAACTTGAATGTTGATACTTTTTAAAAATAGCTTGCTTTCAATCATTATGAGCTATACTGTGGTATATATATATATATATCCTTCACAGTCAATTACACATAAAAAGACTATTACAAGTGCCAAATGTCCCTGACAAATAAATAAAAAGGTAATTTGTGGAAATATATACGTTTTAAAAATAGGAAAAATAAATTCCTACGTAAGTATTGTGTGGTGTTACTCTACAATTTGGGTACATCACAGTTGGGCATGGGGAAGGAGCAAAGCTCTCTTGAGGCTTACATTAATATTAAACCATTATTGGGGTTTGTCTTCCACTGCATCTTGTGTCGATGACTATGTTTGACGGACAATAGCATGGATGTCCCATGCAGGCCGCAGACAAAGGCAGAGTGGCCAGTGTAGCACCATCGATAACACACGAGACGAGACGTAGAGAAACTCAATCAAGGCTTTATTGAGCAGACTTGTTCCCCAGCAGCTCAGTTACAGAATGCAGCTGCTGGGAGAAACCGGGTTCTTATACCCCGCCTTTCTGGGTGGAGCCCAGTAGGCGGCAGATCCAATCCGGACCCAGTATCTGTCCACCAATAGCCCCTCGGCATCATGGTGTACCGTATTACCCCTAATACATACCACCACATTCACCCCTTGTTAAAAAAGAACCCGGCGGGGTGGTGGATGGTATGGTGGTAGGGGTTTACAGGGCCGGTATGGTGCCTTAACAATTTAACTACATACAACAATGCCGCTTTTACTGGGCCACTGAATTATTTACATCTTAACCGATTCGCAGCATTAACTATATACAACAAGGCCGCTTTTGCTGGCCACTGAATTATTTACATCTTAAACCGATTCGATGAGTCGAGATGGTGCCATGGTCGCCCTTTCCGATCGTCTCAGCCCGGGTGGTGGTGGTGGTGCTGGCTCGGGTCAGGTCGACTCTGGGAGCATCGCGCTGACCATCCCTGTTTCCTTACTCCTGGGCGGGCCTGGGAGGAGAACCGATCCCCCCGGGAAGGAGGTGGCTGTGGGTGCACCGGTGGGAGTGAGGGGGTGGTGATTGGTGTTGGGGGTGTGTGGGGAGCTCCGGCGGGTGCCAGGTCCCGCAGAGAGACCGTGTCCTTTTGGCCGTCTGGGTTCGCCATGTAGGCGTACTGCGGGTTTGCATGGAGGAGATGTACCTTTTCCACCAGCGGGTCTGATTTGTGCGTCCGCACATGTTTCCAGAGCAGGATGGGTCCCGGGGCTGCCAGCCAGTTCGGAAGTGACGTTCCAGAGGCGGACTTCCTAGCGAAGACAAGGAGGCGCTCGTGAGGCGTTTGGTTAGTGGTGGTGCACAGCAGGGATCGAATAGAGTGAAGGGCATCCGGGAGGACTTCCTGCCAGCGGGAAGTTGGGAGACTCCTAGACTGTAGGGCCAGTAGGACGGTCTTCCAGACTGTTACGTTCTCCCTCTCTACCTGCCTGTTCCCCCGAGGGTTGTAACTGGTCGTCCTGCTCGAGGCTATGACCTTGCTGAGCAGGAATTGACGCAGTTCGTCACTCATGAAGGAGGACCCCCTATCGCTATGGATGTCGGCGGGGAAACCGAACAGGGTAAAGATGCTGCAGAGGGCTTTAATGACCATGGCCGCGGTCATGTAGGGGCAGGGGATGGCGAAGGGGAAACGGGAGTATTCGTCAACGACGTTAAGAAAGTACGTGTTGCGATCGGTGGAGGGAAGGGGGCCTTTGAAATCCAAACTGAGGCGTTCAAAGGGACAGGAAGCCTTTATCAGGTGCGCTCTATCTGGCCTGAAAAAATGCGGTTTGCATTCTGCTCAGATTTGGCAGTTCCTGGTGCCTGTTCGGACCTCCTCGACGGAGTACGGGAGGTTGCGGGCCTTTATGAAGTGGTAGAAACGAGTGACCCCCGGGTGGCAGAGGTCGTCATGGAGGGCTTGGAGACGGTCCACTTGTGCGTTGGCACATGTGCCGCGAGATAGGGCATCGGACGGCTCGTTCAGCTTTCCGGGACGGTACAAGGTCTCATAATTGTAGGTGGAGAGTTTGATCCTCCACCGCAGGATCTTGTCGTTTTTTATCTTGCCCCGCTGTGCATTATCGAACATGAAGGCTACCGACCGCTGGTCAGTGAGGAGAGTGAATCTCCTACCGGCCAGGTAATGCCTCCAATGTCGCACAGCTTCCGCTATGGCTTGGGCCTCCTTTTCTACTGAGGAGTGGCGAATTTCTGAAGCGTGGAGGGTCCGGGAGAAAAAGCCACGGGTCTGCCCGCTTGGTTGAGAGTGGCCGCCAGAGCTACATCGGATGCGTCGCTCTCGACTTGGAAGGGGAGGGACTCGTCGATGGCGCGCATCGTGGCCTTTGCGATATCCGCTTTGATGCGGCTGATGGCCTGGCGGGTATCTGTCGACAGGGGAAAAGTAGTGGACTGGATTAGTGGGCAGGCCTTGTCTGCGTATTGGGGAACCCATTGGGCGTAATAAGAAAAGAACCCCAGGCAGTGTTTCAGGGCTTTGGCACAGTGGGGGAGAGTGAACTCCATGAGGGGGCGCATGCGTTCAGGGTCGGGGCCTATCACTCCATTACGCACTGCGTAGCCCAAGATGGCTAGACGGTCGGTGCTAAACACGCATTTTTCCTCGTTGTAGGTGAGGTTGAGGGAGTTAGCGGTCTGGAGGAATTTTCGGAGGTTGGCGTCGTGGTCCTGCTGGTATTGGCCACAGATGGTGACGTTGTCGAGGTACGGGAACGTGGCCCGTAAACCGTGCTGGTCAACCATTCGGTCCATCTCCCGTTGGAAGACCGAGACTCCGTTCGTGACGCCGAATGGAACCCTTAAAAAGTGGTATAGCCGCCCCTCTGCTTCGAAGGCAGTGTACTTGCGGTCACCGGGGCGAATGGGGAGCTGGTGGTAGGCGGACTTAAGGTCCACGGTGGAGAAGACTTTGTACTGTGCAATCCGATTGACCATGTCGGATATGCGGGGAAGAGGGTACGCATCTAGCTGCGTGTACCTGTTGATGGTCTGACTGTAGTCTATGACCATCCTCTGCTTCTCCTCAGTCTTCACAACTACCACCTGGGCTCTCCAGGGACTATTGTGGCCTGGATTATGCTTTCCTTCAGCAGCCGCTGGACTTCGGACCTGATAAACGTCCAGTCCTGGGTGCTGTATTGTCTGCTCCTAGTGGCGACGGGCTTGCAATCCGGGGTGAGGTTCGCGAACAAGGAAGGCGGTTCAACCTTGAGGGTCGCAAGGCCGCAGATAGTCAGTGGGGGATAGGGCCGTCAAATTTGAATGACGGGCAGCATGGTAGCATTGTGGATAGCACAAATGCTTCACAGCTCCAGGTTCCCAGGTTCGATTCCGGCTTGGGTCACTGTCTGTGCGGAGTCTGCACATCCTCCCCGTGTGTGCGTGGGTTTCCTCCGGGTGCTCCGGTTTCCTCCCACAGTCCAAAGATGTGCGGGTTAGGTGAATTGGTCATGCTAAATTGCCCATAGTGTCCAAAATTGCCCTTAGTGTTGGGTGGGGTTACTGGGTTATGGGGATAGGGTGGAGGTGTAGACCTTGGGTAGGGTGCTCTTTCCAAGAGCCGGTGCAGACTCGATGGGCCGAATGGCCTCCTTCTGCACTGTAAATTCTATGATTAAGCTCTGGAGGTTGCATTGGAAATCCAACCCCAGGAGGGTGGGAGCACAGAGGTGGGGGAGGACATACAGCCGGTAATTTTTGAATTCTCTCCCCTGCACCGTTTGGTTTGCGATGCAGAACCCTTTGATTTCAACGGAGTGGGACCCCAGCGCCAGGAAAATTTTTTGGGTGCTTGGACGAATTACAAGGGAACAGCGTCTTACCGTGTCCGGATGAATAAAACTCTCCGTGCTCCCCGAGTCGATCAAATACGGCGTCTCATGTCCGTTCACCAGCACCTTTTTCGTTGCTGTCTGGAGCGTCCTGGGCTGCGACTGGTCCAGGGTCACCGATGCCAAACGTGGTTGCTGCATCTGGTCGTTGTTTTCAGGCAGCGTGGAGCAGTCCACGCTGGGGTCCTTGCCTGTCAGCCAAGATGGCGGCGTCCATGGATCGCACGCGGTCGGGGGTGGACAAAATGACCGCTCCCATGGGTCGCACGTGCCCGGGGGTGGACAAAATGGCCGCTCCCATGGATCGCACGCGGCCTGCGGGTAACAAGATGGCGGCTCCCGTCCCCCCCTCGTGGCGCCCGGGGTCCAAAATGGCGGCGCCCGTTGGACGCACATGGGTCGCTTGGGAGGGTGAGTCCGTGGTCCCGTTTCTTCCCCAGAGATAGCGGCGACCCCACGGGACTGGCACACCGCTGCGTAGTGCCCCCTTTTGCCGCAGCTTTTACAGGTGGCCGTACGGGCCGGGCAGCGCTGCCGGGGGTGTTTCGGCTGCCCGCAAAAATAGCAGCGGGCCCCCCCCCCGGGTGGTCTGGGATTCTGGCCGCGCACGCTTGCGGGGGTTGGGGGGTGCCCGGGGGTCGATCGCGGTGGGGGTCCACGGAGCCGAAGGGGCTGTAGCCCGGTCGGGGGCATAGGCACGGGCGTTTTGGGAGGCCACGTCAAGGGAGGTCACAAGGACCCGTGCCTCTGTGAGTCCGAGAGAGTCTTTCTCTAAAAGTCTCTGGTGAATTTGCGACGATGCCAAACCTGCTACCTATGCGTCTCTCATCAGGAGCTCCGTGTGTTCGTTCGCTGTTACAGCTGGGCAGTTGCAGTTTCTTCCCAGGATCGTTAGGGCATTGTAGATTTTGTCTAGCGATTCCCCGGGGATTTGTCGTCTCGTCGCGAGCTGGTAGCGTGCATAGACCTGGTTGACGGGCCGAATGTAGGTCTCTTTCAGCAAGGTGATCGCCACTGGGAAATCTTCCGTGTCCTCGGTGAGCGAGTAGATTTCGGGACTCACCCTGGAGTGTAGGACCTGCATCTTCTGGTCTTCTGTTGGTCTGCCGGGAGCCATTCGGAGGTATCCCTCAAAGCACGCCAGCCAGTGCTTAAACGCCGATGCGGAGTTAGCTGCTTGGGGGCCGATTTGCAGGCACTCCGGGGCGATCCGGAGCTCCATATTCCTTTTCTTTAAGTCAGCTCAATAAATTGTAGCACCATCGATAACACACGAGGCGAGACGTAGAGAAACTCAATCGAGGCTTTATTGAGCAGACTTGTTCCCCAGCAGCTCAGTTACAGAATGCCGCTGCTGGGAGCAACCAGCTTCTTATACCCCGCCTTTCTGGGTGGAGCCCAGCAGGCGGCAGATCCAATCCAGACCCAGTATCTGTCCACCAATAGCCCCTCGGCATCATGGTGTACCGTATTACCCCTAATACATAACACCACAGCCAGATTGTGACATCAGTCAGCATCATGCACTAATGTTGGCTGCCATTTGGGATCACAATATTCCTGGAGTGTGATGCTTTGAGAAGTGATTGCATCACTTGTATGATTGTAAAGAGATGGTATAGGAATAGGACTTCAGTGCAGCAGCTAGGATTTCAGTGCTTCCTGTGCACTCCGACATTCAATAAGATCATGGCTTATCTGATTGTGGTCTCAAAAGTCAGTCTCCTATCTAACTCTGCCTTAAATTAATTTAATGACCCAGCCTCAACTGTTTTCTGGCGAAAGAATTCCACAGACTAACAATATACAGTGGGAACACATTCTCCTCATCTTCATCTTAAAAGGGAGACCACTTACTCTTAAAATGTATCTCTTAATTCTTAGTTCTATACTCTCCTACAAGAGGAAACAGCCTCCCAATATCTACCATGTCAAGTCCTCTTAGGTTCTTATCTGTTTCAATGAGATCACCATCTGGATTCTCCATTTGGGAGACCGGAATTCTCTGGCCGTTGCAATTCATTTTTGCTGCCGGCAGTGCAACCCTGTCCCTGCAGTGTGGCATGGTTTCAATGGGAAATCCCATTGGCAAGGGGCAGAAATGTGGAATCCGGCCGCTAGCACCAAGGTCCCAGGTTCAATTCCCCACTGGGTCACTGTCTGTGTGGAGTCTGCACGTTCTCCCCGTGTCTGCGTGGGTTTCCTCCGGGTGCTCCGATTTCCTCCGACAGTCCAAAGACATTCGGGTTAGGTGGATTGGCCATGATAAATTGCCCTTAGTGACCAAAAAGGTTAGGAGGGGTTATTGGGTTGCGGGGATAGGGTGGAAGTGAGGGCTTGGGTGGGTCCGTGCAGACTCGATGGGCCGAATGTCCTCCTTCTGCACTGTATGTTCGATGTTTTATGTAGCGAATGCACACCATTGCGAGACAGGTGGCTGGGAAACCGGAGAATCCTGTCCTATGTTATCCCACCAGAACTGAGGGCGAGATTCTCTGACCCCTTGCCGGGTCGGAGAATCGCCGGGGCCTGGCATGAATCCCGCCCCCGCTGGTTGCCGAATTCTCCGGCACCGGATATTCGGCGGGGGCGGGAATCGCGCCGCGCCGGTTGGCGCCCACCCCCCCCTGCGATTCTCCGGCTCGGATGGGCCGAAGTCCCGCCGCTAAAATGCCTGTCCTGCCGGCGTAGATTAAACCACCTACCTTACCGGCGGGACAAGGCAGCCCGGGCGGGCTCCAGTGTCCTGGGGGGAACGCGGGGCAATCTGGCCCCGGGGGGGTGCCCCAACGGTGGCCTGGCCCACGATCGGGGCCCACCGATCCGCGGGCGGGCCAGTTCCGTGGGGGCACTCTTTCCCTTCCGCCTTCGCCACGGTCTCCACCATGGCGGAGGCAGAAGAGACTCCCCCTACTGCGCATGCGCGGGAATGCCGTCAGCGGCTCCCGCGCATGCGCCACCCGGAGATGTCATTTCCGCGCCAGCTGGCGGGGCACCAAAGGCCTTTTCCGCCAGCTGGCGGGGCGGAAATTTATCCCTTAAGGTTGGGGCTCGGCCCCCCAAGATGCGGAGCATTCCGCACCTTTGGGGCGGCGCGATGCCCGACTGATTTGCGCCGTTTTGGGCGCCAGTCGGCGGACATCGTGCCGATACCGGAGAATTTTGCCCTGAGTCTTTATTGTCACAAGTAGGCTCACATTAACACGACAATTAAGTTAGGCTGAACCGGTTCAATCTTTTTTCATAAGGTAACCCCTTCATCTGAAGAATGTATGGAGTAAGCCTTCTTTGTGCTGTTTCTAATGCAATTGTAGCCTTTTTTTCAAATGAGAATAAAACTGTTCATCATACTCCAGATGTGGTCATACCATGGCCCAGTACAGCTTCAGTGAAATTTTCCCCCTTTTATATTCTATTCCCCTCTCAATAAACACCAACTTTCCTTTATCTGCAGCTGAACATTAACTTTTGTGATTCATGTCCCAGGACATCCATACCCCTTGGTAGCACTGAGTTCGGCAATCTCTCTCCATTTAAATAGTATATTACATTTCTGCTATTCTTGCCAACGTGGACAAATTCACATATTCCCACATTATCCTCCACCAGACAAATTATTGCCTACTCACTTTACCTATCTACATCCCCTTGTAGACCCTTTATCTCCTCTTGCCAATTTACTTTCCGACCTATTTGTAATTGACAAATTTAGCTACTATACATTTGGCCTTCTTTTCCACATCATTGATATAAATTGAAAATAGTTGAGGCACCAGCACTGATCCCTGTGACACTCCACTGGTTACAACTTGTCAACCTGAAAAAGATCCATTTATCCCTAGTCTCTGCTTCCTGTTATCTTTCGGAATGTTTATCGGAAATCGAGGTACATCTCATCCACAGGTTTCCCTCATGAACCTTGCTTTTTACTTCCTCAAATAAATCTAATAAATTAATTAAGCATGATTTCCCTTTCACAAAACCATATTGACTCTGCCTGATCCCATTATGGTGTTAATTTCAAAACCTCAGAAACTTCAACCAGTTTATTACTCAAATGTTTTACCCAGGTGCCTTTCTTTGTGAGCTGAGCAAAGGACAAATATCATGGGGCTGGTTTAGCACAGTGGGCTAAACAGCTTGCTTGTAATGCAGAACAATGTCAGCAGCACGGGTTCAATTCCCGTACTGGCCTCCCCGAACAGGCACCGGATTGTGGCAACTAGGGGCTTTTCACAGTAACTTAATTGAAGCCTTCTTGTGACAATAAGTGATTATTATTAATAATATTATTATTAAATACAAGTGTCTGATTCAACCAAATTTATTACTAAACACAGTAAACAGTTACCGCCCTAAGCTATCCCAAACAATAATAACACTCCTTAGATTCTTAATATTAACCATGCTGATGAACTCAATCAAGCTGTGGGCCCCATCCTCTGTGCCTTGGTTGTCTCAGTGCCTTTGTCAATGAAGGTGGGTCTCGCACATTGCTTCCTTCCCTCTCTGGTCGATCGTCCAATCGTCTCTGCTACCTCTGTGCTGAGTGTTCATTGGGGAGGGTCCTGGTAGCCGATCTTTATCCCCCTCCTTGCGCCTTTCCAGAATATTCTCTGGCCCTCTGCCAATGAAGTCTCGGGGTGGGGGTCGTAATACCCAATGGTGTTGCCAATTGCAACTCTGCAGGAGCCCACCTCCAGGGGTCCATCTCGAGGTGTGTTGCTTGTACGCAACCTCTCTGCATATATGATAACAGCAGGAGAACTGGGTGCCAGACTGTTTATTTCTATTTGGGCAACCCAAAACAATTAATCTACATGAACGGGACTAATTATCTCCCGATGTGTTGTTGACAGGGCAGGTCCAGCAAAATCCTGGCAGTC
Source organism: Scyliorhinus torazame (assembly GCF_047496885.1). NCBI lineage: Eukaryota > Metazoa > Chordata > Chondrichthyes > Carcharhiniformes > Scyliorhinidae > Scyliorhinus > Scyliorhinus torazame. The sequence goes on from NC_092711.1 coordinate 276,603,990, forward strand.
TGTCTGTGTTCAGTGTATTCGATCTTGGCCAACTTCAAACTCCCAGCAGGCCTACCTGGAGCTGGCTGTGAATTGATTTAAAGAGTTCAATTATTAATTTAGAGTGTTCAATTTTATATCAGGCCTAAAATTCGGGCTACTGTCCATTTTACCACAATCATTTTCAAAGTATCCTACTATTACCTCCTTAATACTGAATAGTAACAATTTCCCTTTGCTATGTGTTAGGCTAATTGGCCTGTGGTTTCCTGCTTTCTGTCTCTCTCCTTTCATGACTAAAGTTGTTAAATTTGCCTTTCCGCTTGGACTCTTCCAGAATCTATGGAATTCCTCCACCATCTCTGCATTCACTTCCTTTAAGGCCTTAGGATGCAGGCCTTCAGGTCCTAGGAACTTGTCAGCCTATAGGTCTAAAGGTTTTCCCAGTACCTCTTCCTTGTTTATGGTCATTGTTTTGATTTCCTCCTCCATCCCTTTCAACCTCTCGATTTTCAAATATCTTTCTGAGATTTCCTAAGGGCTGAAGGGAGCTAGGTGCAAGGGAGGGAAGCAGGACCAAAGCATCTCCAAGATTCAATGATGATTCTCTCCATGCCCTCCTCTGGGCCGTGTCCACTAGACGTGGGCAGTTAATGCCAGCTTACAGGACGTAGAGCACTTCCTCAGTTAGGCATCCTTACTCAGCTACCCTACTGCTTTTTAATGATGCACTCACTTACCGTCACCACTCCTGTGAGGTTATTGAAGTAAGTGTGGTGATGTGCAGCAATGTAAATGCATGTAGGCTAGCTAGGCACTAGAGGGAGCACCAGAAACATCACACACACACACTCAACCAATAGATCAAGGAGATGGGGCATGACCAATGGACATTCACGATACACAAGGAGGTGACACGACCACAGGGGGGCATTACACCAACCCATATATAAAGGACACCACACACATGATCTGCCTCTTTCCAGTGGAGACAGTCAGTGAGTACAGACACAGGGCTGATTCAATATTACACCCTCCACGTGGATTGCAGCAGCTGTTTAGTCTGTCTGGGTAGTTATAGTAGGATTAGCAGTAGTGTCGAACCCGAGTAATAGAAGTGTAAATAGTTTAATAAACGTGTTGAAGTTATCTCCACGTCTGAACCTTCAAGTGCACCACAAGGAAGCCGCTTACGTTACACCTACAACGTAACAAATCAGCAAGGTCTCCAGCAAAGCATCTGAAAACCTTGTCTTGTGTAATGTGCGATTTAAGCACACAGACTGCACAAAAGTTAAAACACAAGCTTCATTTATTCCACCAATATTAAAATCAGATAAACTCACAAGGAAAAGTGTAACTTCAAGAAACAAACTATTTATTCACTGCCAATGCTCCAGATCTCTGTCCTGTTTGAGACTTTGGCTCCTCGGCACAGTGACTCACCAGGCTTCATCTGCTGCCTCGGTTTCTCTCTCTCCGTCTCAGTCTCTCTCTCTCTCTCTCTGAGGCTACTCATACTCAGGGCTGCTGCCAGGCAGTCTGGCTAGGTCTTTTATTGCTTTTCATACTCTAGTCACCCTCTGGGGCTTCAAGCTGCTCTAGTCATGGCCTTGGCTCCTGCCACGCTGCCACTCACAAGTGCTGGACTTGTCCTTGCTGCTTTTCCCCAACACCATCTCTCAGTTTGCTGATGACATGACCGTAGTGGATCGGATCTTAAACAACGATGAGTCAGAGTACAGGAGGGAGATAAAGAACCTAATGGCGTGATGTAACGGCCCTGTCTGCATCAGCGGTGCTGAGGTGGAGATGGTTGACAGCTTCAAATTCTTAGGTGCGTACATCACCAACAATCTGTCCTGGTCCAACCACGTCGACGCTACGACCAAGAAAGCACAATAGCGCCTAGACTTCCTCAGGAAACTAAGGACATTTGGCATATCCACATTGACTCTTACCAATTTTTACGAATGCACCATAGAAAGCATCCAATCTGGCTGCATCACAGCCTGGTATGGCAACTGCCTCGGCCCAAGACAGTAAGAAACTACAGAGAGTCGCGAACACAGCCCAGTCCATCATACAAACCCGCTTCCCATCCATTGACTCTACCTACACCTCCCTCTGCCCTGGAAAAGCGGGCAGCATAATCAAAGACCCTCCCACCCGGGTTATTCCCTCTTCCAACTTCTTCCATTGGGAAGGAGATACAAAATTCTGAGAACATGCACGAACAGATTCAAAAACAGCTTCTTCCCCACTGTTACCAGACTCCTGAATGACCCTCTTCTGCATTGAACTGACCTCTTAACACATCTTCTCTATTGAGTAGTACTGCACTCTGTAAGCTTCACCCGATGCCTGTGTCTATGTACTTACGTTATGTATTCATGTATGTCCTATGTTTTTTCAGGTGTGGAATGATCTGTCTGGACTGTTCGCAGAACAAAACTTTTCACTGAACCTTGCTACACGTGACAATAAATCAAATCCAAATCCAAACCTTCTGGCATCTGGCTCCACTGCTCAGTTTGTCAAAGACATCGCTCCCTGCAGGGAGGGACCGACCACTACCCCTGCTCAGTGCTCTCCCCCACCACTTCCACCTGATACCAGATGCACCGCTATGTTAGGAATTCTCGATCTGATCTGTAAGTCCATTGTTCCATTCCTTCCTGCACTGAATGCCCCTCCTAGCCACCTTCAGCACAATGCTACCTAGCTTTGAAGGTATCTGAGCCTCCGTCGGAATGGACAGCCATTCAACAGTGCATTTAACCTTAGGCTGCCTGGCACAATCATGACGATGGACAGGCAGCATAACGTTTGCATCCCGTCTTCACCTCTTCCATCAGACTTGGGTTAGTTATGCAGCATGATCCATGATCTGTTAATGGATCTTAATCAGCTTTTCTCCCAATCTCTCCAAATGAAACAGGTGGAAAAGAGGAAAACTACGAATTCAACTGTGACCCTGTTGCAATGTCCCAATAGCTGTATGTGTTGTTTTATTTTGCCAGTTCACAAAAGACTCAACTTTATTCACAAAATATGCTGTTCATGAGTATCAACCAGCCATCAGCTAGAAAGCAGGACTGGCAGTCGTCAAAACCAAATTAGATTTGTTGAAGGATAGGGATGAATGGTGAAGTTGGTTGGCTGAGAGGTTATGAAAACTGTTGGAAAGAAAAAACAATCAGATTTGCCAAAGGACAAAGAATGCCGTTAGATATTTGTTTCTCCCATTGTCAGTTGCTCATTAACCTGAGGTACTGCTGTTCTGTGTTTATGGTTCCTCAGAATCACAGATATTTGTGTGCACACATGTGTGCATTAAGTGTCCTTGTCACAACTTAAAAAGGATAATTTCTCAAAGGAATATTCTGGGGCACTGCCTTGTGATTGTCTTATGTGGGGCATTACTTTCCATAGGACCGGTTGTGACTACCTTTTTGAGAGAATAAGCATTCCTGCCAGTGTTCTGGCAGCTTTGCCATGGTTTGGAAATAAGGGGCGAAATTCTCCGGTATCGGCGCGATGTCCGCCGACTGGCGCCCAAAACGGCGCAAATCAGTCGGGCATCGCGCCGCCCCAAAGGTGCGGAATGCTCCGCATCTTGGGGGGCCGAGCCCCAACCTTAAGGGGCTAGGTCGGCGCCGGACGAATTTCCGCCCCGCCAGCTGGCGGAAAAGGCCTTTGGTGCCCCACCAGCTGGCGCAGAAATGACATCTCCGGGCGGCGCATGCGCGGGAGCGTTAGCGGCCGCTGACGGCATTCCCGCGCATGCGCAGTGGTGGGAGTCTCTTCTGCCTCCGCCATGGTGGAGACCGTGGCGGAGGCGGAAGGGAAAGAGTGCTCCCACGGCACTGGCCCGCCCGTGGATCGGTGGGCCCCGATCGCGGGCCAGGCCACCGTGGGGGCACCCCCCGGGACCAGATCGCCCCGTGCCCCCCCCAGGACCCCGGAGCCCGCCCGCGCCGCCTTGTCCCGCCGGTAAGGTAGGTGGTTTAATCTACGCCGGCGGGACAGGCATTTTAGCAGCGGGACTTCGGCCCATTCGGGCCGGAGAATCGCAGGGGGGGGGGGGGGGGGGCAACCGGCGCGATTCACGCCCCCGCCGAATATCCGGTGCCGGAGAATTCTCCAACCGGCGGGGGTGGGATTCACGCCAGCCCTCGCCGATTCTCCGACCCGGCGTGGGGTCGGAGAATCTCGCCCCAGATATGGAGCAGGGTTGGAATATTAATGAATTTCACTTTGTTTAAAAAAAAGACACCAACTATTTGCATATTTAGAATATTGCTACCATATACTGATGCCATGTTGATGTGTACCACTGACCTTATTATGAATGAGCCAGCATCTGGTCATGTTCTGCAGCATTCAGTGTTCTTATGTTCTCATGATGGACATCCCTTTGTTAGCTTATACCGACTGGAAAGGAGACCCATACCATCCATATTAGAGCTGTCAACATCGATATAAGGGACGAGTGATAGTAATTATTGAGAGGATGATGTATTGCAAACCTAGGCTCATCAGTTAGGCTCAACTGAAGACACAAAGTGTGGTCCCTTGTGTCCATACCGACACTGATGTGCCCTTTACAATTTTCTTAATTAATTGCAGATTTTTATCATTTGCATTTCCAGCAAAAGAAATTAAACTTTCTCGACATGGTCAAAAGACCAATAGATTAGAAGTGACTGTTGGCAATAACAGCAGGTCCGTGTTTAAGGCATTTGCAAGACATGCCTCTGTCGACTGTTTAAATAAGCATCAAATTGTTTGCTTGAACTCGGTTAGTGCTTAGCTTAAAATAACCGGCACAAAATGTACAAATTTCCACCAAATTAACAGTACCTATTATCAAATGTTTTAACCTTTTAATTTAAATGCTTTAAAAACACAGAAGATTGTACCGAGCTGCCTTTATTCTTTGTGTCATAACACAAAAATAAAAAGTGTGTGCTTGATGTACTTAAAGAGAGTCCAGGTACTCACCAACCTGAATCTGGCCTACCACGGAGTCCAGTTCAGAACCAGATGTAATAGCAAGCCAATTTTGTTTTGTGAATGTAGAAGTAATTGCCAATTGGGATTATTGTGCATGTGTATTGCAAAAAAATTCTACTTTATGAATTAAAATGAGATACCTTGAGTTAAATGAACAATAAAATAATTAGGATCCTGTAATGCCCTATTCAAGTTCCTGCTTTTATTTTCATATTTAAATAACTCTGTGTTGGTAGTTGATTTTATAAATCATTTTAAATGGGAGCTGGGCAGGGACATAAGGATGAAGAACTTACAGAGTTACAGACAAAAAAATGGGGCTGTGGGACTAAGTAGGGCTGTGGGACTAAGTAGGACTGTTCCTGCCAAAGAGCCAGCACAGGTGGGCTGAATGGCCTCTTTATGAACTGTAAATTTCTGTTATAATTTCTGTAAATTTCTATTATAATTATAAGTAAACATTTCAACATAGATTATTTTGACTGAAGAGGGAAAATTACATTAGGTTTCAAAGTGCATCACTTTAAGATCAAGATTGTCTTTCCAGTGGCAGTGTTCCCATCCTGCAGCACTGCTGAAAACTCAGTTTCCAAGGTTACAGTTCATTCTTAATGCATTTATTTTAAATTGGCCATCTCAGAATGGCTAATGTCGGAGATGGGGAAAATACGTAGTGCATGAGGAAACACTTCTGAGGCTAAAGGTGCAATGTTTGACCTCCGTAGCAAGGACATATATCCGAGATGTCAAATATACATGGCATAACCCGACTGTTCTATTTATATATTTGGATACGATACCTTGCTACAGTCAAAGAAAAACCTGGCAGCTCTGAACTGGGTGCGGCCTTTTAATTCCTGCAAAAACAATTACCATTGATCAAGTTGTTAACAGAGCAGTTGGTCACACAAACCTGAATGGCTCAGATATCATCTCAAGTCTGTGATGAATTTGTGGGCCGGAGAGCGACATGGCAGGTGCTCTAATTTACCTCAGCGGTCATGGCTGACGGAAGGAAAAATCAATCTGTGTTCCCACTTTTGATTGCTATACAATGAGCCCCGAGGAAAAGTATTAAACAGAGAAAATTCTGGAATCGCTCAACAGATCTGGCAGCATCTTTGGAGAGAGATACAGAGTTATTGGGCGCAATTTATTGCACCCAGCCCGGATCTGGGCATGCCGGTTAAATAGCGGAGAGGCCAAAATTGAGTTCCGCACCGGGCACGAATCAATTCGCTACCTAACCGGCAGCCTTCCGCTGGCGGTTCCAGATCCTGCCCAAACGTGGCGAGAAGATCATTGACTCCAATTAGTATCAATCTCGACGTTAGAGAGGTGGAAGTCCAATGTAACGGCCACCCGGGAACCAACCGGCTTCCCAGTGAGAATCACGTGGGCATTGTTTAGTATTCCTTTATAAAATGATTAAGCTAGTGCAATGGATGGTGATGGGGACTGTACGGCGTTCCTTCTGCTCACGCTGCCCGAACTGATGGCTGCTGCTACTGTCTCCCAGGCGGTAATTGTGGCCCTGCCCTTCTCCTGGCTCCTGCCCCTCTCCCCACACAAGCCCCTCTCTCCCCCAGCCCCTTTCCCCCCCAACCCCCTCTCTCCCCCCAGCCCCTCTCTCCCCCCAGCCCCTCTCCCCCAGCCCCTCTCCCCCCAAGCCCCTCTCTCCCCCAGCCCCTCTCCCCCTCAGCCCCTCTCCCCTCAGCCCTGCCCCTCTCTCCCCCCCCCAGCCCCCCACCCCCCAGCTCCCCCCCTCGCACGCACACTCCAACGGCTCCTGCGACCCACCCCACCACCTGCAGCTGTGCCGTCACTTCTCCGACAGCCACCCCACGTCGACCCCTACCTCCGCGCCGGCCGGCGTCAACCATCGTGACCGGGCCCGGAGAATTGGGGCAGCCCCGGGGCCCATTACGTCGCGCCGATCCCCGACATTCTCCGTGGCGTGTGCCGCGATTTATGTCATCTATGGCGATTTTTGGGGGACCGGAGAATATCGCGGGGCGGCCGGGTAGGATTTACGCCAATCCCCGCTGATTCTCCGACCTGCCGGGAGTTCGGAGAATCCCGCCCATGACTTGGATAAGCTTTTGGAAGAGGAGTCTATAGAAGAGAAGAAAGCACAGAGGGACAAAACAGGAGAAACAAAATGTCACTTTTCCTGTCTCTGCAGTCAGACTGAAACCATATAATTCCTCCAGCTGGATATCACTCTCAACAGGGTACAATCCTTCCTAAATAAATAACGTTTGTAGTTTTGACGGTGACAAAATGATGTGGCTACCTTAAAATGGCGAGAAATGTGGGGCTATTTTTTCTGTCAGCATGCAATTTATTTTCTTTTTACATTTAATCTCCCTTTACTGCTTCACTGGGCAGAACTAAACAAAGCAAAGTTTTATTAGGCACCTGCCATTTCACAATCACTAGATTAAAAATGAACAACACACCAATTATGCTTTTAATAGGCAAAACCCTAAGGGGCTTCTTCACTGAAGGAGAAAAATCACAGAATAACTCACATAAATCGACATTCTTGCTGCTTTGGTACAATTTATTGTTGGTTAACATCCAGGATTATTGCTATAGTTACTTGGAAATTTGATCTAAAAAGTTAATCTATCCACACACAGTAACGCGCAGGCAATCAATATCAGAATTGTGAGAAATTGACCAGTTGCTTAGCTTCATAGCAAAATAGATTATAACAAGGCTTATCTATCGATGTCCCACAGCTATCCTTTCTTGGAGATGATATAAAAGAAAAGTGACAAAATATGATCGAGACAAATCATTTGCTTGGGTGAAGGGTTTAAGTATGTGAAGACATAGATTAAAAACTGGACAGAAAAGCTTGGTGCTCAGGCTGGGAACCATTATTCCTGCAGCAGCTCCTGGGTAAGTGAGAAAGGTGTTGGGGGATGGAATGGTATGGCAACCAAGGTGCAAGTCAGACGATCAATTGTTGCTGGTGGTGTGGGTGCAATTTAATGCCAGAGGGATCACTAATTTTGGGGAGCTTGCTCAATGGGTCAGTGAATATCGAGATGTTTTGTTGGATCTCTAGCTCTGACGCAGGCCTCTGCACTGCTAACTTGGTAATGCTAGTGCTCATTTTAAGACCACCAAACCGGTCAACACTGATAAATTTGGACTCAAGGGAATTGAAACTGTGCGGGTGAAATGTGCTTGTATTTGCCGTCAGCTGACACGTAATCTCACGAGAATCGGGAAACGAGATTCTCACTGCTGAGATCCCTCATTTACATAGAAACATATAAAGAAAACAGAAACAGGAGGAGGTCATTAGGTCCTTCGAGCCTACTCCGTCATTCATTATGATCATGGCTGATCATCAAGTTCAATACCCTGATCAAGCCGTTTAGCCCCAAGAGCTATATTTAATTCATTTTCCTTCTTGAAATTACACAATGTTTTCATCTCAACTTCTTACTGTGGTAGTAAATTCCCCAGATTCACCACTCTCTGGGTGAAGAAATTTCTCCTCACCTCAGTCCTAAAAGGTTTATCCCTTCCTCAAACTATGATCCCTAGTTCTGGATTCCCCGCTGTCAAGAACATTCTTTCTGAAACTACTCTGTCTAATCCTGTTAGAAATTTATAAGTTTCTATGAGGTCCGCTCTCACTCTTTTCAACTCCAATGAATAAAATCTTAACCGATTTGGTCTCTCTTCATATGACAGTCCCGCCATCCCAGGAATCAGCTTGATAAACCTTTGCTGCACTCCCTCCATAACAAGAACATCCTTCCTCAGATAAGGACACCACAACTGCACACAATACTCCAGGTGTGGCCTCACCAATGCCCTATACATTTATAGTAAAACATCCCTATTCCTATAGTTAAATCCTCTCACTGTAAAGGCCCATTTGCCTTCTTTACTGTCTGCTGCATCTGTGTGCTTAATTTCAGTGACTGATGCACGAGGACACCAAGGCCTTGCTGAGTATCCACCTCTCTCAACTTGCACCCATTCAAATAATAACCCGCCTTCTCTATTTTTTCTACCGAAGCGGACAACCTCACATTTATCCACATTATACTGCATTTGCCATGCATGTGCCCACTCACTCAACCTGTCCAAATCCCGCTGAAGCCTCCATGCATCCTCCTCACAGTTCACCTTCCCACCCAATTATGTAGCATCTGCAAATTTGGAGATAATACATTTAATTCCTCATCCAAATCATTAATATATAATGTGAATCAGGTCGGAGCACATGATTTTTCATGCAACTCGTCGGTGATGTAATTAGGTTCCCCCCAACAAAGGGCAAGAACTTCGTGATAATACATTTTAATGAATTATAATACAAATAGTGAGCACCCCCACCACATAATCCCCCCCTCACTGAATATTTACTTGTCAGCAAGCTTTATAAAAGGTGTGACTCAGTCGAGGTGATTTTCTGCGGGGCACGAAGGTAAGTGTAGCCCCAGGGAGGAGAGGGATATTTCTGTGAATTGATCCTTGACACTGTCCCCTGACGCAGGTTGGCACTGCCCCCTGACACAGATCCACAGTGCCAACCTATGCCAGTGGATAGTGCTGGGTAAGATCTTCTGGGGAGTCCCATTGGGAGGTGGAGGGGGAAGGGGGGGGGGTGAGGTAGAGCCCCGATCTTCGTGCTGAAGTTTTGGGGAATGGGGGAGGAAGAGCCCTGTTGCTTATGTAGTGGAGGTGGTTGGGGGTGGGGGGCAGCCCTGCTACTTGTGCTGTAGTGGTGAGTGTTGGTGGGGGTGGGGGGCACCATTGCTTGTGCTGTGGTGAAGGTAGGAGATGCCCCCGATGCTTGTGAAGGGGGCATCCCTCCATGGGGGCATTTACTTTCTCTGTTGATCAGAGCGCACTTGAAAGATGGCGGCCCAATCTTTGTGGAGCCATCGTGCTGGCTGTACAAGGCCCGCCCCGTCAGACTGACGACGTAAATACCGCCCATTGATTTTATTTTTCCAGAGTGCCAGAAAATCTGGTCTAAAAACTCGGTTGAGCATCTGGAGAGCTGCATGACAGGTTTCAGTCAGAACTTTGAAAAAATATAGACAATTCTGCTTCTTGACTGAATTAGCCACCTAACTGTACGATAAATAGCACTATGAAAAAGATCAAATATCTCTTTTTGCTACATATTAATGCATATTAAGTTGAAGGAATATATATAATAATAAAGCCACACCTATAAACTATCAGGCAATTTAAAAACAAATTTGCTCAGCGTGACTAAAATTGGCCTGGGCAGGCAATGAACAACCTTTCCAACTTATCTGCATTTAAAATTTGACCTTTAATTGCTTATGTTATAGATTGTTCCTCCAGCGTGTGGTTGTTTTAATAAACCTGGCCTTTATTCAAGTCAAGGCTAACCTGAGGGAACTGTAATTATAAAGGAGTGATTGCAAATATTTTTCAATTTAATATTAATAAGATTTAATGAATTAAGTCAATTGGGTTCTCATTTTCTGCTGATCAGCAAACACCTCAATACCACCTGTTATCATGCATTTCCATAATTATGATTTGTCCTGTGCTTTTGGAATTATGTGAATATATTATAAATGCTGGTTTCTATTAATTATGTTTGAGCATAAGTGGATGAAATCACACTCTATGATATTAAAGTAGGAGTTCTTAATACACTAATGAAAATCCTTAGTCCACTATTTTAATGAGAGCTTTAAGCCATGGTTAATATTGCTCTTAAAATGGAGCGTGGTGATATGCATATGCATAGCAATGTATATAGTTGGATGTATGACCTCCGACCAGCAGGTGGGGACAGTGATCCACCATGTGGCTCCACAGATCGGTTGTTGGTAGTGAATTGTGCTCGAGGACAGTCGCATTAGAAGTAGCTCCAGGAGAATTCACTTATTCGTTACCATTTGTATTATAATTCGTTAGTTATCTTTCCATGTGTTCATTTTGTTAATAAACTATCTTACTCGTCAAAGGACTAGATGTTCTGTGTGCATCTTTACCACGGCCACAATGTAGGAATGCTTAATTCACAAATGAAATCCTTTGTCCACTATTTTAAAGATGTGGGGCGAAATTCTCCCCCAACGGCGCGATGTCCGCCGACTGGCGCCAAACACGGCGCCAATCAGATGGGCATCGCGCCGGCCCAAAGGTGCGGAATGCTCCGCATCTTTGGCGGCCTAGCCCCAACATTGAGGGGCTAGGCCGATGCCGGAGGGATTTCCGCCCCGCCAGCTGGCGGAAATGGCGTTTGTTGCCCCGCCAGCTGGCGCGGAAATGCGGCGCATGCGCGGGAGCGTCAGCGGCCGCTGACAGTTTCCCGGCGCATGCGCGGGAGCGTCAGCGGCTGCTGTCAGTTTCCCGCGCATGCGCAGTGGGGAGAGTCTCTTCCGCCTCCGCCATGGTGGAGGCCGTAGTGGAGGCGGAAGGGAAAGCGTGCCCCCATGGCACAGGCCCGCCCGCGGATCGGTGGGCCCCGATCGCGGGCCAGGCCACCGTGAGGGCACCCCCCGGGGTCAGATCGCCCCGTGCCCCCCCCCCAGGACCCCGGAGCCCGCCCACGCCGCCTGGTCCCGCCGGTAAATACCAGGTTTGATTTACGCCGGCGGGACAGGCAATTTCTGGGCGGGACTTCGGCCCATCCGGGCCGGAGAATCCAGCGGGGGGTTCCGCCAACCGGCGCGGCCCGATTCCCGCCCCCGCCCAATCTCCGGTACCAGAGACTTCGGCGGGGGCAGGATTCACGACGGCCTACGGCCATTCTCCGACCCGGCGGGGGGTCGGAGAATGACGCCCCTGATCTTTAAGCATTCATATGCTCATATTATGCAATTCAATTTCCACTCTAGTTCCTTGCACTGTCCCATTAATTGGAATATGCTTTTACTTAAGTATTTCAGTATAAGAAAACCAGTCATTTTTGAAATTCCCCAGCATTGTAATCAAAATGTCAATAACTTCACTAAATAATTTTATCCTCCAATCATCTGGGATGAGCTTATTCATGTGGGTGCTGTAAAGCTGCTGTTGTCAAGGCCAAACATGTGTATCACAGTACCTTGTAGCTCTTTTCATTCTGTCAGGCTGTCTTAGGTTGCATCTAAGAGCGGCTCAATTAATGTTCAGAGGCTGGATGTTTGGGCAAAAGCCATTAGGCCTGACCATTGCTTTGAATCTACATAAACCCCACCAATGTGAAACATATCCAATTGTTTCTTGAGCAAATGATTTTCTCCATTTTAATAGCTTTCCTTAACTCTATTAGCCTTTAGCTGGAAAAAGATTCGCCTAATTTCTTGACTCATGTCCTTTGATGTTTGAATCAATTATCATTGAAAACAGTTCCCTGGATCAGGTTATGTCAATTCCAAATTATAATGGAAAAATTGGTCGTGTTTTCCAAATTTTCCTCTGAAACTCAACTTTGATCAGGGTTTTAATCAGTGGAAACCTTGCTTCAAAAAATCTTGCTTGGATTTCCAGAATTCGTATATACAGGATGTGAATCTCCAGACTCGTTGCGCTATCGCTTGAGTGCAACAAGGCAGTGAATAGCGGGAGAGGCTGAAAACGAGAACAGCGCCAGGCACCAAACAGTTTGCGATGCAACCAGCCCACTCCTGTAGGCGAAATTGGGATCTCGCCATAGCGTGGCGAGAAGCCAATTCTCACCACTTAAGCCTTATTTCCATACAATTAACGGGAGCCACCCCATATCCAATGGCATCCTGTGATTCAACGGTCTCCCCAGCAGGTGGTCACACTGGCGCCGAATAATACTCCTGTTAAAAAAAACATGAACTTGGTGCAAGGGCTTCTGTGGGGAATCAAATAGGCGAGTAGCCATCATTGCTCACAGGCAAAGAGCCGGGGTGCTAGGCTTGCCGCCCCAGTGCTCCAGGGGTGGTGGGGCACTCACGGCTGAGGGCATCCTTGTAACGGGTTGCCGCGATGGGAAGGGTGAGGGGGGAGGCATGCCGCTGGGAGGGGGCATCCCTGCACGGCTCCACCATGCCAACCCCTGGATCGTGTGTAGCCATTCCAGGGGCATCTTTTCTCCCTGCCCGTCTGCCCCGACCACCCATAACTTTCACCAACTGCTGTAGCCTCTGGGTGTGTGGCTGAAGGCTACTGCTAATAGGGAATTGGCAATCATATTTCAGTGTGCACTTAACAGAACCCAAGTGGATTCCCGTGGGTGGTGGGGCCATGTAGCATGTGGGAGTCATTGCCGAGCATCCCAATCACACCTTGATGCCTGGAAACTGTGCCTGAACACTGCGAGAGGCAACACCATGAATGTAGCAGCCAACATCCAAACACCCAGGGGATGGAGCACAGCTCCGGGGATATGTCCACGGCCGGCCGGTGGGCAAATTCAACGGGGACGGGACCAGCGCCCAGTCCAAGTGAAGTTGTGTGCGGGTGTCCTGGGTACAGGGTCTACGGTCTGAAGGTGGCCCGCTGCAGCCAAAGTGACAGCCAGGGTTTTCCAGTTGTGAGGGAGGGGGGAGGGGTGGAAGCCCCGCTGTTTGTCAGCCTAACACCCTCTCCCAATTCCATACAGATATTGAATGGTATGGGTGGTATTTTGGACCTCGCAGAGCAGGCCCTGGTGGTGTTGCTGGTAGACCAGTTGGCCAGACACCAGAGACGACGGCAGCAGCAGCGTTGCCAGAGGCTTGAGGTGGATGTCCATGTGCAGGGCCCCGCCCCACACCCTGAGGACCCGGCTGCCCTTCAGGCCAGGGGTAGACCCAGAGGGGAGGCCCATGATGGCCCAGGATGTACAGGCATCGCTGGTCCTTTGAACAAATCCTGGACAGCGAGCATCGCAGGAGGCTCCACTTCAACAAGGAGAGGGTGCAGCACCTCGCGGACTTGGCACCACATGGAGGAGGAGGACTCCCACTCTTTGTGGCTGTCAAGGTCACCATAGCCCTGAACGTTTACGCTATTCCAAGATTCGAGCGAGGATCTGTGTGGCATTTTGCACACCACAGCCCAAAGATGCATCCTACAGGCCACGGATGCCCTGTTTGCCCATGTGGAAAACTATATAAAATTTGCATTGGACCAAGCACAACAATCCGGGCAGCAGGATTCTCTGCCATTGCCGGGATGCCCCAGGTCCAGGTCCAGGGGGAAATAGATGGCACGAATGTCGCCTTGCGCTCACCGGGCCATCTGGGAGTGTTCTACATTAACAGAAAGATGTTCCACTGCCTGAATATACAGCTCCTGTGTGACCACCATAGGAAGATCATGCACAAGTATGCTTCCAAGGGAGTGTGCACGACAGCTACATCCTAGGGCAGTCATACATCCCTGACTTCTTTGAGGAACATCCCAAGATGGACGGCTGGCTCTTGGGGGATAAGGGGTACCGACTGAGTACCGGCTAATGATGCTAGTATGGAGGCCGGAGACCAAAGCAGAGACCCGATACAACTAAGCCCATGTGGCCACTCGGGCAGTCATTGAGACAGCTCAAAATGCGGTTCCAATGTCTAGACTGCTTTGGTGGTGACCTGCAGTACACCGCACGGAGGGTCGCCCGCTTTGTGGTGGTCTGCTCCATCCTCCACAACCTGAAACAGCAGCTTGGCGACGTGCTGGAAGTTGGGGATGAGGAACATGTGCTCACCCCTGAGGTGGAGGACGAGTACGAGGGTGATGAGGAAGCGCTGGACCAGCAGGAACTGGAGGACGATCCCAGGGATAAACTGGATGACCAGCCGGAGGCTGCAGGCCAGGTGGCAGCGGTGAGGGTCCAGCAAGCCCGGAGGGCCATGGATGCCCTCAAACCTGCCTGGTTGTACATAGGATGTGGCCTGCTCTGTAATTGCTACCTCCCCCCCCCCCCCCCACCGTTTCCCACCCCACAGGGAGTGTGTAACATCACTCCAGGGTGCTGGTACTGTGTCGGCACCATCAGCAAGTCACTGTCTAGGGCAGGAGGGTGATGATAACCCGCAGAGAGCTGAGCACCAGTGCTCCTCAATCTATGCCATAGTCTGATCCCTGCCTGTCTGCTGAATGCTCACTCATACCCATCACCTGCATGCAGTGTATCGGCATGCAGGGGGAGAGATGGGCCAAGGGTTCAGCAGTCGGCCCGCATTGAGGACGAAAGTGACAGAGGTATCATACTGGTTGTGGTGAAGGGTTTTGAATGTTTCACAGGATTCCAACAATGCCCACTCTCCCGATGGTACTGCCCTACATTCCTCACCACCCTAACACCTCCCTCTCCTCCCCACCCTCCTCCCAGTGTCCTCAGTGATCCTCAACGTGCTTAGACTTCCTTGCCCTATCGTTACGTCTCAGTGTGTCCCCAGGATGCACATTGGAGGTGGAGGCAGCCAGCTGCTTACCTTGTCCCGTGGCCTTCAATGCCCCTGGCGGGCGTCCTCTGGGGATTCCGGGGCCAGAGGGTCCCGCCGCACAGCCATACCTCCCTGTCCCGTTGGCTGATTGCGAGACTCGGCCTCATCGGGGGGGTGGCACTCGGGGGAGCTGGTGGCCACCATCCCCACTCTATGGGGCAGGTCCAGGTTGGCACCCAGCGCCCTCTCCTCCCGCTTGGTGCCCATAGGACCCTGGGATTCACCTCGGGATGGAGGGACAGCTGGTTCGAGCCCTGACTGCCCTGCGTCATCTAGCTCTGCCAGCCCTGGTGTCTCCTTAATGTCTGCACCATTATGTTGACAGCCTCAGCGATGCTCCTCACCGGCTGCCCGACACCTTGGATACCTTCAATCATGCTGGTGATGTCGTGCGCCAGGCTCTCCATTGTGGTCGCCATCCTAGCAGTATTGACTTCGGTGCCACGCATTGCCGGCGACATCCCCTGCACCCGTAGCATCTGGGACTCCTCCAATCGGTAATGGACCTGCGATCACGGTCCCGGCAAATTGGCCATTTGTGGCGTCAAGCCCGTGGGGCCTCGTTAAGTGGTCTAATTAACGTTGAATAGCGTTTCCGGCCTCGCCGGGCTGAGGGCCGGGAAGCTCACGGAAGTTCCCACTCGCTACCACATTTTGAAACCTTTCAAGAGAATTGTGCCCATAATATAGATATAAAATAAAAAACTTAGGTTGAAATAAAGTTCCTGTCCATTGAGTCTACTTTGTTTGTCCTCTTCAAAATGTCTCATATTTAGCCACAAGATAATTGTATCTGCAGCCCATTCCAATAATCTGTCTAAATCTTCCTGTCGTCTATTAAAATCCTTTATGCTGTTTGCCAATCACTCTACTTTTGTGTTATCAGCATTTTTTTTAATGTGCTCCGAAGGCTTAAATATAAAGCATCAAAACAAAAGTACAGAATATGGCTCTGGCTCCTGGGGTACACGACTGGCAGTCAGGGATTATACACCTCTTTAGGTTTGGCCATTCACTATCACTGGGGGGTGCTCCCAATTAGTAATATGGATCAATGACAAGTTTTATAAATATCACCGTCCTTCCTCTATCCTTACAGTGATACACAGACTGCATAATGAAAGCATCACAGATAGTTTCTCTTTGGTAAGACCACTGATTTACTGTGACTAAGTAAGTTAATTATGTTTCCAGCAGGTAGTTTTCCGAGAATCTTATCAGTATTTTGGGCATTGCATTGCATGATTCCATCTGTCTTATTGCGAAAAAAACCCAAAAACATTAGACCTTGGTCCTTATCAGTGCTGATGGAAGTAATTAAAAGCAACAAACAACTACTAGGTAGATGACAATTATCACAATAATTTTAATCGTGTGATAGGGTTAATTCATGTCCGAACCATCAGCTTTGAATTGAATTCAGAGGAAACATCTGTGAATGAATAATTCATTTGTGTTGAAGTTGTGGGTATTTTGGGGATAATTACAAGATTTCACAGTGATCTATAAAATATGCTCATATATCCTTTAGATTCCTCCTTCAGCTTACTCCACACAGAGGGCAACGTGTGTTTATTTAAGAATTAGTCTGCAGAACTGAGGAAAATATAGATATGGAATTGAGTGTTGCACCTTGAGCTATCATTTATATTCAAGGAACCGTGAGGATTTATCTTTTTGTCCTTTGTTGGCCTGCCTGCTTACTTATTTAATTATTTCCTCATGTGTTTCATCTGCTTCACGGTAATTTTAAGAGAATGCAACAGGGCATAAAATCTATTTATGCTTTGTCTCCCATAAGTTAACTGCTTTCAAGTACGTTGTTATTTGTGACATTATATTCAGTTGCAGTTACCCCTGAGTGAGAGAGAAAGATATCAACCAGAGTTCGCACTTCTGAATGGTATTCAGCGACCCCAGTCCCTTGACGGGTGTGGACGAACTATATTCAACTTTAATGTCTCAATCCTTCCCAACATTGGAGGTTCGCACATAATAATAACCATTTGCATGAAGTACTGGAATGCTGTTAGAGGCTGGGATGCCGGGCGCAATTCTCCCATCGGGAGACTACGTCCCGACGGCGGAGTGAAAACCGGAGTGTTTCACTCCGGCGTCGGAGGCCGTTCCCAGCCCCCTATTCTCCCGTCCCCGGGGGGGAGGGCTAGGAGCGACGCCGCATCATTTACGCGCGCTGGGCATTGGCGCCACGTAAAAGCGGCGCCACGTAAATGAAACGACCGGCACCGCGTAAATGGCGTTATCCGCGCATGCGCGGTTGCCATCCTCCCCGCGGCCGCCCCGCAAGAAGATGTCGAATGGATCTTGCGGGGCAGCGAAGGAAAGGAGGTCCTCTTTCAGAGAGGCCGGCCCGCCGATCGGTGGGCACCGATCGCGGGCCAGACCCCTTTTGAGGCCCCCCCCCCGGTGCAGGAAACCCACTCGCCCCCCTCACAGGCTGCCCCCCAAGCATTCCCGCGCTGTTCCCACCAGCAGCGACCAGGTATGGATGGCGCCGGTGGGAACCTGTCGCGTTGGGCAGGCCGCTCGGCCCATCCGGGCCGGAGAATCGCCGCTCGACCATTACCAATGGCAAGCGGCGATTCTCCTAGCGGCCAGCCGTGATTCGCGCCACGCCGGTTGGGGGGGGGGGTGGTGGGAGAATCGCGTGCGGGCGTCGGGGGGGGCGTGGCAGGACTCGCGAGGTGCCCGGGCGATTCTCCCACCCGGCATGGTGGGGTGGGGGGGGGGGGGGGGGGAGAATTCCGCCCCCAATATTTGAGCAAAGAGCCCCTGTGGTATTGAAGCATAGCAACAGGCGATGGCACCCTCCAGGTGGTCTCGTTATGCTCCCTTCCACAATGAAGTCGTAGTGCATCTCCAGAGTTACACCTCACATACAAGTGCCAATTTGACTGTGCCGATGATGTTTCACAATTTTTGAAATTTCTGCTGCAAATCCCTAAAGAAATTGTCAATGCTTGCAAATGACTTGACAAAGAAGGTTCTCCCACCTCCCTAAGGTTCAGGTGGCTTACCAGCAAGCTACACACAACAAAAATGAGCTGATGAGTAACTTAGCCAAACGGGCCACAAAAAAAATCTTGGCCCAGATCTGCAGGGGACAGCAGGCATGCTACATGCACCTGTTCACGTGGGCACAGGGGCCACATAAAATTGGCACTGGCAGCTCATTAGAATGAGTCACAGGTGCAGCCAGCGCAACCCAGCTGATTGTTGGATTTGTGCATGCTTTGGGGGAGAGAGATTGGGCACCATTTTAGAGCATGTTTTTAAAAAAAGTGAATAATTTCACATTTTTAAAAAAAAGATCCTTGGTGATTTTAGGTAGCCTGGTGCAGTTTGTTTAATTAAAACAGCACAAAAAGTAAGCATTTTGAATCAGTGCCATGTGTGCCACCTGTGACCAACCTGATTTTAAGTCGCAGAAAATAATAATCGCTAGTTATACTAATTTACAGTCGTTAGTTACTGAGTAAATTAACAAAATCAAGTAGATTCTAATGCTTTTAAAACCTCCTCCCACTGTCCCTACTCCTAAAAGAAATGCTTAATTTTAAAAGCTTCCTTTCATGCCTGGAAACGGGTACAATTAGTGCAATTGGGACATAGTGCTTAATTTATGCTGGGGAAATGTTCAGTTTTATAGGTGGGACCAGCCTCTTTTGTGATGTTTTCTAAGTGCACTCAAATAAATTCTGGAAACTCAATCAGTTCTGAAGTTGATCTGCATTTAAATTCCATAAACCACTGCAATGGTTTGGCTGCTTTCAGGCGATGTTCGTGGGAGCTCCTGCTTCCTCGTTCATCATTACTGTGGATTTGTATGGTTTTATCCTGAGTAAGGAGCACCTCATTTATCCTTGCTCTTCACTGCACCAAATGCATCATCCCATAAACATTCAATCTACGCCTACTGAAATTTCTAATGTGAAAGACTGCAAGGACAATCCATTTATTGATAACAATACTACTAAATGTAAGGTCACAAGAAGAGCATAATCTACAGTGTTAAATAACTGCTGAGAGAAAGGTCTAAGCTCTGCTTTGAGAGCATAACTATGAAATAGCTGAAACATGAGGGAAAGTGAGGGCCCAGGTTCAACCCTTAGTCTGGCCTGAGTTTGATTCCAGGGTGCTGCTAGGCACAATAAGGGCTAAATTTAATCCAGGCTGGAGAGTTGGTGAAAACACTGTGTCGCCTTCTTTGTGCGTGGTCCACCATATTAAGTGCCAGTCTGGGGCATATGTGGCCCCCAACTGTGGGCCTTCCCCATGATCAAGGACCTCAGGGGGGCAAATCACACCCCTGAGAGCTGCCAGTCAATCAGAGGTTTGCCATTCTTCATTGCAGGCACTGCGACTGGGGGAATAGTGGTAGATGCTGACATGCACCCACCAGAGGTCCAAGATCTGCAAGGGACACAGGCCACAGGTGAGTGAGGGTGGGATGGGGTTGGTGGGTTGGGGGTTCTGGGAGAGGGGGGATCAGAAGGCAGGGGGTACTCTCAGCAGGCTCTATGGTGCAGAAAGAGGCCATTCAGCTCACCGTCTCTGCACTGGCCAAAAAAGAGAAAAAATAAACTAGCCACTTGTTTAATTCCCATTTTCCAGCACTTGGTCTGTAGCCTTGCAGATTACAGTGCTTCAAATGCAGATCCAGTTCCCATCAACATAGGCAACGAATTCCAGACGCCAATCACCCTTTGGGCAGAAAGTCTGTTTCTCATATCCCCTCTAATCCTTCTACCAATCACCTTCAATCTATGCCCCCTCAGTCTCAAGACTGAGCCCTGTGGAAAACCACTGGAAATCATTTTCCATTTCCAAAAACACCCATAAACCATTGCCTTTCATTTTCTGACACTCAGCCAATTTTGGATCCAACCTGCCACATTTCTCTGTATCCCACGATATCTCACTTTGCTGCCGAGTCTGCTATGTGAGACCTTGTCAAAAGCCTTACTGAAATCCGTGGAAGAAGTCTTACAACACCAGGTTAAAGTCCAACAGGCTTGGTTGGATTCACTAACTTTTGGAGTGCAGCTCCTTCATCAGGTGAGTCCCGATAAAGGATCTGCGCTCTGAAAGCTAGTGATTCCAAACAAACCTGTTGGATTTTAACCTGGTGTTATAAGACTTCTTACTGTACGCACCACAGTCCAGGTCGGCATCTCCACACCATGAAATCCATGTAGACAATATCCACTACACTACCCTCATCAATCCTCTTTGTTACTTTCTCAAAATATTCTATTAAGTTAGTAAGTCATGATCTTCCCTGAACAAAACCACGCTTACCCTGTCTCGCCAAATCTTTTCCAATATTTTGTCCATCACTGAATTCAGACTGATGGCCTATAGTTTTCAGGCCTATCCCTCGCATTCTTTTTAAATAATGGTAAATGTTTGCAGACTTGTAATCCTCTAGGACCTTGCCTGTATCAACTGAGAATTGGAAAATGATTGTTCGGGGATCTGTTATTTCTTCCCTTGCTTCGCTCCACAGCCTGAAATGCAATCCATCTGGACCTGGGAATTTATTCATCTCCCAGTATTTCCTCTCTCACCATGCTTATTGTATCAAATATTTCACACTCCTGTTGAACTAAAATGACAAATCAAAATATTCTTTACCCGTCAGTCTGGCCTCAATAAAAGTCGAGATGGATTTGCAGGTATAGCATTAGTTATTTTATTTGACTTGCAAGTCTGTCTCAATTCACAGTGGTACAGAACACATCCTGCTTTCTGCACCCCCGGAATCGAGTGAGTCTGTAGGACAAAGGAATCTCTACTGATACATTCAAATGGTATCAAGTTTCACATACACGATTCCCATAGGTCATCCTATACCCCTCCTGACCTGGCCATACATCCTAATTGGCTCACTTCCAATCCCTTCCTCTGGCCCCCTATTACCCAGCATCCTTTTCCCCTCCGTAGCTGGACACACCTCCTCCTTGCTTTGCCATGCGTTCTGAAATCCTTTGTCTGTGAACTCACCAGAATGAGACTGGCCTATCTCTACATTACAGTAACTAATATCTCTAAAACAATTATTTTATATCACATTCGTCAAAATGTCTGAATCATCCCTCACCTTAGTGAAGACAAAGACAAAGTACTCATTGAGAATCCAGCCCAAATCTTCTGAATCAACCCATAAATGATCATGTACATCACTTCTCAGCCCTACCTTTTCCTCAGTTACACTTTCACTCTGAATGTATGGGTAAAACATTTTAGAATTTTCTTTGGGCGATATTCTCCATTTGAGAGACTAAGGACTGGATTCTCCACATCACGATGTCGGAATCGTGAATTGCAATCGGGCAGAGAATCGGGCGTCAGCCAAAAAAATCGAGTTTTGCACCGGGCGCAGAACTAATCGCCAAGTGCCACGCTGGAGGTGTCAACATGCTCCATGCCCCTCACCGGCGTCGGCATGCAAAACCTGCATTTTCTTGCGTTAACATATCATTACATTACTGGGTTTGGCCCTGTGTTCTCCGGGCCTCTGCGATGCTCTGCCACCGGCAGGCAGGCGTGACGCCAGCACGGTTCACTTGAGATATTTAAAAATGGGGACCTGTGCCTTGGCTGCTGGGGAAGAGAGAGGAGGTAAGATAAATTTCCAAAATTGCAATACTGTGCTGATGATTGTGTTGCTGGTGGGGGCGGCATCTGTCAGAGCTGAGGAGAATAGCGGCTTTGAGACAGGCCGTGGGTTTGGTGTGTCCCCGTCCCCTCCCGGGAACAGTATGGCCGAGCATAGACCACTATTACCGCAGAGTACAAGGCAACCATCTGGCTACGCACTCCGCTGGCAGCCCACTGTGTCCTGTAAATGTGCAGAGTACCAATCGTCATATGGGTGCCACCCCCAGGCCACCCTTGGGGGTGCCCTCACTCCCCAGCTGACCCAGCAATGGGTTTGGCCCACCAGGTGCTGCCACTCCTAAGTTCACCCATCAGAAATGCTGCCCCAAAGCAGGGGAAGCAGGGAACAGTGGACACATGCACAGTGGCCTTTGGCACCCTCCATGGCACACTACCTTTCTCAGGGCAGAGCAGGACACAGCAGGCCAGCATGATGTGGGAGACGCTCCTGGGGCTTGATTGAATGGCCCCACCAGAGCAGTCCAGGCATCGGAAGGGCATCTTTAAGATGTCGATACACCCACCGCTCAATGACATTCCTGGCTGCTGCGTGGGCGTTGTTATAGCCGTTCTTCGCGTCGACCTGGGGACTCCGAACAGGCGTCATTAGCCATGACCTCGGCGGGTAACCCTTGTCACCCAAGAGCCTTGGCCTCACCTGAGGGATGCATCATGCATGCTCCCAGGTATTGGGCGCAAATGTGCATGATGTGCAGCTGGTGATCACACACCAACTGCACATTCAGGGAGTGGAACTCCTTCCAATTGATCAAGGGCACCCCTAGATGAGCCAGTGCTCGTAGGGAGACATACGTTCCATCTATCATCCCTTGGATATGCCAGCATCAAAGCTTTAACAAAGAATCATTCAGGCTCGAAACGTTAGCTCCTTTTTCTCTCCAGAGATGCTGTCCGACAACCTGTCCGGGGACAGGATGGATGGGAGCAGGAGCATGATGCACAGGCATGGTTTGGAGACATCTGGTGGTCCTGTGGAGTGGACTAGCTGATAGTGTCATGGGTGAGGTCTCCTCCTTGAAAGGTGTAGGGTGCCAGGGAAGGTGCCAAATGCCACGGTGCAAGTGCCCTTTGCTTGGGGTGAATTCTGCTATTCCCCTGCTTCCCCTGCAGTGGGGCAGCTCTTCTGATGAGTGCACTGATGAGCGTCAGCATCTGGTGTGCCAATGATTTAGCTTAGTCACGCCCATCCCACTGATGGGTCAGCTGGGGTCTGAGGGTTTCCAGAGGGGCGACCTGGGTGGGCTCCCAAATGACCAGAGGCTCTGTGAACATTTACAGGACCCAGTGAGCAGTCATCAGTGTGCGCAGCCAGGGGCCTGCAGCTTGCACCAAAGGGGTGCGTTTAAAACAAATGCTGCAGCGATGGCGGTCTGAGCCAGGCCATTCCAGTCCCGAGGGGAACACCCCGAATCCAAGGTACAGTCACCATGTTTCTCCCTGCTACTCCCCCCCCCCCCCCCCCCCCCCTGGCCCTGGCAGCCACTCCCCAACAAACACTACAATTTTTAACAGTTTTTCAAACTTTGCTCACCTTTGCTCTCTCCCTCACCAGTTATGGCACCCAGTCCCCGTTTATGAAAAGCTGTAGTAAACCGCGCCCATGTGACTTCTGCCTGAGAGTGCGGAGCATCGCGGAGGCTGGAGCTTACTGGGTCAAACCGGTTATTGATGTAAATGAATGTAAATGCGGATTTTGCATGCCAACACTGCGGCGGGGAGATAATGAGGTTTGAGCCCCGCAAGGTTTGTAGAAGCTGTTCCTGGCACCTTAGCTGTTGCCAACACCCCTAGGCTGCCACTGCCCAGAATGTTCTGGAGGTTGTGTGTATAGTATAAAGGGTAAATGTTGAATATTATAAGCGTCCTTCCTGTTTATTCCCTCATTTTCCATTTCTTTTGCCTTGCCATTACAGTTTTCGATCCATGGATGATTAATATATTTTTAAGTCAAGTACCAGAGAGGAGTGAGGAATTAAAAATTTACAGGAGAGAACAGCTTTGAACAGGAGACAAAAAACAAAGAACAAAGAAAAATACAGCACAGGAACAGGCCCTTCGGCCCTCCAAGCCTGTGCCGACTATGCTGTTCGTCTAAACTAAAATCTTCTGCACTCCCTCTATTCCCATCCTATTCATGTATTTGTAAAGATGCCCCTTAAAAGTCACTATCGTTCCACCACATCGTTCCAGGCACCTACTACCCTCTGTGTAAAAAACTTGCCTCGTACATCTCCTCTAAAGCTTGCCCCTCGCTCCTTAAACCTATGCCCCCTAGTAATTGACCCCTCTACCCTGGGAAAAAGCCTCTGACTATCCACTCTGTCTATGCCCCTCATAATTTTGTAGACCTCTATCAGGTCGCCCCCGCAATCTCCGTCGTTCCAGTGAGAACAAACTGAGTTTATTCAATCTCTCCTCATAGCTAATGCCCTCCATACCAGGCAACATCCTGGTAAATCTCTTCTGCACCCTCTCTAAAGCTTTCACATCTTTCTGGTAGTGTAGGGACCAGAATTGACCACTATACTCCAAGTGTGGCCTAACTAAGGTTCTATAAGGCTGCAACATGACTTGCCAATTCTTATACTCAATGACCCGGCCAATGAAGACAAGCATGCCGTATGCCTTCTTGACTACCTTCTCCACCTGTGTTGCCCCTTTCAGTGACCTGTGGACCTGT
Organism: Scyliorhinus torazame; assembly: GCF_047496885.1. NCBI lineage: Eukaryota > Metazoa > Chordata > Chondrichthyes > Carcharhiniformes > Scyliorhinidae > Scyliorhinus > Scyliorhinus torazame. The sequence continues at coordinate 276,628,776 of NC_092711.1, forward strand.
ACACCTAGATAGCTCTGACTGTCATTACTCTTGAGGGTTCTACCATTCACTGTATACTCCCTACCTGCATTAGATGTTCCAAAATGCATTATCTCACATTTATCCGGATTAAACTCCATCTGCCATCTCTCCGCCCAAGTCTCCAAACAATCTAAATCCTGCTGTATCCTCTGACAGTTCTCATCGCTATCCGCAATTCCACCAACCTTTGTGTTGTCTGCAAACTTACTAATCAGACCAGTTACATTTTCCTCCAAATCATTTATATATACTACGAACAGCAAAGGTCCCAGCACTGATCCCTGCGGAACACCACTAGTCACAGACCTCCAATCAGAAAAGCACCCTTCCATTGCTACTCTCTGCCTTCTATGACCTAGCCAGTTCTGTATCCATCTTGCCAGCTCACCCTTGATCCCGTGTGACTTCACCTTTTGTACCAGTCTGCCATGTGGGACCTTGTCAAAGGCCTCACTGAAGTCCATATAGACAACATCCACTGCCCTACCTGCATCAATCATCTTTGTGACCTCCTCGAAAAACTCGATCAAGTTCGTGAGACATGACCTCCCCTTCACAAAACTGTGCTGCCTCTCGCTAATACATCCATTTGCTTCCAAATGGGAGTAGATCCTGTCTCGAAGAATTGTCTCCAGTAATTTCCCTACCACTGACGTAAGGCTCACCGGCCTGTAGTTCCCTGGATTATGCTTGCTACCCTTCTCAAACAAAGGAATAACATTGGCTATTCTCCAGTCCTTCGGGACATCACCTGAAGACAATGAGGATCCAAAGATTTCTGTCAAGGCCTCAGCAATTTCCTATCTTACTTCCTTTAATATTCTGGCGTAGATCCCATCAGGCCCTGGGGACTTATCTACCTTAATATTTTTCAAGGTCGTCTTTTTGGATCTCAATGTGATTCAGGCTATCTACACACCCTTCTCTGGACTGAGCATCCGCTAATTCCTTCTCTTTGGCGAATACTGATGCAAAGTATTTATTTTGTACCTCGCCATTTCCTCTGGCTCCACACATAGATTCCCTCGTCTGTCCTTCAGTGGGCCAACCCTTTCCCTGGCTACCCTCTTGCTTTTTATGTACGTGTAAAAAGCCTTGGGATTTTCCTTAATCCTATTTGCCAATGACTTTTCGTGACCCCTTCTAGCCCTCCTGACTCCTTGCTTAAGTTCCTTCCTACTTTCCTTATATTCCACGCAGGCTTCGTCTGTTCCCAGCCTTTTAGCCCTGACAAATGCCTCCTTTTTCTTTTTGACGAGGCCTACAATATCTCTCGTTATCCAAGGTTCCCGAAATTTGCCGTATTTATCCTTCTTCCGCACAGGAACATGCCGGTCCTGAATTCCTTTCAACTGACATTTGAAAGCCTCCCACATGTCAGATGTTTATTTACCCTCAAACATCCGCCCCCAATCTAGGTTCTTCAGTTCCTGCCTAATATTGTTATAATTAGCCTTCCCCCAATTTAGCACATTCACCCGAGGACCACTCTTATCCTTGTCCATCAGCACTTTAAAACTTACTGAATTATGGTCACTGTTCCCGAAATGCTCCCTGACTGAAACTTCTACCACCTGGCTGGGCTCATTCCCCAATATAAGGTCCAGTATAGCCCCTTCCCTAGTTGGACTATCTACATATTGTTTTAAGAAGCCTTCCTGAATGCTCCTTACAAACTCTGCCCTGACCAAGCTCCTGGCACTAAGTGAGTCCCAGTCAATATTGGGGAAGTTGAAGTCTCCCATCACAACAACCCTGTTGCTTTTACTCCTTTCCAAAATCTGTCTACCTATCTGCTCCTCTATCTCCCGCTGGCTGTTGGGAGGCCTGTAGTAAACCCCCAACATTGTGACTGCACCCTTCTTATTCCTGATCTCTACCCATATAGCCTCACTGCCCACTGAGGTGTCCTCCCGCAGTACAGCTGTGATATTCTCTCTAACCAGTAGCGCAACTCCTCCACCCCTCCTACATCCCCCTCTATCCCACCTGAAACATCTAAGTCCTGGAACGTTTAGCTGCCAATCCTGTCCTTCCCTCAACCAGGTCTCTGTAATTGCAACAACATCATAGTTCCAAGTACTAATCCAAGCTCTAAGTTCATCTGCCTGACCTGTTATACTTCTTGCATTAAAACATATGCACTTCAGGCCACCAGTCCCGCTGTTTTCAGCAACATCTCCCTGTCTGCTCTTCCTCAGAGCCATACTGGCCCTATTCCCCAGTTCTCCCTCAGTGTTTTCCCCTTCTGACCTAATGCTCCGGTACGCACCCCCCTGCCATACTAGTTTAAATCTTCCCGTGTGACACTAACAAACCTCGCGGCCTTGATATTTATGCCTCTCCAGTTCAGATGCATCCCGTCCTTCTTATACAGGTCACACCTGCTCCGGAAGCGCTCCCAGTTGTTCAGATAATGGAAACCCTTCCTCCTACACCAGCTGTTTAGCCACGTGTTCAGCTGCTCTATCTTCCTATTTCTAGCCTCACTGGCACGTGGCACAGGGGGTAATCCCCAGATTACAACCCTCGAGGTCATGTCTTTTAACTTTCTGTCTAGCTCCCTGAACTCCTGCTGCAGGACCTTATGCCCCTTCCTGCCTATGTCGTTAGTACCAATATGTGCAACAACCTCTGCCTGTTTGCCCCCCCCCCCCATTCAGGATGCCCGCTACACATTCAGAGACATCCTGGACCCTGGCACCAGGGAGGCAACATACCATCCTGGAGTCTCTTTCACGTCCACAGAAGCGCTTATCTGTGCCCCTGTCTATAGAGTACCCTATGACTATTGCTCTTCTGCACTCTGATCCTCCCTGCTCTAGCTGCTGATGTTTTCCCCTGATAGGCTATTCCCCCCAACAGTATTCAATGGGGTATACCTGTTCAAGAGGGGGTCAACTACAGGGGATTCGTGACCGACTGCCTGCCTCTTCTGGTGGTCACCCACCTCTCTGCCTGCACCTTGGGTGTGACCACATCTCTATAACTCCTACCTATGATGCTTTCCGCCACCTGCATGCTCCTAAGTGCATCCAATTGCTGCTCCAACCGAACCACGCGGCCTGTGAGGAGCTGCCATTGGTTACACTTGCTGCAGATGTAGTCGACCGGAACGCTGGAAGCGTCACAGATCTGCCACATCTCACATCTGGAGCACTGCACCCTGTTGAGTGACATTTTAGCACTAATTAATTAATTTAAAATAAACACTTAAATTATTGTTCGATTGAGTTACAATTAACTATATGGCCCTGACGCTACATGATATTTACTGTAAAATTAAATGCTAAATACCGATCACTGCGCTCAGGTTTAGTTACTCCACTATCTAGTTAATCAATTAGATTTTCTTTGCAATATTATTTTTTTTCAAATTTAACAGATTCCCAACCAGCCAATCAGGTCACAACTTTACTGTGATGTCACTTACAGTTTCCCCATCCCCCCCGCACAAACAATTTGAAAAGGTAATAAAAATAAATAGACCTCAGACCTTTCGGCACCAGAGAGAGAGATGGGGTTCAATTGATACTCTGTTCAATTGATTGGCTGGTGGCCAATCAACATACACGCAACATCACAGCCAATCACAAGCAAGGGAACACCACAGTTCCCGCTCATTCCAGCAGGAGACAGCTCAGGGCACAGAGCTCACAGCAAGCCACTCAGACATTCACCATGTGTTGAGTGCCTCTCCAAGATAGTGTTAGGGCTGGGTCCACAGGTTAAAGGGGAATGAACGAATCACAGTAACAAGTTTACAGATGTTGTTATTGATAGTAATAAAACAGAGTTGTACCATGTGCAACCGTGTTGGTTCGTCTGTGTAGCACAGCACCCAACACGGCACACAGTATTGTGGGTTACTGATTAATCTACAATAAGTCCTCAAACTCAAAATCTTTCAAAGAATAAAATGTAAATGTCGCCACAGTCCCAGAGGACCATAAGCTATTCTCCACTTTGAGAATTGCATAACACTTGTCTCTGTCTGGATTGTTTTCCAGTTTCTGGGCAGGGGTCTCTATAATGGGGGTGGTTCTAGTGGGGGTCTCTCCTATGGGGGGTTTCTGGTGGGGGTCTCTCTTATGGGAGGCTTATGGTTGGGGGTTAGTGAGGGGGTCAGGTCAACCTCATACTGTGGGGGGGGAAAATGTGACCCACATATTCCTGTGGGAGGGAGGTTGCGGAGTTGCGTTGCGGAGAGGAGGCGGCTCAGCCACTGGACCTCACTATCGGGCCATCTGTTCAAAATGGCGACCCGATCTTGCGATTCGCAAAGGGATTCCTCACAATCCCCACCATAAGTTTGCATGGTAAAGAATCCCCACTGGATTCTCGCTCCCAGTGTAAGCGCAAGTCAGAAGCGATTAATCTCTGGCGCGAGAACATAGGGCGGGATTCTCCACTCCCGCGCCAAAGTGCCCACGCCGTCGAGGTTCACAACGGTGCGAAACGGCCCCTATCCCGACCGATTCAGGGCCCGATAATGGGCTAGGAGCGGGGCCGCGTCATTTACACGCGCCAGGCCTTGTCGCCGCGTAAAGGTGGCGCCGCATACATGACGTGGCCGGCGCCGCATAACTGGCGTCACCCGCGCATGCGTGGTTGACGTCCTCTCCGAGTCCGCCCCGCAAGAGGATGGCAGACGGATCTTGCGGGGCTGCGGAAGAAAGGAGGTCCTCCTTCAGAGAGGATGGCCCGACGATCGGTGGGCACCGATCGCGGGCCAGACCCCATTTGAGGTACCCCCCGGTGCAGGATCCCCCCTCCCCCCCCCGCAGGCTGCCCCCCCCCCAGCGTTCCCACGCTGTTCCTGATGGCGCCGGGGGGAACCCACCATTTTGGCCTGGCCGCTTGGCCCATCCGGGCCTGAGAATAGCAGGGGTGCCGGAGAATCGCTTTTTTGGGTGTCTCGGGCGATTCTCCGGCCTGCGCCGCGTGGAACTCGACGGGGCCGTTCCCGCCGCTTGGGAGAATTGCGGGAGGGCGTAAGACCAGCGTCGCGGGAAAATTTGGTGGCCCAGGCGATTCTCCCAACCGGCGCGGGAGTGGAGAATCACGCCCATAATCTCCCAAACTGAGAATACCAGCCAATGTCTCATTAAAAAAAATGCTCATCCCAAGTCTAAAAACGTCTGACATTGAGAAGATGAATATCGTGCAAATCCGAAGAACAATTACAACCACATAGTTTAGGGGTTACTAGAACTCCAACCAGACAAACCAGTCTGAATTAGAGAGCAAGATAGAGAAGGCCAAGAACTGAAAAAGACAAGCACTGGAAATTGTCTGCTTTCTCATACTTACATCAGCTTCCCTCAGTTTAGTTTTCTTCGTGATCACACCTAGGCTCAACTACCCATACACAGTGAACAGATACCAGGGACACGGAATTAAACAATTGAACACTACATGGTCGACTGGTATTGTCTGGGACGGGGAGATAATCAGTGGCAATGTGTTCTTGGTGAACTGGCTGGGGTCACAATACTGCTGTGGGGCCAGGAGGAGCATACTTATCCTGCTGGTCCACGTTGACAACAAAATTCTTCCCAGCAACCACACAGAACATAGAACATACAGTGCAGGAGGAGGCCATTCGGTTCATCGAGTCTGCACCGACCCACTTAAACCCTTACTATAAACCCACTCTATCCCCGTAACCCAATAACCCCTCCTAACCTTTTTTGGTCACTAAGGGCAATTTACCATGGCCAATCCACCTAACCTGCACGTCTTTGGACTGTGGGAGGAAACCGGAGCACCCGGAGGCAACCCACGCAGACACAGGGAGAACGTGCAGACTCTGCACAGACAGTGACCCAGTAGGGAATTGAACCTGGGACCCTGACGCTGTGAAGCCACAGTGCTAATCACTTGTGCTACTGTGGTGCCCTAAGGTGAATGAAATACGGCAAGCACAGAAAAAGTGATGAAGAATGTGCTAAAATCAGAGAATCAATCAAAAAATATTTATTTCTATTTTTGCCAGCGACCTCCAGTGGCGCTTTCCAGGATTGCAGGTCAGGCTGTTGCTGACCCAGAAAAATCGAGGGTGGAATTTTCCCAGAATTTGTCAGAGTGTGAGTGTCACGCTCTGACTGAAAACTGGTGCGTTGCTCTCCAGAAACACAGCCGATGAGGGTGACTTTCAGCCCTCATTCGCCGTCAGAGAGAACGGCGACGTGGACAGAAAAGAATGACGTGAATTAGGAAGCGCGATTCTCGCGGGAGAGATCGTATTTCTCGATTTTCCATGCCCCTCGCCTGTGATGTCACGAGGTTCACAACCACAAAGGCTGATAACCCAATTTTAATGCATACATATTAATGTCATTAGTTAGCCCCCGGCCACATGATCGCCTCTCATTGAATATTCAAACCTAGCCGACTTGACGTCACATCGCCAAAGTTTATTTAAAAACATGATTCTATCAAAGGCATCCCCCCGGGGCACAAAGGTAAGTATAGCACCCAGGGGGCAGAGGGTCATGCCTATGCAATGCCCTGGCACAACCCCGGCACTGCCCCATGGCACAGTTTGGAACTGCCAACCCATGTTGGAATCCCTGGCAGCGCCAACCTAGCAATGTCAAACTAGCAGTGCCAACCTATGTCGGGGCATTGTCGATGTGGACACTCTGGGAAGCCCCAAGGATAAAGTTCCCCTTATGTGTTTGTGGAGGGCTGATGTATGTGAGGGTTGGGAGTGCCACTGAGACTTCCATGGTGTTGGGGGATGGGGAGTGGTTCCCCATAAGCCTACAAGGGAGGGGGGGGGAAATGCCCTGATGTTGGCAGTGTGGGGGGGGGGGGGGGGGGAGGGGGGGAGAGATCTGCATCACTTGTGCTGTGGTAGCGGGAGTAGGGGTATCCCTCCATGCTTGTGAAGGGGTCCTGACATGTACATGGTAAGATGGGCAGGGCAGTGGGCCATTTGTTTTCTGTGCTGATCGGATGCCCTATAAGGATGGTGCCCCAATCTCTGAAGCCGGCTTTCCCAGCTCTATCAGGTCCCACCCAGCAGAGTGTTGGCAAAAAACCCAGCCCACTCATTTTCCTTTCCCAGCGAGGCTTAAGATCTGGAGAGAAAATTAGTCTGTGCAGCAGGGAAGCTCCATACCGGCTTTCAGTCAGAACCTGAGACTTTGAAAAAATATGGTAAATTTTCCCGTGAGTTCTCGGAGACCGATTTTCTGACACAGTGCACAGAAAATCTTGTTTACACCAGCGCATTTAGTTTACACCAACGGTCTGGTGGACGGGGTCTGAAAGTTCAGCTCCACAGAGATCGGGGTGTCATCTTTAAAGGGTGGCCACAGCTGTGTTTAAAATATAGTTCCCCCAACCCCCCCATGCACATGGAGGTCGCAACCATCGGTGTGGCCTCCTCCCCCCACCATGTAATTATCGGGGGGCACTTTCCCCCTTCACAGCCATGGCCCTCCATCACAGGTATCAGGGCTCTCCCACAATCATGCTGTCATTGGGGCTCTCCCCTCCACCTTGAAGTCATCAGGGCTCTTGCCTCTCCTCGTCCCACTACGCATAAGAGAACCCTCTTTCCCCAATAGAGTAGAGTTAGCCCCCCTGCGAGAGTTGCCTAGTGGGCATGTGCTACAATGTAAAAGCCGTCTAATTGTATGAAATTCATCACAATTACATGGAAATTAGGTTCGCGCCCTATCATGCCATCGGTGGGAGGCGGGAAAGATTCCAGACCGAGATATCACTGCCGTAAATCCCGTTATGGCCATCTCAAGCGATTTACTGGCCATAACAGGATTTGGGCCTGGGCCGAAAGGGGACGTTAAATCTCGCTCTCAGCAGAGCTTATCCAACGCTGAAGGACACCAGCTATTTCTGATAGGTAAATGGATCATTGATTTAGTCATCTTGATGTAAATACTAAAGTCCAGTTCAAAATTCATTTTTAAATGGATCCCATCATAAGCCTGCAAACACAACCTCAGATTACAAAAGTGCATAACTTGCAATAATAAAAGCATGATTTCAAAACATTTGTAGCCTAACCAGAAGCAAATGCAACATTTCTACTGAAGGTCAAAATGAGCACCATCGTTAACATGAATCAACCATTGTTCAAAATGTGAATAGTACAGCAGTCAGCAAACACCAGACCTGATAATAAGTATAATTTTACATTCCAACAGACAGAAAACACTCAAAGATGCAACATAGTCATATCTATGTTGCACATTGATGATTGACAACTAACCATCCAATCAAATGCATTTAAGACTCATCCAAGCCAATCAGCACATTACAATGGTAGGAACAGATGGACTCAGATTGATAACATTTTCCTTAAAGATCGAGGTCCGGGCAGCCATTTCCCATTCCGGGAGCACTATATACTATATGCTTGGCTATCTACTATCTTATTTCATATTTTCATATTTCCATTCTAACTCTAAGTCTGTGCAAGCTGTTTTTCTTTGAGCAAGAAACCATTACTGCATTTTGAAATTTCAATTTGTTTGTAAGCTTCTAAGTTTAATTATATCTCTTAAAGCCTTTTGCAGGGGTTTTCTTGAGAACATTTGATTTATAACCACAAGAAGATTTCAACCTCTCAATTATAATCAATAGACACAATAAAGATTTAATTACGCATCCGAGACGTGTAGTGCAAATCTCTACTGAGTTCAGGTGTACACGAGACTACACTTAACCACGGGTAGATTTCATCAAACGCGGACTCTGCCCAGTTTACGTCAAAAAATTGGAACAGGGCTTAAAACCAAATTAGGCACCTACGGCTGCTCTAACTTTACAATTTTGGACACAAGAGGAGAATAACAGGGACCATTTTCTCCACTCTCCTCCTCCCCCCACCCCCAGCCCCTCCCCCACTCTTCCAAGTCTATCATAGAATCCCAACAGTGCAGAAGGAGATCACACGGCCCATCTAGTCTGCACCAACCCTTGGGAAGAGCAATTTACTTAGGCATAATCCCCCGTCCACTTGGCATGGCCAATCCACCTAACCTGCACATATTTGGATTGTGGGAGGAAACCGGAGAGCCTGGAGGAAACCCATGCAGAGAGAAAGTGCAAACTCCACATAGACAGTTACCCGAGGCAGGAATTGAATCTGGGTCCCTTGTGCTGTGAGGCAGCAGTGCTAACCACTGTGCCACCCTACCGCCCAACTACAAATGCAAACATTGCTTATTTTAAAATCAGTTTTATAAAAGATACATATTCACATTCCTGTTACAGAATGGGCAGCACGGTAGCACAGCTGGCTAGCACTGTGGCTTCACAGCACCAGGGTCCCAGGTTTGATTCCCCGCTGGGTCACTGTCTGTGCGGAGACTGCACGTTCTCCCCGTGTCTGCGTGGGTTTCCTCCGAGTGCTCCGGTTTCCTCCCACAGTCCAAAGGCATGCAGGTTAGGTGGATTGGCCATGCTAAATTGCCCTTAGTGCCCAAAAAAGGGTTTGGTGGGGTTATAGGAATAGAGTGGAAGTGTGGGGTTAAGTGGGGTGCTCTTTCCAAGGGCCGGTGTGGATTCAATGGGCCAAATGGCCTTCTTCTGCACTGTAAATTCTATGATCTATGATTACATATCATCTCTTCATTTATCAGGGCAGCACGGTGGCGCAGTGGGTTAGCCCTGTTGCCTCACGGCGCCGAGGTCCCAGGTTCGATCCTGGCTCTGGGTCACTGTCCGTGTGGAGTTTGCCCATTCTCCCCATGTTTGAGTGGGTTTCACCCCCACAACCCAAAGATGTGCAGGTTAGGTGGATTGGTCATGCTAAATTGCCCCTTAATTTAAAAAATGAATTGGGTACTCTAAATTTATTTTTAAAAATCTCTTCATTTATCACATATTTCCTTTTCTGATTCCTCACTTCCCCAGGCATAACTTTGACGTTGTACCTGCACTTAAATTGCATCTGATATATATTAATTCTGTTTAAAAATAAAGGCATAAATCCTTCTGCATCTGGGTATGTTGTTTCTCATTATCTGTCCTGACCACTATTTGATGATCCTGCTTCTGGTACCTCTGTCCCAGTCATTAGTATATATTGAAGATGGCAAAAGGTCGATCCCTGAGAGTGCCCCACATACAACTTCCCTGCACTTGTCTTTTCTAATAAATCCAGCCTGTACCTTTCCTGACTAGATAACCTATAAATCAGGAAGTTTTGTATGCAGCCAAGCAGCTGGTCTACGCAGATCAGTAAGAATTTTACAACCTTTTGCCATTGATCTGCAGATTACACTTATTTGAAACATTTCTCCCTCTGGGAAACACAGAGAGGTGAAACAAATGTGGGAAAATGCGTGGAGGTTTCTCATTCAGTTCCAAGGTTATGTAGATTTGATCCTGTGAGGATCGGGCAGGAGCAATTTGATTTTTTTTCAGCACAGTGGTGTTATTTTATCGTCCTCACATGATAAGCTAAAAAGAAACCAAAGTGCTTTGTGTACAAACTGCTTTCTTTTGGCCAGTAACTGATTGTCAGTTTAATGTTACAAACGTATACAATACACTGTAACAATGACATTCAAACAATTAATACATTCAGATTTGATTCCTTGATTATTTTAATGGTGGCATTAAACCTTTTAAAGTAATTGAGTAGATTTAAACAATTGTTGCACAAATTAATTTTGTATGAAAGCATTTAATATGAGAATGTCACAAAACTGGGTGGTATTTAATTCCCTCCCATGTGGCACGTTTGTAGCGGAGGTCACCTAATTGGATGGGAAGGGCCTCCGCTGCCATCTTGACTCCATTACGATTATGTCCTATGGATGACTTTCCTGCCTTGCGACCATTTAAGGCTCTCAAGTGGGCAATCAGTGCCCCCTGCAGTGCCTGATCCCACCTCTACTCGTAATGATACCGTGGCAGACAGAGGCTCATCAGGCTGGGAGCAGTACAAGTGGACCCATGTGGGATTGCATGTGATATCCCGGGGATTCTTGCTCAAGGACACTCAGTGCCTGGTCGCAGGAGCAGCTGGCATTGGGAAGGGGTGGGAGCCTGCTGGGAGCTACCCAACTCCCTTGCTGGGGTGGGTTTGTGCAATTTTATTTTGCTATCTTGTTTGTTTTGACTGTCCTTTACATTGGAGAATGATTTCAGGAGGTTCCTCACAAGCTATTCATATGGACTTTAGCATTATACTGCAACATGGTTCGGCCTCCTGTTTTACTCTTGAGACTATCACATAAGCTGGGAGAGCAGCTGCTGCAAGAAGCTGAATTCTGTGAGTCTACTTGGAGATGACAAAGGGCAGGAGGTCTGTGAGTCTTATGAAACTGAATCTTCTAACTGAAAGGAACAGTGTATCGGCATAAGCTGGGAAGCAGTTATTGAGTCATCCGCTTGCTTCAGCATTTGAAGCCCAGTATGCACAGCACTTCACATAGTGGTGAATATTATGCTGGCTTCAAACTATTATACCTCCGGATTATTCCAGACACTCCTGTAGACATCAATAACATAATTTTGCTCCCACGGAGCAGAGGGCCATCTTAGTGAACACCCCTTTCCAAGCAAGAGCGGGTGGCATACTGAAATCACACTTCAGAAGAGATAGGCCTGAAAGCCATAAATCAGTCCATATGCCTCATTAACCTCAGCCTGGCAGCTCATCAGATCTCCCAGTGACATTCGTCTTTCTGAGGCTGACTTTTCTTGGATGTCAGTCACAGGGCTCAATTAAATCCTGGACTATGAAGGTGATCAGGAAGTGGCCGAGTATAGAACTACAGCAGCTTGGAGTGTTATTGTGGAGGTAGAAGGAAGGGCCGAAGCTCCAATCTGGTCTCTGCTAAGCTCAATGTGATACAAAGTCCTTTAGCTAATCACAAATTCCTTTAAGTGCCATTGGTCAGAAAACTGCAAAAGCTGCAAATTGAACCTTGCACGGTGTAAAGTTTAACCAATTTTCAAGAATTCAACAAATGGATCATGAAACAGTCCTACGACCTTTGTTCCAATATTGAACTGAAGTAAACATTTATTCCAGCTGGTTGTCAGGGTCTTCTGGAAATATAGGCCCTGCAAATTTTGAAGTGATCAGAATCCAAACACAGATCGGGTGAAGGCCTCTACATGCAGTACTGAATTGTCATTATACAGCATTTTGAATCGGCATAGAACATAGAACATTACAGCGCAGTACAGGCCCTTCGGCCCTCGATGTTGCGCCGACCTGTGAAACCACGCTAAAGCCCATCTACACTATTCCCTTATCGTCCATATGTCTATCCAATGACCATTTGAATGCCCTTAGTGTTGGCGAGTCCACTACTGTTGCAGGCAGGGCATTCCACGCCCTTACTACTCTCTGAGTAAAGAACCTGGGCGTAATTCTCCCCCAACGGCGCGATGTCCGCCGACTGGCGCCAAAAACGGCGCCAATCAGACGGGCATCGCGCCGGCCCAAAGGTGCGGAATACTCCGCATCTTTGGGGGCCGAGCCCCAACATTGAGGGGCTAGGCCAGCGCCGGAGGGATTTCCGCCCCGCCAGCTGGCGGAAATGGCGTTTGTTGCCCCGCCAGCTGGCGGAAATGGCGTTTGTTGCCCCACCAATGCGGCGCATGCGCGGGAGCGTCAGCGGCCGCCGATAGTTTCCCGCGCATGCGCAGTGGGGAGAGTCTCTTCCGCCTCCGCCATGGTGGAGGCCGTGGCGGAGGCGGAAGGGAAAGAGTGCCCCCACGGCACAGGCCCGCCCGCGGATCGGTGGGCCCCGATCGCGGGCCAGGCCACCGTGGGGCCACCCCCCGTGGGTCAGATTGCCCCGCGCCCCCGCCAAGGACCTCGGAGCCCGCCCACGCTGCCTAGCCCCGCCGGTAAATACCAGGTTTGATTTACGCCGGCGGGACAGGCAATTTCTGGGCGGGACTTCGGCCCATCCGGGCCGGAGAATTGAGCGGGGGGTCCCGCCAACTGGCGCGGCCCGATTCCCGCCCCCGCCCAATCTCCGGTACCGGAGACTTCGGCGGGGGCGGGGGCGGGATTCACGGCGGCCAACGGCCATTCTCCGACCCGGCGGGGGGTCGGAGAATGACGCCCCCTACCTCTGACATCTGTCTTATATCTATCTCCCCTCAACTTAAAGCTATGTCCCCTCGTGCTAGACATCACAATCAGAGGAAAAAGACTCTCACTGTACACCCTATCCAATCCTCTGATCATCTTGTATGCCTCAATTAAGTCACCTCTTCTCTCCAACGAAAACAGCCTCAAGTCCCTCAGCCTTTCCTCATAAGATCTTCCCTCCATACCAGGCAACATTCTGGTAAATCTCCTCTGCACCTTTTCCAATGCTTCCACATCCTTCCTATAATGCGGCGACCAGAATTGCACGCAATACTCCAAATGCGGCTGCGTCAGAGTTTTGTACAGCTGCAACATGACCTCATGGCTCCGAAACTCAATCCCTCTACCAATAAAAGCTAACACACCGAACGCCTTCTTAACAACCCTCTCAACCTGAGTGGCAACTTTCAGGGATCTATGTACATGGACACTGAGATCTCTCTGCTCATCCACACTGTCAAGAATCTTACCATTAGCCCAGCACTCTGTCTTCCTGTTATTCCTTCCAAAATGTACCACCTCACACTTTTCTGCATTAAACTCCATTTGCCACCTCTCAGCCCAGCGCTGCAGCTTATCTATGTCCCTCTGTAACTTGTAACATCCTTCCGCACTGTCCACAACTCCACCGACTTTAATGTCATCTTCAAATTTACTCACCCAACCTTCTAGGCCCTCCTCCAGGTCATTTATAAAAATGACAAACAGCAGTGGCCCCAAAACAGATCCTTGTGGTACACCACTAGTAACTGGACTCCAGTCTGAACATTTCCCATCAACCACCACCCTTTGTCTTCTTCCAGCTAGCCAATTTCTGATCCAAACTGCTAAATAGCCCTGAATCCCATGCCTCCGTAATTTCTGCAGTAGCCTACCGTGGGGAACCATATCAAACACTTTACTGAAATCCATATGCACCACATCAACTGCTTTACACTCATCCACCTGTTTGGTCACCTTCTCAAAGAACTCAATAAGGTTTGTGAGGCACGACCTACCCTTCACAAAACCATGTTGACTATCTCTAATCAAATGATTCCTTTCCAGATGATTATATATCCTATCTCTTATAAACCTTTCCAAGATTTTGCCCACAACAAAAGTAAGGCTCACTGCTCTATAGTTACCGGGGTTGTCTCTACTCCCCTTCTTGAACAAGGGGACAAAATTTGCTATCCTCCAGTCTTCTGGCACTATTCCTGCAGACAAAGATGACTTAAAGATCAAAGCCAAAGGCTCAGCAATCTCCTCCCTAGCTTCCCAGAGAATCCTAGGATAAATCCCATCCGGCCCAGGGGACTTATCTATTTTCACACTTTCCAGAATTGCTAACACGTCCTCTTTATGAACCTCAAGCCCTTCTAGTCTAGTAGCCTGAATCTCAGTATTCTCCTCGACAACATTGTCTTTTTCCTGTGTGAATACTGACGAAAAATATTCATTTAGCACCTCTCCTATTTCCTCGGACTCCAAGCACAACTTCCCACTACTGCCCTTGACTGGCCCTACTCTTACCCTAGTCATTTGTTTATTCCTGACATATCTATAGCAAGCTTTAGGGTTATCCTTGATCCTACCTGCCAAAGACTTCTCATGTCCCCTCCTGGCTCTTCTTAGCTCTCTCTTTAGGTCCTTCCTAGCTAACTTGTAACTCTCGAGCGCCCTAACTGATCCTTCATGTCTCATCTTTACATAAGCCTCCTTCTTCCTCTTGACAAGTGTTTCGACTGCTTTAGTAAACCACGGTTCCCTTGCTCGACCACTTCCTCCCTGCCTGACAGGTACACATACTTATCAAGGACATGCAGTAGCTGTTCCTTGAACAAGCTCCACATTTCCATTGTGCCCATCCCCTGCAGTTTTCCTCTCTATCCGATGCATCCTAAGTCATGCCTCATCGCTTCATAATTGCCTTTCCTCCAGATATAACTCTTGCCCAGCGGTATATACCTATCCCTTTCCATCACTAAAGTAAACGTAATCAAATTGTGGTCACTATCACCAAAGTGCTCAGATGTATCGATGTTTGATTTCTCCCCTACACTACATCAATTTGGCCAAGAGTAAATCTATGTTTATTTTATATTTTCCTGGTTCCCCACCATCGCATTTAGTGGATGCATCAATGATACATAAGAACATAAGAACATAAGAACTAGGAGCAGGAGTAGGCCATCTGGCCCCTCGAGCCTGCTCCACCATTCAATGAGATCATGGCTGATCTTTTGTGGACTCAGCTCCACTTTGTGGCCCGAACACCACAACCCTTAATCCCTTTATTCTTCAAAAAACTGTCTATCTTTATCTTAAAAACATTTAATGAAGGAGCCTCTACTGCTTCTCTGGGCAAGGAATTCCATAGATTCACAACCCTTTGGGTGAAGAAGTTCCTCCTAAACTCAGTCCTAAATCTACTTCCCCTTATTTTGAGGCTATGCCCCCTAGTTCTGCTTTCACCCGCCAGTGGAAACAACCTGCCCGAATCTATCCTATCTATTCCCTTCATAATCTTATATGTTTCTATAAGATTCCCCCTCATCCTTCTAAATTCCAACGAGTACAGTCCCAGTCTACTCAACCTCTCCTCGTAATCCAACCCCTTCAGCTCTGGGATTAACCTAGTGAATCTCCTCTGCACACCCTCCAGTGCCAGTACATCCTTTCTCAAGTAAGGAGACCAAAACTGAACACAATACTCCAGGTGTGGCCTCACTAACACCTTATACAATTGCAGCAGAACCTCCCTAGTCTTAAACTCCATCCCTCTAGCAATGAAGGACAAAATTCCATTTGCCTTCTTAATCACCTGTTGCACCTGTAAACCAACTTTTTGCGACTCATGCACTAGCACACCCAGGTCTCTCTGTACAGCAGCATGTTTTAATATTTTATCATTTAAATAATAATCCCTTTTGCTGTTATTCCTACCAAAATGGATAACCTCACATTTGTCAACATTGTATTCCATCTGCCAGACCCTAGCCCATTCACTTAGCCTATCCAAATCCCTCTGCAGACTTCCAGTATCCTCTGCACTTTTTGCTTTACCACTTATCTTAGTGTCATCTGCAAACTTGGACACATTGCCCTTGGTCCCCAACTCCAAATCATCTATGTAAATTGTGAACAGTTGTTGGCCCAACACTGATCCCTGAGGGACACCACTAGCTACTGATTGCCAACCAGAGAAACACCCATTAATCCCCACTCTTTGCTTTCTATTCGTTAACCAATCCTCTATCCATGCTACTACTTTACCCTTAATGCCATGCATCTTTATCTGATGCAGCAACCTTTTGTGTGGCACCTTGTCAAAGGCTTTCTGGAAATCCAGATATACCTCATCCATTGGCTCCCCGTTATCTACCGCACTGTTAATGTCCTCAAAAAATTCCACTAAATTAGTTAGGCACGACTTGCCCTTTATGAACCCATGCTGCGTCTGCCCAATGGGACAATTTCCATCCAGATGCCTCGCTATTTCTTCCTTGATGATAGATTCCAGCATCTTCCCTACTACCGAAGTTAAGCTCACTGGCCTATAATTACCCGCTTTCTGCCTACCTCCTTTTTTAAACAGTGGTGTCACGTTTGCTAATTTCCAATCCGCCCGGACCACCCCAGAGTCTAGTGAATTTTGGTCAATTATCACTCGTGCATTTGCAATTTCCCTAGCCATCTCTTTTAGCACTCTGGGATGCATTCCATCAGGTCCAGATGTCTACCTTTGTCTACCTTTAGCCCCATTAGCTTGCCCATCACTACCTCCTTGGTGATAACAATCCTCTCAAGGTCCTCACCTGTCATAGCCTCATTTCTATCAGTCACTGGCAGGTTATTAGTATATTCCACTGTGAAGACCGACCCAAAAAACCTGTTCAGTTCCTCAGCCATTTCGTCAACTCCCATTATTGAATCTCCCTTCTCATCCTCTAAAGGACCAATATTTACCTTAGCCACACTTTTTTGTTTTATATATTTGTAGAAACTTTTACTATCTGTTTTTATATTCTGAGCAAGTTTACTCTCATAATCTATCTTACTCTTCTTTATAGCTTTTTTAGTAGCTTTCTGTTGCCCCCTAAAGATTTCCCAGTCCTCTAGTCTCCCACTGATCTTTGCTACTTTGTATGTTTTTTCCTTCAATTTGATACTCTCCCTTATTTCCTTAGATATCCACGGTCGATTTTCCCTCTTTTTACCGTCCTTCCTTTTTGTTGGTATAAACCTTTGCTGAGCACTGTGAAAAATCACTTGGAAGGTTCTCCACTGTTCCTCAACTGTTTCACCATAAAGTATTTGCTCCCAGTCTACCTTAGCTAGTTCTTCTCTCATCCCATTGTAATCTCCTTTGTTTAAGCACAAAACACTAGTGCTTGATTTTACCTTCTCACCCTCCATCTGTATTTTAAATTCCACCATATTGTGCTCGCTCCTTCCGAGAGGATCCCTAACTATGAGATCCTGAATCAATCCCGTCTCATTACACAGGACCAGATCTAGGACCGCTTGTTCCCTCGTAGGTTCCATTACATACTGTTCTCGGAAACTATCACGGATACATTCTATAAACTCCTCCTCAAGGCTGCCTTGACCGACCTGGTAAAACCAATCGACATGTAGATTAAAATCCCCCATGATAAATGCTGTACCATTTCTACATGCATCAGTTATTTCTTTGTTTATTGCCTGCCCCACCATAATGTTACTATTTGGTGGCCTATAGACTACTCCTATCAGTGACTTTTTCGCCTTACTATTCCTGATTTCCACCCAAATGGATTCAACCTTATCCTCCATAGCACCGATGTCATCCCTTACTGTTGCCAGGATATCATCCTTAAATAACAGAGCTACACCACCTCCCTTACCATCCATTCTGTGCTTCCGAATAGTTTGATATCCTTGGATATTTAACTCCCAGTCGTGACCATCCTTTAACCATGTTTCAGTAATGGCCACAAAATCATAGTCATCCACGATGATTTGCGCCATCAACTCATTTAACTTATTCCGAATACTACGAGCATTCAGGTACAGTACACTTATGTTGACTTTTTTACCTCTGTTCTGAATCTTAACACCTCAACCAGTAACCTCTCCTGAGTTATATTTCCTCTTAACCTTTCTCCTAATTTTCCTTGTCGTTGAACCCATATCTTCATGTAACAACCTGCCGCGTCGCTTACCATTAATGTTTTCACTTCCCGTTTTATTCCTTTTAGTATTCCTGGCCTTATTCACTGAGCTCCCCTCAGTCACTGTACCTTGTACTGTCGCCCTTTTTGATTTTTGACTATAGCTTCTCTGCCTTACACTTTCCCCCTTACTGCCTTTTGTTTCTGTCCCTGTTTTACTACCTTCCAACTTCCTGCATCGGTTCCCATCCCCCTGCCACATTAGTTTAAACTCTCCCCAACAGCTCTAGCAAGCACCCCCCTTAGGACATCGGTTCCAGTCCTGCCCAGCTGCAGACCATCCGGTTTGTACTCGTCCCACCTCCCCCAGAACTGGTTCCAATGTCCCAGGAATTTGAATCCCTCCCTCTTGCACCATCTCTCGAGCCACGCATTCATCCTATCTATCCTGACATTCCTACTCTGACTAGCTCGTGGCACTGGTAGCAATCCTGAGATTACTACCTTTGAGGTCCTACTTTTTAGTTTAACTCCTAATTCCCTAAATTCAGCTTGTAGGACCTCGTCCCGTTTTCTACCTATATCGTTGGTGCCTATGTGCACCACGACAGCTGGCTGTTCACCCTCCACCCCCCCCCCCCCCCCAAGAATGTCCTGCAGCCGCTCCGAGACATCCTTGACCCTTGACCTACCATCGCGGTGTCTCGATTGCATCTGCAGTACCGCCTGTCTATTCCCCTTACAATTGAGTCCCCTATCACTATAGCCCTGCCATTCTTCTTCCTGCCCAGCTGCGCAGCAGAGCCAGCCACGGTGCCATGAACCTGGCTGCTGCTGCCTTCCCCTGGTGAGCCATCTCCCTCAACAGTATCCAAAGCGGTATATCTGTTTTGCAGGGAGATGACCGCAGAGGACACCTGCACTGCCTTCCTACTCTTGCTCTGTCTTTTGGTCACCCATTTACTATCTCCCTCAGAACCTTTCACCTGCAGTGTGACCAACTCGCTAAAAGTGCTATCAACGACGTCCTCAGCATCGCCTGGGAATCCTCTGAGGAAGTTCCAATATAAACAACCGGCAATTGCTCAGAAGTGTTAACTTCCTCTGGACAATTGCGCAGGGCTGGGAACCGTCTGACAGAAGCAATTTAAATTGGTAACTTGGATGGTTCTGCCAGTATGACCTTGATAGTTGCTCTGAATGAGTTAGAGTTAAAGGGGAAAAAAAAATCCCTTCTGCCTCCAGAGTAACTATTTAAAAAACTTAGACCCAGCCTTGCACAGGACATCCTTCATACGCATGACCCCTCAGGGACCCAGGTGACCCACCACATCATCCCCACCCACCCCCTTTCTCCCACTCCTGACCCGAATCCTCCCCCCATTGCACCTTGGACTGACCCCCTTCCACTCCCTGTGCGAACTGGTCCAAATCCCCCCATCCCCTCCACCTGGACTGATCCCCTCCTCTCCTGTCCGACCCCCATCCCTGTTGTCTGAACCACGTACCTGTGAAACTTAGCTTCTTCCTTTAAATTGTCCCTTTGGACACCTTCATGGCAGGTAGTGCTGTAAAAAGGGAGCATTTCTGACCTCTCTCTGCCCTAATTAGTCCGCTCCATTGCAGGCGGGGCGAGCTTCACTTCTTATGTTTCACCCAATCTGAGTGAGGAAGGTCAGGCGAGGCAGGGGCTTTTGAATTACACTGTGGTAAGTCCGTCGAGAGTGCAGATTGTCTCACTATGCTTTACACGGGGGAGGTGATTGGAAATATCTGTGTTGTTTGGTGCTTGTTAGAACATTAAGTAAAAACATTAATCTAATGGCCAATCATTTTTCATATCAAAAACTGGCTTTAACCCTCCAAATGCAATCTGTCTCGCAATCTGGACCAGAACCTTATTGGAGAGCGCACATGATGTCCACTTGAAATATGTATTAGGCTCCTTAAATATGCAAATAAGACTCCTATAGTAGGATGTTGCCAAAGTGAAATTCCCATCTAAGCAGATGGAGCCTGCAGCATCCTACCTCTGCTTAATTACACCAGGCATTAGATGCCTGGCCAGCACTCTATCTGTGGATATCACTCAAACAAAAGCTCAAAAAATGTTCTTTTTCAGATTTTTGTTGGATCGGAATAAGCAGGAAGAGCCTACTGCTGGCATATTTGAACTCTACCTCCTATAAAGATCATGGGCGAAATTCTCCGTTATCGGCGGAAAGTCCGCCGATCGGCGCAAAAAACGGCGCAAATCCCACTTGCGTCACGTCATAAAAATGGGACGATAGTCTCCGGCCCGAAATGGGCTAGCAGCGACGTAATGGGATCCGCGCTTGCGCAGTGGTTCACGCCGTGCAGCGTCATACGCGCTGCACGGCGTGACGGCTCATAAGGCCGCGCAGCTCCCCCCCACCCGACCAGAACACCCGACCGCAACACCCGACTGGATGGCTGGCCGTCGCTCAGCCCCGAGGTTCGAGTCACGCGATGTGGAGGCGCTCCTGGACGCGGTGGAGCAGAGGAGGGATGCCCTGTATCCCGGGCACGGCCGCAGAGTTGCCCCACGCCACAGCCGGCGTCTGTGGAGGGAAGTGGCAGAGGCCGTCACCGCTGTGGCCCTGACACCACGGACAGGCACCCAGTGCCACAAGAAGGTGAACAACCTCGTCAGAGCAGGCAGGGTGAGCCTCCCCATATCCCCCCTCCCCCATATCCCCCCTCCCCCATATCCCCCATATCCCCCCTCCCCCATGTCCCCCCACCCCCATAACCCCCATATCCCCCCTCCCCCATATCCCCCCTCCGCCATATCCCCCCTCCCCCATATCCCCCCTCCCCCATATCCCCCCTCCCCCATATCCCCCATATCCCCCTCCCCCATATCCCCATATCCCCCCTCCCCCATATCCCCCATATCCCCCCTCCCCCATATCCCCCAAATCCTCCCTCCCCCATATCCCCCATATCCCCCCTCCCCCATATCCCCCCTCCCCCATATCCCCCATATCCCCCCTCCCCCATATCCCCCATATCCCCCCTCCCCATATCCCCCATATCCCCCCTCCCCCATATCCCCCATATCCCCAAGTGAATCCAGCCCTAACCTTAACCTCTGCAATGCACGCGCAACCGATGGCGTGCATTCATATACCTGCCACACTGTTGCCTTTTACCCCTGCCACCAGCACCCCCCCCCCCCACAGGAGAAGCACGCACACAACAATAGGGAGCATGTGAGGACTGGAGGAGGGCCCGCTGATGAGAGGCCACTGACCGTACACGAGGAAAGGGCCCTGGAACTGGCTGGTGGACCTGAGGACCGGGAGGTTGCTGATGCAGAGGTCGGGGGCCCACGAGCAAGTGAGCCACCAACAGCCCGTCCCCATATCCCCCCTCCCCTATATCCCCCTCCCCCGTATCACCTGATCACTGCCTGATGTCTAACCATGCATGCTTCATTGTGTATCGCAGGACCAAACGTCCAGGCACCCATCCCCGCAGATGCACACCGCCCGCAGGATGCCCCTCGGAGACCACAGGTGATGGAGAGACCCGCACCCTCCAGCATGCGACGCCCGCAGGATGCCCCTCGGAGACCACGGGAGACGGAGAGACCCGGACCCTCCAGCATGCGACGCCCGCAGGATGCCCCTCGGAGACCACGGGAGACGGAGAGACCCGGACCCTCCAGCATGCGACGCCCGCAGGATGCCCCTCGGAGACCACGGGAGACGGAGAGACCCGGACCCTCCAGCATGCGACGCCCGCAGGATTCCCCTCGCACACCATGGGAGACGGAGAGACCTGGAGCAACAGGGAGATGACACCCCCGTCACGTGCGGGAGCGACCACCCAGCGATGAGGGGGGCAGCCACAGGCCCCCGTCACATCCAAGCCAGGACACCACTACCCAGGACACCACTATCCAGGACACCCCTACCCGGGACACCACTACCCGGGACAGCACTACCCAGGACACCCCTACCCGGGACAGCACTACCCGGGACAGCACTACCCGGGACAGCACTACCCTGGACAGCACTACCCGGGACAGCACTACCCAGGACACCCCTACCCGGGAAGACGAAATACCGGACAGTGACTCAGAGTGGATGGGTGGAGACGAACCCCCACCCCAAAGTGCCATGGAGTCAGAGTGGGACGAAGAGCACGACACAACGCCACTGCTGTCACCAACACCCTCCACCATCGCAGAAACACTCACCACGGTTGGGCACTTTAGTGATGAGGCGTCTGGTACACTCACTGGTGCGCACAACACAGCCGTCCCGGTACAGCAGGTGGAGGTAGGAGCAGCAGAGGGACCGGGCGGTCGGAGGGCAGCCCAGGCCAAGCGAACATCTGCCGCCCAGATGGATCCCGGGTTCCTGCAGTTACCACACCCACACATAGATCCGATGCAACCACCGACACGGAGACGAGCGAATAGGGTGACGGGTGGCTTGCGGCGGCTGCGGTCGCAGGTGGAGGAGTCCACCCGCGTCCAGGAGCTGGGAGTGATCCCTGTCATGCGTGCCACCCAGGCTGACACCGCACGGGTGGCGTCCGCGATGGAGGAAATGGGTGCGACGGTGTCAGACATGGGGAACGGTTTGCGAGGCCTGGGGCCTTCCGTGCAGGCGGCGTCTGTGGCCCAGGAAATGGCTGCCCTCTCACAGGAGGCCATGAGCCAGTGCCAGCGCCAGATGGCAGAGGCGCTCAACGCCATAGCCCAGTCTCAGCAGGCCATGGCCCAGTCTCAGCAGGCCATAGCCCAGTCTCTGCAGGCCATGGCCCAGTCTCTGCAGGCCATGGCCCAGTCTCAGCAGGCCATGGCCCAGTCTCAGCAGGCCATGGCCCAGTCTCAGCAGGCCATCGCTGAGGGCATCGGCGCCAGTGGCCATGTGCGATCCGGCGTCGTACTGTCACAGACAGGGTTTGACAACCCCCTGGGCTCCATGGCTGCAAACCTGCAGACCCCTGTCGATACCAGCATGGGCCTCCAGGACTGGCAGCGCCAGATGTCGGGGGCGCGTCGGATGGCCAGTCCGTTCGCATCCCCCACCCATGTAGAGGCCTGGGGGCCATCGGGCACCCCGAGGGAGGAGGATGTGGTGTGGTCCGTCCCGGCTCCCTCTGTAGGGGAGGTCCCGGTACACCGCGACACCTCGGACTCCCCCCCTTCCGTCCCAGGTGCATCGGGTGGGCAGCGGGCAGGACAGGCTGGCAGCTCGCCATCCCAGTCGCCCGGGCCGCAGCCTGGCCCATCTAGGCCAGGACGCCCCAGGAAACGGCCGCCAAAGGGATCCAGTGTCAGAGGGCAGGAAACACAGGAGTCCACCTCCAGTTCTGCTGTACCGTCTGGGGAACCACGTAGACGTAGTCAAAGGGCCCGTAAGGCCAAACAATTAGACACTGAGTAAGTTGGCACGGGTGCAGGGCACAGATGAGTTTTAGGGGCTAGGGCACGTGCATGAACTCCTTTGGTTATTAAAGTCAATGTTACACCTACCGAAGCTGCCTTTGTGCTCTGTCCAAAGTGTGCGGGCGTGTCATGTACGTTGAGCGCAAGTGTGTGTGTGACGGGTGGTCTTACCTCAGCCCCAGGTGAGTCTGCCCCCTTCTCCCTGGGCCGCCATCAACATCCCCCGGGCAGAGGACGGGACCGTGCGCTGCAGTGTCACAGCCGCATGCAGGGATGGTCCGGGTGGATGGTGGTACTGTGGCCATGGGTCAGACATAGTCCAACGATGTAGAGCCAGGAGCTCATCGCAGGGCGGGTTGTCATCATCCTCCATGGCCTGCGATAGACACGCGTCCACCCGCAACGGGGTGAGCCCGGCCCGTTGTGCCGCCGTTGGATCGGCAATTGGGGGGGGGGTGGTGTGCATGCGGGTGGGGTGTGTGGGGTTGGGGAGGGGGGTGAGGGTGCTGGGTGTGTGGATGGGTGGGGGGTGTGGGTGGTCGGCTGTTGCCATGGTGTGCGGTCTGTGGCCATACTACCCGATTCCCACGCCCATCTAGTCAGTGAAGCGGGCGGCTATCAGTCTGTCCCGTGCCCCCTGGGCCAGCCGGTAACGGTGGACAGCCACCCGCCTGTGTCTACCCCGTCTGCCCTGACCATTGCCCCGATCCCCCTCATCTGGGGAGGACTGCGCCTCTTCCTGCTGCTCCTCCACTCCGCCCTCCTCTGCCTGCGGCACATCGCCCCTCTGCTGGGCTATGTTGTGCAGGACGCAGCACACCACAATGATGCGGCCGACCCTATCTGACCGATACTGGAGGGCGCCCCCAGAGAGGTCCAGGCACCTGAAACGCATCTTCAGCACGCCAAAGCACCTCTCGATCACTCCCCTTGTCACTACATGGGCATCATTGTAGCGGTTCTCCGCCTCATTGCGTGGCCTCCGTATAGGCGTCATCAGCCACGATCGCAATGGGTAGCCCCTGTCGCCCAGCAACCAGCCCCTCAGCCGGGGATGGCGTCCCTCGTACATGCCGGGGATGGATGACCGCGACAACACGAATGAGTCGTGTACACTGCCTGGGTGACGGGCGCAGACGTGCAGGATCATCATGCGGTGGTCGCAGACCACCTGTACGTTCATCAAATAGGTCCCCTTCCTATTACTGAACACGGCCCTGTTATCTGCAGGTGGCCGCACGGCGACATGCATCCCATCGATCGCGCCCTGGACCATGGGGAACCCGGCCACG
The DNA here is from genome assembly GCF_047496885.1 of Scyliorhinus torazame. Classification (NCBI taxonomy): domain Eukaryota; kingdom Metazoa; phylum Chordata; class Chondrichthyes; order Carcharhiniformes; family Scyliorhinidae; genus Scyliorhinus; species Scyliorhinus torazame. The sequence continues at coordinate 276,653,757 of NC_092711.1, forward strand.
GCAGAGAAGCCCACGGCCCGGGCATCTTGGCTGGCCCGGTCCACGGGGAAGCGGATGTAGCGGTGCGCCATGGCATATAGGGCACCTGTCACTGCCCGGATGCACCGGTGCACTGATGTCAGCGATATGCCGGACAGGTCCCCACTCGGTGCCTGGAATGACCCCGTTGCATAAAAGTTCAGGGCCACCGTAACCTTGACGGACACGGGGAGAGGGTGTCCCCCGCCAGTGCCACGCGGTGACAGGTGTGCCAGCAGGTGGCAGATGTGTGCCACGGTTTCCCGGCTCATCCGGAGCCTCCTCCTGCATTCCCGGTCCATGAGGTCCTGGTATGACTGCCGGGGCCGGTACACACGGGGCGCCCTCGGGTGCCTCCGTTGCCGTGGGGCCGCCACGTCCTCCTCCCCCTCCTCGTCCTGCCGGTCAGGTGTCCCTCCAGCCTGGGCGGCTGCCGCCTGCCCCTCTGCGGCAGCCTGCGCCGCCTCTCTGGCATGCTCCTCCTCCTCCTCCTCATCCAGGGCAACATAGACATGAGCGGCTGCCACCACGGCGGCCAACATCGCTGGATGGTCTGAAAACATGACGGCCTGGTGGGGGGAGGGGAACGACGACATGTCATCATTGCCCATATCCCCTCTTCCCCCCAGCCAGGTGGCATGGACCGCATGGGTCCAACTGTTGGAGGCTGGCACCTGGCCAGGTGGACCAACTCATTTGCCCTCCCATCACCCTCCTCGGCACGGACCCCCTCCCCAATCTCCACCCGGCACGGACCCCAACCCCCAACCTCCACCCCAGCTTGGACCCCCCCCCCCCAACCTCCACCCCGGCACGGACCCCAACCCCCAACCTCCACCTCGGCACGGACCCCCCCCAACCCCCAACCTCCACCCCGGCACGGAACCCCCCCCCCCAACCTCCACCCCAGCACGGACCCCCCCCCCCAACCTCCACCCCAGCACGGACTCCCTCCCCAACCTCCACCCCAGCACGGACCCCCCCCAACCCCCAACCTCCACCCCGGCACTGACCCCCCCCCCCAACCTCCACCCCAGCACGGACCCCCTCCCCAACCTCCACCCCAGCACGGACCCCCCCCAACCCCCAACCTCCACCCCAGCACGGACCCCCCAACCCCCAACCTCCACACCAGCACGGACCCCCCCCCCAACCTCCACCCCAGCACGGACCCCCCCCAACCCCCAACCTCCACCCCAGCATGGACCCCCCCCCCGAACCTCCACCCCGGCACGGACCCCCTCCCCAACCCCCAACCTCCACCCCGGCACTGACCCCCCCCCCAACCTCCACCCCAGCACGGACCCCCTCCCCAACCTCCACCCCAGCACGGACCCCCCCCAACCCCCAACCTCCACCCCAGCACGGACCCCCCCCCCCCCAACCTCCACCCCGGCATGGACCCCCCCCAACCCCCAACCTCCACCCCGGCACGGACCCCCTCCCGGCACTCCCCCGGAGCCCAGCCTACTCTAACCACCCCCCCCCCCCCCGCCGCACACACACACACACACAAGCCGAGAGACACCTCTCCTCACGCAATCAGTCTGCGGCCACGCCATTTCCTGCCCAGAGCCAACCCCCCAGGCCGTCACTCACCTCCTCGCTGGTCGGCGTGAGCCTGGAGCACCGGGTCACGCCGATGAAAAGGAGGGTTGATTCATGTCGACGTGAACGGTCATCACGTCGACGGGACTTCGGCCCATCCGGAAGGGAGAATATCGGCAGGCCGAAAATCGGCTGCCTTGCGCAGACCCGTGACATTCTCCGCGGCAGCGGCGCCATTAACGCCCCGCCGACTTTTCTCCCTTCGGAGACTTCGGCGGGGGCGGGATTCACGGCGGCCAACGGCCATTCTCCGACCCGGCGGGGGGTCGGAGAATGACGCCCCATATTTTCACCTCTCTATCCCCATCTGCAACCAACGTTCCCCACTCCCAGTCCACCCTTTGCTGTGAACTGGAGAAAGATACAGATTTTAGTTAGGTCAATAGCTGAATTTAGCTCATGCTTCAGGTCGGCATGAATGATGTATGGAGCAGATAGATTGTTAGCTGCGCACTCATTTTGGGTGTCACTTGAATTCCTTACCCAATATTTTCAGATACTAAAAAAACAAACACTCTTCAAGACATGCTTAAAATAAATCAGGGCCGATAGCTAAATTGCCATTGTATCAAGACCTGTTTCTTTGACTTGCCGTCTCATCCAATTATTCATTTTATTGCATTAAAGCGTTAAAGTAAATTAACGTGCTGGTTTATCAACTGTAATTATCCACAGGTTAATTAGTGATTAATTATTGCTGCATCGTGGTTTCTTAATTTTTAGAGGAATAGAACCAGCAAGGGTAACACAACTCGGATTTCCTTTTTCCGTCTTTGAAAAAGGTGAATTAGTATATTTAATTTGTTAAGCAGACATCAATTTGAAGACTATACTCTGTCCTTTGCTTTCGCGTTTCAAATGCTAGTGTCTATAAAACTGCAGCATCCAGTGCAAATTTGTGCAGAAACAAATTAATGGCCAGCAGTGAATTTGACCTTTTACTTATAACTTCAATATTCAAATGTAAAGGATTGTGTCTTCAACTGGTTTTACCAGTGTCCTTCCTTTTCTACAGCTGAGAACCAAAACTGATAGGATTAAAGTCTTTGCTGTTGGATGGTTGCAGGAATTTAAAGTGAGGTGAATAATGATTATTTAATCCAGTTTCTAGTTGGTGCAAAATCACATAATGGACCTAGGTCTTTTTCAGAGATTGAGGTGAAAGCAAATTGCCAGGTTAGTGACAACAGAGCTTTACCGCTGAAGTGCTTGGGTGCTTGATGCAACTGAGAAAAAAATGTGAAAAGGATGCTTTTAATTTCCCAAAGCTGACACTCTTTACAAAACCACATTGCCACTCCAGTGAGTGAAGCCGTGCCACGAAAAAGCACAATAATTTCCACACATCAGGGGCGTCATTCTCCGACCCCCCCAGCGGGTCAGAGAATGGCCGTTGGCTGCCGTGAATCCCGCCCCCGCCGGTTGCCGAAGTCTCCGGTATCGGAGATTGGGCGGGGGCGGGAATTGGGCCGCGCCGGTTGGCGGGCCCCCCCGCTCAATTCTCCGGCCGGATGGGCCGAAGTCCCGCCGAGAAATTGACTGTCCCGCCGGCGTAAATTAAAGTAGGTATTTACCGGCGGGACAAGGCGGCGCGGGCGGGCTCCGGGGTCCTGGGGGGGGCGCGGGGCGATCTGGCCCCGGGTGGTGCCCCCACGGTGGCCTGGCCCGCGATCGGGGCCCACCGATCCGTGGGCGGGCCTGTGCCGTGGGGGCGCTCTTTCCCTTCCGCCATGGCGGAGGTGGAAGAGACTCTCCCCACTGCGCATGCGCGGGAAACTGTCAGCGGCCACTGACACACCCGCGCATGCGCCGCCCGGGGATGTCATTTCCGCGCCAGCTGGCGGGGCAACAAACGCTGTTTCCGCCAGCTGGCGGGGCAAAAATCCCTCCGCCGCCGGCCTAGCCCCTCAATGTCGGGGCTCGGCCCCCAAAGATGCAGAGCATTCCGCACCTTTGGGGCGGTGCCATGCCCGTCTGATTGGCGCCAGTCGGCGGACATCGCGCCATTGGGGGAGAATTCGCCCCTGGAGTCACGCAAATAGGTGATGGCATATTTAACATGACTCCCTTGCCACATAATATGACTATATCGAGCATTTTCTATCAAAACGTTTAGCAGTCAGAATGTCAGCCGTCCCATGGGACAAACGAAGATGAGCATCCAGGGCGGAATTCTCCCACCCCGGGGACGGGACGGAGAATTCCTGCAACCGGGCCACGCCGCCCCGACGCCGGCACGCGATTCTCCGCAGAGCGGAGAATTGGCGCCGGCGCGTTTTGCCCGCGTTTTGCGGGCCACTCTATGCGGCTGGGCCCGAATGGGCCGAGCGGCCGCTTTAAAACGACTGAGTCCCACCGGCGACGCAACGGCATTGACGCCGTTTCCGACGGCATGGCCACTCTGCCGCCGAATGGGAGAATCCCACCCCAGTGTTTCCAGTTTATCTATAATTCTATGATCGACATGCCTGCATTTCCTGGAGGCAATTATTTGCTTAATAGAAGTGGAAGGACAACACTCGTTCCGCTATTCTGTACCTGAAACGTGTCCTCCAACTGGTATCAGGTGCTAGCCTGCATCTGTAATCTTCTTCCCATCTGTTTCTGGCTGGAGTGCCATCAACACTTTTGCAAACCTGTCTGAAAATTGCTCAGGCAGCTCTTCTGTGGCGGAGCACCTGCATCAATGTTTCACTTCCGTCCCCATGTTTGTCAAGTGAGAATTGCATGTTGGCAGTTAAAAAAAATCACCTCCAAAATCTATTACATTTTACTGTTGGACCACTCAACCCGGAATCCATGGTTACCAAAACTCTGTCTAAGAGGTGGGGTTATTTGTGTTTTCCTCATCTCCCTCTACAAAAATCTTTGTTTCATTCATTTATTTCTTCATTTAAGAGATAAGACTATCGTTCCTCAATGTAATTACATTCTTTCTGGCATTTAAGCCAATTAGTGAAATGTTAGACAGAAATTTCTTTACCAAATTATGTTGAACATTACATTGAAGCCTTCATATGGACCCTTTGATCCATGAATCATTCTCAATGTTACACGTAACCTCTACTGAGACTGTTATTAGTCATTCACCAATATTGGGCTGAATTTTCCGATCCCCTACATCGAAATCGCGTTCGGCGATGGGGCAGATTATCCCCGATGAGGCCGCATTCAGGGGCAGCGCCACTTTCGCGATGCTCCACACCCGTGCGCCGTATCCACGGCCTCCGTACGGTGGCTGAGGCCCGCCCCGCAATGCTCCGTCCCCGACCGGCCGATTTCCCGACCGCGTGTGACATGTGTGGTCTCACCCATCGGGAACACAGCGTGGCGGTTGCGGACTCAGTCCAGCACTGCCACAGTCAGGAGAGGGCCGATCCGCGGGCAGTGGTGGACATATTTGGGGTTGGGGACACTGTGGTTGGGTGGTCCGGGGCGCACGAGCTGGCCGACGGGGTGGACTATTTTGTAGACCGGGAGCGGCATCCGCCACGAAACACGGCGTAGCCTCTGCAGGCCGTCTGCGTGTGCATGATGCACGGCCACGGACCTAGCAACTCTCCAGGCCATATCAGCAGCTAGAGCTGGGAGCTCTATGCTGCCCGGCTTCTAGCCCCCCACAGAACAGGGAATCGGTGGCCGTTTTGCACCAGTTTTCCTGCCATAAAATGCCACCGTTTTCACACCAGCATGGGGACTTCGTCTCCAGAATGGAGAATTCAGCCCATTGTTTGGCATCACAACCAATATTAACAAATTACAGTAAACTTTGATTAATCTGGCATTCTATCAAGTGGAATTCTCTTGTAGTTGGAATTTCTGACTGCCTGATTTCAGTTTCAGTGTTGAGATAATGCACTACTTAAAAAACTTTAATAACAGTAACAGATTGTAGGTTGAAAAGTTGTACTTTGATTTTATTTTGAAGTGATTAAATTATTGGGTCAGTTTTTATAATTGTGCCTGAACAAAAGTATACAGCACTTTGTCTTAATTAGGAATAATGTGACTCCTCAGGACCTTGCACTGTTGTTTATCCGGCATGATCCATTTGCCCAGAATTCCAGCTAATAACATTTTTATTGTAAATGACTCGGAAAAATTACCTTCTAATCATAACATTTTAAATTGAGTTAAATATCACAGGCGGGATTGTCCGTTTCTGAGACTAAGGCTGGTATTCTCCTTTCCGGGGACTAAGACCCCACGCCGGCGGGAAAACTGGCGTGAACCACTCCGGCATCAACAGCCCCTGAAAGTGCGGAATTCTCCGCACTTCCGGGGGCTAGATGGACGCCAGGGGGGGGGTTGACGCCGCTGCAACTGACGCAGAAGGGACTGTGCGAGTTCGCGCATGCGCCAAAGAGCCAGTATGATCTCGCGCATGCGCGGAACCGCCGGCGTGTTTGCCGCATGCGCGGCGGGTTCTCTTCTCCGCACCGTCCATGGCGGAGCCCTAAAGGGGACGGCGTGGAAGGAAGGAGTGCCCCCATGGCACAGGCCCGCCCGCAGATCGGTGGGCCCCGATCACGGGCCAGGCCCCCCTGAGGATCGCACCAGCCGATTTACCTGCCAGATCCCGCCGGTACGTGAGCTGCGTGATTCACGCCGGTGGGACTGGCCAAAAACGGATGGCCTCTCGGCCCATCGGGGCCCGGAGAATTGCCGGGGGGGCCGCTGCCAATCGCCCCCGACCGGCGTGGCGTGAAACCCGCCCCCGCCCGGAAAACGGCGCCGGAGAATACAGCAGCCGTCGTTGGGGCTGTAGCCATCTTGGATGGCCACTTCCAGAATACAAAATGGACATTTGCAAAGATTGCAGGGAAATATGGACAATGCTAAGAAAGCAGGCAGGCACAGAGCCTGTCTGCATATTGGAGAAACAGCTCCCAGACGAGACTGAAACTGTGGGCCCACGGATGACCCCTATGGATGACCCATCTCCGGGAACAAAGGAAGATACTTAAGTAACCAATCTGGCCCCAGACCTCGCGGCGCCAGTTCCCCAAACCGAAAGCAGAAAACAAAGCAGGCCAACGGCCACCTAGGACACACCCAGCCATCAGGGCACCCAGCCCTTTATTGGTCAGGATCAATGCGAATGATCAAGAAATGGCCCAATTGATTGGGGCCAAGTTCAAGGCCCGCCCAAAAGTGCGCGAAGCCCCCTTCGGATATAAGACGAAGGCCCCAAGAGAGAATCGCTCTCTTGGACTTGGCTCTCACAGCGGAGAGACCCGTCCACCAGCTACACCAGAAGCAAGTAAGTCCAAGGTCAACGCTCGCTACCAGACGGACGACCATAGCTGTTCCCCTCTACCACTTCGACCCCAGCAGCCTCAGAACCGAACAACGGCCATTGTTCCTCTGACTGAGTGGGCGCCCAAAGCTAAGTATAGGCTTTAGCAGTAGTGATAGTTTAGTCTGTAGTATTTCGTGCATGAGTAGATATTGCTGTGTGTGTAAATAAATAGTATTGACTTTAAACTAACTAACTGGTGTACCGACTCTTTGATCAGCATTCGGGTTTGAACCTTGTGGCGGTATCGAAAGATACCTGGCGACTCTAAAGCAAACGTAATTAGAATTAAGGAAGGCGACCATATTGACCGCCGTATTTAGAAACAACCAAAGGGAGCAACATTTACTGGCGACATCTGATGGGACTCGACCTAGAAGTGACCTAGTCACTCCGAGAGAACGCAAATTTGAATTGGAATCCAATTGGAAAGAGAAAAACCACAAGTGTGAGAACGATACTGATGAAACCTCCAAGATTCGGAAGTGTGTTATTTGAATGCCTACTAACAGGGATACAAGGTAAACCTGAGAGATTTTGTTGCGTAAAACTGTCGGGAGTTTTGTAGGCTGGAAATTAGCGTAAGCCGTACCCGTGTTTACATCACCACTTTATCACCCCTGTTCCAAATTTGGTAGGGACCACAGAGATAGAGAAAAATGGCAATGAAGGCAATGGAACGCCTTATGAACCCCCAGGAATTCGTGATCGCAGCGACCAGTAGAGTAGGACAGTGTCCCGTATGGGTAGAAGAAATCAGAAAATATCTCAAAGGGTATGGATGGCCCCTTTGGAGCGAATTCTGCGCCAATGACGAAACAGGTCCCGGGAGTATAGGACATACTTGGTGGGAGAACCTGACAGAGATCCATAAGAAGAGCTTAGGGAAAGCTCGCAAGCCGATGGCAATCGTGTCCTGCTTGGCACAATTGTGAGGCACAGAGGAGGTCATTAGGACGCTCCGTAGAGAGATTGAGGAGAGAGACAAGAGTAGTGAAGGAGATGTGAGTGGATATGAGAGAGAGAACAAGGAACTGAGAGAGCAGTTTGCAGTGAGGGACAAGGAGGTGGACGATGCCAAGCGGGCACACCAGTCTTGTCTCGCCCATTTAAACAGTTTCAGTCCCAATATGACAAAGCCTACCAGGACACGCAACGCACGGTGTTGGTAAGACAGGAAACCGAACAACAAGTTGAGCAGTTACAGAAACAGTGCAGCGATTTAAAAGCAGCCCGACGAGCGCTCCACACTTCCATGACGGATCAAAGGCAGAGCTCGGTAGATCACGCAAAGTGCCGCAAGCAAATTGCAGAATTGCAATCTCTGCTTTCTGTTCAGAATGGGTTTCAGAGCACATCTGGATCCCAGTTAGACCAGGAAAACGGCACCGATTGGCAGGAGTTAAATGAGACTGCCCATAGATATGTACATGGGACATGTACACAGGAAAACCCCCAGAAACAAAAAGCACCCCAGCCCCCGACTGCACAAGCAGAACACATCCCTGTGAACCCTGTAACCACACATCGGAGGACCGCAGCAGAAGGAAACTCAGATTTCCTATACACTACCCCGTTAACCGTCACCCAATTAAGAGACGCGTGTGATAAAATTACACCGTTCCTACCCACATCGGACCCCCACCAGTTCTTTGCTAGAGTAAAACAGCAGGCGACCATGTACGGCCTGGATGAAAAGGAGCAAGTGAAGCTCACAGTTTTAAGCCTCGACCCTTCAGTCGTGGCAGCCCTTCCCAACCCACAGAATGTAGGAGGAGGCACACTCCAAGACATGCATACAGCGATCCTAGGGGCTGGTTTAGCACACTCGGCTAAATCGCTGGCTTTTAAAGCAGACCAAGGCAGGCCAGCAGCATGGTTCGATTCCCGTACCAGCCTCCCCGAACAGGCGCCGGAATGTGGCGACTAGAGGCTTTTCACAGTAACCTCATTGAAGCCTACTTGTGACAATAAGCGATTTTCATTTCATTTTATTTTATTAGATGCGATCGGCTATAACAAAGGAGACCCCGTAGAAGGCCTAAATATGTGTAGGCAAAAGAAGACAGAGCACCCCACAGCGTTTGCTGAACGCTTGTGGATGCATTTTACTGGAGTGTTCGGAGAATTAACCCGTGCCCACTTGTCCCCAGATAATATGGCCAAACGGACTTGCATCCTAGTCTCTCATGCGACAGAGGCAGGACAGAGAGCTTGCGCAAATTACGAGGCCCACAACGAGAAATGGGTTTTGAAAAGAGTGCTTGGGAACAGTCCATCCAAGGCAAAACCGCATTTGTTAAAACAGAGGAAGAACAGGCAGACATGCATCCAGTTAGGATGCACCAGAACCCAGCATGGGTAAATGAGGGCAGAAACAGCCCAAAGCAACCCAAATCCCAGGAGTGTTATAATTGTGGACAATTAGGACACTACGCACGAGAGTGCAATGTGCCCCAGAAGCAGCAGAGAAACCAGCATTCAGGCACCCTAAATAAGAATAGGGCAAAGCCAATCCACAGTATTAGCTCCCATGCGGATAGCACAGATATGAACGGCTCCCCAACTTGGGTCTGCGACACACTTTTGGACAAGTCCGGAAGACCGGTAGTGGCAGGCACAGTCCGGGGACACCCTGTAGAATTCCTTTGGGACACAGGAGGGTCCCGCACCACTTTCAACTCCTCCACGATGTTTCAGCGAGACACGTGGCCCACGACAGACACCATTATACTCAACGGTTTTGCAGGGCATTTACAGCAGGGACACATCACAGCCCCTGCAGCAATCCAGATAGGGAACATTAAAACAAAACACCCCGTAGTTCTGATCGATCTACCCCGGACAGCCAAACACATTTTAGGAATTGACTTTATGAGCTCCCACAACCTCTCATTCGATCCAGTAAATAAATGTGTGTGGAGAATGGCAAAGGCAGCACGAGCCCCTGCCACGCTCACAGTTGGTGAGTATGAAAATAGGATCAGCGCAGTAGGAGACTTCTGGTTCGATCTCCGAGCCATTAGTCAGGACAAACAAGTTAAGGCAGTCCTGCAGCAACACAAAGCAGCATTTGCACAGCACAAGCATGACTGTGGCAAGATCGCTGGCTTGGTGAATATTACAGGTCCCGACCCCAGACCCCAAAAGCAATACGGTTTTCCCCAAGAATCAGAGGGAGAAATCTCAAAAGTTATGCAGAGTTTGCTTGATCAAGGCGTACTCCGATCAGTAGCCTCCACGAATAACGCACCACTTTGGCCTGTCAGGAAACCCGATGGATCATGGCGACTGACCATTGATTACTGGGAACTGAACAAAGTAACCCCAGTAGCAGCCCCCACTTTAGCCACGAGTCCCGAGACCATGCTCAAACAGGGACTACAGTCAAAAATGTTTTCGGTTCTGGACATTAGCAACGGCCTTTGGTCCATTCCATTGGATAAAGCGTGCCAATATAAATTCGCATTCACATTCCAGGGACAGCAATATACGTGGACGTGCCTTCTATAAGGCTTCCACAACTCCCCCTCCATTTTCCACCGACAGCTGGCAAATGGATTAGCAAAATTTTCCCAACTCGATTGTCTGGTCCAATATGTAAATGATCTGCAACCACAGACGGACATAAAGGGAGAGCACGTTTCGCTTCTCGCCAAACTTTTAGGACACCTACAACAAATTAGCTGTAAAGTAAACCCCAAGAAGGCCCAGATTTTGAAGGAAAAAGTGATTTACTTAGATACAGTAATCACGCATGGCAAACGCGAGATCTAGCAGAAAAGAATCGACTCGATTGTCAAATTACCCCAGCCCCATAATGTCTCAGCCCTCCGGTCATTTCTAGGACTGGTTGACTACTGCAGAAACCATATCGACGGTTTTGCCACAAAAGCAGCGCCCCCTATCCGAACGTCTCAAGAAACTAGCACCTTGGGAATGGCTTCCACAGCACACGGATGCCTTGGATGCCTTAAAAAGAGCCCTCAGCACGGGTCCTTACAGGTCCCAGATCCACTTTCCCCATAAGCAATTGAGGTTGCAACACCGACCGAACCCTTTCGGCCATGCTCCTCCAAGAATGACATGATCGATTAGGCCCCGTGGCATACGCCTCACGTGTATTAGATCCAGTCAAGCAAGGATTTTCCTGCGTGCGAAAGGCACCTGCTCACAGTTTTTTGGGCAGTGCAATACTTCGCCTACATTACACGACTCAACCCCATCACCATTCTCACTGAACACACCCCAACACAGCTACTACTAGATGGTCGACTTAAAGATGGCACAGTCAGCCAGATCCGCGCAGCCCATTGGACCCTTCTTTTACAGGGACAAGACATAACAGTTAAGAGAACCAAGACCCACACTTTCCTAGCCGATAATTTACATTATACTGGTACCCCACATGAGTGTGAGATCATCACCACTAAACATAATACAGGACCCGTTATACCTAAGTCAGCTCCCAGGAAAGCAGGTACTACGCCCCAGAGACCCCAGCCCACAGAAACGTGCGCACCCTTAGAATCTATGTGGATGGCTCCTCCAGTTTTAAATGGGAAAAGAATCACTGGTTGCCGCATTTATGTAGAGGACGCGCAGGGCCGCGCCCGAGAAGAGATTTTGTTAAAGTTACCAGGACATCTAGGCTCGCAGGCAGCAGAACTGGCAGCCATAGCTTATATTGTAGATCTCACTGACTCGTTTCCAACCCCAGCCGACATATATTCGGACAGTTTATATGTCTGCAACAGTTTAACAGAATTCCTACCCCTGTGGGAAACGAGAGGATTCATTTCCGCAGACAGAAAGCCCCTACCCTCAGCCTCATTACTCCAACATATTCTGAAAACGGGCAAAGATAGGAAATATGGAATCATCAAAGTTCGCAGTCATCATCGTCCCCCCCCCCCCCCCCCCCCCCCCCCCCCCCCCCCCCCCCCCCCCCCCCCCGGTAACATTACAGCCCTAGCTTTAGCAAAGGCAGATTCCAGACATGGTCACTTTTGGAACCCCCCCCCCCCGAAAGCGCCCCAGTACATGCGGTTCAGGTCTCACAGACCAAAATTCAAGATTTGGCAAAGGCTCAAAGGAAGATGAGAAGTTCAGGGAAGTTTTAAAAGGCAACTTCCCAGCCCCTTATGACAAGTTTAAAAACGCAATAACCACACATGACGGTGTGATTCTAAAAGACGGCATTTATGTAGTCCCCAGCCAGGACAGGAATCAAATTATTTGTCAGCTCCATGACAATCATGGACACCAGGGCATTGAACTCACCCTAGCCCACCTCAGACCCCTCTGCTGATGGCTTTATTTAAAAGCCAATGTTACACATTACATTGAGAATTGCTTAATCTGTGCCCAGAACAATCCGGACAGATATGCAAGAAAGGCTCAGCTTAGTCACATCCGCTCCGTTAATGGCCCCTGGACGAATTTGCAAATCGACTATATAGGACCCCTACCCCCCTGCAAAAATGGTTTTAAGTATGTGTTGGTGGTCATCGACACCGTCACAAAATGGGTGGAAGCTTTTCCATCCAGAACAAACACTGCCAAAACGACAGCTCAAATCCTAACCCAGCACATCTTTACAAGATGGGGCCTGCCACGCAGTATAGAGTCCAATCAAGGCTCCCATTTTATAGGACGAGTGATGAAAAACGTCCTCACAATTTTCGGAGTAAAGCAAGGGTTTCATATTGCATACCGCCCCCAAGCAAAAGGCATTGTAGAAAGGTGAACAGAACTCTAAAAGCCACACTCAGAAAAATGGTGCAACAGCACAACAGCACCTGGGACACAGTTCTCCCATTTGCATTAATGTTCATTCGAAACACAGTATCCACGTCCACAGGATCCACCCCCCACACCCTCATGATCGGACGCCCCATGAAAGGCACAGAATATTTATTAGGACTGGATTTGGCCAGCTCCACGGTCACCGCCCTCACGCATGAGAAAGCAGTACAACAGGTCATTGAGAATGTGAAGGCCGCCCAGCTTACAGCAGCTGTCAGGCTTGGTACACGGAAGAAACAAAGCAAGGCTTGCTTTGATAAAGCGGTACACGTCACCGAGTTTGCAGTAGGGCAGCACGTGATGCTATCCCTATACAACCCCAGTTCATTCCTTTCCCCCAAATTTTCCGGACCCTACTCCATCTCAGATAAAGTCAGCCCCTTTGTGTATAAGAACACCTATCCAAATGGCAAGTCTGCGTGGTTTCACATAAACCAGCTTAAGGCTTATGGCTCGCAGAACAACCATGCACACCACATCTCGCTTGCAGCAGCAGATGAGCACGCCCCGCCCACGAAGGACATATTCCTACCCTCCCCCAACCTGTCCAGCTCATCCTCAGACACAACTTCGACTCCACCCCCAGAGGCACGACTCCGCCTCTCCCTTCCCTCAACCAGCAGCGACGGCGACAGCGATAGCGATAGCGACAGCCCCAGCACACCACATTACGATTACACCCCTGCACCAAGCCCCACTCCCAGCGATTCCGAACATGATTCCAGCTACCCCTTCGAGATAACGTACATTGAAGCCCCTGACCCAGACCCACCACCCGACGATTACGGATTAAACCCTAGCAGCTCCAACCTCGACACAAGATTCTGGCACCGAGACAATTCGTTCAGGCTCATTCAGAATGATGAGAAGCACCCCAATTCGCCCCAAGCAGCTTTAGTGCACCTACTCCAGTCAAGAGTATGGCAGCCGGGAGAAGATGATGACATAGAGTCTGGCTCCCACCAAACAAATCCTTTTGCGACTCTGTTCACTTTAGAGCAATGAGGTGTCCAGATGTTGGTAAAAAGGAACCGATGGAGAGTTACGGTGTCCTTTCTGATGGAACCTGCACCATGCTTGTTATGTATGTTTGTTCGTTATTGTGAATGTTAAATGTTGTTTGTTCATTTAAAGTTTTTCATGGCCCCACGCCACATCTTGATGCAGGCAGAACTACCCTTCTGACGCCCAATGGCTGTTAGAGGAACTAGTTTGTCGACAGACAAGCGATCATAACTGCTCTTCTGCTTTGAGGGTAGAAGTTAGCAACAAATGCAACCCCCACGACGACCACAAATTCTTACCGTTCTTGCCGGTCGCTCAGGGAGTGGAGAAATGGCACTGGTCCCCGCCCTGCCTGAGGACCCCCCTCTGGTCAGCTACGCTCGGGTAGAGCTCATATGGCACTAGTCACCGTCCTACCCGGGGATCCCACCCATTCCTACCCGTCGCGGCCCATACGCACCCCATTTTGGCACTTTCAGTTCAAAACTCTTTTGTTTCTTTATGGCAATCCTTAGGTTGCTTCCAGATGCTATTTACATCCTCAAACACTAGGGTGGTAGATCACACAGGCTACGAGACGGCTCGCACTGTGGCAATATTTTTCTCGGATGTCTTGTCCCCAAATATTTGGTTTAAAAAGAAAAATGAGGGAGTCACAGATGGTGACCAATTATAATGGGTGATTGGCAATAAAGGACAGACAGACAGACAGACGAGATCTTAAACAAGATAATAACAGAAATTATGCTTGTGTCCATAGAACTCGGGAACCTCAGGAACCTCAGAAGAAGAAAAGAAGAAGACAGAAAGAAGGAAAGATGAAGACAACCATCATGCTCTACAGTTGGATCTTAGCAGGATCCCTACAGTTGCGTGCGGACGCTACCCCCCTGACCCCTACCACACAGGCTGTGAATGTTTCCCACCCCTGCCATACACTAAACCCCGAGATAGTTACCGATACACCGACCTGGTGTGACACGTTCATCACCTGGTATTCCCTGTCCTACATTGTGGAAGCACTGTTAGTACTGGCGATACTCTGCAGTGTCATTCAGACCCTTAGACTCAGGAAATGGCAGAGGAAAGCCCCCCGCACCCCGGTATACACCCTCAGGTCCCCTATTTTCGGACTTCAACAAATCCCGCAACCCCTTTGAGTGAATTAAAGTACATCCATTATTGTGTGTGTTCGTTTTGTTTTAATAAAGAAATGTAAAACTCTGTGCTTGACTGCCAAACCAGAGAGACCTGTGTTGCTGCTATTGTACAGTTTAAAATGTTGTAAATTATTTTGATTGATTGAGGATAGTTTAGTTAAGGACAGTTAGAGGTTCTGGTTTTATTATTTTGTAATGCATGCCTGAATGTCATAGCGCCCTGTAGAATTTTATAATGGTGTATGTACATAAAATAATTTAGGTAAAAGTTGCAATTCATAGGACAGAGCAGTGTGGAGCCTGTCAGTACTTATGGGTGCCCGACTCGAGAGGAGAATGAAGACAACGCGGTAATGTGATTATTCACGTCAAGGATCACAAGGAGAGGGTGTAGCCATCTGGGATGGCCACTTCCAGAGTACAAAATGGACATTTGCAAAGATTGCAGGGAAATATAGACAATGCTAAGAAAGCAGGCAGGCACAGAGCCTGTCTGCATATTGGAGAAACAGCTCCCAGACGAGACTGAAACTGTAGGCCCATTAGCATATGGATGACCCATCTCCGGGAACAAAGGAAGATACTTAAGTAATCGATCTGGCCCTAGACCTCGCGGCGCCAGTTCCCCAAACCGAAAGCGGAAACAAAGCAAGGCCAACGGCCACCTAGGACATGCCCAGCCATCAGGGCACCCACCCCTTTATTGGTCAGGATCAATGCGAATGATCAAGAAATGGCGCAATTGATTGGGGCCAAGTTCAAGGCCCGCCCAAAAGCACGCGAAGCCCCTTTCGGGTATATGAAGAATGCCCCAAGAGAGAATCGGACGACCTTAGCTGTTCCCCTCTACCACTTCGACCCCAGCAGCCTCAGAACCGAACAACGGTCATTGTTCCTCTGACTGAGTGGGCACCCGAAGCTAAGTATAGGCTTTAGCAGTAGTGATAGTTTAGTCCGTAGTATTTCGTGCATGAGTAGATATTGCTGTGTGTGTAAATATATAGTATTGACTTTGAACTAACTAATTGGTGTACCGACTATTTGATCAGTATTCGGGTTTGAACCTTGTGGCGGTATCAAAAGATACCTGGCGACTCTAAAGCAAACGTAATTATGAAATGAAATGAAATGAAAATCGCTTATTTCACAAGCTGCTGGCCTGCCTTGGTCTGCTTTCAAAGCCAGCGATTTAGCCCAATGTGCTAAACCAGGATTAAAGAAGGCGACCATATTGACCGCCATATTTAGAAACAACCAAAGAGAGCAACAGGGCGGCGGGGCGGGATTCGCGCCACCCCCCAGGAATTTTCCGACCCGAAGTGGGGTGGGAGAATCCCACTGATAGTGTTGACGCTAATGCAGAATCCGTGGACTTTCACGACAGAAAAAGAACGCTGCACCTAGAACGATTCCGCTACTGTTAAAGGGATAGCAACGACGCCACGTGGAACACAATCGATTCTAATGAGAAACGGTGCCAGATTCGCCGGTTTCGCGTTTGACACCAAAAGGCTGGCAAGCTGCAGCCGCAGATAAATAATTCTCCCTCCACACACACCATCCCAGCCAACAAGATGGCAGTGAGGAGAGCAGACCCAAAGTTCACAGATGCCGTGCTGGAGACCCTCTTGGGCATGGCGGAGGAGTGGCGGATAACCCTGTACCCCGGCTCAGAAAGGAGGCTGCCAGCCACCGCCGTTCGCTGTGCGTGGGCGCAGGTGGCAGAGGCTGTGAGCGCCGTGGCCAATATCGTCCGGACTGGCCAGCAGTGCCGGAAAAAACTGCACAGCCTTATCAGTGCGGCCGGGGTGAGTAGGCAGCAATTTGCCCCGCACACCCGGAACCCAACAACCCCACCCCCGACTCCCAGAGGGCAATTGAACACCCACCCTACACTAAATGCAGGTACCCATACCAATCGCCATGGCCGGGTGCCCGGCCACTGAGGCCATCACCGACCCAACCTCTGAGCTGCATGCATCCAATTGTCCAACACTGCTGTTTTATGTGTTCACACCCCGCCTCCCCCCCCAGGAGAAGGCCGCACACAACCGCCGGTGAGCGGGAGAAGACAGGAGAGGGACCACCGGACCTGCGGCCCCTCACCATGGCAGAGCAGTGGGACCTGAACATGGTTGGTGCCCCGGAGGAAAGGGAGGTTGCCGGGGTGGAGCTCGGCTGCAGGCGAGGAAGTGAGAACCCTCCCCCCCCAACACCACCCCCACACCATCCTCACCCCCACACCACCCATCACGTCAATACAACCCTCACCCACACCCTCACCCTACACCACCACCATGCCACCAACCCCCCAACCCCCCACACCCGCCCTCACCGCCCCCGGCCCACGGTCTAATCATGCGTCTTGTCTTGTGTCTTGCTGCCGATGGGGTGGGTCTCCATGGCGTCCCCTGCACCCGCCCCCGCCAGTTCCACAGCCATAACGCCCCATGAGCCATGCACTGACGAGGAGATCAGCTCAGACACCACCCCTCCACCCGAGACTCAGGACACCCCGGAGTTTGGGTCAGTGGATGACACAGATTTTCCATCATAGCTGTCTCCAACACGCTCCACCATCCCAGAGACACACAACTCGGTTTGGCACTTTCGTGAAGAGCCTCCTGGGACACTCTC
This sequence comes from Scyliorhinus torazame, assembly GCF_047496885.1. Lineage (NCBI taxonomy): Eukaryota > Metazoa > Chordata > Chondrichthyes > Carcharhiniformes > Scyliorhinidae > Scyliorhinus > Scyliorhinus torazame. The sequence continues at coordinate 276,671,292 of NC_092711.1, forward strand.
TGATGCGCTCCACACAGCTGCTCCGGTCCAGCAGGTGGAGGTAGGAACACCTGAGGGGGCAGACGGTCGGAGGGCAGGTCGACCCGAGGAACTAGCTGCCGTCCAGATGGGTTTCGGGAACAGACAGACCCATCGATTGTGGAGATGCAGTTGCAGAGCCAGGGACTACATGACCAGTTTGTCGGCGAGCATCCAGTACTTGCAAGCGCAGTTGGAGGTATCCAACCATGTGCAGCAGAAGGAGGTGGTGTCGAACATGCATGCCACTCAGGCCAACACCACATGGGTGGCGTTCACAGTGGAGGCATTTGGGGTGATGGATGCAGCTATGAATCAGCATGTCCAGGACCTGGGGCATTCTGTGCAGGTGCAGGCCAAGGCCCAGTACAGGGCTGCCACCTTATAGGCAGCCATGTGACAGAGCCACCTGGACATTGCAGCGGCGCTCCTCAGCACGGCCCAGTCACAGCAAGCCATGCCTGGGAACGTCGGCGACATTGCTCAGGTGCTGGCCAAAGTGGTGCAGACACAGAGGGAGGTGGCCCAGTCCATGAGGGTGATGGCATAGTTACTGGCTGATGTGACACAAACCCAGAGGTGGTGGCCCAGTCGGAGCGTGATGTGGCGCAATCCCATATGGCGATAGTCCACTCCCTGTGCCCACTCCCTGGTCGAGACCGGAGTGGGCCTCGAGGACTGGCAGCACCAGTGCCGCAGGGGATGTGCCTGAACACCACAGCACCTCGGACCTCCTCCCTCCTGCCCCTGACGCATCTGGTGGGCAGTGGATAGATCAAGGCATTACCATGCCACCTGGGGTACCCAGGTCCCCTGTTCACCCCCCCCCCCCCCAACCCGCTCCCCCAGTCAGTGAACCTGGAGGCTAAAAGAGTGTCCCGTGCTCGTTGGCCATGGCGCACATGTCGTGCAGCCTCCCATGCCTGCCTGGGCTCCATGTTCTGCATCACTCGCCGTCCTCCGTGTCCTGCTTTTCGGACAAGGCCTCATCCCCCTCCTCCTCCAGCACATCGCTCCTCTGCTGCATGATGTTGTGGGGGACACAGCAAGCTGGCACGATGTAGGCGACCCTCTCAGCATCATACTGGGGCGTCCCTCCAGAGCAGTCCAGGCATCTGAACCGAATCTTCAGAAGGCCAATGCACCGCTCGATCACACCCCTGGTCGCTGCATGGGCATCATTGTAGCGGGTCTCCACATCGATCTGTGGCCCCTGGATAGGTGTCATCAGTCACGACCATGTCAGGAATCGTCGAGTGTGCCAGAATGAAGGCGTCGTGCACACTGCAGACGTTTATGATACACAGCTGATGGTCACATATCAGTTGCCTGTTCATTGAATGGAACCCCTTTTGGTTGATGCAGAGTGGCCTGTCACCAGCCGGTGCTCATAGGGGGATATGCGTCCCGTCGATCACCCACTCGACCCAGGGCATCCCGTTGATGGCAGCGAACCACATGCACGGGCACCTTGGTGGGCTCGGTCCACATTGAAGTGGATGTATTGATCCACCTGGACAGAAAGGGCCTCCCTGACGGCAAGGTTGCACCTGTGCCCCGAGGTCTTTGAGATGCCGGACAGGTCCCCACTTGGCGCCTGGAAGGTCCCTGTTGTGTAAAAGTTCAGGGTAACCGTCACCATGACGACTATCGGGAGTGGGTGCACATACTCCCGTGGTGCCAGGTGTGCCATCATCTGGAAGATATATTGCACTGTCTCTCTCTGCTCAGCCGGAGACTTCGACAACATGCCCGGTCCGGCAGGTCCTCGAATGATAGGCGGTGCCGGTACACACGAGGCCTCATGCGGCGCCTCCTTGGCACCTCCTCCTCCTCAGCCTGTTGGGCAGCCTGCTCTCCAACCTGGGTGCTGCCACCTGTCTCTCTGCTGCACGCTCTATTGCTGTACGTTCCGCTGCTGCAGCTTTCTCCTCTTCCTCAAGCAGCGCTAACTCGTGCAGCCGCAGGACATCTCCCAGGGTTGCGGTGAGTAGCAGGAAGGTCACCATTGCTGGTTGTATTCCAATATCCATTGTCTGCAGGGGGTGCAAGGCTGACATGTCAGCATGATGTGTACCTCCGAACCCAATCAGGTCCACTGGGCTAGATGGTGGCTCCGGATGGCATTATGGGCTCTGCCCCTGCATGTCTATTCGCAACCCCCACATATCCCCGCACTCCTGGCCCGTCGGTGCCCGGTACAATGGGAGCCTCTGGCCCTGGTGCCCATCTCCGATGCCAGGGGTACCATTAGCTGGCACTGCCCCCTCAGGGGCTACTGTGAGTGTTGCTCTGGTGGGTGGCCAGTGGATGGCGGCCGGTTGGGGGGTGTTGTTGAGGTGGGGTGGCGGGGGGGGGGGGGGGGGTGGGGTGAGCCATATGGCTGGTGTCACTCTGCAGAACCAGGGGCCAAGATAGGTGGTCAGTGAATGCGCAGCTATATGGCCACCATAATGGCAGTCCATGCCTGGACACCACCCTAGTCCCGTGGACACACGGCCTTTTATTCCCGTCACCGCCCCCCCCCACCCACACTCCACTCACCCCAGCCAGCATGGCCAGTGAACAGCCCGGCAGCCCGCAGTCGCTTCTCTCTGGGTCCGACCTCCTCTCTCTCTCCCTCAGCAGCCACGTTGCTGGTTTCACAATTTTTAAAAGCACAAGTGAACTGTGCCGTCTGGACTGTGGCCCAACGGAGGTGGAGAATCACAGACGCACTGGAGATGCACCCCCTGCTAATGGCATGCAAACTGTGTCTACTTTACGTGCACTCTGGTACGCATTGACGCCGCTGTCGATGTGACGGAGAATTGCGATTTGGTGTCAAATCGATGCCCGCTGTATTTCTGGCGATGGAGCCCATTAGCTATTATCACCAATGTACTGTGTGCACTATGTACAGGATGCATTCTGCAACTCATTAAGGGTTCTTCAGAAAAAAATCACAAACCCACAACTTATACCACCCTAAAGGACAATGAGCAGAGGGTTCATTACCTCAAAGCTCCCCTTCACCTCACACACCGTGCCTTCTTGGATATATTGTGCTATTCCTTCATTGTTGCTGTGTCAAAGAACAAAGAACAATACAGCACAGGAACAGGCCCTTTGGCCCTCCAAGCCTGTACCGGTCATGATACCAACCTTGGCCAAAACCCTTAGCTCTTCCTTGTGCCCCTCCTATCCATGTATTTGGCAAGACGCCTTTTGAAATCCTAAAATCCTGAAATCCTGGAATTCCCCATCTAACTTAACATCTGACAGAGCCTTCACCCATGGATTACAGTGATTTAAGAAAGACCGTCACTACCTCAGGGGAAATTAGGAATGAGTGACAAGTGTCAACCTTATCAGTGATGCCAATGTCACACAAATAACATTTTTGAAGATGCATTTTGCAAAGGATAGCTCTCATGATGAGTATGATTCAGGGACTTGGAAGAATTTTGACTTCTATGAAGAAGGAAATTTTAAATGATGCCAACAACTGAAGGAAGGTTTTCTTTTATATTGACAATAAATCCTCTTAGAAATATCTGCGATACATTCACTTTATTCCTCAAATAATTTCCTTCAAGGCACCTTTCACCTTGCTCAATCAATTCCCAAATAAAAGAAAAAAACCTCAAGGATGAATTGATTTTAGGCGTTTATTCTTTATGTTTGGGCATCACATATCTTTATTTGGCATGTTATGAAAAATAATTTTGGAACCTTTACTGAGATATTTGTCTTCTTTTTAACATGTAACATGTAAAACATAACATTGAGGAAAAGTACAGTGTATAGCTGGACCTAATTTTGCTATTTCTAATTAAGCCATATGTTATGAACAATATACTGGAAGCATAGAGCATGGAAAACATGATGGGCGTCATTCTCCGACCCCCCGCCGGGTCGGAGAATGGCCGTTGGCCGCCATGAAGAATCGGGCCGCGCCGGTTGGCGGGACCCCCCGCTCAATTCTCCGGCCCGGATGGGCCGAAGTCCCGCCCAGAAACTGCCTGTCCCGCCGGCGTAAATCAAAGCTGGTATTTACCAGCGGGACCAGGCGGCATGGGCGGGCTCCAGGGTCCTGGGGGGGGGCGTGGGGTGATCTGACGCCGGGGGTGCCCCCATGGTGGCCTGGCCCGCGATCGGGGCCCACCGATCCGCGGGCGGGCCTGTGCCGTTTCTTTCCCTTTCTTTCCCTTCCGCCTCCGCCACGGCCTCCACCATGGCGGAGGCGGAAGAGACTCTCCCCACTGTGCATGCGCGGGAAACTGTCGGCGGCCGCTGATGCTCCCACGCATGCGCCGGGAAACTGTCGGCGGCCGCTGACGCTCCCGCGCATGCGCCGCATTTCCGCGCCAGCTGGCGGGGCAACAAACGCCATTTCCGCCAGCTGGCGGGGCGGAAATCCCTCCGCAGCCGGCCTAGCCCCTCAATGTTGGGGCTCGGCCCCCAAAGATGCGGATCATTCCGCACCTTTTGGCCGGCGCGATGCTCGTCTGATTGGCGCCGTTTTGGCGCCAGTCGACGGACATCGCGCCTTTGGGGGAGAATTTTGCCCAATGTATTTTTTAACACTGGCACTTTCAAGTATGACAGGCACTGAGTAAACATTGCAGTTGCCACTCAAAAATGATTCAAATACATATAAGACATTTGCATGTCAAGGTACTGAATTGAACTGGCACCTGAACCACCTTGTACCAGCCACAGGGTAGCTCGTGACGCCTGGGAGGAAGTGCCAGCGGCAGTCAGCTCGGGGAGTGTGACCTGGATGACAGGTACCCAGTGCTGCTAGAAGGTCAATGACCTAAACCAGGCCACTCGGGTGAGTTGGCACTGGACCTCTGCCCTTCCCCCACAAGAGAATGCACCTGGCACAGCCTGCGCCCCGCACCGTTCCATGCCTCAGCCCACCCATGTCCAGCAGTGCCACCCACGCTGCCCCATTTCCCCGCCCCATACTCCCCGGGCTCCCATTCCACCATCTCCCATCTAGCTAACCACCCCCAACCCCTGAATACCCCCGCCCCCCCATATCTCCTGCCATCTGACACACCCTGCCCATACACCCCCAGCTGCAACATGGGCCCCTAGTCACCCGACCCCACACCCTGTACCCCAGACACCTGCACATAACATTACCTGGATCGGGCATTTGTCCCCTCCCCTTGCCACCAAAATGTCCCCTGTGCTGGGGCCCAGTCCCTGAGTGGTCAGATGTTGGCCGCTGCATCTGTGATGTTGCTTCCTGCAGTGCTCAGGCACAATGTCCAGGCATCACGGTCTGATTGCGATGCTAGGGAATAATCTCCACATGCTACATGGCACGCCTACCCATGGGAATCCACTTGGGAAATGTGAGGTACACACTTAGCTATAATTGCCAATTCCCAATTAGCCTTCAGCCGCTTGGCCAGAGGCCTCCACGGTCAGTGGATGTATGGTGGTCGGGTATGGTGGTCGGTGGGGCAGGAGAGCTGGGGCTGGGGTCGCCCTTGGATCTGGACCATGCAGTCTACAGGTTAGCAGAATGGACCTGTGGGCGCTAGAACAACCCTTCTCCCCCCCAGCCGAGGCCATGGGTGGCCACCCCCACCTGCTCCTCAACTCCCCTCTGCCCCCTCCCACTGATGGCAGACCACCCCGATTGAGGCTGGCCCCCAGGGTTCCCCTAACCCCCACCGTGCACCGGTGAAGCAACCCCAGTGCCCCCGGCCTCTTTGCCTGTGAGCAAAGATGACTATTCACCTCCTCGGGTCCCCACAGCAACCCTTCCTCCAGCTTCAGGTTTTTGAAAAGGAGTACCGGCGTATGGTGGCATGGTGGTAAGTACTGCTGCCTACGGTGCTGAGGACCCAAGTTTGAAACCCGGCCCTGGGTCACTATTCGTGTGGGGTTTGCACATTCTCCCCATGTTTGCGTATGTTTCGCCCCCACAACCCAAAGATGTGCAGGGTAGGTGGATTGGCTAGGTTAAATTGCCCCTTAATTGAAAAAAAATGAATTGGGTACTCTAAATTTATTAAAAGAAAGGAGTGGCGCCCACATGCCCACTTGCTGGAGAGGCTGTTAGACCACGGAGGCCGTTAAACAGGAGGTCGCTCCCATTAATTGTATGGATATTGTGCTTAAGTGGTGATTATTGGTTTCTCGTCACGCGGGATCCTGATTTCATCAACGGGAGTGGGCCAGTCAGATCGCAAACAGATTGCCGCCTGGTGCGATCCTTGTTTTTGGCCACTCCCCATGGCTTAACGACATTATCGCGCTCTCGCTTAAGCTCAACGCGGACATTAAATTGCGCTTTATAGTGAAACAAGAAGTGCTGGGGAACTGTGGAAAATGCAATCAAGATTAGGAGACAGTGGAGTTGATTGAGGGTGTGAGCCAAGGAGTTTTTGGTAACTATTGTTAATTGTATATATGTGACCAGAAGTGTGGTCACCATAAAGCTGCCGAGAGAGAAGGCAGGAAAATAAAAGTAGGGAGGAGAGCAGGAGCATCAGCGAGCTTTTACCAGTGACTACCATTAGGTTGTTGATGCGACCATCAATTCACACGAGATGATTAGTAGAAGTGAACAGTGGTTTTAATAAGCTAGATCTGTGCCTGCCTCCGACTGCTCTGTACTGAGTGCCGCCTACAGGCTGCAGGTTTATATACCACCCCCGAGGGGGCGGGCCACAGGCAGAGCCCACAGGGGCATCAACATAATGCAGTACAATACAATGGTGAATTGCAGTAGCAATACGTTCACCACAGTTGTCTCCCCTTTTGACCTGGGTGTTGCATACACTCATTTATCTTTATTTCTCAGTTGTTGGTAACCATGTCATTGTGGAGGCAGAGGTGTATATGTTTCTGCATTTTTGGTTTTGTTGCTGATCTGTCAGTTGAATTTGAATTTGAAAAGAGGTTTGTTCAATGTACCTGAGTTTTTGTTTAGTGTTTTGCACCCTGTCTCTGTTTTGTTTGTTTAATCTCCACATTATCTCTCTGGATTCCCATCTAATCTTTTTCTTGACAGGGAAAAACTGATATCGGCTGACTGACTTTCTTCAAAAATCCTCTTTTGTTCTGGCCACAGGGGTTAATAAATTTAGAATTGCCTGTGTCTGCCTGTCGACAACTTTTTCAGCTCGCCTGGAGAAGGGTAGGAAAAGGAAAAGCTGTGAAAATACCTGCTAGTGGAAGAAGGATTTGGGAGCTAAGCAGAAACTTCTTTGCTTCCATTGTCAAAAGAAGGGGCGAAAAGGGAGTGTTGGGCCCTGCAGAAGAAAAAACAGCCTTCCAAAGGGGTGGCTCTGTGAAGATGCAGTCACGTCGGCTAGATAGTTCACTTAGTGAAGAGCTGGATGCTGGTGTTAAGCAGCCAGTTCTCAAGGAAGGGGCAGTGCCTTTGTCTCATGACAGTGAGAATGTTGACAACCAGTTATGATATTGAGGGATATTAGTGCAGCCCTTTTGGTCTTTTATACTGAATGGGATTTTGCCTTTGTCTAAGGAGTCCTCCACAGGAAGTTCTGTCCTAGTTCAGGGGCTTGAGTTGAGTTTTGTGGATGTACCTCTTCATATTACAGCCAGAAGTCTTACACCAAGTTAAAGTCCAACTGGCTTGTTTCAAACACTAGCTTCCGGTGCACTGCTCCTTCCTCAGGTGAATGAAGAGGTATGTTCCAGATACATATACATCGACAAAGACTTAATTACCTGCAAATGCTTGCATTCAAAGACTTGTCTTGCATCTTTGACTTTGTCTATATATATGTTTCTGGGAACATACCTCTTCATTCACCTGAGGAAGGAGCAGTGCTCCGAAAGCTAGTGTTTGAAACAAACCTGGTGTTGGACTTTAACCTGGTGTTGTAAGACTTCTTACTGTGCTCACCCCAGCCCAACGCGGCATCTCCACATCATGGGTACCTCTTCGTGTCATTGATTTGAGGTCAGAGTTAGTGTCACGGTGTGCTGTATTTGGGGTCTGGCCTAAGCTTTCTCTTGATGGTGTGACCATTATTTTAGGAAATGATTTGGCTGGAGGTAAGGCAATCCGGTAATGTCTAAACATGGGGGTGGCACGTAGCACAGTCGTCAGCAATGTTGCTTCACAGCGCCTGGGTCCCGGGTTCGATACCCGCTTGGATCACGTCTGTGCGGAGTCTGCGTGGGTTTCCTCCGGGTGCTCCAATTTCCTCCCACAAGTCCCGAATGATGTGCTTGTTAGGTGAATTGGACATTCTAAATTCTCCCTCTGTGTACCCGAACAGGCACCGGAATGTGCCGACTAGGGGATTTTCACAGTAACTTCATTGCTAATGTGAGCCTACTTGTGACACTAATAAAGATTATTATTATTAATACATAAGCTTTCAGATGAATTGATGGATGAATACTTTAAAGTGTCTAAGTGAATAGGGGAGAATGCTTCTGCGGAAATTTGATTTCAGTGACTGTTAACCTGAGTGGGATGTTCATTGAAAATCCTGATTCATTTAACCCTGGTTATTTGCCTTTGAAGTCTCAGTCCCATAGGTGAGGAGTTGGTGTTAAAAGGTGGATTGGAGGGTGGCATGTGGCGCAGTGGGTAAGCACTGCTGCCTCACTGCACCGAGGTCCCAGGTTCGATCCCGGCCCTGGGTAACTGTCCGTGTGAAGTTTGCACATTCTCCCCATGTCTGCCTGGGTCTCGTCCCAGCAACTCAAAGATGTGCTGGTTAGGTGGATTGGCCACGCTAAATTGCCCTTAATTGGAAAAACTAATAATTGGGTACTCTAAATTTTTAAAAAAAGATGGATTGGAGACTGACGTTAATGGGCGTGACAGAATGGCCTCTTGGTGCCCAACATGGTGTCACAACAAGACTGTTAAAACTCACATCGGGCCTTTCGCGAGATTTGTGATGCTCGGAATTCTTTGCAAGATCTTACGAGGTCTCTTGAGATTTCGCGATCTGGATCTTGCCCTTGTTAGAGGTGAAATATTCACACAAAGGCCTGAGGATGAGTAAAGAAGCAGTTTATTGTATCAGAATTCTGTGAGAAAGGCCTGAGGCTCCGCAGCCTTTCTGACAGCACCATTTCTCACTTGAGCTAAGGCTCACATGAGTTAATATACAGATTCAAGGGGCAGAATTAGTTGTATTCTCATTTACATACAATCAATCAACTATATTCGCGTCACAATTCATCACATGCAGTCAATCAATTTTCTTGCAATCCCAGTTACCATATATATGGTTAAAGTGGGTGTTGTCTTACCCGCCTCTAACTTCATACAGAAATAATTCAAAACTAACACAAGGATATGTCCTGTCTACAGCTGGAAACCTTGATCTATTATGGATACATTGCATTCCTTGTTCTGTGAAGCTGTTATCAGCAGCTGCTGAGATACTCCCTATAAGTACCCACACTTGGTTCTCATGAGGTAGTTTACACAGTTTGTAACTTACTGTTCAGGAAAGTGGCTAGTTTGGCCATTTTGTGTCTTTCGTATTGCTTTAACAACTAACAGCCATTTTGTGACCTTTCTGATATTAACAAGCATTGTGTATACACTATCTATTTCTACAAATTGCCTCTTCTAAACAAGCATCTAAGCCAATGAGTACCTTTTGTCTCATCAGAACTATTCAAAAGTAATATAGGAGCACAAATGTAGTTACAGAGCCACCTATAATTTATATCATAGTCCAGTATCAGAAAATGTCCCCCAACACCCTTGTTGGCCGAGATCTAGATTAACATATAATATGTCTGCGCCCGATTATCACAAGGCCTGGGATTGAACGCCTGTGCCCGAGGGACATTGCCATGATACCATTTAGCACTGGTCCGCACAAATGTGGACCAGGTGTAATGGCATCCGGGGGGGGGGGATCTCCCAGGCCAATGGAGGCCCCTGGGTGGTCGGGCTCTGGGCAGGGCAGTACTCTGATACTCCTGCTGGCATCTAGGAACCTTGGCACTGCCACCCTGGCACCCTGGCTGTGCCACCCAGGCAGCTTGTCAGTGTCATCCTGGCACTGCTGCGGTACCCAGGTCGCACTGCCAGTCTGAAAGGGACACTGCCAGGGTCCCAGGCTGGCAGTTCCAAGGTGCTCAAGTGCCAGGTTGCCCGTGCCAGGGATCTGGCCCTTGCCCTGTCCTTAAGGGGTGGGGTGAGGGGGGGCTTGAGGACACCCTTAGAGGCTGGTTGGGGGTGCCCAGAGACTGCGGTGCTTGAATCTGGCGATCGGGGAGATAGAGATGGCATTTAAAAATGGCACCCCTATCTTGTCCTGCAGTGACGAGCTGAGCCAGAAAGACCCGAGAAACACCCTGCAATTCGTGCTCAAAACTAGACACTTTTCTTTTTATTAAATCGTGCCCGATAAGTCATATCAGTACCCCATGGAAAATGAGCAGTCGATTGAGCACCAAGAGAGGGATTCAGACCTGTCTGGTTTTTATGAAAATGCGTTGAATGAGAAAGAAGCAGAGGGGTTCTTGTTTTCTTTTATCTGAAAGATAATGGGTGGAATTCTCTGACAATGGGGCTATGTCCCCATGCCCGAGAGAAAACGGGTGTGAATCACCCTGGACTTTCCCGGAGAAAGGAGGTTAGCGGGGCCCCGGAGTAGTCCTCGCTGCCGATACGGGGCCCTGCACTCCCGGGCGCGAGTCCGCATATGCACATGGTGGCCGCCTGCGGCGGCGGCACCGCGCAACATGGCGGACCCACACAGCTGGCCAGCCCCGGAAATATAGGCCCCCCCCCCCCGAGATCGTGCACGCCCGCCAATCGGTGGCCCTCGATCGCGAGCCTGGCCGTCCTGGAGGCCCCCCCGGTGACGGGTCCCCCCCCACCACCCCGCCCCCCACCAGGGCGGCCGCGGGCTGAGGCCGCAGCCGCCACTCCGAGCTCCCGCTGGGTGGAACCATGAGTGAAGCATGCCGGCAGGAACTCGGCCAGTTGTCGGCGGAGAATTGCTGCGGGGACCTCTTTCAATGGCCCTCGGCCGACGCCGCCCCGCCTCGACTGTACGTGCGCGACTGGCGGCGATTCACCAGCCCTCGGAGAATCACGGGTAGGCGTCGGACCCGATTGCGGGTCTGGCGCCCCATTCTCTGCTACCGCGCCGAGGCTCGAAGAATCCCGGCTAATATGTTGAGGAGCAAAAGGAGACCATTGGAGGTTCCTGCTCATGGGGAGTGGAACGTGATTTTTCAGATTGTAGCCTCCTCTGTGTACCGTAGGCAGATTTTGAGTCCAGCTCATGGTGGCACAATAATAGCAGGCTGTTTAGAAGTGACAAAAACTTATGATCAAATTTTAAAACATTTTAGTAAAGCATGATGTGGCAGAGTACTGCAGGCCTTGTCATGTCTACCAAGTCACTGGCAATCCCAATCAAAAACTTCCGGGAGCCTCATTTCAGCCAATTCCTGCCTTTCATGAAACTTTTAGTATGGTTATTGTGGATTTTGTGGGTCTTCCATCAAGTGTGCATCCACCTGGTTTCCAGAGGCCATTCCACTGAGGAAAATAACTGTCCAGGTGGTACTTAAAGCATTTGTTTAAGTTATTTCCTATTTTTGGATTTCCAAAATCTATTCAATCAGACCAAGGTTCTAATTTTGACTGGGATCTTTCGGCAGCTTATGTGGTAGACAAAGGAATAATCGACAGAGTACATTGACAGTGCTGCATCAACAAATCGTGATTGGTTACAGTGCAGAACAAGGCCAAACAAGAGCAGCATAGGGTGTCGTGAATAGCGTTCTTACAGGGAACAGATCAGTCCAAAGGAGAGTCATTCAGGAATCCAGTAACTGGGGAAGAAGCCATTCAATACCATTCAAGTGCGTACCACACAGAGTCTCAGTGGGAGCTGGAAGACTTTAATGTCTATGTTAAGAACTTACTGCTGTGAATTTGAATGAGACTGGGATGAAGGTATATATAATAATAATCATAATAATAATCTTTATTATTGTCACAAGTATGTTTACATTAACACTGCAATGAAATTACTGTGAAAAACCCCTCGTCTCCACACTCCGGCGCATGTTCGGCTACACTGAGGGAGAGTTCAGAATGTCCAATTCACCTAAAAAGCACGGCTTTCGGGACTTGTGGGAGGAAACCGGAGCACCCGGAGGAAACCCACGCAGACACAGGGAGAACATGCAGACTCCACACAGAGAGTGACCCAAGCCGGGAATCGAACTTGGGACCCTGGCATTGTGAAGCAACTGTGCTAACCACTGTGCTAACCACAATCCTCCCATTGATTCTGTATACACCTCCCACTGCCTCAGAAAGGCAGATAGCATCAGACCCAGGCTTTGCCCTCTTCCAGAACCTTCCATCAGGCAGAAGATGCAGAACTCTGAAGACCCGCACATCCAGACATAGGAACAGCTTCTTCCCCAGTTACTGGATTCCTGAATGACTCTCCTTTGGACTGATCTGTTCCCTGTAAGAACGCTATTCACGACACCCTATGCTGCTCTTGTTTGGCCTTGTTCTGCACTGTAACCAATCACTATTTGTTGATGCAGCACTGTCAATGTATTCTGTCGATTACTATGTACATACTGTGTACGTTCCCTTGGCCGCAGAAAAATACTTTCCACTGTACTTCGGTACATGTGACAATAAATAAATATCAATCAATATAAATAACACTGTGCTACCGCATGACGTTTGCTGTAAGAGAGGTAGTCCAGGAATCATTGGCATTCAATCTACCTGATTTGGTCTTAGACCACTCTGCACTTGACCTTTAAACTGGTTGGTGGATGATACTCCTACCAATTGTTTAGGCTCTATGAGTAAGTTTTAGTTAAGACTCAGTAGAGCATGCAAAATGACAGATCTAAGTTAGAGTTTTCACAGGAAAAGATGACCGTAAATCAAACTCTAATCTTTAGTTCCGGAGATCAAGCCTCTGCTTTACAGGCATACTGCAGTGGGCCATATATTGTGGAGCGCAAAACCAGTGATGTTGACTGAAGAGAAAATGCTGGAAAATCTCAGCAGGTCTGGCAGCATCTGTAGGGAGAGAAAAGAGCTAATGTTCCGAGTCCGATGACTCTTTGTCAAAGCTAACAGAGAGAGAAAGTGGGAAATATTTATACTGTGGAGTGAGAATGAAAGATGAGTCATAGCCACAGAAACCCAGGGAAACCGGGTGCTAATGGCTACAGAAACCAAGGGGAAAGAGTGCAGTCCCCAGAGAGAATAAAAGATGTGAAGGGAAGATCCCCCTACATCTACAGTTTGGTGGTGGCATCACGCTGGAGGTGGTGAAAACGGCGGAGGATTATGCTTTGCATACGGAGGCTGGTGGGATGAAATGTGAGAATGAGAGGGACTCTATCCTTGTTCTGGGAGGGAGTGGAGGGGGCGAGGGTAGTGGCGCGGGAGATGGACCGCACACTGTTGAGGGCCCTGTCCACAACTGTAGGTGGGAAATCACGGTTGAGGAAGAAGGAACACATTTTCAAAGTACCATTTTGGAAAGTGGCACCATCGGAACAAATGCGACGGAGGCGAAGGAGTTGAGAGAAAGAGATGGAGTCCTTCAGGGTGTAGGGTGCAAAGAGCTGTAGTCCAGATAGCTGTGGGAGTCAGTGGGCTTGTAGTGGATATTAGTGGATAGTCTATTGCCGGAAATGGAGACAGAAAGATCAAGGAAGGGAAGGGAAGTGTCTGAGATGGACCAGGTGAAAGTGATGGAGGGGTGGAAACTGGAAGCGAAGTTGATGAATTTTTCCAGGTCCAGGCGAGAGCATGACATGGCACCAAAATAGTCATCAATGTATTGTTAAAGGAGTTGTGTAAGGGGGCCTGGATAGGCCTGGAACAAGCAATGTTCCACATACCCCATAAAAAGGCAAGCGTAGCTAGGACCCATGCTACACCTTTGATTTGGAGAAAGTGAGATGAGATAAAGGAGAAGTTGTTGAGAGATAGAACGAGTACAGCCAGGCGGAGGAGAGTGATGGTGGATGAGAATTGTCCGGGCCTCTTTTCGAGAGTATGATGTTGACTATTTTGTTGTCACTCCCGACCACAGGAAAAGGAGCAGACTTTGTCATGCCAAAATGCTGAAGAGTTACTGAAAGAGAGGGGGGAGTGATAGGAAGAATACAGCAGAGGAGTCTGTTACTTTAACATGTATTGTGGACACATCTCATTTGGAGCAGCCAGATTCTCCCATGGTTCATCAGTGTGGACCAGAGACGAGGGGCGTCATTCTCCGACCCCCCGCCGGGTCGGAGAATGGCCGTTGGCCGCCGTGAATCCCGCCCCCGCCGAAGTCTCCACTCCCGGAGATTGGGCGGGGGCGGGAATCCGGCCGCGCCGGTTGGCCGGACCCCCCGCTGGATTCTCCGGCCCGAATGGGCCGAAGTCCCGCCCAGGAATTGCCTGTCCCGCCGACGTAAGTCAAACCTGGTACTTACCGGCGGGACCAGGCGGCGTGGGCGGGCTCCGGGGTCCTGGGGTGGTGGCGCGGGGCGATCTGACCCCGGGGGGTGCCCCCACGGTGGCCTGGCCCGCGATCGGGGCCCACCGATCCGCGGGCGGGCCTGTGCCGTGGGGGCACTCTTTCCCTTCCGCCTCCGCTACGGCCTCCACCATGGCGGAGGCGGAAGAGACTCCCCCCACTGCGCATGCGCGGGAAACTGACAGCGGCCGCTGACGCTCCCGCGCATGCGCTGGGAAACTGACAGCGGCCGCTGAAGCTCCCGCGCATGCGCCGCATTTCCGCGCCAGCTGGCGGGGCAACAAACGCCATTTCCGCCAGCTGGCAGGGCGGAAATCCCTCCGGCGTCGGCCTAGCCCCTCAATGTTGGGGCTAGGCCGCCAAAGATGTGGAGACGTCCGCACCTTTTTGCCGGCGCGATACCCGTCTGATTGGCGCCGGCTTTGGCGCCAGTCGGCGGGCATCCCGCCGTTGGGGGAGAATTTCGCCCGAGATATTTGAAGCAATTTGGTGATTCCACTGAAACATCTTTGGACATACATTGTTTTATTTTCTGACATGCCAAGTAAAAGGAGCTTGTGCGTCACGATATTGACATTGGCGATACCGCACCCGTTAAGCAATGTGGGTCCTAAAAAATATAAACATCTAAGGGAAGAGGTAACACACATGCTTGAACATGCCACAATTGAACCCTCCCACAGGGATTGGAGCTCAATGTGATTACTGGTGCCTAAACGTGATGGTAGTTATAGATTTTGTACTGATTACCAAAAGATAAATGTTTTGACTGAGGCAGACTGTTATCCTCTTCCACAGATGAACAATTGTATTGATCAAGTTTGCCCTGCTAAGTATGTTAGTAAATTTGACCTGCTAAAGGTTATTGGCAGGACTCCCTTGCGGAACGTGCAAAAGACATAATTGCATTTGTGAGTGGTGAAGCTTTTTTTCAGTATACTCCCATGGGCTTTGGTATGAGAAATACCCCAGCAACCTTTCCGAGATTGATTAATCAGGTATTGTCTGGATTGTATGGCTGTGAGGCGTACCCTGATGATGTATAGTACAGCACGGGCCGTGCACATACTGCAGATTAAATCTCTTTTTGACCGTTCAGTAAAAGCTGTTAATTTGGCTGAGTGTGAGTTTGGCAAGGCTACTGTAACTTACGTTGGGAAAGTTGTGGGCCAAGGTAAGGTTCACCCACTGCAAGCCATTGATCAGTTCTTGTTCTGCAGAGTGACAAGGAATTGTGAAGATTCCTAAGAATGGTGGGATATTACAGGGGTTTCCTTTGGAACCTTTCCATGGGGCTTGCACCATTGACGGACATGCTTGATTCCAAGATAGCTTTCAAGTGGTCAGAAAGATGTCAAGAGGCTTTTTGAGCAGGTTAGGGCAATTCTTAGACGTACCCCTGTGTTCTCTGCCCCCAAGTTTGACGAGTCCTTTATCTCACTGTTGTTGCTAGTGATATGGTGCTGGTGTGCTGCTTTTACAAGAAGATGGGGAAGAAGTTAACGATCACCCAGTTTGCTACTTCTCTGAAAGGTTTGGTGAGCCCCAATGAAACTACTCAACCATTGAAAAAGAAACACTTGCATTGGTTCTTGCCGTACAACACTTCGAGGTGTTCATAGGTGCTGCTGCTCATTCTGTGGTGGTTTTTACTGACCATAATCCGCTAATGTTCTTACACAGGATGAAAAATAAGAACCGGAGATTAATAAATTGGAGTCTATTCCTCCAAGAGATTGATCTACAGATAAATCACATCTGCGATAGAGACAACGTTATAACAGATGCCCTTTCTTAGCATTAGGAGCAGAGAGACAGGAGGTTGCCAAGAAATTTGTTTGTGTTTTCCCTTGTTTATTGCCTGGAGTGGGGGGGGGGGGGGAATGATGGAACTGTGTGACAAGCAGGTGTTTTTTGTTTTTAAATTGCTCAGCCAGTTGATGATAAACATGTGACAGAAGTGAGGTCACTATAAAGCTGCCTAGAGAGGGGGAAGCGAAAACAAAATGGAGGGAGGATTGTGGGAAGATGCAGCAGGGATGCTGCTGTGAGCATTTGCCAGTGACCACCCTCAGGGTGTCTCCTTTCGACCTGTGTTGCACCCACTCACATTTATTTCTCTGGCGGTAACCACGTCATCGTGGGGGCAAAGGTGCATATGTGTTTTGGCTTTGTTGCGGATCTGTCAGGTGTATTTGAAACCAGCCTCGTAGAGGTTGGTTTAATGCACCTGGGTTTTTGTTTATTGTCTTGCACCCTGTTGCTGTTTTGTTTGTTTCATCTCCACAATATCTCTCTGGGTTCCTTATCTTTTTTCTTCCCTACTTTCTTGGTGGGAACAATTTGTTCTTGACTGACCACCTTCAAACATTCTCTTTTGTTATGGCCACAGGGGTTAATCATTTAGAATTGCCTGTCTTCTTGCAGATAACTTTTTGAAGTTTTTGGTTGTCACAATATATTAATTGGATTTAATATCATGCAGGTGGTGGGCATACACAGGGGAGTCACCCAAATAGGAACAGGCTAAAACTGATTCCTCTGTTAGGAGATGCATGATTATAATGTGCTCATGAAATTGTGTAAACATTGGGTCCAGTTCTATTGTTTCCCACCTTGGTTTCTGGCGTATAATAACTGTGTGCCAGCTGGGTAGAATAGTTCATTCAATCTTTCATAAATAGGCTCAGAGAAGGGTAGATAGTCTCACTTGCTGTGTAGCAAGATGCAACCAACCTTACTAATTCCACTGCACTTGAACTTTGAAAAGGCGTGAGGTGAGATTATGTAGCATCTTTCCCATACACTATGCTGCAATTCCCAAAATCATCTGTGACAAAAACAATTGGGGAAGGGCAATAAATGCTGACCCAGCAAGTGACACTCGTATCCCCCCATCAATTGGAAAAAACAGGCTTTGTGGATGTTGGAAATCCCGAAATAAGGACAGAAATGGATGCTTTGGGGGGGGGGGGGGGGGGGGAATGAGGGTACAAAACAAAAAGGTTGGTTAAGGGACAATAAAAGAAGCAGAAGCTGGTTGAGATGAAAATATCACAATTACTACCGTGCAGTAGGCCATTCAGCCCATCAGGCCTGAATTGGCTCTCAGGATGAGCAATTGAGTGATTCACCTAGTGCCGTTCTCTTTCCTACTCTCTGTAACGCTGTACATTCTTCAGATAATCTTCCAATTTCAGATAACCATCCAATTCCCTTTTGAATGCTTTGATTGAGCCTGCCTCCACCACACTATCAAGCAGTGCATTCTAGATCTGTGCTACTTGCTGTGTGAAAATGTTTTCCTCATGTTGCTTTTCATGTTTATCTCGTGTTGCTTTTTGTTCTTTTTGCCAATTCTTTTAAATCTCTGCCCTCAGATCTTGATACTTTCATGGGGAGGAACAGTTTCTGTCCAAACGCCTCATGATTTTGAATCCCTCCATGAAATCTCCTCTCTGCCCTCTCTTCTCTAAGTAAACCATTACCAGGTTCTCCAGCCCATCTTCATAACTGTTCCCATGATCTTTCCTGCACTCTCTCCAATTGCTTCATTTGATTCCAAAAGTATGGCGCCTATAAAGAGATGCAATACTTACAGGTTCAACATAACAGATGCCATCCAACGGCCATGCTGCGCAGGAAAAGCAACTTGCTGCGGTGCAGCCTGGCCAATGAAAACCGGGAGGCCCCTCTGCCAGGATCTACCCGGCTCGCCAAGCCTTGCGTGGTTCAATGCAATCTCGCGAGACGTTTGGGATGTGAATCCCACCCACAATGAGCGCAATCACGTTATGGCAAATCTGCATATTAGAGCGAGGCAGTAAGCCTCATTCTCTAATGTGCAGATTCCTGAGGTACCTGAGACTTTGGGATTCAACCCCTTTGCCTCAGAGACCTCCGGCGAGCACTGTTTGGTACTGATCCCCACAAACAGGGACCAGACAGAACGGCACTTTTGGGGGTTTCCAAGGGAATCGGGTATCCCCAGCTGCACGCGCTCTAGGAAGGGTGGTACCCTGGCACTGCCAGCCTGGCATTCCAATGTACCTAGGTGGTACTGCCAGCTGGCATGGGAACTGCCAGGGTGCTAGGTTGGCAGTGCCAAGCTGGCATTTTGTGCGTGTGTGATCGGTCTGGGGTTGCCCGGCGTGAGTGTGGGGTGGGGGACCCTCCCATAATGCATTCGGACTGGGGGTGATGAAGTCGGGGATTGTTTTGGGGGCCTCGGAATTCAGGACACCATTTAAAAGAGGCGTCCTGATCTTTCGTTACAATGGGGAGTTCCAGCGAGCGAAGCTCCCTGCTGAACAAAATGGGGCTATGTGCTGTATCGGTCATGAGTTCCCCGGTCAGGCCCCTTTATCCAATGCGAGTCGCGTTGAACAGCACTGCGAGTGAAACATGTGGCTAAAAGTGCTCGTTAGGGGACTTTCTTTGAACTCTATTTCGCCATTAATAAATCTTAACCACTCTCAACCTGTCGGCAACCTTCAATGACATGTATGCATATACGCCCAGGTCTCTCTGTGTGCATCCCTTTAAAGTAGTACTCTTTATTTTATACTGTCTCTCCACGTTATCCGTGCCAAACTGAATCACCTCACATGTCTCTGCATTGAACTTTATCAATCACTAGCCCACCCATTCCACCAACTTGTCCATGTTCTTTTGAAGTTCAATACAATCCTCCTCTCAGCTCACAATGCTTCCAAATTTCATGGCTAAACTATACATGTAAGGCTTCACAAAAAATAATTAATTTAATGACAAGGTAATCTGCTTTGAATGGTGTTAGAACATAGAACATAGAACATAGAAAATACAGCACAGAACAGGCCCTTCGGCCCACGATGTTGTGCCGAACCTTTTTCCTAGATTAATCATAGATTATCATTGAATTTACAGTGCAGAAGGAGGCCATTCGGCCCTTTGAGTCTGCACCGGCTCTTGGAAAGAGCACCATACCCAAACTCAACACCTCCACCCAACACCAAGGGCAATTTGGACATTAAGGGCAATTTATCATTGGCCAATTCACCTAACCCGCACATCTTTGGACTGTGGGAGGAAACCGGAGCACCCGGAGGAAACCCACGCAGACACGGGGAGGACGTACAGACTCCGCACAGACAATGACCCAAGCCGGAATCGAACCTGGGACCATGGAGCTGTGAAGCAATTGCGCTATCCACAATGCTACCGTGCTGCCCTTAAGAACAAATAAATCTACACTATATCATTTTACCGTCATCCATGTACCTATCCAATAGCTGCTTGAAGGTCCCTAATGTTTCCGACTCAACGACTTCCACAGGCAGTGCATTCCATGCCCCCACTACTCTCTGGGTAAAGAACCTATCTCTGATATCCCTCCTATATCTTCCACCTTTCACCTTAAATTTATGTCCCCTTGTAATGGTGTGTTCCACCCGGGGAAAAAGTCTCTGACTGTCTACTCTATCTATTCCCCTGATCATCTTATAAACCTCTATCAAGTCACCCCTCATCCTTCTCCGCTCTAATGAGAAAAGGCCTAGCACCCTCAACCTTTCCTGGTAAGACCTACTCTCCATTCCAGGCAACATCCTGGTAAATCTTCTTTGCACCTTTTCCAGAGCTTTCACATCCTTCCTAAAATGAGGCGACCAGAACTGTACACAGTACTCCAAATGTGGCCTTACCAAAGTTTTGTACAGCTGCATCATCACCTCACGGCTCTTAAATTCAATCCCTCTGTTAATGAACGTGAGCACACCATAGGCCTTCTTCGCAGCTCTATCCACTTGAGTGGCAACTTTCAAAGATGTATGAACATAGACCCCAAGATCTCTCTGCTCCTCCACATTGCCAAGAACTCTACCGTTAACCCTATATTCCGCATTCATATTTGTCCTTCCAAAATGGACAACCTCACACTTTTCAGGGTTAAACTCCATCTGCCACTCTCTGACTTCTATCGGTTAGCCAGTTCGTTATCCAACTGGCCAAATTTCCCACTATCCCATGCCTCCTTACTTTCTGCATAAGCCTACCATGGGGAACTTTATCAAATGCCTTACTAAAATCCATGTACACTACATCCACTGCTTTACCTTCATCCACATGCTTGGTCACCTCCTCAAAGAATTCAATAAGATTTGTAAGGCAAGACCTACCCCTCACAAATCCGTGCTGACTATCCCTAATCAAGCAGTGTCTTTCCAGATGCTCAGAAATCCTATCCTTCAGTACCCTTTCCATTACTTTGCCTACCACCGAAGTAAGACTAACTGGCCTGTAATTCCCAGGGTTATCCCTAGTTCCTTTTTTGAACAGGGGCACGACATTCGCCACTCTCCAATCCCCTGGTACCACCCCTGTTGACAGTGAGGACGAAAAGATAATTGCCAACGGCTCTGCAATTTCATCTCTTGCTTCCCATAGAATCCTTGGATATATCCCGTCAGGCCCGGGGGACTTGTCTATCCTCAAGTTTTTCAAAATGCCCAACACATCTTCCTTCCTGACAAATATTTCCTCGAGCTTACCAATCTGTTTCACACTGTCCTCTCCAACAATATCGCCCCTCTCATTTGTAAATACAGAAGAAAAATACTCATTCAAGACCTCTCCTATCTCTTCAGACTCAATACACAATCTCCCGCTACTGTCCTTGATCGGACCTACCCTCGCTCTAGTCATTCTCATATTTCTCACATATGTGTAAAAGGCCTTGGGGTTTTCCTTGATCCTACCCGCCAAAGATTGTTCATGCCCTCTCTTAGCTCTCCTAATCCCTTTCTTCAGTTCCCTCCTGGCTATCTTGTATCCCTCCAATGCCCTGTCTGAACCTTGTTTCCTCAGCCTTACATAAGTCACCTTTTTCCTCTTAACAAGACATCCAACCTCTCTTGTCAACCATGGTTCCCTCATTCGACCATCTCTTCCTTGCCTGACAGGGACATACATATCAAGGACACGTAGCACCTGTTCCTTGAACAAGTTCCACATTTCACTTGTGTCCTTCCCTGCCAGCCTATGTTCCCAACTTATGCACTTCAATTCTTGTCTGACAACATCGTATTTACCCTTCCCCCAATTGTAAACCTTGCCCTGTTGCACGTACCTATCCCTCTCCATTACTAAAGTGAAAGTCACAGAATTGTGGTCACTATCTCCGAAATGCTCCCCCACTAACAAATCTATCACTTGCCCTGGTTCATTACCCAGTACTAAATCCAATATTGCCCCTCCTCTGGTCGGACAATCTACATACTGTGTTAGAAAAGCATCCTGGACACACTGCACAAACACCACCCCATCCAAACTATTTGATCTAAGGAGTTTCCACTGACTATTTGGGAAGTTAAAGTCGCCCATGACTACTACCCTATGACTTCTGCACCTTTCCAAAATCTGTTTCCCAATCTGTTCCTCCACATCTCTGTTACTATTGGGGGGCCTATAGAAAACTCCTAACAAGGTGACTGCTCCTTTCCTATTTCTGACTTCAACCCATACTACCTCAATAGGGTGATACTCCTCGAACTGCCTTTCTGCAGCTGTTATACTATCTCTAATTAATAATGCCACCCACCCACCTCTTTTACCACCCTCCCTAATCTTATTGAAACATCTATAACCAGGGACCTCCAACAACCATTTCTGCCCCTCTTCTATCCAAGTTTCCGTGATGGCCACCACATCGTAGTCCCAAGTACCGATCCATGCCTTAAGTTCACCCACCTTATTCCTGATGCTTCTTGCGTTGAAGTATACACACTTCAACCCATCTCCGTGCCTGCAAATACTCTCCTTTGTCAGTGTTCCCTTCCCCACTGCCTCATTACATGCTTTGGCATCCTGAATATCGGCTACCTTAGTTGCTGGACTACAAATCCGGTTCCCATTCCCCTGCCAAATTAGTTTAAACCCTCCCGAAGAGTACTAGCAAACCTCCCTCCCAGGATATTGGTGCCCCTCTGGTTCAGATGCAACCCGTCCTGCTTGTACAGGTCCCACCTTCCCCAGAATGCGCTCCAATTATCCAAATACCTGAAGCCCTCCCTCCTACACCGTTCCTGCAGCCACGTGTTCAACTGCACTCTCTCCCTATTCGTAGCCTCGCTATCACGTGGCACCGGCAACAAACCAGAGATGACAACTCTGTCTGTCCTGGCTTTCAACTTCCAGCCTAACTCCCTAAACTTGTTTATTACCTCCACACCCCTTTTCCTACCTATGTCGTTGGTACCAATGTGCACCACGACTTCTGGCTGTTCACCCTCCCCCTTAAGGATCCTGAAGACACGATCCGAGACATCCCTGGCCCTGGCACCCGGGAGGCAACATACCTTCCGGGAGTCTCGCTCGCGACCACAGAATCTCCTATCTATTCCCCTAACCATTGAATCTCCTACAACTATTGCTTTTCTATTCTCCCCCCTTCCCTTCTGAGCCCCAGAGCCAGACTCCGTGCCAGAGCCCTGACCGCTAGGGCCTTCCCCCGGTTGGTGATCCCCCCCAACAGCATCCAAAACGGTATACTTGTTTTGAAGGGGAACGGCCACGAGGGATCCCTGCACTGTCTGCCTGTTTGTTTTTTTCCCCCTGACTGTAACCCAGCTATTCTTGTCCTGTACCTTGGGTGTGGTTACCTCCCTGTCACTCTTCTCAATCACCCCCTCTGCCTCCCGGATGATCCGAAGTTCATCCAGCTTCAGCTCCAGTTCCCTAACACGGTCTTTGAGGAGCTGAAGTTGGGTGCACTTCCCGCAGGTATAGTCAGCGGGGACACCGGTGGTATCCCTCACCACCCACATCCTACAGGAGGAGCATGTAACTGGCCTAGCCTCCATCCCCTCTTACCTTAAAGAATATAGCTGCTGTGTGGACTAACTAGATCTTCGCCCTCCGACTCTGCTCCCAGTCAGCTACACTTCCTGTAAACTCCTGGCTCTCTTCGCACTCTTTGCGGAAATGTCGGAAACAAAATGAAAGGAGCACCTTACTCCCTCCTCACCTAACTCCCTCGGTCACCAAACTCTCACTATCGCACTCAAATGCACCAAATTCAGCACTCCCTCGGTCACCAAACTCTCACTATCGCACTCAAAAAGCACCAAATTCAGCACTCAGGAGACTAGAAGAGCTCCCACTCATTATTTTGAACAAGTTCCTTGGGATTTTTAGATTCAGCTGAACGGGTTGATTGGCACCAGTTTCTCATCTTGAACCTTTGACAACTTGGCTTCCCCCTCAGCACGATACTGTGCTGGCCCTGAGGTTCCTTGAGCATTCTGTCTGACCTCTATCTCTGTACTATCAGAGGTCCAGTGATAATGATGAATTTCCGCTGAATCTGGGTACCTTGACCCATCAACTGTAGGGCTGACAACATCAAATGAGCAGGGCCAAGGTGAAGAATCCAAATGCTGGGCAGTTCCAATTTCCCAGTTCAATATTGATCCCACATATTACTGAGCGTTAGTATGCCAAGAGAAATTAGATATGCTGGATGAACTTGGGCCACAACCAAGGGAGGAAAATGCAGAGAGGAAAAATTACTTTTAATTGGATTGACTTCCCTGTATGGGAAGGTGCAATGTAACTTGTGGGTGGGAGGTGGGGGCTGTATAGCCACAACTCTTGGCAGATTTTCCAGCTCCATTGGCTGGCAGCTGATTGTTGCAGTATTGCTCGTCTGGCTAGTGAACAACTAACTGGTGGTATCAGTGCAAAGGCACCTAATTAGCTGCCATGGCACAGATGCCGGAAGCTCAATGCTGGAGGGCAGTGCTGTACTGGTATAACTGCCAGGATTGCAGCCTATGGGTTTTCACTACTATTCACTGATATCTTGGAGTGGCGCTTGGACCCACAACATCTAACTCAAACATGTGAGTAGAAGCAGTAAAGTCACTTTTGTGAGGGCCATGAAGAATCCAGCACGAGTTTTAAGGATACAAAGAAATAACATTTATTTACAATAACATGTATATACAACAGCAGCAGCAGCAACTTCGCTTGCTGCTCACTCCTTCCTGCTGGTTCCAAACTGGCCAGCTTTATTTATACAGGGAGTCTGTTAATGATTTCTCCGCCACCCTCATTGGGGAAGCTCATACTCCCACAGGATTGTGGGATTGTCATTAGTCCCCAGCCAATGGTAAACAGGCAGGTTATAACATCCCTCCCCCACAAAATCCAAGGAATCCACCGAAGACCCTGGTGAAGGAGGGCGTTGGACTCCTTTTGCCGCAGGCTGGACACCATTTGCACAAGGCGCTGAATCGGGTGGAGTGTAACGAGATGGAGACCGGCGCTTCCGTGATGAACGGCGTAACGGTTGTACATCCACGGCCCCTGGGCCCAAGGATTCCCCCTCTAATGCGTCCTGTGTCTCCATCTCGGAGTCAGAGTCTGCTGCCTCCGTCATCTCGGCGTCTCTATCTCCACGTGGTTCTGTAACGTCCTGCGCAGGCTTTGAGTGAGGCACCAGTGGAAGATTGTGAGGGCTACTTTCCATTGTCCCTGGTCTCTGTGGTTATAGAAATGAGCTCCGGGGGCAGGGAATCTTTGGAAGAGATAGTCTTCTGGACCAAATGTGGTCTACATGTTTGCGCTGGAGACGACCTTGTGCTTGCACCTGGTAAGATATAGGGCCCGTTTGGTGAAAGATTACGCCAGGGACCCACTGGTGTTCCAGCAAAATTCCGAACGGACACTGGGTCACCGGGCGCAAACTGCCGAATCGGCCGATGCCGAGAAAAACCATGTGCCTGCCGTTCTTGTGTGCACCGTACTTTTGCGCCAATGTCCGGGGAAACCATGCTCAGGCGGGTGCGAAGTCTCCGGCCCATGAGGAGTTCTGCGGGAGCTACCCCAGAAACCGCATGGGGGTGTGCTCCTATACGAAGACAAAATGCGAGCCAGTCTCGTGTCCATTGACCCGGAAGACTGCTTCTTTAGGCCTCGTTTGAATGTCTGCACTGCGCGTTCCGCCAACCCATTTGAAGCCGGGTGGTAAGGGGCAGTGTGGATATGGCGTATGCCGTTCATCTTCATAAACCTCGCAAACTCCTCACTTGTGAATGGAGTGCCGTTATCCGTGATCAGCACCTCCAGGAAGCCATGCGTACTAAAAGACAAACGCATCTTAATTGTTGCGCAGGACGTTGTGCCTCGCATCTTATGCACCTCTAGCCATTTAGACTGGGCGTCGATTAATAGAAGGAACATGAATCCTTGAAAAGGGCTGGCGAAATCCGCATGCAAGCGCACCCAAGGCCACCCTGGCCACTCCCAGTGATGTAGGGGCGCGGCCGGCGGAAGCTTCTGATGCTCCTGGCAATTGGAGCAGTTTTGGGCTACCTTCTCAATGTCGGTGTCGGTGTCGAGGCCTGGCCACCAGACATAACTCCAGGCCAACATTTTAATTTTGGTCACACCTGGATGCCGATTGTACAAGTCTCTTAGTATCAGCTCCTGTCCTATTTCCGGGACAATTACACGCGTCCCCCCAGGATGCCGTCTTCCACGCTGAACTCTGACAGCTTGGAGGAAAATGCCCGCAACTTGCCTGGGAGCTGTCTATGCTGCCCACCATACAGGACTATGTGCCGAACCTTTGACAGGACTGGCTCTGCCTGGGTCCACTCATGGATCTGTGATGCCGTGACAGGCAAAGTGTCCATAAGATTTAGGGTTGCAACCACCTCACCGGTCGTGGGGGTCGACATGGGGCCGGTCGATAAAGGCAATCGGCTCAGTGCATCGGCATTCGCTATTTGCGTTCCTGGTTTGTGCTCCAGAGAATACTCGTATGCAGCGAGCAACAAAGCCCAGCGCTGGATCCGTGCGGAAGCAATGGGTGGTATTGGCTTATCCTCTCTGAAAAGTCCCAGCAGAGGCTTATGATCAGTCACGATAGTGAAGTGGCGGCCATACACGTACTGGTGAAAATGCAAAGACCACTGCCAGGCCCTCCTTCTAGATCTGCGCGTACTTTTTTTTCCGCTGCAGTCAATGTGCGGGAGGCGAAAGCTAACGGCCGCTCGGCCCCGTTCTCCATCTTGTGGGACAGGACGGCCCCAATACCATATGGGGATGCATCACATGTGACGAGCAAAGCCTTTCCAGGATCATATTGGTTAGTAACCCAGACGATGACAATTGTTGTTTTACCCGCCGGAAAGCGGTTTCTTGCGGCTGACCCCAAACCCAGGTGTGATTTTTCTTTAGCAGAAGGTGCAACAGGGCCAGCTTGGTTGCCAGATTGGGAAGGAACTTCCTGTAATATTTTACGAGGCCGAAAAAAGAACGAAGATGCAAAGTGTCAGTCGGGGCGGGGGCCTGTTGAATCACGCGCACCTTCTCTGCGACGGGGTGCAAACCTTTGCGGCCCACCCGATAACCCAGGTAGACTACTTCCTTTGCCTTAAAGACGCATTTTGTGTGACGTAAATGGACTCCAGCCTCCGAAAAGCGTCTAAGGACAGCCTCCAGATTTTCCAAATGTTCCTGCTCCGATGTCCCTGTGATCAAAATGTCATCTAAGTAGACAGCGACACGTGGTAAACCTTTCAAAATGCCCTCCGTAACGCGTTGAAAAATAGCGCAGGCAGAGGATACTCCAAAGGGCAAACGTGTATATTCATACAGGCCCCGGTGTGTATTAATCGTTACATATGGTCGGAAGGCAGGGTCCAGCTCCAACTGTAGGTAGGCGTGACTCATATCTAATTTTGTGAACGAGAGTCTGCCTGCAAGCTTCGCATAGAGATCCTCTATGCGAGGCATTGGATATCGGTCGGTCGGGAAGCCGTATTCACTGTAAGTTTATAGTCGCCGCACAAGCGAACTGTGGCATCTGGCTTCATTACAGGTACAATTGGTGCTGCCCAGTTAGCGAAACAGACGGGCCTGATAATACCTAATGTCTCCAAATGAGTGAGCTCCCCTTCTACCTTCTGGAGCAAGGCACGCCCGGAATTAGCTCGGCTTGGCTCCTGATTTGACTTGGATATGAGCTACGGCCCCTTTTATTTTCCCCAAACCGGGCTGGAATACATCTGGATATCGTCCTAGCATCTCAGTCAACCCTCCAGAAACTGTTTGGAGGATGTGCTGCCACTGCAACCGCAAATGGCGCAACCAGTCCCGACCCAACAGGCTGGGCCCATGGCCGCGCACCACGATAAGTTCAGGCTGGTCACAGAGTTTTTAAATGCTGACCAGTCCATTGACTCTAAGTTGTCCCGTAGGAGATCATCCGATTCCTCAGGCTAATATTGCACAACTTTCTTTGACGGATTCTCCCGCTTCAGTTTTTGTTTATAAGCCGGGAGCAGGAGCACAGCCTTGGTGTCAGATTTGCCAAAGTATGGACGGGCAATAGAGTGGTAGGCATGTTTGATATTTGTGCAACAGTGGTCCAAGATGTTTGGGCCTCTAGTGGAAAAGGTGACGTGTTGCTGGTAACGCTCTTGAGCTTGGCTTGATTGAAGACCCCGGCCACGATGAGCAAGGCCTCGGGATGTTTCATTTCAAGGCTATTTGTGGTGATGTATATTTCGTTCAGCACGATTTTCACATCCGCGTGGGGTGGGATGTAAACTGATGTCAGGATAACGGAGCTGAAGTCCCGCGGAAGGTAGTAGGGGCAGCATTTTAGCATCAGGTATTCTAGGTCCAGGGAGCAGAAACTCGCCGGTGCTGATTTGGAGGCAGACCCCACCTCCCCTAGCCTTACCTGAGGCCGCCGTACAGCCCATTCGTTGGATTGAGAAGCCCTCTGGTTGAAGGGCACAGTCTGGTGAAGCAGGAGTGAGCCATGTCTCCGTGAAACAGAGCACACAGCAGTCCCTCAATTCTCTTTGAAAAGTGGGTCTGGCTTTAAGTTCGTCTAGCTTGTTTTCCAGAGATTGGACATTTGCTAGGAGTAAGCTAGGCAGAGGGGCTTTTGGGCTGCGTTGTTTCACTCTCACCTGCAGGCCTGCACGTTTTCCATGCTTCCTGGAGCGACTGCTTCTTTTCGAGCCTGGGAGACGGTGAGAGCATGTGGTGTGTGGGGTCCGCTTGAAATCACTTCAGGATGCTGGGCCTGGTGATTCCTTATGCCTGCTTAGCATGTCAGTGCAGGAGGGTGATGACACACAGAAGGCTGTGGAGGCCAAATCACTGTCTTTATGACAGAGATAGATAGGTTTTTGATCAATAAGGGGATCAGGGGTTATAGGGAGAAGGCAGGAGAATGGGAATGAGAAAAATATCAGCCATGATTGAATGGCGGAGAAGACTCGATGGGCAAAGTGGCCTAATTCTGCTCCTATGTCATATAGTCTTATGGTCTTATCGTTAGGAAAGCTCCGACGCTCCTCAGCTTTTGCTTTTGTCTGATTCCTGTCTGTCTGCTGCTAACACGCTGACTCCCTGGCACATGTGCAAGTGAAGGATGGGTGCGCGTCCCTTTGAACTGTAGCACGAAAGGGGGGTTATGGATGAGAGTTTATGGTTCACTGATAAATGGCAGAGCGAATGAGGCCTTAAGGTTGTCAACAACAAGAGGTTTTAATAAGGTGGCAAGTACAATTGTGAAATTTCATTATACCCCCAACTATTTGTGCCTAAGTTCACCCGTGCCCACTCAGTGCCTCAATGTCATCTGGCAGTGCCAGTCCTGGAAATCCGTCAGTGTCTGCTCATGGTATTGTACCCCTCAGCAATGGTCCTCATGGACAAAGCCATGCTGTGGAACTCTCCAGTCATGGATATGACATCTTTCCCCTGGCTTTCCACCGCGATCATCACCCTTGCACTGTGGGACCAAGTGCCAAGCAACGCCGGCAAACATCTCCTGTGACCAAAGGCTTTGGAACTCCTCCATTCAGACTTGCAGTCGAATGAACGATGCAGGCAACCCTTCCTGGTATTCCCGGTTCTGTCTTTGCATTGCCAGAAGCTCAGCTGGAAGGCATGACACCTGACTGAAGCACAGCCGTTTCCTGGGATCAGCAAATCTCCAACTGTCCGATTCCTGGGATTCTCATGTCTCCACCTGATATGCATCAGAAGCAGTGTGGTGCTCACCAGATAGTGATCCAGGAGCCTGCCTGCTAAGTTTGCCCATGGAGGTGTTGCTAATTTTCTCCTTGGTTCAATTGCTCTGTTTTATTACCTTTGCTCTCGAGTCGCCAGGTATCTTTATGATACCGCCACGAGGTTCAAGTCTGAGTAATGATCAATAACCCAATACACCGATCAGTAAGATTGAAATCAAAGCACATTTATTATACACAGTAATCGCTACTCATGCACAAATTTAACGTCTAAGCTACTTCTACAACTAACAGGCCTATATTTAACTTGAACTGGCCCACCAGGTCAGGGGAACAAATGGCCTTTCGTTCGGGTTCTGAGTCTGCGGGATTCAAAGTTGGTACGGACTGGTAGCTAGGAGCGCCTATCTCGTAGCGAGCGTTGAATTAAGACTTACGGGTTCGATGATCACTGGAGTCACTGCACCGGTCACGGTCAATGTTGGTTCGTTGTTGCTGGATGACCCGGGCAGGAAGAAGAGCGTGAAGAGAGCGAAGAGGTGAAGAAGAGGTGAGGAAGAGAGCAATTTGAACTTGGGGCTCAATTCTTATAGTTCCCAGGGGCTTCCCGCCTTTCGGGGCGGACCATGTACCTGGTCCCGAGTGATTGGACTTTGTCCCAATCACTTGGTTTGATTTTCTCCAATGCTGGAGCGGTTCCCTGATCGATGGGCGGTCTTGAGGTGCTCGTTCATCTCCTTTTGTGTAGGCTTCTGCTGGCGCCGAAGAGTCTGGTTTTGCTTTGTGTCTAAATGTTGCTTATTGTTCCCGGGGATTGCTCATTAGTATGCAGATGGCTGGTGTTTTGTTATGCTGATGGTTGCTGGTATCGATCTTGTCTGGCCTTTCCAGAGGTAAATACACAGCCAACCTGCAGCTGCTCGTTTTTGTCCTGTTGGCTGACTTTCCCATCAGCCTTTGCCATTCGCCATTTTGAATCGGGAGTTGGCCATTTTAAGTGGCTACAGAGGTACCTATTTATGTGATGTTGGGTAGTATTTGTGATCGTTGTGACGCATCATCCATGTCTTCGTCGGAGATTTCCTCCAAGGTGGTGCCATGGGTGGGCTTCAGGGCACTGGTGCTGGACAGGCCAAGCTCTCCGGTTCATGTTTCAGTAAAGCAAGGAACATGGTTTAGCACATGGCCTGGTCAAGGGTTTGGACAACAATAAACTCAATTGAGACTGGTGATTTGGATGAAGGTGCAATGGTTCCTCAGTTCTGCTGCAGGCCAACCTCGGTATCTATGCGGGCCTGTTCCTGGTCCTCACATGTGAGCTCCATGGCCCTCTCCTTAAAAGTAGTTAAGATCCTTGGTTTAGGAATTCTACCACCCGTCTTCTCTTTTTCTCTCTCTCTATCTTCTCTGCATTTATGGGTACCTTCTCCTGCAGAAACACCAAAGGGGACGTGAGCCGGGTGCCTGGCAGGGGATGTGAGCCGGGCGCCTGGCAGGTCAGAGGTCGAGGACAACTGGCATGTGTGGGGGAACAGCGCCTAAGAAGGGAGGGGGTTCAATTGAGGAGTGTTGGGGTGGTTTGAAGATGCTGATGGGAGGTTGGGTGCTGGATGGTAGAATGTGACATTTGGGGGATGAGAGAAGGGTGGAGTGCCAAGGGGAGAGGGGGACATGTACTCGTGCAGATCGTAGTTTTTTACATTGAACCCCCATCCGCTGGGTGAGCCTGTTGGCACTGATCCGAGGCAGGATTGGTGATCTCCTGCTAACCCACAGGTAAATTGTGGCCCACATCTCCTCGACGGCATCCAATAATTGAGTCAGTACCCCCTCCGAAAATCTGGGAGCTGGTCTTCTAGCTGCCATCCTCCTAGCTTGACTGTGAGGAACCGCTGTCAACTGTTTGTCCCCTTGACTGACGTATTCAGATGCCCCCAGAGAGGTGGATCAGAAGCCTTATAGTTTGCACCTCGGGAGCGGGGGGCGAGAATGTTTTATGCTTTGCGACTCAGGTGGAGGGAAAAAATGTTTCCCAAGTGCTGAAAGATTGCGATCCAGATTGCCCCAATGGGATTCACACCAATTTTCACTCCAAAAATGACACTTGGCCATTTTTGCGGAAATCCCGCCTACATTCTGAGGGATTGATTATAGAACCTTGTATTTTCTTTCATTTCTCTCCAAATTCAAACATAATAAATGCTTATAGAAGATGCAATATTTATTTTTCTTCCTTGTAAGTTCCAAAGCAAAACTCCTCTCGTACTCGAACAAAACGGCGCCAATCAGACAGGCATCGCGCCGCCCCAAAGGTGCGGAATGCTCCGCATCTTTGGGGGCCGAGCCCCAACATTGAGGGGCTAGGCCGGCGCCGGAGGAATTTCCGCCCCGCCAACTGGCGGAAACGGCCTTTGTTGCCCCGCCAGCTGGCGCGGAAATGACATCTCCGGGCGGCGCATGCGCGGGAGCGTCAGCGGCCGCTGACAGTTTCCCACGCATGCGCAGTGGAGGGAGTCTCTTCCGCCTCCGCCCGCGGATCGGTGGGCCCCGATCGCGGGCCAGGCCACCGTGGGGGCACCCCCCGGGGCCAGATCGCCCCGCACCCCCCCCCAGGACCCCGGAGCCCGCCCACGCCGCCTTGTCCCGCCGTTCAAAAGGTGGTTTAATCCACGCCGGCTGGACAGGCAATTTATCGGCGGGACTTCGGCCCATCCGGGCCGGAGAATCCAGCGGGGGGGCCCGCCAGCCGGCGCGGCGCGATTCCCCCCCCCTCCGAATCTCTGGTGCCGGAGACTTCGGCAACCGGCGGGGGCGGGATTCACGCTAGCCCCCGGCGATTCTCCGACCCGGCGGGGGGTCGGAGAATGATGCCCCTGATCAGTGTATGTATATGTGTGCATGCGTTTTTATTATTTTTGGGGGTTTTGTCCTTACTCTTTCTTTGACTCAGAAAAGCCTGGCTCAATTTGCTCCTTCAAAAATAAATACATTTGCACTGGGAAAAGGTATCAAAATTGGGGTTCTGTTCCGGAAGCTAAAAAATTAGGGGAGCACGTCTGGGGACCGGTTGTAACATAATCTAAGGCGGTACATTTTCAGAATATAAATTTCACATCCCTAATGTAGAGATACATTTCAGAATTCAGCAGTCGAGAAGTCATACCATTGAAAACAAGTAACTGAACCAAAATACTTAAAATGGTCAGTTTTCGAAAACATTTCATGAGCGATTATTATAATAGCTTGGCATGACGGCACAGTGGTCAGCACTGCTGCATCACAGCGCCAGAGACCTGAGTTCAATTCCGGCCTTGGCTGTGTGGAGTTTGCATGTTCTCCCCATGCTGTGTGGGTTTCCTCCAGGTGCTCCAGTTTACACCCACAGTCCAAAGTGTGCAGATTGGGTGGATTGGCCATGCTAAAATTGCCCCTTGGTGTCCCAAAGTGGGCAGAGTTTGGGTGCTCTTTCAGAGGGTTCATTTTTGACAAAGCTTTGACAAAGGGTCATCTGGACTCGAAACGTTAACTCTTTTCTCTTCCTACAGATGCTGCCAGACCTGCTGAGATTTTCCAGCATTTTCTCTTTGGTTTCTTTAAACCAATAGTTATTTTTCATTTCAGCAAGATTCTTTTCACAGACTAAAAAGTGTTCACCTGCACTCTGGTTATCCAATGTTAAAGTGGAATTGAACAGTTTATATGGAAAAGAACAGAGGGACCGTGGACACTCAGCTGACAGTGAGTTGCCCTTGCAATGTCCGCTCTGTGTAAATTTTATGAGGTGCTACAGGTTTTCCAAAACAACTGGAAAGTGCTGGTCTTAATACAGCTGGTTTGTTCTTGCCTTTAGCTGGGGCACATTATCCTCAGTGAACATTAATTCCTTTATTTGTTTAACCCTGATTTGCCAACATTTTGGATCAAGGTTGGTGTGAGGGACAGGGCACAGGTTGATGAGTTTGTCGAAAAAAAATGTTGCAGATTATCACTTCTGTAAATCCACTGAAATATCTCGAATGAGGAAAAGTGACAATTGTCAATACACATGATGGAACAGTTAGAATGTGCAGTGATGCTCGATCAATAACTCCTGAGGCGAGATTGGAGACAATTGAAGGCTTTATTGCACTAGATGTTTCCCCCAGCAGCGCAGGTACAGAATGCAGCTGCTGGGGAGACACAGGCTCTTATACTCCGCCTTACTGGGCGGAACCAGCAGGCAGGTTTCACCAATGAAAATAGCAGTCTCAGGTACCTCCCACACCAATGGTCTTACAGCATTATTCAGGGTACCGTAACACCCCTAATACCGACTCCCACATTCACTCCCAGTTAAAAAGAGTCCAGTGGGGGTGGTGGTCTTGCGTTATACAGTGGTAGAGGTATAGGTTATGGTGGTACCCGGTATACATTAGCACACTGTTTTGCCTCATTACATGTCGCAACTATTTACAGTAATTATTTACAGAGTGAAGCAATTAGTCGATTGGGGGCCCTGGTCATCCTATGTGATAGTCGTAGCTTCGGCGGTGATGCAGGCGCCAGCTCGGGCATCCATGGCTCGGGGAGCGTGGCTTCGGCTTCTTCAGCAGCTTCATCACCCCTAGATGGGACCAGTGGAAGGATTGATCCACCTGGGAAGGGGGCGGCTGTGGGGTGCGCCGAAGGGAGGGAGGATGGGGTCGCTAGTGGAGGTGTGTGTGGGGATCCAGCAGGTGCCAAGTCCCGTAGGGAGACCATATCCTGTCAGCCGTCGGGGTACGCCACGTAGGCATATTGAGGGTTAGCGTGCAGGAGGTGGACCCTCTCGACCAATGGGTCCGACTTGTACGCACGCACGGGTTTGCGGAGCAGGATGGGTCCAGGAGCTGCCAACCAGGTTGGGAGCGAGGTCCCGGAGGAGGACTTCCTCGGGAAGACAAGGAGACGTTCGCGAGGGGCTTGGTTGGTCGTGGTACATAGCAGTGATCGGATGGAGTGGAGAGCATCCGGGAGGACCTCCTGCCAGCGAAAGACTGGGGGATTCCTGGACCGTAGGGCCAGTAGGACGATCTTCCAGACCATTCCGTTCTCCCTCTCCACCTGCCCGTTTCCCCGGGAGTTGTAACTGGTCGGCCTGCTCGAGGCAATGCCCTTGCTGAGCAGGAATTGACACAGTTCGTCGCTCATGAAGGAGGACCCCCTATCGCTGTGTATGTAGGCGGGGAAACCAAACAGCATGAAGATACTGTGGAGGGCTTTTATGACAGTGGCTGCGGTCATATCGGGGCAGGGTACGGCGAATAGGAACCGGGAGTACTCGTCAATCACGTTCAGGAAGTACGTGTTGCAGTCGGTGGAGGGGCCGGGCCCTTTGAAGTCAAAAGGGACTTTGAAAGGGACGGGAAGCCATTCAATAACTCCTGAGATGAGATTGGAGACAATTGAAGGCTTTATTGCACGAGATGGTTCCCCCAGCAGTGCAGGTACAGAATGCAGCTGCTGAGGAGACTCAGGCTCTTATACTGCGCCTTACTGGGTGGAACCAGCAGGCAGGCTTCACCAATGAAAATAGCAGTCTCAGGTACCTCCCACACCAATAGTCTTACCGCATTATTCAGGGTACCGTAATACCCCTATTACCGACTACCACATGCAGTGAATCAACAAGCTTTCAAAGCAAGGTTGTAAGTCGAATACATTTGTTAATCGTCCCTTCGACAGAATTTTCTCCGTGGCAGAAGTCTCTGTCAATGGCAAAGCACTCAGTACAGTTCTGCCAATGTACCAGCATGGGTTTCTCCTTTCATTTCCAGATTTTCTTTATGAAGGAACCTCTGTTGGAATTCCGAAGTTTTCTTTGATTGTTCCGAATCCAAAGATGTTATGCATATAGGCGAGGCAGATGAAGTGTGGGAGGTGATGTGCTGTGCTCATTGTTTAGTTCAAGATTGTATAACCAGTGGCTGATTCAGAATGCACCAGGGTGGGACAGATATAGA
Organism: Scyliorhinus torazame; assembly: GCF_047496885.1. Lineage (NCBI taxonomy): Eukaryota > Metazoa > Chordata > Chondrichthyes > Carcharhiniformes > Scyliorhinidae > Scyliorhinus > Scyliorhinus torazame. The sequence goes on from NC_092711.1 coordinate 276,706,824, forward strand.
CTTTGCACACTCAGGAATGTTCTTCCTTCCACAGGATGCACAATTGACCCAGTTGAGCCGGTACTCTAGCAATGATAGCATTGATGTGCCACTTGTAGAATATATTGCTCTGTCAAAGTTGAGCTTGCTGGATTGCGCCTGAATCCCATAATGCATGGCGCAGTGCTCGCTGGATCCCATCTGAATCGCCCTATCAGGCTGACCGATACTGAGTTCCAGCAGAGGGTCCCTTCACAACGCAAATACTGCCACTACTGTTTCCCCATCCCGCTGACAAGTAGGTACATCCTCCTTCCACCACGGAAATAATGGATTAACCTCCCACAGCACACATGATTAATTGTGACCCAACAACTCCCCCACTGATAAAAGTCAGAGGGATATAACAGAGAACCCCCATCAGAACCTCCCCTTTAGGGACCGCCGCCCCAAGTCCCCCCCCCCCAGATATCCCCATCAGAGACCCTCAGAGACCACCCCATCAGTTTCCTCACTACATCAAAAGTAGCTAAGTGCTTTCTGCTGTGAAATAGAAGTGACAGCCCAGTTCTGTTGGGGGTACTTATTGGGATCCCAACAATTCTCTGATTGGGGGGGATCTCTAATGGGGGGTTCTGTGGGGGGGAGAGGTAGTCGGTGGGGTGGGGGGTCAGGTCACCATGCTTGCATGCTATGGGGGGTAACCCGTTATTCTCATGGTGTTGAGGGAAGATACCCCTTCTTGTCATTTGGGGAGGGGGGGGCAGGTGCAAGATTTGCAGTGTGGGAAGGGACTTTGGGGGTACCTCAGTTATGCACTGACCCCCTTAACGCACCGTGGGGTCCGTTGTGTCAGGGCCACGCTTGGGTAACCTTGCACTAAAACCCGCCCTGTGGATTTCCCCTCTGGAGGGGTCTATGCATAATTAGGGAAGGGGGTTGAATCTTGTGCTTCCAGCCCATTCATCACATGGAATTGGATACAAATCACCAATTTTTATTTATGTTTCTATTCCCTCAACGCCCCATTCTCCGCTCAATTGGGAATAATGGAATCCACCCCAGGGTGTCATTCAAGATAAATCTATTTAATTTGTTCCTTTCCTCCGATTTCCTCCCACAGTCCAAAGATGTGCAGGTTAGGTGGACTGGCCATGCTAAATTGCCCTTTGTGTCCAAAAAGGTTGGATGGGTTACTGGGTTACGGGATAGGGTGGGGGTGTGGGCTTAGGTAGGGTGCTCTTTGCAATGGCCATTGCAGACTCGATGGGGCAATTGGCCTCCTTCGGCACTGTAAATTCTATGATTCTACGATTTTGAAATTACGGGATTTAATTGATATGTTTTTTGTTTTGTTTTTGTTCGGAAACCATTTCTAGCTAGCGCAAAAGAGAACATTTAATTTGTATAAAACATGTCTTCTGTTGAAATCATTATTTCATTTGACGGCATAATTAAAGCTGAATTGCTCCTTCACCTGTAAATTTGCATTCACCATTTACCATAAGAAGCTCTGACTGCAATGAGTTTTGCGATTTGGGTCACCCACTATTGTGATAAAGCTGAATCTGAAGTCTTTTTTTTATTCCTTCACAACCAAAAGCAACAAGAACTGGCAAGCAGACCTTGCTAAATAGCTAAAAAGAAAAGAAAAGTTCCCTTTGTTTAAACTTCAGGTTGCCAGAGAAATTAGTTAAAAAAATAGAATTGCTTTTCTTCTCAAGGGCCTCTGTTGCAAGACCTTTCAAAGCACATCTTACCAAGGCTGAAGAATTAGAACAGGACAAAAGAATTTGCATTTATATTGCAGCCTTTTCTATTTCTCAAGGCTTCACTCCCAATTCATCTGGATTCAATCCAGTACACACTAAATGTGCTGAAAATTTCCGTTGGCTTTAAGGGATTGTGCAAAATTTGTAATTCATATGTGAAGTTAGTCTGAGAAATCTCAAACAAAAGCAGTAAACATATCTTAAATAAACATTTTCACGCACAAATCACAGCATTACTGGGAAATGGAATAATTGCGGCAGGAGGCTTACGAAATTTGGTTGAGGCATGTCATTGAGGCTGGGCAGAAAGTGTGCAGTTTCTAATTAACAATAACTTAGGGCAGGGTGGGGCAGGTTAAGATAACCCCTCTTACGAGTTCCGGTGGCAGCCATGGAGTGAGTGGTCGCACACAGGGCAGCTCCTGCTCAAAGGTGTTGGTTTAAGTTCTTTTTACCCGAAAGTGAGGTAATTTCGACAGGAAAGTGTGTTAAGGCTCCTCAAGGTTTGGAGGAGAAGACCCCTCCCCGCCCCCTGTGAGTGGCATGTTAGTTATCAGACCCGGCAGAAAAGGTTAAAGACCTGGTCAAGGAATTGGAAGAGACCTGTGGCACAGTAGCAATTGTGAAGATGGCGGAGGAGGAAGAGTTTTCGCAAGTTGGAAAACCACAGATGGAGCAGTCGACGGCATTTCTTAAAGAAGAGTTCCGCCAGCAACGAAAGAAGATGCAGGAAGATCAATCGAAGGCCATCGAGGGAGCGGTACCACCCCATAAAGGATCGATGGAGGGTGTTCAGAAATGTCTGAGACAGAAGGGTTGCAGATCTGGGAGATGAAGAACGTGGGGCGGAATTCTCCCCCCCCCCCCACGCCGGGTGGGAGAATCGCCGGGGCGCCGCGCGAGTCCCACCACGCCGCCCCAGCACCCGTACGCGATTTCCCCCCCCCCCCAAACCGGCGTGGTGAGAATCACGGCTGGCCGCTCAGAGATTCTCCGGCCCGGATCGGCCGAGCGGCCTGCCCAATACGACGGGTTCCCACCGGCGCCGTCCACACCTGGTCGCTGCCGGCGGGAACAGGGCGGGAACGCTGGGGTGGGGGGGTGGGGGGGGGGTGCGGCCTGTGGGGAGGAGGGGGGTTCCTGCACCGGGGGGGGGGGCTCAAAAGGGGTCTGGCCCACGATCGCTGCCTACCAATCGGCGGGCCGGCCTCTCTGTAGGAGGGCCTCCTTTCCTCCGCTGCCCCGCAAGATCCATCCGACATCCAGGCCGGCCTCTCTGAAGGAGGACCTCCTTTCCTCTGCTGTCCCACAAGAAGATGTCGGATCGATCTTGCGGGGTGCCCACGGGGAGGGCGGCAACCACGCATGCGCGGGTGACGTCATTTACGCGGTGCCGGCCATGTAATTTACGCAGCGCTACCTTTATGCGGCGCCAAGGTCCGGCACGCGTAAATGACGCGGCGCCGCTCCTAGCACCCCAGGGGCGGGAGAATAGGGGGCTGGGAACAGCCTTCGACACCGGAATGAAACATTCCGGTTTTCACTCAGGCATCAGCACTGAGTCTCCCGATGGGAGAATTGTGCCCCTGATGTCTGATCACAGTGATTGGGTGGTGGCATTGGAGGCGGAGGTGGAGCTCCTGGGGAACCTTGGTAAGTCGCGAAGGGGAAAGAGAGAGGAGTAGGAGAACAGATCCAGAAAGCAGAACCTGTGTATCATTGGCTTGCCTGAGGGTGTAGACGGTACAAGTGCCACGAGATATGTCTCAAAGATGCTGGGAGTGCTGCTGGTGGATGGGGTGCTGTACAAGTCCCTGGAGGTGGATAGGGTGCAAAGTCCCTAAGGCAGAAGCTGAGAGCGGGGGAACTGCTGTGGGCAGTGATTGTGAGGTTCCATAAGTTTGTGGAAGGAAAAGATCCATGCGATGGGCAAGGGGGAAGTGGAATTGCAAATGGTAGGGGAACAGGGTCTGGATCTATCAAGATATCGGGAGTGGAGCTGGTGAAGAGGCTGGTTTAACAAGGCCAAAGCAGTTTTATACCGAAAGCAGATCCGGTTTGGGGTACTGTATCCGGCAAGGCTGTGGGTGACTTTTGATGGGCAGGAGTAATATTTTGGAACACCAGAAGAAGCCAATGACATCATCAGAGACCATAAATTGAGGGAGAACTGAATGTCAATGGGAGACAGAGGAACTGGAACAACAGCGATCGGTATTGTGGGGGCTGAGAGTGGGGGGCTTTTCACGGGTGGAGTGATTTTGTTGGTGTGATTGTTTGTTAAGGAGCAATAATTTTGTAAGGGGGCAACTGCCCCACACCCTCCCGCCATCTGTGGAAAGGATGGGAATGGTGGATCCGTGGAGATTTGGGAACCCGGAGGAGAGGGAGCACTCCTTCTTCTCGCACGTGTACAAGGTATACTCTAGAATTGACTTTTTAATAGTGAGTCGAGCGGTCCTGGAGGTGCTGGTGGGAGTGGTGGGGGAGGAGTATTCAGGAATTGTGATCCCTTAAAATGTTCAGTTTAACAAGCCCCAGCTGTGTAGGCCTTTGCCCCCTACCTGGGAAGTTTGCACTCATCAAGTTTCACAGAGATTGAAAATGGTTTCCCCATGGGCCTCATGGGAGTTATGACAATACCATGAAAGATTTTGTCATTTAATCTCAGCCATCCTGCACATTGTCACAGATAGAACCAGAGAATCATATAATTGCTGCAGTGCGGAAGGTGGCCATTCAGCCCGTCGAGTCTGCACTGACCCTCTGAAAGAGTACCCTACCTAGACCCACTCCCTTGGCCTGTCCCCGTAATCTAACCTGTACATCCCAGGACACCAAGTGTTAATTTAGCATGGCCAATCCATCTAACCCGCACATCTTTGGACTGTGGGAGGAAACCGGAGCAGGCGGAAGAAACCCCCGCACACACGGGGGTGAGTGGGTGGGTGGGTGGGGGGGTTGCGATTCATCCCAGGTCCTTGGTGCTGAGAGGCAATGGTGTTAACCACTGTGCCACCGTGCCGTCCAGGTGTGTCTGTTTTTTCTTTCCCCTTTCATTCATTCAAAACCTATACACTTCCATCTTTCCTCCGTTCTGATTAAGGGCCATCAACCCGATATGTTAACTTTGTTTCTCTCCATAGATGCTGCCTGATCTTGCTGAATATTTCCAGCATCTTCTGTATTTACTGGCTTTTAAGAACACTTTTATTTCTAAGCAAAACTATCATAATATTTTGGCCTTTTCTGATTTGACTGCAATCTTTCAACACTCTATACTCCCTGTCAGATGTGCAGTGCATTGTGATATTAAGTTGAGCATTTACATATTTTTGGAGAGCATAATCAACCGAAGGTGTTGTCACCATGTTATCTACAAGGTGCTGTTCGTTACATTTAGTTATACACTTGAGCACATGATGTATTTTGACTTTTACTGGCTCTATATGAGCAGAAAACCACCAATTAAAAAAGAATGAAACAAGCCAATGGTCATTTAGACTAAATATATGATATTGCATCCCACACAGAATCTGATTTCTGCTGGCAACTACAACGTTTTCACCACCATCAAAAAGAACTGTATATGACCACATGAGCAAAATGCAACACTCACTGCAGGTCCAACAATATTTGATGAGTTTTGGTATGTGAATGTCAATAAGAGTGATGTGAGCTGACATTCCCCCAGGCACGTAATATTTCAATGACAAACTTCTGAAGTTCACTTGAATAGATACGCATCAACTTTAATATATCTTTCAAACTCTGTACAGAAATGTGGGGGTGGCGATATGGGAAAAGTGTGTTGGCGATCTGAATGAATAGACCTGAGGGGCACCTAATATTGGGCTCCAGGTCTCAGTGAAATGGTAACAGACATAACGGGCGCGATTCTCCAGTCTCACGCCGGTTGGGAGAATCACCTGGGCCGCCAAGATTTCCCGCGACGCCGGTCCGACGCCCTCCCGCGATTCTCCCAAGCGGACGAGTTTCGCGGGCCGCAGGCCGGAGAATCGCCCGAGACACCCAAAACGGCGATTCTCCGGCACCCCTGAAATTCTCAGGCACGGATGGGCCGAAGTCCCGACGGCATGACCCCAGTTCACGCCATCGAGGGTCGGAGAGGTCCTCATACGTGCGACCCCCCAGAGGGTCGGAGCATGGCCGTTGGCCGCCGTGAATCCCGCCCCCGCCGGTTGCCGAAGTCTCCGAAGGGAGAAAAGTCGGCGTGGCGTTAATGTCGCCGCTGCCGCGGAGAATGTCACGGGTCTGCGCAAGGCAGCCGATTTTCGGCCTGCCGATATTCTCCCTTCCGCATGGGCCAAAGTCCCGTCGACGTGATGACCGTTCACGTCGACGTAAATTAAAACTCCTTTTCATCGGCGTGACCCTGTGCTCCAGGTTCACGCCGACCAGCGTGGAGGTGAGTGACGGCCTGGGGGGTTGGCTCTGGGCAGGCAATGGCGTGGCCGCAGTCTGAATGCGTGAGGAGAGGTGTGTCTCGGGTTGTGTGTGTGTGTGTGTGCGGCGGGGGGGTTGGTGGTTAGAGTAGGCTGGGCTCCGGGGGAGTGCCGGGAGGGGGTCCGTGCCGGGGAGGGGGATGGGGGGTCCATGTCGGGGTGGAGGCTGGGGGGGGGGGGGTCCGTGCCGGGGTGGAGGTTGGGGGGGGGTCCGTGCCGGGGAGGAGGTTGGGGGGGTGTCAGTGCTGGGGAGGGGGATGGGGGGGTCCGTGCCGGGGTGGAGGTTGGGGGGGATCCGTGCCGGGGTGGAGGTTGGGGGGGGTCCGTGCCGGGGAGGGGGATGGGGTCCGTGCTGGGGAGGGGGATGGGGGGGTCCGTGCCGAGGTGGCGGTTGGGGGGGGGGGGGGTCAGTGCCGGGGTGGGGGATGGGGGGGTCCGTGCTGGGGAGGGGGATGGGGGGTTCCGTGCCGGGGTGGAGGTGGGGGGGGTCTGTGCCGGGGAGGGGGATAGGGGGGGGGGGAGTCCGTGCTGGGGAGGGGGATGGGGGGGTCCGTGCCGGGGTGGAGGTTGGGGGGGATCCGTGCCGGGGAGGGGGATAGTGGGGGGGGGGTCCGTGCTGGGGAGGGGGATGGGGGGGGGGTCCGTGCCGGGGTGGACGTTGGGGGGGTCCGTGCCGGGGAGGGGGATGGGGGGGTCCATGCTGGGGAGGGGGATGGGGGTGTCCATGCCGGGGTGGAGGTTGGGGGGGGTCCGTGCCGGGGAGGGGAATGTGGGGGGTGTGTCCGTGCTGGGGAGGGGGATGGGGGGGTCCGTGCCGGCGTGGAGATTGGGGGGGGGTCCGTGCCGGGGTGGAGGTTGGGGGTGGTCCGTGCCGGGGAGGGGGATGGGGGGTGTCCGTGCCGAGGAGCGGGATGGGGGGTCCGTACCGGGGTGGAGGTTGGGGGGGGGGGGGTCCATGCCGGGGTGGAGGTTGGGGGGGGGTGGGGTGTCCGTACCGGGGTGGAGGTTGCGGGGGGTGTCCGTGCTGGGGAGGGGTATGGTGGCGTCCGTGCCGGGGTGGAGGTTGGGGGGGGGTCCGTGCCGGGGAGGGGAATGGGGGGGGGGTCCGTGCCTGGGAGGGGGATGGGGGGGGGGGGGGTCCGTGCTGCGGAGGGGGATGGGGGAATGGGTCCGTGCCGTGGAGGGGGATGGGAGGGCAAGTGAGTTCGTCCACCTGGCCAGTTGCCACCCTCCAACAGTTGGACCCATGCGGTCCATGCCACCTGGCTGGGGGGAGGAGGGGATATGGGCAATGATGACATGTCGTTGTTCCCCTCCCCCCACCAGGCCGTCATGTTTTCAGATGATCCAGCGATGTTGGCCTCCGTGGCGGCAGCCGCTCATGTCTATGTTGCCCTGGATGAGGAGGAGGAGGAGGAGCGTGCCACAGAGGCGGCTCAGGCTGCTGCAGAGGGGCAGGCGGCAGCCGCCCAGGCTGGAGGGACACCTGACCGACAGGACGAGGAGGGGGAGGAGGACGTCGCGGCCCCACGGCAACGGAGGCACCCGAGGGCGCCCCGTGTGTACCGGCCCAGGCAGTCATACCAGGACCTCACGGACCGGGAATGCAGGAGGAGACTCCGGATGAGCCGGGAAACCGTGGCACACATCTGCCACCTGCTGGCACACCTGTCACCGCGTGGCACTGGCGGGGGACACCCTCTCCCGTGTCCGTCAAGGTTACGGTGGCCCTGAACTTTTATGCAAGGGTTTTACGGGGTCATTCCAGGCACCGAGTGGGGACCTGTCCGGCATATCGCAGACATCGGTGCACCGGTGCATCCGGGCAGTGACAGATGCCCTATATGCCATGGCGCACCGCTACATCCGCTTCCCCGTGGACCGGGCCAGCCAAGATGCCCGGGCCGTGGGCTTCTCTGCCGTGGCCGGGTTCCCCATGGTCCAGGGCGCGATCGATGGGATGCACGTCGCCGTGCGGCCACCTGCAGATAACAGGGCCGTGTTCACTAATTGGAAGGGGACCTATTCGATGAACGTACAGGTGGTCTGCGACCACCGCATGATGATCCTGCACGTCTGCGCCCGTCACCCAGGCAGTGTACATGACTCATACGTGTTGTCGCGGTCATCCATCCCCGGCATGTACGAGGGACACCATCCCCGGCTGAGGGGCTGGTTGCTGGGCGACAGGGGCTACCCATTGCGATCGTGGCCTATGACGCCTATACGGAGGCCACGCAATGAGGCGGCGAACCGCTACAATGATGCCCATGTAGCGACAAGGGGAGTGATAGAGGGGTGCTTTGGCGTGCTGAAGATGCGTTTCAGGTGCCTGGACCTCTCTGGGGGCGCCCTCCAGTATCGGTCAGATAGGGTCGGCCGCATCATTGTGGTGTGCTGCGTCCTGCACAACATAGCCTAGCAGTGGGGCGATGTGCCGCAGGAAGAGGCGCAGTCCTCCCCAGATGAGGGGGATGGGGGTAATGGTCAGGGCAGACGGGGTAGACACAGGCGGGTGGCTGTCCACCGTTACCGGCTGGCCCAACGGGCACGGGACAGACTGATAGACACCCGCTTCACTGACTAGATGGGCATGGGAATCGGGTAGTATGGCCACAGACCGCACACCATGGCAACAGCCGACCACCCACACCCCCCACCCATCCACCCACCCAGCACCCTCATCCCCCTCCCCAACCCCACCCACCCCACCCACCCCACCCGCATGCACACCACCCCCCCCCCCATTGCCGATCCACCTGCGGCACAACGGGCCGAGCTCACACAGTTGCGGGTGGACGCGTGTCTATCGCAGGCCATGGAGGATGATGACAACCCGCCCTGCGGTGAGCTCCTGGCTCTACATCGTTGGACTATGTCTGACCCATGGCCACAGTACCACCATCCACCCGGACCATCCCTGCATGCGGCTGTGACACTGCAGCGCACGGTCCCGTCCTCTGCCCGGGGGATGTTGATGGCGGCCCAGGGGGAAGGGGGCAGACTCACCTGGGGCTGAGGTAAGACCACCCCTCACACACACACTTGTGCTCAACGTACATGACACCCCCGCACACTTTGGACAGAGCACAAAGGCAGCTTCTGTAGGTGTAACATTGACTTTAATAACCAAAGTAGTTCATGCACGTGCCCTAGCCCCTAAAACTCATCTGTGCCCTGCAACCGTGCCAACTTACTCAGTGTCTAATTGTTTGGCCTTACGGGCCCTTTGACTACGTCTACGTGGTTCCCCAGACGGTACAGCAGAACTGGAGGTGGACTCCTGTGATTCTTGCCCTCTGACACTGGATCCCTTTGGCGGCCGTTTCCTGGGGCGTCCTGGCCTAGATGGGCCAGGCTGCGGCCCGGGCGACTGGGATGGCGAGCTGCCAGCCTGTCCTGCCCGTTGCCCACCCGATGCACCTGGGACGGAAGGGGGGGAGTCCGAGGTGTCGCGGTGTACCGGGACCTCCCCTACAGAGGGAGCCGGGACGGACCACACCACCTCCTCCTCCCTCGGGGTGCCCGATGGCCCCCAGGTCTCTACATGGGTGGGGGATGCGAACGGACTGTCCATCCGACACACCCCCGACATCTGACGCTGCCAGTCCTGGAGGCCCGTGCTGGTATCAACAGGGGTCTGCAGGTTTGCAGCCATGGAGCCCAGGGGGTTGGCAAACCCTGTCTGTGACAGTGCGACGCCGGCTCGCACATGGCCACTGGCGCCGATGCCCTCAGCGATGGCCTGCAGAGACTGGGCCATGGCCTGCTGAGACTGGGCCATGGCCTGCAGAGACTGGGCCATGGCCTGCTGAGACTGGGCCATGGCCTGCTGAGACTGGGCCATGGCCTGCTGAGACTGGGCTATGGCGTTGAGCGCCTCTGCCATCTGGCGCTGGCACTGGCTCATGGCATCCTGTGAGAGGGCAGCCATTTCCTGGGCCACAGACGCCGCCTGCACGGAAAGCCCCAGGCCTCGCAAACCGTTCCCCATGTCTGACACCGTCGCAACTATTGCCTCCACCGCGGACGCCACCCGTGCGGTGTCGACCTGGGTGGCACGCATGACCGGCACCACTCCCAGCTCCTGGACGAGGGTGGACTCCTCCACCTGCGACCGCAGCCGCTTCAAGCCGCCCGTCACCCTCTTCGCTCGTCTCCGGGTCGGTGGTTGCATCGGATCTATGTGTGGGTGTGGTAACTGCAGGAACCCGGGATCCATCTGGGCGGCAGATGTTCGCTTGGGCTGGGCTGCCCTCCGACCGCCCGGCCCCTCTGCTGCTCCTACCTCCACCTGCTGTACCGGGACGGCTGTGTTGTGCGCACCAGTGAGTGTACCAGACGCCTCATCACTAAAGTGCCCAACCGTGGTGAGTGTTTCTGCGATGGTGGAGGGTGTTGGTGACAGCAGTGGCGTTGTGTCGTGCTCTTCGTCCCACTCTGAGTCCATGGCACTTTGGGGTGGGTGTTCGTCTCCACCCATCCACTCTGAGTCACTGTCCGGTATTTCGTCTTCCTGGGTAGTGCTCTCCCGGGTACTGCTGTCTTGGGTATTGGTGTCCCGGGTAGTGGTGTCCTGGATAGTGGTGTCCCAGGTAGTGGTGTCCCGGGTAGTGGTGTCCTGGGTAGTGGTGTCCTGGGTAGCGGTGTCCTGGGTAGTGGTGTCCTGGGTAGTGGTGTCCTGGCTCGGATGTGACGGGGGCCTGTGGCTGCCCCCCTCGTCGCTGGGTGGTCGCTCCCGCACGTGACGGGGGCGTCGTCTCCCTGTTGCTCCAGGTCTCTCCGTCTCCCGTGGTGTGCGAGGAGCATCCTGCGGGCATCGCATGCTGGAGGGTGCGGGTCTCTCCGTCTCCCGTGGTCTCCGAGGGGCATCCTGCGGGCGTCGCATGCTGGAGGGTGCGGGTCTCTCCGTCTCCCGTGGTCTCCGAGGGGCATCCTGCGGGCGTCGCATGCTGGAGGGTGCGGGTCTCTCCGTCTCCCGTGGTCTCCGAGGGGCATCCTGCGGGCGTCGCATGCTGGAGGGTGCGGGTCTCTCCGTCTCCCGTGGTCTCCGAGGGGCATCCTGCGGGTGTCGCATGCTGGAGGGTGCGGGTCTCTCCGTCTCCCGTGGTCTCCGAGGGGCATCCTGCGGGCGGTCTGCATCTGCGGGGATGGGTGCCTGGACGTTTGATCCTGCGATACACAATGAAGCATGCATAGTTAGACATCAGGCAGTGATCAGGTGATACGGGGGAGGGGGATATAGGGGAGGGGGGATATGGGGACGGGCTGTCGGTGGCTCACTTGCTAGTACGCCCCCGACCTCTGCATCAGCAACCTCCCGGTCCTCAGGTCCAGGGCCCTTTCCAGGTGTTCGGTCAGTGGCCTCTCATCAGCGGGGCCTCCTCCAGTCCTCACATGCTCCCTATTGTTGTGTGCGCGCTTCTCCTGTGGGTGGGGGGGGGGGGGCGGTGGCAGGGGTAAAAGGCAACACTGTTAGGCAGGTAGATGAATGCACGCCATCGGTTGCACGTGCATTGCAGAGGTTAAGGTTAGGGCTGGATTCACTTGGGGAGATGGGGGAGGGGGAGATATGGGGGAGGGGGGATATGGGGGAGGGGGGGACAAGGGTAGGGGGGATATAGGGGAGGGGGCATATGGGGAGGGGGAATATGGGGAGGAGGGGATATGGGGGAGGGGGGAATATGGGGGATATGGGGGAGGGGGGTATATGGGGGATATGGGGAGGGGGGTATGTGGGGGAGGGGGGATATGGGGGATGGGGGGATATGGGGAGGGGGGATATGGGGGAGGGGGGGATATGGGGGAGGGGGGATATGGGGGAGGGGGGGATATGGGGGAGGGGGGATATGGGGGAGGGGGATATGGGGGAGGGGGGATATGGGGATGGGGGATATGGGGAGGGGGGATATGGGGAGGGGGATATGGGGGATATGGGGGAGGGGGGATATGGGGGTGGGGGGATATGGGGGAGGGGGGATATGGGGAGGGGGGGTATGGGGGAGGGGGGATATGGGGGAGGGGGGGATATGGGGGAGGGGGGATATGGGGAGGGGGGATATGGGGGATATGGGGGAGGGGGGATATGGGGGATATGGGGGAGTGGGTGTATGGGGAGGCTCACCCTGCCTGCTCTGACGAGATTGTTCACCTTCTTGTTGCACTGGGTGCCTGTCCGTGGTGTCAGGGCCACAGCGGTGACGGCCTCTGCCACTTTCCTCCACAGACGCCGGCTGTGGCGTGGGGCAACTCTGCGGCCGTGCCCGGGATACAGGGCATCCCTCCTCTGCTCCACCGCGTCCAGGAGCGCCTCCACATCGCGTGACTCGAACCTCGGGGCTGAGCTGCGGCCAGCCATCCAGTCGGGTGTTGCGGTCGTGTGTTCCGGTCGGGTGGGGGGGAGCAACGCGGCCTTATGAGCCGTCACGCCGTGCGGCGCGTATGACGCTGCACGGCGTGAACCATTGCGCAAGCGCGGATCCCGTTACGTCGCTGCTAGCCCATTTTGGGCCGGAGCCTATCGACCCATTTTTCCGACGTGACGCAAGTCGGATTTGCGCCGTTTTTTGCGCCGAGCGGCGGACTTTCCGCCGATAACGGAGAATTTTGCCCCTGCTTTTTAAAGTCGTCTGCCAGTCGTGCTGGCTGACGCTGAGCAGGGAGGAGGTGAGCGGACTGTGGCGCAGCTCCTGGAGACCGGGTCGGCTTACCCGAGAAGGCTGCAGCCAAAGGGGGGGATGGGAGAGCGTGCAGGTGGTCGGGGGGGGGAGAGTGTGCAGGTGGGAGGAGGGGGGTAGAGTGTGCAGGTGGGACGGGGTGAGGAAGAGTGTGGATGGTATCGTCCATCCGCGGATGCCACAGGTCAGCCACCCTGATATGGCAGGACGGTGACGAGGACACGGCCGCAGGGTGCGTGTGGCTGATGGGCACAGGAGAGTGGCACACTGGTGAGCAGCACGGTGTGAACTGACCGTTGGGCGCAGACAGTGACCATGGGCGTCATTCTCCGCCGTCGGGAGTCTCCGTTTTGCCGGCAGCCCAGGGGTTTCCCGACGGTGTGGGGCTGCCCCACAATGGGAAACCCCATTGACCGGCCGGTGTAACGGAGCATCCCGCCGGCCGGTCGGGGCAGAAATGTGGCGGGGCGGATAGGAGAATTTCGCCCCAGGTGTTAGGCTGGCTGCGTATCTGCAGCGCGACCAGGCCACCGGGACACACAGGGATCCCATGCAACCCGGTTGGCGAGGTGTGGAAGAACCTTGGTGTAGCATGTCATTTCTCTGCCCCCCCACCACCCTCCTGCAGGTCACCATGTATGCCAACCAGACAGCGATGTTCACTGCCGTGGTTGGAGCCGCAGCTCTGGAGTTTGCCATCCGGCAGCGTAGAGTCGGACGGCCCACAGTGGCTGCAGATGCAGCAGTCGCCGGAGCAGCAGAGGGGATGGCCGCGGAGTGGCCTGTCGTCGCCGCGCAGGCCGTAGGCGCTGAGGGGGATGCCGAGGGGAACATTGAACGCCAGACGGCGAGGAATGCAGAGGAAGTGCTTGGGGGGGAGCAGGAGGAGGAGCAGGAGGAGCAGGTGGAGCAGAAGGATCCACTGATGGTGGTGCCCGGGCGCCACAGGCGTCCAGCAAGGCCGAGGGTGTACCGTGGCAGAATGTTGTTCGAGGCCCTAACGGACATCACATGCAGGAGGAGACTACGGTTCAGCAGGGAGACGGTCGCACATATATGCCAGCTCGTGGCGCACCTCGCACCACGTGGAATGGGAGGAGGACACGCGATACCAGTCTCCGTCAAGGTGACGGTGGCCCTAAACTTTTATGCGACCGGTTCCTTCCGGGCGCCGAGCGGGGACCTATCCCGGATATCACAGGCATCAGTCCACAGGTGCATTAGGGCCGTCACCGACGCCTTGTACGCCATCACGGACAGGTACATTCAATTCACCGAGGATCGAGCACAGCAGGAAGCACGGGCACGTGGATTCGCCAAGGTGGCCGGGATACCGATGGTCCAGGGTGTCATCGATGGTGTGCACGTCCCCATGCGCCCGCCTGCAGGCAGCAGGGACGTGTTCATGAACAGAAAGGGCGCATACTCCATGAACATTCAGGTGGTGTGCGACCCCCACATGAAGATCATGCACGTGTGTGCAAAGTACCCCGGCAGTGTGCATGACGCCTACATTCTGGCACAGTCGTTCATCCCCTCAAAGTTCGATGGATGGATGCCCCCCCCCCGGCTGAGAGGCTGGTTGCTGGGTGACAAGGGCAATCCATTGAGGTCATTGCGATCGGGGGATCGGGGTGCAGTGGCCAGAGTGTGAGGGGGGATGGGATCGGGGCTGCAGTGGCCAGAGTGTTAGGGGGGATGGGATCTGGGGTGCAGTGGCCAGAGTGTGAGGGGGGCGATGACAGGTTGGGGGTGGAGAGGACATGCAGGGATCTCTCACTTGCTTCTGCGCCTCCGACCTGGCATGGCGCGACCTCCCGGGTGGCGGATCCCCCAGCGAGGTCCAGGGCCCTCTGCTCGTGAACAGTTAGGGGGTGCAGGACCGGAGAACCCCCTCCGGTTCTCATGCGCTCCCGCTGGTTGTGCACTGTCTCGTCCTGGGGGGGTGGGGGTTGGATAAAGCATCACTATTAGGCGGGTATCATTAGGGCATGCAGATATAGACAACATGGTTGCTGGTTCAGGAGACAGCACGCCATGGCTTCGCTCCAGGGGGGTCCTGGGGCTCATGTGGGTCGAGTAGATAGTTGGGCACCGTGACCCCCCCCAAACCCCCCTGACCCCCCCAACATCGCCCCTGATGCCCCAGTCCCCCCCAACACTTCCAACCCCCTCCCCAACCCCACTTCCCCACCCCGCCCCACGTGCCGGGGGGTAGCCTGGGGCACCCTCATGGCACAATATCTGGCAGCCCGGGTGAGGTCGTGCAGCTTCTTGCGGCACTGCTCCCCCGTCCGGGGGGTCTGCCCCACAGCACTGACTGCGGTGCCCACCTCCCGCCAGCTGCGTCTCACCGCGCTGGATGGCTGGCGATGCCCACGTCTTGGGCAGAGGGTGTCCCTTCTCCGCTCCACCTCATCCACCAGGGTGTCCAGGTCCGTATCCCGGAACCTCGGTGCGGCTCTTCGGGGCTCAGCCATCTCCTCTGTTCTCCTCTGGGTCCTCTGTGATCGGATCGCGCAATTTATGACGCAGCGCTGCGTCATTCGGGCGTCGCGCGGTGACGACGCGGCCTTCGCGGAACGCCCCCCCGAGGTTCTCGCGGCCCCGATCCTAGCCCATTTTCGGGCCTGAATCGGTCGGGATCAGGGCCGTTTCGCGCCGTCGTGAACCTCAACGGCGTTCACGACGGCGCGGCCACTTCGGCGTGGGAGTGGAGAATCGCGCCCAACGTGTGAATCCCAGGTGTCTCATTGACAAGGGGGCCTCCAAAATTGAGTCACTGCATCTAAAGCAGGGGGAACCCAAGGGTAGGTTTAGATGGGTCCGTTTCTAATCAGGAATTAGGAGGTAGAACATTAGTTAGTGATGTAATCAGTGACTTGGGAAGTTAAAAGAAACAAGGGTTAAAAAGCATCTAGCAAAGTAAATTGATGGAGTTGAACTGTTTATATTTCAATGCAAGTAGAATTACAAACAAGGCAGATGAGCTAAGGGCACAGCTAGACACATGGCAGCAGGATATCATAACTATAACGTAAACCTGGTTAAAAGAGAGGCAAAAATTGAGAGCTCAATATCCCTGCATATATGTTTATCAGGCAGGATAGAATAGTTGATAAAAAGGGAAGGGACAGCATTATTGGTTAAAGAATCAATTGCTGTTGTGAGAAGGGATGATACACTGAACAGGTTAATAAATGAGGCTTTATGGGTTGTGCTTTGGAATAAAAAAGGGGCAGTCACATTACCAGGAGCACATTACAGACCCCCAATGGCGAGAGGGAGATAGACAAAAACATATGTAGACACATTTCTGACTGTAGGAATAAAAGGGAAATAACACTAGGAGACTTTAACGATCCCAATATCAACTGGGTTTCAAACAATATAAAGGGCATTGAGGGTGAAAAATTAATCTACTGTATCCAGGAATTTTTTTTAAACAATATGTGACAATCTCAATGAGAGGAAATTCAAATCTGGATTGAGTCTTGAGAAATGAAGATGGGTGAAGTGACTGTGGCCGACCATATTGGAAATAGTGACCACAATTCAGTTATGGAAAAGAACAGAGATAAATCAGAATAAAAAGTTTTAAACTGGGTGAATGCAAATTTTACAAAAATGAGAAGTGATTTGGAAGGTGTACTGGACAAGACTGCTACAGGATAAATTAGTGGTAAACCAATCGGAAGCACTAAGATGTGAGATCCTTAGGGTACAAAGCAGATGTGTCCCCTCCAAAACATAAGAATGGTACTGCCAAATCTAGACCTCCATGGTTGTCCAGAAAAATACACAGGAAGATTAAGCAGAAAAAGAAAGCTTATGATAGCCCCCTTCTGTGCAGTATCATTTCTGTAGTTCTAAGGCTGTGACCATTAGGTAAATCCTTTGAACGGAAAAGGAGGGAGGGCGATTGGGAAACATCGGGAGATGGTAGGCCACTGAGCATTCAGGAAAGGGATGCTAGTCATTTCTCTTAGTTTTTAACCAAAAACTGGCAGAACCAAAGGCTGAAGAAATACGCGTAGGGACCTTTCGGAACTTAATCAGTTAAAAGCGAACGTTATTTTGCTTTCTGTTGCTCATCGGGCAATTCACTGTACCCTTTAGGCCATCGGCTCACAAGGTCATTTCAAAGTAACAGAAGCAAATCCACGAGACACGACTTCCTTTCCAGGTCCCATCGATGAAACCAATATTCTGGTCAACCATCAATCACTGTGGAAGGGCTCAGACTGTACTGATTCAAGAACTTGATCAGGGGGAGGTGGGAGGGTGGAAGGACCTCCACCCCATCTCTCCCCACCTCACCACATGCCCCTTCACCTCTGAAGTGGCACGAGGTTGATATAGGGACTATATGAGGAGGGTAGAGAAGCATAGGTTGCCATGGAAGCTATGAGGAGTCATGGGGGGGGTGGGGGTGGGGGGAGGTGAGTAGAGAGACTTATGTTGGCATGAAAGGCTGTAGGGGATGGGTAGGAGGCATGAAGTGGCACGGGTTGTTATGGGTGAGGCATGGTGTGAGGGCCGTGTTTTGATGTTCTATGCTGTTTGGACAGAGTGCCTGATCACCAAGGCCAGCCTTTTGCCCAGGAAACCTCTGCAACCAGCAGCCCCGTCTGCCTCCAAACTGTTTCCGGTGTCATAATACTTTAATGTCACTTGGTTATGATGTGGCAAAGAGTTGTCTCCAAAATGTCCTATTCCGAAGCCAAATTTATGCATCTCGCTAAACAGCACCACAGCTGAGTTCAGCAATAAAGATCCAAATATATCGGGAGAATCATTGTCCCTAAATAGAAACAGTTTGATTGAACTTTGATCTACTAGTGCAGTATAATGTAAATTATTTTGAAAAATACACTGTACTGTTCGAAAAACACTTCTCTGCACAATTGCTGCTCGCATTAATATTGCTGGAATTCTGTGGAACATCTGGTTTTCAAGTAGTAGAGAACTTTAGTAGTGCTGGGGTGTTGTCATTTTGAATAAAATATTCATCACATCAAGCAAATCATGCTGGATTGAATTGGACAGCTAACTGTTCTGGATCAAACTGGAGTGAATTTACCTTGAGTCCCAGAGGATGGGTTAGTGAAATTATACGCTTAACTGTGTGAAGTCTGTCACATCACTGCCTTAGTTATTACTAATCAAAGAGTTGCTATAATGCAGACTTCAGGGGAAATCATTTATTCACACCTACTAACTACAGGGGAGCACTATTAACAGCAGGATATATCTTTGCAATCAAGGCACCATGATTATTGATATGTAGCATTTAATTTGTCATTAAATCCTTGAAGGATTTCTGTACTATTTTTAAAACTTCGCAAGAAATACATTTTAATAGGAAAATTATTTTTAGCAGAATTCTTTCATTTTCTTGTAACATTCAGCACCTATATGGAAATGTGCTCTTGCAGAAGCAATCCTTTAGGCTTTTCCTGACAAGACTTCACTCGCTGTGATTATAGTTGTCAGTGAATAGCAAGAAACATGTCAGGAGCCCAGAGAATCAAAGCACTGAGAGTACTGAGAAGTTCAAAAGTTAAGAAGACTAAGTTAGTTTTCATGCGCGCTCCTTAAAAGTGCAAACTTGCATTAATTAATGGAGCTGGAGTTTTATGTGAGAGTCTAGATTTCTACTTCGTGACTGAATGGGATATTAACATATGAAATTTCACAGCTGGTCATTTAAAACAATCTTCTTGCAAAATGTGGCAGAACCATTGAAACAGATCCATTTCATTACCCAGACAAGCAAGAGCAAGGGCTGACTCCCATATTGCAGGATACTACAATTGAAAAATATAACAAAGACAAAGGTTAATTTCATAATCTCCCAATAACACCCAAGGTGTCAATAACTAGAGTTTATAGATAAAAGATATAATGGAGAGCTGAGGAGAATTCTTCCCATCCAGAAACTTGTTGGGATCTGGAATGCTCTATTTGAAAAGATGGAAGGCAAAGATGCTTGAAGATGAGAAATTTAGAGGATTACTGAGAAAAAGCAAAGATGTGGGATAAAGCACGATTGTTGTTTCAAAGAGTGAACACACGGACGATAGGCCGAATGTCCTGCTGCTGTGCTGTAAAATTCTATAATGACATAAAAATGTCACATCAGTTTTAATTTACATAAAGTACGCAGTCACCTTGTAGGAACCACATACTTTCGGCAGCTCATCAATTAGTTGGTGGAATACCCCAGGTGCTGCTCCAGATTTTTAAGGTGCGACAATAGTTTAAGAGAGACATTTGTCTTTTTACTGTGGCCAAAGCAGCATAATTGACCTTTGCATGAAGATGTCCAGGGTATGAGTTCTGGAATAGTTCTCAAGGTTTTGAGATCAGCCATGGATATGTGATGGTGTACGTTCGTGAAGGGAGGTTGGGCCTCTGATTTGTTGGTGAGTGGCAAGGCAAATTGGTAAACTAACATGATGAGAGCTGACACAACATACAAGAGCAAACAAAATTTTCTTTCAAAGCAAAGAGAAGATGGCCAAGGTGTGACCCCCAACTCACCCCAAGCTCACAACTCTTCCAGTCTTCCCCACTTGCTATGGTTGGCAAAAAGTCATCAGGGAAAACGTCATTGTCCCTCTTGTTTGCTTTCACTGGCCATTAAAAGAAACTTCACAGACATTTCTACATTTGGACCCACTTGCTGCTGCTTCTTATCAGCATCTATACAATGGTAAACTGATTCATGGATAGTGACTGTTGAAAGGACACATATTTATTCACATATATTCTCGCTTTTCTTAAATTCATGCTCGGAATGCGGGTGTAGGATGAATTGAGAGCTGTGACATTGGGATGTGGAATGGATTGAGAGCTGTGACATTGGGATGTGGATTGGATTGAGAGCTGTGACATTGGGATGTAGGTTGAATTGAGAGCTGTGACATTGGGATGTAGGATGAATTGAGAGCTGTGACATTGGGATGTAGGATGGATTGATAGCTGTGACATTGGGATGTAGGATGGATTGAGAGCTGTGACATTGGGATGTAGGATGGATTGAGAGCTGTGACATTGGGATGTAGGATGGATTGAGAGCTGTGACATTGAGATGTAGGATGAATTGAGAGCTGTGACATTGGGATGTAGGGTGGATTGAGAGCTGTGACATTGGGATGTAGGATGAATTAAGAGCTGTGACATTGGGATGTAGGATGGATTGAGAGCTGTGACATTGAAATGTAGGATGGATTGGGAGCTGTGACATTGGGATGTAGGATGGATTGAGAGCAGTGACATTGAGATGTAGGATGGATTGAGAGCTGTGACATTGAAATGTAGGATGGATTGGGAGCTGTGTCATTGAGATGTAGGATGGATTGTTGCTACGACATTGGGATGTAGGATGGATTGAGAGCTGTGACATTGAGATGTAGGATGGATTGAGAGCTTTAACATTGAGATGTAGGATGGATTGAGATCTGTGACATTGGGATGTAGGATGGATTGAGAGCTGTGACATTGGGATGTAGGTTGAATTGAGAGCTGTGACATTGGGATGTAGGATGGATTGAGAGCTGTGACATTGGGATGTAGGATGGATTGAGAGCTGTGACATTGGGATTTAGGATGGATTGAGAGCTGTGACATTGGGATGTAGGAAGGATTGAGAGCTGTGACATTGAGATGTAGGATGGATTGAGAGCTGTGACATTGGGATGTAGGATGGATTGAGAGCTGTGACATTGGGATGTAGGATGGATTGAGAATTGTGACATTGAGATGTAGGATGGATTGAGAGCTGTGACATTGGGATGTGGGATGGATTGAGAGCTGTGACATTTGGATGTAGGATGGATTGAGATCTGTGACATTGGGATGTAGGATGGATTGAGAGCTGTGACATTAGGATGTAGGATGGATTGAGAGCTGTGACATTGGGGTGTAGGATGGATTGAGAGCTGTGACATTGAAATGTAGGATGCA
This sequence comes from Scyliorhinus torazame, assembly GCF_047496885.1. Taxonomy (NCBI): domain Eukaryota; kingdom Metazoa; phylum Chordata; class Chondrichthyes; order Carcharhiniformes; family Scyliorhinidae; genus Scyliorhinus; species Scyliorhinus torazame. The sequence continues at coordinate 276,727,689 of NC_092711.1, forward strand.
TTGAGAGCTGTGACATTTGGAGGTAGGATGGATTGAGAGCTGTGTCACTGAGATGTAGGATGGATTGTGAGCTGTGACATTGAGATGTAGGATGGATTGTTGCTATGACATTGGGATGTAGGATGGATTAAGAGCTGTGACATTGAGATGTAGGGTGGATTGAGAGCTGTGACATTGAGATTTAGGATGGATTGAGATCTGTGACATTGGGATGTAGGATGGATTGAGAGCTGTGACATTGGGATGTAGGATGGATTGAGAGCTGTGACATTGGGATGTGGAATGGATTGAGAGCTGTGACATTGGGATGTAGGATGGATTGAGAGCTGTGACATTGGAATGTGGAATGGATTGAGAGCTGTGGCATTGGGATGTAGGATGAATTGAGAGCTGTGACATTGGGATGTAGGATGGATTGAGAGCTGTGACATTGGAATGTGGAATGGATTGAGAGCTGTGGCATTGGGATGTAGGATGAATTGAGAGCTGTGACATTGGGATGTAGGATGGATTGAGAGCTGTGACATTGGGATGTAGGATGGATTGAGAGCTGTCACATTGGGATGTAGGATGGATTGAGAGCTGTGACATTGAGATGTAGGATGGAATGAGAGCTGTGACATTGGGATGTAGGATGGATTGAGAGCTGTGACATTGGGATGTAGGATGGATTGAGAGCAGTGACATTGGGATGTAGGATGGATTGTGAGCTGTGACATTGGGATGTAGGATGGATTGTTGCTATGACATTGGGATGTAGGATGGATTGAGAGCTGTGACATTGAGATGTAGGATGGATTGTTGCTATGCCATTGGGATGTAGGATGGATTGTGAGCTATGACATTGGGATGTAGGATGGATTGAGATCTGTGCCATTGAGATGTAGGATGGATTGAGAGCTGTGACATTGGGATGTAGGATGGATTGAGAGCTGTGACATTGAAATGTAGGATGGATTGAGAGCTGTGACATTGGGATGTAGGATGGACTTTGAGCTGTGACATTGGGATGTAGGATGGATTGAGAGCTGTGAAATTGGGATGTAGGATGGAATGAGAGCTGTGACATTGAGATGTAGGATGGATTGAGATCTGTGACATTGGGATGTAGGATGGATTGAGAGCTGTGACATTGGGATGTAGGATGGATTTTGAGCTGTGACATTGAGATGTGGGATGGATTGAGAGCTGTGACATTGGGATGTACGGTGGATTGAGAGCTGTGGCATTGAGATGTAGGATGGATTGAGAGCTGTGACATTGGGATGTAGGATGGATTGACAGCTGTGACATTGGGATGTAGGATGGATTGAGAGCTGTGACATTGGGATGTAGGATGCATTGAGAGCTGTGACATTTGGATGTAGGACGGATTGAGAGCTGTGTCACTGAGATGTTGGATGGATTGAGAGCTGTGTCATTGAGATTTGGACGGATTGTTGCTGTGACATTGGGATGTAGGATGGATTGAGAGCTGTGACATTGAGATGTAGGATGAATTGAGAACTGTGACATTGGGATGTAGGATGGATTGAGAGCTGTGACATTGGGATGTAGGGTGGATTGAGAGCTGTGACATTGGGATGTAGGATGAATTAAGAGCTGTGACATTGGGATGTAGGATGGATTGAGAGCTGTGACATTGAAATGTAGGATGGATTGGGAGCTGTGACATTGGGATGTAGGATGGATTGAGAGCTGTGACATTGAGATGTAGGATGGATTTCGAGCAGTGACATTGAGATGTAGGATGGATTGAGAGCTGTGACATTGAAATGTAGGATGTATTGGGAGCTGTGACATTGAGATGTAGGATGGATTGTTGCTATGACATTGGGATGTAGGATGGATTGAGAGCTGTGACATTGAGATGTAGGATGGATTGAGAGCTGTGACATTGAGATGTAGGATGGATTGAGATCTGTGACATTGGGATGTAGGATGGATTGAGAGCTGTGACATTGGGATGTAGGATGGATTGAGAGCTGTGACATTAGGATGTAGGATGGATTGAGAGCTGTGACATTGGGGTGTAGGATGGATTGAGAGCTGTGACATTGAAATGTAGGATGCATTGAGAGCTGTGACATTTGGAGGTAGGATGGATTGAGAGCTGTGTCACTGAGATGTAGGATGGATTGTGAGCTGTGACATTGAGATGTAGGATGGATTGTTGCTATGACATTGGGATGTAGGATGGATTAAGAGCTGTGACATTGAGATGTAGGGTGGATTGAGAGCTGTGACATTGAGATTTAGGATGGATTGAGATCTGTGACATTGGGATGTAGGATGGATTGAGAGCTGTGACATTGGGATGTAGGATGGATTGAGAGCTGTGACATTGGGATGTGGAATGGATTGAGAGCTGTGACATTGGGATGTAGGATGGATTGAGAGCTGTGACATTGGAATGTGGAATGGATTGAGAGCTGTGGCATTGGGATGTAGGATGAATTGAGAGCTGTGACATTGGGATGTAGGATGGATTGAGAGCTGTGACATTGGAATGTGGAATGGATTGAGAGCTGTGGCATTGGGATGTAGGATGAATTGAGAGCTGTGACATTGGGATGTAGGATGGATTGAGAGCTGTGACATTGGGATGTAGGATGGATTGAGAGCTGTGACATTGGGATGTAGGATGGATTGAGAGCTGTGACATTGAGATGTAGGATGGAATGAGAGCTGTGACATTGGGATGTAGGATGGATTGAGAGCTGTGACATTGGGATGTAGGATGGATTGAGAGCAGTGACATTGGGATGTAGGATGGATTGTGAGCTGTGACATTGGGATGTAGGATGGATTGTTGCTATGACATTGGGATGTAGGATGGATTGAGAGCTGTGACATTGAGATGTAGGATGGATTGTTGCTATGCCATTGGGATGTAGGATGGATTGTGAGCTATGACATTGGGATGTAGGATGGATTGAGATCTGTGCCATTGAGATGTAGGATGGATTGAGAGCTGTGACATTGGGATGTAGGATGGATTGAGAGCTGTGACATTGAAATGTAGGATGGATTGAGAGCTGTGACATTGGGATGTAGGATGGACTTTGAGCTGTGACATTGGGATGTAGGATGGATTGAGAGCTGTGAAATTGGGATGTAGGATGGAATGAGAGCTGTGACATTGAGATGTAGGATGGATTGAGATCTGTGACATTGGGATGTAGGATGGATTGAGAGCTGTGACATTGGGATGTAGGATGGATTTTGAGCTGTGACATTGAGATGTGGGATGGATTGAGAGCTGTGACATTGGGATGTACGGTGGATTGAGAGCTGTGGCATTGAGATGTAGGATGGATTGAGAGCTGTGACATTGGGATGTAGGATGGATTGACAGCTGTGACATTGGGATGTAGGATGGATTGAGAGCTGTGACATTGGGATGTAGGATGCATTGAGAGCTGTGACATTTGGATGTAGGACGGATTGAGAGCTGTGTCACTGAGATGTTGGATGGATTGAGAGCTGTGTCATTGAGATTTGGACGGATTGTTGCTGTGACATTGGGATGTAGGATGGATTGAGAGCTGTGACATTGAGATGTAGGATGAATTGAGAACTGTGACATTGGGATGTAGGATGGATTGAGAGCTGTGACATTGGGATGTAGGGTGGATTGAGAGCTGTGACATTGGGATGTAGGATGAATTAAGAGCTGTGACATTGGGATGTAGGATGGATTGAGAGCTGTGACATTGAAATGTAGGATGGATTGGGAGCTGTGACATTGGGATGTAGGATGGATTGAGAGCTGTGACATTGAGATGTAGGATGGATTTCGAGCAGTGACATTGAGATGTAGGATGGATTGAGAGCTGTGACATTGAAATGTAGGATGTATTGGGAGCTGTGACATTGAGATGTAGGATGGATTGTTGCTATGACATTGGGATGTAGGATGGATTGAGAGCTGTGACATTGAGATGTAGGATGGATTGAGAGCTGTGACATTGAGATGTAGGATGGATTGAGATCTGTGACATTGGGATGTAGGATGGATTGAGAGCTGTGACATTGGGATGTAGGTTGAATTGAGAGCTGTGACATTGGGATGTAGGATGGATTGAGAGCTGTGACATTGTGATGAAGGATGGATTGAGAGCTGTGACATTGGGATGGAGGATGGATTGAGAGCTGTGACATTGGGATGTAGGAAGGATTGTGAGAGTGACATTGGGATGTAGGATAGATTGAGAGCTGTGACATTGGGATGTAGGATGCATTGAGAGCTGTGACATTTGGATGTAGGATGGATTGAGAGCTGTGTCACTGAGATGTCGAATGGATTCAGAGCTGTGTCATTGAGATTTGGACGGATTGTTGCTGTGACATTGGGATGTAGGATGGATTGAGAGCTGTGACATTGAGATGTAGGATGGATTGAGAGCTGTGACATTGGGATGTAGGATGGATTGAGAGCTGTGACATTGTGATGTAGGATGGATTGAGAACTGTGACATTGAGATGCAGGATGGATTGAGAGCTGTGACATTGGGATGTGGGATGGATTGAGAGCTGTGACATTAGGATGTAGGATGGATTGAGATCTATGACATTGGGATGTAGGATGGATTGAGAGCTGTGACATTGGGATGTAGGATGGATTGTGAGCTGTGACATTGGGATGTAGGATGGATTGAGAGCTGTGACATTGAAATGTAGGATGCATTGAGAGCTGTGACATTTGGAGGTAGGATGGACTGAGAGCTGTGTCACTGAGATGTAGGATGGATTGTGAGCTGTCACATTGAGATGTAGGATGGATTGTTGCTATGACATTGGGATGTAGGATGGATTAAGAGCTGTGACATTGAGATGTAGGATGGATTGAGAGCTGTGACATTGAGATGTAGGATGGATTGAGATCTGTGACATTGGGATGTAGGATGGATTGAGAGCTGTGACATTGGGATGTAGGATGGATTGAGAGCTGTGACATTGGGATGTGGAATGGATTGAGAGCTGTGACATTGGGATGTAGGATGGATTGAGAGCTGTGACATTGGAATGTGGAATGGATTGAGAGCTGTGGCATTGGGATGTAGGATGGAATGAGAGCTGTGACATTGGGATGTAGGATGGATTGAGAGCTGTGACATAGGGATGTAGGATGGATTGAGAGCTGTGACATTGGGATGTAGAATGGATTAAGAGCTGTGGCATTGGGATGTAGGATGAATTGAGAGTTGTGACATTGGGATGTAGGGTGGATTGAGAGCTGTGACATTGGGATATAGGATGAATTGAGAGCTGTGACATTGGGATGTAGGATGGATTGTTGCTATGACATTGGGATGCAGGATGGATTGAGAGCTGTGACATTGGGATGTAGGATGGATTGTGAGCTGTGACATTGGGATGTGGGATGGATTGTTGCTATGACATTGGGATGTAGGATGGATTGAGAGCTGTGACATTGAGATGTAGGATGGATTGTTGCTATGCCATTGGGATGTAGGATGGATTGAGAGCTGTGATATTGGGATGTAGGATGGATTGAGATCTGTGACATTGAGATGTAGGATGGATCGAGAGCTGTGACATTGGGATGTAGGATGGATTGAGAGCTGTGACATTGAAATGTAGGATGGATTGAGAGCTGTGACATTGGTATGTAGGATGGATTTTGAGCTGTGACATTGGGATGTAGGATGGATTGAGAGCTCTGAAATTGGGATGTAGGATGGATTGAGAGCTGTGAAATTGAGATGTAGGATGGATTGAGATCTGTGACATTCGGATGTAGGATGGATAGAGGGCTGTGACATTAGGATGTAGGGTGGACTGAGAGCGGTGACATTGGGATGTAGGATGGATTTTGAGCTGTGACATTGGGATGTAGGATGGATTGAGAGCTGTGACATTGGGATGTACGGTGGATTGAGAGCTGTGGCATTGAGATGTAGGATGGATTGAGAGCTGTGACATTGGGATGTAGGGTGGATTGAGTAGGGTGGATTGAGAGCTGTGACATTGGGATGTAGGATGGATTGAGAGCTGTGACATTGGGATGTAGGATGCATTGAGAGCTGTGACATTTGGATGTAGGATGGATTGAGAGCTGTGACATTGGGATGTAGGATGGATTGAGAGCTGTGGCATTGAGATGTAGGATGGATTGAGAGCTGTGACATTGGGATGTAGGATGGATTGAGAGCTGTGACATTGGGATGTAGGATGGATTGAGAGCTGTGACATTGGGATGTAGGATGCATTGAGAGCTGTGACATTGGGATGTAGGATGGATTTTGAGCTGTGACATTGGGATGTAGGATGGATTGAGAGCTGTGACATTGGGATGTACGGTGGATTGAGAGCTGTGGCATTGAGATGTAGGATGGATTGAGAGCTGTGACATTGGGATGTAGGATGGATTGAGAGCTGTGACATTGGGATGTAGGATGGATTGAGAGCTGTGACATTGGGATGTAGGATGCATTGAGAGCTGTGACATTTGGATGTAGGATGGATTGAGAGCTATGTCACTGAGATGTCGGATGGATTGAGAGCTGTGTCATTGAGATTTGGACGGATTGTTGCTGTGACATTGGCATGAAGGATGGATTGAGAGCTGTGACATTGAGATGTAGGATGGATTGAGAGCTGTGACTTTGGGATATAGGATGGATTGAGAGCTGTGACATTGGGATGTAGGATGGATTGAGAGCTGTGACATTGGGATGTAGGATGGATTGAGAGCTGTGACATTGGGATGTGGAATGGATTGAGAGCTGTGACATTGGGATGTAGGATGGATTGAGAGCTGTGACATTGGAATGTGGAATGGATTGAGAGTTGTGGCATTGGGATGTAGGATGGAATGAGAGCTGTGACATTGGGATGTAGGATGGATTGAGAGCTGTGACATAGGGATGTAGGATGGATTGAGAGCTGTGACATTGGGATGTAGAATGGATTAAGAGCTGTGGCATTGGGATGTAGGATGAATTGAGAGTTGTGACATTGGGATGTAGGGTGGATTGAGAGCTGTGACATTGGGATATAGGATGAATTGAGAGCTGTGACATTGGGATGTAGGATGGATTGTTGCTATGACATTGGGATGCAGGATGGATTGAGAGCTGTGACATTGGGATGTAGGATGGATTGTGAGCTGTGACATTGGGATGTGGGATGGATTGTTGCTATGACATTGGGATGTAGGATGGATTGAGAGCTGTGACATTGAGATGTAGGATGGATTGTTGCTATGCCATTGGGATGTAGGATGGATTGAGAGCTATGATATTGGGATGTAGGATGGATTGAGATCTGTGACATTGAGATGTAGGATGGATTGAGATCTGTGACATTGGGATGTAGGATGGATTGAGAGCAGTGACATTGAGATGTAGGATGGATTGAGAGCTGTGACATTGGGATGTAGGATGGATTGAGAGCTGTGACATTGAGATGTAGGATGGATTGAGAGCTGTGACATTGGGATGTAGGATGGATTGAGAGCTGTGACATTGGGATGTGGAATGGATTGAGAGCTGTGACATTGGGATGTAGGATGGATTGAGAGCTGTGGCATTGAGATGTAGGATGGATTGAGAGCTGTGACATTGGGATGTAGGATGAATTGAGAGCTGTGACATTGGGATGTACGGTGGATTTAGAGCTGTGGCATTTAGATGTAGGATGGATTGAGAGCTGTGACATTGGGATGTAGGATGGATTGAGAGCTGTGGCATTGGGATGTAGGATGGATTGAGAGCTGTGACATTGGGATGTAGGATGAATTGAGAGCTGTGACATTGGGATGTACGGTGGATTTAGAGCTGTGGCATTTAGATGTAGGATGGATTGAGAGCTGTGACATTGGGATGTAGGATGGATTGAGAGCTGTGGCATTGGGATGTAGGATGGATTGAGAGCTGTGACATTGGGATGTAGGATGAATTGAGAGCTGTGACATTGGGATGTAGGATGGATTGAGAGCTGTGACATTGAAATGTAGGATGGATTGGGAGCTGTGACATTGGGATGTAGGATGGATTGAGAGCTGTGACATTGGGATGTAGGATGGATTGAGAGCTGTGACATTGGGATGTGGAATGGATTGAGAGCTGTGACATTGGGATGTAGGATGGATTGAGAGCTGTGACATTGGAATGTGGAATGGATTGAGAGCTTTGGCATTGGGATGTAGGATGAATTGAGAGCTGTGACATTGGGATGTACGGTGGATTTAGAGCTGTGGCATTGAGATGTAGGATGGATTGAGAGCTGTGACATTGGGAAGTAGGAAGGATTGGGAGTGTGACATTGGGATGTAGGATGGATTGAGAGCTGTGACATTGGGATGTAGGATGAATTGAGAGCTGTGACATTGGGATGTAGGATGGATTGAGAGCTGTGACATTGAAATGTAGCATGGATTGGGAGCTGTGACATTGGGATGTAAGATGGATTGAGAGCTGTGACATTGGGACGTAGGATGGATTGAGAGCTGTGACATTGGGATGTAGGATGGATTGAGAGCTGTGACATTGAGATGTAGGATGGATTGAGAGCTGTGACATTGAAATGTAGGATGGATTGGGAGCTGTGACATTGAGATGTAGGATGGATTGTTGCTATGACATTGGGATGTAGGATGGATTGAGAGCTGTGATATTGAGATGTAGGATGGATTGAGAGCTGTGACATTGAGATGTAGGATGGATTGAGATCTGTGACATTGGGATGTAGGATGGATTGAGAGCTGTGACATTGGGATGTAGGTTGAATTGAGAGCTGTGACATTGGAATGTAGGATGGATTGAGAGCTGTGACATTGGGATGAAGGATGGATTGAGAGCTGTGACATTGGGATGTAGGATGAATTGAGAGCTGTGACATTGGGATGTAGGAAGGATTGTGAGTGTGACATTGGGATGTAGGATGGATTGAGAGCTGTGACATTGGGATGTAAGATGCATTGAGAGCTGTGACATTTGGATGTAGGATGGATTGAGAGCTGTGTCACTGAGATGTCGGATGGATTCAGAGCTGTGTCATTGAGATTTGGACGGATTGTTGCTGTGACATTGGGATGTAGGATGGATTGAGAGCTGTGACATTGAGATGCAGGATGGATTGAGAGCTGTGACATTGGGATGTGGGATGGATTGAGAGCTGTGACATTAGGATGTAGGATGGATTGAGATCTGTGACATTGGGATGTAGGATGGATTGAGAGCTGTGACATTGGGATGTAGGATGGATTGAGAGCTGTGACATTGAAATGTAGGATGCATTGAGAGCTGTGACATTTGGAGGTAGGATGGATTGAGAGCTGTGTCACTGAGATGTAGGATGGATTGTGAGCTGTCACATTGAGATGTAGGATGGATTGTTGCTATGACATTGGGATGTAGGATGAATTAAGAGCTGTGACATTGAGATGTAGGATGGATTGAGAGCTGTGACATTGAGATGTAGGATGGATTGAGATCTGTGACATTGGGATGTAGGATGGATTGAGAGCTGTGACATTGGGATGTAGGATGGATTGAGAGCTGTGACATTGGGATGTGGAATGGATTGAGAGCTGTGACATTGGGATGTAGGATGGATTGAGAGCTGTGACATTGGAATGTGGAATGGATTGAGAGCTGTGGCATTGGGATGTAGGATGAATTGAGAGCTGTGATATTGGGATGTAGGATGGATTGAGAGCTGTGACATTGGAATGTGGAATGGATTGAGAGCTGTGGCATTGGGATGTAGGATGAATTGAGAGCTGTGACATTGGGATGTAGGATGGAATGAGAGCTGTGACATTGGGATGTAGGATGGATTGAGAGCTGTGACATAGGGATGTAGGATGGATTGAGAGCTGTGGCATTGGGATGTAGGATGAATTGAGAGTTGTGACATTGGGATGTAGGGTGGATTGAGAGCTGTGTCATTGAGATGTAGGATGGATTGAGAGCTGTGACATTGGGAAGTAGGAAGGATTGGGAGTGTGACATTGGGATGTAGGATGGATTGAGTGCTGTGACATTGGGATGTAGGATGAATTGAGAGCTGTGACATTGGGATGTAGGATGGATTGAGAGCTGTGACATTGAAATGTAGGATGGATTGGGAGCTGTGACATTGGGATGTAAGATGGATTGAGAGCTGTGACATTGGGATGTAGGATGGATTGAGAGCTGTGACATTGGGATGTAGGATGGATTGAGAGCTGTGACATTGAGATGTAGGATGGATTGAGATCTGTGACATTGAAATGTAGGATGGATTGGGAGCTGTGACATTGAGATGTAGGATGGATTGTCGCTATGACATTGGGATGTAGGATGGATTGAGAGCTGTGATATTGAGATGTAGGATGGATTGAGAGCTGTGACATTGAGATGTAGTATGGATTGAGATCTGTGACATTGGGATGTAGGATGGATTGAGAGCTGTGACATTGGGATGTAGGTTGAATTGAGAGCTGTGACATTGGGATGTAGGATGGATTGAGAGCTGTGACATTGGGATGAAGAATGGATTGAGAGCTGTGACATTGGGATGTAGGATGAATTAAGAGCTGTGACATTGGGATGTAGGAAGGATTGTGAGTGTGACATTGGGATGTAGGATGGATTGAGAGCTGTGAGATTGGGATGTAAGATGCATTGAGAGCTGTGACATTTGGATGTAGGATGGATTGAGAGCTGTGTCACTGAGATGTCGGATGGATTCAGAGCTGTGTCATTGAGATTTGGACGGATTGTTGCTGTGACATTGGGATGTAGGATGGATTGAGAGCTGTGACATTGAGATGTAGGATGGGTTGAGAGCTGTGACATTGGGATGTAGGATGGATTGAGAGCTGTGACATTGTGATGTAGGATGGATTGAGAACTGTGACATTGAGATGCAGGATGGATTGAGAGCTGTGACATTGGGATGTGGGATGGATTGAGAGCTGTGACATTAGGATGTAGGATGGATTGAGATCTGTGACATTGGGATGTAGGATGGATTGAGAGTTGTGACATTGGGATGTAGGATGGATTGAGAGCTGTGACATTGGGATGTAGGATGGATTGAGAGCTGTGACATTGAAATGTAGGATGCATTGAGAGCTGTGACATTTGGAGGTAGGATGGATTGAGAGCTGTGTCACTGAGATGTAGGATGGATTGTGAGCTGTCACATTGAGATGTAGGATGGATTGTTGCTATGACATTGGGATGTAGGATGAATTAAGAGCTGTGAGATTGAGATGTAGGATGGATTGAGAGCTGTGACATTGAGATGTAGGATGGATTGAGATCTGTGACATTGGGATGTAGGATGGATTGAGAGCTGTGACATTGGGATGTATGATGGATTGAGAGCTGTGACATTGGGATGTGGAATGGATTGAGAGCTGTGACATTGGGATGTAGGATGGATTGAGAGCTGTGACATTGGAATGTGGAATGGATTGAGAGCTGTGGCATTGGGATGTAGGATGAATTGAGAGCTGTGATATTGGGATGTAGGATGGATTGAGAGCTGTGACATTGGAATGTGGAATGGATTGAGAGCTGTGGCATTGGGATGTAGGATGAATTGAGAGCTGTGACATTGGGATGTAGGATGGAATGAGAGCTGTGACATTGGGATGTAGGATGGATTGAGAGCTGTGACATAGGGATGTAGGATGGATTGAGAGCTGTGGCATTGGGATGTAGGATGAATTGAGAGTTATGACATTGGGATGTAGGGTGGATTGAGAGCTGTGTCATTGAGATGTAGGATGGATTGAGAGCTGTGACATTGGGATGTAGGATGGATTGTTGCTATGACATTGGGATGCAGGATGGATTGAGAGCTGTGACATTGGGATGTAGGATGGATTGTGAGCTGTGACATTGAGATGTCTGATGGATTGTTGCTATGACATTGGGATGTAGGATGGATTGAGAGCTGTGACATTGGGATGTAGGATGGATTGTTGCTATGCCATTGGGATGTAGGATGGATTGAGAGTTATGATATTGGGATGTAGGATGGATTGAGATCTGTGACATTGAGATGTAGGATGGATTGAGAGCTGTGACATTGGGATGTAGGATGGATTGTGAGCTGTGACATTGAGATGTCGGATGGATTGTTGCTATGGCATTGGGATGTAGGATGGATTGAGAGCTGTGACATTGGGATGTAGGATGGATTGTTGCTGTGCCATTGGGATGTAGGATGGATTGAGAGCTATGATATTGGGATGTAGGATGGATTGAGATCTGTGACATTGAGATGTAGGATGGATTGAGAGCTTTGCCATTGGGATGTAGGATGGATTGAGAGCTGTGAATTGAAATGTAGGATGGATTGAGAGCTGTGACATTGGTATGTAGGATGGATTTTGAGCTGTGACATTGGGATGTAGGATGGATTGAGAGCTCTTAAATTGGGATGTAGGATGGATTGAGAGCTGTGACATTGAGATGTAGGATGGATTGAGATCTGTGACATTGGGATGTAGGATGGATAGAGAGCTGTGACATTAGGATGTAGGGTGGATTGAGAGCGGTGACATTGGGATGTAGGATGGATTTTGACCTGTGACATTGGGATGTAGGATGGATTGAGAGCTGTGACATTGGGATGTACGGTGGATTGAGAGCTGTGGCATTGGGATGTAGGATGGATTGAGAGCTGTGACATTGGGACGTAGGATGGATTGAGAGCTGTGACATTGAGATGTAGGATGGATTGAGAGCTGTGACATTGGGATGTAGGATGGATTGAGAGCTGTGACATTGAAATGTAGGATGCATTGAGAGCTGTGACATTTGGAGGTAGGATGGATTGAGAGCTGTGTCACTGAGATGTAGGATGGATTGTGAGCTGTGACATTGGAATGTTGGATGGATTGAGAGCTGTGACATTGGGATGTGGAATGGATTGAGAGCTGTGACATAGGGATGTAGGATGGATTGAGAGCTGTGACATTGGAATGTGGAATGGATTGAGAGCTGTGGCATTGGGATGTAGGATGAATTGAGAGCTGTGGCATTGGGATGTAGGATGGATTGAGAGCTGTGACATTGGGATGTACGGTGGATTAAGAGCTGTGGCATTGAGATGTAGGATGGATTGAGAGCTGTGACATTGGGATGTAGGATGGATTGAGAGCTGTGACATTGGGATGTAGGAAGGATTGGGAGTGTGACATTGGGATGTAGGATGGATTGAGAGCTGTGACATTGGGATGTAGGATGAATTGAGAGCTGTGACATTGGGATGTAGGATGGAATGAAAGCTGTGACATTGGGATGTAGGATGGATTGAGAGCTGTGACATTGGGATGTAGGATGGATTGAGAGCTGTGACATTGGGATGTAGAATGGATTGAGAGCTGTGACATTGGGATGTAGGATGAATTGAGAGTTGTGACATTGGGATGTAGGGTGGATTGAGAGCTGTGACATTGGGATGTGGGATGAATTGAGAGCTGTGACATTGGGATGTAGGATGGATTGTTGCTATGACATTGGGATGCAGGATGGATTGAGAGCTGTGACATTGGGATGTAGGATGGATTGTGAGCTGTGACATTGGGATTGTAGGATGGATTGTTGCTATGACATTGGGATGTAGGATGGATTGAGAGCTGTGACATTGAGATGTAGGATGGATTGTTGCTATGCCATTGGGATGTAGGATGGATTGAGAGCTATGACATTGGGATGTAGGATGGATTGAGATCTGTGACATTGAGATGTAGGATGGATTGAGAGCTGTGATATTGAAATGTAGGATGGATTGAGAGCTGTGACATTGGGATGTAGGATGGATTTTGAGCTGTGACATTGGGATGTAGGATGGATTGAGAGCTGTGACATTGGGATGTAGGATGGACTGAGAGCTGTGACATTGGGATGTAGGGTGGATTGAGAGCTGTGACAGTTGGATGTATAATGGATTGAGAGCTGTGTCACTGAGGTGTCGGATGGATTGAGAGCTGTGTCATTGAGATTTGGACGGATTGTTGCTGTGACATTGGGATGTAGGATGAATTGAGAGATGTGACATTGGGATGTAGGATGGATTGAGAGCTGTGACATTGGGATGTAGGATGGATTGAGAGCTGTGACATTGGGATGTAGGTTGAATTGAGAGCTGTGACATTGGGATGTAGGATGAATTGAGACCTGTGACATTGGGATGTAGAATGGATTGAGAGCTGTGACATTGGGATGTAGGATGGATTGAGAGCTGTGACATTGGGATGTAGGATGGACTGAGAGCTGTGACATTGGGATGTAGGGTGGATTGAGAGCTGTGACAGTTGGATGTATAATGGATTGAGAGCTGTGTCACTGAGGTGTCGGATGGATTGAGAGCTGTGTCATTGAGATTTGGACGGATTGTTGCTGTGACATTGGGATGTAGGATGGATTGAGAGCTGTGACATTGAGATGTAGGATGGATTGAGAGCTGTGACATTGGGATGTAGGATGGATTGAGAGCTGTGACATTGGGATGTAGGATGGATTGAGAGCTGTGACATTGAGATGTAGGATGGATTGAGAGCTGTGAGATTGGGATGTAGGATGGATTGAGAGCTGCGACATTGAAATGTAGGATGGATTGAGATCTATGTCTTTGGGATGTAGGGTGGATTGAGAGCTGTGACTTTGGGATGTAGGGTGGATTGAGAGCTGTGACATTGGGATGTAGGATGAATTGAGAGCTGTGACATTGGGATGTAGGATGGATTGTTGCTATGACATTGGGATGCAGGATGGATTGAGAGCTGTGACATTGGGATGTAGGATGGATTGTGAGCTGTGACATTGGGATGTAGGATGGATTGTTGCTATGACATTGGGATGTAGGATGGATTGAGAGCTGTGACATTGAGATGTAGGATGGATTGTTGCTATGACATTGGGATGTAGGAGGGCTTGAAATCTGTGACATTGAGTTGTAGGATGGATTGAGAGCTGTGACATTGGGATGTAGGATGGATTGAGAGCTGTGACATTGAAATGCAGGATGGATTGAGAGCTGCGACATTGGGATGTAGGATGGATTTTGAGCTGTGACATTGGGATGTGGGATGGATTGAGAGCTGTGACATTGGGATGTAGGATGGATTGAGAGCTGTGACATTGAGATGTAGGATGGATTGAGACCTGTGACATTGGGATGTAGGATGGATTGA
Organism: Scyliorhinus torazame; assembly: GCF_047496885.1. Taxonomy (NCBI): domain Eukaryota; kingdom Metazoa; phylum Chordata; class Chondrichthyes; order Carcharhiniformes; family Scyliorhinidae; genus Scyliorhinus; species Scyliorhinus torazame. Next base: position 276,742,855 of record NC_092711.1, read on the forward strand.
GAGCTGTGACATTGGGATGTAGGGTGGATTGAGAGCTGTGACATTGAAATGTAGGATGGATTGAGAGCTGTGACATTGGGATGTAGGATGGATTTTGAGCTGTGACATTGGGATGTAGGATGGATTGAGAGCTGTGACATTGGGATGTACGGTGGATTGAGAGCTGTGGCATTGAGATGTAGGATGAATTGAGAGCTGTGACATTGGGATGTAGGATGAATTGAGAGCTGTGACATTGGGATGTAGGATAAATTGAGAGCTGTGACATTGGGATGTAGGGTGAATTGATAGCTGTGACATTGGGATGTAGGATGAATTAAGAGCTGTGACATTGGGATGTAGGATGGATTGAGAGCTGTGACATTGGGATGTAGGATGGATTGAGAGCTGTGACATTGGGATGTAGGATGGATTGAGAGCTGTGACATTGGGATGTAGGGTGGATTGACAGCTGTGACATTTGGATGTAGGATGGATTGAGAGCTGTGTCACTGAGGTGTCGGATGGATTGAGAGCTGTGTCATTGAGATTTGGACGGATTGTTGCTGTGACATTGGGATGTAGGATGGATTGAGAGCTGTGACATTGAGATGTAGGATGGATTGAGAGCTGTGACATTGGGATGTAGGATGGACTTGAGCTGTGACATTGGCATGTAGGATGGATTGAGAGCTGTGACATTGGGATGTACAGTGGATTGAGAGCTGTGGCATTGAGATGTAGGATGAATTGAGAGCTGTGTCATTGAGATTTGGACGGATTGTTGCTGTGACATTGGGATGTAGGATGGATTGAGAGCTGTGACATTGAGATGTAGGATGGATTGTGAGCTGTGACATTGGGATGTAGGATGGATTTTGAGCTGTGATATTGGGATGTAGGATGGATTGAGAGCTGTGACATTGAGATGTAGGATGGATTGAGAGCTGTGACATTGAGATGTAGGATGGATTGAGAGCTGTGACATTGGGATGTTGGATGCATTGAGAGCTGTGACATTGGGATGTAGGATGGATTGAGAGCTGTGACATTGAAATGTAGGATGGATTGAGATCTGTGACATTGGGATGTAGGATGGATTGAGAGCTGTGACATTGAAATGTAGGATGGATTGAGAGCTGTGACTTTGGGATGTCGGGTGGATTGAGAGCTGTCACATTGAGATGTAGGATGGATTTAGAGCTGTGACATTGGGATGTAGGATGGATTGAGAGCTGTGACATTGGGTGTAGGATGGATTGAGAGCTGTGACATTGAGATGTAGGGTGGATTGAGAGCTGTGACATTGGGAAGTAGGATGGATTGAGAGCTGTGACATTGAGATGTAGGATGGATTGAGAGCAGTGACATTGGGATGTAGGATGGATTGAGAGCTGTGACATTGAGATGTAGGTTGGATTGTTGCTATGAAATTGGGTGTAGGATGGATTGAGAGCTGTGACATTGAGATGTCGGATAGATTGAGAGCTGTGTCATTGAGATTTGGACGGATTGTTGCTGTGACATTGGGATGTAGGATGGATTGAGAGCTGTGACATTGGGATGTAGGATGGATTGAGAGCTGTGACATTGGGATGTAGGATGGATTGAGAGCTGTGACATTGAAATGTAGGATGGATTGAGAGCTGTGACATTGGGATGTAGGATGGATTGAGAGCTGTGACATTGGGATGTAGGATGGATTGAGAGCTGTGACATTGAGATGTCGGATGGATTGAGAGCTGTGACATTGGGATGTAGGATGGATTGAGAGCAGTGACATTGGGATGTAGCCTGGATTGAGAGCTGTGACATTGCGATGTAGGATGGATTGAGAGCTGTGACATTGGGATGTAGGATGGATTGAGAGCTGTGACATTGAGATGTAGGATGGATTGAGAGTCGTGACATTGGGATGTAGGATGCATTGAGAGCTGTGACATTGGGATGTAGGATGGATTGAGAGCTGTGTATTTGGGATGTAGGATGGATTGAGAGCTGTGACATTGGGATGTAGGATGGATTGAGAGCTGTGACATTGGGATGTAGGATGGATTGAGAGCTGTGACATTGGGATGTAGGATGGATTCAGAGCTGTGACATTGGGATGAAGGGTGGATGAGAGCTGTGACATTGGTATGTAGGATGGATTGAGAGCTGTGACATTGGGATGTAGGATGGATTGAGAGCTGTGACATTGGGATCTAGGATGGATTGAGAACTGTGACATTTGGATGTAGGATGGATTGAGAGCTGTGTCACGGAGATCTAGGATGGATAGTTAGCTGTGACATTGAGAGGTAGGATGGATTGTTGCTATGACATTGGGATGTAGGATGGATTGAGAGCTGTGTCATTGAGATGTAGGATGGATTGAGAGCTGTGACATTGGGATGTCGGATGGATTGAGAGCTGTGATATTGGGATGTAGGATGGATTGGGAGCTGTGACATTGGGATGCAGGATGGATTGAGAGTGTGACATTGAGATGTTGGATGGATTGGGAGCTGTGACATTGGGATGTAGGATGGATTGTGAGCTGTGACATTGAGATGTAGGATGGATTGGCAGCTGTATGTTTTTCCTTTCTTGTTGTTTGATTGGGAATAGAGATGATAATTGTCAGTGCTGTTTGTGCTGTACTTGTGCTGTAGTATTGTTTAAGGGGTAATTGTAAGCTATTTTCTGGTGTGAGGTTAAATATTTTATTGCTGTGTTGATAACAAAATTTTGTTTCACATACCAAATCAGTATTTTCTGTTGTGCAATCACTTCTGGAGCGAAGAACCATTTCTGCACAGTCTTACAAAGTAAAATGAAATGTTAGGGCTTTCGTCCAATATCCGAGCCACTGTTGGGGCCTGGTCTCTGATTGTAATATGAGTGACTGCTAGCGGAACATCTAGGCAGTGGTATTCTCATGTGTCTGCTTCCCTTATCCTTCAAGATGATGGCAGTCGTGGGTTTAGAAGGTCAGGAGCCTTGCTGAGTGGAGCTTGTAAATGTTACACACCGCTGTCACTGTGTATCTTGTAGATGGTACACACTGCTACCACTGTGTATCTTGTCAATGGTTCACACTGCTGCCACTGTGTATCTTGTAGATGGTACACACTGCTGTCACTATGTATCTTGTAGATGGTATACACTGCTGCCACTGTGTATCTTGTATATGGTACACACTGCTGCCACTGTGTATCTCGTAGATGGTACACACTGCTGCCACTGCGTATCTTGTAGATGGTACACACTGCAGTCACTGTGTATCTTGTAGATGATACACACTGCTGCCACTGCGTATCTTGTAGTTGGTACACACTGCTGTCACTGTGTCTCTTGTAGATGGTACACACTGCTGCCACTGTGTATCTTGTAGATGGTACACACTGCTGTCACTGTGTATCTTGTAGACGGTACACACTGCTGCCACTGTGTATCTTGTAGATGGTACACTCTGCAGTCACTGTGTATCTTGTAGATGGTACACACTGCTGCCACTGTGTATCTTGTAGATGGTACACACTGCAGTCACTGTGTATCTTGTAGATGGTACACACTGCTGCCACTGTGTATCTCGTAGATAGTACACACTGCTGCCATTGTGTATCTTGTAGATGGTACACACTGCTGTCACTGTGTATCTTGTAGATGGTGCACACTGTTGCTACTGTGTATCTTGTAGATGGTACACACTGCTGCCACTGAGTATCTTGTAGATGGTACACACTGCAGTCACTGTGTATCTTGTAGATGGTACACACTGCTGTCACTGTGTATCTTGTAGATGGTACACACTGCTGCCACTGTGTATCTTGTAGATGGTACACACTGCTGTCACTGTGTATCTTGCAAATGGTACACACTGCTGCCACTGTGTATCTTGTAGATGGTACACACTGCTGTACAAAGAACAAAGAAACAAAGAAATGTACAGCACAGGAACAGGCCCTTCGGCCCTCCAAGCCCGTGCCGACCATACTGCCCGACTAAACTACAATCTTCTACACTTCCTGGGTCCGTATCCTTCTATTCCCATCCTATTCATATATTTGTCAAGATGCCCCTTGAATGTCCCTATCGTCCCTGCTTCCACTACCTCCTCCGGTAGTGAGTTCCAGGCGCCCACTACCCTCTGCGTAAAAAACTTGCCTCGTAGATGGTACACACTGCTGTCACTGTGTATCTTGCAAATGGTACACACTGCTGCCACTGTGTAGAGATACACTGTCACTGTGTATCTGGTAAATGTTACACACTACTGTCACTGTGTATCTTGTAGATGGTACACACTACTGCCACTGTGTATCTTGTAGATGGTACACACTGCAGTCACTGTGTATCATGTAGATGGTACACACTGCTGTCATTGTGTATCTTGTAAATGTTACACACTACTGTCACTGTGTATCTTGTAGATAGTACACACTGCTGCCACTGTGTATCTTGTAGCTGGTACACACTGCTGCCACTGTGTATCTTGTAGATAGTACACACTGCTGCCACTGTGTATCTTGTAGATGGTACACACTGCTGTCACTGTGTATCTTGTAGATGGTATACACTGCTGCCACTGTGTATCTTGTAGATGGTACACACTGCAGTCACTGTGTATCTTGTAGATGGTACTCACTGCTGTCACTGTGTATCTTGTAGATGGTACACACTGCTGCCACTGTGTATCTTGTAAATGTTACACACTACTGCCACTGTGTATCTTGTAGATGGTACACACTGCTGCCACTGTGTATCTTGTAGATGGTACACACTGCAGTCACTGTGTATCTTGCAGATGGTACACACTGCTGCCACTGTGGATCTTGTAGATGGTACACACTGCAGTCACTGTGTATCTTGTAGATGGTACACACTGCTGTCACTGTGTATCTTGTAGATGGTACACACTGCTGTCACTGTGTATCTTGTAGATGATACACACTGCTGTCACTGTGTATCTTGTAGATGGTACACACTGCTGTCACTGTGTATCTTGTAGATGGTACACACTGCTGTCACTGTGTATCTTGTAGATGGTACACACTGCTGTCACTGTGTATCTTGTAAATGGTTCACACTGCTGTCACTGTGTATCTTGTAGATTGTACACACTGCTGCCACTGTGTATCTTATAAAAGTTACACACTACTGTCACTGTGTATCTTGTAGATGGTACACACTGCTGTCACTGTGTATCTTGTAGATGGTACACACTGCTGTCACTGTGTATCTTGTAGATGGTACACACTGCTGTCACTGTGTATCTTGTAGATGGAACACACTGCTGCCACTGGGTGTCTTGTAGATGGTACACACTGCTGTCACTGTGTATCTTGTAGATGGTACACACTGCTGTCACTGTGTATCTTGTAGATGGTACACACTGCTGCCACTGTGTATCTTCTAGATGGTACACACTGCTGTCACTGTGTATCTTGTAGATGGTACACACTGCAGTCACTGTGTATCTTGTAGATGGTACACACTGCTGTCACGGTGTATCTTGTAAATGGTACACACTGCTGCCACTGTGTATCTTGTAGACGGTACAGACTGCTCTCACTGTGTATCTTGTAAATGTTACACACTACTGTCACTGTGTATCTTGTAGATGGTACACACTGCTGCCACTCTGTATCTTGTAGATGGTACACACTGCTGCCACTGTGTATCTTGTAAATGTTACACACTACTGTCACTGTGTATCTTGTAGATGGTACACACTGCTGCCACTGTGTATCTTGTAGATGGTACACACTGCAGTCACTGTGTATCTTGTAGATGGCACACACTGCTGTCATTGTGTATCTTGTAAATGTTACACACTACTGTCACTGTGTATCTTGTAGATGGTACACACTGCTGCCACTGTGTATCTTGTAGATAGTACACACTGCTGCCAGTGTGTATCTTGTAGATGTTACACACTACTGTCACTGTGTATCTTGTAGATAGTACACACTGCTGCCACTGTGTATCTTGTAGCTGGTACACACTGCTGCCACTGTGTATCTTGTAGATAGTACACACTGCTGCCACTGTGTATCTTGTAGATGGTACACACTGCTGTCACTGTGTATCTTGTAGATGGTATACACTGCTGCCACTATGTATCTTGTAGATGGTACACACTGCAGTCACTGTGTATCTTGTAGATGGTACTCACTGCTGTCACTGTGTATCTTGTAGATGGTACACACTGCTGCCACTGTGTATCTTGTAAATGTTACACACTACTGCCACTGTGTATCTTGTAGATGGTACACACTGCTGCCACTGTGTATCTTGTAGATGGTACACACTGCAGTCACTGTGTATCTTGCAGATGGTACACACTGCTGCCACTGTGGATCTTGTAGATGGTACACACTGCAGTCACTGTGTATCTTGTAGATGGTACACACTGCTGTCACTGTGTATCTTGTAGATGGTACACACTGCTGTCACTGTGTATCTTGTAGATGATACACACTGCTGTCACTGTGTATCTTGTAGATGGTACACACTGCTGTCACTGTGTATCTTGTAGATGGTACACACTGCTGTCACTGTGTATCTTGTAGATGGTACACACTGCTGTCACTGTGTATCTTGTAAATGGTTCACACTGCTGTCACTGTGTATCTTGTAGATTGTACACACTGCTGCCACTGTGTATCTTGTAAATGTTACACACTACTGTCACTGTGTATCTTGTAGATGGTACACACTGCTGTCACTGTGTATCTTGTAGATGGTACACACTGCTGTCACTGTGTATCTTGTAGATGGTACACACTGCTGTCACTGTGTATCTTGTAGATGGTACACACTGCTGCCACTGAGTGTCTTGTAGATGGTACACACTGCTGTCACTGTGTATCTTGTAGATGGTACACACTGCTGTCACTGTGTATCTTGTAGATGGTACACACTGCTGCCACTGTGTATCTTCTAGATGGTACACACTGCTGTCACTGTGTATCTTGTAGATGGTACACACTGCAGTCACTGTGTATCTTGTAGATGGTACACACTGCTGTCACGGTGTATCTTGTAAATGGTACACACTGCTGCCACTGTGTATCTTGTAGATGGTACAGACTGCTCTCACTGTGTATCTTGTAAATGTTACACACTACTGTCACTGTGTATCTTGTAGATGGTACACACTGCTGCCACTCTGTATCTTGTAGATGGTACACACTGCTGCCACTGTGTATCTTGTAAATGTTACACACTACTGTCACTCTGTATCTTGTAGATGGTACACACTGCTGCCACTGTGTATCTTGTAGATGGTACACACTGCAGTCACTGTGTATCTTGTAGATGGCACACACTGCTGTCATTGTGTATCTTGTAAATGTTACACACTACTGTCACTGTGTATCTTGTAGATGGTACACACTGCTGCCACTGTGTATCTTGTAGATAGTACACACTGCTGCCAGTGTGTATCTTGTAGATGGAACACACTGCTGTCACTGTGTATCTTGTAGATGGTACACACTGCTGCCACTGCGTATCTTGTAGATGGTACACACTGCAGTCACTGTGTATCTTGTAGATGGTACTCACTGCTGTCACTGTGTATCTTGTAGATGGTACACACTGCTGTCACTGTGTATCTTGTAGATGGTACACACTGCTGTCACTGTGTATCTTGTAAATGGTTCACACTTCTGTCACTGTGTATCTTGTAGATTGTACACACTGCTGCCACTGTGTATCTTGTAAATGTTACACACGACTGTCACTGTGTATCTTGTAGATGGTACACACTGCTGTCACTGTGTACCTTGTAGATGGTACACACTGCTGTCACTGTGTATCTTGTAGATGGTACACACTGCTGTCACTGTGTATCTTGTAGATGGTACACACTGCTGCCACTGAGTATCTTGTAGATGGTACACACTGCTGTCACTGTGTATCTTGTAGATGGTACACACTGCTGTCACTGTGTATCTTGTAGATGGTACACACTGCTGCCACTGTGTATCTTCTAGATGGTACACACTGCTGTCACTGTGTATCTTGTAGATGGTACACACTGCAGTCACTGTGTATCTTGTAGATGGTACACACTGCTGTCACTGTGTATCTTGTAAATGGTACACACTGCTGCCACTGTGTATCTTGTAGATGGTACAGACTGCTCTCACTGTGTATCTTGTAAATGTTACACACTACTGTCACTGTGTATCTTGTAGATGGTACACACTGCTGCCACTCTGTATCTTGTAGATGGTACACACTGCTGCCACTGTGCATCTTGTAAATGTTACACACTACTGTCACTGTGTATCTTGTAGATGGTTTACACTGCTGCCACTGTGTATCTTGTAGATGGTACACACTGCAGTCACTGTGTATCTTGTAGATGGTACACACTGCTGCCACTGTGTATCTCGTAGATAGTACACACTGCTGCCATTGTGTATCTTGTAGATGGTACACACTGCTGCCAGTGTGTATCTTGTAGATGGTACACACTGCTGCCACTGTGTATCTTGTAGATAGTACACACTGCTGCCACTGTGTATCTTGTAGATGGTACACACTGCTGTCACTGTGTATCTTGTAGATGGTAGACACTGCTGCCACTGTGTATCTTGTAGATGGTACACACTGCAGTCACTGTGTATCTTGTAGATGGTACTCACTGCTGTCACTGTGTATCTTGTAGATGGTACACACTGCTGTCACTGTGTATCTTGTAGATGGTACACACTGCTGTCACTGTGTATCTTGTAAAGGGTTCATACTGCTGTCACTGTGTACCTTGTAGATTGTACACACTGCTGCCACTGTGTATCTTGTAAATGTTACACACTACTGTCACTGTGTATCTTGTAGATGGTACACACTGCTGTCACTGTGTATCTTGTAGATGGTACACACTGCTGTCACTGTGTATCTTGTAGATGGTACACACTGCTGTCACTGTGTATCTTGTAGATGGTACACACTGCTGCCACTGAGTATCTTGTAGATGGTACACACTGCTGTCACTGTGTATCTTGTAGATGGTACACACTGCTGTCACTGTGTATCTTGTAGATGGTACACACTGCTGCCACTGTGTATCTTCTAGATGGTACACACTGCTGTCACTGTGTATCTTGTAGATGGTACACACTGCAGTCACTGTGTATCTTGTAGATGGTACACTGCTGTCACTGTGTATCTTGTAAATGGTACACACTGCTGCCACTGTGTATCTTGTAGATGGTACAGACTGCTCTCACTGTGTATCTTGTAAATGTTACACACTACTGTCACTGTGTATCTTGTAGATGGTACACACTGCTGCCACTCTGTATCTTGTAGATGGTACACACTGCTGCCACTGTGTATCTTGTAAATGTTACACACTACTGTCACTGTGTATCTTGTAGATGGTTTACACTGCTGCCACTGTGTATCTTGTAGATGGTACACACTGCAGTCACTGTGTATCTTGTAGATGGTACACACTGCTGCCACTGTGTATCTCGTAGATAGTACACACTGCTGCCATTGTGTATCTTGTAGATGGTACACACTGCTGTCACTGTGTATCTTGTAGATGGTGCACACTGCTGCTACTGTGTATCTTGTAGATGGTACACACTGCTGCCACTGAGTATCTTGTAGATGGTACACACTGCAGTCACTGTGTATCTTGTAGATGGTACACACTGCTGTCACTGTGTATCTTGTAGATGGTACACACTGCTGCCACTGTGTATCTTGTAGATGGTACACACTGCTGCCACTGTGTATCTTGTAGATGGTACACACTGCTGTCACTGTGTATCTTGCAAATGGTACACACTGCTGCCACTGTGTATCTTGTAGATGGTACACACTGCTGTCACTGTGTATCTTGTAAATGTTACACACTACTGTCACTGTGTATCTTGTAGATGGTACACACTGCAGTCACTGTGTATCTTGTAGATGGCACACACTGCTGTCATTGTGTATCTTGTAGATTTTACACACTGCAGTCACTGTGTATCTTGTAGATGGTACACACTGCTGCCACTGTGTATCTTATAGATGGTACACACTGCAGTCACTGTGTATCTTGTAGATGGCACACACTGCTGTCATTGTGTATCTTGTAAATGTTACACACTACTGTCACTGTGTATCTTGTAGAGGGTACACACTGCTGCCACTGTGTATCTTGTAGATGGTACACACTGCTGCCACTGTGTATCTTGTAGATAGTACACACTGCTGCCACTGTGTATCTTGTAGATGGCACACACTGCTGTCACTGTGTATCTTGTAGATGGTACACACTGCTGCCACTGTGTATCTTGTAGATGGTACACACTGCAGTCACTGTGTATCTTGTAGATGGTACACACTGCTGCCACTGTGTATCTTGTAGATGGTACACACTGCAGTCACTGTGTATCTTGTAGATGGTACTCACTGCTGTCACTGTGTATCTTGTAGATGGTACACACTGCTGCCACTGTGTATCTTGTAGATGGTACACACTGCTGCCACTGTGTATCTTGTAAATGTTACACACTACTGCCACTGTGTATCTTGTAGATGGTACACACTGCTGCCACTGTGTATCTTGTAGATGGTACACTCTGCAGTCACTGTGTATCTTGTAGATGGTACACACTGCTGCCACTGTGGATCTTGTAGATGGTACACGCTGCAGTCACTGTGTATCTTGTAGATGGTTTACACTGCTGCCACTGTGTATCTTGTAGATGGTACACACTGATGTCACTGTGTATCTTGTAGATGGTACACACTGCTGCCACTGTGTATCTTGTAGATGGTACACACTGCTGCCACTGTGTATCTTGTAAATGTTACACACTACTGTCACTGTGTATCTTGTAGATGGTACACACTGCTGTCAATGTGTATCTTGTAGATTGTACACACTGCTGTCTCTGTGTATCTTCTAGATGGTACACACTGCTGTCACTGTGTATCTTGTAGATGATACACACTGCTGTCACTGTGTATCTTGTAAATGTTACACACTACTGTCACTGTGTATCTTGTAGATGGTACACACTGCTGTCACTGTGTATCTTGTAAATGGTTCACACTGCTGTCACTGTCTATCAGTGTATGGTACACACTGCTGTCACTGTCTGTCAGTGTTAGAGGGAGTGAATATTTGTGGATGGGCTGCCAATAAAGTGGACTGCTTTGTCCTGAATGGTGCCAAGCTTCCTGAATGTTGTTCGATTACACTTATCCAGTAAATGGAGAGTATTCTATCACACTCTGACTTGTGACTTGTAGATTGTTAACATACTTGCGGCATCAATAGGTGAGTTCTTTGCCACAGGGTTCCTAGCCTTGTTCCTGCTCTTTTTGGCTAGTCTAGTTCAGTTTTTGGTCAGTGGTAGCCCCAGGATGTTGGTAGTAGGAGGTTCGGCGATGATAATGCCATTGAATGTCAAGGCCGATGGTTAGATTCTCGCTTGTTAGCAATGGTGTTTGGAAGTAGATACAATTTTCAGAAATTTATATATGTATTTATGGGTCTTTGAAATAGGTTATGGCTTTACATTTAATTGATATTTCGATATTTCTTTGTTCAGGAATTCTTTGTTTCACTTTAAAAATGCCTGCATTGACTGAGGTTTTATGATGTTTAAAGTAGGATTAAACTATGCTATTGCCTAGCCACCTGGGGCTGGAGCCCACAGAGATTAAGGACATAGGAACAAGAATAGGCCATTCAGCGCATCGTGTCTGCTCCACCATTCAATTCTTCACCCAATGCCTCTGTCTATGTATTTACATTGTGTATTTTATATTTGTCCTATGCATTTTCTTTTCATGTATGGAATGATCTGTCTGAACTGTACGCAGAACAATACTTTTCACTGTACCTCGGTACACGTGACAATAAACAAATCCAATCCAATCCAATACGATCATGGTGGATCAGACACTTCAATGCCTTTTACACCCACTATCTCCATAACCATTTACAACACAAACAGTTTCAGTTAAGTTGGAAGAATGTGACCCAGAAGTAAGCGTTTTTTTACTGAACCTGGTCGAATAGGCAGGAAGGGAGATTAAAGAGAGCAGGTACCAAACCAAAGAACAGAAAGTTCCCAAAACTAGGGGGAGGGACAGAAGGAAGTTCCTAGAACTTTTGAAAGGAAAAGAACAGGAATCTGGAAAATGTCCTGTTAATTAAAGTTAGGAGTGTGGAACAGGGGTTCCATGTTAAATGACAGGGCTGCACTGTGCAATCCTCTGATAACATGGGCTTGTGAGTATCTGGCAATCCAAAGAGACCCTAAGGTTGGTGGCTCCTCTTTGGGGCCTGTGAAGCAGTGGTGTTCTGTTGGCCGTGGGTATCTGAGAGATTATGTGGAAGGTGAAGACTGAATGCACATGGTGTATTTATTCTGAACATTAGAGTATAAGGTAGATTTTGTATCTTGTGTTAGTCTTATGAATCTGTAAAGGAACAGTTGGATCAATTAATGTTTTATTCTTTTGACAAAGTTACATGTGATTTATTTCAGCAGCTGCGCGCTATGGTTCTAAACAAAAAAAAATGTTCGGCTTTATCCACCCTGGGAACAGAATTGCCCAATATAATGTCAGCTGGGATTGTAACAATGGCTATTGCCTGGCCCTTGTCTGGCACAAATATCACTTGCCACTTGTCAGACCAAGCCTGGATATTGTCCAGATCTTGCTGTATTTCAACATAGACTGCTTTACTGTCTGGGAAGTTGCAAATGGTGCTGAACATTGTGCAGTTATTGGCAAACACCACACTTCTGATCTTATGATGGAAGGTCATTGATGAAGCAGCTGAAGATAGTTGGGCCGAGGACACTCCCCTGAGGAATTCCTGCAATGTTGTCCTGGAGCTAAGATGATTGACCTCCAACAAAAATAACTGTAGGGATATTCAGATATCAATATATGTGATCAATGTATGTAAATGTTGTACAGTCATTTCAACACTAGATGTCTCACAGTCAGATACTATAAGAACTGGTTTCCCGCCTTTTCTAAATCAGATGATGATGCAGATGATTCAGAACAGTGAACAAGCAAGACATAGAATAGCTAGAGTGAGAGAAGTTAGAACTAGTTTGTTATAATAGTGTATAGTTATATAGCTATCTGTAATATACTTTAATTCTTTATTTAGTATTGAGTAAAAGGACTCTCAGTTTAGTATTTTATTACTCATTAAATAGTTTATCTTTCAGCAAGAAGACTATTGGTCATTTTATCATCCTGGTGGATTCAGGAGTAATATATATATTTTTGATAAGTCATTATTTAAAATATAACAATAACCATCTTTCTTTGTGCCAGATATGACTTTAACCAGTGGAGAGCTTTCCCCTAACGGCTTGGGCTGCTTGATGGCACAGTCCGTCAAATGCTGCCTTGATGTAAAGGGCAGTCACCTTCCCGTCACCTCGCCTCTGGAGTTCAGTTCTTTTGTCCATATTTGGTTCAAGGCTGAGTAGCACCGGTGGAACCCGAACTCAGCATCCGTGACCAAATTATTGAGAAGCTTGCTCCCATTGTAGATATCCCCTTCCATCACTTTACTGATGATCAAGAATGGAGGGGAGGTGTTGGTGTTGTGTTATTGCCACTGGACTAGTGATCCAGAGACCAGGGTAATGCTCTGTGAACCGGGGTTTGAATCCCACCATAGCAGATGGTGAAATTTGAATATAATTTACAAATCTGGAATTAAAAGTCTGAAGATGAGCAGGAATCTACTGTTGTTAAAAAAACAGACGCCTGATTCACTAATGTCCTTTAGTGGAAGGAAATCTGCCATTCTTCCCTGATCTGGATTATATGTAACATTAGATCTCCAGCAATGTGGTTGACTCTTACGTCCTCAGTAATGGGCAGCACGGTAGCACGGTGGTTAGCACTGTTGATTCACAGCGCCAGGCACCCGATTTCGATTCCCAGCTTGGGTCACAGTCTGTGCGGAGTCTGCACATTCTCCCCATGTCTGCGTTGGTTTCCTCCGGGAGCTCTGGTTTCCTCCCACAATTCCCGAAAGACGTGTTTGTTAGGTGAATTGGACATTCTAAATTCTCCCTCAGTGTACCCGAACAGGTGCCGGAATATGGCGACTAGCGGATTTTCACAGTAACTTCATCGCAGTGTTAATGTAAGCCTACTTGTGACACAAATATAAGATTATTATTATAAAAAATATTATTATGGTCTAGCAAACCACTCAGTTCAAGGGCAATTGGGGATGGACAGTAAATGTTAGCTCAGACAGCAATGCCCACATCTCATGTACGAATACAAAAAAAAGGAATGTTGAAGCGATCATTGACTGGATTAAATATATCCTCCTTTATGTGTAAAGGACACACTTGGGCGATTTTCCACGTTGCTGCATAGATGTCTATATGGTAGCTGTACTGGAAAAGCTTGGCCAGGGATATAGCAATTCTGCGGCACAAGTACTATTGCTGGAATATTATCAGGGCCCTTAGCCTCTGCAGTATCCAATGCCTTTGGTTGTTTCTTGATATCATGTGGAGTGAATTGAATTGACTGAAGACTGGCATCTGGGATGCTTGGGAGGCCTCTGGAGGAGGCCAATGTGAATCATCCACTCAGTACTTCTGGCTGAAGATTGTTGCAAATAACTTTTGTACTGATATGCTGGGCTTCCCCATCATTGAGGATGGGGATATTTGTGGAGCCGACTCCTCCAGTGAGGTTTCTTATTGCCCTCCACCATTCATGACTCGATATGGTAAGACTGTAGAATTTAAATCAGGGGCTGGATTCTCTGCCGCCCACCACCGGTAGCGGAGTTCCCGAAGTGGCGGAGATCCGGAGCCGTCCATAAAATGGGATCAGCACCCCTCTGATGCTCTGGTCCCCGCTAGAGGAGGTATGAAGATTTGCAACCAGTGCCAGCAGGAGGATGGAAATAATTCAAATTGATCCACTTGTATCCTATCAACAGGCCAGACGCCGGATTCTACAAGGCCGTGTGATTCTCCAGTCCTCTGGGCCAGGATTCACAGGGTGAGAATAAATATTTCATAACGGTGGGCCAAGGGGGTAACTCATTTAAGAAATTGCCCCCAAAGTGCATCGGAGGGCTGCCCTCAAGTCCCCCTACCACAATGTAAATCCTGGAAAATAGACAATCCAGAGGTCTGGCTGTCTGGAAGCTATTATCCTGTCAATTACAGTTTACTAAAAGCTGTTTCTCTTTGAAAGTGAATAGTGACCTTGCCTATCAAAGGATTTGAGGGAGATTAAATCTTTGTGATATGGTTTCGGCTTTCTATGAAGCATCAGCTGCTGCTTTCTACACCTCTGTCTGTGGCAACAGGTGTAAGGGACAGGTGAGAACCTTCATGCCGGGGGATCTCTGATGGAGGTGGGTCTCTGATGGGGGGGTCACTGATCTGGGGGGCTCTCCGATGGAGGGGGCCTCAGATATAGGGTTCTGCTGCAAAGTTGGGGGAGTTGTGTCACCCTTATGTATACGTGGGGAGGGACACATTAATTTCCATGGTGTCGGGGAGGGAGGATGCTCCTACTTGTCAGCAAGGGGGTTTGGGGTACAGGATTTGCATTGTGGGAGGAGGGGTGTAGCCATTGGACCTCATCATCTGGCGGCCCAATGGTGAGATTCGGCGCTCCCCACCATTCATAGATTTTCATGTTATGGGAGAAGAAATCACTTCTGGGCTTCGCTGCTAGTGCCAGTTCAAACCAGGAGCGATTCAGTTCGGCCAGAGAATACTCGCTTCCGACCAAATCGGGGGTGGATGCTCCACCCTCTCCAAAGCAACGTACTCGCGTGCGCCGTACCGACGGCCTCAGGACGTTGCCTGAGGCCCAGCCCCCCAATGCTCTGACCCCGACCGGCCGAGTTCCCGACGGCGTCGGTCGCGTGTGCTATGATCTGTCGGGAACTCAGCGTGGTGGCTGCAGACACAGTCCAGCGGTGCCACAGTTGGGGGAGGGCCGATCCGCGGGCAGGGGGGACTTTGTCAGGGGCTGAGGGGTGGTCTGGAGCGTACAAGTCAGCCAAAGGGGGGGCACTATTTTTCAGGCCTGGTCCCTGAGTGGCCGCCACCAGGTTTCACGGCACGACCACAGCAGGCCTCCGCCGTGCGCATGCGCGACCACGGTCCCGGCAATTCTCCGGGCCGTAACGGCAGCTAAAGCTGGGTGCTCTACGCTGCCCGGCTGCTAGCCGCCAGCCAAACTGAGGATGGGTGGCCGTTTTCCGCTGAATTTTCGGTCGTAAAACGTTACCGTTCCCACGCCCGCGTGAGGACATTGCCTCAGGATCGGAGAATCCAGCCCATAGTCTCCCAAACAAAGAATCCAGCTCACATTATTGGAATGAGCACCCTTTAAATATACATCCATGTTCTCCCCCATTGGTTCATTGGTTCCTTTTATCAGACCTTGGCAGTTCCAAAGTGAAGAACTCAGAATTTATGTAGTTTGTGAAAAATGTCTCTTGGTGAATGCTTTGTTGACATAGTTCATGTTACCTCAGGCTAGTGTACAGGTACTTACCATGTTCCAATTAAGGAATAACAGATGTTTATTCACTGTCTTACAAAAATGAGGAGAAGCTGGGTGGTGAATTGTTGACTTTGTCAAGCTGGAAACTTATTTTCAATTTAGTAAAGTATTAAGTTGGTGCATATTTCCATGACAGTCAACATTGAAAATCCCGTTTGGGCTTTTCTTATTCATTCAAAGGATGTGAGCTTCGTTGGCAAGGCCAACATTCATTGCCCAACCCAATTGCCCTTGAGAAAGTGGTGGTGATCTGCCTTCTTGAGCAGCTTCAGCCCATGTAGTGCAGTAACACCCATAGTGCCTTTAGGGAGGGAAGTCCAGGGTTTTCACCCAGTTCCAGTGAAGGAGTGGAAATATACTTCTCAGTCAGAATGGTAAGTGGCCAGGAGGTGATGTTCCTATGCATCTGCTGCCCTTGTCCTTCTAGGTGGTAGTGGGTGTGGAAAGTGCTGTCTATTGGTGAGTTTCTGAAGTGCATCTTGTAGTGGATACACACTGTGTGTCGGTGGTGGAGTGAGTGAATGTTTGTGGGTGGTGTTCCAATCAATGGGCTGTTTTGTCCTGAGTCTGACAGCTAACAATGACAATGATATCCAATCAACTATTCTTCATGTGTGTGCTTAAACAGTGAATGATTATTGGTTAGCTATTGGACTGTGGAGAGAGTTAGCCGTCATAGATGAACCCAATCCTTCCTCATGTGATATCCATTCATGGAAATATAGAAATATTAATTAAAATCTTGGGAATGGGTGGATTTCCATGGGGATATTCCTGATCATCTATCACAATTTCAGTGAATGGACTGTGGAAACTCGGAAATAATAATGTAACTTGCATTTGCATCATATTCCAGAGTTTCTGTAACTCCTCAGCTGATGTTGCAGAAGTCAATTGTGAAAGCCATGGGAATTCATGCTCAATTTGCTTATTTGTGGATGTATATTTAAAGGGTGCTCATTCCAATAATGTGAGCTTGATTCTTTGTTTGGGAGACTATGGGCTGGATTCTCCGATTCTGAGGCTATGTCCTCACGCCGGTGTGATAACCATTAACAGCTGTGAATAATCCTAGCAGCAGGAAACAGGCTCACAAAGACTTGGGGCACATGAATATAAAGATTCAAAACTTTAACATTTTTTTTTGTGTTTTTTTTTCCTTTTCCTTTAAAAGGGCTTTTTTTCACTTTGTGCAGCATCATTTTTCAAGTCATGAACCATAAAACCAGTTGTAAACTGGATTAAGGAAACAGGAAACCATTGACAATTTGGCTCTGTTGCTGGATCAGTGGATGAATGCATCTCATGATGTGATTGTCCATGTTTGGAGTCAGTGTCGTGGGGCGAATAAGGAAAGATTATCCAGTGACCTCTACTGGAACAGAACAAACATATGGGTGCTGAGAACACAGATTTGGGCTCAACCTTAACTTAGCACTCATTGTCCAGCCATGCCTAAGATGTGGCTACTTGCATAAGGTACTGGAAAATTGTTGAAAACTATTGAATGATATTGCAGCACAAATCACTAATTTCATTACAAATTAAGTGACAAAAAAAACTTCAATAATGCTGTGTACTACTGTGTTGAAAGCAAAGATGATGCCAGTTATAATCAATTGCAGAGAACCACAATAATCAGCTATTTTATCAAAGTCACAGAAACCTTAACTAGTAGGATCTCTTGTAAACCTTTTTCATAGGAATATAGAATTTACCAAGTAAGTCCAAAACCCTTCCACCATTATGGTGGTTGGATGTTACAGTGAAAATCATATTTATTACTGATCATGGCAATCAATGTCGACTTGTTGGTCTAGCAGATAAGGAAAATCCCCAAGGGATAAAAGATTTGGGAAACAGGATCAAAGTAACTACTTTCAATTTGCTACAAGTTGCTTTTGAGTTTTGGGCACAACCTGGAAATAGCACCCTGTTTCAATCATGAGGCTTATAAGGTAACTATGATTTTGGACTGCATCAGGTTTAATGAAAAGGGTGATACTCGACAATATGGTAAACTGCCCAGATATGGCATGTGCACGAGAAACAGAACAAAACCAACCTGCCAATTACTGCCCTACCTGTCGATCATCAGTAAATGATGGAAGGGGTCATCAAAAGTGCTATCAAGTGGCACTTGCTTAGCGAAAACCTGTTCATTATTGCTCAGTTTGGGTTCCACCCGGATCACTCAGTTCCTTCATTGAGGCCTTCCTTTAAACTTGGACAAAGAGCAGAACTGCGGAGGCGAGATGAGAGTGATTGCCCTTGACATCAAGGCAGCATTTGACCAATCATGTCATCAAGGAGCACTAGCAAAACTAGAATCAATGGGAATCAGGGGGAAAAACCTCCTCTGGCTGGAGTCATACATGGCACAAAGAAAGATGGATGTACTTGTTGAAGGTCAATCATCTCAGTTCTGGGACATCACTGCAGGAGTTCCTCAGAGTAGTGTACTAGGCCCAACCATCTTCAGCTGCTCCATTATAAGGTTGGAAGTCGAGCTGTTTGTTGATGATTATACAATATTCAGCATTATTTATGCCTCCTTAGATATGGAAGCAGTTTATGCCCAATTGCAGTAAGACCTGGGCAATATGCAGGCTTCAGCTGAAAAGTGACAAATAACATTCACTGCACACAAGTTCCAGGCGATGACCATCTCTGACAAGGGAGAATCTAACCCTCACCCATTGACATTCAATGCCATTACCATTGCTCAATCCCCCACCATCAACATCTTGAGGTTTACCATTGACCAGAAACTGAACTGGACTAGTCATATAAACACTGTGACTAAAAAAGCAGGTCAGAGGCTAGGAATCCTGTGGCCAGTAACTAACTCCTACCTCCCCAAAGCCTGTCCATCAGCTGCAAGTCACAAGTCAGGAGTGTGATGGAATACTACCCACCAGTCTAGGTGAGTCCAGCTCCAGCAACACTCAAGAAGTTCAAAACTATCCAGGACAAAGCAGCCTGCTTGATTGGTACCCCCTTCCACAAACATTCACTTACTTCACCACTGATGAACAAGGGAAGCAGTCTGTACCATCTTCAAGATGTACAGCAGGAACTCACAAAGGCTCCTTGGCAACTCCTTCCAAACCCACAATCACTACCATCCAGAAGGACAAGTGCAGCAGATCCATGGAAACAGTACCACCTGGAATTTCCTCTCCAAGTCACTCAACATCCTGGTTTGGAATATATCACTGTTCCTTTACTATCATTGGGTCAAAATTCCGAAACTCCCTCCCTAACAACAGTGCAGGTGCACCTCTGCACAATATGGACTGCAGTGATTCAAGACGCTCACCATTACTTTCTCAAGGGCAATTAGGGATGGGAAATACATACTGGCTTAACCAGCAAAGCCCACTCCCTTGAATGAATAAATAAGATGACCAGTTCTGAAGTCTACCTGACTGCAAGCTTGTTTTGTTTTATTTTGTGAGGGTTTGGGGGTTGTGCAGCAGGGGAGAGCATTGGACTAGGTTGCTTTGTAGGGAAGAAGTGCAAGACATTTACACTGGGAACAATGACAGTGTAAGTCTCTACAGAATGTAACAACTCAAAATTGCAACCAACATTGCTGTGGCCATTTTGCCAAAAAACACCTGACTATCCTTAGAATGCACTGAAACTCAAAATGGATGTAAATTTGTATAAATTATTGGATACTAATGAAAACAATAAAGGTCCAAGAAAATGCTGAACCAATACCGTCATGTTTCTACCTATCTTAATATGGAATATTTCAACATGTTTAACAATCATAGATACACATGACAACATGCTTCAGAACTGACAGGCAGGGAAAGTTTAGAATTTTTAATGTGAATTTGCCCTAAAAATGCATATATTAAAAGAAATTGAAAACTGAGAGCAGGTTGCAGTAAGGGTAAACCCTTGAAAACAAATATGCAAAAGCTTCCAATTATAAGATCAGGAAAAATAACTTTATTTCCTGTTGAAGCTGAAGACTAGGTCACAATTTTGAGAGACTTCATCCGAAGCAGGGATGGCATGGTGGCACAGTGGTTAGCACTGCTGCCTCACAGCGTCAGAGACCTGGGTCCGATTCCAATCTCGGGTGACTGTCTTGGGGAGATTGCACATTCTTTTTGTGTCTGCATGCGTTTTCGCCGGGTGTTCCAGTTTCCTCCCACAGTCCAAAGATGTGCATGTTAAGTTGATTGGACATGCTAAATTGCCCCTAGGAGGGGTTACAGGTATAGGGATTGGACCTAGATAAGTTCTTCTTTCAGAGGGCTGGGGCAGACTCGATAGGTCAAATGGCCTTCTGAACTTTCGGAATTCTATGTTGTCTTTAATTCTAACAGGATACTCGGATTTGAGTGTCGGGGAAGGGTCAGTTTTGAGAATGGAGAGTCATTCACATGGGAGGTTAGAGAGTTAAAACATCATGGCCACTTGGGCATATTGTCGTTACACATGTAATGCACTTATATGCAAAACACCACCATATTTTAAGTCACATTACTGCATCCAGGTAACATGTGAATCTAGGCAGGAAAGTGGAGGAAGCTATCGGCACTTATGCCTAAATTGTTATATAGTCTGACCAAAAGAATTGAGATCATCAGGCAACATACAACACGTCAACAGAGTAAATCCCCTGTTTTCACAAGTTCACAACTTGACTTTTGGGGGTTGGAAGCTTTCTGCTGCTTCTGGGTAATGGAGTTGTAGAATATATTACCTGGAAAGGCTACTAAAGCTGTGTTGTTGAGGGAGGAAGCAATAGCCGGGTTGATGTTTGTAAAAAGGACAGCTGGTTTCAGTCAGATAATTTTATTCATGTTCTTAAATATTCTTATTTTCTTATACCTGCAATTGCTTTTTTAAAAAAAAAGAGAAACTTAAGATTTTTAGCAAGTTATTTATGACAATGTTCACTTAATTGCAGAATTAATCATGTGGAAATTTTCATCAAGGAATTTCTTGATAATTGAGTAGCTTGTTTATCACAAAGTTTTAATCATTTATCAGAATTAATGGGTGCACACTTAGTGTGCAATTTACATAATGCAGATTGAAGTGTAGTGCGTTTGGGAATTGATTACAGCCTGGTGCAAAAACTGTTTTAGTTCTAGACCTATCTTGGATTCAGCTCAGGAGGGAGGACAGAAGTCAAAGCGTTCTTTCTTCTGATTTCTGGAAAAGAGCAGATAATACATTAATCACTACCGGAACAGATGTTATTCTATGAATGGCTAATGCGTCCACATCAAATTCCTCTCTCCACTGTTTTAACAAGGATATCTGTTCTTGGGGTAAGGGATTTACCCCAACACACAAAAGGCATTTAAAATAATGGTGCACATGCAGGTTAAGACATGTATCTATGTTCAAGCAGTGAGGGAATAGAGGAATGAGACTCATTGGAGACACCAAGGCAGGACCCCGAAGAAGTTGATTAAGGGTGCAATGTGAGAAGGGTAAGAGAAGTAGTAGAATGAAAAGAAGTTGGATAAAGAAGAGATTGGGGACATGTGGTAGGGGAATAGAAAGGAGACTGCAAGTAAACAATGAGGATAGGGTGATTATTAAAAAAATGACAGTGAGAAAATGAGGGAATGCCTCCAGTATTCTGGCACCACTTATGAAACACTATCACACCACAACAATTGCCCCTTCACCACACAGCGACGTCTGGTCACTGCTAAATCCTCCAATGTGTGAGAAACACTTTCCCCATTTTCCTCACATATATATATTTTCCAAATTTTGAGTACCCAATTCCTTTTTTTCAATTAAGGGGCAATTTAGCGTGGCCAATCCACCTAACCTGCACATCTTTGGGTTGTGGGGGTGAAGCCCAAGCAGACATGGGGAGAATGTGAAAACTCCACATGGACAGTGACCCAGGGATGGGATTCGAATCCGGATCCTCAGCGCCGCAGTCCCAGTAATAACCACTGCACCACATGCCGCCTCTCCTCACATATATTTTAAGTCCCTCTCCCAAATTCACACATTGTGAAAGTCAATCAATGCTCCCCAGTGTATAGCCAATTGTTTGATTTGAACTGGCAGCAGGTGAATTCTCCTGTCACCAGCGTCTACCCAATTCAGTGAACTGAAAACGTTTGACTTATGACATCTACTCATCAAGATAAATCCCACATCCCCGCCATCACACAGATTGATAGTCACAGAAAAATAACGTTGTTAGAAATGGGGTGGAACACAATCTTGGGGGAATTTATAATCAAGAATAAACGGTTCTCATTAATTGAGCCAATGGAAATTAGCACGATGGGGATAATAGAAGCATGAATGCATTTGGCTGAAGATATCGTTTTGCAATTGTGGAACATGGAAACAGGGGTGGATCATTCATTTGAGCCACTCTATCATTCAGTTGGATCATTGCTAATATATACCCCAACTTCATTTTCCAACATTTAACCATATCCATCTCAGCCTTAAAAACGCCAATTATCTGACGTGATCACACTGACCACCGAGTCAGATAAAATAAAAAGCATTTGTAAGAATCAAACTCATCACCAGAAGTTTAAATTGGTGCACAGCGTGTGTAACACAAGTAAAGTGAAATCAATATAATAAAAGTGCCTTTCAGAATCC
The DNA here is from genome assembly GCF_047496885.1 of Scyliorhinus torazame. Classification (NCBI taxonomy): domain Eukaryota; kingdom Metazoa; phylum Chordata; class Chondrichthyes; order Carcharhiniformes; family Scyliorhinidae; genus Scyliorhinus; species Scyliorhinus torazame. Next base: position 276,766,000 of record NC_092711.1, read on the forward strand.
CTAATACCGTTTGGGATAGAGATGTAACAAATGAAATTATGAAAAAGACTTAAATAGTTCAAACTACCCGAACCAAGGGGGCTGGATTCTCTGATCCTGGGGCTAAGTGTTGACGCCGTCGTAAACGCCGGAGCGTTTTACGCCGGCGTCAACAGGCCCTTAGAAGCAGCGCTCCTGCACCGCACAGGGGGCCAGCGTGGCACTGGAGAGCCTCACGCTGCTCCAGCTGCCAATATCGAAATCAGAACAGGCGGCATTGGTCCACGCATGCGCATTACGGCTGGCGCGAGTTCGCACATGCAAACTACGGCCGGTGGGAGTATGCGCATGTGCATGGGTTGCCTACTCCACGCTGGCCCCGATGCAACATGGCGGAGAGCTACAGGGGCCCGGCACGGAGGGACGTAGGCCCCCACCAGGATAGACCGCCCGCCGATCGGTAGGCCCCGATTGCGGGCCAGGCCACCGTGGAGATCTCCCCCCGGGATCGGATCCCTCCTCTCCCCCACCAGGCCGCCCCCCTGCAACATGAACGCCGAGGTCCCGCCGGGAAAGGACCACACGTGAACGGCGCCGGCAGGACTCGGCCTATCTCGGCGGGCACTCGGCCCATCACGCGTGGAGAATGGCTGAGGGGGCCGCTCAACTGCGGCGGTCACCGGAGAATCGGCGGACCTGCGTCGGTGCGGTGCCGCGTGAATCGCGTCCCCACCCCCGGCAATTCCCCGATGTTCCTTCTTAAGTTTCCTTTTTAAATTTCAGGAATGTAATTTAAGTTGATTTAATCTAGAAATTGTGCAGTAAAGGTTAAAAAGGGGCTGCCCCACCCACTCACACAACTGAATGACAGTTAACTGTCAGTCACCGACAGGCACTGATTGGAACTGCTTTGATCTAAAGTACCAGGTGGAGTGGGGAGGGAGAGTCACCTCAGGCTCATTTAAAAGAGCAATTTGTAACTCACTCCAGTGAGCCAGAGAACAAACAGCCATAGTGAGACTCATCAAAGAGTGAGTTTTGGAATTTGAAGCGAGGTGGGAATTCGAGGCTGGGCGGGAAAGAGGTGCCTTTTATCCCTTGATTTGTTGCACAAATTTCCAGGGAGTGGCCTTGTCCTGCTGCAGGTGACTACAAGGGAGAGAACTGATAGGTGAGTCGCAGGTAAGGCACATGAGTCCTGTGGTGATATGCATCACTGGAAATACACAAGGGGTTAATGCAAATACACTAAGACTAAATAAACACTAGAGGGAGCACCAGAGACATCATGACACACAGTCATTCAACCAATAGGCCAGTAAGATAGGACATGGCCAATGGGCAGTCAAGACACACCCAGAGGTGACACTACCACAAGGGGGCTACCCATATAAAAGGACAGGGCACACATGCTCTTTTTCTTTCCATAGGCGACACTCAGAGAGACAGGGGCAGATCAAGGAAGCATCACACCCACTGCATGGATTAGAGCAGACTGGTTAGTTAGATTGAGTTACTATAGTTAGATTAACAGGAGAGTTGAACCCAAGTAGGAGAATTGTTAACTGTTCAATAAATGCGATAAATCTATCTCCAAGTCTGAACCTTCCTTTGTCAGAGTATACATCAAGAAGTAACTTATGCTACGTGAAGAAGCATAACACAACATGGTACCAGTTAGTGACCTGTTGAATCCCTATAGTTCAACTCAACAAATCAGTGACTGCCAGCAACAGCACCCAGGCAAGATGTTCGAGATTCCGGTTCCACAGCCGCTCAGGTACCACGGCAATCTCAGCGCAAACTGGCGTGCGTTCAGGCAGAGATTCGAGATCTACATGGTAGCGTCCGGCCTAGATGGTGTGGTGGATGCAGAGAAAATAAAGCTTCTGCTCACCATTGCGGGTGCAAAAGCAGCAGAAATCTTCAAGACCTTCAAGTACTCCAAAGGGCAAGAAAAGAGAGACTTCCAGACAGTCCTGAACAAATTTCAAGAATTCTGCGAGGAAAACACAAGAAAAAACAGCAAAAGAGGCGCCAATACTCACCACGAGGCGAAGGTAGGCCTGCAGATGCAGAAAATGGCAGTTTTGAATGGCAGCCATCTTGGGAAAGGAGCCGCACATGCGCAGTCGCAAAAAGGGCACCACGTAAAGGAACAGCGATCTGCACATGCACAATCGATTCCTATGCTCTACGTCACGAGCGTCATGACGTCAGAGGCCCTGGACCTAGCCCACTTAAAGGATATATGCCCAAAAATAAGAAGAATTTTTTTTTAAAGCCGTAAAGTACAATTCTTTCACCTGGAACGACAGCACAATGCCTGAACTTCGACCAGTAGCTGAAAGTAACCTCCGCAGAACCCTGCAACAAACAGTTACCACCGCCCAAAGTAATGATTTAGTCCTTGATGACTACGACTCAGAAGTTGAGTACTTCTTTGGACATCGTGAGCACAATGACAGCTCTGACACAAAAAGTGATGAGATGGTCCTTGAAGACTATGACTTGGAAGATGATTTCATCTTTAGAGATAGCGACCACAGTACCAAATCCGAACCGCAACGCGATGTGTTGTACTGTGAAGAATCGGAAACAGATATGGACGAGTTCTTCGGGTTTGAGGATCTTCAGCCCAGCATATATGACATCCCAACTCGTGAGTGCAGGATTATGCTGCGGCCTGACGCCAAGAGACAGAGAGCGAGACAAACTCATAGAGAGCGGCCTGCTACTGCACAGAGAGTGGTCCACGCACTACGAAGGGTCCCAGCCTCCACACAGAAAGCGATGACCGTCTCCATAGCGAGACCAATGCATGATTCCACACAGGGAATGCTGCAAGACTCCACAGAGAGAGTGACACAAGCCTCCACAGCGAACTTATGGACAGACTCCACGATGGATGCAACGCAAGACTCCAGAGTGCAGTCCTTGCAAGAACAAGACCATGAACGTCTAGCAACCTCAAGTGAACAGCAAGCAGACTATGACAGTCTACCACGTTCAAGTTAACGGCAAGAAGACACTGAGGCTCTACCCACTGTATGTGCGACAAGTGACGATGGCATACCAGATGTGCAACGTGACAGACCTCAGCTAGTGTGTACAGAGGCACTCGACAATCACAGTGAGACTACTAGTGACTCCAGTGACACCACATTAATTCAAACCTCATCCACTCGAGCCTCTCCACAAGAAAATGCATTCCTCAACATTTTGACTCCGGACGGGAAGCATCAAGAAACCTCAGCTTACTCAAGTGAACCTGGCAAAGGTTGGTATCATGACCGGTACAGGTTTGGAGGGCCGAAGGACCTGTTGCTGTGCTGTATTGTTCTTTGTTTTATTTGTAACAAAGAAAATAAATTGCACTCCAGAATCTTGAGTTGAAAAACATGAAATTCTTCCGAACGTAATTAGTAAAAGCTTAAGCGAGAGGCTCATAGAGATAACATAGTGCTCAAACCTGTTAGTCTGACCATATTTCAAGATGTATTGACACCAGCACTGCAATTAAACATGTGTCTTTTAAAGGTCACCATCCTTAAAAAAAAATCAGGAACCGATACCAAAGAATCACCGTTATTAAAAATGACTAATACAGACTTTTAAACTTAAAAAAGGTACCAGCGATCAACATCCTTAAGAAAAAAATATATTTAAATCAACAAATGTGAACGATCCTCTCTCAGATCTACAGATATGTATAACCACCTCTAAGACAGGTATGTACAAAAATGCATTAAAAGATGCACATTTGACAGAACCAGCACTCACTCTTTGCACAGAGCACTGTTCTGTTCCTGCCTGTTTCCTGCCTGTTTCATCAAACGAGTCATTCTGAACTTAGTAAGACTTTCTTTTACTGTTAAAGGTTTTGTAGTAGAGATTCTTTTGGATATCCATGTTTAAGTATATTTCTCTTAGTAATGACAAACGTTAATGACAAACTGTTAGCAGACATACATTTGGTAGACTCTGTAAATCTGATTTCTATTTTAAAATATTAGCAATAAAACCCCACAGATAATATAACTGTGCATGTGTTACCTGTTCCTGGAAGCTCATTCGGATGTCCTAAGAGACAAATACCCACCCCGGAAAAAAAATAACAATTTGGTTTGAGTAACTTATCCGGGGAATTCCCAACTAGGAAGTAACTGAAAGCTGTTACACTAATTTCAAAGCTGGAAGAGCAATCTCCCTCCAATGAGAGCTGTTCTGTTTCGTCCAGGGAAATAACTTTCCCTCTTTCCGTAGCTTAGTCTGAAGCAGACTATTAAGATTGATCCCTCGGGTCAGAAATTCTAAATCAGTCCCTCTGAGTCGGAGGGTGGGAGTGGGGTCCATAAAATGGTGGGAGGCCTTCTTCCCACTGCTATGGCATTATGCCAGTGGCAGGGAATATGGCGTGTGGGCCAGCTGCCCAGAAGCCAGTTGAGTCACTTAAGTAACTAATTAAGGGCCTCTTTCTGCCACCGCTGTCATTTGATCATTGGGTCAAATGGTGGGCTCTCCGCTGCATGGGGACTATCTGATGAATCCTGGGAGTCTTGGTTGGGTGACGGGGGGTGGGGGGGGGTGGGGGGGGGGGGGTCGGGGGCGGGGGTGGTGGTACGGAGAGAGAGGGGCAGCATCCTGTTTGAGCATAATGCAGCTCTTGGAGGGGATCCCACCACCATCCGACAATAGCTGCCCAAAACAATCCACCCTTGCTTTTTCCAACAACCCCCACCTGCTCTTGCTGGGATGGCCTAACCCAGTCAGTGGCACACAAAAATAAAAATGTTATTGGGGCTCCTGCCTTTTTTTCTGCAAAAATGTAGTGCAAATTTTCCAATTGGCGACGCGTTTGCCGATTGGCCGGAGAATCCATTTTTATGCTGAAATCGGGGGCGGCGCCATTCCTCCGATGCACCACCCCCTCAAAATCGGCGTACTCAAAGAGGACATCGCACGCTATTGGGACAGCCTCAGGATGACACCTGAGGCCCTCCCCTGATGATCCGCCCCCGATGGGCTGACTTCCCGACGGTGTTAGTCGCGTGTCCTCACTTTTGGTAAACCTAACGTAGCGGCTGTGGGCTGTGTCCAGCGCTGCCACAATCGGCGGGTGGGAGACGTTCCACTGACAGGGGATGCTTCAGTGCGGGCTCAGGGGACTCGTGGGGGGTGGTTTGAGGGTGGCGAGGGGGGGTTACAGGGTGCAGTTTCTGGCAGGCTGGATCTGCGGTAGCCAGCGCCATGTTGTACGACGCGGCCGCCGCCGTGCGCATGCGAGCCAATGACCAGGCCATTCTGCGTCCATATCGGCAGGTAAAGCCGGGGGCTTTATGAGGCTCAGCTGCTAGCCCCCTACCAGACGGAGCATCGGTGCAGGGGTGGTGCCGGCTTTTGGGTCGTAAGACCAGGCGCATCCTCGGGACATAGCCGCAGAATCGGAGAATCCAGCCCGTACTTTGTCATAATATCCACTCATGTGTATAATGAGATGCAGACAGGCAGTGATTGACACACAGGATGACCAGTAAGCACACAACACAGTGCAGCCAATCACCAGACAGGACACTACCACTATAAAGCCAGAGGGCACTAGGTTTCCTGCTCTCTCGGGACCCAGACACTGAGCAATCGGAGTCCATGAGCTAGCAAGTACAAACACCATGCGGTAGCTAGTAAGCCTGGTCAGGCTACTAAAAGGTCTCCAGTCAGTTCAGTATAGTGTCGACCCACAGCTGAATATGTATGTCAGTTCTATCGTTGAATAAAACAGTGTTGGATCTTCTGCAGTGTTACACGTCTGTTTCAAGCTTCCCTGCATCGAGTGCAGTCCACATCAAACCTACCTGCCTAACACATCATACTTTATCCCTAAAATATCTGAAAGAACATTACAAATATTTCAAAATGGCCATCACCAAGTGCAAGAACATTCAGGATCCGTATACATATCATTTTGTACTCATGTGGTCCTTCAATAAAGTCAAAGAAACAGTGCGGGCATTTCAAAATGGCCATTGAATTCAAATTCAACAGACCTCCATTGTATTTGTACCTCTGGGTTTCTCCCTCAGATCCATGCTCATCTGCTTCCTCTGAACCTCTCTGTAAATATTGGGACTGATGTCCTCACATTATTGATTCCAATGGAAATAAAAATTGTCCAGAAGATGACGCCGGAGCAAGGCGACTCTCTGCGAGTTCTCCCCAACAGATCCACTTTTTACTTAACTTATACTCATTCTAATCGTCTAAAATTTAATTCTAAGACTAACATTATTACTAACCTCTCTCTTTTATAATTTCTTGCAGGCTTGAACATCCGCCGAAGCCCGTGGAGACCTTTTGACCCGACCCGACCTGACCTCCACGACCTGGAAGTGGATCGGTCCCAAACCGGAAGTGAAGTAGCAACCTCGATTTCGAGCCGACCCGGACCTCGGAGCTCCGAACCCGGCCTAACAACAGACGCCAGCACCCGGACCACCTGGCCCAGACCCAGGAGCTCCCGACCCGACCCCCGATGATGAGACCCGGTCCAACTCGACCCCGAGAGACGCCCCCAGTGAGCCAACCTGGAGAGGCCCGCCCAGCAATCCGACCTACCTGGAGATGGAAGAAAGAAAAATCCATGTGGAGGCCTGACCGGGCCAACTTAAAGACCCAACCCCAGGAGTGCCCAGGGAGGGAACAGACAACGGGACTCAGCCCAACCTGCCTCAGGAAGCCCCTGCCCACGACCCAGGACTGCCGAAATGGCGGAGAACCCGCGCGAGGACCCGAACGCGCTGCAAGGTATTCACATCCCGCAGAACGCCGGGACCCACCCGGATCGCAAACATGCCTCCCTAGCAACCCTTCCAACTCAACCAGCGCCCTGGGCCCTGCCAGAAGCAACCACCTATCTTCCACACGGTCAGACTTCTCCCATCAGATCCCAGGATCAAGGAAGCGAGGGAAACGCGGTGGTCTGCAGGTTAGACTGAAGCAACGCGGTTTCAAGACCCCTCTCCCCAGCATACTCCTGGCAAACGTCCAAGCAATCGAAAACAAGCTGGATGAACTTAACGTCAGACTTACGTCTCAGAGGGAAGTAAGAGACTGTTGTGTGTTCTGTTTCACAGAGACATGGCTCACCCCCGCCTCACTGGACTGTGCCAGACAACCTGAAGGCTTAACAATTCATCGGGTGGACCGCACCACGTCATCAGGCAAAGCGAAGGGTGGAGTGGTTTGCCTCCTCATCAACTCCTCCTGGTGCTTGGATATGGCGACACTGGCGACCTACTGCTCCCCGGATCTGGAATACCTGACTGTGACATGCCGCCCATACTATCTTCCATGTGAGTTCACTGCAGCCATTATCACAGCGGTCTACATCCCACCCCAGGCAGAAGTGAGAAAGGCCCTGGACGAACTGTACATAGTGATAAACAACTATGAAACAGAACATCCGGAGGCCTTGTTCATCATGGCCGGAGACTTCAACAAGGCCAACCTCAAGAGTGTACTGCCAAAATTCCACCAGCACACCTCCTGTCCCACCAGGGGCGACAACACTCTTGACCACTGCTACTCAAAAATCAAGGGCGCCTACCGTTCGATCTCCCGACCGCACTTTTGGAAATCAGACCATAAGACGGTGCTCCTTCTCCCGGCATACAAGCAGAAACTCAAGCGAGAGAATCCACCTAAGAAGGTTGTGCAGTGCTGGTCCAAAAAAACAGAAAAGCTCTTACGTGACTGCTTAGAGACAGTGGACTGGTCCATATTTAAGAACTCAGCGACCAACTTAAATGAGTATGCCACCAGCGTCACAGACTTCATCAGCAAATGTGTGGACGACTGCATGCCAAAGAAAGCAGTACGTACGTTCCCCAACCGGAAACCATGGCTCAATCACGAGATTGACTCCCTACTGAAGGACAGATCTGAGGTGTTAAAGTCAGACGATCCTGACCTATACAAGAAATCCAGGTACGAGTTCCACAAAGCCATCCAAGATGCCAAGAGAGAATATCAAACCAAGCTTGAGTCACTGACAGACTCTCGGCGATTGTGGCATGGACTAAACAACATAACGGGCTACAAAGCTAAGCTGAGTGGTATCTCCGGCAGCAGCACACCCCTCCCCGATGAACTCAATGCATTCTATGCTTTGTTCGAGCAGGTAACCAACGATCCGCTTTTGTGTGCCCCAGCAGCACATAACTCACCCATACCCACCATCACAGCTTCCAAAGTCAGATCGGCCTTCCTGAAAGTGAACCCTCGGAAGGCGACGGACCCGGACGGGATCCCTGGTCGTGCACTCAGAGCCTGCGCAGACCAGCTGTCAGAGGTATTCGCGAACATCTTTAACCTGTCCCTACTCCACTTCAAGGTCCCCACCTGCTTCAAGAAGACCACCATTTAAAGCAAAAAGTGCAGAGGATACCGGAAGTCTGCAGAGGGATTTGGATTGGCTAAGTGAATGGGCTAGGGTCTGGCAGATTGAATACAATGTTGACAAATGTGAGATTATCCATTTTGGTAGGAATAACAGCAAAAGGGATTATTATTTAAATGATAAAATATTAAAACATGCTGAGAGACCTGGGTGTGCTAGTGCATGAGTCGCAAAAAGTTGGTTTACAGGTGCAACAGGTGATTAAGAAGGCAAATGGAATTTTGTCCTTCATTGTTAGAGGGATGGAGTTTAAGACTAGGGAGGTTATGCTGCAATTGTATAAGGTGTTAGTGAGGCCACACCTGGAGTATTGTGTTCAGTTTTGGTCTCCTTACTTCAGAAAGGACGTACTGGCACAGGAGGGTGTGCAGAGGAGATTCACTAGGTTAATCCCAGAGCTGAAGGGGTTGGATTACGAGGAGAGGTTGAGTAGACTGGGACTGTACTCGTTGGAATTTAGAAGGATGAGGGGGGATCTTATAGAAACGTATAAGATTATGAAGGGAATAGATAGGATAGATGTGGGCAGGTTGTTTCCACTGGCGGGTGAAAGCAGTGCTAGGGGGCATAGCCTCAAAATAAGGGGAAGTAGATTTGGGACTGAGTTTAGGAGGAACTTCTTCACCCAAAGGGTTGTGAATCTATGGAATTCCTTGCCCAGTGAAGCAGTAGAGGCTCCTTCATTCAATGTTTTTAAGATAAAGTAGATAGTTTTTTGAAGAATAAGGGGATTAAGGGTTATGGTGTTCGGGCCGGAAAGTGGAGCTGAGTCCACAAAATATCAGCCATGATCTCATTGAATGGTGGAGCAGGCTCGAGGGGCCAGATGGCCTACTCCTGCTCCTAGTTCTTATGTTCTTATACCGGTGTCAAAGAAGAGCCAGGCAACGTGCCTCAATGACTACTGTCCGGTGGCCCTGACTTCAGTCGTAGTGAAGCGCTTTGAGAGGTTGACCATGAAGCGCATCACCTCCATACTCCCAGAACACCTTTATCCACTGCAATTCGCATACCGTCGCAACCGGTCCACAGCAGATGCCATTTCCCTGGCCCTACACTCATCCCGAGAGCATCTTGACAACAAGGACTCCTACATCAGACTCCTATTTATTGACTACAGCTCCGCCTTCAACACGATAATCCCAGCCAAGCTCATATCAAAGCTACAAAACCTAGGACTTGCCTCCCCACTTTGCAACTGAATCCTCAATTTTCTGACCAGCAGACCACAATCAGTAAGAATGAACAACAACACCTCCTCCACAATAGTCCTCAAGACCGGGGCCCCGCAAAGCCGTGTACTTAGCCACCTACCCTACTCCCTGCACACACACGACCGCGTGGCAAAATTTGGTACCAACTCCATCTACAAGTTTGCTGATGATACAACCATAGTGGGCTGGATCTCGAATAACGACGAGTCAGAATACAGGAGGGAGATAGAGAACCTAGTGGAGGGGTGCAGCGACAACAATCTCTCCCTCAATGCCAGCAAAACTAAAGAGCTGGTCATTGACTTCAGGAAGCAAAGTACTGTACACACCCCTGTCAGCATCAACGGGGCTGAGGTGGAGATGATTAGCAGTTTCAAATTCCTAGGGGTGCATGTGGTAGTCACCACTGTTGTATATAGTGCACGTATGAGATGTAATACAGTAAGGCTCCTGTACTACAGGTACGGGGGTAGATGTATAAATGTGTGTGCTCACCGAAATGCAGCCATTTCAACAGCAGCTGTAGGAGGCCACACATCTCTGCGTAATAAAGCCTCGATTACTCTCTACTCTCGTCTCGTCGTAATTGATAGTGCATCAATTTATTACGCATAGATTTTACAGCGATGGACCTTCACATCAAGCCAGATCGCCTGCAGCTGCACCCTCAAGCAGACAACGTCATGTCGGCCTTTGGCCACTGCTAGCTTTCTTTGAAGCCTACATCGGATCAGCCACAGAACAACCCTCAGAGGCACAGAAACTTCAGATCCTGTACACACGGTTGAGCGCCGATATTTTTCCTCTTATCCGGGACGCGCCCAACAACACTGAGGCCATCGCGCTTCTGAAAGAGAACTACACATGGCTGATCAACACACTCTACACCAGGCACCTCCTGTCCACGCGGCACCAACTCCCCGGTGAGTCATTGGAAGATTTCTGGCGTGCCCTGCACGCCCTGGCGAGGAACTACGATTGCCAGGCAGTTTCGGCCATTCAGTATTCCGAACTCTTAATCAGGAACGCTTTCGTTGCGGGCATAGGGTCGGCGTACATCCGCCAGCGCCTCTTAGAAGGCGGTACACTCGACCTCGCGCCAATCAAGAAACTTGCGACCTCGCTAACGGTCTCCTCCCGTAATGTGCAAGCGTACGCCCCCGCCCGCACGGCGACCCTCTCCTGCACATTTTGGACTCCACCAGCGACCGCCCCCGGCCAACCCCAAGCCTGTGCCGCGTGGCAGCCAGCCAACCCCGGGGGGCCCAAGTGCCACTTCTGCGGGCAGTCAAAAAGAAAAAGGAGACATTTGTCAGGGCTAGAATGCTGGGAACAGATGAAGCCTGTGTGGAATATAAGGAATGTAGGAAGGAACTTAAGCAAGGAATCAGGAGGGCTAGAAGGGGTCACGAAAAGTCATTGGCAAATCGGGTTAAGGAAAATCCCAAGGTTTTTAATACGTACATAAAAAGCAAGAGGGCAGCCAGGGAAAAGAATGTCCCACTGAAGGATAGGCAAGAGAATCTATGTGTGGAGCCAGAGGAAATGGGTGAGGTACTAAATGAATACTTTGCATCAGTATTCACCAAAGAGAAGGAATTGGTGGATGTAGAGTCTGGAGAAGGGTGTGTAGATAGCTTGGGTCACATTGAGATCCAAAAAGACGAGGTGTTGGGCGTCTTGAAAAATATTAAGGTGGATACGTCCCCAGGGCCTGATGGGATCTACCCCAGAATACTGAAGGAGGCTAGAGAGGAAATTGCTGAGGCCTTGACAGAAGTCGTTGGATCCTCAGTGTCTTCAGATGATGTCCCGGAGGACTGGAGAATAGCCAATGTTGTTCCTTTGTTTAAGAAGGGTAGCAAGCATAATCTAGGGAACTACAGGCCGGTGAGCCTTACGTCAGTGGTAGGGAAATTACTGGAGACAATTCTTCGAGACAGGGTCTACTCCCATTTGGAAGCAAGTGGACGTATTAGCGAGAGGCAGCACAGTTTTGTGAAGGGCAGGTCATGTCTCACTAACTTGATCGGGTTTTTCGAGGAGGTCACAAAGATGATTGATGCAGGTAGGGCAGTGGATGTTGTCTTTATGGACTTCAGTAAGGCCTTTGACAAGGTCCCTCATGGCAGACTAGTGCAAAAGGTGAAGTCACACGGGATCAGAGGTGAGCTGGCAAGATGGATAAAGAACTGGCTAGGTCATAGAAGGCAGAGAGTAGCAATGGAATGGTGCTTTTCTGATTGGAGGACTGTGACTAGTGGTGTTCCGCAGGAATCAGTGCTGGGACCTTTGCTGTTCGTAGTATATGTAAACGATTTGGAGGAAAATGTAACTGGTCTGATTCGTAGGGTTGCGAACGACACAAATGTTGGTGGAATTGCAGATAGCGATGAGGACTGTCAGAGGATACAGCAAGATTTAGATCATTTGGAGACTTGGGCGGAGAGATGGCAGATGGAGTTTGATCCGTACAAATGTGAGGTAATGCATTTTTGAAGGTCTAATACAGGTAGGGAATATACAGTGAATGGTAGAACCCTCAAGAGTATTGACAGTCAGAGAGATCTAGGTGTATAGGTCCACAGGTCACTGAAAGGGGCAACACAGGTGGAGAAGGTAGTCAAGAATACATACGGCGTGCTTGCCTTCATTGGCCGGGGCATTGAGTATAAGAATTGGCAAGCCATGTTGCAGCTGTATAGAACCTTAGTTAGGCCACACTTGGAGTATAGTGTTCAATTCTGGTCACCACACTACCAGAAGGATGTGGAGGCGTTAGAGAGGGTGCAGAAGAGATTTACCAGGATGTTGCCTGGTATGGAGGGCATTAGCTATGAGGAGCGGTTGAATAAACTCGGTTTGTTCTCACTGGAACGACGGAAGTTGAGGGGCGACCTGATAGAGGTCTATAAAATTATGAGGGGCATAGACAGAGTGGATAGTCAGAGGCTTTTCCCCAGGGTAGAGGGGTCAATTACTAGGGGGGCATAGGTTTAAGGTGCGAGGGGCAAGGTTTAGAGTAGATGTACGAGGCAAATTTTTTATACAGAGGGTAGTGGGTGCCTGGACCTCGCTGCCAGAGGAGGTGGTGGAAGCAGGAACGATAGTGACATTTAAGGGGCATCTTGATAAATACATGAATAGTATGTGAATAGTGGGATACGGACCCAGGAAGTGTAAACGATTGTAGTTTAGACGGGCAGCATGGTCGGCACAGGCTTGGAGGGCCGAAGGGCCTGTTCCTGTGTTGTACTTTTCTTTGTTCTTTGTTCTTTGTTCTTTGATAGGCAGTGACCCTGCTTCAGCAGCCTGCAGGACCCATGGGACCAATCTTATTGGGATGGCTACCCCAATTAAGGACACCTCCAGGATCTGCTGGCCAATCAGGGGACTGACAGTTCAACAGCCTAAGCAGGCCACTGTCAGTGGTGAAAACTGTGAAGGCTGGCACCTAGAGGAAGAAGATGGGTGAACAGTGCTCTCACAACCAGGTAAATGGGGACTAGGGCCGCTATGGTCAGTTAGGTAGGCCCCAGCGAGGTTGGGGTAGTTAGTGAGGATAGGCAGCCTGTTGCTATTTGTGCATCAATTGCTCTTCGGGGGGCGTCCATGGGCTAAGGAGTTTTTGCACAGGGGCGCACCCAACCAAGCCCACTGGGGAGTTCCCAGGTTTCATCTGGAAGTTTCCCCACATGGCAGAGGATCTCCTGTCGCTCGTAAAATGTCAAAGGCCATGGGAAGAGGCCCTTTCTTAATCAGTGAAGTAGCTCAATTAATCTCTGGGCAGGACTGTCTGCTACCTTTGTTTCCACTGGTAAGCTGACATAGTGGTGGGGAGATGGTGGGCATTCCACTCACCAGCTTGCCTGGCCATTCTACGGCCTCCGCTAACCTCACAGCCTGTCCCCAAAGGGCTGGTATAATTCAGCCCAATGGTTTGTGGTGGAGAATTGTGAGCTAAGTGAAGAAATGAAAAAGTAAGCCAAATGAATTGTTAAAAATAACTTGGTGAATTCACAAGGCCCTGTGACTCTTTGTTTCTATATGTCCAATATGATCCTTCTTGCAGGGGTGTTCCTATATGATCCTGTGGTAATACCAGGTATTACGGTACCAGAGAGAGGAATAACCATTGACTAGACCGCGGGGTCTACCATTGGGCAATGTACATAGCCCCGCCCTGAGAGGCGGGGTATAAGAACCGATGCCGTCCCAGCAGCCTCCACTTCTGTTACATCGCTGCTGGGTACAGCTCTATCTGATTAAAGCTGAATCGATATGACTCCACGTGGACTCAAGCGTATTGATTGTGTATCAGATCCTTCTTGCAGGGGTGTAATAAATAATCAAACAAAACTACAATTTGCAGTTGCAACCCGACCAGCCATGATCTTCTTAAATGGCGAAGCAGGCTCTAGAGGCCGATTGGCCTACCCTGCAACCTTGCTTTCAGAGGTATAATTCCCCTTTGAGTCAACTTTGGGCAGCCTGTCATATATAATTTGTGGACTGCCTATTTCCTGATGTGTTGGGAAACCCATCAATTGTGTTGGAACAAGGGTGGTAAAATTAGCTGGCACTCACTCTGGCAATATACGAGTTTTACAGGTTCCACGCCACTCATTTGATTTAGAAACTGATTTAAAATCGAGCCTAACATTCTCATGATTACTATCTTTAATGCCGTGATGGGCAGCTTCAATAATCAGTCTAATTCTGTTGCCTCAGGTTCTCCTGAAGGCTCACTGAGTTCATCCAGCGAGTAACTGGATACAGATCCGCAAAGCCGCAGTTCTGATTCTCCAATCTGGTCTCAACCATTGCGGCTGCGGAAATATCTTAAGTTAGAGTGCGGAAATTGCTCAAAGATACTTAGTCTTGATCGTTTTTTGATGAGCCATGTTGAAAGTGCACGCAATAAAATGTCATAACCATTCAGGTTATAATGTTAATGTATCGCTCTCCCATAGCTGAAGTACAGAAACACAGATTGAAGTGCGGGGACTATGTGCAGTATATATTTGACTGGAAAAGAATATGCATCAGTAAAATGCCTTTGTCATATTCGTAAATCCAACAAACTAAAACAAAAACAGCTGCTCTGCAACAACCTTGCCACTCGACCTTTAAGCTGAACAATGTACTTTATGCAGAACCAGGCATTTATTGATTAGAGGATACTGAGGGTCAGCTCTTCATTAACACGGGGATATACTTATCTGACTGACTCATGAGGCATGATTAAAAGAGACAATTCCCTTTGTTGGCTTTAACAGACTGGTTATTAAAGATTCAGAAATGAAATGGAGGAGGTGAACCATGAGTTGCCTGCAGCATGCCAGCTTGTGCCTGAGGCAGCACAAATGTGACAAACATTTCTTTTCCTTAAGACATGCACGTAATCCTTTGTGTTAGCAGCAGCATAGCATACAGCGTTGCCTCACTGTCCTTCAGTGCCTAATTTTCAGCGCGAGACCACATGGGCCTGCGATTTTGTGGGAATTCCACTAGTCTCCAGAAAGCCGGCAAAACCATCAAGGAGATGGAAAGAAAAATTCAATTCTGCCCGATCTGCATGGTTGTTTCCTCAGTGTGTACTCGGGGGGGGGAAGTGCCTCCCTCTGGCCCTTGCAACACAAATGAGGGACTAGATTGAGACCTGAAGCACGCCCCTCAGACAGGAGTTTCTCCTCCTGTTCCACGTGAGAGACCCGTGTTGCAGTGGCAGCTGGCATGTCGAGTGAGACAACTGAATGGGGATGTAGTAACCTTTACAGAGGCACAATCAGGCCTCAAGCTTGGTCATTTACAGTCCAGGCAAGTGCCCTAATCCTGAATCCACATGTTGCCCACTGCTCTCCAAGGACATTACGTTCATGAGAGCAAAATCCTGACTCTATTCCCACTGAATTGCTAACTACCCAAACTCCCTGCCATAGTCAACAGTTTACTCCGTTTAGCTATCATTCCGATTCCTTTCTAAATAACCATCATCACTTCTGGCATATTGGCTACCATTTCTCCTGCTTAACATCAGTGACTACAATTCAAAAAGTACTTGTTGGCTGTAAAGCATTTTGAAGTCACCAGTGATCATGAAAAGCACAATATAAATGCAAGTCTTTCTTTTTTACTCAAAAATGTAAAAAATCCTTCAGCCCTCGCTCCTTGAAGGATATATTTCAAAATCATCATTAACATCAAATTAAAAATGTTGATCCTGAAACAACGCCCCAATTCTATAAAGTTTAAAGGGTAGGGTTTTGTGCTGAATCTGCGTCAAAAACAAATGATCAACATTTACATCGTGCATATTTCGGAAGTATCTCAAATCATTTCAAATACAATGAATTAGCGTAATGTTTAATGAAGCAACCAGAATAAACATTTCAAGCAGAGGGATAACCCAGAAATAGTATCAAAATTAGACACAAGTGAACTTCATTTTGGTGGTGTTTGTGTGGAAGTTATTGCTGGCCAGGACACTGGGAGAATTCCCTGCTCTTTTTTGAATGGGAGCATGGGACTCGAAACATTCACCTGACCAAGACACCACAACCTTATTTTAACATTTTATACCAAGGACATTACCTGCAACAATGTGGAGCCCACTCAGTATTGCATTCAACTGTAAACTCAGACATGATCTCAATGATCGGCAGCACGGTAGCATAGTGGTTAGTACTATGGCTTCACAGCGTCAGGGTCCCAGGTTCGATTCCTGCTTGGGTCACTGTCTGTGCGGAGTCTGCACATTCTCCCCGTATCTGCATGGGTTTCCTCTGGGTGCTCCGGTTTTCTCCCACAGTCCAAAGATGTGCAGGTTAGGTGGATTGGCCATGCTAAATTGCCCTTAGGTTAGATGGGGTTGCTGGGTTACGGGGATAGGGTGGAGATGTGGGCTTAAGTAGGGTGCTCTCTCCAAGAGCCGGTGCAGACTCGATGGACCGAATGGCCTCCTTCTGCATTGTAAATTCTATGATTCTATGATCTCAGGAATTAGATAGCAGGAGAAAAGCAATCTTATGAAAGATAGTACCTTAATTTGTCCAAATTACATCTTCAGATTTTTCAGAAAAGTTCAGAAGAGTCAAATTTTTGCTGACTTAAGTTAATTCAGCAAAATGTTGTAAGTATTTGCAAGGTGGATTGAAACATTTTCCTTTCAAGCAGCATTTGTTGTTTCTTGTTGGAAAATTCAGCTAGCCCTGGCATAAAGCAGCAGACAGCAGGGAACACTTGGGTCAGAGAAACACAAGAGAGAAGAGAGGAGCTCAAGGAGCACAAGCCTCGGGAAAAAGAAAAATTGCAGATATAGAGATGTTAAAGTTGAAGGAAATATAGGGATAGCATTGTTACATATATTAAAGAACAAAGAAAAGTACAGCACAGGAACAGGCGCTTCGCCCCTCCAAGCCTGCACCGACCATGCTGCCCGTCTAAACTAAAATCTTCTACACTTCCGTGGTCCGTATCCCTCTATTCCCATCCTATTCATGTATTTGTCAAGATGCCCCTTAAACGTCATTATCGTCCCTGCTTCCACATCCTCCTCTGGCAGCGAGTTCCAGGCATCCACTACCCTCTGTATAAAAATCTTGCCTCGTACCTCTCCTCTGAACCTTGCCCCTCGCACCTTATACCTATGCCCCCTAGTAATTAACCCCTCAACCCTGGGAAAAAGCCTCTAACTATCCACTCTGTCTATACCCCTCATAATTTTGTAGACCTTTATCAGGTCACCCCTCAACCTCCGTCTTTCCAGTGAGAACAAACCGAGTTTATTCAACTTCTCATTATAGCTAATGCCCTCCATACCAGGCTACATCCTGGTAAATCTCTTCTGCACCTTCTCTAAAGCCTCCACATCCTTCTGGTAGAGTGGCGACCAGAATTGAACACTATACTCCAAGTGTGGCCTAACTAAAGTTCTATACAGCTGCAACATGACTTGCCAATTTTTATACTCAATGCCCTGGCCAATGAAAGAAATCATGCTGTATGCCTTTTTGACTACCTTCTCCACCTGTGTTGCGCCTTTCAGTGACCTGTGGAACTATACACCTAGATCTCTCTGACTGTCAATACTCTTGAGGGTTCTACTATTCACTGTATATTCCCTACCTGTATTAGACCTTCTAAAATGCATTATCTCACATTTGTACGGATTAAACTCCATCTGCATCTCTCCGCCCAAGTCTCCAAATGCTCTAAATCTTGCTGTATCCTCTGACAGTCCTCATCGCGATCCACAATTCCACCAACCTTGGTGTAGTCTGCCAACTTACTAATCAGACCAGTTACATTTTCCTCCAAATCATTTACATATACTACGAACAGCAACGGTTCCAGCACTGATCCCTGCGGAACACCACTAGTCACAGCCCTCCAATCAGAAAAGCACCCTTCCATTGCGACTCTCTGCCTTCTATGACCTAGCCAGTTCTGTATCCATCTTGCCAGCTCACCTCTGATCCCGTGTGACTTCACCTTTTGCACCAGTCTGCCATGAGGGACCTTGTCAAAGGCCTTACTGAAGTCCATACAGACAACATCCATTGCCGACCTGCATCAATCATCTTTGTGATCTCCTCGGAAAAACTCTATCAAGTTAGTGAGACACGACCTCCCCTTCACAAAACTGTGCTGCCTCTCACTAATACGTCCACTTGCTTCCAAATGGGAGTAGATCCTGTCTCGAAGAATTCTCTCCAGTAATTTCCCTACCACTGACATAAGGCTCACCCGCCTGTAGTTCCCTGGATTATCCTTGCTACCCTTCTCAAACAAAGGAACAATATTGGCTATTCTCCAGTCCTCCGGGGCATCATCTGAAGACAGTGAGGATCCAACGACATCTGTCAAGGCATCAGCAATTTCCTCCCTTGCCTCCTTCAGTATTCTGGTGTAGATCCCATCTGGCCCTGGGGACGTATCCACCTTAATATCTTTCAAGATGCCCAACACCTCGTCTTTTGGATCTCAATGTGACTCAGGCTATCTACACACCCTACTCCAGACTCAACATCCACCAATTCCTTCTCTTTGGTGAATACTGATGCAAAGTATTCATTTAGTACCTTGCCCATTTCCTCTGGCACCACATGTAGATTCCCTCGCCTGTCCTTCAGTGGGCCAACCCTTTCCCTGGCTACCCTCTTGCTTTTTTATGTATGTGTAAAAAGCCTTGGGATTTTCCTTAACCCGATTTGCCAATGACTTTTCGTGATCCTTTTTAGACCTCCTGACTCCTTGCTTAAGTTCCTTCCTACTTTCCTTATATTCCACACAGGCTTCATCTGTTCCCAGCCTTCTATCCCTGACAAATGCCTCCTTTTTCTTTTTGACGAGGCCTACAATATCCAAGGTTATCCAAGGTTCCTGAAATTTGCCATATTTATCCTTCTTCCTCACTGGAACATGCCGGTCCTGAATTCCTTTCAACTGACATTTGAAAGCCTCCCAGATGTCAGATGTTGATTTACCCTCAAACATCCGCCTCCAATCTAGGTTCTTCAGTTCCCGCCTAATATTGTTAGAATTAGCCTTCCCCCAATTTAGCACATTCACCCTAGGACCACTCTTATCCTTGTCCACCAGCACTTTAAAACTTACTGAATTGTGGTCACTGTTCCAAAAATGCTCCCCTACTGAAACTTCTACCACCTGCCCGGGCTCATTCCCCAATACCAGGTCCAGTACAGCCTCTTCCCTTGTTGGACTATTTACATATTGTTTTAAGACTCCCTCCTGGATGCTCCTTACAAACTGCCCTGTCCAAGCCCCGAGCACGAAATGAGTCCCAGTCAATATTGGGGAAGTTGAAGTCTGCCATCACAACCACCTGTTCCTTTTACTCCTTTCCAAAATCTGTGTACCTATCTGCTCCTCTATCTCCAACTGGCTGTTGGGAGGCCTATAGTAAAGCCCCAACATTGTGACTGCACCCTTTTTATTCTTGATCTCTACCCATATAGCCTTGCTGCCCTCTGAGGTGTCCTCCCGTAGTACAGCTGTGATATTCTCCTGAACCAGTAGTTACATCCCCCTCTATCCCGCCTGTCCGCCTGAAACATCTAAATCCTGGAATGTTTAGCTGCCAATACTGTCCTTCCCTCAACCAGGTCGCTGTAATGGCAAAAACATCATAGTTCCAAGTACTAATCCAAGTACTAAGTTCATCGAGATTGATTATTTATTTATTTATTTTGTAATTCAGGTATAGAGAGATAGGACAGAGAGAAATGCCACAGAATAAAAAGCATCCAATCATGCAGAGACAGGAATAAAGAGTGGGGAAACATATCAGAGCAACAGCCAGGAACCTATTCACTTTCATGGGGTTTTTAAGCTAAGAATAATGGTGAAACATCCATGATTGTATTGAAAGGTGGAGCATGTTCAAGGGCCTATTCGATCTATTCCTGTCCCTATTTCTTATGTTCTTAGTTACATTGAAAGCCATCTACTATATTCTGCCCCTTCACCTCATTTAACATTTTTTGTCTACTTTTTTTCCCTCTTTTTTTGTTTTTTGTACATAGTTTTACAATGAATCAACTATACTAATTCTTGGTTCAGAGTCTATCAACAGAATTCTCTCATCTGGAACTAAGTCCTATTGTGGGGGTGGGAATGAGGGGTGGGATTCTCCCGCAACAGGTCGGATGGCCCGACGCCGGCGCCAAGAGCGGCGCGAACCACTCCGGCATCGGGCCGCCCAGAAGTTATGGAATCCTCCGCACATCCCGGCGCTGGAGCGGTTGGTGCCGCGCCAACTGGCGCCGAAGGGCCGCCGTGGGCTGGCGTGAGTTGCCGAATGCGCAGAACCGCTGGCGTGTTTCCTGCACATGCGCAGGGGGTTTGTTCTCCGCGCCGGCCATGGTGGAGCCTTAAGAGGCCGGCGCAGAGGGAAAGAGTGCCCCCATGGCACAGGCCCGCCCACAGATTGGTGGGCCCCAATTGCGGGCCAGGCCACCGTGGGGGCACCACCCGTCAATTTATCATGGCCAATCCCTCTAACCTGCACATCCTTGGGAGGAAATCGGAGCACCCGGAGGAAACCCACGCAGACACGGAGAGAATGTGCAGACTTCGCACAGACAGTGACCCAAGCCGGGAATCGAACCTGGGACTCTGGAGCTGTGAAGCAATTGTACTAACCACTGTGCTACCATGCTGCCAGTTAAACTGGAAGACCTATCTGAAGGATAGCCCTCACACCCACTGCTGTAGTGTTCCAGGGTACAGCGTTACTGGTGGCCTCCAACATAAACTTTGGAGGTATTCCCAGGCATTCTTTAGGTGAGTCCTATCTTCTACACACCATGCTGTTCTAGATATGTACTGGATTGGCGTGTTTTCCCTCTGGCATTACAGAAAATTGGCCGTGGGGTGAAGATTCCAGTGGGGCCTTTTTCTGCGTCCCATTAGTGGGATGGAAATCCATTTTACACTGGTTTCCAGTGATTTTCCTGATATACCACGATGGGCACCTGTGGAAGACCCCATGGGAAATTAGCACCAGTGTAAAACTGGTTATTGGACTCCAACCAAGTTCCAGCCCACCCCCTCCCCCCACCCCCTGGAGAGTTTAACGACTGTGTCATCGGACCGCTAAGTGTAGCAATCCTCTGCCCTACAGGGGGCAGCACAGCACTGGAGCAACTCACACCGCTCCAGCTGCCGATACCGGCGTCAAACGGGCGCCGCGGTCTGCGCATGCATGCTACGGCCGGCACAAATGCGCACGTGCGTGCTGCGACAGGCATGAACTCGCGCATGCGCGATGGCTTCCTTCTCTGCGCCGGCCCCGACGCAACAAGGCGTAGGGCTACAGGGGCCGGCGCGGAGGATAAGAGGCCCCCACCAGGAGAGGCCGGCCTGCCGATTGGTAGGCCCCGATTGCGGGCCAGGCCATGGTGGAGCCTCTCCCCCCACCCCACCACCAGGCCGCCCCCCCCCCCCGCAGGAAGGACGCCGAGGTCCTGCCAGGTAAGAGCACATGTGAACGGCGCCGGCGGGACTCGGGCTTTCTTGGCAGCCACTCGGCCCACCCCGGGCGGAGAATCGTGGGAGGGGCTCCCGTAGAGTGGCTCCCGACCGCGCCGGCGTCAATGGTGCCGATTCTCCAGTCACCGGAGAATCTGCGGACCGGCATTGGGGCAGCGTCACGTGAATCGCGCCCGGCCCGGCGATTCTTCGACCCGGCCCCGGGGTCATAGAATCCCACCCAGGATATCAGGAGGTGAACACCTTTCAACTCCAAGAAGAAAAACTGGCCAGAACTGGAGCTTCAAAGTGGAAAGCTTCCTAAAGTATAAGTTACAGCCCAGGTAGCCAGGGAATTGGGACAGACAAAATGTTCAAGACAACTGAAGTTAAATGAACAGAGGCCAAGATATTACTCAGAAGAATTCAAGGAAGAGTAGATCAAGTGTCTGATCTAAAGAGACAATTGCAGGAACTAGAGTTAAAGTGGGACAACTGACTTCAAAGGTAGATAAAACATTTGATGTAATTTTAGTACAGTCTGGGAATCGAGAGTTCAAGCAATTGTGAGCATCTTGCGCAGCAGTAAAGACAAATAAATCCTAAAGGAGTTGATGTGAAGCCCTGGACTGGATTCTATGTTGAATTTGGAACAGAAGCCTTGCTTCTAAGTGTCATTTGGAAAACTTGGTCTGGATTTCGGAATACAACCAGTTAAGGAAAATAATTATTATGAGAGAAGATTTTAAAATATGTTTTGGGGAGTGGAGTTTGGAAACACTCGCATGACAATCACCTGGGGGGGGGGGGAGGGGGAGGGGGGTTCTGAGGAGGCATTCCAAACATTCACTTGGGGCTCAGTGGGACTGTGTATTTGGCCACAACCACATTGTGCGCTTAAAAGGGACTTTGTGTTAATTAGACCGTTGTCGTTTAAGATGTGCTTTGTAATCCTAAAACTTGTGTGTAATGGTTAAGCTAAAAGGGAAGTAAAGAAGTACAGTATTACCTAATTTTTTATGTCAGTAAGTGTTTAATAAATGTTTATTTTTCTTGATGTTAAATCTAATTAGTGGTCCTATGACAATGTTCCTCCAAGATTTATAAAAAATGAATAATAATTACAGTCTTTTGAGCCAGCGTTCCATTTTGAGATCTTCCCATTCATTACAGCATCAACTGGGATCATAAAATTGGCCATTTAACATAGAATCCAGTCCAGGGCTTCACATCAACTCCTTTAGGATACTTCCCTTTTAGCTTAACCCTTACAATCTCTGAGATAAATAAGAACTGTAGTCTCAGTTGCAAACCTAACTTCCAGGGAGGGGGAGGGAAGGGTGAAGTGGGCAGCACTGTGGCACAGTGGTTAGCACTGTTGCCTCACAGCTCCAGGGACCTGGATTCAATTCCGGCTGCAGATGACTGTCTTGTGTGGAGTTTTCCTTTTGTCCCCGTGTCTGCGTGGGTTTCATCCGGTTTCCACCCGCAGTTCAAAGATGTGTGGCTTAAGTGGATTGGCCATGCGAAAATTGCCCCTTAATGACCAAAAGTGTAGGTGTGGTTTCTGGGTTAGGGGATATGGTGGACTTAAGTGGGATGCTCTTTCCAAGGGCCAGTGCAGACTCTATGGGCTGAATAGCCTTCTTCTTCACTTTAAATTTTATGATCTTTGGTCTTTGACCGAGGAGGAGGAAAAGGTGAGCGGAAGAAGGGAACACAAGGAGACTCAGGATGCCATGGTGCTGTACGAAGGGGACAGAGCAATGCCAGACCCCTAGGGAGTCATGAGGTGACTCTCTACGAGCTCTCTACCACAAATCCTCATCTTACATCTCTTATAACCGTACTAACCTTTTAAAATTTAATTCTAACACTAACACAATCTCTAAACTTTCTCTTTTATGTTCCCTTGCAGGTCCCTCCTGTGTCTCTGTATTTACATTGTGTATTTATGTCCTATATTTTTTCATGTATGGATTGATCTGTCTGAACTGTACATAAGACAATACTTTTCACTGTATCTCAGTAAACAGGACAATCAATTGAATCAAATCAAGTGCACCCTCAATGAATCTAGGCGCAGGTTTGATCCTTCTAGTCCACCTTTCCCTTTATTCTGTTGGTGCAGACATCTATGCATGGAAACATGTAACACATGTACAACTCCTCAATGACACAAGGTGAAAGACTTGCTGAAATTTTGCCACCTATGAAGAATGACAAAGTTTACAGAGATAACTAAATTTAAATGCACTTAACCGCAAGTCTAGAAACTGCACGTATTTTCTCTGTAAACACATGATTGCTCATCTACTGAGTCCCCTAAAATTCTCCTGTGTTGGGGGGTGCCTTTAATAATAATAATTGCTTATGGTTACAAGTAGGCTTCAATGAAGTTACTGTGAAAAGCCCCTAGTCGCCACATTCCGGCGCCTGTTCGGGGAGGCCGGTACGGGAATTGAACACGCGTTGCTGGCCTTGTTCTGGATTACAAGCTAGCTGTTTAGCCAACTGTGCTAAACTATTGCTGGTCGTGATCTTGTTCTGGGTCATGGCCTGCTATCTCCAAGACCAGACCTTCCAGTACTCTTTGGGCAGGATGAAGGCCTACAACTTGCCCTTGCCATTATTTGGCAGCAATCACTGTGTTATCGGGCGCACTCTTCCAATGGAAGTCAACCACCAATGTCCGGGTTCAGAACACTACGTTGGCCTGCACCGTATTATTCAGCCTCATGTGGAAAAGGGAATTTTTGAGAAGGTACATGATAGGGGCAGCCATGTTAGTCTCCTCTTTTACTCTTTATGTGCTGTCTTCAGAAAGAAACAGCAGCGGCAGAACGAGCAATAATATCTATGCTTTAAGAACTGGAGACGGTAACATCGCAAGGTTTCCAAGCCTGTATTTTGCGTCTATCAATACAGCAAGCTGCCCTCCTGGCAATGAGACTACAAACAACTAACATTGTGACTTGCAGAGAGTGCATCACTTTGAGACCACTTTGGCTTGTGACTCTGGCTGCTGAGCTTGCCTAACTGCACTTCAGGAGTAAAGTCTTTTCCACAAACCCTGCAACACATGCTTTCACATGAATTAAGAATTCTTCCATTTGAATATAACTTGTCGAAGTACCTTGTTCCCTTCAACTGTACTTTCCTTGTGTGTATGTGAGATTATGTGACATGAGTCATGTAGAGATATGCGGCAAGATTCTGTGATCCTGAGGCTAAGTGTTGACGCCGTCGGAAATGCTGTCGCGTTTCTTGACGGCATCAACACGGCCTCAGGATCAGCAATTCTGGCCCCAGCTGCTGATCCCGGCGTAAACTGGCGCCGCGGGATCCGTGCATGCGCAGTGGCACCGGTGCCAACGCGCGCATGCGCAGTGGCTCTCTTCAACGCGCCGGCCCCGATGCAACATGGCGCAGGGCTACAGGGGCCGGCACGGAAGAAAGGAGGCCCCCAGCCAGAGAGGTCGGCCTGCCAATTGGTGGGCCCCGATCGCGGGTCTGGCCACATCGGAGGCCCCCCGGGGTCGGACTCCCCTCCCCTCACACAGGCTGCCCCCGACCCTTCCATGCTGAGTTCCCGATGGCTGAGAGCAGGTGTGGACGGCGCCGGAGGGACGCGGCATTTTTGCGATGGCTGCTCGGCCAATCCCGGGCCGAGAATCGTCGGGGGGCCATGTAGAGCGGCCCCCGTTCGGCGCCGCGCCAACCACGCTGGCACCAATTGCCGGCGTCGGGGCAGCGTGGCGCGATTCGCACCAGTCGCAGGGATTCTCCGGTCAGGCCCCGAGCTGAGAGAATCCCGCCCATGTTTTGGGGTGAGTGCATAAAAAGACAATCCTCATTATTTAAACCCACAAAAGTTTGCTGCTGATTATGGAAATTTCCCACACAGTGAGGGATTGATAAACACAAGAATGCTCATTTCAAAAGCTTACTGATTACAGACAATCGGAAGGGAACAAGGACTTCAGTAGTTCTCGCGCCTTGTCTGTACACTAAATTTGTGTTTTTGTTAATATCCAATGCATCACATTTAATTGCCTATCTGAAAGTGTGTTAAAAAGAGGATAGCTCTTAAATATGTGATAAATGAAAAGGATGTGAGATTCAATGAAGAATAACGTTGACTGAATAACAAATCAGCATTGTTTGGGATCCAGCGGAAATGCCTACTTCCCTTTCAACAGAGATATTCTTTCTGACTGAATACAGGGAATAAATACAAATCTAATTATGCATAAAATTAATTCATTAAAAGCCCAGTGTTTATATCTGTTAGAGAGAACATTGATTTCTTTATAAAATGGCAATTTAATCTTGACGGTTAGCTCTTGGCCTAAATCTCCATCTGAGTTAAGTTTCCAACATGCTCTATTTTGATTGTTGATTATTCAGACTGTACACTATTGATAATTTATCCATTGTCAGAGCTCATTCCCCATGAGCTGTGAAGAAAACAAGTGCAGATTTATTGATTGTGTTTCTCAAGCCGAGCATGCTGCAAGGTGATTTACTCTGGAAGTATGATATAATTAGTATTATTTATTTCAAGTGTAACTTTTAGAACATTTTGATTCAAAATATTAATCAGGATTGCTTTTTGCATGTGCCGTTTGGTATCCAAAATGGCATCCGCGGCATGTAAGCATACTTTAACGGTGAGCTTTCCGGATGACTTATTGGCAAGACCGTTCGTGCGGGAGCAGTGAATACCCATTGGATAGATGCAGAGCAGGCAGATCATAATCAATCAAGTTGCTATGCTGAGTTGATGCAAATGGTGCCATTGTAGAGCTTTGTCCTTCACATATTGACTTCTCTGAACTTCAAATAGCTGAATTTATGGTCCGCAGCAGCAAGTAGCTATCATTTAAAGGAATCATCACTTACCTCCAGTTTAGTTGATGGTTGATTTCTTCTGGTTGCAGCTCCAGTTCCACATGCATTTGTCTCTTTCTGGTTGTTTGAAGTTGCAATATACAGGAAATGGTGTGATGGGTGATGGAGTTTTTGCTGACTTCATAAGCTTCTGCACAAACTGGTTGCTCCCAGATATTATTGCATTCGTGGCCATTCACTTGGTATACTGCATGACTTAGAGAATGAGCTGAGGCTAAACAGACAGTGATGTGTTTCTAGAACAGGGAAGGGGAAGGAAAAGGACTCCAACAGGAGGCCACGTCTCCCCAGTGTGCTCAGGGAGCAAGCGGCCCACTTCAAACTCAGCAAGGAACAAAATTGTGCAAAATTAGTAAAGATGTCCTGGATGTGCTGGGTCGGCAGGGTTGATGTGGAAAGCACTTGATGCAGTGTAGCGAGAGACAGACCTCCAACACTTGATAAGATGCAACACGATTTTATTTAACATCTAAACTATTATACATGTTCAACTGTGGGTTGACACTATGCTGACTTGACTGGAGACCTGATACTAGCCTAACCAGACTTACTAGCTACCACATTGTGTTTGCACTGGCCAGCTCACTAACTCTGACTGTCTCAGAGGGTCCCGAGAGAGCGGGAAAACTGGTACTCTCTGGCTTTATAGTGGTCGTGTCCTGTCTGGTGATTGGCTGCTCTGTTCTGTGTGCTTACTGGTCATCCTGTGTGTCAATCACTGCCTGTCTGCACTCCATTGTATACATAGATGTATATTATGTATTTAAAAATGTGTTCCTGGCGCCATGGCCTTTGAGGGGAGGTAAGGGGGTAAGTGACTTTCACTTTTGTTTCTGGCTGCTGAGGGGTGTATGACTGGTGAGCTGGCGGTAGCGGGGATCAATTTGGTGGCAAGGCTTTGTACTTGCTGAGGCCCCTCGGGACAGGGTGCCATGGCTGAAGCTCCTACTGCAGTTGTGAAAGGCTAGCAACTCACTCTGACTTGTTACTTTCAGGCTTCTGACTGTTTATACTGTTGAACGCTGTCACTTTCATTGGAAAGCTCTGATGTCTTTGGCTCATGTAGATGTCAAATTACCCCACCCAACTGGAATGCCTCGGGGTGAATTCTCCTTTTGAGAGACTAAGTGCTGACGCCGGCACTGAATCACTTCTGGGTAATTGGAGAAGTAGTCGACCAGGAGGACATAGTCACACTCCTTGGCGTGGAGAAGGTCGACACCGACTTTGAACCATGGGGAGGTCACTATCTCATGTTGCTGCAGAGTTTCTTTGGGTTGAGCTGGCTGAAATGTCTGACATGTGGGGCAGTTGAGGACAATGTTGTCAATGTCCTGGCTGATGTCCGGCCAACAGACTGCCTCTCGAGCTCTGCGTCGACATTTCTCGACCCACAGGTGACCCTCATGGAGTTGGCCGTGCACCATAGCTCGCATGCTCTGCGGAATCACAATCCTATCGAGCTTCATGAGGATGCCATCCACCACCGTCAGGTCGTCCTTGACGTTGTAAAACTGGGGACACTGTCCCTTCTGCCAGCCATTCATGAGGTGCTGCATCACACACTGTAGCAGAGGATCCTTGGTCGTTTCCTCACAAATTTGGATGACCCTCTCATCAGTGGCCGGAAGGTTGGAGGCACACAATTGCACCTGCGCATCGATTTGGCAGACAAAGTCAGTTTGTTCAGAAGGTGTGGTGATAGACCTGGAAAGGGCATCTGCAATAATGAGTTCTTTGCCTGGTATGTAGACAAGTTCAAAGTCATAGCGGCGTAGCTTGAGAAGGATTTGTTGTAACCGAGGCGTCATGTCATTCAAATCCTTCTGGATTATGTGGACTAATGGCCTGTGGTCCGTCTCAACCGTGAATTGTGGAAGGCCATACACATAGTCGTGAAATTTGTCGATTCCCGTTAGGAGGCCCAGGCATTCCATCTCGATCTGAGCATACCGTTGCTCAGTGGGCATCATGGCTCTGGAGGCATACGCAACTGAAGCCCATGAGGAGGAGTCATCCCGTTGGAGGAGCACCACCCCAATTCCGTCCTGGCTCGCATCAGTAGTTATTTTGGTTTCTTTGGTAGGGTCAAAGAACGCCAGAACCGGGGCTATGGTCAGTTTTGCCCTCGGCTCACGCCATTCGTTCTCATGAGCGGACAGCCACTGGAATTCTGTTGACTTTTTGACGAGATAGCGGAGGACTGTGGTGTGTGCCGCCATGTTGAGAATTAACTTCCCGAAGAAGTTGACCATCCCTAGAAAGCGGAGGACCACCTTCTTGTCCTCTGGGGTCTTCATGGCGTTGATCGCTGAGACCTTGTCAGCATCTGGCCGCATGCCTTGCTGCGGGATGTGGTCACCAAGGAATTTGATTTCTGATTGACCAAACGAGCACTTGGCTCTGTTGAGTCGGAGGCTATGCTCATGGATTCTGTGGAATACCTGCTTGAGGCGATTGATGTGTTCTTGAGGAGTTGTGGACCAGATTATGACATCGTCAACATACACGCGCACCCCCTCGATACCCTCCATCATCTGTTCCATGACACGGTGAAATACCTCTGAGGCAGAGATGATGCCAAAAGGCATCCGGTTGTAGAAGTAGCAACCGAACGGGGTATTGAATGTGCACAGCTTGTGACTGGATGCATCCAGCTGTATTTGCCAGAACACCTTGGAGGCGTCCAGCTTCGTAAAGAGTTTGGCATGAGCCATCTCGCTGGTCAACTCCTCTCGATTTGGTATCGGGTAATGTTCCCTCATGATGTTGCGGTTTAAATTCTTGGGGTCGATGCAGATTCGAAGATCCCCTGATGGCTTCTTGATGCACACCATGGAGCTGACCCAGTCCGTGGGTTCTGTGACCTTTGACCATGATGCCCTGGTCCCGGAGGTCCTGCAACTGCTGCTTGAGGCGGTCCTTGAGGGGTGCCAGCACCCGATGTGGTGCATGGATCACAGGGGTGGCGTTTGGTTTGAGCAGGATTTTGTATCGGTATGGGAGTGTGCCCATTCCGTCGAACACGCTGTGGTACTGCGTGATGATGTTATCAATTTCAGCCTGGAAGTTCTCATCAGGTGAGGCCGTCGGCTGTGAGGATGACATGGTGTGGACTCGCTGAACCAAGTTCAGGAGTTTGCAGACCCGAGCACTGAGCAGGGATGCTCTGTCAGGTCCCACGATCTCAAATCGCAGTGTCGCTTTAAATGACTTATTTGAAACTCCACATTGGCATGAGCCACTGGCAGCTATGGCATAGCCATTGTAGTCAAGGAGCTGGCAGGCCGGTGGAAGAATGCTTGATCTGATGTGGATGGTATCGAGATCGGATCTGGAGATGAGGTTCGCCGATGCGCCGGTGTCCAGTTTGAACCGGATGCGAGCCTTGTTGACTGTGAAGACAGCAGACCACTCATCGTCGGGATCCACGCTAAGGATCGGGAGGTGCTTCGCTGTCTTGGAGAAAGGCAGCGCATGCTTCGTAATGATGCCCACCCGGTATGGAGATTTGAGGCATGCAGCATCAGGATCCATTGGGCTGTCGGGGTCAGAGTCTGGCATGGCCTGCTATATTGAATGGACGCTTCTGCGCCGCGGCTGGAATTGCTGGATGCTGGGCAATGTTGCAGATCTGCAAAGGGCTGCGTAATGGCCAAGCTTGCCACACTGTAGACACCGTCGTGATTTTGCCGGACATTGCCGCTTTAAATGGGCGGAGCCACAATTCGGACACGTCATGATGCCAACGTCAGCGCGTTCCGTGCGCCATCGCGCATGCGCACTGCGGTCGAATGACATACGCACCTGCGCAGTCTGGCCGCCGGTCTCGCCGTCCCCTCGGTCGTGTCGCGCAAGCGCAGGGGCTCGGGAAAAGTACGCAGAATGGCCACTCTCGTCGATAATTAGGCCCTGCATTTGTGCGATGGCCTGCACCCGTTCCGCCTCGTGGGAGGTTAGCTTTGCCATTTCTGCCGCCCTAATGTGGGAGTACTGACTGTTAGCATGTTCGTGGAGAATGCACGTTTCGATGGCGATGGTGAGGGTGAGCTGCTTGACTTTCAGGAGCTGCTGGCGAAGGGAATCGGAGTGGACCCCGAAAACGATCTGATTTCGGATCATGGAATCAGTGGTTGAGTCATAGTTGCATGACTGCGCGAGGATGCGGAGATGGGTCAGAAAGGATTGAAAAGGTTCATCCTTACCCTGAAGCCTCTGCTGAAAAACGTACCGTTCAAAGCTCTCATTCACCTCAATGTCGCAGTGGCCGTCGAACTTCAGCAAATGTAAGGGAGTTGTAGATGTGGATGGCGTGGTCCCTGGCTGTGGAGAGAAATAGTGCGATCTTCCTGGCGTCCGATGCGGCTTCTAGGTAGAGTTGGAACTTTTGTTTGAAGATCTTCCAATTTGCACCGAGGTTGCCGGCGATACGGAGCTGCGGAGGAGGGTGGACGTTTTCCATGTCACCGGATGGCTGTTTGCTGGTCAACGCTGATTCACTCAAGGTAGGTCCGTCAATTTTCAGCATCACTCACTGATACCATGATGTGTTGGGTAAGCTGGGTCGATGTGGACTGCACTTGATGCAGTGTAGCGAGAGACAGACCTCCAACACTTGATAAGATGCAACCCGATTTTATTTAATTCTAAACTATTACACATGTTCAACTGTTGGTTGACACTATGCTGACTTGACTGGAGACCTGATACTAGCCTAACCAGCCTTACTAGCTACCACATGGTGTTTGCACTGGCCAGCTCACTAACTCTGACTGTCTCAGAGGCTGGGTCCCGAGAGAGCGGGAAAACTGGTGCCCTCTGGCTTTATAGTGGTCGTGTCCTGTCTGGTGATTGGCTGCTGTGTTCTGTGTGCTTACTGGTCATCATGTGTGTCAATCACTGCCTGTCTGCACTCCATTACATACATAGATATATATTATGACAGTCCTCAGTGAAACATGCCACCTGTCGCAACTTCAGAACAGAACAGAGATGGCATTGCCAGTGGCGGTGAAAGGGGTCATGGCAATAAACTTTGAAGCATTTGGGTGCTTCCTGGCTGGAGCTGGAATGATTTGCATCATCTTACAGTTTGTAATTCACTGTTGCTCAGAGGAGGTGAAAGACACTGTCTATTCATTGAGAGTTCTTCCAGAACCTTCCATCAGGCAGAAGGTACAGAAATCTGAAGACTCACACATCCAGACATAGGAACAGCTTCTTCCCCACAGTTACAAGACTCCTCAACGACTCCCCCTCGGACTGATTGTTTCCCTGTAAGAACACTATTCACAATGCCCTATGCTGCTCTTGCTCATGTATTTGCTTTGTTTGGCCCCTTGTTCCGCACTGTAACCAATCACTGTTTGTTGATGTACCATTTGTCAATGTTCCCTGTTGATTATTCTTTTGTCTACTATGTACGTACTGTGTACATTTCCTTGGTCGCAGAAAAATACTTTTCACTGTACTTCGGTACATGTGACAATAAATCAAATCAAAGAGATATGATATTTCATTCTTGCTCGGATTTCCAAGGTTGGTACTTGGTACAAGGTACCATTAACTGCATGCACATCACTTTGCAGGTGTTCCAATCTGAATTTATCCTGCAATGCAGCCTTATAGAGTAGAATCCCTACAATACAGAAAGAGGCCATTTGGCCCATTGCGTCTGCACCGACTCTCTGCAAGAGCATCTTATCTAGGTCCAATCCCCACTCTATCCCTGTAAGCCCACTAGGGACAATTTAGCAGATCAAATTCACCTGGCCTGCACATCTTTGGACTGTGGGAGGAAACCGGAGCACCCGGAGGAAACCCACGCACACACGGGGAGGATTTGCAGACTCCGCACAGACAGTGACCCAAGCTGGAATCGAACCTGGGACCCTGGAGCTGTGAAGCAATTGTGCTATCCACAAGGCTACCGTGTTGCCCCCTAATGTTGGCATTAGGGTGGGGGGGGGGGGGGGGGGCGGTGGGGGGGGGGGGGGGGAGATCTCCAGGAAATGGTGCAGGATGAAGTGTTTTGGCCTGAGGTGGCATTGTTATCCGTTCCATTAATCCATCAAATCCACCCTCTCTTTAAATAATGCCACACATTTACTCAACTATTGCAATGCTGAGTTTGAATGGCATTGTCTGCTAATCAACAATGTACAACTGTTTATTTTGGACTGCAGTTGAGGTAATTGAATTTTATTACCTAAATTAGTTGTGATTTTTCTGATAGATGAGAAAATATGAATTATTCAAGGTACATAATATAGAGCACTTTAAATTGCCGCTGAAATATTTACTTCTTGAACAAGCTTGTCAGTAATGTACCACAAACAGCAATGAGTAATATCCACTTAATGCTTTTGGAGGGATATTGGTTTAGAGATACCAATTGATTGATCCGGCTGGAATAGGAGCAAAATTTCCTTATTGGAGAGGAAAGATGTTTCTAAAAAGCACAGGTGCAGGGGAAAAGGGAGGTCCATTTTCCAACACCCCCTGTGATTTGCAGACTAACCCAGTGTTAAACAATCTACACAATGCATGCATACAATACATAAAAGGTAAGAGAGGGGCAAAAATTAACATTGGACCACTGGAAAATGTGGCTGGAGAAGTAATAATAGGAAACAAAGAAATGGCAGAGGAACTGAATAGTTACTTTACATCAGTCTTCAAGGTAGAAGCCAACAATGGGATGCCAGATCTCCAGGAGAATCAGGGGTCAGAGGTGAGTGCAGTGATCATCACTAAGGAGAGGGTTCTGGGGAAACTGAAAGGTCTGAAGGCGGATAAATCAACTCGACCGGATGGACTACACCCCAGGGTTCTAAAAGAGATAGCTGAGGAGATTGTGGAGGCATTGGTGATGATCTTTCAGGAATCACTGGAAGCAGAAAGGGTCCCAAAGGACTGGAAAGTGGCTAATGTAACACCTCTGTTTAAGAAGGGAGGGAGGCAGAAGATGGGAAATTATAGGCCGGTTAGCCTGACTTTGGTCATTGGTAAGATTTTAGAGTCCATTATTAAAGATGAAATCGCGGAGTAGTTGGAAGTGCATGATAAAATAGGGCTGAGTCAACACAGCTTCGTCAATGGGAGGTTATGTCTGACAAATTTGTTCAGAGTTCTTTGAAGAAGTAACAAGGAAGTTAGACAAAGAAGAATCAGTGGACGTGATTATGTAAAGTTACAGAAGGCCTTTGGCAAGGTGCCGCATTGGAGACTGTTAAATATGTTAAGAGCCCATGGTGTTAAGGGTAAGGTCCTGGCATGGTTAGAGGATTGGCTGACGGCCGAAGGCAAAGAGTGGGGAGGATAAAGGTGTCTTTTTTTCAGGATGGCAGCCGGTGACTAGTGGTGTGCCTCAGGGGTCGGTGCTGGGACCACAACTTTTCACAATATACATTAATGATCTGGAAGAAGGAACTGATAGCACTGTTGCTAAGTTTGAGATGATACAAAGATCTGTAGAGGGACAAGCAGTATTGAGGACACAGGTTGGCTGCAGAAGGACTTGAACAGGCTGGGAGAATGGACAAAGAAGTGGCAGATGGAATATAATGTGGAAACGTGTGATATTATGCACTTTGGAAGGAGAAATGGAGGCATAGACTATTTTCTAAATGGGGAAATGCTGAGGAAATCAGAATCCCAAAGATACTTGGGAGTCCTTGTTCACAATTCTCTTGAGGTTAACATGCAGGTTCAGTCGGCCATTAGGAAGGCAAATGCAATGTTCGCATTCATGTTGAGAGGGCTAGAATACAAGACCAGGGATGTACGTTTGAGGCTATATAAGGCTCTGGTCAGACACCATTTGGAGTATTGTGAGCAGTTTTGGGACCCGTATCTAAGGAAGGATGTGCTGGCCTTGGAAAGGGTCCAGAGGAGGTTCACAAGAATGATCCCAGGGATGAAGAGCTTGTCGTATGAGGAACAGTTGAGGACTCTGGATCTGTACTCGTTGGAGTTTAGAAAGCTGAGGGGGGATTTTATTGAAACTTACAGGATACTGCAAGCCCTGGATAGAGTGGACGTGGAGAAGATGTTTCCACTTGTAGGAAAAACTAGAAGCAGAGAACACAATCTCAGGCTAAAGAGATGATCCTTTAAAACAGGAGGTGAGGAGGAGTTTCTTCAGCCAGAGGCTGGTGAATCTGTGGAACTCTTTGCCGCGGAAGGCTGTGGAGGCTGTCGTGTTGGATGTTCCGATACACAAATGAACCAACACGGTTGTAGATGGTACAACTCTGTTTTATTGTTCTGTACAATAATAACTATTAACTTCTGGCTGAGGTTCGTGCTTCACCAGCTAACCTGTGGACCTAGCCCGTGCACTATCTTGGTGAGGCACTCAGCACATGGTATATGTCTGAGTGGCACGTTGTGAGCTCTGAGCTCTGAGCTATCTCCTGGTAGAATGAGCAGGAACTGTGGTGTTCCCTGTTTTATAGGGCGTGTGCTCTCACTGGTGATTGGCTACGATGGTGTGTGTGTGTTGGTTGGTCCAACTATCTGTCCATCAGTGTATGTGTGTGATTGCTCCATGATATGTTAATGTGGATATCATGACATCCCCCCTTTTCACAAGGATATGTGCCCACATGCTAATAAATATTGGTGCAGACTGAGGGCATCTGAGTATGTGTGTGCAATATTTACAACATGTACATGAGGCTAAACTATATACAGAGGAAGGTGTCAGGTGCAACAGAGCAACGAGGTTGTACCACTGACAAAACAAGTGCAATCAGCAAACAACGAAAGAGAACTTCTGGAATGACAAGAAAGAAACACGTTAACAGTGCTGTAAATCAATTCAGTGAGTCCAATGTGCTAACAGGCTCATAAGTCAAGTCTATCAGGTGGGCGACGAATTCGGATTGACTGCCTCAAGGGTGGGTCAGGATCCACCGCCTGAGGAATGGGCCTGGCCACGGGCGAGAGAGGAATAGGCAGAGTGGCAGGAAGCTCAACGAAGACGACATCAGGGACAACAGGAGGGCGTGGCACCGGTGCATGATCTCGTAGCGAGCGCGGAACCAGACGAAGGGTCCGCCGATTACGCCGGCGAATGGAGCCATCAGGCATGCGAACCAGGAATGAGCAGGGAGCCACGTGGCGGAGAACCTCGGCGGTCGCCGACCAGCCACCCTCCGGTAGGTGAATGCGGACGTTGTCTCCAAGCGCCAGGGCAGGAAGATCAGTTGCCCGAGCGTCACGTGCCACCTTCTGCTGAGCACGCTGTTGTTGCATCCTTTGCAGTACTGGAGCATGGTCGGGTTCAGGAACATGAATGGACGGCACCGTGGTCCTGAGGGTGCGACCCATCAACAGCTGAGCTGGCGAGAGGCCCGTGGACAGTGGGGCCGAGGGATAGGCATGCAGGGCTAAACAGAAATCAGATCCGGCATCAGCAGCCTTGCAGAGATGCCGCTTCATGATATGGACGCCCTTTTCCGCCTTGCCATTCGACTGGGGATGCAAAGGACTGGACGTCACGTGTGTGAAGTTGTATGAAGCTGCAAAAGAAGACCATTCTTGGCTCGCAAAACAGGGCCCGTTGTCAGACATGACGGTGAGCGGAATTCCATGGCGAGCGAAGGTTTCTTTGCATGCTCGGATGACAGCTGATGATGTCATGCCGTGCAGGCGTATGACCTCCGGATCATTTGAAAAATAGTCAATTAGAATGACGTAGTCCCTGCCGAGCGCATGAAAGAGGTCCACACCCACCTTTGCCCAGGGGGACGTGACCAACTCATGGGGCTGAAGTGTCTCAGGGGGTTGCGCTGGCTGAAACCTTTGGCAGGTGGAGCAGTTGAGCACCATGTTAGCGATGTCGTCGCTGATGCCCGGCCAGTACACCACTTCTCGGGCCGTCCGCCTGCACTTTTCAACTCCGAGATGGCCTTCGTGCAGTTGTTCGAGGACAAGCCGGTGCATGCTGTGTGGGATCACAATCCGGTCCAACTTTAGGAGGACACCATCAATGACGGCCAAGTCGTCCCGGACATTGCAGAATTGTGGGCACTGCCCCTTGAGCCACCCTTCTGTCATGTGGTGCATTATACGCTGTAGAACGGGGTCAGCCACAGTCTCACGGCGAATGTGGGCCAGACGTGCGTCAGTAGCCGGCAGATTGGTCGATGTGAAGGCTACTTGTGCGTCGACCTGACAAACGAACCCCTCCGATTCGGGCGGTGTGTTCACTGCCCTGGACAGAGCATCCGCGATGATGAGGTCCTTTCCCGGGGTGTAGACAAGTTGGAAGTCGTACCTCCGGAGCTTGAGCAGAATGCGCTAGAGGAGAGGGGTCATATCGTTGAGGTCCTTCTGAATGATGCCGACCAGGGGGCGGTGGTCGGTCTCCACAGTGAACTGCGGAAGACCATACACATAATCGTGGAATTTGTCGATGCCGGTCAACAAACCTAGGCACTCCTTTTCAATCTGCGCATAGCGCTGATCTGTGGGGGTCATGGCCCGCGAGGCATAGGCGACCGGGACCCATGATGCAGTGTCGTCCCGTTGCAGGAGTATCGCCCCAATGCCGGACTGGCTGGCATCAGTCGAGATCTTTGTGTCCCGAGTGGTGTTGAAGAACGCCAATACCGGGGCAGTGGTGAGCTTGGTCTTGAGCTCCTCCCATTCCTTCTGGCGTGCGGGCAGCCACTGGAATTCCATTGTCTTCTTGACCAGGTGGCTAAGAGCCATTGTGTGCGAGGCAAGGTTGGGAATAAACTTCCCCAGGAAGTTAACCATCCTGAGAAAGCGTAACACTGCCTTCTTGTCTGCTGGCTGCGGCATGGCTGCGATGGCTGCCACTTTGTCGGCATCCGGTCGCACCCCTGACCGGGATATGTGGGCCCCCAGAAATTTTAGCTCAGTCTGGCCAAAATAGCACTTGGCTCGGCTGAGGCGCAGGCCCTGATCTCGTATTCGCGCAAAGACACGTTGGAGATGACTGATGTGCTCCTGTGGTGTGGTGGACCAGATGATAACATCGTCAACATAGACGCTTACCCCTTCGATGCCCTCCATCATCTGTTCCATGATGCGATGGAACACCTCGGATGCCGAGATGATGCCAAACGGCATCCTATTGTAGCAGTATCTGCCAAATGGAGTGTTGAAAGTGCACAGCTTCCTGCTAGACTGATCCAGTTGAATCTGCCAAAAACCCTTTGAGGCATCAAGCTTGGTGAATATTTTTGCCCGAGCCATTTTGCTCGTGATTTCTTCCCGTTTGCGTATGGGGTGGTGTTCCCTCATGATGTTGTTGTTCAGGTCTTTTGGGTCGATGCAGATCCGGAGCTCGCCGGAGGGCTTTCTTACGCACACCATGGAGCTGACCCATGGCGTTGGCTCCGTGACCCGGGAAAGTACTCCTTGGTCCTGCAGGTCCTGCAGCTGCTGCTTTAGGCGGTCCTTGAGTGGTGCTGGGGCTCTACGAGGTGTGTGAATGACCGGGGTGGCGTCCGGTTTGAGCCGTATTCTGTATGTGTAGGGCAATGTGCCCATGCCCTTGAAAACCTCCTGGTTGTGGTGAGGAGTGAGTGGAGCTGCGCCCTAATGTCTGCATCCGGGAAATCGGACATGCCTTCTGGAGACAGAGTGTGCACCCGCTGAACGAGGTGGAGGATCTTGCACGCCTGTGTGCCTAACAGAGAGTCCTTTGAGGATCCAACTATCTCAAAAGACAATGTGGCTGTATGTGAATTGTGTGTAACCTCGAGCTGGCAGGACCCCGTGGCCAGGATGACGTTTCCATTGTCGTCAACCAGCTGACAGTGGGGTGGCAGAATTGGTGGTTTAACCTTCAAGGTGTGGAAGGCTGACCATAACAAGGAGATTGGCGGAGGCACCAGTGTCCAAGAGGAATGTGATTGGTGATCGGTTGACCGTTAGGGTGGCACAGCATTCATCGCCCGGATCAATGCTGTGCACTGGCATTGGCTGGTGGTTCCGACTTGGGGACATCCGGTTCTTGTTTATTACCGCAACGCGGGAGGGTTCCCGGTCGTCGGTATCACCTGTCTGCATGTCGTCAGGGTATGACTCAGTGTATGGGGGCTGAATGGCCCGCACGTCCCTGCGAGGCTGGCGGAATTGCGGAGAGTTGGCAGGTTGAGCTGCTCGACAACAGGCAGCGTAGTGGCCCATCCTGCCACAGCGGAGGCATTGTCGCGCTTTGGCCGGACATTGCCGCTTTAAGTGTGCGGATCCACAGTTGCCGCACGTCGTGACGTCATGGCGTTCGTTGGTCCACCGCGCATGCGCAGTGCGGTCCTGCATAGAGCGCGCCTGCGCATCCCGTCCCTCTGTGTCAACGTCCCCTCTTTTGGCACGTACAAGCGCGGGAGGCCTCGGAAAGCGCGCGAAATGGCCGCCCTCGTCCGGGCCGTGGGCCGGGAGGAACTCGATCGACTGGACCCGCTTGGCCTCATTGGACCCCTGCCGTGCCGATTCGGCTGCCTGAATTTGGGAGTACCGGCTGGTCGCGTTTTCGTGGAGGACGCAGGTCTCGATGGCGGTGGCTAGGGTGAGGCGCTTTATTTTGAGGAGCTGCTGGCGTAGGTGACCCCAAAAACTATCTGATCCTGGATCATGGAGTCGGAGGTGGCCTCATAGCTGCAGGACTGCGCGAGGATACGGGGGTGTGGCAAATAAGATTGAAAAGGCTCATCCTTACTCTGCAGGCGCTGCTGGAAGAGGTACCTCTCGAAGCTCTCATTAACTTCCACGCTGAAGTGTTCCTCAAATTTTCGAAGGACCGTGTTGTATTTTGTCTTGTCCTCGCCTTCTGTGAATGCCAGGGAGTTGTAGATGTGGATGGCATGTTGCCCCGCCGTGGAGAGGAGGAGGGTGATTTACCTGGTGTCCAATACATTCTCCCTGTCTGTGGTTTCTAGGAAGTGCTGGAAGCGCTGTTTAAACAGCTTCCAGTTGACGCCAAGATTTCCAGCGATTTGCGGCGGGCTGATGGTTTCCATGGCGCAGGGTGGTGGATTTCTGAAGAGGTGCAGGTAGGTCTCACAGTCGTTGGTGCGTTTCCAGTC
This sequence comes from Scyliorhinus torazame, assembly GCF_047496885.1. Classification (NCBI taxonomy): domain Eukaryota; kingdom Metazoa; phylum Chordata; class Chondrichthyes; order Carcharhiniformes; family Scyliorhinidae; genus Scyliorhinus; species Scyliorhinus torazame. Next base: position 276,805,623 of record NC_092711.1, read on the forward strand.
CTGGTATCATGTCGTGTTGGATGTTCCGATACACAAATGAACCAACACGGTTGTAGATGGTACAACTCTGTTTTATTGTTCTGTTCAATAATAACTATTAACTTCTGTCTGAGTTCATACTTCACCAGCTAACCTGTGGACCCAGCCCTTGCACTATCTTGGTGAGGCACTCAGCACATGGTGTATATCTGAGTGGCACGCTGTGAGCTCTGTGCTCTGAGCTATCTCCTGGTAGAATGAGTGGGAACTGTGGTGTTCCCTGTTTTATAGTGCGTGTGCTCTCACTGGTGATTGGCTACGATGTTGTGTGTGTGTTGGTTGGTCCAACTACCTGTCCATCAGAGTGTGTGTGTGAATGCACCATGATATGTTAATGTGGATATCATGACAGAGGCCAATTCACTGAGTGTCTTTAACACCGAGATAGATAGTTCTTGATTAATAAGAGGGATCAGGGGTCATGTGGAGGAGGCAGGAGAATGGGGATGTGGAAAATAGCAGCCATAATTGAATGGCGGAGCAGACTCGATGGGCTGAGAGGCCTAATTCTGCTCCTATGTCTTATGGTCTAATACAATTTTAGCTGGCACTTAGAAAAATCCATGTCATGATATGGCATATCTGAAACATAGTGAAACTTTGTTGCGATCGCTATAGCTTAGAATTTTACGTCACAAACAAAGCTCTATGATTGCTTTCGATGTCAGTTAAATGCTTCTGAGCTCTTTCAAGACAACTAATTGAAGTTCAATAATCGCAAATTATGTTGCGTAAGGATTGTTTGATTTCATTTGATGTCAGTCGATCACCAATTATGCCTGCCGACTGCTAATCCATTACTTGGGATAGATAAATGATCACTTTTGAATATAAATGATCATAAATGAGCACACACACAATGCCTGTTTAATGCTTTTCAATGCAAAATGGAATCAAAATATTCTGTTCAGGTAATTTAATTAAACAATGAGGAAATAGTGGCTGATTAAGTCCAAATTGATCCAGAAGAGTGGATTTCTGATCCATGGCTATCATGTTTAATTGCAGGTTTGGCTTTAAGAGGTTTCTGAAAATCCAAGATGGCACTGCCGTACGCTTCTGCCCAAAGTGTTTTCTCATTCTTGCCAGTTTTGGCAGGTTCCTGCAGTAATGGCATGCACAATCTCAGTGTTTAATTTTTCTTCAATAATGACTCCCTGAAGAGACTGATTGGAGACTTCCGATTTTGTGCAATATTCTTGGGCCTTGGAAGTATGGGGTTCCAGCATTTGCCGTTTTTTTAAAACTGTCTACTCAGTTGTGATTAATTTTTAATTAATTATTACATCTTCTTTGTTCAGAGCGAGCGTGTGACAGTGCTGATTCGGGTTTCTAGGACTGCGATTTAAATAGCAATTTCTGAACATTGCAGTGTTTATCTTTTTGCATAACTTGTGTTGTCCAGGAATCTTACATTTGTAGGTCACCCTGGCCTGGGTATTGACGCTGGGCATCTACAGGATTCAGTGGAGTCTTCTGTTGCAGTGAGAAATTTAGTTTCTGTATTAGCTCGAAACATTTCTTTGGTGCTCTCCTCTGGTGATTTCCTTCTGTGCCATCGCTTCTTGATCTTTTGTTCAGGCTAGAATGTTTCTTTGATTTTTCCTTCAGTTTTCCAGGATTTCAATTTCCTTCTGCAGTCTCTGCGAGTTTTTGAAATGTCCTATTTGCTCCCACCATGTTGTAGAGCAGTTCAGTGGGTCTTATTAAGGTATTCAAAGCCTTGGGTAAGTCAACAGTAAGTACTCATTAACCATAGGTACAGAAAAGGTTAAACCTCGGAACTGTCTCCATGCATGCTTCTACACATGGCTGTGTTCAACACCACTGACACCTGTGTGTGTGTCCTACATTACAGTGTGGTCGGTCCAATGCCAACCTGAAGGTTGGGATTTTCTCCATTATCACTCGCAACAGGTCGCGCCCCGGATGGGACTGTAGAATAACACTGTGGTGAATGTATAATTACTGATAATTCACCAGTGCACTGTGTTATGTTATTAACCCTGTGGGTTTTACCTATGGGCCATTGTGTGGCTTCACCCACAGGGGATATGTTGGGGCATGTACGGGCTCCGCCCATGGCTCCACCCCCTTTATGGGAAGTATAAGAGCTGCCGACCTGCGGGGCCGCCTTCAGTGTTGTACCGGTCACAGGCAGGCTCAGTTCTAAGCTGATTAAAACCACGGTTTACTTCTCCACGTGTCTTCGAGTGAATTGATGGGCGCATCAATTTAATCAGCTTAAAATATTACTATGGAATCAGCCCTCAAACCTGACAGACTGGAACTCGATCCACAGGCCGCGGAGGCAAAATAATTTTTTTCACATTGGCTTCGATGCTTCAAGGCCTATCTTGCCGCGTCGTCTACACCATCCGTCATTGATGAACAGAAGCTGAGCCTCCTCCACGCACGGGTGAGCCATCGCATTTCTGTCCAGCTCGACGAAGTTGCTTCCTATACAGAGGCCCTCGCACTACTCGAACGCCTCTATGTGCGGCCTGTGAACGAGGTACACGTGCGACAAGTCTTCACCACTCGCTGCCAGCGCCCCGGGGAGTCGCTAGATGATTACCCACGCGACCATAAAGCCCTCGCGCGCAACTGTAACTACCAGGCCGTTACGGCCACTCAGCACATGGAGCTCGCCATCCGAGATGTTTACGTGGCGGGGGTCCGATCGAACTATGTGAGACAGCGCCTGCTCGAAAAAGCGGCCCAGGACCTGGACAGCACGGTAAAACTGGCTACCTCTCTGGAGGCCACTTTTCAGAGCCTTACTGCGTTCCCGGCCGATCATGCAACCCCCTTGTGGGCCCCCGACCTATCCCAGGCTTGTGCCGCGCGGCCGCCCACCCATCATGGGGGGCTACCCTGCTTCTTTTGCGACCAGTCCCAACACTCCCGACTGCACTGCCCGGCCCGCAGCGCGAACTGCAGCAGCTGCGGGTGAAAAGGACGCTTCGCCAAGGTATGCCTGGCCAGGTCTAAGAACTCAAACTCACAGACCTGATCCACAGACTCACAGGCCCGCAGATCCCGCAAGGTGGCAGCGTGTCTGCCGACTCCGCCTCCGCATAACATGTACGGCTCGTGGGGGCCGCCATCTTGGCCATCCTCCCACACGCGGCTGGCCACGTGCGATCCATGTGGACCGCCATCTTCCGCACCACCCGCCACACACGACCAACGGGGGCCGCCATCTTGGCCGCCATCTGTTACGCCGCTCGATGCGTACGACCTACACGGACAGTCATCGCGGGGCCGCCCCAGCACCTCCGATCACGCCGCCGGCTACCCACACCTCAGCGCGGTCACCCTGGACCAGTCGCGACCTAAGCACCTCCAGAGCTCCATGATGGCCGTCCGGGTTAACGGGTACGAGGCACCTTGCCTTTTCGACTCCGGGAGCACAGAGAGCTTCATTCACCCGGACATGGTAAGACGCTGCTCGCTCCCAATATTCCCGACGCAACAAACCATATCCCTCGCCTCTGGGTCGCACTCGGTGCAAATCCAAGGGTGCACTACTGCAACCCTAGCGATACAGGGCGCTGAGTACGCTAATTTTCAACTATATGTGCTCCCACACCTCTGCGCTCCTCTCACCAGAAGCAGGCGGTATAGCATGCAGGACAGGACGTTCATTAGGTCCGAGGTCCAGCGTCTCTTGCGGGGAGGGGGTCAAAGAAGCCAGCAATAGCCCCTGGAGAGCTCAGGTGGTGGTTGTCAAGACCGGGGAAAAGTTCCGGATGGTGGTTGATTGCATCCAGACCATTAACCGGTTACGCAACTCGATGCGGACCCCCTTCCTCGGATTGCAGACATGGTAAATCAGATCGCGCACTACCACGTGTTCTCCATGGTGGATCTGAAGTCTGCATACCACCAGCTCCCAATCCGCCCGGAGGACCGCCACGACACAGCGTTTGAGGCAGACGGTCGCCTTTTCCATTTCCTCCGGGTCCCCTTTGGCGATGAGCGATGGACCGAATGGTGGACAGAACGGGCTGCGGGCCACGTTTCCGTACTTGGACAATGTCACCATCTGTGGCCATGATCAGCAGGACCACAATGCCAACCTCCACCGATTTCTCCAAACCGCCCAAAAACTCAACTTCACCTACAACAAGGAGAAATGCGTTTTCCGCACAACCAGGCTAGCCATCCTCGGCTACGTCATGGAAAACGGGGTCCTAGGGCCCGACCCTGACCGTATGCGCCCCCTCCTACAACTCCCTCTCCCTCACTGTCCAAAGGCCCTGAATGAGGTGCCGAGGATTTTTCTCCTACTACGCCCAGTGGGTCCCCCAGTATGCGGACAAAGCCCACCCACTATTTAAGGCCACCCTCTTTTCACTGGCAGCCGAGGCCCGCCAGGCCTTCAACTGCATCAAGGCGGACATCGCCAAAGCTGCGATGCACGCGGTGGACGAGTCCTTCCCCTTCCAGGTGGAGAGCAATGCCTCAGAGATAGCTCTCGCCGCCACCCTCAACCAAGCAGGCAGACCGGTAGCGCTTTTTTCAAGCACCCTCACCACCTCCGAAATTCGACACTTCTCAGTCGAAAAAGAAGCCCAAGCCATTGTAGAAGCCATGCGGCACTGGAGGCATTACCTCACTGGTAGGAGTTTTAACCTCGTCACCGACCAACGATCGGTTGCCTTCATGTTTGACAATACGCAGCGGGGCAAGATCAAGAATGATAAGATCTTGAGGTGGAGAATCGAACTCTCCACCTATAACTACGATATAATATATCGTCCTGGGAAGCTCAACGAGCCCCCAGATTCCCTGTCCTGGGGCACATGTGCCAGCGTGCAAGATGACCGACTACGGGCTATCTATGATGACCTCTGCCACCCGGGGGTCACCCGGCTCGCCCATTACATCAAGGCCCGCAACCTGCCCTACTCCACAGAGGCGGTCAGAGCTATAACCCGAGACTGCCAAACCTGTGCGGAGTGTAAACCGCACTTCTATCGACCGGATAAGGCCCACCTGGTAAAGGCATCCCGGCCCTTTGAACGCCTCAGTATCGATTTCAAGGGCCCCTCCCCTCCAATGACTGCAACACGTACTTCCTTAACATCATAGATGAGTTCTCCCGCTTCCCATTTGCCATCCCCTGCCCTGATATGACCACCCCCACTGTCATTAAAGCCCTGCATAGTGTCTTCACCCTATTTGGTTTCCCCAGTTATGTCCACAGCGACAGGGGCTCGTCGTTCATGAGCGATGAACTGCGTCAGTACCTGCTCAGTAAGGGCATCGCCTCGAGCAGGACTACCAGTTATAACCCCAGGGGAAATGGGCAGGTGGAGAGGGAGAACGCGACGGTCTGGACCCTGCGGTCCAGGAATCTCCCAGTTTCTCACTGGCAGGAGGTCCTCCCCGATGCGCTCCACTCTATTAGGTCCCTCCTTTGCACGTCCACAAACCAGACTCCTCATGACCGTTTGTTTGTTTTCCCTAGGGGAGCTACCTCAGGGGCCTCGCTTCCGCCCTGGCTGATGACACCGGGTCCAGTCCTCCTCCGAAAACATGTTCGGAGCCATAAGACCGACCCCCTGGTAGAGAGGGTCCAGCTCCTGCACTCCAACCCACACTACGCGTACGTCGAACACCCGATGGCCGGCAAGATACCGTCTCCCTCTGGGACCTGGCGCCCGCAGGCCCCAACACCACTCCCACTACTGCATCGCCCACACTATGTCCCGTCCAACCTCCCATGTTCAGCGTCCCCACCCCTTTATGGTTCCCGCGCTCCCTCCCACCCGCCGCACCGGTCCACAGGAATGAAGCTCCGGAAGAGCCTCTCCCGGAGTCCACGCCTGTGCCTGCTCCGGACCCACTTCCACAGCCACCCGAAGCGGCTGCAACACCAGTGCTTCGGCGGTCACAACGTACGATCTGGGCACCGGACCGACTGAATCTATGAGCCCATCACCCCCGCCGGACTTCATTTTTAAACAGGGGGTGAATGTGGTGAATGTATAATTACTGATAATTCACCAGTGCACTGTGTTATGTTATTAACCCTGTGGGCTCTACCTATGGGCCATTGTGTGGCTTCACCCACAGGGGATATGTTGGGGCATGTACCGGCTCCACCCATGGCTCCACCCCATTTACAGGAAGTAAAAGAGCTGCCGACCTGTGGGGCCGCCTTCAGTGTTGTACCGGTCACAGGCAGGCTCAGTTCTAAGCTGATTAAAACCACGGTTTACTTCTCCGCGTGTCTGCGAGTGAATTGATGGTCGCATCAAACACGTGACGAATCATCTTGTGAGGAAGGAGGCAGGACATCCTGAAATTTAGGTGGTTAACATTGAGATGGATACCTGCTGCTTTCCCACTTCCACCAGAGGTAGGCTCTGGGCAGGACGGCTCATGATCAACCTTCCTGCCTAGCCTCCACTTGAGACTTTTAAGTGTTCAATTAGCAACCACTTAGGGTCTCTTCCTGCCTCCACTCACAGCAATTTTCCCAGCTTCAGTTCGGCCTGTTGACATGCGGTCAGCACAACTGGTTAAACAGGCTGCATGTTAGCTTGTTAGCTCTGTGTGGATGTGTGTATGGGGGAGGGCAGTGCTGGTGATATTCAATCCAGGGGTCCTCCATTGGAAGAGAGGTCCTTTGCTGTCCTCTCCATTGACTGATGGGCAGGACGCACAGCGGACCTTCTTCCTCAGAGTCACAGGGGTGTCTCACCACTTCTTCAGGTTCAGGCAGTGTGTGAGACATCTGCCAAGAAAGGAATATTCTTCCCATTGTCTGTCAGCTATGTCTGCGGAATGCTGAATTCTAAGATTTTCACTGTGGACCCAAAAATGAAAGTATTATAAATGGTTCTTTCACGTAAAATGGATTTCTTAACTTCATCTCAGCCTTAATCTCTAACACTACCTTCGCTAAGAACAGTTACCTCAGCCATTAATTTAAACTGCGATCTCCTAGTTTGCATGTTTCAGCTATACGCGGGCAATACCAATTGAGCCAGTCAAGGGACTAATTTTCATGCACCACTCTTACTAAAATGCTTTAAAACATAATGAGCAGGTTAAATTGTTACATGTGGCTAACTCAGAAAACAAATCACTGACTGATTAAATCCAAATTGCTGCTTTGAGAAACTTCATATTTAATAGCCTGTTGTCAACGTGGTGGAAGAGCTGAGCCTTAATGAGCACATGACTCTTTAAGAACTGCAAAAATGTCCTATCACTTCTGTCGTTGCTCAGTCTTGAGCATTGTACAATGCATGGCATATTCATGAGCACTTTGCAGATCTAAAAGGTCACCAGAAGCAATAAGAAGTAGGTGATGAAAGATCAGTTAATTGAGTTCCAGAGCATAAAGGAGACAAAAAAAGGAAACAGTTTGTCTTTCGGGTTCGGTTTAACACAGCACAAGTTGTGACAACCTTTACAAGTGATTTTTATCATCTATGGCAGTGGCTGGAAGATGCAAATCAATATTAATTGAGAAAGTGTACAGTAATTAGTGCAGGACTTTCATTGCCACAGAGAATGCCTCACCATGGAAACTACCTTTACCGAATTCCAATGATGGGAAAGCATACATTTCATCTAATAAATGAGGTGGTTTTACAGGGGATTTATGCTTTTTACCTCTGTGAACTTTCAAATAATGTGCAAAGGCATAAAGCTCGAATGTGAGACTTGTATTCAGTTTGAAACAAGTTTTGGTTGTTGTCCCTGAAATGCAGTACAATGGTACCATGGTTGACAGGTGTGAGGAGCTGAGGAATGAAAAATATTTCCTTTAAATACATTCAGCACAGTTTCTAATTTGACAGCCCAAAATTAAATTAATTTAAATTTGATTTTTCCATCTTTTGCAGGAGCCACCAATGTGAGTATGTACTATTGATTTCAGCAAAGCATTAGAATTGGCTTTGTTCTAATTCTTGCAGTTACAACTTTCAATTTATCAACATTTTCCTTTTCCATTTATTTTTGCTCTTTGGATGGCTAACTTTTTTTTAAAAGTTAACAGCCCTTTTCTCTCTTTCTTCTCCAAATGTACTGATGTTTACTGGCTTGGGTGCTGGGCGCCCTTAACCTAATTCATCCAAGTTGTTTTCCTTCTCTGAGAGCCTAAATACTGAAGACCAGATTCTCCTCGATCTCCGACAACTCCAGGGCCATTTAAAAATGGCAGGTGGGGCCCGATTTCAGCATCCCCACTCTCATTCAAACACCCTGCACTCCTGTCCTGGCCCATTCCGTTGCAGGGGTAGACATCTCCTCACCCCCTCCCAAGTTTCACTGAGTTGGGCCAGCTTCCCCATAATTCGTGGTTCACCGTTCCTCAGAGGAATAGTGAACAACATTTTGAAAGGTAAATTCAAATTTAATGTAAAATAAGGAATACAATCGTAAAAGGTGTGCAGGAGCAGAAGTACCTATGCGTACTCTTTTTGATCAGCCAAAGTCAAGAAATAAACAGAAATCAATAAGTGAAAAGAGGTAACGGCCCCGAGTGAGGCAAGGGACTTGGGTGCATATGTGTATAAATCATGAAAGGCAATAGAACAGGTGGAGAGAGTAGTTAATAAAGCATACAGTATCCTGGGCTTTATTGAAATGGGCATAGAGTATAAGAGCAAGAAGGTTGTGTTGAACTTATACAAGTCACTATTTAGACCTCAGCTGGAGTATTGTGTACAGTTCTGAGTGCCACACTATAGGAAGCATGTGAACGCATTGGCCAGGGCAGTTTTGGTGCTGTGTGCGGAGAGGAAACCACATTAAAGGAATTTAAACACTGGATGATGGTCTTGGGTTAAATGATGATGCATTCAAAGACCTCAACAAGGAAAAGAAAGCTGGTCATGATGTGACAATAAGCACGGTGGAATAGGCAATTAGGAAAGTGATAATTAATACAGATTTGAAGGAGGGGGAACAGTCTTGAGGACTAAGTTGCAGTTGATAATGTTCATGAACATCGAGCTGATTGACAAGGAACTGGGTCTGAAAAGAATTGGGAAGCTATACAATAGTTGGCTGAATTTTTCAGTCAGTGATACTACTGTAGTGGTCACCTAAAATTTCACCTCTTCCACTGTCAGTTTGAATCTAATGCAACGTCAAGGGGATCTCCAGGTGTCCAGCAGCAGTGTTGTCATTAAGCAGGAGAAGCACCAATCACACTGAATCATTCTCACAGGCAGAAAACCAGGAATTTCAATCCATTGAATTCCTTCACTTTTAATTTTGAATTTGACAGATTGAAAAAGTAAATGATTAGAACTTACGAAGGCAATAAAGGTAAAAGTTAAAATATCAAAAATAGACTTCGTAGAGGAGAGTTTATTATTTTAAAAATATGTGGACTTTTTTTTATCACAATGAAGAAATTTGACATTCAACAAATATAACCTTACACTTTCAGGGACAGTGAGAGTTTTCAGCAATAATTATGTTCTCAGTTTGCCATTTGAAACCCAGCTACACCTTAGTCAACAAGTTGTAACCTTTTCAAAGGTTTTTACAGTGAGTCTAATAACATAACAGTGAAAGTTCTTGTTGTTTCAGTGATCTTTAATTGATTGCATTCTGGGGAGACCTCAACTGCTCATTCTCTGGAGAAGCATAAAACCGCCAACAGCAACCTCTGGATCTCCACAATTAACCGCATTGCGGACGGCAGAAGTGTCAGAGGAGTGATGGTGGCAAATACTGAGTTTTGCCATCATTTTTGTCACAATGCCCTGGCCTATATATAATAATTTTCATTGGAGAATGTCTTATTGGGGCGGGGGAGGATGTGGATATGGAGGTTAAGGGATAGATGGAGGAGATGCTGCACAGTCACTCTAATGTCAGGCATTGTATGGGGATAATTTATTGGAAGGGCATGCACAAGCAGACAAAGCACAATAATGGTCTCCATTTTTCAAAGTACTTGAAATCAAGGCCTGCATTTATAGGACAATTCAACAAGAATTATGTATACAGCAAGGTTCCATAAGTAGTAAAGTAAAAGTAAAGTCACCATATTCCTACATGCAGAGTCTGCCCCGTCGATCCCGGGAATGCCATGGTGATGGCCTCTATTTCAGCATGGGCACCGCCCGGTGGAGGTTTGCATCCTTTGGGCGAGGTCAAGGCCAGTCGGCGGTCACTCCGATGGCCGAGGTTCAGGACTATCATGTCTGAAGATCTTGGACCCCATGCTCTAAGATCTCCCGGGAAACAGTGATGGCTATCGTCTGCTGGAGGGTCAAGTGAGTCTCCGTCAGCAACTTTCTTTGTGTGTCAGCGTCGCGGAGCCCACAAAAGTAATGGTCCTGCAGTGATTCGGTCACGCAAATCCAAATTCACAAGTGATGGCAAGTGCGCCTAGAGGTTGCCATTGGACTCTCCCTTGGGCCTGTGAGGCAGTGTGGAAACAAAACCTTCAGACCATAATCGGGGACTCCGGATTCACTGCTGCAGAAAAGGACTTGGGGCGGGATTCTGCGTCCCGCCGCAACAGATTTCTGATGCAGTGCGCCCCCACCAGCGGCAGGATTCTACGTGCCGCCAGCTGGCCAATGGGGTTTCCCATTGTGGGCAGCCCCACGCCAGCAGGATATCCCCAGGCGTGGGTGCACAGCCGCCGCAACGGGGAATCCCAACAAAGGAGAATCCAGCCCTTGAAGTCTGGCCTGTCTGGGTGGCTGAGACTCTTTCTCAGTGCATATGTCAGCCTACCGATTTCTGTCAGTAATATCACGGTTTTCTGCTCATTCCTAACTATGGCATTGGAGCGAAAATAATATTGTACCTCTCAAAATAATATTGTACCCTCTCAATGTACTGGGTCCAGTCATCAGTCTCGTATTGAATTGTTGAAGTTTCCCGATGCGTGGCGTCTCTATGGCTGGAGTAGAGGCCTCACTGGGCCTGGATGAAGTGGTTTGGTGGGAAAGTACGCAATGCCTGTGGCAGCTGCATTTCAGCCTCATCGCCAGTGTAGAATCTAATGAAAGAGATGCAGGAAGACATGGTAGGATAAAATGAATTTGGTTTATTTAAGTCTACCACAATTAACACAACTAACAACCCCAAGCCCCGAAGGGTCACCCTCCCTGACCTGCACCCAGATCGGGGATTTCATGCAGTGAGATTCCCCCTTGTTAAGGGGAAACCCAACCCCTTTTTACTGGCAAGTTCATACTCCGAGGTAAACCGGGAACCAGATGGATTATAGTCCGTGGCCTGAGGGTATCGTAAGTCCACAACAGCCAGGTCACTAAAGATAGCTTACTGAGGAAACTCCTTGTATACTATGACATTTTAGAACAATCATTTAATAATCTCTGTCTTCCATGGGCCCTTCTTTCCTCACCGACTATTCATAATGTGACATTCAGTATAATGATATGGTATTCTTGGTTTTGGAACTAAGGCTTCTCAAACCTGCTTAATTTCAAGCAAGCTGATCTAATGCAACATGGCATGCAGGATCAATGATAGATGGCTGTCACTGGTCACGAGAGAGCTGTGGCTTCGTTTTGCTTTTTTTTTTGATTGTCATGCGCTGATAATGCTGCCAACTGGAGCTAATTGTGCCAAAAGTGATGAATTCCTTTCAAGCCTCCATTAAGATCTATTTTGTTTAATGCAGGAATTATAGGTATAATTCAGAAAAAAATATTTGTTCTCTGTTTGTGATCTAAGAAAAGTATAACGGTTCCCATTTTAACTCTACCCAACCAGCGGAAATGAGAGGTTGACTGGGTCAAATCAGGGAATTCATTTACTGCTCCATTCTCACCATGAATGGGTCAGTCATGATTTTCAGGGAGAACTGACATCTCCCCGAACAGGCGCCTGAATGTGGCGACTTGGGGCTTTTCATAGTAACTTCATTTGAAGCCTACTTGTGACAATAAGCAATTTTCATTTCATTGTGCAAATGCACCTCTGGAAATCAATGTGTAAATCTGAATCTACGATATTACTGTGAGATCTCGATGCTATTTTAATAGCAGCTACCCTACTCTATAATATCCCGCATCATCAGCCACTGACTTCACTTCACTAAGGATTGATTTTTTTTTCTGATTTACCTGTTTCCACCTCCATAATAACATCCACCTGTAGAAACCCTCATCCATTGTTATATTTGCCAGCTCTTGAGTCAATTATTCGAGTGCTCCCCCGGCCAGCTCCCACTTTACCTTCCATATACTTTGATCTTATCCACAATTTACCTGCATTATGCCAGTTTGCACCAAGTTCTGTTCACCCATTTTCCGATGCTCAATTCCTCCGATTCTTGATCTCTTGATTTTCATTCGCCCATTATTTGTGACCAAGCCTTTAGCTGCTTAGGCCCCAATTTGATAACATGGTGTGAAGCAATTTGGCATGTTAACCAACGGTAACACTACTACATAAATGGAAATTATTGTTGTTAACTTTACTCGCCCTGACTTAGCATTTTTAGTATTTTGGGGAGGATGCTAGTTTTGTTTATTTACCTTGTATTGTTGAACAATACATTAAATGGAAGTCGCTCTTCAAAAAAAACCCACAACTAACAATTACATTGAAAAATGAATGAATTAAGAGTTTATTAAAATAACAATATTATTTGATGTGCAAACTAAAATGTTCTGAATATTCAGAATATTTATTCATCAAATTTTGACTATAATTATGGAGAAACGTGTATTATTATACATATTTGCAAGCATGATTCTGCCGAGCAAATATGCAATGTATTAGTTTTTGGAAAAGAAATGCAAATTTGAGTTCATTACTGCATAATTTCAAATTAAACAAGCGTAGTCATGGTGTAAATGAAATTCTGTGTTTAACAAAGACTATCATCACAATATTGAAACAGTGAAAATAGGAGAAGAGGTCACTATTCAGCCTTTTGAGCCTGCTCCTTTATTTAATATGATCATGGCTGATAATCCAACTCAGTAACCTATTCCCGCTTTCCCCCGTATCCTTTAATCCCTTTAGCTCTAAGAGCTCTATCTAATCCCTTCTGAAAACCTTTTGGCCTCAACTGCATCCTGAGATAGCAAATTCCACAGGCTGATCATAAGGCCATAAGACATAGGAGCAGTATTACACCACTCGGCCCAACATGTCTACTCCGCCATTCAATCATGGCTGATATATTTCTCATTCTCCTGCCTTTTCCCCATAACCCCTGACCCCCTTATTAATCAAGAACCTATCTCTCTCTATCTTAAAGACACTCAGTGATTTGGCTCCACAGCCTTCTGCGGCAAAGAGTTCCGCAGATTCACCACTCTCTGGCTGAAGAGATTCCTCTTCATCTATGTTTTAAAGTCAGTCAGAGATTGTGCCCTCTGGTTCTCATTTTTCCTACAAGTGGAAACATCCTCTTCATGTCCACTCTATCAAGGCCTCGCAGCATCCTGTAGGTTTCAGTAAGATTCCCCCTCATCCTTCTAAACGCCAATGAATACAGTCCCAGAGTCCTCAATCGTTCCTCATATGACAAACTCGTCATCATAGATTATCATAGAATTTACAGTGCAGAAGGAGGCCATTCGGCCCATCGGGTCTGCACCGGCTCTTGGAAAGAGCACCCTACCCAAGGTCAACACCGCCACCCTATCCCCATAACCCAGTAACCCCACCCAACACTAAGGGCAATTTTGAACACTAAGGGCAATTTATCATGGCCAATCCACCTAACCCGCACATCTTTGGACTGTGGGAGGAAACCGGAGCACCCGGAGGAAACCCACGCACACACGGGGAGGATGTGCAGACTCCGCACAGACAGTGACCCAAGCTGGAATCGAACCTGGGACCTTGGTGCTGTGAAGCAATTGTGCTATCCACAAGGCTACCGTGCTGCCCCTAATGCCAGAGGTCATTTTTGGAAGCCTCCTCTGGATCCTTTCCAAGGCCGGCACATCTATCCTGAGATTGGGAGCCCAAAACGGCTCACAATACTCCAAATGAGGTCTGGCCAGAGCCTTATCTAGCCTCAGAAGTGTGGTGTTCTGTGTGTTGCTTATTTAGGATGGTTGGCATAGTGTTCCACAAAGACCACAGTATAACTTTACCTTAAACACAACTACGATTTTATTTACACTACTAAATTGGGTTACAACACTTAATCCTTTAGAATACAGAATTGATCAATAACATCTAAATACACTCATCTACTGCGAAACTCACTACTGGTGTAAACTATAATCTAACCTTCTCACGCTAACGGCTCCGATGACCTTCCTGAGCTGTCTCCCACATACACCCTGGGCGGGATTCTCCGACCCCGCGCCGGGCCGGAGAATTGCCGGGGGGGGGGGGGGGGGGGGGGCGGCGTGAATCCTGCCTTGCCGCCCCAGCACCGTTCTTTCAGCGGGGGCGGGAATCGCGTTGCGCCGGTCGGGGGCCGTTGGCGGTGCCCACCCCCCGGCGATTCTCCGCTCGGCGATGGGTCGAGTGGCCGCCCGTTTTTGGCCAGTCCCGCTGGCGTAAATCAAACAAGGTCCTTACTGGCGGGACCTGGCTCTGCGGGCGGCCTGCGGAGTCCTCGGGGGGATCTGGCGCCGGGTGGGCCCCCACGGTAGCCTGGCCCGCGATCGGGGCCCACCAATCTGCGGGCGGGCTTGTGCCGTGGGGGCACTCTTTCCCTCCGTGCCGGCCGCTTAAGTGGTCTGCCATGGTGGGCGCAGAGAAGAATCCCCATGCGCACGCACTGGGATCACGCCAGAACACGCTGGCGCTCCCGCGCATGCACCAACCCACGCCGGCCGGCGGAGGCCCTTCCGCGGCGCCAACCCCACCAGCGCGGCCTAGCCCCTGAAGGTGCGGAGGGTTCTGCACCTTCCGGGCGGTCCGTCGCTGGAGTGGTTCACGCCACTCCTCGGCGCTGGTACGGCTTGCCCGCCGGATAGCGGAGAATCCCGGCCCTAAGGTCTAGCATCGCTACTTTATACAGTTGTATCTGCAGCTCCCTCTAGTGGCTACTCCTGATACTACATTTACCATTGCAATGCTGATAGCTATGATAATACCAGAAGAAGTACATCCCTGGTCTTGTATTCTAGCCCTCTCGACATGAATGTTAACGTTGCATTTGCCTTCCTAACTGCCGACTGAACCTGCACGTTGACTTAAGAGAATCTTGAACAAGGACTTCCAAATCCATTTTGTGCTTCTGATTTCCTCAGCATTTCCCCATTCAGAAAATAGTCTTTGCCTCCATTTCTCCTTCCAAAGTGTATAACCTCACACTTTTCCACATTGTATTCCATCTGCCACTTCTTTGCCCACTCTCCCAGCCTGTCCAAGTCCTTCTGTAGCCCCTCTGCTTTCTCAACACTATCAGTTCCTCTACAGATCTTTGTATCATCTGCAAACCTCGCAAGTGCCTTCAATTCCTTCTTCCAGATCATTATTGTATATTGTGAAAAGTTCTGGTCCCAGCACAGGCCCCTGAGGCACACCACTAGTCACCGAATGTCATCCTGAAAAAGAGCCCTTTATCCCCACTCTCTGTCTCCTGCCAGTCAGCCAATCCTCTATTCATGCCAGGATCCTACCCTTAACAACATGGGCTCTTAACTTATTTAACAGTCTCCTATGCGGCACCTTTTCAAAGGCCTTCTGGAAATCTAAATAAATCACGTCCACTGGTTCTCCTTTGTCTAACTTCCTTGTTACCTCTTCAAAGAACTCTAACAGATTTGTCAAACATAACCTCTGCTTGACGAAGCCATGCTGACTCAGTCCTATATTACCATGCACTTCCAAGTACTCCGCGATCCCAGCTTTAATAATAGACTCTAAAATCTTACCAATGATCGAAGTCAGACTAACCAGCCTATAATTTCCCGTCTTCTGCCTCCCTCCCTTCTTAAACAGAGGTGTTACATTAGCCACTTTCCAGCCCTCTGGGACCCTCCCTGACTCCAGTGGTTCCTGAAAGTTCACCACCAATACCTCCACAATCACCCCAGCTATCTTTTTTAGAACCCTGGGGTGCAGTCCATCTGGTCTGAGTGATTTATCAACCTTCAGACCTTTCCGTTTCCCCAGAACCTTCTCCTTAGTGATGGCCACTACACTCACCTTTGCCCCCCCATTCTCCTGGAGCTGTGGCATCCGACCGGTGTCTTCCACCATGAAGACTGATGCAAAATAACTATTCTATTCCTCTCCCATTTCTTTGCTTCCTATTATTACTTCTCCAGCCACATTTTCGAGTGGCCCAATGTCTATTTTTGCCTCCCTCTTACCGTTTATATATTGAAAAAGACTCTTCCTATCTTCTTTTATATGACTAGCTAGCATGCACCCATATTTCATCTTCTCCCCCCTTATTTCTTTTTTAGTTGTCCTCTGCTCGTTTTTAAAGGCTTCCCATTCCTCTGGCTTCCCACTAATCCTCACCATTTTGTATGCTTTTTCTTTTGCTTTTATGCTGTCTTTGACTTCCCTCGTCAGCCAAGGATGCCTTGACCAAGGGCAGCACTGTAGCATAGTGGTTAGCACAATTGCTTCACAGCTCCAGGGTCCCAGGTTCGATTCCCGCTTGGGTCACTGTCTGTGCGGCGTCTGCACGTTCTCCCGGTGTGTGCGGGGTTTCCTCCGGGTGCTCCGGTTTCCTCCCACAGTCCAAAGATGTGGATTGGCCATGCTAAATTGCCCTTAGTGTCTAAAATTGCCCTTAGTGTTGGGTGGGGTTACTGGGTTATGGGGATGGGGTGGACGTGTGGGCTTGGGTAGGGTGCTCTTTCAAAGAGCCGGTGCAGACTCGATGGGCCAAATGGCCTCCTTCTGCACTGTAAATTCTATGATTCTATGACCTCCCCTTAGCATGTTTCCTACTCCTTGGGATGAATTTTTGTTGTGCCTCCCGAATAACCCCCAAAACCTCCTCACTGTGTGAATAAACTTTTGCTCATCTCAACCCTAAATGGTTTACCCCGTATGTTTAGACTATGACCCCTGGTTCTGGACACTCCTACCATCGGAAACATCCTTCCTGCCTTCCTGCATCTAACCTGTCTAGTCCTGTCAGAATTTTATAGATTTCTATGAGAACCCCCCTCATTCTTCTGAACTCCAGTGAATATAATCCTAACCAACTCAATCTCTCCTCATACACCAATCCCGCCATCCCAGCAATCAGCCTGGTAAACCTTCTCTGCACTTCCGCTCTAGCAAGAACATCCTTCCGAAGATCAGGATACCAAAACTGCGCACAATATTCCAAGTGTGGCCTCACCAAGGCCCTGTATAATAGCTGTAAGGCATCCCTGCTCCTGTACTTGCATCCTCTTGCTATGAAGGCAAATATACCATTTGCTGCCTTTACTGCCTGATGAACCTGCATGCTACCTTCAGCGACTGATGTACCAGGACACTCAGGTCTGACTTTACATTCCGCTCTATTAATTTACAGCCATTCATGCCATATTATTAATTAAAAAGGCCTGAAGTAAAAATCTCTTTGGGATTTGGCTTGCCAGTTTGTCCCTTGTCCCACTGTTCCCATAAATACTTAATTACATTCTTCAGCTTTTGTTTTGAAGGCCTGCAGGGATTATCCTCAGTATTCAGTTGTGTTGGGCATCCATTTAAGCTCGTGATGTTGGACGAGACACATTGTGGGGTGGTGGGAGGGTTCTACGGGCAAGACAGGCGCAAATGTTCCTGGTGGGACCTGCAGAACCACTCCTGTCTCTCCTGGCCCTCAATGAAATTTAAAATAAAAAATAAGCTTACCTTACCTTCTGTGGCCCTCAATCCTGCAGCTTTGGCCAAGTGGGGAAACCTGGCTCGTCCTCATGTTGAATTTGCAGGTTGGGTCATGAGTATACCCGACCAACATATTTGAACTCATCAGGAAAGGGGTGGATAAGTCAACTGTTACATTTTAACAGCATCGTTGCTTAGATTCAGCCAGGCAGTGATAGTTAAAAGCAAGGCCAAAGTTTAAAAGGGATAGCATGAACCACCTGTTGGCACATGCTGGTGGGGCCTAGTAGATTCTAAATATAACATTAGATTAGTTTAACTTTTTAGCTGTTTGACACTGTGCTTTTCAAAGAAACAAAACAATTATCATTGACCAAGCTCCTAGAACAATGCAGAATTTTCTATGTTATCTCTGCCTTTTGATAACTTTGCTGAAAATAACTGAAGGAGAGGGACATTCCATTCTCTTGATTCTTTAAGGGGAATTTTATTTGCAATTAGGCAACGACTTCGAAATTGATGCATCAATGGCAAAATGAAGCATAATTCAATTCCAGGGAAGGCCCAATCTGAGTTAGTCCCTTTTGGTTGAATGTGACTTTTCTATTCATTACCAAGTGGAGTTCCTTCAGGATCCCCTCTCACACCATTTGCGTGTACAGAACCCAACTTTAGTGCAGTTTGTATTGGATTTTAAAAATATGCACTCACATATCGTCCAGAAAATCTCCCGGGCATCCTGCATGCCTACTGCAGAGTCTTCTAGTTCTATGATATCATGGACATTCTATCCATGTTAAATAGAGTTCACATGTACACCCATGTAGTCTCTCCGAGTGGGCAGTAAAATCCAGCTTCTATTTCACCGTATGTGTTATTCCCTGCGTTTTTATACTCTCCAGTTAGCAGTGTCTGATTGGCAATGTGATGTACAATAACTGAGACCTATGATTTAATCACAGAATCATGGCATAAGGTGTTCCGCTGTCCAATTGCTCACTTTTTGTTGCGTTTTGTCGAGTGCATGGTCAAGCAACTTCATCCTACTTGATTACAGATAGTTTAGTTCATCAGACCAAAAGACACTGAGTAATTGTTCAGAGCCATTCAATTAGAAAAACCTATCATTATTGCATTACTTTACTGGCTTCCAACAAATGTGTATAATTTGAAGATTTGCAGTAACGTGGCCTGGGCCTGGTTGTGTAAGTAATGATTAATATTATTCCAAGCACAGTTGCATTGTGCATTAGTGTCTGTTGGAAATGTTTTCTGTGAAGCTGTCCAAATTAGTTTGGGGCACTTTGTTGTCCTAGAATCAGCTGAAGCCTGAGAAGGAGAACCAGTCTGCTAATTTGTGGTTATAATTGAAGAAAATTGCTTGAGAGGATTCTGACAGCACAAGAAAATAGACCAATTTGTCCCCCAACCCACCGGTCTCTGTGATAGATGATTGCCATCATTTAATTTTACTCTCACTGCTGTAAGGAGACAAGCACATTTCAGGCATCAAAGCTTTATGCCATTTCTCCACTATGGTCTCCAAGGGGATTCTGGTACTGTGCTTCTTGTTTCTAATTCGTAGATTAAAAACTCCAGTGAGGGTTCAGTAGAAAAATAGCAGATGTCACCCAGCTGCAGTGGGGAGAATGAGATGGCAAAATGTGCTTTGGAATGACAGTTGATGTTTAAAACAGATTGTTATGTACTTTAGAGTCAACTGTATATGAGGACCAAGGGATACCACAGTTGTTCCACCACTTTTTTCCTGTAATCACTTCACATGTTTAATTCTAATATTTGGTTCCTTTATAACCTTCTGTGAAATGTTCAGCCATTACTTGGCTCTGAAACATCCATCTAATTTTTTTAATGTTGTTTTGAAGGGAACATATTGAAGACATTTTATTTTTATATTGCCATTGTGGGTTATTTGCGATAGTGAGTCACTGGAACTGACTTGAGGACAGAAGCAGAGTTGTTTGTGCATTTAAAAGCATGTGCACATAGCTAGCTGATGTAATGCGCATGAAACTATTATAAGGGACTTTTTTCAAACACCTGTGAACTAGAGGAAACAGTGTATGTGGAAAATTAAGATTACAGGCGAGGTTCGCAACATGTTCCTGTCCCACATGGGAATGCCAGTTTCCCCAGAGGAGCAAGGACTTACTTTCAACAGAAAATCATGTCCCACCAGGATACAGGTGACATTTCATCCACGGACCTGACCAAGGCCCAAACATTATCTGAATTATTAGTGAAATTCAGCAGGAAAAAGGATTGGGATATTCCAGTTCTGCCAGTGGTGGGTGCAATTCTGGGCAGGTCTGGAAAATGTGGAGGAAAGGCCAAAAGTATTTTTTCTGCTGGTGCAAATTTGGGATGCATTTGCCCGCACCCAACTGTAATGGTGACTCAGGTGTGCCATTGCGCCATGTTAAGAACTGCTTATGCATGGATTTAAATATTGTCATGTGAGAGTACCTTTAAGACAAGGCTGTTTAAGCAATGTACCTTTAAGAAAACAGTGATGTCAGAGAGTGGGTGGAGCTGAGGTCAGGTCAGCCATTTTGCAGTTTAATTTTGCAGTTTATTTTTGCAGTTTGAAAAGAGCTTGTGAGTGTCTGTGTTTGCAGTGAGCTGGATCTCTGCCATGAAAAACTATCTCTGGATCATTTGGGTGATTTAAACTCATAATAGTAAAGCCTTTAACCTGATGTGATTCTGTTTAAAGGTGTCAGGTCTCTTGGAAGTTTGAGGTATTATTTACTGTTGCAATATTTTCTGAGTTATCTTTGAATTAAGAGGTGTTAAGAGATCCAATGTTTATTTAAGATGTTAAGGTGAGCTTATGGAATAAACAGTGTTTTGTGTTTAAAAAGCCACGTGTCCATAATTGTAATCCCACATGTCGGGAACTAGCCGTGTGCTAGGAAAAGCAACAAATACATTAAAGGGAGAGGTTGGTTGAACTCCATGATACATTTTGGGGTTCTGAAAATGCCTCGCCCATAACAATTGGGTGCTCGAGGGGGATAAAAGTCCATCTATTGGATTGGCTTTTGTGAACTTAAAGACAGTGAAGGATTGTTGCTTTACCGGTGTGGTATTTTAGTTTAAGTGGGGAGAGTGTTGTGAACAATGGCTCTTTCAGAGGCTCAGAAGTTTTTGGGGGTGGAGAATGTAACACGTAGTATTTTACGGACAGAAACAAAAAGCAGACTGTTAGATTTGGCAAGAACATTGCAGTTAACATTACCTGACAAAATGCGAAAAGGTGAGGTAATTATGGCGGTGGTTAAGCATTTTAAGTTGCCTGAGATAGAGTTTGACTCATTGGAAATGGCAAAAATTCAGTTGCAAATTAAACAAATGGAACATGAGAAAGAATTAAAGCGGCTTGCATACGAGAGTGAGAGAGAGGAAAAAGAAAGAGAAAGAGAGAGAGAGGAAAAAGAAAAAGAGAGAGAGGAAAAAGAAAGAGAAGGAGAGTGAGAGGAAAAAAAAAGGAGAGAGAAGAAAGGAGAAAAGAAAGAATAGCCCTAGCAGAACAAAAAGAAAAAGAAAGGGAGATACAGATCAGGGAAAAAGATAAAGAGAGGGAGTTTGAACTTCAGAAAATGGCCATGAAACATGACAATCAGTTAAAATTGGCAGACGTAAAGGGAAACGTACAGTTGGATGGTAGTGATGAGGATAGTGAGAAAGAGCGTCATAGTCGAAGGCTTGGTGGGAATCTATTTAAATATGTCCAAGCATTGCCAAGGTTTGACGAGAAAGAAGTGGAAGCCTTTTTCATTTCATTTGAGAAGGTAGCTAAACAAATGAAATGGCCACAGGACATGTGGGTGTTTCTGATTCAAACAAAGCTGGTAGGTAGAGCTAGTGAAGTGTTTGCATCAGTACCGGAGGAGGTATCTGGAACGTATGAGGAGGTGAAGAAATCCATCTTAAGTGTTTCTGAGCTAGTGCCTGAAGCTTACAGACAAAGGTTTAGAAATTTAAGGAAAGAATTTGGTCAAACATACATGGAGTTTAAAAGGCTCAAACAGAGTAATTTTGATAGGTGGATAAGGGCTTTGAAAATAGACCAAACATAAGAAGTTCTCAGAGAAATTATACTTTTGGAGGAGTTTAAAAATTCAATTCCTGATGTAGTGAGAACTCATGTGGAAGAACCGAGGGTTAAAACTGCGAGATTAGCAGCGGAAATGGCAGATGATTATGAATTAGTTCATAAATCAAAGATTAGTTTCCAACATCAGTTTCAGCCGGTGAGGGATAGAAACTGGGGACATGAATAATACTCAAGTGGTAAAGGTAAAGGTGACCTGATGGGAGTCAATAAAGAGAGTGTACCTCAGATTAAAAAAGAAATCTAGGAGGGTGGAAAAGAAATGAAAAGTTTTCAGATGTTTTCACTGTCATAAACTAGACCATGTAAAGTCACAGTGTTGGTGGTTGAAGAAAAGCACTGGGAAGGCTGATGTGGTAAAACAGGATAAGAGAGTGGGATTTGTTAGAGTGGTAAAGGAAAGCCCAAGGGAAGTGAAGGAGGTGCAAACGATTGTACAGCCTGTTCAAGAAGTAATTGTTAAGAAGGTGCCAGATGTCTTCAAAGAATTTACTTTTGTGGGTAAAGTTTACTCATGTGCATCAGGAGGAGCAGGTAAAGAAGTCACAATTTTAAGAGATACAGGGGCTAGTCAAACTTTAATGGTAAGAGATGAGGAATTATGTAGTTTGGGAAGAATGTTGCCAGAAAAGGTGGTGATATGTGGAATTTAGGATGAGAGGAGTAGCGTTCCATTATATAAGGTAAGGTTGGAAAGCCCAGTGAAGAGTGGTGAAGTGGTAGTAGGAGTAATAGATAAACTATCTTGTCCAGGAATAGAGTTTATCTTGGGTAATGATATAGCTGGATCGCAGGTGGGAGTGATGTCTACTATGGTTGATAAGCCAGTGGAAAATCAGTCAATTAAAGTGTTGAAGGACGAATATCCTGGGATTTTTCCGGATTGTGTAGTAACAAGGTCGCAAAGGCACAGGTTAAGGACAAGAGGAGAAATCAAAAAGTGAAGATGAAGTTGAAGTGCAATTATCAGAAACGATTTTTAATCAGATGGTTGAAAAAGAACATGAACAGGTGGAGGATGAGGCGTATATTTTTAGTTCAGGAAAATTGGTGGAGTTACAACGGAAAGATGGAGAAATAAAATGTATATATCAGAAAGCATATACAGAAGAGGAATCTGAGAGTATACCAGAGTGTTGTTACCGTCAAAATGATGTCTTGATGAGAAAATGGAGACCTGTACATATGCAGGCGGATGAAAAGTGGGCAGAAGTTCATCAAGTAGTATTGCCGGTAGAGTATAGAAAAGAGGTGTTGCGAGTTGCACATGAGGTACCAGTGGGAGGTCATTTGGGAATAAGGAAAACTCAAGCTAAAACCCAGAAACATTTTTATTGGCCTGGACTACATAAAGATGTAGTTAAATTGTGTCAATCATGTCACACATGTCAAGGGATAGGGAAACTTCAAGCAGTGATAAAACTAGCGCCCTTAATACCCATTCCAGCATTTGAGGAACCTTTTACAAGGGTCCTAATCGATTGTGTAGGACAGCTTCCTAAAACAAAAAGTGGGAATCAATATCTTTTGACTGTAATGGATGTGTCTACTAGGTTTCCAGAGGCCATTCCAGTATGTAATATTACAGCTAAAAGGATTGTGGAGGAGTTACTTCAATTCTTTACTCGATATGGACTACCCACAGAAATTCAATCGGATCAAGGAACAAATTTTACTTCAAAGTTATTCAAAGAAATTATGGATAGCTTAGGAACAAAACAATTTAAATCAACTGCGTACCATCCAGAATCACAGGGAGCATTAGAAAGGTGGCATCAGACATTAAAGACAATGTTGAGGGCGTACTGTCAACATTATCCAGAGGATTGGGATAAAGGAATTCCATTCGTATTGTTTGCCATTAGGGATGCACCTAATGAGTCAACCAAATTTACTCCTTTTGAACTAATTTTTGGTCATGAGGTAAGAGGACCACTTAAATTGATTGAGGAAAAATTGGTGGGTGAGAAATCAGAAATTACACTATTGGATTACGTGTCAAATTTTAGGGAATGATTAAATAGAACAGGTGAATTGACTAGACAAAGTTGCACAAAATGTGATGAAATGGGTAGCGGACAAGAAATCCAAAGTTCGTAGTTTTGCCAGTGGGGATAAAGTTTTAGTGTTGTTACCAGTGGTAGGGGAGCCTTTAAAAGCTAGGTTTTGTGGACCGTTTCAGATTGAAAGGAAATTAAGTGAGGTGAATTATGTGTTAAAAACACCAGATAGAAGGAAGACTCACCGAGTGTGTCATCTGAATATGCTTAAAAGGTACTTTGAAAGGGAAGGAGAGAAAAAGGAGGTTTTAATGATTCTAACTCAAAGTGACAAACCAAATCCAGATGACTGTGAATTTGACATACCTCAAATTAAATTGGAAAATGAGGATGTTCTTAAAATTTGGGATGAATTGTTAAGTTACCTTCCAGAGGAAAAACAAACTGACCTGAAAGAGTTATTGATATCACATGGGCAAGTTTGTAGGGATAAATTGGGAAGTACTAAAATGGCTATACATGATGTAGATGTGGGAAATGCTGTTCCTATCAAACAACTTCCACATAGACGTAATCCTTTAAAATTGGCACAGGTTAACAAAGAGATTGAGAGTATGCTTAAAAATGGCATAATTAAAGTGGGTTGCAGCCAATGGAGCTCACCCATAGTGATGGTCCCAAAACCAGATGGTACCCAACGGTTGTGTGTGGACTATAGAAAGGTGAATGCAGTTACAAGAACGGACTCTTATCCTGTCCCTTCATTGAAGGATTGCATGGAGAAAGTGGGACAATCTGCTTTTATTTCCAACTTCCAGACATGGAAAGAACATTTAAAACATCGTATGGAGTTCTTCGATCGACTTCAGGTAGCGGGTTTGGTGATGAACCTAGCCGAAAGTGAATTTGGAGAAGCCCGAATCACTTTCCTTGCGGAGTTTCCGATACCTTCAAGGCAAAGGGAAATAATGTGATCTCCTAGCATGAATGAATTTGATCGAACAGTTGTGCAAAAGTTTTGTGGCGTGATTACTCCACTGATGGAATTGCTGAAGAAACGTAAAAAATTTCAATGGACAGCGGACTTTCAACAGGCATTTGACTGCCTGACAGCTGTGATCACCAATGCTCCTGTATGGGAGAATTACAAGGGGCTCTCTGGTCAGATTGAACTGAAGTATCTGATTCTAAAGAGAAATGCCGAGGAGTAGAGGAATGGATGGATCGTGCAGAGACTTTGTTCAAAGAGACTGTCAATCAAGAAGGTTTTCGGTTGGAGGAAGAAGAACAAAGAAAAATGGACTATATTATTATACCTGTTTGCGTGTGTTGTTTTTTAAAAAAACGAAAAGGTATATTTACTGTGTACTTTTCTTAGTGGATGATGCAAAAGTGAAAAATGAAACCATCTTGAAGTTGATGGTTTATTTTATTTTCTTGGGGGGAGGTGTCATGTGAGAGTACCTTTAAGACATGGATGTTTAAGCAATGTACCTTTAAGAAAACAGTGATGTCAGAGAGTGGGTGGAGCTGAGATTAGGTCAGCCATTTTGCAGTTTAATTTTACAGTTTAGTTTATGCAGTTTGAAAAGAGCTTGTGTTTGCAGTGAGCTGGATCTCTGCCATTAAAGACTATCTCTGGATCATTTGGGTGATTTAAACTCATAATAGTAAAGCCTTTAACCTGATGTGATTCTGTTTAAAGTTGTTAAGTCTCTTGAAAGTTTGAAGGAACATTTTGAGGAATTATTTACTGTTGCAATATTTTCTGAGTTATCTTTGAAGTAAGGGGTGTTCAGAGATCCAATGTTTATTTAAGATGTTAAGTTGAGTTCATGTAATAAACAGTGTTGTGTGCTTGAAAAATCCACGTGTCCATAATTGTAATCCCATTCCTAGGGAACAAGCCGTGTGCTAGGAAAAGCAACAAATACATTAAAGGGAGAGGTTGGTTGAACTCCATGATAAATTTTGGGGTTCTGAAAACGCCTCGCCTATAACAATATGAATACTTATTATGAAGCTAGCCCGTCACAGTCACACCCCTACTCCTGATCAGGAGCCCACACTAGCAGCTAATTATGCCGGCATGAGTTACAATTGACTTCTATAAGACATAGGAGCAGAATTAGGCCACTCGATCCGAGTCTGCCCCGCCATTCAATCATGGCTGATACTTTTCTCATCCCCATTCTCCTGCCTTCTCCCCATAACCTCTGATCCCCTTATTAATCAAGAACCTATCTATCTCTGTCTTAAAGATACTAAATGACTTGGCCTCCACAGCCTCCTGTGTTAATGGGTTTCACAGCTTCACCACTCTCTCGCTGAAGAAATTCCTCCTCATCTCTGTTTTAAAGGATTGTCCCTTCAGTCTGAGGCTGTGCCCTCAGTTCTAGTTTCTCCTACTGATGAAAACATCCTCTCCGCATCTACTTTTATCAAGGCCTCTCGGTATTCTGAATGTTTCCATGGGATTCCCCTTCATCCATCTAAACTCCATTGAGTACAGACCCAGAGTCCTCATATCACAAGTCCTTCATTCCGGGGATCATTCTTGTGAACATCCTCCAGACCCTCTCCAAGGCCAGCACATCCTTCCTTAGATACGGGGCCCAAAAATGCTCACAATATTCCAAATAATGTCTGACCAGAGCCTTCTACATCCTCAGCAGTACACCTCTTCTCCCTCTCGACATGAATGCTAACATTGCATTTGCCTCCCTAAAGGTCAACTGAACCTGTTAACATTATGTTAACCTTAAGAGAATCCTGAACTAGAACTCCTAAGTCCCTTTGTGCTTCTGAATTCTGAAGCCTTTTTCCATTTGGAAAATAATCTCTGCCTCTATTGTTCCTACCAAAGTGCATTGCCTCACACCTTTCTACATTGTATTCCATCTGCCATTTCTTTGCCCACTCTCCTAGCCTGTCCAGTTCCTTCTGCAGCCTCTCTGCATCCTCAACACAAGCTGTCCCTCTACATTTTTTTAATCATCTGAAAACTGAGCAATAATGCCCTCAGTTACTACTTCCAGATCATTAATGTGTTTCGTAAATTGCTGTAGTCCCAATACTGACCTCTGCAGAATACCACTCGTCACCGGCTGCCATCCTGAAAAGGGACTCTTTATCCCCAGTCTCTGCCTTCTGCCAGTCAGTCAATCCTCTATCCATGCCAGTACCTTGCCCCTAACACCATGGGCCCTTATCTTACTTAGCAGCCTTCTGTACGGCACCTTGTCAAAGACCTTCTGGAAAACCAAATAGGTAATGGGCGGGACGGCGCGAATTGCGCCATGCTGCCCCGACGCCGGCACGCGATTCTTGGCAGAGTGGAGAATCGGTGCCATTGGTGCCGGCGTGGTTGGCGTGGTGCCAGTCGGGGGCCGCTCTACGTGGCCCGCCACCGATTCTTAGCCCGGGATGGGCCGAGCGGCCGTTGTAAAAATGGCAAGTCCCCCCGGTGCCATCCACACCTGCTCTCAGCTGGCGGGAACTCAGCGTGGAAGAGTTGGGGTGCGGCTTGTGGGGGGAGGTGGGGTCCGACCCCGGGGGGGGAGGGGCCTCCGATGTGGCCTGGCCCGCGATCGGGGCCCACCGATCAGAGGGCCGGCCTCTCTGGCTGGGGGCCTCGTTTCTTCCGTGCCGGCCCCTGTAGTCCTGCGCCATGTTGCGTCGGGGCCGGCGCATTGAAGGAAGCCACTGCGCACTCGCGCGTTGGTGCCACTGCGCATGTGCGCGTTGGCGCCACTGCCACTGCGCATGCGCGGATCCCGAGGCACCCAGTTCACGCTGGGATCAGCAGCTGGAGCAGCGTGAACCACTCCAGTGCCGTGCTGGCACCCTGTAGGGGCCAGAATTGCTGATCCTGAGGCCATCTTGACGCCGTTGGGCATTTCCGACGGCGTCAACACTTAGGATCTTTGGATCACAGAATCCCGCCCCAAGTTCACTGGTTCTCCTTTGTCTAACTTCCTCATTACCACCTCAAAGAATTCTAATAGATTTTCTAGGCAAGGCCTGCCCTTGACGTATCTATGTTGACTCAGTCCTACTTTGCCTTGCACTTCTAAGTACTCTGCAATCTCATCCTTAACCAGACTCTAAAATCTTACCAACAACCAAAGTCAGGCAAACCGGCCTATAATTTACTGTCTTCTGCCTTCCTCCCTTCTTAAACAGTGGTATTAAATTAGCCATTTTCCAATCCACTGGGATCCTTCCTGCTTCCAGTGATCCCTAAAAGATCAGCAACAAAACCTCCACAATCTCCTCAGCTATCTCCTTCAGATACTTGGGCATAGTCCATTCGGTCTGGGTGATTTATCCACCTTCAGATCTTTCAGTTTCCCCAGCAGTTTCTCCTTAGTGATGGCCACTTCAGTCACCACTGTCCCCGACTTTCCTGGAAGTTCTGGTATGCCACTGATGTCTTCCACTGTGAAGACTGATGCAAAGTACCTATTCAGTTCCTCTACCATTTCTTTGTTCCCTATTACTTCTTCTCCAGCCTCATTTTCCAGTGGTCCAATGTCCATTCTTGCCTCTCTCTTACTTTTTATTAATTGAAAAAAACTCTTGCAACCTTCTTTTATATAACTAGTTAGCTTACACTCATATTTCATCTTCTCCCCATTATTGTTTTTTTAGTTGCTCTCTGCATGCTTCCCAATCCTCTGGCTTACCACTAATCCTTGCCACGTTTTGTTTTTATACTGTCCTTAACTTCCCTCATCAGCCATGGTTGCCTTGTCCTCCCTTTAGCATGTTTTCTCCTCCTTGGGATGAATTTCTGTTGTGCCTCCCGAATAACCCCCAAAACCCCTGCCAATGCAGTTCAACTGTCTTCTCTGCTGGGCTCCCCTTCCAATCAACTCTGGCCAGCTCCTCCCTCATGTCTTTGTAATTACCTTTATTCAATTGTAAAGCTGTTACATTTGACTCCAGCTTCTCCCTCAAACTGCAGGGTGAGTTCTATCATATTGTGGTCACTGTCCCCGAAGGATTCCTTCACCTTAAGTTCCCTAATCAAGTCTGCCTCATTACACATCACCAAATCCAGAATTGCCTGCTCCCTAGTGGACTCTGTCACAAGCTGCTCCAAAAATCTATCTCTTAGACATTCTACAAATTTCTTGGGATCCGCGACCAACCTGATTAACCCAGTCCACCTTCATATTGAAGTTCCCCATGATTATTGTAATATTGCCTTTCTTATATGCATTTTCGATCTCCTGATTTATTTTCTGTCCCACATCCTGACTACTGTTAGGGGGCCTGTACATAACTCCCATCAGGGTCTATTTTCCTTTGTGATTCCTCAACTCGACCCACACAGATTCTGTGCCTTCGTACTCTACATCACTTCTTGCTATCAATTTAAGTTACTTTCTTACTAACAATGCAACCTCACCCCCTCTGCCCGTCTGCCTGTCATTTCAATAGGACACATTTAGATTCCAGTCCTGACCCCCTTGCAGCCACGTCTCTGTGATGCCCACATAGTACCCGCCAATTTCAAAGTGTGCAACAAGCTCATTTAGTTTGTTTCATATACTATGCACATTTAGTTCTCATAGTTGTCCCCTTTTTTTGCTGTGCCTGAAGTTGGATTCCTGCTGCTTTCTATACTCGCTGCTCTATTACATGTTCTGAGCCCTCGGCCCCTTTAACTCGTTTTCAGTCTTTATCATTAACCTGCACTCTCACCTTCTCCTTTAATTTTGGTTTTGTCATTTTCCATACAACTGAACACTCGCTCCCCGCAATTTAGTTTAAAGCCCTGTCTACAGCCCAAGTTATGAGATTCGCTCGGACTCTGGTCCCAGGTTCATTCATGTGAAGACTGTTGCATCGGAACAGCTCCCTCCTCCCCCAGTACTGGTGCCAATGTTCCATGAACTCCAATCAATTTCTCCCACACCTATACATTTAATCTTATTGTGTGAATTAGCTTGTGGCTCTGGTCGTAATCCAGAGATTAAAACCTTTTTGGTTTTGCTTTTTAATTTAACCCATAGCTGCTCATATTCTATCCCCAATTGTGACTGTATTTCTTTTTATTCCCCCCACCCTGTACCATGGTGCTGTGGTCAATTTTCTCATCCTCCCTGCAGTCTCCGTTCCTGTCCAACAGGGAGCATGAATTTTGAACTTGTTGGTTAAGGTCAAGGGCTGAGGCTCCTGCAACCCTACCTCTTGGATCCCTCTACCAGCCTCACTCGCAGCCACACCCTTTTGTCCCTGACCACTAGCCGGTTTCAAGTTAGTTGTCTAAGGATTGTGATTGCCTCCTGAACACAGTGTCCAGGTGCCTCTCCCCGTCCTTGATGCGTTGCAGCATCTGAAGCTCAGAATCCAGCTCATCAACTCTGAGCCAGAGTTCCTCAAGCAACCAACACTTACTAGCACAGTGGAGTCCACCAGTTCCCACATCATGCAGGAACAACACATCACCTGGCCCTGCTTCTCTATTTATTTAATTCGATTTAATTTGTTTTCTTTTTAATTTCCTGCTAGTTTTAGTCTTTCTAATCTGTAAAATATTTATCTTTTTACCTTTAATTTGAAAGCAATATAAAATAGGTGATGCAAATTGGCAGTTACTTACCAGCCAATGAACTTATTGTTTTCCTGTGACGTCGCTCCCAAATTGTTTTTCAAACTCAGCTTATTGCCCAGAGGCCAGAGGTGTCCCTCTCAGCTTCCACTCTTTTTATAAATCCCCGCTCTGACTCTCAGCTCCCACTCTTTTTTTTAAACCCCCGCTCTGACTCTCAGCTCCCGCTCTTTTTTTTAAACCCCCGCTCTGACTCTCAGCTCCCGCGCTTTTTAAATCTCCCCTCTGACTCTCAGCTTTCACACTTTTTTTAAATCCCTACACTGACTCTCAGCTCCCTCTCTTTTTAAATCTCCGCTCTGACTCTCAGCTCCCACTCTTTTTTTAAATCTCCGCTCTGACTCTCAGCTCCCGCTCTTTTTATATCCCCGCTCTGACTCTCAGCTCCCACTCTTTTTTTAAATCCCTACTCTGACTCTCAGCTCCCTCTCTTTTTAAATCTCCCCTCTGACTCTCAGCTCCCGCTCATTTTAAATATCTGCTCTGACTCTCAGCTCCCATTCTTTTTAAATGGCATTTACGTTTTGTGACATTTACCCAGTGACCTGGGCCGGGATTTTCCCCTACCCGGCGGGGCAGGGCGTCCTGGCAGGATGGAGTGGCGGGAATCACTCCGGCATCGGGCCGCCCCAAAGGTGTGAATTTCTCCGCACTTTCGGGGTCAAGCCCTCACCGTGAGGGGCTAGGCCCGCGCCAGAGTGGTTTCCGCTCCACCGGTTGGCGTGGAAGGCCTTTGGCACGACAGCAGCCGGGGCCGAAAGGACTTCGCCGGCCGGCAGAAGTCCGCGCATGCGTGGGAGCGTCAGCAGCTGCTGATGTCATCCCCGCGCATGCGCAAGGGGGGGCGGTCACTTCCGCATCAGCCATCGCTGAGGCTATGGCTGAGGCGGAAGGAAAATAGTGCCCCCACAGCACAGGCATGCCCACGGATTGGTAGGCCCCAATCACGGGCAGGCCCCGGTGGGGGCATCCCCCGGGGCCAGATCGCCCCCGCGCCCCCCCCAGGACCCCAGAGCCCGCACGCGCCGCCAGTCCCGCCGGTAAGATAGGTGGTTTGATTCACACCAGCAGGACTGGCATGACAGCAGCGGGACTTCGGCCCATCGTGGGCCGGAGAATCGCCGGGGGTCCTGCCGACTGGCGCTGCGCGTTTCCCGCCCCCACTGAATTTCCGGTGCCGGAGAATTCGGTGACCGGCAGGGACGGGATTCACGCCGCCCCCAGCCAATTCTCTGACCCGGCGGGGGGGAGGGGGTCGAAGAATCCCGCCCCTGCATTTCATTCATGACTTCGAGGTACATTCGCCTACCTTTCATTGAGCTGCGCTTGGGGCTTCTCTGACTCTGTCAACGCTGCGCAGGCAAAATCAGTAGGAACTCAAAATGGGGTTCAGAGGCAAGACTCTCCATTTTAGACTATCAGTAAAGGTAGCAGCAGTGTGAAAAGAGCAGGAGGACTGTGGTAAACCACTGTTGCACCTGTATTAGGTGATGTAAGGTAGCTGCTGTACTACAGGTTCGCCGGTAGTCCCTGCCTGCTGGCTCCGCCCAGTAGGCGGAGTATAAATATGCGAGTCCTCCATTCAGCAGCCATTTCGCCAGCTGCTGGGGGAGGCCACACATATTAGAGCAATAAAGCCTCAGTTGTATCCAACTCCAATCTTTGTTCAATTGATCGTGCTTCAAGGACAAAAGCTTCACATGGGGGAGGAAGGTTGGGTCAGGGTGCACACACATGACGAGGTGGTAGGGAACGTACTTGGGACAATAATAGAAAGATAGTTCTGTGCAGAAGCACACAATTTAGATGGCTGAGCTTGGAAAGACTGACATTGTCCCATTGCAGGAAGTGGGAGGGCCTGTTAAACCTGTGACAGTAGTGTCAAGCATGATGTGTCGAGGGCATGGTGATGACTCACGCAAGTAGATTTTGGTGGTGTCTGGCTTTATACTGGGCCACACATGGCATAATTACACTTCGGGAAGGCATCTGCAGCCTTTAGATGGGAAAGAGATAAGGGGCAGTATTCTCCAATCCCGTGGCACAGAGAGTCCACGCCGTCGTAAACGCTGTCGCATTTTACGACAGCGTGAATGGGCCGCTCCCACGACTAAGTCTGGCCCCAACAGGGGGCCAGCACGGTGCTGGAGCGGTTCGCGCCGCTTCAGCTGCAGATACGGCGCGAACTGTGTGCCGCGGGATCCACCCATGCGCAGTTGCGCCTGTGCCAACGAGGACATGCGCAGTGGCGTCGGCACCAACGCGCGCGTGTGCAGTGGCCTCCTTCAATGCGCGGGCCCCGACGCAACATGGCGCAGGACTGCAGGGGCCGGAGAATTTGGAGACTTCACTGTATTAGCACTCTCATGCGAGGCTAATTCATAATTGGGCCATTAAATGGTCTCCTTGCCAAAACTCTTTGTCCAACTCTTGGCAAATCCTGGGTGGGACTCCTAGTGGCTGACAAACTCTTGTCGATCCAAGTGCCTGTCCAAAATACAAAGCACTGTCGTTGTAGTCGCATCTATTGGCTGGGCGGGGCGGGGTAGAGCTTCAGGTGATCCTGAAGTCTGTAACAGCACTGCCAAGGGACTACTTGGGATGTAATGGCGATAATGGGACAAGATGCAAGAGAATTTACGTTGCATCTATCCATATAGTTTATTTATTCATCTGACCTTGGCATTTCATTTGCGGTTTAATCACTATTAGAACATAGAACATGCAGAGCAGAAGGAAGCCATTCAGCCCATCGAGTCTGCCCCGACCCACTTAAGCCCTCACTTCCACCCTATCCTTGTAACCCAATCGCCCTCCTAACCTTTTTGGTCACTAAGGGCAATTTATCATGGCCAATCCACCTAACCTGCACGTCTTTGGACTGTGGGAGGAAACCGGAGCACCCGGAGGAAACCCACACAGACACGGGGAGAACGTGCAGACTCCACACAGACAGTGACCCAGCGGGGAATCGAACCTGGGACCCTGGCGCTGTGAAGCCACAGTGCTATCCACTTGTGCTACCGTGCTGCCCAAGACGATGGTGGTGAGCCGTTTTCTTAAACCATTGGAGTCCGCATAATAAAGGCACATCCAAAGGGAATCCCAGGCATTTGACCCAGTAATGATGAAGGAACGATGATATATTTCCAAGTCAGGATGTTGTATGACTTGGAGGTGTACTTGGAGGTGATGCAGTCCCTGTGTAATTTCTGTCCTCCCAGCGGTAGAGGTCGCAGGTTTTGGGAGGTGCTGTTGAATTGCGTCTGCAATCAAAAACATTGCGACGGTTCCAATAATCTATATGGTAGTGCTGGTTTTTCACTGCAGTATCTTCCTTCAGCAGCTTCCTCAGGTATTTCTCTTACAGTCTGTAACATATAGCAATTGTTGATCTTGTGAACAAAAGCAAAACTTTTTTTTTAGTTCAATTCGATTTTCAATTCAGCATTGTAATTCCAAACTTACATTTCTTGGGGCAACCAATATGGCTGCTTCAGATAAGAAATGTATAAAATATTAACTAACAAACCTGGGGCAATGGATAAATTGATCTTGGGCAGTGGTGCAAAATGGGCAATAGCAAATTGACACTTAACTTTTAAAATGGCGGCTGGTTCATTTTGTTTTCTGTGCTGCAAACCCCACAATTATTTCACCTCCAGATAATCTCTTTTTCCCTGAATGGAAATGAGTCGAACTGCCAATATAAGTCATCATAATAATAAAGATAGTTGTAGATGGATTTTTGGATTAGTGTGGCAGGAAACCTGCCATCTGTCAATTTTGGAAAATATTTTCTGTAACTGTGTTATATGAGTGGCACAATATCAAATTGTTTGTTGTATGAGTGACATAATACAAATTGTTTGTTTAATGAATTACAGGAGCGAAAGGAATGCAGTGGAAAACAACCTGAAATCTAACCACCTCACAGATTAGAGTTTCTAAGGTGATGATATTGATGTGTTATAGATTGTCAGCACCTCACCGTATCCTATAGCTCACTGATTATAGAGTTCCCTGTGTATGCTTTTGCATCTTGAATATAAATTACCAGATATAGTTGAGTAGCTAGCTGATGTTTCTCATGAAGAGGGGAAATGTTAAGGAATACTAGTCGATAAGGCATTAATACACCTCCTAAAAACCCTTCTCCCAGTGAATTGACACTGGAACACTGTCACTGTGGTGTAGGCACTGTGGTGTAGGCAATGTGACCAGCTTGAGTTTTAAAACTTTCGAAATAAAAAATGGCCACAGCTACCCAAGCACTATTAGAACTCCTGCAAGTGCAGAAGCATTCGACTCATCGGCCGGGATTCCCCGCCGGCGAGATTCTCCGTTATGGCGGCGCCCGGCGGTTTCCCGAC
The DNA here is from genome assembly GCF_047496885.1 of Scyliorhinus torazame. NCBI lineage: Eukaryota > Metazoa > Chordata > Chondrichthyes > Carcharhiniformes > Scyliorhinidae > Scyliorhinus > Scyliorhinus torazame. The sequence continues at coordinate 276,840,525 of NC_092711.1, forward strand.
GGCGTGGGGATGCCCCACAATAGGAAATCCCATTGACCGGCCGGCGTAACGGAGAATCCCGCCAGCCGGTATGGGCAGAAATGTGGCGTGGCGGGGCGGAGAATCCCGCCCTTCGAGTCTGCACCGTCCCACGAAAGAGCACCCTACCTAGCTCACCCACCCGCCCTGCCCTGTCCCCGTAACCCCATAACCCCATCTAATCTGCACATATTTTGCCTCTCGTGGCTGGGAGACCAGTCAACTGCTTCTGGTCAATGGCCAGAGGTAGATATAATCTTCGTTATCAGGGGATGGATGGGGAATATGGAACTCAACACAAACAGATCAGGCAAGATCTTATTGAAAAAGTGGAGAAGGATCAACGAGCCAAATGGCCTACTTCTGTCCCTATTCTGTACGATTGTATCGTCCAGCCTCCAGGAAAATGGAGGGTGGAAATTTTCAACTCACGTTTTCTGCATTATTAGTCCAACCATCTGGATTATTAGGTTAACATGCACTCACCTGTCCCTGGTCCCACCATAATAGCCTCCGAGAATCCTGCCTTAAGAGTCCAAAGCCTCGGCAGTCATATGCAGATTGGTAGATTGACATCTGGTGTGAGCTGACCACAACACTCCCAGTGGAAACATGACAAGAGTGTCAGCTACATGAGGTTCACAAGGGACATGGGTTCCTTTGAATGTAATGCTATTTTGAAAGCATGTTATAAGCAGCTTCTTAGCTTTCACTTTTTAAGTGATTAATTAGAAACTAAAATTTTCTACAGCAGCTGAAATTTTCTGCTGCTTTAACTTTGAGAGGGTGGGGGGGGGAGGTTGGGGTGGTAGGGGGGATCCATAACCCTCTCGTCAATTGCTTGTTCAGCTCCTTGAAGAACTGCAGAACTTCAGTCTTCACTATAGAAGACATAAGAAACATCCCAGAAATAGCTGTCCATCAGGAAATGGAAGGAAGAGAGGACGTCATGAACACTACAATCACCAGGGAAGTGGTAACGAGCCAATTGTTGGAGCTGTGGGCTGATAAGTCCAAGGACTTCATCCTCGGGTCTCAAAAGAAGTAACTCTTCCAGTGAAATACTTGATGCGTTAGTTTTCATTTTCCAAAATTCCCTAGATTTGGGGAAGTTCCATTAGATATGAAAATAACAAATGTAACTCCTTTGTTTAAAAGCGGGGGCGGGGGGGGGGGGGCGGTGGAGAGTAAAATCAGAAAGCTACAGGTCAATTAGCTTCGCATCTGTAATAGGAAAAATGTTAGAAACTATTATTAAAGATGGCCTAGCAGGGTACTTCAAAAAGTTTAAGGCAATCAGCCTAAGTCAATATTATTTTGTGAAAGGCAAAACATGTTTAACCAATTTATTGGAGAATTTTGAAAAAGTAATATACTCTCTGGAGAAAGGGGAACTGGTGGATGTACAGTACGTAGATTTCCACAAAGCATTTGATCAGGTGCCACAGCAAAGGTTATTGTTGAAAATAAAAGCACATGATGTAGGGGGTAACATATCAGCATGGATGGAAGATTGGCCAGCTAACAGGAATCAGAGAGTGGGTGTAAATGGGTCATTGGGGCGGCAGGGTAGCACAATGATTAGCACTGTTGCTTCACAGTGCCAGGGACCCCGGGTTCGATTCCCGGCTTGGGTCACTGTCTGTGCTGAGTCTGCATGTTCTCCCCATATCTGCATGAGTTTCTTCTGGGTGCTCCGGTTTTCCCCCACAAGTTCCGAAAGACTTGCTTGTTAGGTGAATTGGACATTCGGAATTCTCCCTCTGTGTACCCGAACAGGTGTCTTTGATAAGGTCCCACACGGAAGGCCTGTCCAAAAGGTTAGAGCTTGTGGGATATAAGGCAAGTTGGATTCAAAATTGGCTTATTAATAGGAGGAAAATGGTGATGGTGGATAGGGTGCTTTTGTGATTTGAAGCCTGTGACCAGGAATCGCTGCTGACACCCTTGCTGTTTGTTATCTATATTAATGACTTGTAGAATGTAGAAGGTATAATTAGTAAGTTTGCAGATAACATGAAAATTGGTGGTGTCATTGATAATGAGGAGGATAGTCTGAGGCTTCAGATTGATATTAATCAGCTGGTAAGTCGGGCAGAGTAATGGCAGATGGAATTTAATCCTGATAAATGTGAGGTGATATATTTTGGGAGATCTAATAAGGGTAAGATATACACAATGAACTGTGGGTCCCTAGAGAGTATCGAGGAACTCTGGTTAGGCCCTCAGATGGAATACTGTGTGCAGTACTGGTCATCACACCATTGGAGGGACGTGATTGCACTGGAGAGGGTGCAGAAGAGATTCACCAGCATGTTGCCTGGGATGGAATATTTCAGCAAGAGGAGAGACTAGACCAGCTGGGTTTGTTTTTCCTGGAGCAGAGGAGGCTGAGGCGAGGATCTGATAGAAGTATGCAAAATTATGAGGGGCAAAATAAGGTCGATCGTGAGGATCTTTTCCCCATGGCAGAGATGTCTAAGACCAGAGGGCATAGGTTTAAGGTGAGGATTAAATGATTTAGAGGGGACCTGAAGAAACATTTTTTCACCCAGAGAGTGAGTTACCTAAACAAGCATTTAAATCGCCAAGGCATAGTAGGCTATGGCCCAAGTCCAGGTAAAAGGGATTATTATGGATTGATATTTGATTGGTTGGCATAGAGATGGTGGGCCGAAGGGACTGTTTCTGTGCTGTCTGACTCGATGACTCTCTTGAGAGCTGCAACATTACACTTGCAGCAGAATTCCGTCAATTGATCTGATACGTTTTGTGTTACGGGAAGTTTCTACACTGCTGTGGAAAACTATCATTCAAGGATGGTCTGATTCAATTCAACTTGTCCACGAGCACATTGGTTTGACCATAGACACACAAAGGCACAATGGTGAAGCATAACCGAGGACAAATTAGATCCATTCTAGCTACTCAGCCACCGTACAGTCCTACAGTATCTAGGATGAGATCCCAAATGCAACCAGGACTGGCATCCGCGGATGACAACCCCACAGGTTACTGTGAGAAATTTAAGTCACCTCCAGACATGATTACCATTGAAGATCTGGGTGTAGTAGTAGGTTACCTCTACATTTTAGCAACTCATAGATTCATCAGTTCTATGCACTTCTGGTAACTAAACATAATCATAAAGGGGGATGGATCATTAAAAGATAGGGAGCTGTTGCAGTGTGCATTTAAGGGATAACAGCATGACATCTCTAGAATGGAATTGTGTCCTATGATCCAGTCCTATTTTCACTTTTGCTTTCAGCACAGCATCCACACAGTTCTGATGTCTTCAAATTCTCTACCTATGTGTACCTGTTCTCAGGGGCCTAGTCTCGATGAATGAACCCACAACATAATCTGCAGAGGAACGTGGAATCCCTGATGAGCAATTAGGTATTATGTGATTATCATAACATGACACCCGTGACCCCACCTGCCATCACTCACCTTTGGCCTGGGGTTCCATCACAATCCTGGGTCTCTGGTGCATTGCTATCAGGGGTTTTCATTCCTGCCAGCACTGGCAGCAATGATGAACTGCCAGTCTCTAATTTTCCAGCTGGTGGGACTCCCACTCAGTTGGCTAGACGGTTGGTTTGGATCAGGTTAATGCCAACAACATAGGGTTCGATCCCCTTTCCAGCAGAGTGGGGATCTGCCTCCTTGTCCTAGCCATGGTGAAGGTCATCTTGGAGCCAGGCCTGCCTTTGGGAAGGGAACTGAAGACACAGAAGAAGACACCATGACAAATTGAAATTAATTTGGAATCTTGCTTTGCTGACTTCCATAGACGGTTAATGGCGAATTGACATTCCCTCTCATGTACATTGGGCACCCCTTTTGCATCTCATGAATGCTGATTAAAATCCCAACAGACTGGAGCCTTGTTCACCCATTTCATTTTCCGTCGCAGCAGTGGGGGTTTAGACTGTTTAATTTCACAACTCAGCATAATTGGTGTGAACCTGGCAAGGGAGACTTTCAAAACTTGCTAGGAACTCAACACTGTCTACATTATCCCCAATAGCAGCTCTTGGGTTCTGGAGAAATGCTGGAGATGGTATGCATGGGAAGAGGGGAGTTCAGGGCACAAAGTGGAAGTGGAAATCTGCAGAGGAACGTGGAAGGCACAAACGGGGGTGGAAGTCGACAAGGGATAGTGGAAGGCGCAAATCGGGGTGGAATTCTGCAAGGGGTATGGAGAGCACAGCATGTGGATGTGGAAATCTGCAAGGGAGGGGCAGCGTCTAGAAGGGGATGGAAGGCTGGTAGGGAGTGTAGTGTCCGGGTGAGAAGGGTGAGTGTAGTATAGGGTGGTTGGGATAGGGTGGGATTTTCCTGCATGTTATAAAATCTCCAACATATGTCCAAGGGCCGGTTACAGATACTCATCATTTGAATTGGACTCTGTCGGAGTATGTTCTCCAGCAGTTCTCTGACACTTTCACTGCATCCGGCTGCTGCTGCGAACACTGGTGAGTGACGCCGGGCCTATTCTTCTTGAACTATGACACACCAATGTGTGCGTTTATGCACTAGTAAGCAGGTCAACGTTGTGATGGTTCTGCTGGTGTAAAAGGGTCTTCTTCCCTCCAGGTGGCCTGGGAGCTGGGAATTTCTTTTGTGGAGTACGCTGTCTTCCTGCTGGCACCTGGAATGAGTGACTGCCTCGGCTGGTTGAAGTTGTCTCTGCTTCCTCACTGGGAATGGCCGATTTTGCCATCCTCTGCCCTCTCCTGCTGGCTCTGCAGCCTGCTGCTCAGATTGGTGAGGTTTCCAACTCTGGCATTTCACTTACATCCACCCTCTCTCTTCTGCCATGGGACATCTTGTCCTGTTTGTAGACAGGTGGATTGAGTGTGAGCACGTAAGATGAACAAGCAGGTCAGAGGTTACAAATCCAATCTACATTAACTTGCCTCTTGACCCACCTGCCCCCAAAGCCTGTGCAGCATCTACAAGGCGTAAGTTAGCAGTGTGATGGATTACGCTCCACATGCCAGGATGAGTGCAGCTCCAACAACAATGAAGAAGTGGTCACCATCCGGAACCAATTTTCCTGCTTGAATGGCACCCTCTCCGCTACCTTCAACATTAACTCCCTTCATTACAGTCGAGCACATACAAGATGCACTGCAGCAACTCACTTAGGTTCCTTTGATAGCACGTTGAAAGCTGCAAGGACATGGGAACATGGGAATACTACGACTTGCAAATCACACATCATGACTTGAGGCTGCTCCGCTGCTTGTGGACCACAATCCTAGCACTCCCTCCCTAATAGCACTGTGGTTGCACCTAGTCACATGGACTTCAAGAATACAGCACATTCTCACGTTCTTAAGGGCAATTAGGGATGGGCAACAGAAATGCTGGCCCAGCCAGCGATGTCTACATTCCATGAAAGATGAACAAAAAACATTGCTGATGTGAGTTTAGAGATTAGAAAGTTCACATGCCCTTGTGGAGTGGATGAGATCAGTCATCCATTTCCTGCACTGCAGGTCAGTCCTCTATTAGACCCTATTAGGCTCTGACCACTCTGGCAATCTCCCCCCAGAACACTGCGACCAGAGGGAAAGGGATTTCTGCTCCCATCCCTTGGGAAGGCGACCTCCCACCTGTGCTCAACGGCTTGGAGGAGACTCTCCGGGGAGGCATCAGTGAAGGGTGAGGCCAGAGCTTCTACCTGACAGTTTTGGCCGATGAAGGTCTTGGCTCAATGACTGACAGTCCAGGTGACTTTTAAATATGGTGCCGAGACCTGGCCTGAGATGCAATGTGACACGAACCTCACGGCTGCATAATGTATCTGGTGAACAGCATGTGATTCGGCACGCACACACCCACCCTGCTCTCCAGAGCACGTCCCGCTCCTGCCACCAGGCTTGGGGAAAATTCTGATCCCTTGCTTCCCATGGCACACGCTCCCTAATCTTGGTTTTTTTAAATCAATTCCTGCTAAACAATTTTTTACTGACTCTTTTTCAACTTATTGTTGCCCTACACAATTTATTTCAATATCATTTTTGTTTTAAAAAAAATTTCTAGCCTCTGGTCAGGTGATTTGTAGTCCTTCTGTCCTTCACATCTATCGCCACCTTGAAAAGAATATATCCTTAAAGGGAGCCAAAAGGTCAGGAAGTGTAAGTTGCTGATAAGTGACTTTCATCGTTTTGCTCTTCAAAGTCAGTAAGACAAATGGACTCGGCCAGCAAATGTTATTCAAAAGAGCATTGGTTTTATAGTTTATTTTAAAATTACATGATGAGGATTCCTTTCCATGCATTGGTTCAGTGCATTGCATTGGTTAGATGAAAACCCTGGGGCCCTATTAACCATGACAGAAAATAGACGAGAAACTGACAAATTAATGTCCATGTAAATTACCCAGACAGCCCTTTAGAAATGCATTAATTCTGAAAGGTTAGATGTACACTTCCTTCCATGACAGTGCCATTATATTCTGGACTTCTCATTTGTCTTTGTGTCAGTTTGGTGCCTGGGATAACATTGTATGGATGGCACCCTCCTTCAGAGTGGTTTCATTTTCTGCAATCATTTCAGAATACATTTTCAAACAATTAGGACCAGAAATGCAAAGCCATTGTCAAAATCTGAAACAGAAAAGACAGCTGAACAATTTCAGTGAAGAACTTTCAATGGTACATAATCTTCAATTACATTTTATTTTTTCAAAAGAGCATCATAAGAAGTCATAGCAAGAGTAGATCATGCAACCCAGTGAGCCTCTTCCACCATTCAATAAGTTCATGGCTGATCTGAGTATGGCTGAGTTCACTTGGCCCCCTTGTTGATCTAAAGTTCAAATCAAACTTGAACATATTCAATGACCCAGCCTCCGCTGCTCTCTGTGGAAGAGAGGTCCAAAGACTAACAGCCTTCCGAGAGAAGAAATTCCTCCTCATCTCCATCGTAAATAGTAGACCGTTTATTTTCAGAATGAAACCTGTTTCTAAATTGTCAAGCACCTTAATAATAATATAATAATAGCTTATTGTCACAAGTAGACTTCAATGAAGGTACTGTGAAAAGCCCCTAGTCGCCTTGTTGCTAACTTTCTCCTTGGTTCAATTGCTCTGTTTTATTACCTTTGCTCTCGAATCGCCAGGTATCTTTATGATACCGCCATGAGGTTCAAGTCCGAGTAATGATCAATGACCCAATACACCGATTAGTAAGATTCAAATCAAAGGACATTTATTATACACAGTAATCGCTACTCATGCACAAATTCTACGTCTAAGCTACTTCTACAACTAACAGGCCTATACTTAACTTCGGACTGGCCCACCAGGTCAGGGGAACAAATGGCCTTTCGTTTGGGTTCTGAGTCTGCGGGATTCGAAGTTGGTACGGATTGGTAACTAGGAGCGCCTATCTTGAAGCGAGCGTTGAATTTAGACTTACTTTGTTCGGTGGTCACTGCACCGGTCACTGTTAATGTTGGTTCGTGTTCCTGGGTGACCCGGGCAGGACGCAGAGGTGAAGAGAGTGATTTGAACTTGGGGCTTAACTCTTATAGTCCCCAGGGGCTTCCCGCCTTTCGGGGCGGACCCTGTACCTGGTCCCAAGTGATTGGACTTTGTCCCAATCGCTTGGTTCGATTTCTCCAATACTGGAGCAGTTCCCTGATCGATGGGCGGTCTTGAGGTGCTCGTTCACCTCCTTTGTGTTGGCTCCTGCTGGCGCCGAGGAGTCTGGCTTTGCTTTGTGTGTCCAAAATTTTACTTATTGTTCCCGGGGATTGCTCATCAGTATGCAGATGGCTGCTATATTGTTATGCTCATGGTCGCTGGTATCGATGTTGTCTGGCCTTTGCAGAGGTAAATACACAGCAAACCTGCACCTGCCAGTTTCTGTCTATGTTGTCTGACTTTCCCATCAGCCTTTGCCGTTCTCCATTTTAAATCGGGAGTTGGCCAATTTAGGTGGCTACAGCCTGTTCGGGGAGGCCGGTACAGGAATTGAACACACACTGCTGGCCTTGTTCTGCATTACAAGCCAGCTGTTTAGCCCACTGTGCAAAACCAGCCCCTAGGAATCTTGGGTGGGATTCTCCATCCCACCGTACCAGTTTTATGGTGCCGCATGCCCCCACTGGCAGCGGGAATCACCGTCCCACCAGCCAGTCAATGGGATTTCGCATTGTGGGCAGCCCCACACCGTCGTGAAATCCCCGGATATGGGTGCGTTGCAGACGCAACGGAGAATCCCGACAGCGAAGATTCCAGCCCCTTATGTTTCAATAAGATCACCTCTTACTCTTCGAAACATCAATAGGTATAGGCCCAATCTGCTCAACCTTTGCCCATAAGACAACGCCTTGATCCCATGAATCAGCCCATTGAACCTTCCCTCTAATGCAAGTATATCTCTCCATAGGTATGATGACCAAAACTGTACACAGTGCTCCATGTGCAATCTCAGCAATACCCTGTCAGCTGTAGCAAGACTCGATGGGCTGAATGGCCTCCTTCTGCACTGATAATTCTATGATATAGCTCTGCCAATCCCCTGCTTCCTCTGCAGTGGGGCTGTGCTTCTGAAGAGTGCCAACACCTGGTGGGCTAGTGATTGAACTTGGCTACACCCATCCCCCTGCTGATCCTACTGGAATATGAGGGTGTCCAGTGGGGCGGCCTGGGTGGGCTCTCATATCCCCAGAGGCTCTCGGAACATTTATGGGACAAGGTGAGGACTCAGCAGTGTGAGCGGCCAGGAACCTGGAAGTGGCACGAGAGGGGTGTGTTTAAAACACAGATTGCAGCAATGACGGTCTGAGCCACGCCATCCCGATCCCAATGGGGGGCACTTTGTACCAAGTCATTCTCTGCTACTCCCCATGGCCCAGGCAGCCACCCTCCTGCAAGCCTGACAATATTTGAGAGATTTCGAGAGTTCTTTTAGCCTCTCGTTTCCCCTCATTAGCCATAGCATCCAATCCCCTGTTGTAAATACTTGCACCAATTTGCGCGTACGTGACTTATAGAATCATAGAATTTACAGTGAAGAAGGAGGCCCTTCAGCCCATTGAGTCTGCACTGGCCCTTGGAAAGAGCACCCTACTTAACCCCACACCGCCACCCTATCCCCGTAAACCAGTAACCCCACCCAACCTTTTTGGACACAGGGAGAAAGTGCAAACTCCACACAGACAGACCTCTGTCTGAGAGAGGTGGAGCATCGCCGAGTGGTGGGGCATGAAGTGTCCAACCCACGAATGAGATTTAAATCCATACAAATGATGGTTTTGCATGGACCTGTGGGGTGTAAACATCGTTCATGCCACCAGCAGGGGACTGGAGCATGGCATTGGAATCGGCGGGGGCACAGATCGCAAAGTTTCACTTGCATACTGTTTTCCGGCCGATCGCAATTCCCGCTGCTGACAGCAGGAGGCGGAGAAATCATCCCAGTACATCCATCTATACCTATCAATTTGCACACTTCGAAATTCATTCTTTTACACTGACAAATAAAGATGTAGTCATTAGTCAACATGTACATACCCACTTCCTCTCAACATAAGGTGCAGAGAAGCACCGACAGAGCAAGAAGGGAAAGAACAATGCATTGCTGACCAAGCTATATTGAATCATCCAAATTCAGTTGTCCAGCTCATTATCATGATATGCAGACATGCAGATAATGATATACAGACAGGCACAGACAGGCAGCTAATGAACACAGAGAACAGGACATGACCAATGAGCAGGCAGGACACTCAGGGGTGGTATCTCACTATAAAAGGCACGAGGCACTCACACTCTGCTTCTTTCCACTGATGAACATCTACAGAGGGAGTCAGGGTGTATGTACAGTATCACACCTCCAGCACGTAGCTAAGAGCCAGTCTGGTTCAGTCAGAGTAACCACACTTAGGTTAGCAGAGAGTGGAACTCATAGAGAACTGTGTGACTGGTTCAATAAATCAGATTGAACTAACTTCAAGGTCTGGAGTATCTTTTGGTTATAGCTGTATCCAGTTGCAGCCTGCGTTATCCCAGAGTACATGATCTCATTATCCAAGAACGAAACACTAGCAATGATCATTATTTTCAATGGACACTGTACATTTTGAGTAATGTTGTTACTATCATACATACTGCGGGCTGCATTGAAAGAAAGCTGCACAATTGAATGTTTGAGCTGAATTGTTGGAAGTTTCAATCTTCAGCTATTCCCAACTTGATGAGGCTGTTTTTTTTTTTAGGAGAATGTACTCAGGTTTTGTTTTTAATTGAAGCTGTCTGAAGTTATTAAAATTAGCCCATGGGAAAGGACTGTTACTTTTGAAATGAGTGTTGCCAATTACTGTTCTATCCCTCTAAGCATTTCAGATGCATTGTGATTGCTGTTTTTAAATTCCAGAATATGCGAAGTGCCTCCTCACTAATCCTGACCTCCCCACGCTTTTAGAGGTGGGAATTGTGGGCTGTGTCAGCAGATCCGTCTCCGTATCAGTGGTGCCTGCACACACTGTTTTCACTCTGGAGACGTGGGGGTCCGATTGAGCCGGGTCTGCCAACCCCAGAAACATTTCAGACGCATCCATGGAGGCGGCTGAGGTGGACTGTTTAGGTCTGCGGGGGCGGAGAATCCAATTTCACGCCAAAATCAGGCCCGGCGCCGGTCCAACGATTCTCCAGGACCCCAGAATCGGTGTGATCGCGGAGTACTCCGCACGGCTGTGGCCCCATTGACAGATGCCAGCCCAGCCGCATGGAACTAAGCTGCTATTGCCGGTTGGGATGCTCGCGTGGCGGTTGCGGACTCTGGGGAGATCGGATACCGGGGGGCAGGCCATTGAGTATAAGAATTGGCAAGTCATGTTGCAGCTGTACAGAACCTTAGTTAGGCCACACTTGGAGTATAGTGTTCAATTCTGGTCGCCACACTACCAGAAGGATGTGGAGGCTTTAGAGAGGGTGCAGAAGAGATTTACCAGAATGTTGCCTGGTATGGAGGGCATAAGCTATGAGGAGCGATTGAATAAACTCGGTTTGTTCTCACTGGAACGAAGGAGGTTGAGGGGTGACCTGATAGAGGTATACAAAATTACGAGGGGCATAGACAGAGTGGATAGTCAGAGGCTTTTCCCCAGGGTAGAGGGGTCAATTACTAGGGGGCATAGGTTTAAGGTGAGAGGGCAAGGTTTAGAGTAGATGTACGAGGCAAGTTTTTTACGCAGAGGGTAGTGGGTGCCTGGAACTCACTACCGGAGGAGGTGGTGGAAGCAGGTACGATAGGGACATTCAAGGGGCATCTTGACAAATATATGAATAGGATGGGAATAGAAGGATACGGACCCAGGAAGTGTGGAAGATTGTAGTTTAGTCGGGCAGTATGGTCGGCACGGGCTTGGAGGGCCGAAGGGCCTGTTCCTGTGCTGTACATTTCTTTGTTCTTTGTTCTTTGTTGTTCTAGGCGGCCAGGGTTAATATCCATGCGGTCAGATCTTTGGCCGATCCGGGGCGGTGTCTAAATTTTATGTCCGCGGTCCGAGTCCGCCATGGTGTTCGGCGCGGCCGCTGGTGGCCGCCGCCATGCGCAAGCGTGGACTCAAAACTGGAAGTGTGTGGGGGCCCGTATCGGCAGTTAAAGCTGCGTGAATTACTCTGGGTCCCTGCTCGCCCCCTGCAGGGCATAGAATTAGCTGATCTTTTTTGCAGGAATCTCCAGAGTAACTCCCCAGCATTTTTACGCCAGCGTGGGGACAGAGTCCCATTTTGGGAAAATCCAGTCCCTGGCATTTGAAGATGAGTAGTCTGACCTTGATCACTCATGAGGGGTGGGATTCTCCTCTAACGAGCGGGGCGGACCGTACCGGCGCCGAGGGGTGGCGTGAACCACTCCGGCGTCGGGCCGCCTGGAAGGTGCGGATTCCTCCGCATCTTCAGGGGCTAGGCCGGCGCCGGCAGGGTTGGCGCCATGCCAACCGGCGGCGAAGGGCCTCCGCTGGCCGGCGCGAGATGGCGCATGCGCGGGAGCGCCAGCGTGTGCTGGCGTGATCCCAGCGCATGCGCAGGGGGGTTCTTCTCTGCGCCGGCCATGGCGGACCGTTACAGCGGCCAGAGCGGAGGGAAAGAGTGCCCCCACCACATAGGCTCGCCCGTGGATCGGTGGGCCCCGATCGCAGGCCAGGCCACCGTGGGGGCATCCCCCGGGGCCAGATCCCCCCCCCCGAGGACTCCGCAGGCCGCCCGCAGAGCGAGGTCCCACCAGTAAGGACCTTGTTTGATTTACGCTGGAGGGACTGGCTGAAAACAGGGGGCCACTCGGCCCATCGCGGAGTGGAGGAGCGCCGGGGTGGCCACTGCCAATGGCCCCCGACCGGTGCAACGGGATTCCCGGCCCCGCAGAGAATCTGGCAGCCTGCATCGAGGCGGCGGGGCGGGATTCACGCCACCCCCCGGTGATTCTCAGGCCCAGCGGGGGTTCGGAGAATCGCGCCCCACGTCCTTAAACCTGGAGTTAGAAGTTATGGGGTGGGATTCTCCGTTTCTGAGACTATGATACCGGTGCAGAATTCATGGAGTTCCACGACAGCAAAACTAGTGCTTCACCTGGACCGATTCAGCTACTTTTAAGAGGCTAGCACCGGGACCACATCGAACACAATCAATTCCAACGAGAAACGGTGCTGGAGGCTGATGAGTTGCAGCCGTATATTCACACTTCACTCCCCCCACACACCATCCCAGCCAACAAGATGGCAGCAAGACACGAGGTCCCATGCTTCACGGATTCCGAGCTGGAGACCCTCCTGGACGCAGTAGAGGAGAGGAGGGTGACCCTCTACCCCGACCTGGAGAAGAGGCTACCAGCGCTGCCATCGCCGTGCCTGGGCGCAGGTGGCAGAGGTAAGAAGCGCCATGGGCAACACCATCTGGACTAGCCAACAGTGCCGGAAGACACTCCACGACCTCCTCAGAGCGAGCAGGGTGAGTAGGCAGCACTGTGCCCCTCGCACTAACCACCCAACCACACACCCGTAACCCTCCCCCCCTCCCAACCCGGAGGGCGGCAGGCCCCATCCTGCATGACATGCCGACACCCATACCGGCTGCCATGGCCAGCTGCCCTGGCCACTGAGACCACCTGCTGCCCAAGCACTGTCTAACACTGTTATTTTCCGTTCCCTGCACACCCCCCCCCCCACCTCTTTGAGAAGGCAGCCTGATGCACGATCAATTGCACAAAGACGAGAGGTGAATACAACTGAGGCTTTATTACACTAAGATGTGTCGCCTCCTACAGAAGCTGGCGAAATGGCTGCTGTATGGGGAGCACACATATTTACACTCCGCCTACTGGGTGGAGCCAGCAGGCAGGGAATACCCCCGTACCTGTAGTACAGGGCCTTACCACACATCTCCTAATATATACAACAGTGGTGATTACCACACAGCCCACAAACACCGGGAGTGGAAGAAGACTGGAGGGAGACCGCTGAACTTGCGGCCCCTCAACATGGCAGAGCAGAGGGCCCTGAACATGGTCAGCGGCCCGGAGGAAAGAAAGGGAGGTCACCGGGGTGGAGTTCAGCTGTAGGCGAGGAAGTGAGACCCTGCTGATTTGCAGTGTCCCGTGACTTGTGTGTCAACATCCCCAACTCACCCCCACACCTCCTCATCCACACCACCCTCACCCCACACCACCCTCACCCCACACCACCATCATCCCCACACCACACTCACCCCCACCCCTGGTCCCCGGCCCGCGGTCTAATCATGCATCTTGTCTTGTGTCTTGCAGGACCTACTGGAGATGGGGCGGGTACATTTGGTGTCCCCCACCCTCAGCCAATGCCATTGCCAAAGTCCGCCCTGTAAGCTGAGCACCGACGCTGGGAGCAGCTTGCACGCCAGCCCTCCATCCAAGAAGCAGGAAACCCTGGACGTCCCAGCACAGCGGTCTCCAAAACCCTCCGCCATTCTAGTGACACTCACCTCGGTTGTCAACTCAGTGAAGAGGCTCCTGGGACACTATCTGGTGCGCACCACACAGCTGATCCATTACAGCGGATGGAGGTAGGAACACACAGGGGTTGATGATCGTAGGGGAGGCCTACCCCAGGGACTAGCTGCCATCCAGACTTCTGAAAGGGAACGTCCCATTGATTGTGGAGATGAAGTCGCAGAGCAAGGGACGACATGAGGGGTTGTCGGCGAGCATCCAAGAAGTCCAACCACGTGCAGAAGCAGGAGGTGGTGCTAAATATGCATGCCACCCAGGCCAACACCGCATGGGTGGCGTCCGTGGTGGAGGCATTGGGGGAGTCGGTTTTGGCTATGGATCAGCATGTCCAAGCCCAGGGCTGGAATTCTGTGCAGATGCTGGCCAAGGCCCAGGACAGGGTTTCCGCCTCAAAAGCAGCCATGCGCCAGAGCCACTTGGAAATTGCAGAAGCGCTCTTGAGCGTGGCCCAGTCACAGCAGGCCATGACTGGGAACATCGGCGGCATTGCCCAGGTGCAGGCACAGAGGGAGATGGCTCAGTCACTGGCTGATGTGACACAACCCAGAAGGTGGCACAGTCAATGGGTGATGTGGCACAGTCCCAGACGGAGATGGGTCACTCCCTGTGCTCCATGGCCACAAGCATGCAGACCCTGATAGAAACCATTAGAGATTGGGCCTCCAGGATCGGCAGCACAATGTGTCAGGCATCCTCAGGGGATGGCTCCGCTCGCAACCCCACACCCCCACCCCATGGAATAGCCCGGGAGACCATTGGGCAGCCCGAGGGAGCAGGAGGTGATGGGGCCTGTGCCGGTGGCTCCCGCAGAAGAGATGCTGGAACACCACAGCACCTCGCCCCCCCCCCCCCCCCCCCCCCCCCGTCCCTGGTGCATCTGTGGGCTGTGGGCAGAACGGGGCAGCACCTTGCCACCTGGGATGCCCAAGCAGCAGCTGGGCACATCAAGGCCCGGGCACCCCAGAAGATGGCCGCTAACGGGGACCCTCGTCGCAGGGCAGGAATCACAGCGGGCTGCCTCCACTCCTGCTGTACCATCTGGGCATCCACCAAGACATAGTTTTAGAGATCATAAGACCAGAAAGTTAAGTTGGCATGGGTGAAGGGCACAGTTTAGTTATAGGGGCTAGGGCACAAATCTGTATATACGTTGTCACGTTAAACACCTGTTACCACTGTTACAACTGTCTCGGTGTTCTGTCAGATGTGTGTGGGGGGTGGGCTGGCCTGGTCTGGGCAGCCAGGGAGGGGGGAGGGGGAGAATAGCCAGATGCTGTCAGTGGCCTGGGCTCCCTCCCCCCACATCCTCCCATCTGCCCTCACCCCTTCACCCAGGAATTCAATGACACCATGTGATGGAATGGCCAGATCGCATGCAGGGATCACCCAGGTGGATGGTGGAAAGCGCTACCGTGGGCAGGAGTCAGACGTTGTCAAATGATGTGCAGCTCGAGAGCTCATCACAGAGCGGGTTGTCACCATCTTCCATACCATGGACCAGACCCATGGTGTACTGTCAAATCAGCGCCCGCACCGTAGTGCGGCGTATATATCACATAGGGGGTTGCAGGCCAGTTCCTCGCCGCCTTCCAAGTGGGTGAACCTTTTGGCAATCAGAGCGTCCCTTGCACGTTGGCCCACACGCACACCCTTGCCTCCCTGGGCTCCATGTCTCCACCCTCCCCCTCTACCGCAACCTCCTCGTCGGACAAGGCCTGGAATTCCTCCTCCTCCAGCACATCGCGCCTCTGCTGCAGATATTTTGCAGGACACAGCAGGCCGCCACGATGCGGGCAACAATCTCAGCATCATACTGGAGGAGCCCTCCAGAGCGGTCCAGGCACCTGAACCACATCTTCAGGAGGCCAAAGCACCGCTCGATCACGTTGCTGTAGGAGCATCGTTGTAGCGGGTCTCGGCATCGGTTTGTTGCCTCCGGATAGGTGTCAGCAGCCACGGCCGCAGTGAATAAGTCCTGTCACCCAGGAGCCAAACCCCCAGCTGCGGGGAGAAGTCTCAAACATGTCAGGAATCGTCGAGCGTTCACGGCGCCGAGGACCTGGGTTTGATCCCGGCCCTGGGTCACTGTCCATGTGGAGTTTGCAGATTCACCCCAAATCTGCTCACCCTCTCAACCCAAAGATGTACAGGTGGATTGGCTAAGCTAAATTGCCCTTAATTGGGTACCCTAAGTTTATTAAAAAAAAAGAAAAGAAACCGTCAAGTGTGCTAGGATGAAGGCGTCGTGCACACTGCCCGGGTATCGGGCAAAGACGTGGATGATGCGTAGCTGATGGTCACATATCAGTTACATGTTCATTGAGTGAAACCCCTTTCAGTTGGTGTTGAGCGGCTTGTCATCTGCAGGTGCTCCAAGGGGGACATGCATCCCGTTGATCACCCCCTGGACCCAGGGCATCTCCTCGATGGCTGCAAACCCTGCTGCTCAGGCATCCTGGTGGGATGTCATCACCCTACCCCTACACCCATCCCACCCTCCCTGCACCCTGCCAATCCATCCCCCCCCCCCCCACCATCCCCTCTATACCCCCACCCCCACCACCGAACACACACTCCAATGGTGCCACCTTCACCACCACCCGCCACCCCAACCCAACGTGGTCCAATCATGCGTCATGCCTTGTGTGTTGCAGGATCTCCTGCCGATGAGGCGGGCTCTTCTGGTGCCCCCGACACCAAGCACAACCCCAGAAGGAGAGCAGCAATGAGAAGGAGGAGGATACATTCAGCGATGGAGCCCTTGACCCGCAGCTAGAGACACCCCAGAGCACCAGTCCGGGGATGACACAGAATTTGAGTCACAGTTGGCTCCAAAACCCTCCACCATCCCGGAGACACTCACCTCGGTTGGGCACTTTAGTGAAGAGTCTCCTGGGGCATTATCTGGTGTGCACCTCGCACGTGCTGCAGTACATCAGGTGGAGGTAGGAACCCTCGAGGGGCAGATTGTCGGAGAGTGGCCCAAACCCAGGGATGAGCAGCCTTGCGGACGGGATTTGGGCCTCCAGAAAGGACGTCCCATCTATAGTGGAGATGCAGTCGCAGAGGTAGGAATAAGGGGTGCCAGCAACCATCCAGCACCCATCGGTGCAGTTGGAGGAATCCAACCGCCTGCAAAAACAGAAGGTCATGCCGGCCATGCGTGGTATGCATTCCAGCACCGCATGGGTGGCGTCTGCGGTGGTGGCCTGGGGGGTGAAGGTTTTGGCCTTTGGTCAGGATGTTCAAGGCCTGGTGCATTCTGTGAGGGCGGTGGCCAAGGCCCAGGGCAGGGCTGCCCTATCAAAGGCAGCCATGTGCCAGGACCTGGACATTGCAGCGGCGCTGCAGAGCATGGCTCAGTCAAAGCGGGTCAAGGCTGAGGGCATCAGCAGCATTGCCAGGGTGCTGGCTGATGTGGTACAGACCCAGATGGAGGTGGCGCAGTCACTGGCTAATGTAGCATAGACTCAGTAGATGGTAGCACATAACAATGAGCTATGGCACAATCCCAGAGGAGGTGGTCTACCCCCTGTGCTCCTTGGCCGTGAGCATCAAGACCCTGGTTGGTGCAGGTGTGGGCTTCCAGGACTGGCAAAGCCAGGTGGCAAGGGAGCCTCAGGGGTTAGCTGTGCTCATACTCCTGCCCCATGGAGTAGCTCAGGGGACATCCGGCACCCTGAGGGAGAAGGAGGTGATGGGACCCATGCCAGTGATTCCCACAGGAGAGGTGCCTGAATGCCACAGCGCATCGGACTCTTCCCCCCCACCCCGTCTCATCCCTGACGCAACTGATGGGCACCAGGCAGAACAGGGCAGCGCCATGCCACCTGGGACACATGAGCGCCAGCCCGGCCTATCCAGGCCCGGTCGCCCCAGAAGGCAGCTGCCAAAGGAGACCTTTGGATTCCATGAGGAAAAAGTAAACGGAAGATTTTCTCTCGCTTGCAGCTAGTAGAACACATCTACAATGGTCCTCACAGAACATTGTGAAAGAAAGCAGTCAGCAGAATTATCTTGGAAAGCTCTGAAAAGGATGTTGTGTATCTGTTGCCAACCTGAACAAGACCCTAAGGTATCCACAGTCATGAGGTCTGTAAAGAAAAGGTGGAGAGCCATGTAGACAAGAAATTAATGGAAGGATCCCCAAAGAATCTTACCTCAGAGAATTGGAGGAGAAAGTAAAGTGACTTTTAGAAGGCTAAGGCATACCTTTGGTGCATGAAACTTCAGGGTTATTTTAATATATAAGGGAGATTAAGTAAAATCGGAACTGAGTTTATAGCATAATTATTATAACTACAGTATTACGTTAATGGTGCTTGGTCTGTTTATTTTCTCTTTACATATAATAAAGTTTGTTTTATTTAACAATGTGAAAATTTAAGGCATGGTTCTGTTTGTTATGTCTGAATTTCTTCTTTAAACATTCAGAATCCCTAACAGGACCATAAGAATAGCACAAGAGTGTTAAAGAGCACAAACTATCAATGTGACATTAAATGCACAGAAGGGAGGAATTTAATGGCTACTATCTGCCTAACTGGCCACTTTTTTGTATCAGTCAAATTTCTACTGCTGAGAAAGTGCCTTCAGAGACTCGGCAGGGTAGGTTAATACCTGTCAGCAGTGTGGAGCTTTTATTTCACATTTCCTACTGCTCTTTTGTGTATTGTCTGTAAAAGTCATTTGACAGTGATTCTAATCAATATTCCTTCAGATATACATCCATCACTCAAAGCAACAATGCTGTAATATGGAGTGTAACTTTCAGGACACTCTGCTGTAATTTATTCCATCCTCTCACATCTTGTCTATAGAAGCCATTTGTCTACATTTGTGATCAATACCACTGTTTAAATGTTTCTACGATTTTCAAACTTTACTTAAGAAGTATGGCTACTCAATTTAAAAGGCCTACAAGCCTGCGGCCCGACAAACTGTTCCACTCTATTTGCAAGCAATCAGAATGATCTGCTTTATGGCACTAATAGTACAATGTGTGGTTGGTAGACAGATGAGAAAATAAATCCACATCTACAGTGAAGCTATCGCTTTCTTAGAGAGATTTATTGGCAATCAGTTCAGCACACAGAAAAAGCCATGATCATCTCAGAGAGGTGTTGCTGGCACAGCAATGATTCCAAGCACATCTTGCGGAAGACTTCCTCCCTGTGTAAAAGTCTGAGGTGATTCTTTGCAGACCAGTTTAAAATGTTATTAATCAACTGGAGGGAATCCTCCTTACTGAAATTACGGGAGGAAATTCCGATGGTGAAGCCTACCACTGCATCATTCACTTTAATTTTTCTCCTCGTATTTTAACAATTGAAATTCTGGGCCTGTGGCCTCTTAATGGGCCCTGAAATAACCACTAAAGCAAAAACAAAGTCTGGGAGAGTGTAATGTAAACAATGTAAACTGATTAGGAACCAAGAGTAAAGGTCACAGTTTTGCAGAGAGCTCATGAATCACTTTTTTTTCTTGCAATGTATCAGTCTGTAGATCCCCTGTTAGCGCAATAGATAAAAGCATTGCCTAATGGAATAGTAATCCATTCAGACCTGTGGATTGGATTGGATTGGATTTATTTATTGTCACGTGTACCAAGGTACAGTGAAAAGTATTTTTCTGCGAGCAGCTCAACTGATCATTAAGTACATGGGAAGAAAAGGGAATAAAAGAAAATACATAATAGGGCAACACAAGCTATACAATCTAACTACATAAGCACCGGCATCGGATGAAGCATACAGGGTGCAGTGTTAATGAGGTCAGTCCATAAGAGGGTCATTTAGGAGTCTGGTAACAGCGGGGAAGAAGCTGTTTTTGATTAAGTTCTTGCGTGTTCTCAGACTTCTGTATCTCCTGCCCGATGGAAGAAGTTGGAAGAGTGAGTAAGCCGGCTGATGATATGCCATCAATGAACACACGACGAGTGGTGAACGTAACTGAGGCTTTAATAAACTAAACAGAAAGCCTCCTGGCCTCTGATCCTGAACTGGATCAGAGGCGGAGACCAGCCACCTTTACACCGGGCCCGAGGGGAGGAGGAGCCATCGGGTAGTGGTTTACCACATTACATCTAATACAGTGCCCATTTACCACAATACACATATTATACACTACAGTGGTTTACAACATTCACCCCCTGTTAAAAAAAAAGCCCAGCGGGGGTGAAGTGGACTTAAAGATCAAGTCTGTCGGGGGCCTTGACCTTCAGCCGTGATCGCCTCAGTCCTGGCTGTGGTGTGGACACCCATGTCGAGACCTGCGCGTCCGGGAGTGTGTCGTCCTCTTCTTCACCCAGTTGTTGAGTCGGTGGAGGAGGGGGGCGGTGTATGGGCGGGGGTGGTGGTAATGGTCGCTGGTGGGCCTGCGGATGCCAGTTCTTGAAGTAGGTGGGTGGAGACGGTGTAGGGTCGGGGGTGGTGGTGATGGTCGCTGGGGAACCTGCAGGTGCCAAATCCCGGACGGAGACTGTGTCCTGTTGCCCGTCCTGATGTGCCACGTAGGCATATTGTGGATGGGCATGGAGGAGCAGGACTTTCTCGACGAGGGGATCAGATTTATGAGTCCTCGCATGCTTCCGGAGGAGGACAGGTCCCAGGACTGTCAGCCAGGACGGGAGCGAGACCCTGGAGGTGGACATCCTGGGGAAGGCAAACATATGTTCGTGAGGGGTCTCATTGGTAGCAGTGCACAGGAGCGACCGGATGGAGTGGAGCGCATCGGAGAGGACCTCCTGCCAGCGAGAGACTTCTAGACCGTAGGGCCAGGAGGACGGCCTTCCAGACCGTCGTGTTCTCCCTCTCCACCTGTCCGTTGCCCCCGGGGTTGTAGCTGGTCGTCCTGCTGGAGGCGATGCCCTTGCTGCGCAGGAACTGACGCAACCCGTCGCTCATGAAGGAGGAAGCCCGATCGCTATGCATGTAGGTGGGGAACCCGAACAAGGTGAAAAGACTGTGCAGGGCCTTGATGACGGTGGCAGAGGTCATGTCAGGGCATGGGATGGCAAAGGGGAATCTTGAGTATTCGTCAACAATGTTGAGGAAGTACACGTTACGGTCAGGGGAGGGGAGGGGCCCTTTGAAATCGATGCTGAGGCGCTCAAAGGGAGGCATTTACCAGCTGCGCCCTGTCTGGCCGTTTGCACTCCCAGTAGACCTGGCAGTCCCTGGTCACGGTCCTGACCTCCTCGATGGAGTAAGGCAGGTTGCGAGCCTTGATTTTGCCCCGCTGTGGATTGTTAAACATGAAGGCAACTGACCGTTGGTCAGTGAGGAGAGTGAATCGCCTGCCGGCCAGGTAATGCCTCCAATGTCGCACAGCTTCCACTATGGCTTGGGCTTCCTTTTCGATGGAGGAGTGTCAAATTTCAGAGGCATGGAGGGTACGGGAGAAGAAAGCCATGGGCCTGCCCGCCTGGTTGAGGGTAGTGGCCAGAGCAAAGTCCGACGCATCGCTCTCCACCTGGAACGGAATGGACTCGTCCACAGCGTGCATCGTGGCTTTGCCAATATCTGCCTTGATGCGGTTGAAGGCCAGGCGGGCCTCAGCCGTCAGGGGAAAAGCGGTAGATTTAATAAGTGGACGGGCCTTGTCTGCATAATTGGGGACCCACTGGGCATAGTAAGAGAAGAACTCCAGGCATCTCTTCGGGGCCTTGGGGCAGTGGGGGAGGGGGAGTTCTAGGAGGGGGCACTTGCGGTCAGGTCGGGCCCTAGGACTCCGTTTTCCACAACGTAGCCAAGGAAGGCTAGGCGGGTTGTGCGGAAAACGCATTTTTCCCTATTATAGGTGAGGTTCAGTAGTTGAGCGGTGTGGAGGAATGCCGGAGGTTTTCGTCATGGTCCTGCAGGTCATGGCCACAGATGTTGACATTATCTAAGTACGGGAACGTGGCCCGAAGCCCGTACTGGTCAACCATTCGGTCAATTTCTCGTTGGAAGACCGAGACCCCATTGGTGATGCCGAAGGGGAAGGAAGTGGTAGAGGTGGCCATCTGCCTCGTAGGCAGTGTATTGGCGGTCCTCCGGGCGGAGAGGGAGCTGGTGGTACGCGGACTTCAAGTCAACAGTGGAGAAGACTCGATACTGCGCAATCTGGTTGGCCATGTCAGATATGCGGGGGAGGGGGTACGCATCGAGCTGTGTGTGCCGTTTGATGGTCTGACTGTAGTCGATGACCATCCGGTGCTTCTCCCCAGTCTTGATGACCACCACTTGGGCTCTCCAGGGGCTGGTACTAGCCTCAATGATCCCCTCTCGTAGGAGTCGCTGGACCTCCGACCTGATAAAGGCCCTGTCCCGGGCACTGTATCATCTGCTCCTAGTAGCGAAGGGCTTACAGTCCGGGGTGAGGTTAGCGAAGAGCGAGGGTGGGGCGACCTTAAGGGTCGCGAGGCGACAGATGGTGAGGGGGGGCAGGGATCCACCGAACTTTAAAGTAATGCTTTAGAGGTGGGAGATTTTTTGGGTCGTGCGTAAAATTGGGAGAGAGTAGCGCCTTACCGTATCTGGGCGTATGAAGCTGTCTGTGCTCCCGGAGACGAAAAGGCAGGCCGTCTCGTGCCCGTTGATCTGGACAGTCATTGTAGATTTCGTGAGGTGATGAGGCCGGGACTGGTCTAGCGTGATGGAGGCGAGATTTGGAAGGTGATGGGTAGGCAGGTCGGAGGTAGCGGCGGCCAGTGTACGACCGGGTGAGCAGGGCTCCCGGGAGGCTGCGGAGTGGTCCCAAGATGGCGGCCCCCATGGGTCGGGCATGGCGGGTGGAGTACAAGATAGCGTTAAAGATGGCGGCCCCCATCGGTCGCACGTGGCGGGCGAGATCGAAGATGGCGGCAAAAATGGCGGCGCCCATGGGTTGCACGTGGCGGTTGGCGCGGCAGCTGGGGGCGGCCCCGACAGGCAGCGCTGCTGGGCCTAGAAGTTTTAGGGAGAGATCAGGCCTGGCATGCTTTTGCGAAGTGGACCTTCCTCCCACACCCGTTGCAAGTCGCGTTCCGTGCAGGGCAGCGTTGTCTAGGATGATTCCCCTGGCCGCAAAAGTAGACTTGCGGGCTCACCCGTGCATTGAGGATCTATTTCTTTTGGCGGTTGGTGAAGTCTTCGGGGGAGGATCCGAGGTACGCTTCGGAGCAGCTTAGCCAGTGCTCAAATGTTGCAGTGGCATCGGCTGCCTGTGGGTCCAGCTCCAGGCGATCAGGCTTGAGCGATGAATTCATCTTAGTAGTTAGTTTATTAAATTGATGTGCCATCAATGAACTCATGACGAGTGGTGAACATAACTGAGGCTTTAATAAACTAAACAGAAAGCCTCCTGGCCTCTGATCCTGAACTGGATCAGAGGCGGAGACCAGCCACCTTTATATCCGGCCCGAGTGGAGGCAGAGCCATCGGGCAGTGGTTTACCACATTACATATAATACAGTGACCATTTACCACAATACACATATTATACACTGCAGTGGTTTACCACAGGTGGGAGGGGTCTTTGATTATGCTGGCAAAGAGCACCCTACCCAAGGTCAACACCTCCACCCTATCCCAATAACCCAGTAACGCCACAAAACACTAAGGGCAATTTTGAACACTAAGTGCAATTTATCATGGCCAATCCACCTAACCTGCACATCTTTGGACTGTGGGAGGAAACCGGAGCACCCGGAGGAAACCCACGCACACACGGGGAGGATGTGCAGACTCCGCACAGACAGTGACCGAAGCCGGAATCGAACCTGGGACCCTAGAGCTGTGAAGCAATTGTGCTACCCACAATGCTACCGTGCTGCCCATGTCAGGCTGTAATGCAGCCAGATAGCATGCTTTCTATGGTGCATCTGTAAAAGTTGGTAAGGGTTAAAGTGGACATGCCAAATTTCTTTAGTTTCCTGAGGATTTATAGGCGCTGTTGTGCTTTCTTGGTGGTAGCGTCGATGTGGGTGGACCAGGAAAGATTTTTGGAGATGTGCACCCCTAGGAATTTGAAACTGCTAACCATCTCCACCTCGGCCGTACATGCTGACAGGGGTGTGTACAGTACTTTGCTTCCTGAAGTCAATGACCAGCTCTTTAGTTTTGCTGGCATTGAGGGAGAGATTGTTGTCGCTGCACCACTCCACTAGGTTCTCTATCTCCCTTCTGTATTCTGATTTGTTGTTATTCGAGATCCAGCCCACTGCAGTCGTATTGTCAGCAAACTTGTAGATGGAGTTGGAACCAAATTTTGCCACGCAGTCGTGTGTGTACAGGGAGTAGAGTAGCGGGCTAAGTACGCAGCCTTGTGGGGCCCCGGTATTGAGGACTATTGTGGAGGAGGTGTTGCTGTTCATTCTTACTGATTGTGGTCTGTTGGTCGGAAAATTGAGGATCCAGTTGCAGAGTGGGGAGCCAAGTCCTAGGTTTTGGAGCTTTGATATGAGCTTGGCTGGGATTGTGGTGTTGAAGTGAGAGCTGTAGTCAATAAATAGGAGTCTGATGTAGGAGTTCTTGTTGTCGAGATGCTCTAGGGAAGAGTGTAGGGCCTGGGAAGTGGTGTCTGCTGTGGACCGGTTGTGACGGTATGCGAATTGCAGCGCATCAAGGCGTTCTGGGAGTATGGAGGTGATGCGCTTCATGATCAACCTCTCGAAGCACTTCATTACGACTTAAGTCAGGGCCACCGGACAGTAGTCATTGAGGCACGTTGCCTGGTTCTTCTTTGGCACCGGTATGATGGTGGTCTTCTTAAAGCAGGTGGGGACCTTGGAGTGGAGTAGGGATAGGTTAAAGATGTCCGCGAACACCTCTGCCAGTTGTTCCGCGCAGACTCTGAGTGCACAACCAGGGATCCTGTCTGGATCCATCCCCTTCCGATGGTTCACTTTCAGGAAGATCGATCTGATTTCGGAAGCTGTGATGGTGGGTATGGGTGAGTTATGGGCTTTGTAGCCCGTTATGTTGTTTAGTCCTTGCCACTACTGCCGAGCGTCTGTCTGTGCTCTAGCTTGGTTTGATTCCCTCTTGGCATCTCGGATGGCTTTGTGGAGGTCGTACCTGGATTTCTTGTATAGGTCAGGGTCGTCTGACTTGAACGCCTCAGATCTGTCCTTCAGTCGGGAGTCAATCTGAAAATGAAAATAAAATGAAAATCGCTTATTGGCACAAGTAGGCTTCAAATGAAGTTACTGTGAAAAGCCCCTAGTCGCCACATTCCGGCGCCTGTTCGGGGAGGCTGGTAGGGGAATTGAATCGTGCTCCTGGCATGCCTTGGTCTGCTTTAAAAGCCAGCTATTTAGCCCAGTGTGCTAAACCAGCCCCAATCTCGCGATTGAGCCATGATTTCCGGTTGGGGAACTTAAGTACTGCTTTCTTTGGCACGCAGTCGTCCACACATTTACTGATGAAGTCTGTGACGGTGGTGGCATACTCATTTAAGTTGGTCGCTGAGTTCTTAATGTGGACCAGTCCACTGTCTCTAAGCAGTCACGTAAGAGCTCTTCCGTTTCCTCGGACCAGCACTGCACGACCTTCTTAGCTGGATTCTCC
This sequence comes from Scyliorhinus torazame, assembly GCF_047496885.1. Taxonomy (NCBI): domain Eukaryota; kingdom Metazoa; phylum Chordata; class Chondrichthyes; order Carcharhiniformes; family Scyliorhinidae; genus Scyliorhinus; species Scyliorhinus torazame. The sequence goes on from NC_092711.1 coordinate 276,866,087, forward strand.
CGCTTGAGGTTCTGCTTGTATGCCGGGAGAAGGAGCACCGTCTTATGGTCTGATTTCCCAAAGTGCGGTCGGGGGATCGAACGGTAGGCGCCCTTGATTTTTGAGTAGCAGTGGTCAAGAGTGTTGTCGCCCCTGGTGGGACAGGAGATGTGCTGGTGGAATTTTGGCAGTACACTCTTGAGGTTGGCCTTGTTGAAGTCTCCGGCCATGATGAACAAGGCCTCCGGGTGTTCTGTTTCGTAGTTATTTATAACTGTGTACAGTTTGTCCAGCGCCTTCCTCACTTCTGCCTGGGGTGGGATGTAGACCGCTGTGATAATGGCTGCAATGAACTCACGTGGAAGATAGTATGGGCGGCACTTCACGGTCAGGTATTCCAGGTCCGGGGAGCAGTATGTCGCCAGGGTCGCCACATCCATGCACCAGGAGGAGTTGATGAGGAGGCAAACGCCTCCAACCTTCGCTTTGCCTGATGACGCGTTGCGATCCGCCCGGTGAATTGAGAAGCCTTCAGGTTGTAAGGCACAGTCAAGTGAGGCGGGGGTGAGCCATGTCTGTGAAACAGAGCACACAGCAGTCTCTTACTTCCCTCTGAGATGTAAGTCTGACTGTAAGCTCATCCAGCTTGTTTTTGATCGCTTGGATGTTTGCCAGGAGTATGCTGGGAGAGGGGTCTTGAAACAGCGTTACTTCAGTCTAACCTGCATACCGCCGCGTTTCCCTTGCTTCCTCAGTCGGCGGCTGTGGCTGGATGATCCTGGGATCCGATGGGAGAAGCCTGCTCTTGTGGAAGGCAAGTGGTTGCATCTGGCGGGGTCCAGGGCGTTGGCGGGGACCAGGGAGCTGGTTACGTTTCCAGGGTCGCATCTGGCAGGGCCCCGGGAGCTGGCTGAGGTAGAGGGGTTGCTAGGGAGGCATGTTTGCGATCCGGATGGGTCCCGGCATTCTGCGGGCACGGGAATACCTTGCAGCGCGTTCGGGTCCTCGCGTGGGGTCTCTGCCATTTCGGGGGTCCTGGGTCATGGGCAGGGGCTTCCTGAGGCAGGTTGAGCTGAGTCCCGTGGTATATTCCCTCCCTGTACACGCCTGGGGTCGGGTCTTTGAGTAGGCATCTCCAGATAGGTCAGGATGCTGGGCGGGCTTTTCTCGGTCGGGTCACTGGGCGGGTCTCTCGGGGTCGAGTTGGGCCGGGTCTCATCGTGGGGGGTCGGATCAAGAGCTCCGGGGACTGGGCCGGGCGATTCGGGGCTGACGGCCGGATTGGGAGCTCCGAGGTCCGGGTCAGATCCAAATCGAGGTCGGGGCTGATGTGTTATGTGAATTGGTTCAACGTTGACTGCAACTGGATGCAGTGAAACTAGAAACAGGCTTCCGACACAGGAGATGGTCCAACACTGTTTTATTTAACTTCCTGATTGCTGTACATAATCTGCTGTGGGTTGACACTCTATTAATCTAACTGATAACCTCCTACTGGCTTGAGCAGACTAGCTCTCTACCTCATGGAGATGGTGCTCACTGGCTTGTGCACTCAAACTATCTCAGTACCTGTGTCCTGTGAGAGAGCGTCTTAATGCCCTGTCGGCTTTATAGTGGTGGTGTCCTGTCTGGTGATTGGTTGTTCTGTGTCGTGTGTGTTCATTGGTTATCCTGCGTGTCAATCACTGCTTGTCTGCATCTCAATATAACATGAGTGGATATTATGACAGGGGCGTCACTTCCGTTTTGGGCCCGATCCACTTACAGGTCGTGGAGGTCAGGTTGGGTCGGGTCTGTTGCTCTCTTTGGTAGTTTCTAAATATGGCGGTCAATATGGTCGCCTTCCTTAATTCTAATTACGTTTGCTTTAGAGTCGCCAGGTATCTTTCGATACCATCACAAGGTTCAAACCTGAATACTGATCAAAGAGTCGGTACACCAGTTGGTTAGTTCAAAGTCAATGCTATTTATTTACACACAAAGCTATATCTACTCATGCACGAAATACTACAGACTAAACTATCACTACTGCTAAAGCCTATACTTAGCTTCGGGCGTCCACTCCGTCAGAGGAACAATGGCCGTTGTTCGGTTCTGAGGCTGCTGGGGTCGAAGTGGTAGAGGGGAACTGCTAAGGTCGTCCGTCTGGTAGCGAGCGTTGACCTTGGACTTACTTGCTTCTGGTGTAGCTGGTGGAAGGGTCTCTCCGCTTTGAGAGCCAATTCCAAGAGAGCGATTCTCTCTTGGGGCCTTCTTCTTATACCCGAATGGGGCTTTGTGCACATTTGGGTGGGCCTTGAACTTGGCCCCAATCAATTGGGCCATTCCTTGATCATTCGAATTGATCCTGACCAATAAAGGGGTGGGTGCCCTGATGGCTGGGCATGTCCTAGGTGGCCGTTGGCCTGCTTTGTATTCTGCTTTTGGTCTGGGGAACTGGCGCTGCGAGGTCTGGGGCCAGATCGGTTACTTAAGTATCTTCCTTTGTTCCTGGAGATGGGCCATCCATATACTAATGGACCTACCATTTCAGTCTCATCTGGGAGCTGTTTCTCCAATATGCAGACAGGCTCCATGCCTGCTTGCTTTCTTAACATTGTCCATTTTTCCCTGCAATCTTTGCAAATGTCCATTTTGTATTCTGGAAGTGGCCATCCCAGGTGGCTGCACTCCTTCCTTGTGATCCTCAACGCGAAGATGCAGGATCACATTACCGCGTCATCTTCGTTCCTCTCCTAAGTCGGGCACCCATAAGCACTTGACAGGCTCTACACTGCTCTGTCCTATGAATTGCAACATTTACCTAAATCACTTTATGTACATACATCATTTTAAAATTCTACGGGGCGCTATGACATTCAGGCATGCATTACAAAATTTTAAAAATTGGAACCTCTAACTGTCCTTAACTAAACTAACCTCAATCAATCAAAATAATTTACAACATTTTAAACTGTACAATAGCAGCAACACAGGTCTCTCTGGCTTGGCAGTCAAGCACAGAGTTTTACATGTCTTTGTTAGAACGAAACGAACACACAAAAAAAACGGATGTACTTTAATTCACTTAAAGGGGTTGGGGGGGGGGGGGGTCTGTTGAAGTCCGAAAATAGGGGATCTGAAGGTGTATACCGGGGATGCGGGAGGCTTTCCTTCGCCATTTCCTGAGTCTAAGGGTCTGAACGGTAGCATAGTGATTAGCACAATTGCTTCACAGCTCCAGGGTCCCAGGTTCGATTCCCGGCTCGGGTCACTGTCTGTGCGGAGTCTGCACGTTCTCCCCGTGTGTGCGTGGGTTTCCTCCGGGTGCTCCGGTTTCCTCCCACAGTCCAAAGATGTGCTGGTTAGGTGGATTGGCCATGATAAATTGCCCTTAGTGTCCAAAATTGCCCTTAGTGTTGGGTGGGGTTACTGGGTTAGGGAGGTGTGCGGTTGGGTAGGGTGCTCGTTCCAAGAGCCGGTGCAGGCCCGATGGGCCGAATGGCCTCCTTCTGCACTGTAAATTCTATGAACTATGAACGGCACTGCAGAGTATCGCCAGTACTAACAGTGCTTCCCAACGTAGGACAGGGAATACCAGGTGATGAACTAGTCACACCAGGTCGGTGTATCGGTAACTATCTTGGGGTTTAGTGTATGGCAGGGGTGGGAAACATTCACGGCCTGTGTGGTAGGGGTCAGGGGGGTAGCGTCCGCACGCAACTGGAGGGATCCAGCTAAGATCCAACTGTAGAGCATGACGGTTGTCTTCATCTTTCCTTCTTCTTTCGTCTTCTTGAGGCTTCTGTGGTTCCGGAGATCTATGGACACAAGCATAATTTCTGTTATTATCTTGCTTAAGATCTCGTTCTGTCTGTCCTTTCATTGCCAATTACTCATTATAATTGGTCACCATCTGTGACTCCCTTATTTTTTAATTTTTTAAACCAAATATTTGGGACAAGACATCCGAGAAAAATACTGACACAGAGCGAGCCGTCTCGCAGCCTGTGTAATCTACCATCCTAGTGTTTGAGGATGTAAATAGCATCTGGAAGCAACCTAAGGGTTGCCATAAACAACCAAAAGAGTTTTGAACTTAAAGAGCCAAAATGGTGTGCGTATGGGCCACGGCGGATAAGAATGGGTGGAATCCCCGGGTAGGATGGTGACCAGTGCCGTATGTGCTCTTCCCGAGCATAGCTGACCGGAGGGGGTCCTCAGGGAGGGCGGAGACCAGTGCCATTTCTCCACTGCCTGAGCGACCGGCAAGAACGGTACGAATATGTGGTCGTTGTGTGGGCTGCCTCTTATGATAACCTTCGAATCAGAAGAGTAGCTATGATTGGTTGTCTGCCGACAAACTAGTTCCTCTAACAGCCATTGGGCGTCAGAAGGGTAGTTCTGCCTGCATCAAGATGTGGCGTGGGGCCATGAAAACTTTAAATTAACAAACAACATTTAACATTCACAATAACGAACAAACATTCATAAGAAACATGGTGCAGGTTCCATCAGAAAGGACACCGTAACTCTCCATCGGTTCCTTTTTACCAACATCTGGACACCTCATTGCTCTAAAGTGAACAGAGTCGCAAAGGGATTTGTTTGGTGGGAGTCAGACTCTATGTCATCATCTTCTCCCGGCTGCCATACTCTTGACTGGAGTAGGTGCACTAAAGCTGCTTGGGGCAAATTGGGGTCCATCTCTCATTCCGGATCAGCCTGAACAAATTGTCTCGGTGCCAGAATCTTGTGTCGAGGTTGGAGCTGCAAGGGTTTAATCCGTAATCATTGGGTGGTGGGTCTGGGTCAGGGGCTTTAATGTATGTTTTCTCAAGGGGGTTGCTGGAATCATGTTCGGAATCGCTGGGAGTGGGGCCTGGTGCAGGGGTGTAATCGTAACGTGGTGTGCTGGGGCTGTCGTCATCGCTATCGCTGTTGCTGTCACTGCTGGTTGAAGGGAGGGAGAGGCGGAGTCGTGCCTCTGGGGGTGGAGTCGAAGTCGTGTCTGAGGATGGGCTGGACAGGTTGGGGGAGGGTAGGAATACATCGTTCGTGGGCGGGGCGTGCTCATCTGCTGCTGCAAGCGAGATGTGGTGTGCATGGTTGTTCTGCGAGCCATAAACCTTAAGCTGGTTTATGTGAAACCACGCAGACTTGCCATTCGGATAGGTGTTCTTATACACAGAGGGGCTGACTTTATCTGAGATGGAGTACGGTCTGGAAAATTTGGGGGAAAGGAATGAATTGGTGTTGTATAGGGATAGCATCACTTGCTGCCTTACTGCAAACTTGGTGGCGTATACCGTTTCGTCAAAGCAAGCCTTGCTTTGCTTCTTGTGGGTTCCTAGCCTGACGGCTGCTGCAAGCTGGGTGGCCTTCACATTTTCAATAACCTGTTGTACTGCTTTCTCATGCGTGAAGGCGGTGACTGCGGGGCTGGCTAAATCCAGTCCTAATAAATATTCTGTGCCTTTCATGGGGGGTCCGGTCATGAGGATGTGGGGGGTGTATCCTGTGGACGTGGATGCTGTGTTTCGAATGAACATTAATGCAAATGGGAGAACTGCGTCCCAAGTGCTGTTGTGCTGTTGCACCATTTTTCTGAGGGTGGATTTAGAGTTCTGTTCATCCTTTCTACAATGCCGCTTGATTGGGGGTATGCTATATGAAATTTTTGCTTTATTCCGAAAATTGTGAGGACGTTTTTCATCACTTGTTCTGTAAAATGGGAGCCTTGATCGGACTCTAAACTGCGTGGGAGGCCCCATCTTGTAAAGATGTGCTGGGTTAGGATTTTAGGGGCTGGGAAGTTGCCTTTTAAATCTTCTCTGAGCTTCTCATCTTCCTTTTGAGCCTTTGCTAAATCTTGAATGTTGGTCTGTGAGACCTGAACCGCGTGTACTGGGGCACTTTCGGGGGGGGGTTCCAAAAGTGACGATGCCTGGAACCTGCGTCTGCTTTAACGTTAGCAGGGGGGGAAGAACGATGATGACTTCGAACTTTGATAATTCCATATTTCCTATCTTTGGCCGTTTTCAGAATATGTCGGAGTAATGGGGCTGAGGGTAGGGGCTTTCCGTCTGCGGAAACAAATCCTCTAGTTTCCCACAGGGGCAGGAATTCTGTTAAACTGTTGCAGACATATAAACTGTCCGAATGTATTTCGGCTGGGGTCAGAAATGAGTCGGGGTGATCCACAATATACACTATGGCTGCCAGTTCTGCTGCCTGCGAGCCTAAATGTCCTGGCAATTTCAACGAAATCTCTTCGAGGGCACGTCCCTGCGCGTCCTCTACATAAATGCCACAACCGGTGATTCTTTTCCCATTTAAAACTGTGGAGGAGCTATCCACATAGATTCTAAGGGGTGCACATGTATCTGTGGGCTGGGGTCTCTGGGATGTAGTACCTGCTTTCCTGGGGGCTGACTTTGGTATAAAGGATCCTGTATTATGCTTTGTGGTGATTATCTCATACACATGTGGGGTACCTGCATATTGTAAGTTATCGGCTAGGAAAGTGTAGGTCTTGGTTCTCTTAACCGTGATGTCCCATCCCTGTAAAAGAAGGGTCCAACGGGCTGCGCGGATTTGGCCATCCTTAAGTCGACCATCTAGTAATCGCAGTGTTGGGGTGTGTTCAGTGAGAATGGTGATGGGGTTGAGTCCTGTGATGTAGGCAAAGTATTGTACTGCCCAAAAAAACTGCGAGCAGGTGCCTTTCGCAGTCAGAAAATCTTTGCTCTACTGGATCTATTACGCGCGAGACGTATGCCACGGGGCCTAATCGATCATATCGTTCAGCAATACTAAAGAGCTGGTCATTGACTTCAGGAAGCAAAGTACTGTGCACACCCCTGTCAGCATCAACGGGGCCGAGGTGGAGATGGTTAGCAGTTTCAAATTCCTAAGGGTGCACATCTCCAAAAATCTGTCCTGGTCCACCCACGTCAACGCTACCACCAAGAAAGCACAACAGCACCTATAGCTTCCTCAGGAAACTAAGGAAATTCGGCATGTCCACATGAACACTTACCAACTTTTACAGATGCACCACAGAAAGCATCCTATCCGGCTGCATCACAGCCTGGTATGGCAACTGCTCGGCCCAGGACCGCAAGAAACTTCAGAGAGTCGTGAACACCGCCCAGTCCATCACACGAACCTGCCTCCCATCCATTGACTCCATCTACACCTCCTGCTGCCTGGGGAAAGAGGGCAGCATAATCAAAGATCCCTTCCACCCGGCTTACTCACTCTTCCAACTTCTTCCATCGGGCAGGAGATACAGAAGTCTGAGAACACGCACGAACAGACTCAAAAACAGCTTCTTCCCCGCTGTTACCAGATTCCTAAATGACCACATTAACACTACACCCTGTATGCTTCATCCAATGCCAGTGCTTATGTAGTTACATTGTATATGTTGTGTTGCCCTATTATGTATTTTCTTTTCTTCCCTTTTCTTCCCATGTATTGAATGATCTGTTGAGCTGCTCGCAGAAAAATACTTTTCACTGTACCTCGGTACACGTGACAAAAACAAATCCAATCTGATCCAATCTTGGAGGAGCATGGCCGAAAGGGTTCGGTCGGTAGTTGCAACCTCAATTGCTTACGGGGAAAGTGGATCTGCAACCTGTAATGCGGGGGTTGTGCTGAGGGCTCTTTTTAAAGCATCCACAGCATCCGTGTGCTGTGGAAGCCATTCCCAAGGTGTTTGTTTCTTGAGAAGTTCAGATAGGGGCGCTGCTTTTGTGGCGAAACCGTCGATATGGTTTCTGCAGTCGCCAACCAGTCCTAGAAATGACCGGAAGGCTGAGACATTATGGGGCTGGGGTAATTTGACGATCGAGTCAATTCTTTTCTGCTTGATCTTGCGTTTGCGATGTGTGATTACTGTACTTAAGTAAATTACTTATTCCTGTAAAACCTGGGCCTTCTTGGGATTCACTTTACAGCCAATTTGTTGTAGGAGCCCTAAAAGTTCGTTGAGAAGTGAAATGTGCTCTCCCTTTGTGTCCGTCTGTAGTAGCAGATCATCTACATATTGGACCAGACAATCTGGTCGGGAAACTTTTGCTGAACCATTTGCCAGCTGTCGGTAGAAAATGGAGGGGGAGTTGTGGAAGCCTTGTGGAAGGCAGTATACTACTGTCCTAGGAATGTGAATGGGAATTTATATTGGCATGCTTTATCCAATGGAATAGACCAAAAGCCGTTGCTAATGTCCAAAACCGATTTTTTTTTTGACTGTAGTCCCTGTTTGAGCATGGTCTCGGGTCTCGTGGCTATGGTGGGGGCTGCTACTGGGGTTACTTTGTTCAGTTCCCGGTAATCAATGGTCAGTCGCCATGATCCATTGGGTTTCCTGACGGGCCAAATTGGTGCGTTATTCGTGGAGGCTACTGATCGGAGTATGCCTTGATCAAGCAAACTCTGTATTACTTTTGAGGTTTCTCCCTCTGTTCCTTGGGGAAAACCATATTGTTTTTGGGGACTGGTGTCGGGACCTGTAATATTCACCAAGCCAGCGATCTTGCCACAGTCGTGCTTGTGCTGTGCAAATGCTGCTTTGTGTTGCTGCAGGACTTCCCTAACTTGTTTGTCCTGATTAATGGCTCGAGTGTCGAACCAGAAGTCTCCTAATGCGCTGATCCTTTTTTTAAACTCTCCAACTGTGAGCGTGGCGGGGGCTCGTGCTGCCTTTGCCATTCTCCATACATATTTATTTACCGGATCAAATGAGAGGTTGTGGGAGCTCATGAAGTCAATTCCTAAGATGTGTTCGGCTGTCTGGGGTAGATCGACCAGAACTACGGGGCGTTTAGTTTTAATGTTCCCTATCTCGATTGTTATAGGGGCTGTAATGTGTCCCTGCTGTAAATGGTCTGTAAAACCGCTGAGTGTAATGGTGTCTGTCGTGGGCCACGTGTCTAGCTGAAACATTGTGGAGGAATTGAGCATGGTGCGGGACTCTCCTGTGTCCCAGAGGAATTCTACGGGGTGTCCCCGGACTGAGCCTGCCACTACCGGTCTACCGGACTTGTCCTAAAGGATGTCGCAGACCCAAGTTGTGGAGCCCAAACACCATCAGACGGTGTCGTTCATATCTGTGTTCTCAGAACGGGTGCTAACGCTATGGATTGGCTTTGCCCTATTCTTATTTAGGGTGCCTGTCTGTTGGTTTCTTTGCTGCTTCTGGGGCGCTTGACATTCTCGTGCGTAGTGTCCTAATTGTCCACAATTGTAACACTCCTGGGATCTGGGTTGCTGTGGGCTGTTCCTGCCCTCATTTTCCCTTGCAGGGTTCTCGTGCATCCTAACTGGATGCATGTCTGCCTGTTCTTCCTGTTTTAACAAATTCAGTTTTGCCTTGGATGTCCCGACCCATTTCTCATTGTGGGCCTCGTCTGAGGGGTCATAATTTGTGCAAGCTCTCTGTCCTGCCTCTGTCGCATGAGAGACTAGGATGCGAGTCCATCTGGCCATATTATCTGCGGACAAATGGATGTGCGCTTATTCTCCGAACACTGCAGTAAAATGTATCCACAAGCGTCCAGCAAACACTGTGGAGTGCTCTGTTTTCTTTTGCCTACACTTGTTTAGGCCTTCTACGGGGTCTCCTTTGTTATAGCTGATTGCATCTAGGATCGCTGTGTGCATTTCTTGGAGTGTGCCTCCTACATTCTGTGGGTCGGGAAGGGCTGCCACGACTGAACGGTCGAGGCTTAAAACTGTGAACGTCACTTGTTCCTTTTCATCCAGGCCGTACATGGTCGGCTGCTGCTTTACTCTAGCAAAGAACTGGTGGGGGTCCGATGTGGGGAGGAACAGTGTCATCTTATCACACACATCCAGTAATTGGGTGACGGTTAATGGGATAGTGTATAGGAAATCTGAGTCTCCTTCTGCTGTGGCCCTGCGATGTGTGGTTACAGGGTTCATAGGGGTGTGTTCTGCTTGTGCAGCCGGGGGTAGGGGTGCTTTTCGTTTCTGGGGTTTTTCCTGTGTACATGTCCCATGTACATATCTGTGGGCAGTCTCATTTACCTCCTGCCAATCGGGGCCATTTTTCTGGTCTAACTGGGGTCCAAACGGGCTCTGAAACCTATTCTGAAAAGAAAGCAGAGATTGCAATTCTGTAATTTGCTTCCGGCACTTTGCGTGATCTACCTCATTCTGCCTTTGTTCCATTGTGGAAATGTGGAGTGCTCATAGGGCTGCTTTTGACTCATTGCACTGTTTCTGCAACTGCTCAACCTGTTGTTCAGTTTCCTGTCTTACCAACACCGTGCGTTGCGTGTCCTGGTAGGCTTTGTCATATTGGGACTGAAAGCTGCTCAAATGGGCGAGACAAGACTGGTGTGCCCACTTGGCATCGTCCACCTCCTTGTCCCTCACCGCAAACTGCTCTCTCAGTTCCTTGTTCTCTCTCTCATATCCGTTCACATCTCCTTCACTACTCTTGTCACTCTCCTCAATCTCTCTACGGAGCGTCCTCACAACCTCCTCTATGCCTCGCAATTGTGCCAAGCAGGAAACGATTGCCATCGGCTTGCGAGCTTTCCCTTATGGATCTCTGTCAGGTTCTTCTTATTGATCTCTGTCAGGTTCTCCCACCAAGTACACCCTATACTCCCGGGACCTGTTTCATCATTGACGCAGTATTCACTCCAAAGGGGCCATCCATACCCTTTGAGATATTTTCTGATTTCTTCTTCCCATACGGGACACTGTCCTACTCTACTGGTCGCTGCGACCTCGAATTCCTGGGGGTTCATAAGGCGTTCCATTGCCTTCATTGCAATTTTTCTCTATTGATGGGGTTTCTACCGAATTTGGAACAGGGGGTGATAAAGTGGTAATGTAAACACGGGTACGGCTTAAGCTAATTTCCGGCCTACAAACCTCCCGACAGTTTTACGCAACAAAATCTCTCAGGTTTACCTTATATCCCTGTTAGTACGCACGCATTAACACACTTCCGAATCTTGGAGTTTTGATCAGTATTGTTTTCAGACTTGTGGTTTTTCTGTTTCCAATTGGAATCCAATTCAAATTTGGGTTCTCTCGGAGTGACTAGGCCACTTCTAGGTCGAATCCCATCAGAGTCGCCAGTAAATGTTGCTCTCTTTGGTTGTTTCTAAATATGGCGGTCATTATGGTCGCCTTCCTTAATTCTAATTACGTTTGCTTTAGAGTCGCCAGGTATCTTTTGATACGGCCACAAGGTTCAAACCCAAATACTGATCAAAGAGTCGGTACACCAGTTAGTTAGTTCAAAGTCAATACTATTTATTTACATACACAGCAATATCTACTCATGCACGAAATACTACAGGCTAAACTATCACTATTGCTAAAGCCTATACTTAGCTTCGGGTGCTCACTCAGTCAGAGGAACAATGGCCGTTGTTCGGTTCTGAGGCTGCTGGGGTCGAAGTGGTAGAGGGGAACAGCTATGGTCGTCCGTCTGGTAGCGAGCGTTGACCTTGGACTTACTTGCTTCTGGTGTAGCTGGTGGAAGGGTCTCTCCGCTTTGAGAGCCGATTCCAAGAGAGCGATTCTCTCCAGGGGCCTTCTTCTTATACCCAAAGGGGGCTTAGCACGCTTTTGGGTGGGCCTTGAACTTGGCCCCAATCAATTGGGCCATTCCTTGATCATTCGCATTGATCCTGACCAATAAAGGGGTGGGCGCCCTGATGGCTGGGTGTGGCCTAGGTGGCCGTTGGCCTGCTTTGTATTCTGCTTTTGGTTTGGGGAACTGGTGCCGCGAGGTCTGCGGCTAGATCGGTTATTTAATTATCTTCCTTTGTTCCCGGAGATGGGCCATCCATGTGCTAATTGGCCTACAGTTTCAGTCTCGTCTGGGAGCTGTTTCTCCACGATGCAGACAGGCTCTGTGCCTGCTTGCTATCTTAACATTGTCCATTTTTCCCTGCAATCTTTGCAAATGTCCATTTTGTATTCTGGAAGTGGCCATCCCAGATGGCTACAGGTCAAAAGGTCTCCACGGGCCTCGGAAGATGTTCAAGCCTGCAAGAAAAGATAAAAGAGAGAGGTTAGTAATAATGTTAGTATTAGAATTAAATTTTAAATGATTAGAATGAGTATAAATTAAGTAAAAAGTGGATCTGTTGGGGAGAGCTCGCAGAGAGTCGCCTCGCTCTGGGACCATCTTCTGATGAGTACGACCTGTATCTGTGGCTGTGATACCTGCTTTATCTTTAATTGGCTGATCTCAACAGAGTGCAGCAGGAAGGGTGTATCAATTGGCCAGTGTGATCAAGTTATTGTCCAATAACCCCTTCAGATGGTGTAAGCATATCAACATTGGATGAATTCAAGATTTGCTTGTCTCTGATAATTGAATAGTCTGGCAATATTTGCTGTCCAGTCTCACCCATGAATCATCACTTTGGCACGGAACTGGGATGCAACCAGTCCCCCCTGTCATAATATACACCAGTATATCATGGTGCAGACACACACTGATGGACACACAGCAAGACCAATCAACACACTCAACACCGCAGCCAATCACCAGTTAGAGCACACGCTCAATAAAGACGGGGCATCAGAGTTCCCGCTCATTCGAGCTGCAGCCTCCTAGTAGGACAGAGCGTACAGCTTGCAGCACAGATCTTCACCATGTGCTGAGTGCATAGACTGGTTCGGACAGGCATAGGTCTTTAGTTCAATCTAATATCGTGTTAACCCACAGTGAAAGTATGTTCAACAGTTTCTGACGTAATAAAATAGTGTTGCACTATTTTAAGTGTTGGTGGCCTTTATGTGTTCCACGGATCCAGAGCACCCAACACATCATGGTACCAGTAGTTGAGGGATATTAGAACTTCTTAGACCTACCTGCAAGTGATCTGCCTTCCACCAGCATACAGCCATCCTGCAAAATGGACAGCGTCTGCCCGCCGCCGTCGCTCCGCATCACCGGTAACCTAGGGGCCGACTGGAAGATATTCAAACAACGCTTCCAGCTCTACCTTGAAGCCACAGACCGGGAGGATGCCTCGGACACCAGGAAGATCGCTCTCTTCCTATCCACGGCTGGGGACCATGCCATCCACATTTTCAATTCTCTCACCTTTGTGGATGGTGAAGATAAAACAAAGTTCAAGACAGTCCTCCTCAAGTTTGACACTCACTGCAGCATAAAGGTGAATGAAAGTTTCGACCGCTATGTATTCCAACAGCGTTTGCAGGGTAAGGATGAACCTTTCCAATCCTTTCTCACCCACCTCCGCATCCTTGCACAGTCCTGTAGCTACGGGCCCACCTCCGACTCCATGATACGCGACCAGATCGTTTTCGGAGTTCAGTCGGACCCCCTACACCAGCAGCTCCTCAAGGTAAAGCAACTCACCCTAGCGACCGCCATCGAGACCTGCGTGCTACACGAAAACGCCACTAGTCGGTATGCCCACATCCAAGCGGCTGAAACGGCGTGGCAAGGTCCCCATGACACAGAAATGACCCAAGCAATTGAGCAACTCTAGGGCCTCAGCCTGGATAAGGGCGGCCATTTTGCGCGCTTTTCATGGACTCCCACGCTTGTGCGCACCAAACGAGGGGACGGCGACGTTGATGAACGTAATGCGCAGGCGTGCACCACGTACGACTGCACCGCGCAGCGAACATACTGACGTGCGGCAACTGTAGCTCCGCCCATTTAAAGCGGCAATACCCTGCCAAATCCCGACACTGCATGAGATGTGGCAAACTTGACCACTATGCCTTTTTATGCAGAGCAGCTCAGACTGCCAACTCATATCGCTTCAGCCAGCCTCGCAGGAATGTCCGGGCCATTCAACCCACGGTCACCGAGTCCGATGCGGACCCACTACCCAACATTGACACCGAGGACCCGAAGGCACCTTTTCGCGTCGGTATCGTTACAAAAAACAGGGTGACCCCGAAGCAAAGAATCCAGCCTCTATCGGTATACAGCATCGATTCAGACGATGAGTGGTGTGCCACCCTGACGGTCAACTGGTCCCAAATACGATTCCGGCTGGACACTGGTGCCTCCGCCAATCTCATTGCGTGGTCTGACTCCAAAGCCTTTGTGTCAAACCAGCCACCCTTCCATCAGCCTGCCAGCTATTAGATTACAATGGCAATGCCATTGCTGCCAGCGGCTCGTGCCAACTTGAAGTGACGCACAGGTTATGCAAAGCCATACTTCCCTTTGAAATTGTGGGCTCCTCGAAAGCCTCCCTGCTTGGCGTGCAGGCATGCAAGCTGTTGAACCTAGTTCAGTGAGTTCACTCTCTCTCCTGCTGATATGTCTGCCTTTCAGGACACCGGCTTCAGGGCGCAACTCGGTGCCATTATCAACCAGCACCACGACATCTTCGAGGGCATGGGCACGCTCCCATACACCTACAAGATCTTATTAAAACAGAATGCCACGCCTGTGGTGCACGCACCTCGCAGGGTCAGAGCACCCAACACATCACCCTCCTGTAGATTTATACTTCAGCAAGACCCCATACCTTAAAGAAGGAGGAGAAACATGTTGGTTACTATTTTTCCATCAAGTTATAGTGGGGGAGATGGGCAGTTTTCTTTCACCCTCGCCATGGTTACACCTAAAAATCGGGCAGTAGAGGGGCCAAAATTGACTCAACAACTCAGCACTGACTGTCTGTCTATTCAGATTCTTGGATCGACGGTGATTTAGGTTGTGTGAGATTATGTCTGAAATTAACTCAGCCCTTGTTGATAAGCGAGGCAGCTGATGCCAATAATGCAGCTCTGACCCAATGCCATTTTCATCCCCACACATGTTGGGCTGGGCGGGATTCTCCGAAAATGGGGCAATGTCCGCATGCCCGCCGGAAAACAGGCACAAATCACTCCAGACTTTTTTCAAAAATTCCGGAGTGATTCTGCGCCGTTCAGGGGGCTGGCAGGGCCCCGGCATGCTCCCCGCAGCTGCTGTTGCAGATACGGAGCCCTGCACCTCCGGCCGCGGGACGGCGCAAGTGCGCGACGGGCGTATTCGTGCCGGCTACCCCACACCATGGCGGAGACCTACAGGCGGAACATAGGCCCCTCCCGGAATGAACGCGCCCACCGATCAGTAGCCCCTGATTGCTGGCCTGACCACCGTTGGGGCCCCCCCCCGGAGTCAGGACCCCCGCCCCCCCCACTCCCCCACCAGGACGGCCCCCGCAACCGCAATGCCGCGTCCCGCCGAGTGGGACCATACGCAAACGACGCAGGCGGGATTCGGCGGGCACTCGGCCCGTCGAGTGCGGAGAATCTCCGCGGGGGCCGCTTTCAACAGCCCCTGACCAGTGCCGCGTCGATCACACGCGCACAACTGGAGCCGATTCACCGGTCGCCGGAGAATCGTTTGCTGGCGTGGGAGCCTATTATGGGTAATTTTCCGTCCCCGCGCCGAGCAAGATTTAGGCATGGAGGGTCAGAGAATCCCACCCGTTATTCACCATAGTCGCTCAACCTCCTCGAAAACCAAAGTTGGAGGGAGCCATTTCTAACCTGCTCTTAGTTGAAACATGTAACTCATGTCTGTACATAGAACATACATACAGTGCAGAAGGAAGCCATTCGGCCCATCGGGTCTGCACTGACCCACTTAAGCCCTCACTTCCACCCTATCCCCGTAACCCAATAACCCCTCCTAACCTTTTTGGTCACTCAGAGCAATTTAGCATGGCCAATCCACCTAACCTGCACGTCTTTGGACTGTGGGAGGAAACCGGAGCACCCGGAGGAAACCCATGCAGACACGGGGAGAACGTGCAGACTCCGCACAGACAGTGACCCAGCGGGGAATCAAACCTGGGGCCCTGGCGCTGTGAAGCCACAGTGCTATCCACTTGTGCTACCATGTTCACTCCTCTCCTCTGCCCGGGCCAAGGGTTAGATACCAAAATATTATTAATTGTTTGCTATTTTCACCATTTTCAGGAATAATTAAGGTGGAATTATTTTGGGTAATGTTAACTCAGTGAAAATAAATAGATAATTATTCTATGTACTCATGGAAACTCTTCTATTAAAGTCATGGATGGGCGAATTTTAGTACTTTCGAATTGTATAGGGATTGCTTACATTGGTACAAGTAAGAATATGAGCTTCGTACATAGTCGTTGCAATCGTTATGTTTCTAAAAATAGTGTAAATCATAAGTAAAATATGGTGCATTTTATGATTATTTACCATAAAATAATATAATACATAAATATAATAGAACTGTCATTTCAAATACTGAGTGCCTCGATAATTACAATAAGTCTTGTCGCTGTTTTCAACCATTAATGTGAATACTCATTCAAGAAGAGTGCTTGGTTAGGCATCTTTTCATTGCTGCAATATTTTATTTGTTTTTTTAGCTAAAATGATTGGATGAAGTGAACATTTTCTTCACTACAGGAGTGTTCCCATTAGAACGTCTTTACTTTTAAAAAAAATGAGTTTTCATGTTTATGGAAGTATTGGAATGAAATGTTTCAAATAAATAAATATTCAGTTAACAGCTCAGGCTTGAAGCTTCCTAAATCACCACCACACAGGTAGCAATCCTGCTTCCAGTTACTGGGACCCTTGCACTGCCTCATCAATCATCAGGCCAGCATTCCTGCCCTTTCACTGAGATTGCACCTACCGCAAACTATCTGGGGTCATCGAGAGGTTGCTCGCCATCAGTTAAATGTTTTAACAAAAAGCAGGTTAGAATCAACAGTACCCCTGTCACTAGGGGCGCATCTAACTCATCTGCCATTTAAAACAAGAGACAGGACAGCAGCCCAGACTCGTGGGATTTTGGCTTCCCCATTGAAACTTTACTTATTTTGCCACAAACAGCCTCATTTGCGATGCAGACCCTGCTCCAATGGCCAATGGCACTGTTTGTGACAGAGATTGCATCCTTAACAGATTGGTCAAGAATATCTTTCCGACTGTCGAGCACTCTGTAATTTCTGTCAACACCCCCCCACCCCCGACCCGCCAGGAGAAGGTGCCCCACAAACACCGAGAGCAAGAGAAAGCCGGAGGAGGACCGCTGGACCTGACCGCAGCAGAGCAGCGGCCACTGGACCTGATTGGTGGGCCCGGGGCGAGGGCAGTCACCGAAGCGGAGCTCGGCATCGGCGAGCCAGTGAGATCCCGCTGAGTTGCAGTTTCCCATGGCATGTGTGTGACCACCTCCTCCACCACCACCATCCGCCACCCCCACACCAAACCCTCCCCACACTGTCCCCTCCACCACCGCCAACCCGCCGCCCAATCATGCATCTTGTCTTGCAGGCGCACCTGGTGACGAAGTAGACCCTTCTGGTACCCCTCGACCTCAATCCCAACCACAACCCCAACCCCAGGAAGAGAACAGCAAGGAGGAGGAAGACACGGACATGGATGGGAATCCTCAACCTGCAGCCCGAGACACCCCAGAACACCTATCCAGGTACGACTCTGATGTTCTGTCACAGCTGTCTCTCCCCCGCCCCCGCCCCCGCCCCCCTCCTGTTTCTGGTGCGCATCGGGCAAAAACGGGCGGCACCACCTGGGACAACCATGCAGCAATCGGGCCCATCGAAGCCTGGTTGCCCCAGAAGGCGCCCGCCAATGGGGACCCAGGTCACAGGGTGAGAATCACAGCAGGTGGTCGCCACTCCTGCTGTACCATCTGGGGATCCACCAAGACCTAGCATTAGGGCTCAAAAGGCTAGAAAGCTAAACATAAGTTAAGTTGGCATGGGTGCAGTGCACAGTTTAGTTATAGGGGCTCGGGCACAAATATGTATATACATTGTCACGTTAAACACTGTTATAACCTTCTTCAGTGCTCTGTCAGATGGGTGTGTGGGGTGGGCTGGTCTGCGCTGGCCAGACAGGGCGGACATTGTGGGTGGCCTACTGTCCCCACCACCGTCACCCCAAGGATTCGATGGGACTGTGTGATGACATAACCAGCTCACATGCATGGATCACCCTAGTCGCGGTATGGCCATCGTTGGAGCGGGTCTTCGCGTTGGTCTGTCGCCTTCAGATAGGTGTCATCAGCCATGACCGCAGCGGATAACCCCTGTCGCCCAGGAGCCAACTCCTTAGTCAGAGGGTGGCGTCTCTGAACTTTCCAGGAATCCTTGAGTGTGCCAGTATGAAGTAGTTGTGCACGCTACCCGGTATCGAGTCCAGATGTTCATTGAGTGGGACCCCTTTCTCTTTGTGTATAGCGGCCTGTCACCTGCAGGTGCTTATAAGGTGACATGCATCCCATCGATCACTCCCTGGACCGGGGCACTGCGTTGATAGTGGCGAACCCCGATGCCCGGGCATCCTGGTGGGCTCGGTCCACATTGAAGTGGATGTATTGAGGTGCCGGGGCATAAAAGGGGCGCGATTCTCCCCTACCCGGTGGGGCGGGGTGTTCCGGCGTAATGGACTGGCAGGAACCACTCCACCGTCGGGCCGCCCCAAAGGTGCGGAGACTTCCGCACCTTTAGTGGCCAAGCCATCACCTTGAGGGGCTAGGCCCACGCTGGAGTGGTTTCCGCTCCGCCGGCTGGCGGGAAAGGCCTTTGGTGCCATGCAAGCCGGCGCCGAAAGGTCTTTGCCGGGCAACGCAAGCATGGGAGCGTCAGCATCCCCGCGCATGCGCAGGGGAGGGGGTCTCTTCCGCCTCCGCCATAGTAAAGACCATGGCGACGGCGGAAGAAAAAGAGTGGCCCCACGGCACAGGCCCGCCCGCGGATTGGTGGGCCCCGATCGTGGGCTAGGCCACTGTGGGGGCAGCCCCCGGGGCCAGATCGCCTCGCGCGCCCCCCAGGACCCCGGAGCCTGCTCGTGCCGCCTTGTCCTGCCGTTCAAAAGGTGGTTTAATCCACGCCGACTAGAGAGGGTTGACAGCGGCGGTCCTTCGGCCCATCGCGGGCCGTAGAATTGCTGCGGGTGGGCCCGCCGACTGGCGTGGCGCGATTCTCACCCCCGCCGACCTGCGCGGTGCGATTCCCGCCCCCGCCGAATCTCTGGTGGTGGAGAATTTGGGACACGGCGGGGTCGGAATTCACGACAGCCCCCGGCGATTCTCCGACGAGGTGGGGGGTCGGAGAATCGCGCCCAAGGTCTCTGTGATGGCGCGGATGCACCGATGCACCAAGGTTTGCAAGATCCCAGACAGATCCCCTCTAGGCACCTGGAAGGATCCCGTGGCATCACCTCGACGGCCACCAGGAGCAGGTGTCCACCCCCATACACCCAGGTGTGCCATGATCTGGTAGATATGTTGCACTGTCTCCCCACTGAGCCAGAATCTTCGACTGCATGACCAGTCTGGCAGATCCTCGAATGAGATTCACTACCGGTACACACAAGGCTTCATGTGGTGCCTCCTTCACAACTCCTCCTCCTCGGTCAGTTGAGAGCTCAGCTATCCATCTTGTGCAGCTGCCTCCTTTTCCTCTGGGGCACCCTCACCTGCTGCACACTCTGCTGCTGAAGTTTCCTCCTCCTCCTGGAGCAGCGCCCGCTCATACAGCCACAGTGTATCCCCGAGGGCTGCAGCGACGAGCAGGATGACCACCACTGCTGGTTGTTGAATTACAGAATCCATTATCAGAGCTGTGAAGAAGGCCTATGGTGTGCTAGCGTTCATTAGCGGGGGGATTGAATTTAAGAGCCGTGAGGTGCTGATGCAGCTGTACAAAACCTTGGTAAGGCCACATTTAGAGTACTATGTACATTTCTGGTTGCCTCATTTTAGGAAGGATGTGGAAGCTTTGGAAAAGGTGCAAAGGAGATTTACCAGGATGTTGCCTGGAATAGAGAGTAGGTCTTACGAGGAAAGGTTGAGGGTGCTAGGCCTTTTCTCATTAGAACGGAGAAGGATGAGGGGCGACTTGATAGAGGTTTATAAGATGATCAGGGGAATAGATAGAGTAGACAGTCAGAGACGTTTTCCTCGGGTGGAACAAACCATTACAAGGGGACATAAATTTAAGGTGAATGGTGGAAGATATAGGGGGGATGTCAGAGGTAGGTTCTTTACCCAGAGAGTAGTGGGGCATGGAATGCACTGCCTGTGGAAGTAGTTGAGTCGGAAACATTAGGGACCTTCAAGCGGCTATTGGATAGGTACATGGATAGGACATAGAATGATGAGGTGTAGATTAATTTGTTCTTAATCTAGGACAAAAGTTCGGCACAACATCGTGGGCCGAAGGGTCTGTTCTGTGCTGTATTTTTCTATGTTCTATGTTCTAACTTGTGAAACGTTGAGATCTGGATCTCGCCCACAAAGGTCCTGACGTGCATAGTTAAGTGAGCTCAACTAGATCTAACCGGTCTCTGGGATGTACCTGCCTTGCCGAGGAGACTTTCAAGCAGCACTTGGAACTGGTCCCCACAAACAGGAACCAGGCGGAACAGCACTTGGTGGGACCTCAGAGGCGATCGGAGGCACACAGGTGGTTGAAATCTGGACCGAGTGGCACCCTGGGCCTTCTGATGCCATCCTGGCACTGTGGCACCTGGGTGCCACCCTGGTGCTGCCAGTGCCCAGTGGCACAGCCAGCATGCCAGGCTGGCAGTGTCAAAATGCCAAGGTGGCATTTTGCCTTCGCCGGGGATTGGGCCCAGCCCGTATGAGGTGGGGCCTGGGGGTGCTCGAGGGTCTCTCAACATGTGAGTTGGAGCATTGGGGGAGGGTCATGTTGGGGGGGTCGATAGATTGATTTAAAAATGATGCCCAAATCTCTTCCTTCACTGGCAAGCGGAGCTCCTCAGTGACTGAGTGTGGCCTCAGTGTGGCGTTCCCCACTGGGGCCCGAAAAAAATAACAGAGTGCCGTTTGATAGTGGGGTCATTCTCGCTGTTACAAGTGCTGGGAGCAACCCCACTAATCCCACCCAGGACGGGACTTTTTTTTTCATTTGTTCGCACCCCAGATTTGTGGTCGATGATGTGGTGTTATGTAATTTGGAATAACACAAGCTGCCACTTGATGCAGTTTTGAGTAAAAGAGTCGCCAGACTTTGAAGTGATTTCAATGTGTTTTATTGAACTATTAGCACAGTTCTCAATGAGTTCAACTCTCTGCTAATCTAAATGTAGTATCTCAGTCTCACTGAACCAGCCTTGCTCCAAACCACGTGCTGGGATCTGATGCTGAGGATACACCCTGTCTCACTCTGTAGATGTTGGTCTGTGGAAAGAGTGCCTCATCCCTTTTAGAGTGAGATGAGTGTCCTGACTGCTCATTGGTCGTGTCCTATTCTATGTGTTCATTAGCTGCATGTTTGCATATCATGACATCTCCCTTTTTTTAATGTTTTGTTGGCGTATGTGAATGTATTTACATGTGAATGAGTCTGTCTAACGTGACTGACGGAGGACAACAGAACAGAGCAAACAAAACAAATGTTCACAAGTCCAGTCTCTGAGGCTTGCGTCTGATCCTGGTCGACCACCGGAGAGGTGGCGGAGGGGATGACAGTGTCTTGACAGGCGGGATGGAAGCCTGACTGGTGTCCTCGTGGTGCAAGGTATCAGGAGGTGGCAATTCAACATATCGAAATGGAGAAGAAAGTGGTTGCGGGCAGGCAACTTTGCGCAGTGCCCGTCGATTCCTTCGCACGATGGAGCCATCAACCATACGTACAACATAAGAGTGGGGCGCAGCCTGTCAAACAACGACAGCCGGGGCAGACCACCCACTATCCGGTATCTTGATCCTGACAGTGTCTGCCGGGGATAGCACGGCCAGATTGGTGGCATGGGCATCATAGCCCTGCTTTTGACGATCTCTGAGCTGCTGCATCTTCTGCAGCACCGGGAAGTGATCCAGGCTGGGCAGGTGTATGGCTGAAAGTGTCGTCCGCAGGCCCCTGTTCATTAGTAGTTGAGCCGGCGACATGCCAGTGGACAATGGAGTTGCCCTGTACGCGAGCAGCGTAAGGTGTATGTCGGAAGCAGAGTCTGCGACCTTGCAGATGAACTGTTTTACAATGTGCACCCCTTTCTCGACTTTTCCATTGGACTGCAAATAGTGCGGACTGGAGGTGAGATGCTGGAAATTGTATGACCTGGCAAACGTGGACCATTCTTGACTGCGAAAGCACGGGCCATTGTCGGTCATGACGGTGATTGGGATGCCATGCCTTGAGAACGTCTCCTTACAGGCTTTGATGACGGTCCGAGAGGTGAGGCGGTCCGGGAGCTTCAGCACCTCAGGGTAATTCGAGAAATAGTCGATGATCAATACGTAGTCGCCAACCTTGGACCACGAGAGGTCACTATGTCATGCTGTTGGAGCGTCTCCTTGCTCTGCGCTGGCTGGAACTGCTGACAGGTAGCACAGTTCAGGACAATGTTCGTGATGTCCTGGCTGGTGCCCGGACAGTAGACAGCTTGCCAGGCTCTGCGCCTGCACTTCTCGATGCCCAGGTGTCCCTCATGAATCTGGTGCAGCACCAAGCTCTGGAGACTGAGCGGAATGACAATCCTGTCCAGCTTGAGGAGGATACCATCAATCACTGTCAGATCGTCCTTCACATTGTAAAATTATGGGCACTGCCCTTTCTGCCAGCCATTGGTGAGGTTGTGGATGACGCGCTGCAAGATGGGGGTCTTTCGCTGTCTCATCACAGATGAGAATTACCTTCTCATCTGTTGCCGGGAGAGTGCTAGCACACAGCTGCAACTGCGATTCGATGTGCTGGATGATCTCCAGCAGCTCACTGGGCGAGGTGACGGAGCAGGACAATGTATCAGCGATGATGAGCTGCTTGCCAGGTGTGTGCACCAAGTTGAAGTCATACCTCCAAAGTTTAAGCAGGATTCTCTGCAACCGAGGAGTCATGTCGTTCAGGTCCTTGTGGATGATGTGGACCAGAGGCCTATGATCCATCTCGACAGTGAATGTCGGCAGGCCGTAGACATAATCATGATATTTGAGGATGCTGGTGAGAAGATCCAAGCACTCCTTCTCAATCTGTGCATATCTGGTTTCAGTGGGCGTCATCACCCTTGATGCGTAGGCTACTGGTGCCTAGGATGATGTGTTATCTCGTTGAAGCAACACCGCACCAATGCCATCCTGACTCGCATCTGTGGATATCTTTGTCTCCCGGATCGGGTCGAAGAATGCCAGGACTGGTGCAGTGGTAAGCTTGGCTTTCAGCTCCAGCCACTCTGTCTAGTGTGCCGCCTTCCACTCAAAGGCAGTTGACTTTTTCACCAGGTTTCGCAGGGCCGTGGTGTGTGTGGCCATGTTTGGAATGAACCCAGAAAATTGACCAGACCCAAGAAGTGCAGCACCGCCTTTTTGTCCTCAGGGACCTTCATTGCCTCGATGGCCTTGATTTTGTCTGTGCCCGGGCGCACACCATGCTGTGAGATCTGGTCTCCTAGGAGCTTAGCGTCGATGTGCCAAAACAACATTTGGACCTATTTAACATTAGGCCGTTGCCATGTACACGGCGGAATACCTGCTGGAGGCGGGACACATGTTCTTCAGGGGTCGTGGGCCATATGATGATGTTGTCCACGTACACACGAACCCCTTCAATGCCTTCCATCATTTGCTCCATGATGTGATGGAATATCTCCAATGCTGAGATGATGCCAAATGGCATGCGATTGTAGCAGTATCTGCCAAAAGGCATGTTGAAGGTGCAGAGCCTTCTGCTGGACTCTTCCAGCTGGATTTGCCAAATTTGGTGCATCCAATTTGGTGAAGAAGCGCACATGTACCATCTCACTCGTGAGTTCCTCCCGCTTCGGGATGGGGTAGTGTTCCCACATGATATTCTTATTGAGATCCTTGGGATCAATGCAGATGCGCAGGTCTCCCGAAAGCTTCTTTACGCACACCATCGAGCTGACACAGTCAGTCTGTTTGGTGACCTTGGATATGATGCCATTTTGCTGAAGATCCTTGAGCTTTTCCTTCAGGTGCTCTCTCAGTGGAGCAGGGACTCGTCGTGGTGCGTGGACCACTGGCTTGGTATCAAATTGTAGCAGAATCTTGTATCGATACGGCAGCGTGCCCATCCCGTTGAACACATCTGGATATTGGGTGAGGATGTCGTCGATGCCGGCCTGAAGACCCACATGGGAGGATGTCGTGGTGTAAACCCTTTGAATGAGGATCAGCTGCTTGCAGGCGCGCGCACCTAGTAGGGATGGCCTGTCCGGCTTAACAATTTCAAAGCGTAACCGTGCTTGTGTGTGTCGGTTGGATACGTGCAGATGGCAGGATCCCAGTGCCGTGATGGCATTCCCGTTGTAATCCTGGAGCTTGCAGGCAGCTGGAAGGACCTTGGGGGGCTTCTTAATGTGTCTGAAGTCTGCCTGTGAGAGGAGGTTGGCAGAGGCACCTGTGTCCAGCTTGAACTAGATGAGGCAGTGGTTGACCTTCATCACTGCTCGCCATTCGTCCTCTGAATCCACAGCTAGGATTGACTGGACTTGCGATGAGTCTGGTGTGGCATATTCACACGTTGTAATAATGCCCACACGGTAGGTATTGTCCAGGTATTCATCATCTGGATCCGTTGCACTGCTGGGATCAGAATCCTGTAGGCGTTATTGGACACTCCGGATGCGCTATCGTCGGAATTGGGAGCGCTGGCTCCTGACTGGTGGTGCAGATCTGCACAGGGCTGCATAGTGGCCTGGCTTCCCGCAGTTTAAACAGCGCCTGCCTCTTGAAGGGCAGTGTTTCTTTAAATGGGCGGTGCCACAGTTCGAACACGTCATGACATCAGCGTCCTGACGCTCCGTGCGTCGTTGCACATGTGCAGTGCGGTTCTCAGACGTCTGCACCTACGCAGTGCGGGTTTCGGCCGCTTTGTTATCCCGTTCGCATCAGGCATGCATCGGGCCCTGGGAAGAGCGCACAAAATGGCCGCTTTCATCAATGTTGAGGCGCTGCATCCGGGAGATGGCCTGCACACTCTCCGCGTCGTGGGAGGCTAGTCTATCATTTTCTGCCGTTTTGTACTGGGAACAGCGAGTTTTAGCGTGCTCATGGACTGTGCATGTTTCAATCGCGACAGGAAGGGTCATATCCTTGATCTTCAGTAACTGCACTCTCAGAGGATCAGAGTGAACTCCAAAAATGATTTAGTCTCTGATCATGGAGTCAGTGATATCACCGAAGTTGCAGGATTGCGCTAGCAGTCTAAGGTTAGTTAAATATGAGGTGAAGGATTCGTCTTTACGCTGCTTGAATATGTAGCGCTCGAAGATTTCATTGGCATCCACCTCACAGAGGCTATCAAACTTGTCCAGGATGGTCTGAAACTTTGTCTTTTCCTGATCTTCGGCGAAGTGAAAGGAGTTGAATATTTCCAAGGCGTGATCACCCACTGTGGTGAGGAAAAGAGCTACCTTCCGTGCATCAGACGCACCATTGAGGTCTGATGCTTTGACATAAAGCTGAAATTTCTGCTTGAATGTCCGCCAGTTGGCACTGAGATTGCCAGAGGCCCTGAGCTGGTGAGGAGCCTGAATCTTTTCCATTGTGCCGGTATACATTCACCGGTCGTCACGAATCTTACTGAGTTGAACTAACTAGATTGAACAGACGCCTGGTATCATGTCATGTTATGTAATTTGGAATAACACAAGCTGCCACTTGATGCAGTTTTGAGTAAAAGGTGCCCCAGACTTTGAAGTGAGTTTAATGTGTTTTATTGAACTATTAGCACAGTTCTCAATGAGTTCAACTCTCTGCTAATCTAAATGTAGTAACTCAGTCTCACTGAACCAGCCTTGCTCTAAGCCTCGTGCAGGGGTGTGATGCTGAGGATACACCCTGTCTCACTCTGTAGATGTTTGTCTGTGGAAAGAGGCGGGGTGTGAGTGCCTCATCCCTTTTATAGTGAGATACCACCCCTGAGTGTCCTGACTGCTCATTGGTCGTGTCCTATTATATGTGTTCATTAGCTGCATGTTTGCATATCATGACAGATGACACTTCAGTTCAGATGCTGTCTGACCTGCTGAGCATTATCAGCATTTTCTGTTTTCTTTCAGATTTCCAGCTTCAGCTCTGTTTTGCTTTTGTCGTGAGAAATGAAATATGGTGATTCGAATTAGAGAAAGAAAAATAAATTAAGTGAAGGAATGAAGGAATGGATTGCAAGCTAAAAAAAAAGACAGAAAGAAAAAAATTCCTAAATTAAAATGATTCCATGTGAGAAACCTCAAGCAGCAATTTAGTACATGCAGGATTGAGTTCCCAGTTTAATTTATCCTCTTTCTTGCCTGCCAAGATCGAGTAGCATGTAAGTACCATAAATCATTCCATTAACAGAATCCTAATGACATGAACTAGCGGTGCTAACTTTCCACGATGAGTTTAATTTATATCTATGGTGCAAATTCAGCAAATTCTTGACACTCAAGCGGATGTTAACAGCAAATTCCTATTCTTTGTGAGGGTAACAGTGGAGTGGTGCAGATTGTCCTAAAATCTGTGTTGAATCTCAATTTAAACTTCATCTTTCCTTCACCACAAATTTATACTTTTTATTATTCACTAATAAATCATGCACTATGAGCACACCATTATTTTACCAGCAAATGTTGGGAATTTATAAAATTTGCATTTATTATTAAAACTAGATTTTTTTGAATGTGGATTTTATTTATTGTGCATTCTGTGTTGCAATAAAACTCACATTTTCGTATCAGCATTATGTCAATGTAATTTATCACCTGGATCATTTATCGTTGAAAAAGAGTGATGTTGGTTCACAAATCTCTTCCACTTCGAAACTCAGGTTTCTTTTTCTGAATTTCTTGTTTTATGGGGAACTTGCTTAACGTTCCAACTGTTGTCTATCCTTCACCGAGAGGATGTTGTGAAACAAATTCCTCAAGGAGGCGACTGGATCAGAGATTACTAATGGATCAAGAGCCAACTGGATACACCTTCTGGGAAAAGAAGAGATTACGGAATAGGATGAGAAAATGGGCAGCAAGATTGATCTATGAAATCAATGAATGAAAAACAGTGCACGAATGCCTGTTCCTTTCCATATTGCTTCAATTGACCACATAATCCTTCTGTGCTTCCATATTCAGCTTTATATTTCCTTATTTCTGACTGATACTCCCCTGCCACTTTCTCCCAATTCCCACTCCACTTGATGAATATCAAAAATTGATTTTCAAACTTTGTAACAGCAAAAACAATATTTGTTTCTGTATCCAGCTACTTGCATTGAAGTGTGCACATCCTTTTCCACTTTACAATAGCCAGTTTTTTGCATCATTTACCCCTTCCATCCCTGATTAGGTTACATCTGAACAAAGACAGATTTGCGCAGGCTGCTATGAATAAACATTGACACAATATTGCCAGCACTCTGCTGTTTGTGAGTTTTGCACCAGCAGCTATTCAGAAATCTCCAAGCTTGGTTTAGAATGCAAAATATGTCCTTAAGTGAACTCTGAGTTTCCATAGGTATTGTCCACAAAGACGTTCCTGCCACACTCTATGCTGCAGGTAGAGACGTCAACCAAACTTTAAGAAAACATTTTAGGGGATAGCATATTTATGATACCGGGGGCGAGATTCTCCGACCCCCCGCTGGGTCGTGGAATCACCGGGGGCTGGCGTGAATCCCGCCCCCGCCGGTTGCCGAAGTCTCCGGCACCGGATATTCGGCAGGGGCGGGAATCGCGCCGCGCCAGTTGGCGGGCCCCCCGCGCGATTCTCCGGCCCGAATGGGCCGAAGTCCCGCCGCTAAAATGCCTGTCTCGCCGGCGTAAATTAAACCACCTACCTTACCGGCGGGACAAGGCGGCGCGGGTGGGCTCCGGGGTCCCTGGGGGGGGCACGGGGCGATCTGGCCCCGGGGGGTGCCCCCACGGTGGCCTGGCCCGCAATCGGGGCCCACCAATCTGCGGGCGGGCCTGTGCATGGGGGCACTCTTTCCTTTCCGCCTCCGCCACGGTCTCCACCATGGCGGAGGCAGAAGAGACTCCCTCCACTGCGCATGCGTGGGAAACTGTCAGCGGCCGCTGATGCCCCCATGCATGCGCCGCCCGGAGATGTCATTTCCGCGCCAGCTGGCGGGGCACCAAAGGCCTTTTCCGCCAGCTGGCGGGGCGGAAATTCGTCCGGCGCCGACCTAGCCCCTCAATGTTGGGGCTCGGCCCCCAAAGATGCGGAGCATTCCGCACCTTTGGGGCGGCGCGATGCCCGTCTGATTTGCGCCGTTTTGGGCGCCAGCCGGCGGACATCGCGCCGTTTCCCGAGAATTTCGCCCCGGGTATTACAAGTGCTGTTTCACTTATAAAGTATCCACTGCACTTGTTCCTACACAAACTATGGGACGTGATTCAACAAAAAATTTTGAAGTCCGGTTTTAAGCTCATTTGACGGGTTGTTCGCAACGGCTGCATTGATGAGATTGCGGTCCATATTCAACGACAGTTAGTGCTAACAATGAGCCAGCACAAGAGTCTCGACATTACTAGCTGCCTCGCCGTCTGATTACCCCGACTCATGCCACAGCAACTTGCCACTAACAATGGGGAGCCACTTTTAAACGTTCCATCACTGCTCACTCGCAACACACAAGCATGGCAGCGCGCAGACCAGACCTCCTCCTCGCTTTGGGGATGGCCAACCCGGAAGGTTTCTCATCGCTGTGGGTGAGAGGCGGGCCAACCTGTTCCTCCAAGGGGGTCAGAGAACCAGCAACAGGGTGAGAAATGCCACCTGGGAGGAAATAGCAGCAGCTTTCAGCGTGGGTAGCATGACAAGGTAAACCGCTGTCCAATGTCGGAAGAAGACAAATGACCTCCAATGAGCTGCAAAGATGGCTTACCGCCTATCTCCAGGCCTCAGTTCTGCCTGCCCCCTGTCAAATTACCAAACCCCCATACCCCTTTCCCCCAGTTCACTGGCTGACACCTCACACCCTCCCCACATCCGATACTTGTTCTTGTTGCTCAGAACCCCTGGCACCTACCAGCCCAATCCCTTCATGTCCAAATATGGTGCCGACACATGCCACTTGCTGTAGATCCCCCCGACCTATCGAGTGTGCGGCTCACGCTGTCCTCCCTTTGTCCCCATAGAAGAAGATAGCCCATAATAAATGTGAAAGGGCCAAGACAGGGGGCGGAGGGCCTGATATTCGAGTCCTTACCCTCTATGAGGAACAGGCCTTGGAAATCGCAGGGTTGACCGAGGAGAGAGCAGTCTCCGACAGCGATGTTGGCCTGTGCCACAGGGGTAAAGATCCACCCAGATGACCTGTCTAAAGTGAATAGTTCAGACAAAATGATCCGCCCGTCTCACTGGCCACATGACCATTGTCACGCAGGATTTCCATCCAATGAAGTAGGGCCATCTGCAGTAAATCCTCTCCACCATCCAAGAGACCACCTCAGAGGAGAGCTCTGAGGACCAGCTATCACCCCACCTTCCATCAGTGCCGTGACACACACCTTGGTTGACAACATCAGTGGACAAGCTTCTGGGGCACAATCTGGTGAGCACCACACAGTTGGCTGTTGAACATCTGGTGGAGGCAGGAACATCCAAGTGAGCCAGTAGTCGGAGTTTTGTTGGATGCCAGGACACAGCTGGGTCCCAGCCAGATGCTGAGCCTCGGCACAAATTTGTCTCAGAGCTGATGCAAATGATACAGATTTAGGAGGAGGTGTCAGCAACATTCCAGTGACTGCAAGGCCAATTGGAGGAGTTCCAAAGGCTGCAGGTAAAGGAGATGTTGCCGGAAATGCGTGGCACCAAGGCCAACATTCCTAGGGTGGCGACCGCAGTTGAAAACATAGAGCATGACATCCAGGTTTTGAGTGGTGGTGTTCAAGGTATAGCTCGATATTATGTCCCAGTTGCTGAGGGCCATATCCCAGACACAGGTGGACATTGCCAAGAGAGTCAAGAGCATGACCCAGTCACAGAGAAGCATCATTGAGGGCATCGACACCATGGTGCAGACAATGTGGAGCCTCTAGGACTGGCAGTGCCAGAAGACTCAAAGGCCTATAGAGCTCACACCAACTGTCCTTCCATCCCATGGTATCCAGCAGGCATGGTCAGGGAGGAGGAAGCACTGGGGGCCAACACAGAACTTTCCAACAAGGAGTTGGCAATAATCTCCAGTTCTCCTGAATCACCCCCTTCTGACAATGGCGCTTCCTCAAGGGCAGTAGGCAGAACACGGTGGCATGGCAAAGCCAGTGACACCAGTATGTCGGCCAGGTCCCTACAGCTCCAGTCCCTCCATACATAGTTTGTCCCTTGTTTATTTCCTTTTATAATTTTTGTACCTGGACAATTACTGGGACCTATACCTGTAAGATGGACTTCGCCTTTAATTTAAAAAATAAAGGAATCCAACAGGATGTGCTGGCATTGGTGATGACTCAACTTGATTAACTTGGCTGTTGGCCAATGAGCTGTTTACTTTGCCGAGCTCTTTGCTCTTAGTCTATGCTGTTTGGTGCTGACTGTTCCAGAATGTTCTGCCAAAGACAGGCTTCATCTGGTGAGCTGAAGATGGATCTGAGTTACTCTCTCTCTGAAGGGGTAGACCTCTCTCGAACACACCAGTTGGTAGCTCTGTTTTCTCCTCGGCCAAGATGGTCAAAATGCTAGTGAGACTGGACACCAAGTAAGGATAAAATCCAAGCTGAGAGCTGGATTTGTGGGGAGACATGGAAATGTAAGGATCCAATCCAGCCACTATCTGAAAGCAGGGTTAGTTGTTAAAACACTCATCTTGCAATTTCATGTGGAAAATTCCATTCTCTCCTCAGAAAGGATGTTGGTCATTCTGGTGGAGTTGGAAACAAGTCAGAATTAAACATACCTGAGGTGGATCCTTTAAGTGAAGGCCTAGGTTAATAAGAGTTAAAGTACCTCCTCAGGATAGAATAATAGGATGAACAGACAGCCAGTCCAATGACTAGGTAGGGGAAAGGATAAGTAAAAAATCAAATTGTAAAGTGACTGTGGGAGTGAAAATTGGGGATGAGGCTGAGTGTTATCAGAGATTAGTAAAGGAGGTCAGAATGTGTAAAATGTGTGCAATAAGATCCTGCAAGAGGAAGACAAATCATGGCACATATTTAAAAATCTTAGGCGGGATTCTCCGCCCTGCCGTGCCACGTTTCTGCTTCACTCACGCCATCGGAAAACCCACGGGCTGCCGGCAAAACGCGCCTAAATGCACATAGAATTTGGAATAAGGTCAATGAGCTGACAGCATAAATAGAGACAAATGGGTATAATTTGGTGGGGATTACTGAAACATGGTTGCAGGAGGACCGGGACTGAGAATTGAATGTCCAAGAGCACTCAGTATTCTAAAAGGATAGACAGGATAGAACAGGAAATGGAGTTGCTTTATTGGTTAAAGATTACATCAAGCTGTATTAAGAAATGATGTTGGCACTAAGGGCCCAAAATGTTGAATCGATCTGGGTGGAAATAAAAATAAGGGAAAAAATGATTTGTTAGGAGTAATTTACAGGCCTCTGAGCAATATTTCCATCGTCGGGCATAATATAAACCAAGAAATAATGAGGGCTCGTGAGAAGGGCACAACAATAATCATGGGTGATTTTAATATACAAATTGACTGGACTAATCAAATTGGCAAGGGTAGCCTTGAAGGAGATTTTATAGCGTGTATGAGCAATATGTTATGGAGCCAACCAGGGAACAGACTATTTTAAATTTTGTATTATGTAACGAAGAAGGGTCGGTAAATAGTCTTGTTGTTAAGCATACTCTTGGATGGAGTGATCACAGCATGCTAGAATTTTAAATTCAGATTGAGCAAGAGAAGACAGAGTGCCATACTAGAGTTTTAACTTTGGGAAGAGGTATTCCTACAGGCCTGAGGAAAGAGTTGGTCCAAGTAGACTGGGCACAAATAATGGAGGGTAAGACAGTTGAAGAACAATGCCGAATGTTCAGGGAGATATTAAATACCTCTCAATTAAAGTATGTTCCTGAGAGGAAGAGGAATTGTAAAAGGGAGAAAAATGTTCCATGGCGAAACAAGGAAGTTAAGGAAGACATAAAGGGCATACTATACTGCAAAAGCTAGTGGTAAACTGGAGGATTGAGAGAACTTTAACGTTCAGCAAAAGGCTACTAAATATAAAACCAAAAGAGCTAAGATGAACTATGAAAGGAAACTAGCAAAAAACATAAACACTGATACCAAAAGCATCTGTAAGGATATAAAGACGAAGAGAATAGCTAAATTAAATGTTGGCCCTTTAGAGGATGATACTGGTGAGGTAATAATGGGGAACACAGAGATGGCGGAGACACTGAACCAATATTTTGCCTCTGCCTTCATGGTGAAGATAACAAACATTTTCCAAAAACTGCAGTTAATGCAGAGGAATTTGGTGCAATAACCATCACTAGGGAGACGGTATAGAATAAACTGATAGGAGTAAAGGCAGATCAGTCTCCGGGTGATGATGGCATGCAACCTAGGGTATTAAAGGAGGTGGGAGCAGAGATAGTGGATGCACTGGTTATGATATTTAAGAATTCCATGGATTCTGGAAGGGTCCCGATGGATTGGAAACACGCTACTGTGACACCCCTATTCAAAAAGGGAGAGATGCAAAAAATAGAAAACTATGGACCAATTAGCTTGACCTCTGGCGGTGAAGTTGTTGGAATCAATCATTAAGTAGGAGATGACTGAGCATTTGGAAAGACAAAGCTCAATCTACCATTGTCAGCATGGTTTTATTAAGGGTAAGTCTTAAGACGTAACCAGCAAGGTGGATAATGGGGTACCTGTGGATGTGGTATATCTAGACTTCCCGAAGATGTTTGACAAGGTACCACAGTTGTTCAGTTTTGGTCTCCTAATTTGTGGAAGGAGGTGGTGGCATTGGAGGCAGTTCAGCGGAGATTCATCAAATTGATTCCAGGAAAGAAAGGGTTGACGTATGAGGAGAGATTAAATAGTTTGGGCTTATACTTGCTGGAGTTTTGAAGGATGAGAGGGGAACTGAAGGAGGTATGTATGTCTGTGTGCCTGTCTTGTATGTATTTAGGTAGAGGGTGGGATGGCAAAATGGCGGGTGGGGAAGTAGTAGATTAGCAGGCCATTATTCTAGCATAATTATTGCATGTCTTATCGCTATTGTAGTTATAAATAAATAGTTGTGTTTTACTTACAAATCTGATGCCTATAGATCATTAGAACAGCCAAGGGCCAAAGGTTCTGTAAACTTTATACAAATTATTGGTTAATTTACTTGTGTTAGGACTCCGGGGCCTGTGGGGCTGGAATTGACCGCGTGCTTGAGCCGTTGGACCCAGTGTGTCTAAAAACAGAAAATAGAAGCAGGATGAGGCCATTCGGCCCTTCGAGCCTGCTCTGCCATTCATTATGATCATGGCTTTAATAATAATCGCTTATTTTCACAAGTAGGCTTCAATGAAGTTACAGTGAAAATCCCCTAGTCGCTACATTCCGGCGCTGTTCAGGGAGGCCGGAATCAAAATTGAACCCGCGCTACTGGTCTTGTTCTGCATTACAAGCCAGCTGTTCAGCCCACTGTGCTAAATCAGCCCCTTTTCATCAAGTTCAACACCCTGATCCCGCCTTTGCCCCATATCCCTTGATCCCTGCAGTCCCAAGAGCTGTATTTAATTTCTTCTTAAAATTACACAATATTTGGGCCTCAACTACTTTTTGTGGTAGCGAATTCCACAGGTTTACCACTCTCACCTCAGCTCAAAGAGGTTTATCCCTTATCCTCAAACTATGACCCCTTTCTGGGCCGGGATTCTCCGAAATCCCGGCCAAGTGTTGATGCCGGTGTCAAAACCGGCACAAGTGACGCCGGCGTCAACAAGCCCAGGCATTCACTCCTACCGAGGGGGCTAGAAAGGAGCTGGAGTGCTGTGCACTGCTCCGGTGCAGAAAGCATGCATGACACGGCCGTCTCTGCGCCGGGCCCCGGGCAATATGGTGGAAGCCCTACAGGGGCCCGGCGCTGAGAAACATGGGCCCCCCCTGGAATGAGCCTGCCTGCTGATCGGTTTCTCCCAGCCGTGGGTCTGGCCACTGTGGAGGCGCCCCCCGGAGTCGGCTTCCTCCGCACCCCCCCCCCCCCAACCAGGACGGCCCTCCCCCCCCCCCCCCCCCCAGGACGGCCCTCGCAGCCAGAAGGCCGAGGTCTCGCCAGGTAGGACCATATGTGAATCACACCGGCGGGACTCAGCGGAACTCAGCGGGCACTCGGCCCGTCGATCATGGAGAATCGCCGTGGGGGGGGGCACTTTCAACGGCCCCCGACCACGCCGGCGCGATTGGCACCGATTCTCCAGTCGGCAGAGAATTGGTGGCCCGGATTCGGAGCATTGTGGCGGGATTTGCGCGCCCCACCAGCAATTCTCCGAACCGGCGAATGATCGGAGAATCCGGCCCTGGACCTCCCCTGGAATCAGCCTGGTAAACCATTGCTGCACTCCCTCCCTCTCAGATGAGGACACCAAAACTGCACCGGTGTGGCCTCACTAATGCCCCATACAATTGCAGTAAAACATCCCTATTCTTATATTCAAATCCTCTCGCTATGAAGGCAAACATACCATTTGCCTTGTTAACTGCCTGCTGTACCTGCCGCTTACTTTCAGTGACTGAAGCATGGGGACACTAAGGTGTCGCTGAGTATCCACCCCTCTCAATTTCCACCCATTCAAATAATAATCTGCTTTACTATTTTGGCCACTGAATTAGATAACCTCACTTTTATCCACATTATACTGTATCTGCCATGCATATACACACTCACGCAGCCTGTCCAAATCCCGCTGAAGCATCTCCACATCTCCCTCACAGTTCACCCTCCCACCCAACTTTGTATCATCTGCAAGTTGGGAGATACTACGTTTAGTTCCTTCGTCAAAATCATTAATATATAATATGAACAGTTGGGGTCTTAGCACAGATCTCTGCGGTGCTCCACTATTCACTGCATGTCACTCGGAAAAATACTCATTTATTCAAACTTTTTGATTCCCTTGTATCCATCTCAAGACACTACCTGCAATCCTATGTGCTTTAACATTACATAGTAATCTTCGATGAGAGATTTTGTCGTAAGCCTTCTGAAAGTCTATAAAACCCACATCCTCTGGCTATCCCTGGTCAACTCTATTAGTTACATCGTCAAAGAATTCCAATAGATTTGTCAAACATGATTTCCCTTTCGTAAATATATGCTCACTTTGTCTGATTAAACCACTGTTTTCCAAATGCTGTGCTATGAAATCATTGATAATGGACTCTAGCAACTTCCCTACTACTGATGTTAGGCTCCCTGGTCTATAGTTCCTTTTTTTTTCTCTACCTCCCTTTTTCAATAGCGGGACTATACTAGCTACCCTCCAATCTGTAGGAACCATTTCAGAGTCCAAAGAATTGTGGAAAATGATCGCCAATGAATCTACTATTTCGAGGGCTACTTCTTTAAGTACTCTGGGAGTAAGATTATCAGGCCCTGGATATTTATCCACCTTCAATCCCATTAATTTCCTCAAAACCATTTCTTTACTAATACTAATTTCCTTCAGCTCCTTACTAAAACTTGTGATTCTCAAAGGGCAGCACGGTAGCATTGTGGGTAGCACAATTGCTTCACAGCTCCATGGTCCCAGGTTTGATTCCGGCTTGGGTCACTGTCTGTGCGGAGTCTGCACATCCTCCCCGTGTATGCGTGGGTTTCCTCCGGGTGCTCCTGCTTCCTCCCACAGTCCAAAGATGTGCAGGTTAGGTGGATTGGCCATGATAAATTGCCCTTAGTGTCCAAAATTGCCCTTAGTGTTGGGTGGGGTTAGTGGGTTATGGGGATAGGGTGGAGGTGTTGACCTTGGGTAGGATGCTCTTTCCAAGAGCTGCTGCAGACTCGATGGGCTGAATGGCCTCCTTCTGCACTGTAAATTCGATGATCAAGTCTGGCTCATTACAATTCTATGATCAAAACTTCCGGTACATTATTCATCTCTTCCTTTGTGAAGACAGAAGCAAAGTACAATCTTAGTTCCTCAGCCATTCCTTTGTTCCCCAATATGAATTCTGACTGTTAGGGGCCTACATTCATTTTTATCAATTTTTTTCTCTTTACATACCTAGAGAAACTTTTTACACTCAGTTTTTTTTTGTTCCACTCTAGCTTACTTTCATTTTGTATTTTCCCCTTCTTAATCAGTCCCTTGGTCTACCTTTGCTGCATTTTAAACTGTTCCCTATCCTCAGGTTTTTCTTGACAACTTGTATGCCTCTTCTTTGAGTCTAATACTATCCCTAATTTCCCTTATACACCATGGTTTGGCCACAGTTCCCTTTCTTCTGTTGCACCAAGTATGAATAAACAACTGTTGGAGTTCACCAATCCATTCCTTAAATCCCTGCCATTGTCTGTCCACTGTCCTTCTTTTCAATAATGTTTCCCAGTCCATCACAGCCAACTTATGCCTCATATTATCATAGTGACCTTCACTGAGATTCAGGGCCCTAGTCTCAGAATCAATTACCTCACTATCCACGATGATAAAGAATTATATCATATTATGGTCACTCATCCGCAAGGGTTCTCTCAATTTGATTACCAACTAATCCTTTTGCATTCCAGAACACCCATTTAAGGTGGTCTGTTTCTTTGTTGGTCCTCCAACATATTGGTCCAGAACACCATCCCGTATAAACTCCAAAAATTCCTTCACTATCGTACTGTGACTAATTTGAGTCACCCAATCTATATGCAGATTAAAGTCATCCATAATCTCGGGTGTTCTTTTATAACATGCATCTCTGATTTCCTGTCTAATGCTATTCCCAACATCACCATTGCAGTTTGGTGGTCTGTATACAACCCCTACGAATGTTTTTTTCCCCGTGGTGTTTCTTAACTCGATCCATAAAGATTACACATCGTCTGTGCTAATATCTTTTCTCAATATTGCATCAATATTTTCTTTCATCAACAATGCAACTCCACGACTTCCGGTTGCGGTGATGCACTGCTAAGCCGCATGTTTCGGCATCTCGTGTTCTAACGGACTTTTGGGCTCTTATCGGGAGCCCCAACGGAATTTTTTCCCGACCTAACCCAGTGTGGGGTGACGAAGGAAGGAGTCCCCCCGGGTGTGTATGGAAAGGAGCGGCGGTAGTGGCCTGATTATGAAGGATCCTCTGGAGCAGCGGCAGAGAAGAGAAGGGAGAAGCAAGATGGTGGCGGATGGAGCCCAGATGGCATGGGGCCCGGACCAGCAGGAGTTTCTCCGACGATGTGTGGAAGAGCTCAAGAAAGAGGTGCTGGCGCCGATGCTACTGGCAATCGAGGGATTGAAGGAAACACAAAAGGTCCAGGCGATGGAGCTCCGTGGAGTGAAGGCAAAGGCAGCCGAGAATGAAGATAAGATGCAGGGCCTGGTGGTAAAACGGAGACACACGAGGCACTACACAAGAGGTGCATAGAAAGGCTGGAAGCCCTGGAGAACAGCTCGAGGAGGAAAAACCTACGGATTCTAGGTCTCCCCGAAGGAGCAGAGGGAGCTGATGTTGGGGCTTATGTGAGCACGATGCTCCACACGCTAATGGGAGATGAGGCCCCAGCGGGCCCCCTGGAAGTGGAGGGAGTGTACCGGGTCCTCGTGAGAAGACCAAAGGCAGGTGAAACACCAAGAGCAATAGTGGTGAAGTTCCATCGCTACACGGACAGAGAGATGGTCCTGAGCTGGGCCAAGAAGGCATGGAGTAGCAAATGGGAGAATGCGGTGATACGTGTGTATCAGGACAGGAGTGCGGAGGTGGCGAGGAGGGCGAGCTTTAACCGGGCCAAGGCGGTGCTCCATAGGAAGAAAATAAAATTTGGGATGCTGCAGCCGGCGCGATTGTGGGTCACGCATCAGGGCAAGCACCACTACTTCGAGACAGTGCATGAGGCATGGACATTCATCCAAGAAGAGAAACTGGACTAGATTTGAGAGTTTGTTGTTTGGAGAGAAGCAGCGAGGTGGTGGTACAGGAATGTAAAGTGGGGAAAGGGGAGGGCTATTGTACAGCAATGTTGGACGGGGAATTTCTCTCCCCCCGATGGGGGACACACGAAGAAATGTGGGCTCCGGTGGAAAAAGGGACAGGGAAGGGGAATGAGGGAACTGCGCCATAGGGGGCGGGGCCGAGAGGAAAGCGCGGGTATTTTCCCGCGCTATGGAAATTATAGCGGGAAAACGGGCGCAGGAAGGAAGGGAGCCCCACACGCAGGGAGGTCAAAGAGTGAACGGGGGAAGCCGAGGTCAGCCAGAGTTAGCTCACTTCCGGAAGCAATATGGGGGAGTAACCAAGCTAGAGGGGGATCTAGCGGGGGGGGGGGGGGGGGGATTAACTGGGTTGCTGCTGTTGAGTGCAAGGGGGAGCTGGTAAGAGATGAGATGATCGGGGCAGGAAGGCGCTGCCTGGGGGACAGACGGGTGCGCAGGACCTGGATGAGGAGATGGCCTAAAAAAGGAGATGGCTAGTCGACGAGGGGGGGGCTGGTGAATGGCCCCCCAATCCGGCTGATCACGTGGAATGTGAGAGGCTTAAATGGGCCGATTAAGAGGGCATGGGTGTTTGCGCACTTAAAGAGACTGAAGGCGGATGTAGTCATGCTCCAGGAGACGCACCTGAAGGTGGCAGATCAGGTTAGACTAAGAAAAGGATGAGTGGGACAGGTATTCCATTCAGGGTTGGACGCGAAAAACAGAGGGGTGGCAATATTGGTGGGGAAACGTGTATAATTCGAGGCGAAGAATATAGTGGTGGACAGTGGGGGCAGATATGTGATGGCGAGTGGCAGACTGCAGGGAGAGGCGGTTGTGCTGGTGAATGTATATGCCCCGAACTGGGATGACACGGGATTCATGAAGCGAATGCTGGGACGTATCCCGGACCTGGAGGTGGGAAATTTGGTAATGGGGGGGGATTTAACACAGTGCTGGATCCAGGGCTAGACCGGTCCAGATCCAGGACTGGGAGAAGGCCGGCAGCGGCCAAGGTGCTTAAGGGATTTATGGAACAAATGGGGGGAGTGGATCCGTGGAGATTCGCCAGGCCGATGGCTAAAGAGTTCTCTTTCTTCTCCCACGTCCAGAGGGTATACTCCCGGATAGACTTTTTCGTTTTGGGAAGGGCACTGATCTCGAAAGTGGCAGGAACGGAGTACTCGGCCA
The DNA here is from genome assembly GCF_047496885.1 of Scyliorhinus torazame. NCBI lineage: Eukaryota > Metazoa > Chordata > Chondrichthyes > Carcharhiniformes > Scyliorhinidae > Scyliorhinus > Scyliorhinus torazame. The sequence goes on from NC_092711.1 coordinate 276,905,298, forward strand.
TAGCCGTTTCAGACCATGCCCCGCATTGGGTGGATTTGGAACGAGGAGAGGAAAGGGAGCAGCGCCCACTCTGGCGACTAGATATGGGACTGCTGGCAGACGAGGGGGTCTGCGGAAGAGTGAGGGGTGGATTGAGCGATACCTGGAGGTCAACGACGATGGGGAGGTTCAGGTGGGGGTAGTATGGGAAGCGCTGAAGGCGGTGGTTAGAGGAGAGCTGATCTCCATCAGAGCCCACAAGGGGAAACAAGAGGGCAAAGAACGAGAGAGATTAGTGGGGGAAATTTTGAGGGTGGATAAAAGATATGCGGAGGCCCCAGACGAAGGGCTATACAGAGAAAGACGAAGACTACAGACGGAGTTTGACCTGCTGACCACGGGAAAGGCAGAGGTACAGTGGAGGAAGGCACAGGAGATGCAATATGAGTATGGGGAAAAGGCGAGCCGGCAGTTGGCCCACCAACTTCGGAAGAGGATGGCGGCGAGAGAGATCGGGGGAGTTAGCGACGAAACGGGAAATATGGAGCAGAGAGCAGGGAAAGTGAACGAGGTGTTCAAGACCTTTTATGAGAGGCTAGAAAAATCCCAACCCCCGGGGGGAAAAGAAGTAATGTTACACTTGCTGGACCAGCTAAGGTTCCCGAAGGTGAAAGGGCAGGAGGTGGCAGGTCTGGGGGCGCCAATCGAGGTGGATGAGGTGATTAAAGGACTGGGGAACATGCAGGCAGGGAAGGCCCCGGGACCAGACGGGTTTCCGGTGGAATTCTACAGGAAGTATATGGATCTGTTGGCCCCGCTCTTGGCGAGAACCTTTAATGAGGCTAAGGAAAGGGGGATGCTACCCCCGACAATGTCGGAGGCGATGATATCGCTAATCCTGAAACGAGATAAGGACCCGCTGCAATGCGGGTCATACAGGCCTATCTCACTCCTAAATGTAGATGCCAAACTGCTGGCAAAAGTAATGCGACAAGGATAGAGGATTGTGTCCCAGGGGTGGTGCATGACGATCAGACAGGGTTTGTAAAGGGGAGACAACTGAATGTTAATGTACGAAGGTTGCTGGGGGTGATGATGATGCCCCCACCGGAGGGGGAGGCAGAGATAGTGGCGGCGATGGATGCAGAGAAGGCATTCGATAGGGTGGAGTGGGACTACCTGTGGGAGGTGCTGAAGAGGTTTGGGTTTGGTGAGGGGTTTATTAGATGGGTCAGACTCTTATATGGGGCCCCGGTGGCAAGCGTAGTCACAAACCGGCAAAGATCGGGGTATTTTCGGCTACATAGGGGTACAAGACAAGGGTGTCCACTGTCCCCGTTACTGTTCGCGTTGACAATTGAACCACTGGCCATAGCGCTGAGGGATTCTAAGAAATGGAGGGGGGTGCTTAGAGGTGGAGAGGAGCACCGAGTGTCGCTCTACGCAGATGATCTACTGCTATACGTTGTGGACCCGGTAGAGGGGATGCCAGAAGTAATGCAGATACTTAGGGAGTTTGGAGAGTTCTCGGGATACAAACTAAATATGGGGAAGAGCGAGCTTTTTGTAATGCACCCCGGGGAACAGGGAAGGGGGATAGATGCTCTGCCGCTGAGGAGAGTGGAAAGGAACGTCCGATACCTGGGGATCCAGGTGGCCAGGAACTGAGGAACCCTGCATAGACTTAACCTGCGCGACTGGTGGAGCAGATGGAGGAGGACATTAAGAGGTGGGATATGGTGCCGCTGTCGCTGGTGGGCAGAGTGCAGGCAGTTAAAATGGTGGTTCTCCCAAGGTTTCTTTTCGTGTTTCAGTGCCTTCCCATTCTGATCACAAAGGCCTTTTTTTAAAAAATAGACAGGAGCATTACGAGCTTTGTGTGGGCAGGAAAGACCCCGAGAGTAAAGAGGGGGTTCCTGCAGCGCAGTAGGGACAGAGTGGGACTGGCGCTGCCGAGTTTGAGCGACTACTATTGGGCCGCCAATGTGTCGATGGTCTGTAAGTGGGTGAGGGAGGAAGAGGGAGCGGCGTGGAAGAAGCTGGAGATGGCGTCCTGTAAGGGAATGAGCCTAAAAGCGCTGGTGACGGCGCCGCTGCCGTTCTCCCCGAGAAGGTACACCACAAACCCAGTGGTGGTGGCAACCTTGAGGATCTGGGGGCAGTGGAGGCGACACAGGGGAGTGACGGGTGCCTCGGTGTGGTCCCCGATAAGGAATAACCACAGGTTTGTCCCAGGGAGGATGGATGAGGGGTTCCAGTGTTGGCAACGAGCAGGAATTAGGAAGCTGAGAGACCTGTTTATAGACGGGACGTTTGCAAGTCTGGGAGCGCTAGAAGAAAAATATAAGTTGCCCCCGGGGAACGCCTTCCGGTATATGCAAGTGAGGGCATTTGCGAGGCAACAGGTGAGGGAATTTCCGCAGCGCCCGACGCAGGGGATCCAAGATAGAGTTATTTCGGGGGCATGGGTTGGAGAGGGCAAAGTGTCCGAAATATACCGGGAGATGAGGGACGAGGGGGAGGCGATGATAGAGGAGCTGAAGGGAAAATGGGAAGAAGAGCTGGGGGAAGAGATCGAGGAGGGGCTATGGGCGGATGCCCTAAGTAGGGTAAATTCCTCGTCCTCGTGTGCCAGGCTTAGCCTGATTCAATTTAAGATCCTACATAGAGCACATATGACGGGAGCAAGACTGAGCAGGTTTTTCGGGGTGGAGGACAAGTGCGGGAGGTGCTCGGGAAGCTCGGCGAACCACACACACATGTTCTGGTCGTGTCCGGCACGGCATGAGTTCTGGGGGGGCGTGGCAAGGGTAATCTCAAAGGTGGTGAAGGTCCGGGTCAAGCCAGGCTGGGGATTAGCTATATATGGGGTTGCAGAAGAGCCGGGAGTGCAGGAGGCGAAAGAGGCCGATATTTTGCCCTTTGCGTCCCTAGTAGCCCGGCGTAGGATTCTGCTCATGTGGAAGGAAGCAAAACCCCCAGGCGTGGAGGCCTGGATAAACGACATGGCAGGGCTCATAAGATTGGAACAAATAAAATTTGCGTTGAGAGGATCGGCTCAGGGGTTCTCCAGGCGGTGGCAACTGTTCCTTGATTATCTCACGGAAAGATAAGGAAAAGATAGAAATGACAGCAGCAGCAACCCAGGGGGGAAGGGGGGGCGGGGGAGGGGGGAGCACTATTATGTGTTTTTGCGATTTGTTTTTCTTTTTAGTTTTTGTTGTTAGTTCACTATATTATTTAAATAATGTTATTTACCAGTTAATGTATAATCCCTTGTTGAGTTGTAAAAACGGAAACATTTTTGTTTGAAAAATGTTAATAAAATATATATTTTTTTAAAAAAACAATGCAACTCCACCACCTTTTCCTTTCTGGCTGTCCTTCCTAAAAATTGGATAGCCTTCAATGTTTAGTTCACAACCTTGGAGCCATGTTTCCGTAATCCCACCTATATCGTTACCTTTTACTTCTATCTGTGCAACTAATTCATCCATTTTATTTTGAATGCTCCGAGCATTCAGGTACAAAACCTTAAGACTAGTCCTTTTAACATTCCTTGACCCATCCCTGCTATTTCCTACAGTACCATTATCTGATACAGGCCCTTGCTTTCTCTGTCTGTCTATCGCTTTTCGTACTCCCCTTGCTGTGCTTTTCTCTTGTTCTTGATTCCCCCTGCTCAGAATCCTTGCATAGGATGTGCATCCTGGGGACACACCTAGACGTGGCAGTAGACCACAGAGGTGCAAGAAGAGTGAGGAGCACTGAGTGAGCATTGGTGAGGTCACTATCTGTAGCTAGGGAGAATGGAAATCTGTCACAGTAAAATGTTCATTATTAAAACATGTCACGCCTCACACATATGAAGCCTCTGTCCGAGGAGAATCCAAAGGGGGCAAGGGCCTCCCTGGTCCTCCTCGCATGTTTGAGCCTTGCTACTGCCTGTCCTCCATCTTCCGGCTCCTCCTTGGGCTCGTCTTCCAGCTCCTGCTGGACCGCCTCCTCTTCCTCGTCAGATAAGGCTGCATGTCCCTCTGCCCCTCCTGCTCCTCCTCCAGCATGTCACCCCACCACTGTTCCAGATTGTGGAGGGCACAGCAGTCCGTCACAAAGCGGGAGACCCTCTGGGGTGTGTATTGCATTTTCAGCAGGCTGATGCAACGCTCAATGACGGCACAGGTAGCAACATGGGCCCATTATGACGGGTCTCCGCCTCGGTCTCCGGCACCCGCACTGGCATCACAAGCCATGAACACGGTGAGTATCCCTTGTCCTCTTTGAGCAAACCTGTCATCCTGGTCCTCAAAGGCACCAGTGCCGCTGGATGTAACTGTCATGCACGTTCCAGGGTAGTGGGATAAACGTGCATGATTCAGAGGTGGTGGTTGCACATGATCTGAACATGCAGGGAGTGAAAGCCCTTCCTGTTAATAGAGGGCTTTCAGTGATGCTCTGGCACTCACAGGGTGACATGTGTGCCATCGATTGCCCCAAGAACTGGGGCATTGAGGTGATGGGAGCAAAGCCTGCCATCCAGACATATTGATGAGCCTGGTCCAGCTGGAAGGTGACATAGTTGGATGCCCGGGCATAGAGAGCATCTGTTGTCTCCTGGATGCACCTGTGGGTGGAGGATTGGGATATGTCACACAGGTCCTTGCTTGAGCCTAGGAATGATCGGATGGCATAAAAGTACAAGACTGCAGTGAGCTTTACGCCCACTGGGAGCGGGTGTCCTCCCCCACGGGGTGCCACATCCGTGAGGAGTCAAGGATGTGGCACAGGTGCAGCACTGTCTCCCAGTTGAGATGCAGTCTTCTGCAGCACATGGTGTCTGTCAGCTCAGTGAATGACCAACGACGCCCGTGCACCTTGGGCCATCACTGGCCTACCCTTCTGGATCCCTCCTCAGCCTGATGGGCTGCCGGATCTTCAGGGTGTGCAGCAGCCCCCTGCACACGTGGTGTCACCTCCAGCCTGTGTTGGCAGTGTTGTCACATCCAGAATCTGCCCACCTCTGTTGCAACAAGCAACGCCAGGGCAACCTACACCGGGTTTACTCCAGCAAACATTGTTTTATCTGGAAGGAATTGGAGAAGGAGAGAGACTGACAATCGGTTAGGGGTTCCACCCCATGACCCTAAAATCCCCCAAGCCTCCCCCACCCTTCTATGGCCCCAGTCCTTTGCCGGGAACATTTGGGAGATTGTGCTCAGTTACTCTCCGCTCATCCACACACTTACCCTTTGGCTGCGAGAAGATCCACATTGGTAAAGCCCTGCTCTTCAGTGTTTGATAGCTGGCAGCTGCCTCTATGGTGCTGATGCTCCTAGAGTCCAGGCACAGTGTTCAGGCATCAAAGTTTGCTCGACATGCAATGAACTACTCATCCTCTGAGGTACATCATGTGTGTCCTTAAGGAGGTACTTGAGAGTTGAAGAGTGTGAAGTGTAACAAGGCAAATCCCTTATTTGAAATAGCCTGCAGTTGTGAAGCTAGAGGCTGCTCACAGTGAAAGTGAGTGAAATTGAATTTCGGGATAGAGGCCGCAGCAGGGGTCTCTCCTGGATGTGTTTGGTCAGGCAGAGAGGCTGCTGCTGGGCACAACATGGTCCCAACATCACCCCATCTTCCTGTGTTCTTGACCTGAAATGTTAATCCTGTAGAACATCTTCTACGCCTAATTTCTCCTAAGAGTGATAGGAAAGAACAGATCCCTGCAGGAACAACAGAACTTGGCGAGGATACACTGAGATTTACTGGAATAGTACCAGGAATAGGGGACTTCAGTTATGTAAAGAGGCTAGGGATGGTAGTATGTCCATCTTAAAGCAGAGAAGATTAAGCAGAGATTTAATAATAATATAATAATCATTTTATTGTCACAAGTAGGCTTACATTAACATGGCAATGAAGTTATTGTGAAAAGCCCCTAGTCGCCACATTCCGGCGCCTGTTCGGGTACACGGAGGAAGAATTCAGAATTCTCAGCTGGAATTGAACCCATTTGAAAGAGATGTTCAAAATCATTAAAGTTTTGATACAGCAAAGAAGGAGCAAAAAAAGGTTCTCCTCTCTCCTGCGCTGTTAGGTGCTCTTGTCTGTCTCGGGATCCTCTCTCCTGTTCATTTAAGTGTCGCTGTGTGCCTCTGGGTCCTCCTCTTTCCTAGGTGCTGCTGTCATCTCTGGTTCCTCCTCCTCTTTCGCTCTTTTAGGTGCTTCTGTCTGTCTCATTTCCTTTTCTTTCCCGCTCCGTTAGGTGTTTCTGTCTGTCTCTGTGACCTTTTATCTCCCGCTCCTTTAGGCGTTTCTGTCTGTCTCATTTCCTTTTCTTTCCCACTCCTTTAGGTGTTTCTGTCTGTCCCTGTGTCCTTTTCTCTCCCGCTCCTTTAGGTGCTTCTGCCTGTCTCTGTGTCCTTTTCTTAATCGCTCCTTTAGGTGCTCATCTCTCCAACTCGTTTTTTTATGAAGTGGGACAAGTTGGTTAACTAACAGGCATGAATTATCAAATAACTTCCGATGGTGCTGCTTTATTCTATGGTTCAATGACCTCATATGCACTAATCACCAGGACCTGCAGTGAAGATTCTGAAAATCTAGGAACCTTCAGAACAGTGAACTCTGAATTCCAAGATGCCAGAAGTGGCTAATGGGAAGCTTTTTAGATTATAGTATTCAGCAGCCAAAATGCACTTCCCTTATACGAGGCAATCTTTTTAAAATAGTGTCAAGGACCCATTATATTCAGCTTCCTCATCAGACCTTCTGCCAACACAGTACAGGCAGTCTGCCTATTCAATGTTAGTTTAAACAGGGGAACCAGTTTGGTGATTAACGGTGCTCACGTGTTGAGGTGCAAATTGTGTGTATGGCACCCCATTCAGTGCATGAAAATGGTCCCGGACAAATTTTTTGCCTTTAGAATTACTCCCGCCACAAGTAGGCATTACACTTCAATAACCACCTAACCCACAATTATACTTCTGTGGGGGTATATGGCTGAAGTGAGGAAAATTGTAGGTTTGTTTTATCCAGAATTAACTGAACCTTTGCTGAATGACCTATCCCTAATCAAGATCAATGGCATCATTTCTTAGCCTAATTTTGCAGCAAACCTTTACCGTCAGGAGATCTGAAGTAATGTAGAAGGGCTTTATGTAGAAGCAAATAGCACATCTGAGCAACCAGCATCACTAAGTGCAGCACTCAGCTAGGATTCTAGACTGCTGCACATTGTCAAGGATATCACTGAGACAGGCAAATTGTTTCCTACCCTTGAGTTTAGTTTTAATTTGAAGAGAAGGTTAAAGTCAAGGGAAAATACTATGCATGGCGATTACCAGACTTTAAATCATTCCTACATTGAACAGAAAATGCACCTTCAAATGGAGGAAGCCCATGCAGCCACGGGGAGGGAGTGCAAACTCACACAGTCACCCAAGGCCAGAATTGAACAGTGGGACCCTGGGCGAAATTCTCCATTATCGGCGGAAAGTCCGCCGATCGGCGCAAAAAAACGGCGTAAATCCGACTTGCGTCACGTCGGAAAATGGGTCAATAGTCTCCGGCCCGAATTGGCTAGCAGCGACGTAACGGGATCCGCGCTTGCGCAGTGGTTCACGCCGTGCAGCGTCATACGCGCTGCACGGCGTGACGGGCTCATAAGGCCGCGCTGCTCCCCCCCACCCGATCCGGTAACACCCGACCGCAACACCCGACAGGATGGCTGGCCGTCGCTCAGCCCCGAGTTCGAGTCACGCGATGTGGAGGCGCTCCTGGACGCGGTGGAGCAGAGGAGGGGCGCCCTGTATCCCGGCACGCCGCAGAGTTTGCCCCACGCCAAAGGCCGCGTCTGTGGAGGGAAGTGGCAGAGGCCGTCACCGCTGTGGCCCTGACACCACGACAGGCACCCAGTGCCACAAGAAGGTGAACGACCTCGTCAGAGCAGGCAGGGTGAGCCTCCCCCATATCCACCCTCCCCATATCCACCCTCCCCCATATCCCCCCTCCCCATATACCCCCTCCCCCATATCCCCCCGCTCCCCATATCCCCCTCCCCATATCCCCCATATCCCCCATATCACCCCTCCCCCATATCCCCCCTACCCATATCCCCCCTCCCCCATATCCCCCCACCCCCCATATCCACCATATCGCCCCTCCCCCATATCCCCCCTCCCCAATATCCCCCATATCCCCCTCTCCTCCCATATCCCCCTACCCCATATCCCCCCCATATCCCCCCTCCCCATATCCCTCCTCCCCATATCCACAATATACCCACTCCCCCATATCCCCCTCCCCCATATACCCCCTCCCCATATCCCCCCTCCCCATATCCCCCATATCACCCCGTCCCCCATATCCCCCCCCTCCCCCCATATCCCCCATATCCCCCTCCCCATATCCTCCATATCGCCCCCCTCCCCATATCCCCCCACCCCATATCCCCCTCCCCATAATCCTCCATATCGCCAACCCCCTCCCACATATCCCCCATATCCCCCCTCCCCCATATTCCCCCCTCCCCAATATCCCCCTCCCCCATATCCCCCCCTCCCATGTCCCCCCTCCTCCATATCCCCCATAACCCCCCTCCCCCATATACCCCCACCCCATATCCCCACTCCCCCATATCCCCCCTCCCCCATATCCCCCATATCCCCCCTCCACCATATCCCCCTCCCCATACCCCCGATATCCCCCCTCCCCATATCCCCCCTCCCCCATATCCCCCCCTCCCCAATCCCCCTCCCCATATCTCCCCTCCCACATATCCCCCATATTCCCATATCCCCCCTCCCCCATATCACCCTCTCCCCCATATCCCCCCTCCCCCATATACCCCCTCCCCCATATCCCCACTCCCCCAAATCCCCCCTCCCCCATATCCCCCTCCCCCATATCCCCCCTCACCCATATCCCCCTCCCCCATATCCCCCATATCCCCTTCCCTCCTCCCATATCCCCCTCTCCCCATATCCCCCTCCCCCATATCCCCCATATCCCCCCTCCCCCATATCCCCCCTCCCCCATATCACCCCTCCCCCATATCCCCCCCTCCCCATATCCCCCCTCCCCCATAATCCCCATATCCCCCCTTCCCCCATATCCCCCCTCCCCCATAACCCCCCTCCCCATATCCCCCATAACCCCCTCCCCCATATCCCCCCTCCCCCATATCCCCCTCCTCCATATCCCCCATATCCCCCCTCCCCCATATCCCCCATATCCCCCTCTCCCCATATCCCCACTCCCCCATATCCCCCTCCCCATATCCCCTCATATGCCCCTTCCCCATATCCCCCCCTCGCCCCTTATCCCCTTCCCCATATCCCCCATATCCCCCTCCCCATATCCCCCTCCCCATATCCCCCCCCTCCCCCATATCCCCATATCCCCCCTCCCCCATATCCCCCCTCCCCCATAAACCCCCTCCCTCATATCCCCTTCCTCCATATCCCCTCCCCCATATCCCCCATAACCCCCCTCCCCCATATCCCCCTCCCAATTCCCCCATATCCCTCCTCCCCCATCATCCCCCTCCCCATATCCCCCCTCCCCAATCCCCCATATCACCCTCCCTATCCCCCCTCCCCTTATCCCCCCCCCATTCCCCATATCCCCCATATCCACCCTCCCCCATATCCCCCATATCCCCCTCCCCATATCCCCCCTCCCCCTATATCCCCCTCCCCCATATCCCCCATATCCCTTCCCCATATCCCCCCACCCCCATAACCCCCTCTCCCATATCCCCCCATATCCCCCCTCCCCCATATCCCCCTCCCCATATCCCCCTTCCACCATATCCCCCCTCCCCCATATCCCCCTCCTCCATAGTCCCCCTCCCCATTCCCCCCCCATATCCCCCCTCCCCATATCCCCCCTCCCCATATCCCCCCTTCCCCATATCCCCCCTCCCCCATATCCCCCCTCCCCATATCCCCCCTCCCCATATCCCCACTCCCCCATATCCCCCCCTTCCCCCATATCCCCCCTCCCCATTCCCCCATAGTCCCCCCTCCCCCATATCCCCCCCCTCCCCCATATCCCCCATATCCCCAAGTGAATCCAGCCCTAACCTTAACCTCTGCAATGCATGCGCAACCGATGCGGTGCATTCATATACCTGCCTAACACTGTTGCCTT